>NC_090933.1:1050685554-1051935554 GCF_040938575.1 Ambystoma mexicanum | reverse complement strand
GCAGGGGGGAAAAGGAGAAGTTGGGCAAGGGTGGAGGTGGGGCATATACCTGTGAGTTTTATAGGGTGAGGGAGGGGCTGCGTGACGAGGTGGAGGGTTGGGTGGTTGGGCTGTGCAGCGAAGAGGGTTGGGTGTGGTGGGTATCGTTAGGCATACTGGCACGCCAGCGTGCAGCTCTGATTTGGGTGCCGTGGGGTATGGTGTCTTGTGGTTTGGGTGTACCCTTAATTGAGAGATTGCACCCGTATGGACTTGCAGCTAGAGTAGTGAGGCAGCAGGGGCGGCGGGACTGAGCCCAAGGCGGGGACACATCTGTAAGTACAGAAACACCTAGATCCGAGATCCCTGGATAGAAGGATAAACGCCCAAAATGGGCACACAACAGAATAGTAAATACATAAACACTTAGATTTGAGATACCTGGATAGAGGGAGAAACGCCTAGAATGGGGACACAACAGAACAGTAGAATGCAGAAACACCTAGATTTTTGAGATACCTGATGTGAGACAGACATGGTATCAAAAGAGAGGCAGACTCAAAAGTAAAAGTTTGATGACCTTTGTCAAACTTTGTGGGGTTGGTGTAATGCCTTCCTGGCCTGGCCCTAACTGTTCCTTTTTCTTCCCCCCAACTGATGCTTCTAAGGGCCGTTGATGTCCGTGATAGGGGTTTTCTTAAAGGAAAATTGGTGGCTCAAAAAGAAATATGAACCACAGCTGGTTTCAGGAAGCCTTACCAAGAAGTGTAGTTTTGCCAGTTTCAGAAATAGTTAAACTCAAAAGAGTTGCCCTCTGAACCTCCACGTAGGGATTTTGCAGCAAGTCAATAAAATCCACGACATGTCTAGTTCTATCAGGGTTCCCTTCCCCAAGCTTAGGCCCTTTTCAGTCTATTAAACAAAAAGTTATCCTTGTCAGGAGGCACCATTTCTGTGGTGCTTGCACACACTTTTGGTTTCGGGTCGATCGCACCCTTTCCCCATTTTTGGTTCACTTTCTTTCTATCTCTTTGGTTTCTGTGTCGCTAGCACACTTTCTCTTGCTCTTTCTCTCTTTTCTGTTTCCTTGCCACTAGCGCACTTTCTCTCGCTTTGCTTTCTCTCACTTTCAATCATCGGACCGCTTTCCCACTTCCACTGCTACTGCTCCTGCTCCAGGCACATGCACGCTACTGAGTTTCGCTCTTTAATTCACGAAACTCACCAAAGTAATGCACCGCTTGCAAGCAGTTCTCCAGGGTCTTTTGATTGAGATCAGGGTCTTACCACCTGCCCCTCAGACTCCCCTGGGACCGCCACACGTCCCAGAGAAACTAACACAGGCCTGGACACGGCCAACAACCTGCAATTTGTCCCGCTCCCGCACCTTGGAGACACAGCTCCCTCTCTACGCTGCAGCCCCTCTGACACACCGGGCCAGTGTATCTGCGTCCTGCACAACACCGGATCTTCCGGGCTCCTCTCTCTGCAGCCTTCTGCTCCTTGGCCTCCAGGTTCTATCCATCAACCCCAGCTAGCTCAGAACCACAACTTTTTTAGTGAAGTGGAGAGTCAAGTGGAGTCAGGTATGCACAGTTGTAGTAAAGTGCCTGACCTTGCCTGACTCTTATTAGTGGGACAGCCTAATGGTATTATGTAGTAGGCCTCTCTTTGCATCTCCATGCTGTTCCTATGGGTGATCTTCATGGCTCTTGATCGCCTCTTCCTCGTCCCAGTATTATTTTGTTTTAAACTCTTAATTGATTTCAAACACTTAACAAACAACAGCAGCAAACATTACACTACAACTGGCACTTCGTGTTGGGTACGCACTCTATCCTCCGTCTCCATGGCGCATCGCCTTGGCTCTCTCGTTGTCTGTCCATCATGTACAGTATTGATTATCCCTGGCTCCCGCGTTAGGCTGTTTGCGGCATGTCCATAGCCATCTCAGAGGTCCCTCGCTCACACTGTTGCCGGGAGTTCAATCCTCCTCCGGCCCACTAGGGCCTGACGTGTCTTGCCCTTCCGTGCTGTTAAACAGGTCCTGTATGAGAGAGTTCCATGCAAGTAGTTTGGCCCCACTCTCCCCCTCACCCCTCTGCGCCGCTCTGGTCCACACTGATCTTTCCGTTATTGTCCATTTTTTCAGGTCAGCCCTCCACATTTCTGCTGATGGCCCTGTGTGAATTACATGCCATCGCTATGCAGCGTTTTTGCTATATGTGTCCGTTGTTTGCCACCCCTCGGGAACCGCCCCAAGAGGTAAGATTCCGGCAACCGTGCTTGGATTTGGATCCCTCCTGCCTCCACCCTCGTTCTCACTTTGTACCAAAAGTTGAGTATCACTGGGCAGGACCAGAAAATATGTATTATATCCGCCTGTTCTGCTGCACAACGTTTGCAGCTTCTGGTTTGTTTGTGTCCCATGTGCGACATTCTCTTGGGTGTGAGGTACGCCCTGTGCATGAGGTACAGCTGCATTTGCTTGAGTCTCACATTTCTGGAGACTTTTTTTGGCATACTGAAGTGTCCTGCTCCACTCCCCATCAGTGAATGTCCTGTGGAGTTCCTCTTCCCATCTAGCTCTTACTTGTAACGCCATTTCGTTATTACTACACAGGAGCTGTTCATAGAGTCTGGATATTGTGTGTCCTCCCTCTGAAACATCGTACCACGCGTTCAGTACTCCCTCACTGTCTCCTTCTCCCGGCAGTGTCCTCCACCTCTTCTTGATCCTCTGTATCATACTATTGTCCAATAGGACTTGTCCGCTGTGTACGCCCTGTTCATCCATCAAGGTCTGGAAATCCACCCACTGTCTGTCTTTCCATAGGTCTCCGGTCTGTGCCACTCCCTTGTCTTCCCAGTGTGTGCGGTAGGTGGTCGGGGACGCTGTGGGAATGTCCACTTGTCTAATGTAGGGGTCTTGCACCCCTGGTATCTTCCACGCTCTCCTCCACAAAGTCAGGCCTTGTTGAATGGTAGTAGGGAGTGGTTTGGATAGAGCATTGTCCATCCATGGGAGTTCCCTCAGGTAAAAGTGTTGTATTGCTGGCTGAAAGAGCAATGTGTCTATAGATGTGTCATCCCCCAACCATTTCGCAACGAATTGGAGTTGTCCCGCCAGGTAGTAGCGTTCATGGTCTGGTAGCTTGACCCCACCCCCATTCATAATCTATCTGTGGTGCGCTATCCTGTTCCTCTCCCGCCCCACAGGAACTCTCTCGCCAGTGTGCAGCCGTCTAAACAAGGGCCTGGGAATGTTATATTGGATATTAGTAAAGTAATACAGTAAGCGCGGCAGGACCGTCATCTTCAATAGGGCTGCTCTTCCTATAATCCCCAGTGGGAGTGTCTTCCAGAACATCATAGCTTTTTCTATTTTGGCTAGGGCCGCCTGTGTATTAGCCATGTGTGTTGCTGTGATGCTGTGGTGTATGTCCACTCCCAAGTAGCGGAAAGTGGTTGGTCTCCATGTGGCTCCTACGCTCGGTAACTGGTTAGGGGCTGCATCCCTCAAGCCTGCCAGGGGGAAGAGCGAGGATTTCTCCTCGTTGATCGTGATGCCCGACAGTCTGGCAAATGCCCACAGTGCTGCTAGCAAGTCTGGCATGCTTTCCCTTTCGTTCCCAACATAGAGGAGTATGTCGTCTGCATATATCGAAATTAAGTGTACCACCCAGTCTATTTCTATTCCCGCGTTCCTGTACTCTGCCCTGAGAAAAACAGTGAATGGCTCCAGAGCCAGTATCTATAGCATTGGGGATAGTGGACATCCCTGCTTCGTACCCCTGCCAATCCTCCACCCCTTTGAGATGTGCCTACCTGTTTTTACCCTTGCTCTGGGGTTACAGTAAACAAGCCAAATCCAGCAGAGGAACCTCTCCCCTATCCCAAAATGGGCCAGAGCCCCCAGGAGCCATTCCCAGTACACTGAATGGAATGCCTTAATGGCGTCTAGCGATGCCACCGCACAATCCCCTTGTTCTTGGTTCGTGCTCGCAATAACGTGGTGGAGTCTGCACAGATTCCATGTCGTGTTCCTCCCTGGTACATATCCCGTTTGGTCTGGGTGCACCAGCGTGGACATGACCGGCTTGATTCCGTTCGCTAGGGCTGCGGTCAGGATTTTGGAGTCCTGATTGATTAGGGGATCAGCCTATAGGAGCCACACTCGAGAGGCGGCTTCCCCGGTTTCAATATGGGTATGATGACCGATTCCGATAGCCTCTGTGGCAATCTTCCCTCCTCATATGCCTCCTGAAACATCTCTACCAGCCGTGGGGCAAGGTGTCTTTGTATTTCTTATAGAATTCCCCAGGTAACCCATCCAGTCCCGGGGATTTGCCTGTTGGGAGGTCCGCTATCACTGTGGTCAGCTCATCAAGCGTAAGAGGCACATCTAACGTCTGCGCCTGCTCCCTCGATAGCCTGGGGAGGGAAATCTCCCCTAGGGCATCAGTTATATCTTCCACCTCCGCTTCCTGTTTCCTGGAGTACAGTTCTTCATAGAACCGCGAAAACACCCCATTAATCCCGTCTCTGGTCCTCACTTCCTCTCCTCGCTCATCCCTAAACGCGGTTATTGGTTCGTGTCTGCTCTCTTGTTTAGTGAGCGAGGCTAGGAGCCTGCCAGGCTTGTCCCCCTTCAGTGTGTGGTCTCTGTACATACTTCCCATAATCTAATCTGCCCAGTCTTTCCCAGATTGTGCAACACTGCAATTGCAGCGCTGTAAGCTCCTCCGGCTCCTCCCCCTTCTCTCCTGCCCGTGCTTCGGCCCGTTCTATCTCCCTTTCTATTTCCCCCAGATCAGCCATAATGGATCCCCTGAGTCCACCCGCCTTCCCTATCACTGCTCCTCTGACCACCACCTTGAAAGCTTCCCAGACCATGCCAGTGCTGTCCACACTCCCCACATTATGGTCAAAATAGTCCTCTATCGTGTCTCTAATCTATTCTTGGAATATCTCATCGGTGCCTCCGCCCTCACTCTCCAGGTGGGTATAGGGGCTTCTCTGTATGTGTATGTGTATGTCCATGTTGCTACTATTGGGGTGTGGTCGGATAGCATTCTTCCCTTGATATGTATCCCTGTGAATTCCCTGAGGCACTCCCTGCCCGTAAATAAGTAATCTATGCGGGTGTGTGTGCTGTGTGGGGCGCTATAGTGTGTGTATGCATGTACCTTCCTCCAGACGTCTCCAATTCCAGCTGGTCTAGAGTCGTCTGTAGGGCTCGGGCCGGCAGAGCTGGTTTCTTCTGCTTGCTGTCGGATCTATCCACCTGTGGGTTCAACATGCAGTTGAAGTCTCCTGCCCATATGAATGACGCTCCTCTGTAGAGTGCTACCCGGGGTGTAATTGTCTTGAAGAACTCTGTCACGTCGTGTTTGGAGGCATACGTGTTTATCAAGCAAACCTCTTTGCTCTCCCACATTCCATGTACGATCACCATTGTGCCTTCCATGTCCCCCTCTTGTCTTATTAGTTTGAAGGGAACTTCTGGGGCTATCCATGTCAGAACTCCCCTGGCATAGTTAGAGTATGTTGAGCTATACATTTGTCCTCCCCATTTCTTAGCTATCTTTGTTAGGCAGAAACCTGTGCAGTTCCCTTAGGGACCACTGCAAAAGATTTAAGACTACAGGTGTTTGGCAGTAAACCCACTTGGTAGCAGTCTGTACCACACAGATTCACTTGGTAGCTGTGGCTGAGCAGTCAGACTTCCCTCAAGAAGTGTTAGGCAGTATGCAGAGTATACACAATAGGTACAGAGACACAGTAGCACAAACAAACACTGACCAGAGCTTTGGTGTAAAAGTACATAATTATTTATTTAAAGACACACTTGGGATTTACACTAGCAAAGAAAACGAGGTAAGTAAATTCAGCACACAGTCACTATCATATATATATACAACCCTATTCACTTATTAGACAAGTCTTAGTGAGAAACACCACTTATTTTCAGACAGAGGTGAGCGCTTAACATAAGATGACACTCTAATAAGTTAAAGAAAGGGAGGGAAAAAGGCAGAGTTAAGGAAGCACACAAGTTTCAATACTTTTAAAAAGGAACCACAGTAAGGCAGGATAGGCAGAGTTCTACTGGGGAGCCAGGAAGTCAATTGAAAGGCCCACTCTTGGAGAGAGCAAGCAGGAGGGGTCCAGGTTCACACAGTGAGGTTATGCCCAAAGAGTCTTGTAGATAGTTCTCACAAAAAGGATGAAATTAAAGTCAGGCAAAGTTAGCTAGGTTGTCCCAGGCTAGCCCAGGTTAGAAAGTCGAGGCTTTACTGTGACCCGAAAGATCTGTCGCAAGGGAAGCTAGGCGGGACACAGTACCTTAAGTGTGAAGGAAGCTCCAGCGGGGGCAGTTTTTCCTGGCAGCAGGTGCAAGTCGGCGTTTCGTCCAGAGGAAGAAGAGGTCTCGCCGTGGAGGAAAGATGAAGGTTGTTGCACTGCCAGGGAAGAAACCAGCCGCGGAGTTCTTCGGTTAAAAGGTACTACCCTTCTCTTTGCGGTAATGGTAAACCATGGTATTCCGGTTGCCGGGTGCTTGGCACGGGCAAGGCGGCCACGAGATGCTCCAGGAAGGTGAAAAGAAGGCAAAACTGGTTATCCCCACATCATTCAAAGGAAGAAGACTCTCCGGATTGGAGATCTCCTCTGTCGTCGGGAAAAGTGGTGAGACTGTTCAGCAGGGCTCCACCGGTGGTATCGTCGTTGCAGGTGGGCTCAGCTTCTCCCTCCTCGGATTCTTAGGTCCTGTGGCGACTTCTGAAGTTCCAGTCCCCAAAGCCCTGCTTTTATGCAGCACACCCCCATTCACTCAGCCTAGCTGTCAATCAAACATGCTAAGTGGTGAGCCGACCGGCTCACCACTTGGGCCAATCACACAAGAGTGCGACTTGAGTTACCAAGGTAACTCAGTCCAGGGTGCCTAAACCCCCTCCGACACCCCCTGTGGTACCCAGACAGAGTGGCACCACTTTTGGAGGCTTCTGTGGAGAAGCCCGCCAAAAAGTGGAACAAAGGGCTCAACGTGGGTTGGAGTCACAGGCGAGAACACAAATGCCATTTTAGAATCGAGTTCTGGCAAAAAATACCAACCGGTGAATTAATAATTAAATAAACCGGCGGTATGTTCGAGGCTATAAGAATTAAATAATTAAAGTTAGTAGCCTCGAATAATGGGAAAATCCCATAGAGAGATATTGGCGGTCGAATATAAAAAGCAGTATCCACTGCCACCAGCCAAAAATCGATCAGGGGGGACGGAGACGTGCCCCCTCGAACAAAAGACCTCGGGTCAATCGAATTGCCCCGACCAGTACGTCCACAATATGATGGTTGGTACTGGTTTCTGTTCATAATTTGGGACTAGTAAAGCCAATGGTGACTTTACATGCCCTGGGAGACAGTAGTCAGTCCCAGGGTATGGAGTCTATGTTGGGGGGTCGCTACGACACCCCTGGGTTACGGCACGGAGGGTGCTGTGTAACCCACATCAAAAACACATGAGACCCTATGGAGTAAAAGACCCCATAGTCCATAAAACACATGGAAAGATAAAGGAACACCTCAAATCATGTCTAAGAGTGGGAGTAAAAGAGTCTCACTCTTAGCAGGAGAGAAAAAAATAAACCCCAAAAATCCAGCAAAGCTGCTGGGGACTCGCTAGGTTTGGGAAATTAGCCTTACAGAGAATTCTCTCTAACAATCTTAATTTGCTTTTCCGCCGTTAAATGTGTTACTTGCAGCATAGCAATTTGTACCTTTTTCTAATCAGCCAGGCGTAGACCCTTAGTCTCTTGACGTAGGCGTTTAATCCCCTGACGTTCCACGTGGCTATAACCTCTTTTTCTTGGCCCATTTGGTTGCATTGTCCCATGGCCCATCTGTTCCCATAGGCCTGCCTGTCGGCTTGTGTCTGCTGGTGGGCAATCTTGTTCCATCGTCCTCTGATTCCTCCCTCACTGGGTGGGTCTGACCCTCCCCGTTCATGCGGTGTCTTACATGTCTGGATTTGAGTGTGCTGCCTAGTTGTGCTTCCCCGGTAGCCGTCATTGGGATATGTGCCTGTTTGCATGCCATTTGCACTTTGTTCCTGTTGCTTGGTGCTTTCTCCCCCACTCGTGCCTTCACTCTTCCTAACTCCCCACTCATTAACCATAACTATTAAACAAATGCCCAGCCTCCCTCCCCCTGCTCGGGGCTCCGCTGCTTCTCTTGCTTTGCCCACCAAGATGGGGTCGGCCCGCAGCAGCGTGATGGCTTAAAACTGGCATCCTAACTAACAAAAGTCTAGGGGTTGGGTGTCCTGTCGCCATCTGCGGCAATACCATCACTCGTCGCTCCTTTAATTATATTCCATTTGGCTTCGTAGTATTCCTGGTGTCAGCACCATCTTTTCCATGGCAGTCTCACTCCCGTTGCTCCTTGGGTGGATTTGCGTCATTATTGCCATTCTTGGGTCTCCCTTGCGGGAAACCCTGTTGGTCCATCCATGCTTGGGCCTCTTCTGTTGTCTCGAAGAAATACGATCTGCTCTCTTGCATCACCTTCAGTTTTGCTGGGTACAGCAGTATGTAACGTGTACCCTCTGCCTTGAGGCGTTCTTTGGTGGGTCCATAGCGTGCTAGTTGTCTCTGCACCAGGATTGTATAGTCCGGGTAGATCATTATTCTGGAAGAGTTCCTTTATCTAGAGAACATCAGTATTTTCTCTCAATCTTTGAAGTTCATGATCCTCGAGATCATTGATCTCGGTGGTGAGTGGGCTCCTGGTTGGTGCCTTCTGGTCTGGGCCCTGTGGGCTCTCTCCACTGTAAAGCCTTGGGATAGTACCCCTGCACCAATCTCCTGGAGCAGGAGGTTTTCGACATAATTCGTTGGATCCTGGCCCTCTTCTCCCTCTGGGAGTCCAACAATCTGGATATTATTCCTTCGGGCCCTTCCTTCTGTGTAATCCGCCCTCTGATCCAGGATCTTTACCCTTCGGAGCACGTGTGACATCTGAGTCTGAGTGGTTGCAACATCAGAGGTGTTTTGCTGCACCTGTTGTTCCGCTGTGCCCATGCGGTCTGCCAGGGTCCGTCCGTACGTCCTGTCGGAGGAGGCTCACGTCCACCATCACTGTATCCATTTAATTTTCCAGGGACGTCTTTAGGGTCACTATGTCTGTATCCAACTTGTTCTCCAGAGATGCCTTCAGGGCCATTATAGCTTCCAATATAGGGGCGTGGTCTGGCACGCATGGAGTGAGGAGGCAAAGCATCGATCTCCGGCCGAGATCCTGCGTATCGATCCTGTAGCGGAAAAGAAAAGGAGCTACAAGCGGCGAGAAACGCACCGCCAGGAAGATAAACCGATCCACTGAAAGACTGAGCCACAACCGGCAGAAATCGGACGCCAGAAGACGCAGCAAGCCCTAAGATACGGGTCCCCCGGGTCGGCACAAGATGGCGGCGACGGGCGCAAGCTGAGAAGACGGTTGGTGAAGGGCGCGAAGACTGGAGAGGCCCCAGAACAGACATCACCAACGATTACAGAGGCCCCGGGCTACAGGAGAAACCTGCCCGATCGAGTGTGGTGGGTAAAGAGGCGGACCGGAGGTCGGATTGTGCATCAGCAGCGACAGGGAGCCGGAACAACGCCCAGCCGTAGCTGAGTGCAGACCGCGGAGAGGAGGAGGCACGGAGACCAATGTAGAAGAGGGAGCTGAAGTGGAGAGGCCTCCGGAAGCAAAGCAGCGAACAACGGCGCACAGAGGAAACACCCCACCGGGGCGAGGAGGCTTAACAAGACCCCGCTGGGTGAGAGGAAAGAATCAGAGCAGACGCCACGCGACAAGCCAGGGGAGCAGGACCCGCGACGACCTGAGATCCTGATAAGGGGACACCTGGAGCGGAGAGCAGGGAGAGGACAACAGCACCGAGAAGCACGCTGAGGCGCCAGGAGAGCGGGTCCTGCGGCGACCGGAGATCCTGGTGAGAAGCGGAAGCCGTGAGAGAAGGACAGGAGGGAGAAGATGACACCCCAAGGCACCCCGAAGCGCCAGGAGAACGAGATCTAGTACGGCTGGAGACCCTGGTAAGGAGCGGACACCTAGGGTGGAGAGGGGAGAGAAGGAAATGGAACCCAAAAGCACACTGAGGTGCCAGGGGAACAAGGCCTGCTGCGGCCGGACATACTGGTAAGAGGAGGACACCTGGGGTGAAGAACGGGAGGAAGAAGACGGTACCCTGCACCGGGATGAAGCCCCCCACCGCTGCAGCACAGACCCCGTGAAGAAGCCATCGGAAGAGGGGTGGAACCCAGGAGAGTCCTCAAGAAGCAAGTGGACGCACACCGAGGAACCAGAACAGAAGCCACAGAGGCAAATAAAAGTTGTGCAAGTGTGCGAAAGGAGCATAACGAAGAACAGCTTGTAAAGGAGGAAGAAAACAGCCTGAGGGTCACTAATGCAACTACGCAGCGGAGAAGAGAGGCACTTTTGAATTTGGACAACACAAGTGGGGCAAGAAGCAACCCACATAGCAACCCACACAGCCTGAGCACTAAGCAAGGGCCCCAGGTGGGGTCAAGAGCTGTACAAAATACAAGCACAATTCAACAGGCCATAATTGTGCAGCAGCTAAAACATAGGGGTACCAAACTGTCCTGTAAGCCTCGTGCCCGGAGGAGTAGAAGGAGCATAGGGAGGTGACGCATCGGCCACAAAGTTGGGGGAATAATAATTGGCAGCAACAAGAAACCTCAGGAACACCCCCAGGGGTTAGTAGGGACTGGGGAAGAAGAAAGGAAAGTCTAGAATGGGCGAGAGCCGGACGATCCCTGAACTACCGCTGTGCTATTGGTAGGGGACGAAAAGCAGGAACCACATAGGAACAGGCCAAAGCACAAGCACAGCCTAGAAAAGAGAGGGATGATTAAACAGCAAACTGAGCCTGGAAGTAAAGACCGGGAAATAGAGACGGCACAAACCTGATAACAGCAAGACTCAAGGACACGTAGGGCTACATTATTCTAACGGGAAGCAGAGGAAACTGCGCGCCAGGAGACTCAGAAACATCCTACCCCAACACAGCCCTGCACAAACATGCCATCTACTAAAGATAAAGGCAAGGTGAAAATGACGATGATGGATGCGTTTGTGGCTCCGAAAATAATGACCACGACACAAAGAAATGCACCAGAAATGGAGGCACAGAGAGAACCAGAAACAAACAGCAGAGATGGGCAAGTGTTGGAGGCCATAGCGGCTCTCAGGACCTTCATAGACACAAAGATTGACTAAGTAAAAACAGATATGCAGCTCATGAGACAGGATGTGCGGAACCTAACGGAAAGGGTGGCGCTGGCAGAAGTAGGGGTGACAGAAACTGCAGAAGCCACAGCTGAACTGAAGATCAAGGTGGGGGAACTGGAGAGGAGAGTGGCAATGTTAGAGGCAAGAGCTGAGGAAGCAGAAGGAAGGGCCAGGAGAAGTAACGTCAGATTGGTGGGAATCCCCGAAGGAACCGAGGGAATGAACCCGACAAGATATGTAGAGTCCCTACTACAGCAAGAGATAGGCGCAAACAAGCTCTCACAGGGATTCGCAGTGGAGAGAGCACACCGAGCCCTTCAGAAGAAATCGCCTCCAGGTTCGCACCCCAGGCCAATGATTGCAAAGATCCTCAATTTCCAGGATAGGGAGATTATACTCAAGCACTCGAGAGAAGGCGGAATAATAGAGCGAGGCAATTCCAAAATAACCATATATCCTGACTATACACAATTGGTGCAACGAGCAAGGAACTCTTTTGTCCCGATCAAAGCGAGGCTGAGGCAGTTAAACATAAGCTACATGCTGCTTTACCCTTCTCAATTGAAGATAATCCATAAGGGACGAGCCATATTCCTAGAAACTCCAGCGGCGGCGAACATGTGGCTTGAGCATAACAATCTAGCAGATGGCCAAGTCAAAGAGCCTTGAAACAAGAAACATAAGGGACAGACAAGCAGGCACGAAAGAAACAATACCCTTTAAGCTGCCACAAGAAGCATAATGAATTAACTATGTGCGACACCCTAACCCTCGGAATGACTGATGCCAGCTTGTTGCTGGCACACCCACGTCCACGCTGGAGGCCCTGGAAGGGGCTAGAAAATGTGGAGCCACCCGAGCACAACATCGGTTGTGTAGTTGCTGGGTGCAACTGTTTAGGCTGTGTATGTTGTCGCAGTAGTTCCAGTTTGACACTAATGTCTTCATGCAGTATGGAAAAAGGGGGAAGCTGGCCAACAAATCGAGGTGAGAGGGAGGGAAGGAAATGGAACCCAGTGGGTGGAAGCCCTAAGACGGTGGGATGGCGGGGGATGGGGGATCCGGGAACAAGTACAACCGAGCATGGCAACGCAACTTAAAATACTAACATGGAATGTAAGAGGTTTGGGGTCATACCTACGCAGGAATAGGATCTTTGCAGGAAGAAGGTAGATATTGCAATGCTCCAAGAAACACACCTCACAACGGAGGGCCAGTCCAAGCTGCAGGAGTACTGGGGAGGACAGGGACAAGGGGGCCTCATACTCCAAATCTGCGAGGGGAGTGTATACTTGGATCAGCCCCGAGGTGCCCTTTCAGTTAATAGAAATTGAGGCAGATACAGAGGGGAAGTATGTGATAATGTGGGGAGTGATTGAGCAAGTAGAGATTTGTGTGGTCAACACATACTTCCCAAACCACGGCATACCGTCCTACCTTGATAGGCTTCAAACAAAACTGGTGGGTCACAGGGAAGGCCTTTACATATGGGGCGGGGACCTCAACTGTGTGAGGGACTTGAACCTAGATAGATCCGATCCACCGCAGAGCTGGGTGGATAGGACCCCAAGGGCACTAAACAACATATTGGAACAACTAGACCTTGTAATTGCCTGGAGAGAATATCGCCCCACAGATAGGGGATACTCATACTACTCTTCCCCACACAACCTCCACACGAGAACTGACTACATGTTCATAGACAAAACACACCTTGCAAAAGTGGAATCAATACAATACATGGGCAGATGTATCTCGGATCACTCGCCCCTGCTAATTCATTGGGCATTGAAGGGCCCTAGACCCCCTATCCCGCTATGGTGAATGCCCACAGAGGCACTGACGGACCCAACCTTCAGAGATGAGCTGGGAGATAAACTGATAGAATATGTCACCACTAACATTGGCAGTGTGGAACGATGGGGTACGGTGTGGGAGGCCCTGAAGGTGGTAACGAGGGGAGAGATTATAGCTGGGGCAGTGGGAATTAGGAAAATGCTGAGGAGGGAGCTGGAGGAAAGGGAGGAGGAAATAAGGCAGGGAGAGATCAATAGCTCAGGATCCAGGGCGGAGGAGGAGAATTTGCAAGAGGCACGGACAAACTGTCACCTGGCGTGGGGGCAGATGGCAAAATTTGACTACTCAACACGCACTACTAGGACACATGTAAACGGTGGCAGACCGGTTAGACTACTGGCTTGGTTATGCAGACATGAGCATCCGAAACATCAAGTGACCGCACTAAGAGATGAGAAGGGAGACAGGAAAACAACTCAGTACTCAATAAATAACACCTTCGCTGACTTCTACTCCACATTATATGCACATAACACTCCAGTGCCGCTGACAGACATACATGACACCTTAGAAGAAATAGGACTCCCAGAGCTAAGTGGGCAACAACGCGACATACTAGAAGAGGCCATCACGCCTGAGGACATCACAGATGCCATTAGATCCCTGGCCACATGCAAGACCCCGGGAACAGACGGGCTCCCCCCAGAGTTCTACAAAGCATATGAAGCTACACTAGCCCCACTGTTATGTGAGGTATACCAAGAAGCCTACGAGACAGGAATACTACCCAAGACCATGAGAGAGAGACACTAATAGTCCCGATACCCAAGCCACACAAATCAACTGAAGAATGTGTGACTCTTATCGCCCAATAGCAATGCTAAACTACGACAGTAAAATACTGACTACCATACTGGCCAAGAAATTATCCAAAGTGATAGGGAGTCTGGTACATGAGGACCAGAATGGCTTTGTTCCCGGCCGCAACACAACTGCCAATTTGCGCAGGCTACAGCACATCATAGCACATTCAGGGGGTGACCACGAGCATATGGCAGTGATGTCATTAGATGCCATTAAGGCATTTGACTCCATCTACTGGGAGTGGCTGATAGAGGTGCTGCGGGAATTTGGATTCGGGGAGGGATTTGCGTGCTGGATCAAGATACTGTACAAAGATCCCACAGCCAGAGTAAAGACGGGCAAACTGGTGTTGAGGGCCTGGAACATACAGAGAGGCACCAGACAAGGCTGCCCCTTGTCGCCAATGCTCTACATTCTGGGGTTAGAGCCAATTGCAATCTACATAAGGAAACAATTCTGGGACGCAGGGATAAGAGTGGGTGGGAGGTATCATGTTACCTCATTATACGCGGACGACGTCCTGCTCTATCTGAGAGACCCAAAGAACAATGCCCCTACAATTTTGGAAGTGCTAGACAACTTTGCACGCTATTCAGGGACACGCTTTAGCAGACAAAAATCTTGCATGTTCCCACTAGCGGAACTAAAAACTTACCGCAGGTTGGGATAAAGTGGCTGACAGACACAATGAAGTATTTGGGGGTCCAGATCAGACATACACCAGATCTCATGCACAAACAGAATACAATGGCGGTAACACAGGGGCTTAACAACTCAATGAAATTCTGGTCCAAGCTACCGCTATCAACGATGGGGAGGGCATCGATAGTAAAGATGATTATACTGCCACGACTCCTATACTTCTTCCAGACCATCTGTCACTACATCAAACCAACCTTTTTCCGAAATCTAGATGCCCAGATCAGAGACTTCTTATGGGGAAAGGCACGCCATAGACTGGCATTGAACATTCTAACTCTGTCACACGATGCAGGGGGCATACAGCTCCCAGACTTTGAAAGATACTATTTGGCAGCCCAACTTAGTCATGTTACCAAATGGTTGTTGGATGAAGTCGCCAACGAAACCGGCCTACTGAGTGATCTGGTCAAACCTATGCACCTCAAAGAAATAATATGGGCACGTCTAGACCGTGCCTACACTGGCTAAGCTGGGAATACAAGTATAGCGAAGAGTTAAGACTATTACACATTCAGAGAATCCATACTCCCCGGAAATACCAATTATGGCAGAGATGAGAATGATGCCAGCCGATCTTAATACAGTTAGGCAATGGGAAGGACTGGGTATATATACCTGGGGGGACATGTACGAAGAAGGAGAATTCAGAGAACTGGAATCGCTGGACGAGAAAGAGGGCCTACCCATGGGACAATTCTTATGGTACCAGAGACTTAAACATGAGGCTAAGGGGCGATGGAGCGACTGGCCAGAGGAACCAACAACGACTCCCCTAGTGACAGAAATGTACAATTTGAGTGACGAGTGGAGGCCAGTGTCAAGAATCTATGCACAATTAAATGATAGGCCTAACCCCCGCAGTGCCACACTAAAGACCAAATGGGAAATGCACACTGGTGAAGAGATCACAGACAATGAATGGGAGAGAGCACTGAAACACCCAAAGGCAGTGTCCAGAAACGCCAGGTTCAGGCTGATACAAACAAATGTCCTATATAGGACGTACATGACCCCAAAAAAAGTAGCAAGCTTCAAAAGACAGGCGGAGGCGCATTGCCCGTGGTACACCTGCGATGAAGCAGGCTTAATACACATGTTCTGGGGGTGTGCGAAAGTGAGTATCCTCTGGGCAAACATTAAACAAGCGTGTGAGAAGGGCGGAGTAAATAGATAGGATTGGACACCGAAAGAATGTCTGCTAGGCACGTACCCCAGGTTGAGCAAAATAAAACACATTGTGAAAGTGACGGACATGGCATGCGTATTGGCGAAGAGGGAGATAGCAATGTCATGGAAGTCGAAAAGAGGCCCACAATACACACGCTGGAAAAGGGAAATGGAGAGATGAACAGCTGCAGAGACAGAGGCCTGGGGCACCGGAATCGCCAGAGGCGAGGGGGACACTAATGCAAAATTCGAGGCATGGAAAGCAGTGGTGAGAGACATGTTCCTCCCGTCCAACGACATGCCCCCTTGACGAGGCCTATAGGAAATAAAGGAAAAAGGAAGATGCAGCACAAGAGGAAGGAATGTCGAACCCTACCTCCCTCGCAACCGTAAGGATTTAGACAAGCCAATAAATCAACCCTAAGCAATGAAGAAACTACAACTGTTTAAAGCATGAAGACAGTTAACGTTTGTTATTTGTTCTTTTTCTCTTTTTTTGTTAAGAAATTAATTTAAGTATGTACCGAAATTGTAAGAATGGCAAAGAAAATCAGAAGGGGGGGAGAATTATACAGATGTAATGCTAACTTCAAAATTCCAATAAAAATATTCCAAAATAAATAGCTTCCAATATCAGCCCCTGGCCTTCCTCCTGCTGTACTGTGCTGGATGAGGCACTTGTTGCCTCTGATGGAGTGGGTTGGCCCTTGTCTGACTTAACTGGCAAAAGGCTCAATGCTGGTTTGTTTGCCTCTGCCCACTTTTGATTTGCCTGGCATGCCTTTATCGTGAGCGGTTTGTGTGTCTCCCCGTATGGCAGTCATCTCGGACCTTAATTCTGCCCTGAGCAGCTTCTTGCGGTGTACGTCCTCTTCGCTCTCCGTGGCTCGGCTCTCAACCCAGCCTCATCCCTCCATCATTAGATGTGCACTCTATTCCTGAACCTTCTGTACCCCTAGAACTTCCAGCGAGTGGGTGGTGCTCTCCCACGTCTTCTAGTTACTGCCAATCTTATTTGTCCATGCGGCACGGGCCGTGCCCTGGATGCTCTGCTGGTCCATGTCCACAGCCGGGATATCCCTTCCTCCCCTCCCGGCTAGGCCAGCGTAGCTTATGTGGAAGGCGGAAGATGACCAGGCGAAGGGTAGATTCTTCCTTTAAAAAGTGGACGGATCATTGATCCCAGTAGCTGCTACGTTGCACCCCTTGGTCGGGCACTCTAGGTGTGTAGTACACCGCTTGCTGTGAGTTCTCTTGTTCTGCTGTGCGATCCGGCCAGGCAAGGCACAGTCCCCAGGTTCCTCCTTGCCCTGCCCCTTGCGGTCTTATTCCTTGGGTGGGTTATTCACCCCTTATCCAGCAGTCTCCCCTGCCCATCTCCTTCTTCGCCCTTTATAGCGTATGTCTGTTCCCAGCTTGGCCTCACCCTTCCACCTCCAAATATTGTGCTCTATTCCTGAGCCGTCTGTTTCACTATGTTGACCAGCGAGTGGGTTGTGCTCTCCCACATCTACTAGCCACTGCCAGTCCTGCTGCCCTCAATTATCCTCCCGAACAGGAGCTCGCTCTTTGCACAGTAGGTGTGGTGGCTCCACCCTGATCCCCCACTTGAAACGGGCCTCCACTTGCTCTTGTGGATGTAAGCCAGCTGATGCATGTTGTGCTCTGACTTACCGCAGTCTTGTGTAAGCAGTAAGCTGAGCCAGGTGTAGCGACCCGTTCTCTATGTCCTCCGCCGGTGCACGTCCCCACTCGCACCAGCTGGGCCCAGCGTATGCTGCGATATGCCCGTGTCGGACCTCACTGAAAGCTGTTATGCAAGTGTTCTGATGCTCCACAGCCCGCATTCATCTTCGCTTGTTCCTTGTTGGGCCGCGTAGGTCTGGTCGCACTTGGGCCCTTCTGTACATTGACTTGTTTGCATGTAGTTTCATCCAAACATCCTTGGGGCGGACCGAAGTGGAAGCTGTGATGTCCACTGAGCTGTAATAGGGGCTGTGCTTTTCCTTATGGAGCGGACCGCAGTGGAAGCCGCATATTAATATTGTTATGCGTTCTGCCTCTTGCGTGTGACCGCAGTGGAAGCCGCTTAACAATCTTTGTGATACTTCCCTTCTGGTCTCTAGGGGGCTCCCATTGTTACAGCGGCTGAACAAAGCTTATGTCTCTTGTCTGCCATTTTAGGCTCACAGGTCCGCCCCGGCCTTTGTCCACCTCCGAGCACTTCGGGGTATCACTGTGCTTTTTCCGGCTCGGCGGATGCCCCAGACGTGCATCGGCATTGAGGTCTCGCCAGCCCACCGCCTCAGGCGTCGCCTTGTCCACTTGGGTGCTATCTGCCAGACTCAGGCAGCATCTTCCGTGTGGGTAGGTGTCCTCTCTGCCTCCCTCGGAACGCTCCCGAAGCGGCCACCAACGGTACAAGCCACGCACCTCCCAAGTCTCTTGCACAGCATTGGCCAATATCCCAGCTGGATCGGAGGAAGGCCCACTTTTCTGCTATGTCTGATGCGTTGTGCCTTGACCTCCAGTGGCTCGCTGATTAACTCCATATTGTGACTGCCGTGGTCGGAGTCCGCTGGACCCTTTGTTGTGCAGCATCCACCATCTTGATTCCGTTGCAGTCCCTGGACCTCTGCTTTTCTATCGCCAAATCGCCTTCAGTCGACCTTTTGCCGACTTTCAGCCTGGTCCTCTGTCTCCACTGCAGTGTTACTTGTATTGGCGTCGGCTTTTTGTGCATGAATGCACCATGTTAACTCAGTATTTGCCGAGGATCGTGTTGGATCTGCAGGAGCCTCTCCAAAGTGCTGCTTACAGCATGGCTCCCTAGCCACGCCCCTCTCGTCCCAGTACTTATTGGAAATGGGGAGGAGGAGATAGGGTGAGATTGGAAATACCCCATAAAGGCTGAGGGAGAGTGGGTTGATGGACGATTGGGAAGGGGGGGGGAATACCATGTCTCGCCTTTGGGCCTTCTCCTCCCAATCCCCTGCTACCCTCCATTCAGGTGATCCTCCATCACTTTTTCACCGCCATGATCGGGATCCAAAAGCGATGGCCCTTCCCTTGCCACCTGAATGGAAGGTCCCTGGGGATTAGGTGGGAGAATACCACCAGATTTCTCACACTGGATAGAGGGAGACATGCCTACATTGGAGCACAACAGTAAATGCAGAAACCCCTAGATTTTAGATACTTGGATAGAGGGAGAAACGTCTAAAATTGGGACACAACTGAACAGTAAAATGCAGAAACACCTAGATTTGCGATACCTGGATAGAGGGAGAAACTCCTAAAATGGGCGACAGACCAGTAAAATGCAGAAACACCTAGATTTGCGATACGTGGATAGAGGGAGAAACACCTAAATGGGAGCACAATAGTAAATACAGAAACGCCTAGGTTTGAGATACCTTGATAGAGAGAGAAATCTCTAAAATAGTGACACAGCAGTTAATGAAACTGTACTTAAATGTTCGAGTGCAGCAGAGAGAGGAATACAACTTACTAGTTGGCAAACCTTGGTATGCTATGCTATGTTGTGTAGGTGGGAGGAGTGGTAGGGTTTTCCAGAATACAGTAACTGCTGTGCTCCCCACCAGTAGTGGAGCCAGGTTTTGATCCCAGGACCTAGGGCGTGAAGTGCTCCTCAGGGTACACCACACTGGTCGGGTCAGAGAGGGGTCGGGGTCAGTACCAGTTCCCTAATTTTGCGTATATAACTAGGAACTGTTGGTGAGGGGAAACAAAGCTTGTATTACTCATGAAGAAGACCTCTGCGGAAAAATAAAAAAAAAAGCCAGATTTGTATTGTTAATGAAATACCCACCAATTCCCACAATCTGTTAATGCCATTTTGAAAAGTGACCTTGATATGACCTTTGCCCTTTTACATTAGAACGCATCTTGCCCAATGTTGTAGTTTCGGGTTCTTTAGCCCCACTTGGCTGCAATATGGCAGAAGCAAGTCTCTTACCACTTGAGGAGAGCTTGAGCCTTCTGCCAGATGTGTGTACCTTCAACAACCCAAACCATTGTACAATCATGTACCCCACGATGTTTCACAATCACTCATTTATAATAGCACAGCGCGTCACCGCCACTTTTCCACCACGCCAACAGTCACCAGTGCATTGCCGAGAAGCAAAGGTCTGCACGCTTTCAGGAAATGCCTTTTAAAATGCACTTTCAGACCCCAAACGGCCTCGAACGGCCATGCAGCAGAAGGAACTGTTATAAAACATACCAAAGTTGTCTAAAATGCGGCTGCTTATTCCGATGGCATTTTAGGCAGCAGAATTTATGAATAAAATACTGCATTAGAGTTCTGCAAATCCCTCCAGTGGAGCAGCGTTAGACTTCCACGCCAGCCATGCCAGGAGCAGAAGTCCTGTTGACATTACTCTGTGGATTAGACCGAGTTTAGCAGAGGAAAGGCACGTCTGCTGGGAAAAGTAGTAAATCAGTGCTACTCGGTGTTCCAGCAACCGGCCCGCTTACAAGTGTGAATTGAGGATTTGATGGCGTATTAACACGTTGCATCCTACACGCAGACTGCCCAACTGCTCCCTAAATACGCGGGCTCGTGGTGTGTTTGTGGGGACTCCAAACACCACGGAAGTGCTCACCTAGGTGAAAAGAATAGCTCCTTAGCAACAGCAGGATCCAGAACCGCAAATCAGACTAAGCCACGAACAAGCGAATCCAGGCTCACGTATCAGTTATTGCGAGAATACATGTCCATAACCCCAAATGCAGCTGCAAGTTGCAAGAGGCTATACAAGCTTGGGGCTCACTCTACACGTCCGCAGGGTCCCTAGTGTGTAAAATACTTGGACATCCCTTTGTATAGGGCCTTTCACGCAGATGGCCTTTCGGGGGGAGGTGTGCGGACACCCGCGTACTCTGCGCCCTTGGAATGTACAGTACACCAGCTGCTGCTCCTTCCCTCTCATGAATCAAGCCAAATGATGAAATAGAGGACAGCTCAGGATCTCACAGTCTAGAACTTGAGCGACTCGGACCTCAAAGGGTCCATATTCACAATAAAACCACCACCAGGTGCTTTTCAAGAAAGCATGAAACCACGACACAGTAGCCCCCACAATCGGAAGAGATGAACATCCCTGCTACACATATACCCAGCCTGCCTCCCCACCCCAAAGCCACAATGTGCACGGCTGGAGAGGGAAGTGTATTGACGCTTCTGGCCGGATATACGTCCACAGGAAAGTCTGGCATATCTCCGGCTGGCCTCCACAATACTCCCTGTCCCATACACCTCCCCAGGCACGCTGTTTAAGCCAGTGAGTCTGGAAAAGTGTATAGGAACCAGGGAAGTCACCATCAAGTGATCATGCACTCCGCCACCCTCAGACACCTTTCAGTAATTCTGCTGGGAGAGGAAGTTATACCAGGCAGTGCAGGATGCCACTGTCCAAGGCAGCAGGAACGGAGAAACCAGCAGGACTGGGAAGTGCAAGTACACCTCACTCCTCTTCATCACTTCACAACTTTGGCCACACAGCGTCCCCAATCCCATTGCCTAGGAAGCAGTCTGTGAAGCTACAGGAGTTCCGAAATGTTGGCTTTGCTACTGTTTTTGTTTGCTAGGGCTTTATGCGCCGCGCAGTGGTAGAAGTGTGCCAAAAAAAGTAGTGGAACTGTGACCCGGGCGGAGATTAACGTGCAACACATTTTTTTTGTGTGAATTTAGAAGCTGATGGTGCCTTGGAAGGACGCTGGAAGTAAGGCTGCTCTTTTCCCAGTTCTGAACTAACATGGGAAGCTGACGTAACATTCTGACCTCGTCCAAGCACGCAATGGACAATGAAAAGAGAATTGGAGTATGGATGCCCTTGGCTACTTTGGGAAGGACAACACAAATGATTGCAAACGCTTGCTAATGATTGATAAAGGCCATTTTACTCATGACTAGTTTGCTTGTGCTACACTTAAATATCCCAGGCAACCTTTTGCCATACTAGACATGCCCTGTTTGATTTCCTAGTACATTAGTTATATTGACTACTCTCCCTTTCATAAACATTTCCACCCTTGCCTCATGCTGGTAGATTGAGAGATGGATATCTTCTGTGGAGGTGTACTTCCACTACACACTGAGATCCACCTCAAGGAGCACTTGTTGATAGGAAACACATTTGCACGAGCACTCTTGACCAGCAGAGATCTGCCACTGATAATAAACTACATTTGTTTGACGGCACAATACTTTTGGTGTTATTTTTGGTGTTAAAGGATGTCCCTGAACTATGGTGACTAAACTCAATTAATTGGCAGTGTGGAGTCGTGGTTCAGGGACAAGAATCGCTTTTGCTTTCAGTTGGAACTTATTCGATTGTAGTGTTCACCACATGTCTCCTAAATATTGAAATTCAGAGCAATCCGTGATGGAGGTTGGGGGGTGTTAAGGATTCCAATCGGGTGTCACACACCCGACCAGGGCACTTGGTCTTATCCTGGGATGTGGCGCTCAATAGGAATGCTTTTTCTTTAATTTCAAAGAATTCAAATTGAGCCGATACCCGACCCGTCTCACACACCCTTTTACAAATACCCCAGGTAACAATGGACCATGAACCAGGCCGGTTGGTGAAAATACAAAATTTATTTATTTTTAGAATTCACCAAAATCACACACATTTTTATATTGGGCAGCAATCACCAATGGGGTGATAATTCCAATAAAAACTACTGAACTATACTTGGTTAACTTTTTACATGAACATATCCAAAGCACAGTTGAATAGGAACACTTTTTGAATTAGGATAGATAGCACTCAAGTTAAGGTTTCCCCCTTCAATGTTCCCTCAACCCACAAATAATCAAACTCCGAGTGGATAGAAAGAAGCAGCAGGTAGTCAGGGATAAGAGGCGAAAATCCGACCTCCCCTCAACAAATAAGAGGCGAAAACCGATTTTAAACCCTTTGCAGTGGCATAAAATGACACTCGGAAATTGACAAATAATGAATATGCGGTTAAATCTTTGAGGCAAATTTGATTTCTCACAAAGGCAGTAATGCATAAACACTAGCAATCACAAGGCAATGGATCAACAAAAGGCATACAATTATAAAGCAAGTGGAAAGTTAGAACATGCTGCAGCCGAATACACACGTTAGAAAATTGCATTTGTTTTCAATTCCCATTTAAAATGACACAAACAAATTTAATGAAAAACGGGTGAAATACTTGGATTTTCAATGTGGTTTCTGGGCTGGGAGAC
This sequence comes from Ambystoma mexicanum, assembly GCF_040938575.1. Classification (NCBI taxonomy): domain Eukaryota; kingdom Metazoa; phylum Chordata; class Amphibia; order Caudata; family Ambystomatidae; genus Ambystoma; species Ambystoma mexicanum. The sequence goes on along the minus strand of NC_090933.1, from coordinate 1,051,912,477 downwards.
ATATGTATATCACAGGGATAATATAGAGGTAAACGTAGGGCTGTAGGTGAAGAATTGAGGGAGATTTGGAAGGTAGAAGAAGGTTCTCTTTGGGTAAAATGAAACCGTTGGAGAGGAAAGGAAATCAGCTGATACAAGAGCAGGTTTGACTTAAACTAGGTTATCAAGACTATATTGATAAAGAGGTACACAGTAAGATCCAAGGTTGATTCGCAAAGTCAACCTTGTCACCCCAGTGTTCAACCCTATGCAGAAATTACTTTGATTACTCAAAATATGACTAAGGATTTATGATCTATGCATGACAAAAGGAAATGGGAAAGTGGCGCTAATGCTTGGAAATTCAATGACAGGGTGCACAGAGAATTCTAACCGTTTTTAACAGGTTACCAGGGTATGGATAGGATTGCTTAGAGAGTGAAATAAAGACAAAGGGTCAGGATGGGAACGCTATGTGTTTCTCTGGGATGGGGATTATACTCACAGTCCACTTTTGAATCTGGGATTTTGGACAGTCAACAGGTTCTGGTCACAAAAGATTCTGCTCACCGGATAGCGGACTCTCCTGGCAAGACAGCTGGGCAAAGGTCTGGTCATCAGATACTAAAGGTCAGCAGGCATGCAGGTAGAGGCAAGAAGCTGGTCTGGTTTCAGGATGCTTCCCAAAAAAAGGTACCACAGCTTTTACCTTTTGGTTGTGTGATTTTGGTGGGTTTTTCTGGATCAATGGCCTTGCTGGGATATAATCAGCTATGTTTTGGCCTTTCAGTCGAATCTGGAATCAGGCAAATGAATGTAGCAGATAAGGAACGCAGGAGTAGGAAATTCAGGAAAGATCCTCATTTTAATATGGAGTCCTGTCAGGGACTCTTATTTATAATGCATATTAACATCATAGACTATATGGTGGGGCAGGCTCAGCTGAGCATGCATCTAAACAACTGGATAGGACAATCAATGTTGGTTACCTCCTTAAGGAGGTCACTCAGTTTATGAGGTTGCATTTTATGAGATGAAAAGACTTCCCACCGACCTTTTTGCCAAAAATCAACCTGAACATAATTTACACATTTGTACAGTTGTGGCATTTTAACCAATTACATAGGCAGATTACATATTTTTGTAGAGCATAGCCGTCCAATCCTCTAGTTTGTGAGATATTGTTTCGCCCTTTAAATACCTTTTAGTCATTTTGAGTTTGAAATATTCTGCCTAAAATTCTATGACTTTATACATGGGTGTGGATTATCATAAGGGGTGTAAGTATTAAAATTTGCAATGGCATAATGGATACTTTCCTTATAATACCCAATTATGTGCCATTTCTATTCCACGTGTCAGTGAAGTCTATGATGTCTTAAATGAAAGCCCATAAAATCACATTTAAACTGTTAACTTTTCACATTTTTGCAAAGTCCTGTGGCAAAGATAAGTCTTACAAGTTTTGTTTATAAAATATGTTCAGTATTGTTCTTCATACATGGGCACAGCTTCCAAGCTACCCCCCTAAACTCAGAGTTGTCATGGAGTTTTCCCTTGAAGCTTCTTGTAGAAGTCACGGGGAGGTGTGATTTTTCATTTCACATGTTCGTGTCCCAGATTTCCATTTTAAGAGGGCTCAGCCCAGACCCAAGTCTGCCAAGGTAGCAATTATCACTTGTGTGTTCTAGCATCGACTGTGGGGGCCTTGGGGGCGTGGCTACAGGCCATGTTGGAAGACGTGTTTCCCGTAGCGCTCCTGCCAAATCTGACATGATCCTAAGTGCTATCATGCTAAACGCTATCTAAACTGGCTGAAACTGGAGGCATGGATGTATGAGACTATACTGCCCCATTGGAGCTGCTCGCCATTTACAGGAGACTGGGTACTCCGAACACAACCAGGAAAGAAAAAACGGCACGGCTTGCAACAAGAGGAACCAAGATGGCGGCCCGAACACAACAAAGTACTGGGAGAAGGACATAAGCCGCTCGGACGCAGACGCCAGGAGGGGACTGTGCCAGCTAGGAACATAGCACCCTGAAAGTCCGCCACCCAGAGGGAACAAAGGTGCAGCGTCACATTGCAATACGAGCTGACGAAAATGAACGGGAGGCCGGTGTTAGGTAAGATTTCCACAGAGCAGGTAAATCTTCCCTTCCTGGTTCAACTCCAGAAATTTTTAGCTTTTCTAGTGGGATATTTTTCATTAATACCTCTGTGAGTGGGAACCTTTTTCCACACTCACCTAATCTTTAACTCGTTTTATGGGTGTCATTTTTAAGGCTCTCCATAGTGTCTTTTTAAAGTTATCCTGTTTAACAACTTATTGGCAATAGGTGCCTGTTGTTGCTGGGTTGCCCTAGGGGCTCCCCATTTTGTGCTAACCTTGAGTGAACTACAGTTCCCATGGGTAGAAAGGATCTTTGGATCCCTTTTACATTTTATTCTGTGAAACCAGCACACACCACCTTACGTGGAGTGCTGGGGAGATACAATGTATCCCCTTTCACATTAAAACTGTAACAATTCTGTTACAGTGACAAGCTTACCTTTAATGGCTGGTGGCAGTGATACCTTTTACTAATTTGGTGCACCTTTACCGCGGGCTGTAATCACAGCTGCAGTAAAGGCACCCATGGGTGCTCATTTTACCAAAATGGCCCCTGTCTTCTTTTTCTGACATTTTAGTGTTTCTTGTTGTTTCCCCTGACATCCAGGTTGGAAAATTCCTTTGTTTGAGTTTTGTCTTTGGCGGGAGTCAGTCTGTAAGCACAGGAAGTGGGGTAGGAGTCCAAAACTTCCCCTTCCTTCGATTTACGCCTTCCTTCAACTGGGACAAATCCCAGTGGGTGGCTGGCTGTCCTGATTGGACAGCCAGACACCCCTATATTGTAAAATGCAGGGTGAGAATGCAGAGGTTGTGCTGTAGTTCCTGATAAATACTGGAAACCTGGAAGCTGAAGTCATGTCGACCACTGGAACAGAAAACCGAAGAGGATGACAAAGGAAAAGCGTCAGGAATGATTTCCAGTGACCGGAGAGCCTGCTGTGTAACCAGAGCCTCATGCAGCCCTTCCTTCCAATCGACTCGGGTCTCTGGAAACGACGACCCAAACCCTGTTGAGACCCACTAGACTCAAGAAGGCCTGCATTTTGAGCCATCCCACAGGTTGCTGCGACCTTCCGTTCTTGCAATACCCCAATGCCCTGGGACCTCCAGCCACTGTGCGGTGCACTGTCTTCCGAATTTTGAATCCCGCTGAAACTTCGTGGACATCCTGGTGTATCTCCAGAGAGACGAATCGAGTCCGAAAAGTCCCCTCACAAGAGTGCTGGACCTTTTAAACGACAAGAATTCAACCGTGATTTTCTGTCTTCTTCTGTGCTCCTTGAAAAGGCACCAAATCCGCAGAACCGCATTCAGCCGCAAGGGAAATCTTGCCTAGAGCCTTCTTCATCGATTCCTGCTGTAAAGTCCCTTCTGAGCTCTTGTGTTCAGTCTCCAGGACAAGGAATCCACTGACGGGCTATTTGGCTGCAGTCCCTGAAGTTCTCCTGCTGCAATCTCTTCTTCATTTCTGAGGTACTGTGTTGGCTTGGGTATATACTCACATTAACCCTGTTGGGATTGCTGTGTAGTCCTGGGGTGTTTGCACCCAGTCCCACTGCTAGAATCCTGCTGGGGTGTCTTCCGTGAAGCCCCTGGACCCTCTTCTAACCCTAGAAGTAAAGTACTCACCTGTTTGCCAGTTTTCCTAAGGAAACTCTGACTTTTGCTACTAAAGAACTTATTCTAACACTGCCTGTTGGTCACTATTCCTAGTGACCCCCCTTCTGCCACTGAGTACACTCATGCTCCAAGAATAAGGGAAAGACTTTGAAGGGATTGGGACTTCTTCCTAGAAAAGAAATCAAGTGTTTTACTTACTTGTAAAGAGTTGGTGGGTAACTGTAATTCTAAGAGTGAATAGTTACAAAAGTTCTTACTGATCTTGAAATGTGTGATGCACTATTCTTAAAAGTATGGTTAACATCTTTTCTTTCTTAGCCACTGTTTTGTCAGTCTAAAAGAAAGTAGATGTAAAGGTATTTTACTCTCCTGTGATTAGGTTGTTCCTCTTTACAAAAGTAATGTCTTGGTTTCATCAGATTATTCCTGTAGGGTAATTGTATGAGTGTCCTCCAACTGTTGGTATCACCAGGTTAGTCCTGTTAGGGTAACTGTATGAGTGTCCCCCAACTGGGTCTTGCTTCCCCTGACTTGCTGCTAGCCTGTCCTTAATAAGTCTACATTAGGTTGTTGCCTACCTAGAATAACTATTCAGTAAAGTGTGACATTGGGTTTTACTTTCCCCTTCATTGTGAAGTTAAAGTAAGTGGGTTTTACTTACCTGGTGTTAGCTGTGTGCCATCCAAAACAAGTTACCAGAGTTATTGCTTACCTCAATCTGGGGTTCCCTGATTTCCAAAGCATCTGTAATTGTGTATTACTTCATAGGTTTCTACTGCACCTAGAATAAGTGTTTCACTATTCACCAAAAATTATATTGTCCAGTTGACTGTTTATGTGATTTGTTCCAAGAGTCACTGTACAACTGGAAGGGCCTACTGCCCTTGTATTACCAAAAGTAATCTGAAAGTAACCATTGGTCATTTACTCCCAAAGAATAGGCTTGACTTATACTAAATGTGTATAACAAGGTTTTGACTTCCCTAGAACTACTGTTAGGTGTTCCAAATAAGGTCTATACTTGGGTCTGTGTACTTTCAAGTATAGTGCTGTGTTTTTAAATTGTGATTTCATATAATGTGTTAGTACTTACTTAACCCCTAGATTTATCTGGGCCTACCTGTATTTAAATAAATCCTTTATTTTTACAATACATAGTGTTTCAGTGTTTCTTTGGATCATTTGTATTGCAATTTCACTTGTACTGTATCTACTGCCCTCTCTCCCTCCTAAGATAAGCCTGGCTGCTCTGCCTACGCTACCATGTACTCAGGTGGTACAGTCTTATACTAAGAGTGGAGTCTTGTACTGCCTCAGTTGAATGGTTTTGAAGAAGTGGGTAGTACTTCAGAAAAACTGTCCTAACAGCCGGCCAAATGAACGCTCATTGAATGGGCACATAGACAAAGGAAGGCTGCAAGATAGGCATCGGATCACCCCGCTGAATGACGGACGGTGCACTGGGAAGCGGATGACAGCAGACGGCGGACGCAAGCACTAGGTACCGCTGACAGCGCATGGACAGCACACGGGCGCTCTTGGACCTCACGCTATCCGCAACGAAGATCGGACACCCTCCGCCCCTGCGGGAGCCTCCAGATTCATAGTGCGCAAGAACCTGCGCAAGATACCAATTTCACCGCCCATTGGGGAGCCCCCACACAAAAAGGTGAGCGCCTCTCAAGAAGCGGAACGCTGGCCCGGAGACCCCAACCCGGGAGCACCCGCTCCGTGGAACCCACACGAGCGAGCAGAGTTCGGGACTCCCCGGCCCCAAGGAGAAAGCCCGACTGCAGACGTGATCAGCGGATACGCGAAGGCACACAGGCGGATCCTAATTACGGCACTGTATGGACGGTGCGCAAAGGCTAACACTGACACATGCCACCGGCGAGGAATATTGAGAAGCCAAATAGGACAGAGCACTAGACCAGGCTACGAGGTGGAAAGCAGGGAAGCAAGCTGGACACACCGAGGCCTCCTCTTTGTAATGACAAGGAGCACCAGCTGTTGCTAACGCAGGCCAATCTAAGGCCCACGAAAGCCACAAACGATTGGCACAGCCCACTGGGCCCCATGCACAACATAGACAACCATATTCCTGGATGGGGACTACGAGGGAATGTAGCACACTTCACCTGCTTACCTGGATGCAGCCGAGAGTGCAGAGAGGACAGAGAGGCTGTTATATAAACACAACAACATATAGGCCAAGAAAAGCCCCACAGACCCTGCACAGAAAGGTGGGGGTGGGAGGGAAGGAAAAGGCCCCCAACCACAAGAAAGGTGCTGAGGGACTGTGATCACCAGACGCCCAGACACCAACAAGATGATACAGGTTAAACGTCGCTGAAAGTGGTGGCCTGTGGCAGCAATAACATTACAATCAGTGATGGCCACTGTGGGGCGTTAGAAGGCAGCCAGGTGGCATTGTGAGTACCGCACAAAGCACCAGAAGATTGGCCCCCCGCACAGGCTGTAGCGGGAATAACGAGGACCCTCGCCCTGAGACAAAATGGCCCGGAGGTACAGCGCAGGCTGCTCAATAACTGCACAATAAGCACACTACGAGGACACCTGATAGAGGGAGGCGGAGTGCACAGAGACAATTGGGAGTAGACACCTTGGAAGCCACCAAGAAACCCCGGCCGAGGCCCCAAAAGCAGAGAAGATGTGGTGTCAATTGCAGGTGGGAGGACCAGCCAAGACAAACCCTACTGCAAGCAGAGCAATAAGAGGGCCCCAGCGGATGCGATGGGGGTCCCCACAAGCCACCCCCAGGAAAGAAGAGAGAGCTACTTAGCATCAGACCAGGCTAAAGGAACACAATGGCGTCCAAACGCCCCAAAACTAAAGGGAAGCAACCTACGATGGAGGAATACACAAAGACCCCACCGTCAGCGGAGGGGGCCAGAAATAAAGATAAGAACATGCAGCCCCGCGTGCAATGACCAACAGATCCTAGACACGATTGCGGACCTAAAGGCGACTTGGGAGACTGAACTGGAGGCAGCCACAGCTGAACTCAAAGCAGCGTTGGAACTCAAAGTAGGCGCCGTCCAGGAGGACGTTAACCTACTTGGACAAGATGTGCGGAAAATAGCAGCGCGCACAGATGAGCTGGAGGAAGAAACATCCACAAACACGGTAGCACGCACATCCCACGCATCGGAGATCCACGTACTGAAACAGCAAGTGAGCAACTTAGAAAACAGAGTGGAGGAAGCAGAAGGACGCGCTCAAAGGAGCAACATACGTATAGTGGGCCTCCTGAAAGGAGCCGAAGGCCCCAACCTAACAGACTACGACAAGGCTATGCTTCTTCAGGAAATAGAAGGGTGGGCGCTTACTCAGGGGTTTGCGGTGGAGAGAGCACAGAGCCCTTTCAAGAAGACCTCTCCCCCCATGGGCACCTCCAAGACCTATAATCGCAAAAATCCTTAACTACCATGACAGAGAGAAACTAACACTTCCGGAAAGGAGGTACAATACAGAGAGCCTCCGCGACCATCACGGCGTATCCAGATTATACATTTCTGGTACAAAGATGGCGGCTAAACTACGGGACAGTGAAGAGGAGACTGCGGGAAGCAGGCTTCAGATACATGTTGATGTATCCGGCAAGGCTGAAGGTGTTCCATAACAACAAGGCCCTCTTCCGTGAAACCCCAGGTTTGCAGTGGTTTTAGTTGGGGAGTTTGGGGGTTGGAGGGCCAGCTGGGAGGTTTATGGTTTTATTGGAAGGGGAACGGGCTTACAACCACGCCAGACTGTGGGGGCCTTCTGTTGCTAGCATCCCCTCAAGCAGAAACCTATGTGTCCTGAAAGCTTATGGTGGTTCCCTTTGGGGGAGGTCTTGGCTTAGCCAGCAGGAATAACCTTTGGTTTTCTTTTCTTTTGTCCTGAATCAAAAACAAGCCTGTTGAATAAAACAGCCCATATCTGTTTCCCCGGCAACAAACCCCTTTACATTACTAGGCACGAACAAGTTTTTACTCAACATTGTCCTTTCAAAACAGGCATTTTTTTCTGGTTTATAAAAGCCCATTTTGACATGTGGTAAATGTTGCTGGAATTTCTCTTCCATCTACCTCCCAATATTGTTCTGTAGCTGTAGCCATCTTTTACACAACAATCTGTACGAGGCAAAGGTCTCCTGAAATTGACATTGGCACAGAAAGCTAGAATTTCTTTTCAAGCAGTGATTTTTGACATGTTGTAGCAAAAGTTTCAACGTTTTTCCATGCAGCTGAAGTAAAGCTTTTGTTGATTTTCTCAGATTTGGATGGCACAGCCTGCCATTCAGGAATAAGGCTCTTTTCTGATAGAGCACAATGTCAATATGGCTGTGCATGACGGGGTCTTCTTGATAAAGGTACTGTGATGAAGAACAGGGAAAAATGGCATCAGATCGGCATCATTTTAAAGGTGAAATATTCCCTTTTTCAATAGGAACTTTGGGCTTGCAGCAACGCAGCGCTGCCTTTTCACTCCATTTGTTTAAGACAAACAAGAAGACACCCTAGTAGCCTTTCTCAGGGTGCTTCCTGTTCTATCTTGCCTAATGGCGCTTGGCAAAACGGTGCAGCCCTCCTTTTGTTGCCACAAAACTCCGTTTAGATGCAATGATGCGCGCAGCTTGGTTCTGGAGAAGAATTCTGTTGAGTGGGTCAATGTATCCCACAGGGGCGAGGAGACCGCAACATCACAGAAGAGGAGGGAAATTCTGTTTGAGAAACTTACCTGTAGTGAATAGCATAGAACTAATATGGTTATTTCTTGAAGTGTATTGACTAGGCTTTATCCACAGTCACATCGACCAGCAGATCTGCACTTTCCAGCGAGAAACATTGTTCCTTTTTTGCATATATTTTATTAGTTTTCATATGCGATCAAAAAGCAATACATTAAGCATATAACCAACGCAGTAAATGAATTAAATAGAACATACCAAGCAGCACTGACTCCCCCAAATTTGGACAGAAAAATGAAGTATCTCAATAAAAGGAATTGACAATCAACTGGGGCACCCACTAAGTACTTTTCTCACAATAGAAGACTGTATCTATTTGGTTTTACAAAACTGGGAGTAGTGCCAGGAATGCAAGTCATTGAGAGGCCCCTATTTAGTTCACATCATATTTTTCTGAATTAATAAAACATAGCTGTGTTACGATCAGTGTGGGATTTGCGTAAAATACCTTTCAAATGGATTGTGTCCTCCCATGTATTCCTTATATTTGATATTTCCAATATCCAGCTTTGCTGCTTCGGAATGTTCTTTTCAGCATGGGGCGTTGTGCGTTCAATGTCTGTCGACTCGATGTCCCTCGGAAGCCTCTGTCTCAATGTCGACGTCACTGCAGGTATATGTAGCTCACACAGCGCCCGTTGGTCTCAGATCCGTTTTTCTCGAGTCCCAACATGAAATGGCTTAGTCTTCAGGATCGTCCACGCCTCGATCCGGCCTAAAAAAATGCTGTGACTGCAGTGCAAAGATGTTCGTGACAGACCCACACAGGATCTGCCTGGGGTCGACTCATCCATCTTCATAGTGCGAGGACTGCCTATCTATGACGGTCAAAGCCCTGAGAGAGCATAGAGGGAAGCTTGCGGCAGATAAGGGCCAAAAATCCCCCTACACTCCATCAAAACCGAGCATTCGAGAACAGTTTCTCCTTGTCGAAAAAAGACCAAACGTTCCCGGTCATGAAGTGGTTCACACCATTCGTCGACCTTGAAACATGGAAAGAAACGGCGCCATAGATTGCCATCTTTCCCATCTTCAAGTTCACTGGAATGGGTTTGCCCCCCTAAATCTAGTTCCCTGGCCCAGTGAGAAGTGTTTAGGGTCCGAATGTTAGGGGTTTTCGAGAATGAGGCCTTGCCCCCCTTGACTACACCGAAAGGCCATGCTCTGGTCGAAAGACCTCGGAAGCACAAAAGCCTCAAGAGCGATCCAATCCTGAGAAAAAGTCCCCCTGAGTACTAAACCATCGACATCTTCGACGCCGAAGGACTTGATTCCAACAGGAACGAAAAGTGTCCTCAACGCCATCAGTGCCGATAACTGTGAAGAAGTAATCAACGCCTCAAGTGTCGACCTCCTCGATGGCACTTGTGTCGAAGCCTCCTGTCATGCATGCTGGACGCTACGCTCGTAGAACAGCTAGACCGTTCTACTCCAAATGGAGGCTATTCGATACGTTACCGGGAAAACGACGTTTGCACTTTTCACGTCGCTAACTTCACGTGACTTTTGCTTCGTCACGTGAACTACGGTATTACGTATTTAAGCAGCGTAGAAACTTCACTCGCTGCTTCTGATCGTCTCTATTGGCGTTGTGTAGCTGAACCTCTGATCTGCATCCTGGCATATTTCTACAGCTACTTTTGGGCCTTCGATAGCGTGTGTTCCGCCACACGCTGATTCCTGGAGCTATCCCTTCGCGTGATAATTCACACGCGTTCTCTGTCTTCAAGCGTGGCTGGTCCGGACTGCGGGAATCCTGCCCGCGTGTAATTCCACACGCTCACGCTGTCTCTAAACGCGGCTGTTCCGGACTGCGGGAACACCGCCCGCGTGTTATTCCACACGCGCTCTCTGTCTTCAAGCGCGCCTGGCTAAGGCTGCGTAAATCCTGCCCGCGTGTAAAATCCACACGCGCTCTTTGTCTTCAAGTGCGGCTGGCCAAGGCTGCGTGAATCCTGCCCGCGTGTAAAATCCACACGCGCTCTTTGTCTTCAAGTGCGGCTGGCCAAGGCTGCGTGAATCCTGCCCGCGTGTAAAATCCACACGCGCTCTTTGTCTTCAAGTGCGGCTGGCCAAGGCTGCGTGAATCCTGCCCGCGTGTAAAATCCACACGCGCTCTTTGTCTTCAAGTGCGACTGGCCAAGGCTGCGTGAATCCTGCCCGCGTGTAAATCCACACACGCTCTTTGTCTTCAAGTGCGGCTGGCCAAGGCTGCGTAAATCCTGCCCGCGTGTAAATCCACACGCGCACGTTGTCTTCACACGCGGCTGGCCCAGGCTGCGCGAATCCTGCCCGCGTGTAAAATCCACACGCGCACGTTGTCTTCAAACGTTATTTTCTTCGCGGCTGTTTATAACCGCGTGTACTTCTAACTCCTGCATCTGTGGAATTAACAGAAGGATTGATCCCTATAGTGGGAAGGAAGCCTTTCAAGGATTATTGGAAGTGACTTTGAACTGAACTTTGGACGCTATCCTGTGGTGAATTCAACCCGTATCTAGCGTGAGCCTCGTTCCGTTCGGGATAAGTCTCCCTTACTAATTTTCCCTTCCTTGTCGTTTGTTCTTCATTCAAATCCATCAAGAGACTTCTGGATTATTCTACCCAAATATAAAGGTCAGTGTGATCATTCCTGTCATTATCTAATTCATCATACTCAGGTTGGAGCAGTTATTCATGATACTTTAATTTGTCCTAGGCTGGATTACTATACCTTACCCACGCCCTTTCCAGTGATCCATCGCTCTGCCTGTTTTATCAGCCAGAGGGTTGTATCATTTGGAAGGTCTTTTATTGACTTCACGACTATCAAATCGTGTGAACAGGGATCCGGAAGACCCTACCTCCTGTATCCTTTTGAGTATTGTATCCTTTTCAGTTAATACTTTGGTACATTCTGACAGAATCAGAAGCCATGGAGGGTACGGATCCTTTAACTGTTTTGACACAGTTGATCAACGATTTGAGAAATGAAATGGTTACAGCACAGGACATGTTACGGCACCGTATGGACGTTATGCAAGACGCCCTACATGGTAGTCCTCAGGGAGCACAGGCGCCGATGGCTACTGCATCTGGATCTGGGACTACGGCACCCCCACAGGAAACTATTAATGTGGTTATGCCCACTCAGTTTCCCTTGGCCCCTCCGGAAAGGTTCACGGGTGATCCCAAAACCTATAGAACCTTTGTAAATCAGTGCCGGCTCCATTTTCTTTGCCGTCCTACATCTTTTCCTGATCTAACCACAAAAGCAGCCTTCGTGCTTTCCCATTTAGGGGGCACAGCCGCTGCTTGGGCTAACCCTTTGTTGGAAACAAATAGCCCTTTGTTGTACGATTGTGACGATCTCTTGACTGCTATGAGTAAAGTCTTTGACATGCGTTACTCTACTCAAGCCACAGATTTAGAGTTGCTTAACCTACAACAGGGCAGCCAACCCCTTATGTCTTACGTTGCCCGGTTCAATCAACTGACGGCGGAAACCCAATGGCCTGACAGCAAGAAAACGGCTGTTTTTTACAAGGGTCTTTCTGAAGAACTGAAAGATGCCTTATCTACAGTTCCTGTGGTTCCTACGGGTTTCCCAGAGCTGCTCGATTTGGTTCTACAAATCAACGCCCGAAGGAATGCTCGAAAGGGAGAGAAAAAGCCCTTCATGCCAGTCTCGGGGCGGTCAGAGACACCAGCAGTCATCTCTAACGACCCGGAACCCATGCAGATAGGCGCCGTGAGAGGCCGATTGTCCAATGCAGAACGGGAGAACCGAAGAAAAAACCACTTATGTATGTACTGTGGTTCTTCCGAGCATTTATTGGCAACATGTCCTAAAAAACCCATCAAGCGTGCGGGAAACGCCAAAACTCGACATTAGCAGGAGTCCCTATGTCGAGTGTTTCATCGGACTCCAGTACCATTCCTAAACATGCGCCTGTAATAGTTCAGGTGACGTTACGTTGTGATGAGCGAGAAGTGGTTTCCAAGGCCATGGTTGATTCTGGAGCCACCAGCAATTACATAGACATCACTTATGCCAAGAACTGTTCCTTACCCCTTGTAAACAAAAAAAGACCTGAAACGGTGAACACCGTGGACGGATCTGTTTTGATTTCTGGTATGGTAACCCAGGAGACGGTACCTGTTCAGTTGACGTTATCAAATAACCATTCAGAAGAAATCATCTTCGATGTTATTGCTGCTCCGCAGTACGAGATCATACTTGGTCTTGCATGGTTAACCCTTCACAATCCTGCTGTTGACTGGGTTTCGGGATCGCTCCAATATCCTTCGACTCATTGCAATGAACATTGCTTTACCAGTCAGGAGGTGTCAAATAAACAACACATATTGGCCTCTATGGTGGAGGATTCTACTATCAGCGTTGTACATCAATGCGACAATATCATACCATGCGAATACGCTGATTATGCTGATGTCTTTGATAAAGGCCAGGCAGAACAATTACCTCCTCATCGACAGTACGACTGTCCTATCGAATTGATTCCTGGTGCCAAAATTCCTACAGGCCGTGTTTATTCATTAACACCTAAAGAAGATGTCGTGTTAAAAGAATACATTGACAAAGCGCTAGCAATGGGCTTTATACGGCCCTCACAATCTCCTGCTGCATCTCCTCTATTCTTTGTTCCTAAGAAAGAGGGAGATCTCAGACCATGCATTGATTACAGGGCACTTAATGATATCACCATCAAAAACCAATACCCCTTACCACTAATAAACGTTCTGTTGGATCAGTTGGGCACTTCCAGTTATTTCACCAAATTGGACTTGCGAGGTGCATACAATTTGGTTCGCATTCGTGAAGGCGACGAATGGAAGACCGCTTTTAAGACACGGTATGGTCTTTACGAATATTTGGTGATGCCTTTTGGTCTGTGCAATGCTCCCGCCACATTTCAATTCTTCATGAATGATATATTCAGAGACATAATGGACCAATTTGTGGTTGTCTATCTGGACGACATTTTGATCTACTCATCATCTTTATCGGAACACGTCAGACATGTTTCTACAGTCCTACAAAGACTTAGGGAGAACCAATTTTATGTGAAAGCCGAAAAATGTGTCTTTCATTCACAGGAAGTGGAATTCCTTGGTTACGACATTACCAATCTAGGTGCTCGAATGAGTCGTTCCAAGGTAAAGGCCGTCTTGAATTGGCCGATTCCGCATAACGTCAAGTTACTACAGTCTTTCTTGGGCTTTGCGAATTTCTATCGCAGATTTATCCATTCCTTTTCCAAAACAGTAGCTCCTTTGACGGCTTTAACTAGTTCCAAAGTTCCTTTCTGTTGGAACCAACATGCCCAAGCAGCATTCGAAAAGCTGAAGGAAGCATTTACCACTGCACCCGTGCTTCAACATCCGGATCCTGATCGCCAGTTTGTCGTTGAAGCGGATGCATCCAGTGTCGCTATTGGTGCAGTGCTCTCACAAGTTTGCACAGAAACCAAGGAGGAACACCCAGTGGCTTTCTTCTCTCGCAAACTCACCTCATATGAACGGAACTACACCGTTACTGAGCGGGAACTACTGGCTATCAAAGATGCTTTCCGAGAATGGCGTCATCATCTTCTTGGGGCCAAACAACAGGTGTTGGTGTACTCTGACCATAGAAATCTCCAAGCATTCAAATCCATGAAATGCCTTACGGCCCGTCAGGCCAGATGGCATGTCTTTTTTGCCCAATACGATTTCCAGGTCACCTATCGTCCTGCCCGAGAACATGTTAAGTCGGACGCTTTGTCCCGTATGAGTAAAGAGGCGCAGGAAGAAAAACAAGTACAGATTCAGCTGTTGGCAGATCATGTAATTTGTAGTTGTTCGGTTCAACCATCCTTAAAAACCGAAATACAAGAGTGGGTAAAAAATCATCCACAAGTAGTCCAGGATATGAATCTGGACGTGCATAACGGTTTACCATTCACACAAGGAGTACTTTATCTACCAACTCCTTCAATGCGGAATAAAGCCCTCAAATGGAATCATGATTCCTTGATTGCAGCCCATCCTGGACGGAAGAAAACACTGGATCTGCTCAAAAGGTGGTGCTGGTGGCCATCCATGGCAAAAGATGTTATAAACTATGTATCTTCTTGTTCTGTATGTATCCAATGTAAAAATACTCCTGGTAAACCAGTGGGCTTACTCCATTCCCTACCTGTCCCTAACAAACCATGGGACATGATATCTATGGACTTTGTGGTAGAACTCCCCCCAAATCAGGGATATGATACCATATGGGTCGTAGTGGATTATTTCACTAAATTGGCTCTATTTATTCCCTGTATTGGTTTACCAACTGCTACTGTTCTGGCTGAACTATTCATCCAACATATATTTCGTTTCTTTGGTCTACCATCAGTAATCATTACTGACAGGGGCTCGCAGTTTGCGTCACGCTTTTGGAGAGCTTTAACATCTGCATTACTAATTGATGATAGAATGTCCAGTGCTTATCATCCTCAAACCGACGGACAGACTGAAAGGGTCAATTGTACTATGGAACAATATCTGCGGTGTCTGTGTTTGCAATACCAATCGGATTGGCTCACGGTACTGCCGGCGGCTGAATTCGCCTATAACAACTCTTATCATAGTGCCATAGGCACTTCACCGTTCTATGCTCTCTATGGACAACACCCCCGATCAATACCTCTGGATTCCGGTCTATCCTTGGACACGCCTGCCGCAGGCCGTACTCTTCGTGATCTGAAGAGATTACAAAGAAAGGTGAAGCAGCAATTGGAGCAGGCTAAACGACGTGACAAGTTCTATGCCGATGCTCATAGAGTATCCGCACCTGTCTATAAGGCTGGTATGAAAGTTTGGCTATCCACTAAGAACTTAAGAATTCCAGGCAAAAAGAAATTGTTGCCTAGATACATCGGTCCGTATGTAGTGCTCCATGTTCTTAATCCTGCTGCTGTACGTCTGGCTTTGCCACAACGATGGCGGGTGCATCCTGTATTCCACGTCTCAATCATTAAGCCATTCTCTGAAACTACTAGACTGCCTGTACGGCCTGTTGCTATTTCCGTGCGGGGGTCTGATGAATACGAGGTACAAGACATACTGGATATGAAACTCCGTTCTGGTAGACCATATTATCTGGTGGATTGGAAGGGCTATGGTCCCGAAGATAGGTCCTGGGAACCTCTTTCCAACATTCATGCTCCTGCTTTATTGAAGCGCTTTCACACAAGAAGGGGAGAGGTTGTCCCTTTGGGGGATGGCACTGTCATGCATGCTGGACGCTACGCTCGTAGAACAGCTAGACCGTTCTACTCCAAATGGAGGCTATTCGATACGTTACCGGGAAAACGACGTTTGCACTTTTCACGTCGCTAACTTCACGTGACTTTTGCTTCGTCACGTGAACTACGGTATTACGTATTTAAGCAGCGTAGAAACTTCACTCGCTGCTTCTGATCGTCTCTATTGGCGTTGTGTAGCTGAACCTCTGATCTGCATCCCGGCATATTTCTACAGCTACTTTTGGGCCTTCGATAGCGTGTGTTCCGCCACACGCTGATTCCTGGAGCTATCCCTTCGCGTGATAATTCACACGCGTTCTCTGTCTTCAAGCGTGGCTGGTCCGGACTGCGGGAATCCTGCCCGCGTGTAATTCCACACGCTCACGCTGTCTCTAAACGCGGCTGTTCCGGACTGCGGGAACACCGCCCGCGTGTTATTCCACACGCGCTCTCTGTCTTCAAGCGCGCCTGGCTAAGGCTGCGTAAATCCTGCCCGCGTGTAAAATCCACACGCGCTCTTTGTCTTCAAGTGCGGCTGGCCATGGCTGCGTGAATCCTGCCCGCGTGTAAAATCCACACGCGCTCTTTGTCTTCAAGTGCGGCTGGCCAAGGCTGCGTGAATCCTGCCCGCGTGTAAATCCACACGCGCTCTTTGTCTTCAAGTGCGGCTGGCCAAGGCTGCGTAAATCCTGCCCGCGTGTAAATCCACACGCGCACGTTGTCTTCACACGCGGCTGGCCCAGGCTGCGCGAATCCTGCCCGCGTGTAAAATCCACACGCGCACGTTGTCTTCAAACGTTATTTTCTTCGCGGCTGTTTATAACCGCGTGTACTTCTAACTCCTGCATCTGTGGAATTAACAGAAGGATTGATCCCTATAGTGGGAAGGAAGCCTTTCAAGGATTATTGGAAGTGACTTTGAACTGAACTTTGGACGCTATCCTGTGGTGAATTCAACCCGTATCTAGCGTGAGCCTCGTTCCGTTCGGGATAAGTCTCCCTTACTAATTTTCCCTTCCTTGTCGTTTGTTCTTCATTCAAATCCATCAAGAGACTTCTGGATTATTCTACCCAAATATAAAGGTCAGTGTGATCATTCCTGTCATTATCTAATTCATCATACTCAGGTTGGAGCAGTTATTCATGATACTTTAATTTGTCCTAGGCTGGATTACTATACCTTACCCACGCCCTTTCCAGTGATCCATCGCTCTGCCTGTTTTATCAGCCAGAGGGTTGTATCATTTGGAAGGTCTTTTATTGACTTCACGACTATCAAATCGTGTGAACAGGGATCCGGAAGACCCTACCTCCTGTATCCTTTTGAGTATTGTATCCTTTTCAGTTAATACTTTGGTACATTCTGACACTCCAACGCAAACGTCAAAGCCATTGACGCAACTGTCGAAGCCATCGACGTCAACATCAACATTTTCGACTCCTGTAACAACAAATATAATGTCAACATCAGTTGAAAAGATGTATACTCCTTTGCCATGCTCAGATATCTTCAAATTCCTGAGTTCTATTTATGAAGATGCAGAGAAATCCTCTGATGAAGGAAGACCCTTTGGGTTACAGTATGGAACACCATCAGTGCCTGGGGTGTTCATATCAGAGGATTCACACATGAAAAACGTGTAAGAATGCCTTCATGAGGCTGGTGGAATAGACACTTCTCCAGAGCTAGATTTTGGCAGAGCAGACCCTGGTGACCATGCTGAGGTGAAATACAGGCAACTAATGTCAAGGGTTACGGAATACATGGGGTGGCCAAGACCTGCACCAGTCTTTGAACAAGATGATCTTACCGATATCTTGGGCAATGAGCCACAAGAGGACCCAATTGTTCCTTTTCCTCAAGCCTTACAAATGCGTGTGGCCACTAATTGGGAAGCACCAGAGGTCATTCCAGCTGTAAATAAAAAGGTAACAGCAAAGTACAGAGTTTCAAGCTCTGACCCTTTTTACCTGTCCAACCCCGGAAAGTCTGGCGGTTCAGGCGGCCACCTCTACGAGTAGGCAAAATGCCTATCCTACGATACCTCAGGATAGGGGCGACAAGCATTACGATGCCATGGCGAAAAATGTTTTTTCGGACGGGAGTATGGCCTTGAAGTCAGGCAATGCTACGTGCACGCTAGCAAGGTTCACATACACCCTTTGAGAGTGCATTTCGGGGGGATTGGGTCCTCTGACGTATTCCATATCTATGACAGTAATCACCACAGCTGTGCTGCTTCGGAAAATCTTTCTGCGTCCTGCGTCGATGACGTCGATACGCCGTCCTGGAGGACCTCGGCCGACGTCACCAGATGTTATAAGTAGGACGCATGACGACCGTAGCCTCAGTCCATTTTTTTTCCGCGAACGTGTTCGCTTCGGAGATCTCGACTCTTTGGAGTTTCTGTTCTTTCGGTTCTTCGAACCTGTTCGTTTGTAAAGTATTGTACGGGATGTCGTTCTCTTCTTCCACCCCGCATCCGGGCTTCAAGAAGTGTGGGGACTGCAGGTCCAAGATGTCGGTGACAGACTCGCACAACGCCTGCCTCTGGTGCCTCGGGGAGGCCCATGACACGGATGATTGTGTCGACTGCCAGTCGCTTACGTCCAAGGCCTTCCGGGAACGTAAGAAGAAGCTGTCGGTCGGTAAGGTGTCCAAGCCCCGGAAGGCGAGGTCCACTGGGCTTTCGACGGACGATTCGAGGGGCGACTCTCTGCATCATAGCCGTAAATCTAGGGGGTCTCGGTCCCGGAGTGGGTCCCGCCACTCCTCTGCCTCTTCGAGGCACTCACGGAAGCGCCGTCATCGGTCGCCTTCCTCATCCGAGGACTCTGCCCGTCGGCGGGTTTCTTATCCCACCAAGCGTTCCTCTCCGGAGGAATGGGCTTCCTTGGGGAAGAAAATGTTGGCGATTGTTGAATCGCAGTGCTCCGATCCATCCGCGCCTCCGAGAGGGGTAGGTCGTGACCGTACTGGAGACACCGCTCGTACGCCTTCGGGCTCGGGTGGTTGGCACGATTCGTGGGAGAGGTCCCGCTCGGACAAGGGGAATCGTTCCAGTCATGCCCGTTCCAGGTCCCGGTCCTCGACGTGCTCGTGCCCACCTGTGAAGTCTTCAAAGAAGGCATTGACGCCGAGGTCGTCGACGGACTCTCTCAAGGCTCCGCCTCTGAGGAAGTCATCGGCCTGTGTCGAAGCCGTCGATGTTGTCGGCATCACGCTCGACGTCAACGCCGTTTCACTCGACGCCCTCGACGCCTTTCGAGGCTGTGGTGTCGGAGGTACCGTGTGGCACGGGGGATCCCCCTGGAAAGGCTCTGGCCAAGGCAAAACATGTCTTTCTCCCTTATTCAATGCCCACTTTCCAGCCTATGGATTATATTTCCGAGGTGGAAGAGGGTTCTGAAGATGGGTTGGTTCCTGACATGATACCAGATGAGATTCTGTCTGGTCATAGCCAGATTGAGGACCTGCGTCAGTCACTGCATGACGCCAGTGGTCTGGGCACCTCTCCGGAGGTGGAGTTCTGTAGGCCTGAGCCTGGCACCCATGCCGAGTCATTGTACCAGCGCCTTATGTCGAGGGTTAAGGACTACTTGGGGTGGTCGGCGCCCCCAGTTGATTTTGTGCAGGATGACCTTACGGATATCCTCGATCAGGGTCCACCCACTGACCCAGTACTGCCATTCCATATGGCTCTGCAAAGAAGGGTGGCAGCGGTCTGGACTGCTCCGGAGAGTCTCCCGGCAGTGGGCAAGTCTTTGCCGCGAAAATACCGTCCAGCCAGTAGTGAACCCTGCTACTTGACCACGCACCCCACTCCAGAGAGTTTGGTGGTGCAGGCGGCTACGGCCCCAGCGAAGCAGGCGTCGCATCCTATCATCCCTCCTGATGGGGACGACAAGGGTTTTGATGGCTGGACGAAGAAAGTGTTTTCTTAAGGGGGTATGGCTCTTCAGGCGGCCAACTCTATATGTGCTTTCTTCAGGCGGCCAACTCTGTATGTGCCTTGTCACGTTTCACGCACACTCTGTGGAACTGTATTTCCTTAGCGGCTGAACATATTCCCGAAGCGGACGAACGGGATGGTTTTCTTGCTATTATTCAGGATGGCAAGGATGCCATGTGTGAGTCCGTTCAGTCGGGTTTGGACATGGCAGACTCTGTCAGCTGGTCCATGGCGGCGAGCACCATAATACGCAGGTTTGCGTGATTGAGGAAGTCGGGGTTTACTCCTGATGTGCAAGCCAGGCTCCTCAACATGCCCTTTGATGGTGAACATCTTTTTGGCAGCAAGGCTGACGACAGCCTTGAGAGGTTGCAGACCTCCAAAGCTGCAGCGAAGTCGTAGGGCGCTGAAGTCCGCCAACCTCCGCCTTTTCGTCCTAGGGGACAGAAATGGAGGGGAGGTTCCTTTCGTTATTACTCATCCTTTAGTAAAGCGAGAGGAGCTGCAAGTCAAAGGGGCAACCGTAAGAGTGCCCAAGGTGGAAAACAAGGTACTCGAGGTGCCAAGGCCACACGTGCAGTTGCCTCTTTGCCCTCAGGCAACGTTGCAGTCGCTTCTGCTCAGTCATGAGGCCCATGCTTCACCGGTTGGGGGAAGGCTGGCGCAGCATCTGGTAGAATGGCGTGCCATTACTTCAGATGTGTGGGTTCTGGAGATCATAGCTACTGTCTTCCTTTTCGGCAGAGGCCTTACGACAATCCACCAGGGAATCTCTCTTTGACGAGTCTGGATCCACTCCTTGCGCAGGTAATTCGATCCCTGCTGGAGAAAGGCGCCATAGAACGGGTGCCTGTAGCGGAGAGGAACAAGTGATGGTATTCCCCTTATTTTTTGATTTCGAAGAAAGACGGGGGATTGAGACCCATCATGGACTTGCGCAGTTTGAACAAACTCCTCAGGAAGGACAAGTTCAAGATGGTTACTCTCTCTCAAGTCCTCCAGGCCCTTCAACTTTAGGACTGGTTGGTGTCTCTCGACCTCAAGGACGCTTATTTTCATGTGCTGATCCATCCCAAGCACAAGAAGTACCTGAGGTTAGCGGTTGGTGACTTGCATTTTCAGTTTCGGGTCCTATCGTTCGGATTGACCTCCGCCCGAGGGTTTTCCCAAGCTGATGGTGGTGGTGGCAGCGTATCTCAGGAAAGGGGGGATTCACGTCTACCCCTACCTGGACGATTGGTTGATCAGGGCGCGCTCTCCCGAGCAAGTCCTGGATCATCTGTCCGTCACCTGCCACTCCCTTCACAGACTGGGCTTCTCCCTCAACTTAAAGAAGTCCCACTTGACGCCAACTCAGCGGCTCCAGTACATCGGAGCAGTGCTCGACACGTCCCTGGGGCAGTGTTTTCCTCCCCAGGTGAGGGCTCATTCAGCAGATGTTTGCACATGTTTCAACATGCCCAGAGTTTCCCAGCCTTCGAGTTCTTGGGGTTGCTCGGCCTCATGGCATACTGCATTCTTCTGGTGCGAGAGGCCAGGTTGCGGATGAGATCTCTGCAATGGGCTCTCAAGCTCCAGTGGTCACAGTCCTCCGGCAGGATGTCGGACCCCGTTCAGGTGCCGTTCAGGTGCCGCCCTCGGTCGCCCAGGACCTTCTGTGGTGGGCCGTGGAAGGCAATCTGATGAAGGGGGCTCCGTTTTGGCTACCCTGGCCGGAGGTGACGATCGTGACGGACGCATCCCTCACGGGATGGGGAGCGCATGCCAACTAGCTCAGGAAGTCCTTCAAGAGATCTTCACCATTTGGGGAAGCCCTCAAGTGGAACTGTTCGCGACTGGTGCCAACCAGAGGTGCAAGCTGTACTGCTCAAGGGAATTTCCCCCGAGAGGAGCTCTAGGAGACGCGGTCATGGTAGACTGGGATTTTCCACTCTTGTACGCGTTTCCTCCAGTCCCTGTTATTCCTCACGTAAACAGGAGGTTGAGAAAGTTCAGGAAATCCATGATCCTATTTGGCTCGGATTGGGCCAGGAGGATGTGGTACCCGGACCTTCTGGACATGTCCATCTGCCCTCCAATACGTCTTCCACTAAGAGAGGACCTTCTCTCGTAAGAGGAGGGTCGGGTTCTCCATCCGGATATCAGGACGCTCAGTCACGCCTGGTTGTGGAGAGGCTGAGATACAAGGATTAGTACCTCCCGGATGACGTAATGGAGATTTTGCTTTCGGCCAGAAGACCAGCAACTAAATCTTTATACCGCTGCCGCTGGAATAAGTTCTGCAGCTGGTGTAGAGATAAGAATGTTGACCCTTTTCCATGTAATACATCGATGGTGTTATCCTTTTTTTTACATCTGGCAAATCGGGGGCTCCAGATTTGTACCTTCAGGGGATATCTGGCAGCGCTTTCTATTTTTAAACGCACTTCAGAGGAAGTCTCTTACTGTATGATTCCTCTAATAGTACAATTCTTAAAGGGACTGACTAATGTTTTCTCTCCAATATCGTTAAACTTTCTGATTGGAGCTCCCTGCAAGTCTTTACACTCTTGTCCCTTGAGACTACTAACTCCAAAACCCATCTTTTTAGTGGCAATTACATCAGCCCAAAGGGTGAGTTAGCTGCAGGCTTTATCCTGCAACCTTCCTCATGCTGTCTTTTATTTCACTCAGAAGATAAAGATCCCATCTTTTTGTCCACCTCTACATCCTGGGAAGGAAGAGGAAGGTCTTCACAGGCTTGACCCTAGACGTGCACTGAGCATTTACATCTCCAGATTGGCAAGGTTAAGACAGGATGACCAGTTATTTGTGGGCTATTCAGGTCACAAATTGTGACTGGCCATTACCAAGCAAACTATATCCAGACGGATTATACTAGCAATATCGGAATGCTACAAACTGACAGGTAAAGATCCTCCAGAACACCTAAGAGCTCATTCGACCAGTTTAGACTCTTCCTCTTGTCAAGAATCTGCACTTGGAAAAGCAATGTTGCGTTCAGTGCATACACAACCATAAAATATTCATGTCAAACTAAATTCTACTCCTCCCCCCCCCAATTACGTAAACTTTTTTGGGAGTGTTTCAAAGATAAGGAATACGTGGGAAGACGCAATCCATTCGAAGAACAAGTTACTTACCCCTGGTTACGTTCTTTCGACGATGTTCCTCCCACGTATTCCTTATCGCCCCTCCCAACCTACCTGGTAGTAGAATTTCCCTTGTGGTTGCAGTCTACTCTCTCTCAGCGGGAGTAACTGTCGAACACAAGATAAATGCTTTACTCATAAACACAGAAGTGAGGCCAACAGGCGCTGGGCGTGCTGCATATACCTGCAGTGAAATTGACATTGAGTCGGCAGGCATCGACGCACAGCACCCCCTGCTGAGATTTTTTTTCCGAAGCAGCAAATTTGGATATCGGAAATAATAAAGATAAGGAATACGTAGGAGGAACATCCAGTCGAAAGAACGTTACCAGGGTACGTAACTTGCATTCGTCTTAAGTTCAAACCTCAAAGGCTACCAGCTGCCCTGCGCCTTCAAGCTCAGAGAAACAGCTTCACGTGCATGCCAGCGCCATCATCACACCATCATTATTTTGGTTCTGTGTGTTCCACATTTCAAGTAAGAACCGCTCTGTCATGATGTACACTTCCTAAGACAAGGAGTCAAGTCAGAGTTCTATTTATCACACACAACACAAACAATCATTACTGTTTTGCCTGTACAATCCTCTGATGTTCGTTTGCGAGCCTTAAAATTGTGTAATCTTTTTGGCCTCCTACACACTTGTATTCCGGGGCCGACTTTTTTGCTTCCAGGTATTGCCAATTATGCACGCTCCCACATATGAGGGTGTGCTATGAATTCAACACAGATCCTGTTATATCCCAAATAAGGTTCGGATTGGTAAAAATAGCACACTGCACAGGTCTGTGAGGAGAAATACACATGCCAGGTACTCCAGCAGAGCAACATCCAGGCGTGTGGGGGCACACCTCACCTGCTCTGCTCTTTGTGCAGTGCTCACTCCACTTCACACAGTGTGTTCTTCTCATTCTCCCAACTAGATGCAGGCAGCCTGCAGCCAGGGGCAGGGCACCGTAGCCTACTGCACGCATACGCATACACATGGGCAGGATGGCCAGTCAGGGAAAGGGTCTGACTGTCAGAGGGCAGCTGGGAGCACAGTGGGCAGGAAAGACGTTGTTGTGAGGTCCGGTCTCTGGGCAGCTGAGTGGCTCTCAGTGTGCGCACACATTCTTAAGAAAACAAAACTGGTGGGGTGATGGGTTAGGGGAGGCAGGTGGCTGCTTGTTTCAGGGCTGCAGATGGATCATTTGCTACATAATAGCAGATGTGCCCTGCGTGCCTGCCTGCCCGCCTCTGTCAGCTCCAGATAGTCTGGGCCTATTTGCAAAGCAGTGGGATTTTCAGCACCCGAGATGAATATACCCTCCGTTTTGCCAAACGGACAGTATCAGCCCAGGGAAAGCATGGAGCAAGGAAGGAAGGCTGTGGGCTCTCCTGTCGGCACACTGCATGTGGACAAAGTATATATTTTGTTGTGCTTTTTTCTAATGTTTTTTTTTCCTACATGATTGAACGCTGTGATCCATCAAGTTCATCACGCTGGACGCTCTGAGTCTTAGTGGAGCCCCACCAGCCCAACAGGAGCCTGGGGGGCACGCATCGTGCACCTGGTTGGAGCCTGGGGGGGGGGGAGCACGCCCCATGGCTCTGCCACTGCTCCCCACCCAGGCCACACGTGACCTTGTCAGTCGCTGCTGGTTGACAGCGAGCGGCTTCCCAGGCGTAAATGGGCAAACGCAACTGAAACTGCTTGTACAGGAGCTGCCCTTAGCCGACAGGGCTACCCGGGCAAAGGCTGACCTAGGGAGGTATCTTAAATGGGGCACGGGACCAATCAAGACTTGGGAGCGGACCGGGAGGCAGGAGTGCGGGTGAAATAAGGAAGCAGGCAGAGGAGACAAACTAGTGCGCATGCAGCGCCAAAAAAATGCTTTATTAAGAGTCAGATAGCAAATTAAATTAACAGGCGCAGGGACACGGGATCGGATTTCTTTCCTCAACGCTAGTCTGCTGCTAAATCGTGGATGGCTGCGCTAACAAGTCCAAGACCCTTGCCGTGTGTAGTGGCTTGGGAAAGGTACTGTAACAGTTTATTGTGAAGCCACCCTCAGCACAGAGAGCTCCTTCTCTCCCCACACAAGTGGTTATGGAAAAAACATATTTAACAGATTCTTTTTTTTTTTAGCCCTATCTCAGAAACCTATCATGCCCCTTTGAACCCTCTCCCCCGAGCTAACAATGAACTAAGAACCAGGCCGATGTACGGGAAATATATTTGTATTTATTTAAATTAGAAGTGATAGAAAATGTTTAAAAAAACACTTTATCCGTGGCACAACACAATCAACTTCTCTCAGCACATATAAATCACAAAAATGAGTTAAAAAGAACAGAATCACAATTCTTTCTGCAAGTTTCACTTCACTCATTAACTGCACTGATCAATAAGAAAGGCACTTGTGTAATGTGCAATTTTGATTTTCCTGCAGGCTTAAACAGGTAGCAGTAGGATTTCAAGATTGGTAAAAAATATATAATTTCGCCCACACTTTTGGTTTAAAATAAACAGAGGGTAATGTATTGCTTTGTTTTTGAGACCCCTCCTGCCCCCCTTGCATTGGTCTAGGATGGGAAGTCAGACAGAAAAAATGGAATGCTTTGGTGACTTTGGGATTTCAGACCCCACTCTTGCTGAAAGGCCTGTGTTGGGGAAGCTGGAGAAAAAGGTTGGACTGATTTCAGAACAAAGACACCCTCTTAGTTAAAGAAGTTGCGGTCAGCTAGACAGTAAAGATTACCCAATTAAATTATAGGCTGTAGTTTTCAGCGCACACTGGGAAGTGAGCTTTGTTAATTTCAAATTTTAACAAAATTCACCCCGTAGTGTTCTGCCATATGGGGAAATAATTAAATTAATATGTTTGGTTAAATAGGCTAAGGATCTACACAGTTTTGCAACCCTTCCCCACCCACTACAGAGGGAAAGGATTCAAAGCAAGCAGACTCCCCCCGCCTTTTTGGTTTCCTAGGGCTCAGTTCTACTTAGGATTGGACAGTTACCCTTCTCTGTTCACCCAATCCAAGCCTCAAAGTCAGGATTGGTTTAGGGGTTTGGAGCAACAAATGGCAGTTCCCATTTGTCATTATCCTTTGTTCTCCTTTCAATTCTTTGGCAAAAACTAGTTATGTATCACAACTTCATAATTTTACTAGCAGCTGCCAGACTAAACATATTTTCTATTTCTGCTAATCAAGGGGAAATAGATAAGCCGACCAACAAATCTGTATCGTGTAGCACGTCCATGTGATGCCTTTCTGTAGTTTCCATAACAAGGACAACAGTTACGAATATGTAAGTTATTAAGCAAATCCCCGATTTCAGTTTCCACCCACTCACCTACTCTAACATTTGGAACATGTTCAGATCAGCAAGAAACCTAGTTTAACTGGCCCTTACAGTTCCCTCAGTCACAGGCAAATGGTTTTTATATCCCCAAATTCACCTGGAAATTACATAAAAAATGGTACAAAAATTAAATCAATCCGCCTTATGATGGCTGAGAAAAAAAGCCTACATGATAATAGTCCTTTAAAATAAATTGTGAATCTTCATGTCAGACAAATGGTCCTGCTCCTGATTCCGGCCATTTGTTTTCACTGGGTCAGCCTGTGCCGTTACCAGTCTCCTTTGTGTTGGAAGCTTGCTCTTTGAAGTGGGTGCCCCCATTTTCACTCATTAGTCATGCTCCAGCCAAGGGTAACTTTTGCTTTCAGAGCCAGCCGGTCTGGAGAACACTGAATTTCGACGCCTTTAGCAGGACATTTTTATTGCGGTTGATCATTAGATGGGAGGTGTGACATCCAGGCTGGAAGTGGGAGATGTCCTTGTGAAGTTTTGCCCACAGCCAGCAAAAGGGTCTGCCTTGGGCTGACATTTATTTTCATCAAGACAAAGTGGCTCTTCAAATGTCACTTGAGTTTTTTGGGTGAAACATAATTTACATTGCTCTTTGTCAACCCATCCATCATGTTTTGGTTTCCTGACATTTTTCTGTGAGCAGTGATTTTTTTTGCCACTTTTACTTTTTTCAAACCGTTTTTATTTGCACACATATGTGCAGGCCGTTTTTGTTTTCAATGTTTAGAAATCCTGTTTCCCATGTTTCAGGCATCTTTGATTCCCCATTCTTTTGTACATTCAAATGCTGCTTATCCCTTGGTAATGACCCCTTTCCACATTGCTCTTTAATTCTACATGTGCAAGGGACTTGTGTTTGGGTCCTTTAATTGCACCCCACCGGACCAATCAGGGTTTTGGGGCGGGCTGGGAGGCAGGAGTCGGGCAAAAATAAAGAAGCAGGCAAGGGGAGACACATGCTTTTTTCAGCGCCTGATAGCAAATTAAATTAACAGGCCCAGCAACACGGGCGCTGATTTCTTACCTCTGTTCTTGTCTGCTGCTAAAATCTTAGTACCTCTTGGACAATTCTTGCTGATCATTGACACAAGACATCTCTTTCTGATTTCATCATATCCAGGGCACAGTGACAAAAAATACATATCGTTTTCAGTTATGGTTGGACTGAAAGGGCTGCCCCAGGAAGGGCATTCAGCCTGAATTTTAGATCCAAAATACGTCTCCTTGGTGGAAACATGTAATCCAAATATGTTTCTGCTTAAAAATGAATTCTTATGTACCAAATAACCAGCAAGTCAAGTGAGTGATTGTGACCTTTCAAATTGGCTCCCCGAATGAAAAATGTCCCCTTTGTCCTTTACTTCACTCAGTTCCTTTCTTGAAACAGCCTTGGTTCCATGTAACAGGTCACCAAAGCCTATAGATTCTGAAATGTTCTTCACATGCCTAAACCATTTGCAACTAATGCCACCTTCTGAGTGTATAGCATTCCATGTTACAACCTTATAAAAACTCAGTTCTTTAAAATGGATTTAAACACAGTACAAGACAAGTTTAAAAGCATTCACATAATTGAGGCACTGACAATTTCTTTAAAAAGTGGAACCAAAGGGGGTACTTAATGGAAGACCTTAAATGGGTTTAATGAATTTACTTTCAATTTTAGAAAGATTAAGTACACTTTGGTAGTCACATATTTCACTTCCATAAATTGCAGCTGTGACTTCTTGTGATTTATAGAGTTTTAGAGTTTTTATTGGCAATCTCTTCCCAAGTTTATGATTTAGTGTTTGTGAGAATCCAGTTCCCCTTTTCAAAATCTGCTCACTTTTGTTGATTCTGTTGCACCCAGTGTATGTGTCCTGAAAATTGACTCCTAGATTGTAAAAGCAGCTGACCTGTTTCAGAAATATTCCTTCAAAAGAAATATTTCATTTCTTTTGGGGCAAATAGTGGCATGCCATAACCATTGTTTTAACTGGAATTAATGACAAGTTTATTCTCAAAACAAAAGGAAGAATCAACTCCTAAATGCGTTTTTTAAACTTGATGG
The DNA here is from genome assembly GCF_040938575.1 of Ambystoma mexicanum. Lineage (NCBI taxonomy): Eukaryota > Metazoa > Chordata > Amphibia > Caudata > Ambystomatidae > Ambystoma > Ambystoma mexicanum. Next base: position 1,051,884,211 of record NC_090933.1, on the reverse strand, counting down.
TGTCTTTGAGATGATCAATGCATCATCTACGTAAAATAAAATCACATGATTTCTTTTAGCAATTTTTGCACCGTCCAAATGTAAGTTTAAAATGTTTACTGCCAAGTCATTTATGTATTTCAAAAAGAGCAATGCGGTTGCGGGGGGGGGGTCAGGAATCACTGCTGTCAAACCCCACTTGTAATGGGGAGCGTATTTGTTTTACGATCTGGCTAGTGGTTGCGGGGTGAGACAACTGCCTTATTATCCTCATAGAGCCTCCGGAAAGGATTTAAAATTTGAATCTGTGCATGCATATTTTCCATAACTCCCCAGATAATTTTACGGGCCACTTATCAAAGGTACTTTTAAAATCAATAAAAGCAATGTAAAGAGTTTCCCTTTTTAAAATGACATATATTTGCTCAAAATAGTGAAAAACGAAAAGGCCTGGTCTATTGTGCTTCTTGCTTTCTTTTCGGGTTCTTGGTAGAAATATGTTTCCAAGATTGGTAAATGGTATGAAACATAGATGGTGTGTTTTGAGTATATAATACCTTTGACCGTTTGAGCCGACACCTGTTGTTGGTGAGTAAAACATCTGAGCTAGCAATACAACTTGTTTTAACATTATGTTCCTCAGTAGCTACCCTTCTCGTGAGATGGACTGGGTCATGGTCACTTTCTATCCTCTGCTCAACTATTAATGGCTCCATGAACAACCAGTAAGCGAAAGATGTGAGAAAGTAATCTGTATGACTTTAGTACTCTTCTGTATGCTGGGGTTGAAGAACGGTCACCCGGAAGACAGGCACTACATCTTCTAAAGCCCCGGGTGTAAAATAATAATGCCAATTGATGTGAAACAGGAGTAAATCTCCTGATAGGCCGTCAATTTAAATCTGTGATTTCGCAGAGACTATCCTCCTCTGATGCAAGGATTGAGATATCATTTTAGGATTCAAATTGACAGGTAAAGTCACCCGCTACCAAAAACGGAGGTCACCTCTTGCAGTTGTTAGTGCTGCTATAACTGGAGACCATCTCTTCAGACAATACTATCACTGAGGTTTTGTAAAAACAAAGTCTGAGCTGGTCGGAGGTACACATTGGACAGCACAATAAATAATCCTGATGGCATTGTAAGTTCTAAGCACATTAAATTGCAGTGCTTGATTTCGATCATTTTAGTAGATTTAGTCTAATGTTCACCCAGATTAATAACCCTCCTCTCGGTCGCTCCCTCGAGCCATGTGTACCCAGCTGGAGAAAAATGTGCATACCCAGCCTTGAATGTGTCGAGTTGGGCCCATGTTTCCTTCAGGCATACGATGTCAAAGATCTTGATAAAAGAATGTCAGCCATATTCCCGGACACAAGATTACATGGCCTGCCCAATTTGTAAGTCGTTGAAGATGTAGCATGGGCTGGGCCTTCTCCGCGACTCTGTCAGGAGAAATGGACTTAATCATGTGTTTATGTATCCTGAATTGGTTTGGGACCGGTGTATGTAAATATTAGATTTTTGATTTCCTTATAAGAATCTGGGATCCAAATGGTGGGAAGGACCTAAAATCAAAGAATAACAGACCATAGTGTGAGTAAATCAATATTCAAATCTAAAGTGTCCTTTTCAAATATGCTCCTTTTCCCTACCTCCAATGTAACTAGATTGCTTCCGTCTTTAAGGCACAAAATGGCAATTAAATATATTGCACAATGTTGCACCAATACCTTGTTAGCATTATTGCCTTGTGCGTAATGAAACGGTTAAATATAGGGCAAATAATGGAACACCTTATTTATTAGATGGGATTCGAAGATATCCTTTTCCACTCTCTGCATGCTTCAGCTTTTCAGAGAACCTCTACGCCTATGCTCAAATTCCCACTGTTCAAATAATAATCTCTGTCTACCTCAAGCCTTTACAAATCCAGCCATTTTGCATATTTCATCCCATTTTAAGACCCCTTTTCCTTCATCCTACAGAACAAGTGCTTCTATATTGCCTACTTAATTTTCTATAAAATAATTCTCCAGTACATCAGTTCTATGCCGAAAAACTGTGGGATCCCATAAAAGGAAATCATTAAGTTGCCATGCTTTTCACTCGGTGGGAGAAAACCCTTATTCCAGATCAAGGATTACTGGTTTGTGACCCGTTAATGTTATGGATCAATTTCTAATATCAAGCGTGTTGGGACCAATGTACTAAAAATTCAAAACATACCTATTCTTAAAAACCCCCAATGTACAGCAGATTAATGGGTATATTTTCTTTCCCTAGATGGAAAAATCTCCAGGTCTCAATGAATGAGGGGTCCCTGAGCACTCAGCCACTGCATGGAAATTCTTCCTATACTCTGAGATTAAGGCAGTGTTTTATCAACATCATGTCAATCACGCAATTACAATCCCAGTCAACTATTATTTCCTCTTACACAAGGGAGCTAACTATTTCAATAAAGCCCACAAAAAGCAATCCTGACCTTTTATTTGGAGCATGTATTGTTACCATTGTCGATAATTGGCCACTCTTAGATCTTTTCAGCAACTGATATCGTCCACCAGAATCATGGAGAGCCTCTTAATTAACAGGTGGGAATCCTTTCCTGAAAAGAATGGCCACTCCCCTTTTTCATACCTTTTTAGATGCAAAAAGCAGAGATTTAAATCTTTATTTCCATCCTCCTCAGGGAGTAGGTGGATCACTTGAAACAATATTCAGCGATCCATCTGTCAGAATTTATCATTTTAAAAAAGTGGCCTGGAACAAATAAAATAAGAAATGCCTTCCTGCAAGTGCTAGAGAAAAGACATGTATTGACTTTAGCGCTTATTGGAGATTTCTTCTTCCTCATAATTGTTATGTTTGAAAGGAAACCGGACTTCATAATACAAATTTACAGTCTTATATATCTCTTTCACCCATTGTAAGAAACTCAAAGGATGGTGCTCCAATAATCTTGTATTCAGATGCACTGTGAGAAGATAGCCCTTTGATTAGTCAAGGTGAAAGGTCATTTAGAATATGCACCTCCAAGACAATTTCTTTTGAATAGTGGTGACATGGGAAGGGAATATTTAGGCTTTGGGTCGTCTATGCCCTCTTGTGGAGAACTGCAACAATTCCACAATAGAACAAACAAATGATCCACATGAACAAAATCCCACCTTAAATGTGCAAATATGAAATTATGTTGTGCTTTGCCATGCAGCATCTGAATGAACTGAACTTTGGATATGTTGTAAATAAAAGTAATACCTATCGGGTTATGTAAAAGTGGGAGTCGTCCTATTGGAAATTGCTCAAAAATGGTGACACCATGTAAAATCATCAAATATTATTAGAATTCAATCATTCAACATCTTAAAATGTTTGGCCCGAATCGCAGAATCTGAAAATGTAACTTTAGTTCAATTAACACAGATGAGTGAGACATTAAAGTATTAAAACAAAATTAGCTTCTCTTCAGAAAGAAGAAGCAGTCTTCCCACCTTAATCATATAACTGAAAACCACTCCTCGCTGACAAAGCATGGGTGGGATTAGAGGGAAATATAACGGGGTAACCATAGAAGGGAGGGGAAAGAATGGTGGAATATGGATTTTGGTGATGAGAAATGAGAAGGGGAACAAACAGGAGATGCGAGAATAAAGAGATTTATCCATTGAAAGAAGGAAGTCAGAGCAGTGTATAGAAGGATGACCACTGTGCCCCGGGGAATTGACTTCCAAATAAGCTTCTGAATTGAGGGTTTGCTGATGGTATCCCTGCCTGACCAGGTCCCTTGCTGGCCCTCCCAAAATCAGAAGTTGTGTCTTAAAATGTAAATTAAAAGAAACCCCTACCAATTCCCTAAGTAACTAAAGTGAGATGTGGTTTATTTAAGACAAAGTCCACTTTGCAGTGATAAACAAAATCCAAATCTGAAAGCATTTTGGCTGCCACATTAAAGTGGGATTGCCTTGGTAAAGTTAAGTATTATTTACAAGTCTAGTTAGTGGTTTAAACGAATGACAGTGGGTCGTAGTGCCTGGGATGATGCTATGCATTTAATGCAGCCGGGGACAACTATAGTATTCACTGGATGTTTGCACGAATTGCATGCTGAAAGAATGTATTCAATCCATTGAGAACTGTGGAAGTGCAAATCTTCTGCATCCTCTTATCTTTCAATGCCTAGGTTGAGTTGGGTGTAGTGTGGGAGGGAAGAAGCTCTCCAACTAAATATCTTTTACTGGAGAATTGTACTCCTCCAGCCCAGAAGTCTAAAGAAACTGAAGGCATTACAAGTAGTCCCTTTTAAAACTGTGCATACATCTGGATTGAAAGGAATACCTTCATTTTTAAGGGAGGCTACACACACACACACACACACACGTTTAATGAAATTCACATACACATGTCTATAGAGCGTTACGCCGACACCTTACGAAAAGTTAGGATACATGTCTGTTCAGAATATAGAGATTCCAAAGAACATTGCCTGGAAATTCAAACGTACATTTGCCAATGCAAACAAGTCACCTTTTTCATCTACATGGCTTAACACGTAGTGCTATACTGGCTGGTCAATGCCTATATGTCAAGTGACCTCTACATAATTAATTTATCCACTCTTACACCTGCACTGGGGAGATGATGCATAGATCTATTTGGAATGTTAATTGATGTAATTTTCTCTGACACCATACTTGTCTTCACACTGGAGAAAATCAAATGTGTAACCATATTTACATTATTTGTAAGATTCTAGTGATGTTTCATCAAGTAGTCAATGCAAAGCATAATTGTTAGAATGTCTAGTGTCTTTTAGATTATCATACTATTTAGAGGAAGATTTTGTGATTGAAATTCAATGCCTTTGTGGACTTAAAATAGTGAGATTCATATAGGCACGTAAAACTTTGGAGTTGTTTTGTATGCATATAAATTGTAGTGATCTCCATGGTGAAGCTAGAGTCCCTATTTATTGAAACTATCCAATTCTTTGAAATACATTTCGGTTTATGATTATCTCACTGTCTTTTGTTTGACATCAAGAAGAATGTTTTTCTTTGGCTGGAATGATGAATAGACCATGCACTTTCAATCCAAATTAATTGCCTCGCGTTCTGATAGGTTCAGAATATGTCTGAATAAAGCCTGCATACATTTTTCCAGACCTTGATCCAATTTGTATCTTGGGAACCGTTGCTATCAACTGTTGTTCTGAAAGGAGAGATTTTCAAAATGTTTCTGTCCGGCACACAGCATTTCCACCTGCTCCTCCAAATTATCCACTCTGCTTGTCAATGTCATGTAGCCATTTGCAAATGGTATCCTGATCCAAATACTTGCTACCATCACGTGTTTATCCAGCTCCATTATTGATTTTGAGACTTTTTCATCGCCCTTTTCATCTCCTTTTTCAGCTCATTTAAGATCAGCTGCAGATCTTGTTTGATGGCTTAAGTTTCCATCTCTTTTTGTAAGTGTGCTATGGATCTGTGTCTCATCCACCAATGGAGGCTTATTAGAAGATTATTGCTGGGTTTGCAGAAGTGCCCTTATGTCTGTGCCCTTCACTTTGGATGAGGGTCTGGACAAGTAAGTCATTTCTTCCATGTGTTTCTGATGGTCTTTTAGCATACAACACGCAAGGGGACTCTCTTGCTCTTCTTAGGTCAGACGCAACACCAGATATTCTTTAACAACCAGGGGTCTTCAGCCGGCAGCTGTTGGCTGTACTCCAGCCCGATAACAAAGGGAGCCCTGTGCCCGGTTTACTGGACTCCTGGTGGGCTCCTGGTTCAGGCACCGGGGTATGTAAATATTTGAGGCCACCTCCATTCCACTTCCAAGCAGCGATGCTACCAGAGAAGCCGATCTAAGATCCTCGCCTCCTCCACAGCCATGGTGGAGGTTCCAATGGTTGTATCACTCCACACCAGGGCTCAAGACACGAGGACGTCCCTCGAGGCAGCAGGCTAATTTGCTGCAGTGACCCAATGGCTCCCTTGGGCGCTCATGTCAACCCAAGCAGGGCTGCTCCACACCACCTGGAAGAGCAGGAAAGGCTGCAAAGCTGCTCAGGTTTTATACTCGAGTTGTTGGGCACTCACCATTTGCCAAGGCCTGCGCAGCGAACAGGTCCAGCCCTCCACACCAGAAAGCAAATCATAGCACCATATTGAGCGGTTGGGCTGAAGAGAGAAGACTCGCCATGCCCATCAAAGTCACCCCCTGTAAGTCTTCCGGTGTTGCTGCCACTCAGGGATAAGACAGAAGTGGTTTGTCTGTTAAAACAGCAGATTTCACAGTAGATGGGAGTCCTGTGGGTCTCTGGCTGCAAGGAGATATCCGCCGCTCGGCCACGCCCAGTGATGCTCCCATTTAAAAAGCCCTCAGTTTTGTGTTTAAATATCTACTCTCTACTGTTGTCTGCCCCACTACGGAGGCATTTATACTTTTCAGAATTATTAGATTACAAATGTCTGTTGATTTCTGTACTAATTCTTTTTTATGTACAGTGTTTTGGTGAAACTGCTCTACAATTAGAATTAAATGTAAATAAAATGGCAGTAGTGAGAATATCAACATAGGCAATGTGGCCAGTCAAAGATAACCATATTAGACAGTCCACCATTGATATCTATATATGTAGCGGAGATGACTGGGCTTTCAGTCTGAGTGAAGCTTTTTATGATTTCTCTCTTTTCAGAAACCATCAATGTATTTTATTTGCCATGCCTTAGATACTGTTGTTGAGGCGACAGTTTTGTACTTCAACCACAGAGACGATCATACCTGTGACGAATCTGGACTATTCGTCCCTACACCTCAGAGGGTAGCCACCCCTTTTGAGGGTAACGAGGTGAGCCTGCACAGCAAGACCCTCCCTAGGGTTCTCAGAAAGTGGTACCTCACTGGAAGTAACTCCCTTCTAGTGGACAAAGACTCCCTATCAAGAAACATTGTCTGCATATATGGGAATCAAAAGAACTGATATTACTTCTGTTTTGGATTCAAATAGCTAAGACATTACTTCAATCTCTTTGGCTTCAGGTAATGCTGGATTCCCCCTCAGCTTTCAGAGGAAGGATACACCCCTGTCGTTGGTGACAAAAATAAAACAAACCAGAAACCTTGAATGGAGGAGAGATAATCCTACGCCGAGGCGAGCCTCTGACTGGGAGACGTTCTGGAGTGGTAGAGCCATAGTAGCATGGAGAGCGAGAGGATTGCTAGAAGACCCCGAATCTGGTGGTGCGTCCCCACCGGAGCTGTGGTGGGCCTGGGTCCCGTTAACCAACACCAAGACCAGACCGCCGCGGAGGGATCGTATCACTGCACCGACCTCTGCATTAGAAGTGTGCCGTCTGCCAAGTCAGGCAAGAAAAGAGAAGCGTACGCCCTCAAAAAGGCAACACCAGGGTAGAGGGCAAACTCCTGTGTCCCATAGTGTTGGAAAATCCAAAAGGGATACGGGAGCCGGGGAATTTCGAAACGCTGAACACGGGCAGAGGCCCAATCATGACCCTGCTGAAGTAAGCACATCATAGGGCAAGAGGGCTTTGGGGAGCCCTAGAAATACAAACATTGAGGAAAAACACTGGGACCTGAGAGAACCTGGAGGGTCCCATGTCATAAACTCTAAACAAGAACACTATTAAATAGAAGAGCAAGAATGGTGGAATCGTGTTTCCCTTTAAAGAATGGAAAGTGTTGGATGTGTGACTTGCACTGAAAAACCTGAAGAGGCTAGAGAACTATATTTTGAATATTTGAAAAACCCTTCTTTGGGAGAAAGCACAAGTAGTGTGGCCAAGCAAAGCCGGAGTGGAGAGGAGATTGTCCTGGCCTATTTTTTTATTTTTTTTAACAGATTATTTTTATTGAAATTTCGATCAACATGAAATACATCACATAATGTAAGACAATAATAAAGCAGTATCAACTCGCAAGTGTCATTGCATCGAAATTTAGTTTTAACTAAGTAACCGTATATCTGTTCCTCATTAAACTACTGTTATTCTCATGCGAACAGGTTAGGAGTAACTAGTGTAAACTTAGAATGAAGAAGAAGAAGAAGAAAAAAAAACATGAAGTGATTCTTCGTACCACTTTGCATACATCCTGTCTAAGCCATAATCATCAAGCCCAGTATCACGGGTTCAGAAGATATTTCATAACCCTTGGTTGGAAAAACATGTGTTCCTTTTCGGCCGCATATTCGAAGAATGGCCCCTATATGCTGGAACATTTGGGCAGCTTCCCCTCGATCATGGCTGTATGTTTTTCCATCCCCAAGAGTTCTCAAACTTTAACCCACCAGTACGCTATGTGAGGAGCCTCCACATCTTTCCAAAAGCGGGCGCGTGTGAGTCGAGCGGCCATGAGTAACTGAGAAATCAGTTCCTCTCTGGGGTCCAACATCGGGTAGGAACCATCGCTAGGAGCGTCACCCAGCAACAGGATTTGTGGTTCCATAGGGAGCGAAGTGCCAGAAATCTCCCTGACCTGGCCCATTTTTTAATGTTTTTTTCTAAGTGGTAGGACCAGCTAGCAAAAAGGTTTTGGACAGAGGACTATATTAATTTGGTCATTTGACACACACCTTTAGTTTAGTTTATTCGGTAGGGAATTACCCTCAGAGCAGTAGGGCTAGATAGGCGTTTTCTTTTCATTTAAATAAAACCTTTTGAACATGCTAATTCCTAGTCCACTGCTGCTTCTGTTTCACCACACACCTTAGTTTGTGTTCTGTGTTTGACAGGAACGTACATTGTGTGTTTTTCAATCTAACTACATGAACACTGGCGTGTCTTTATCATGCGAACTCCCAGCAAGAGCAACTTAGAATAGTTGTATTCTGTCCTTCAATGAAGCTAGTTGCTATTGTCCCCACTTGTACTGCAAACGTTTGAAGACCACGTTATACATGTCCTTTTCGTTGTAGAGTGGATATTGACACATAAAGCTAGAAATACAACCATAGTTTTGTAACCGTTGTTGCTAATTGTATAAGCGCCTAACAAATGGCCAATAAATAAATTAAATAAAATAGTCATTCATGTATCCGTTTTAGTTTGTGATGTTATATTTCTTTTCTGAACTGTAATAAATGTGATAGTACAAATAACTGGACAACAGCAGTGAGTGCATTTCATAATGACGTTTACTTTTTCTTCTAAACATTTTTCCAGACACAAAATCTTGAGCATGTTAACAAAGAACCCGCCATTTACGAAGAATTCGGAGTCCCCGTTGTGCAATGAAGCTTTAGTCGATCAACTTTGGAATCTTATGAATTCAGGTTGGATTTCTTAATTTTATCACACATTTGGAAAGCTTCTCTTTATGTGCACTAACCGGTCATATGTAATATGTCAAAACAGACATATAACACTATCTTAGTCACAGGTAGAGCCTGGGCTACGTGCCTTGGTTTGGCATATTGCCATAAACGGTTTTGGACCATTTAAACGTTTGCAGCCGTAGAGGGGGTTGTCTTCTTGGAGTATAGGCCATTAGTTGCCCAGAAAACCCAACTAGGTGCTGAGCCAAGTAAGGGCAATTAAGTGCCAACTAATGGTCTGTATTCCCTCCCCCATAAGGGTGTCAAGACATTTTACACTCTTGCCGGGGGGTAGGGGCAGTTTACCCAAAAAGCAACACAATACCGTTATAAGCAGCCCTGAACAAATAAGAAACAGTTCTCCTCGCCACTGTATCTCTACTCTGTAGGGTTGCCATGGTATCCGTTTACCGAAGTTTGACGCCTGGAAGAAAGCATGGAGGTTGATTGGTTTAGGTGTGACACAGAATGCAAGGAAGCAATTGAAAAGGCATGAGGCCGACCACCTGCCGGGCTTGGTTAGCAGGGTGAAAGCATGAGGGTGGCTGCCACTGCAAAGGAGGGGGATTGCACTGGTACAGGCATAAACTGGGAAGCGTGGCACTGGAGAATGCGCACAGCCATAGACGAGCAGACATTCTGGGCAACTGTCGGATGATGGTGCCCTGATTGAATTCCTGCATCCTGAATGGCTACGGGCCAGCTAACATTCCAAAATGGGTACTCATTTTAGATTGTAGATACAACATGAACATCTGGTGATGCAAGTCAGAGTACATTATGTCTCTCATCAGAGGTACCTGTTACGGACAAATGGTGTATGCACTATTCGAATTATTATATATTATATTACACTTTAAGGGCCTCGCTATGCTGCAATGCTATGTCCGTGGAGTCTAATGTAAGTAAGCACTTGCTTTATTTATTTACATAATGTAAGAGGTAGCCTTCGCGGGTACATGTGGATTGAACACCCACCTATGCTATTCCACCCAGGTCTCACACAAAACGATTCCAACTGACTACAATGCAACATTCACCTGCATTCCATGCACATACAGGCACTGGCTGTCAGGACATCGCAGTCCAGTCCTTCAGTTACTCATTTTAATGATGGTCTATAAACCATCGCGTACCAGTCGTCTATCCCCTCAGCAGGAGTACCTCTGTCATTAGGTAGGTAGCACATGCGAGGGTCGTGTACCAGTCGTCTACCCCCATGAGTACCTCTGTCATTAGGTAGCGCATGCGAGAGTCACGTACCAGTCGTCTACCCCCTCAGCATGACTACCTCTGTGATTACGTAGTGCATGCGAGGGTCGCATACCAGTCATGTATCCCTCAGTGTGAGTACCTCTGTGATTAAGTATTGCATGCAAGTGTCTGGTACCAGTCTTCTATCCCCTTAGCATGAGTGCCTCTGTGATTAGTGCATGCGAGGGTCGCGTACCAGACATCTACCCCCTCAGCATGCGTACCTCTGAGATGGTGCATGAGTGTCACGTACCAGTCGTCTATACCCTCAGCATGAGTACCTCTGTGATTACGTAGTGCATGCGAGGGTCGCATACCAGTCATGTATCCCTCAATGTGAGTACCTCTGTGATTAGGTAAGGCATGCGAGGGTCGCGTACCAGTCATCTAGCCTCTCAGCATGAGTACCTCTGTGATTACGTAGTGTATGTGGGTGTCGGGTACCTTCCTTTTTTGAAGGCATGTAATCAAACCAACATCAGAATTGATCCTTTGTGTATTTGGGATTCGAAGTATTGTACCTTTCTAGGAACAGGAAGTCCAGATTGAATACTTGTTTCACACTGCAGTCTGTATAGGTGGTACATGCAAGTGTCTGGTACCAGTTGTCTATCCCCTTAGCATGAGTACCTCTGTGATTGGGTAGTGCATGCGAGTGTCGGGTACTAGTCTATCCCCTCAGCATGAGTACCTCTGTGATTAGGTAGTGCATGTGAGTGTCGTGTACCAGTTGTCTAACCCCTCAGCATGAGTACCTCTGTGATTAGGTAGTGCATGCAAGGGTCGCGCACCAGTCTATCCCCTCAGCATGAGTACCTCTGTCATTGGGTAATGCATGTGAGTGTTGTGTACCAGTCGTCCCCTCAGCATGAGTACCTCTGTGATTAGGTAGTGCATGTGAGTGTCGTGTACCAGTTGTCTAACCCCTCAGCATGAGTACCTCTGTGATTAGGTAGTGCATGCAAGGGTCGCGCACCAGTCTATCCCCTCAGCATGAGTACCTCTGTCATTGGGTAATGCATGTGAGTGTTGTGTACCAGTCGTCCCCTCAGCATGAGTACCTCTGTGATTAGGTAGTGAATGCGAGGGCCGCATGCCAGTCGTTTATCCCCTCGGCACGAGTACCTCTGTGATAGTGCTTGTGAGTGTCACATACCAGTCGTATATCCTCTCAGCATGAGTACCTCTGTGATTACGTAGCATATGTGGGTGTCGGGTACCTTCCTTTTCTGAAATCATCAAACCAGCATCTGAATTGATCCTATGTGTAATTGGGATTCGAGGTATTGTACCTTGCTAGGAACAGGAAGTCCAGGTTGTTAGGGAGAATTCTCCAGAATGGCTAATTTCCCTTACCTACTGAGTCCCTCAGCAGCTTTGCTGGATTTCTAGGATTTATTTTTTTCACCTGGTAAGAGTGAGAGCATTTTTTCCCACTCTTACATATGTTTTTGCTGTGTGTTGTATATTTTGTGCTCATGGACTATGGAGTTTCACGTACTCCATAGGCATATTCTTTTTACTGTGTGTCACACATCACATTTAGTGCAGTGACAGAGGGTTGTCTTTTTAGACTTCCCACTTTAAACTCCATTTTCTGGGACTGACTTCTGTCTCCCAGAATATGTAAATTTGTCATTGACTTTACTAGTCTTTTTAAATCTACAGACCCAGTACAAACTATCTTCCATAGAGTACTGGAAGGGTTAATAGTTATCCCTTTTTGTCTGTTTCTCATGGAACATTATTTCGTTCCCCTTTCTCTAAAATGTGGCTGGTGGCAGTGGTATCTACCATTTTTATTCTACCGCGAGCTATGAAAATAGCCTCTGTACTGTTAGAGGCTATGGTGGTAGCCTCAAACTCTAACCCGCTGGACCCCATTGATTTTATTTTGGTTCCGGTCAGGTTTGTTCGCTATTTCTTTTTGTAAAGGTCATTCTCGTGTTTTACTCTGCGCGCCAAACCAGGTTTGGTTCCTTTGTTCGCCGTCCCCCTGGCGGGCTTCTGCACAGAAGCCCTCCTTAGGTGCCCGAGTGGACAGGATGTGAGGGGAGGGGTTTTAGGCCCCCTGCACAGGGTCTCCTTAGAGACCCAAGTCGCACTCCAGTTTGATTGGCTAGGTGACTACAGCCACCCTGCTGTGTGATTGGTAGCCAGGCTGTGTGAATGGGGGAAAACTCCTTAAAAAGAAGGTCTCTGGGACTTGGAAGGCAGAGTCGCCACTGGATCGAGAGAGCCAACGAGAAGCTGATGGAAGACGACTGCTGCAACTACTGGACACCCCGGTGAAGCCCTGCTGCCGGTCCGAATCGCCTGAACTTCGTCGAAAGAGGAGATCCACAAGGAGTCTTCTCCCCTTGAGCCTGGTGGGACCAACCAGCTCACAAAGCCCCTGAACCTCCCTCTTCAGCCTGGTCGAATTTGCTGTGCCACAGGAAACCAGATAGCCAGCTTGAGAGAGTCCCTTCGTGCTTTTAAGGCGCACACCTCCTGCTGCTGGTTTCTTCCCTGGGCAGTGCAGGACCCTCCAGTCTTCATCCTTCTTGTCAGTCCGACAGTCGCTTCAGGAACCGTGAGCCTGCAGGAACTACCGCCTCAGCTACAGCATTCTTCTTCATCTAAGGTACTGTTCAAATCCGGTTGTTCGTTCCATCCGAAAGTGTTTTAAATCTTTCGCCTCTCCGAAGGCTTGCCCTTCTCTGCTCTTTTTTTTATATATATATATATATATATATATATATATATATATATATATATATATATATATATATATATATATATATATATATATATATTCATTTTTTTCCCAAAAGAAGCAAATTGATCCAACAGTAATAGTGATAATGCAAGGGGAAGGAGCCCCTATATCAATTCATCAAATTTTCAGTCTAGAGTATCTTCCCTCAAGTCCATCTCTATTCAACAAAGCATAACATTGCATTATCAATTCATCATTTCAACTTTAACGGGATCGTGAACAATTCATTTATCAACAATTAATTGGAGAACGATACAATCATGACCAAACAAAACAGCGAGAAAAAGAAAAGAAAAAAAACATTCACTAAATCGGAGCCTGTACAGTTCGCAGCAATATCCATTCTGTGCAAAGTATGCAGTTTCAAGGCGATCAGGAGTTCATAAAGTGCCTCATCAGATCTGGCCTAAAGTACATCTGCTCCCTATCTTCTACATAGTACTAAAAAGGGGTCCAAATCTGTCTGAATGTCGATAGCTTTCCTTCTAGCGTAGCAGTGAGCTTTTCAAGACCCATCAACTCCCACACCTTCATCCACCAGTATGCCACCTGTGGTCCCTTCACCTCTTTCCAAAATCGCGCCCTAGTGATTCGTGCCGCAGTAAGTAACTGCGCAATTAGGGCTGCTCTGAACCAAGACATCGGAAAGGACCCATCTTCCGGCACGTCCCCAAGGATAAGTACACGTGGGTCCATAGGGAGCAGCGTACCCGTTACGTCCTTGATCTTGGAACGGACCTCTAACCAATAGTCCTGGATGACCGTACAATGCCACCACATGTGCCCTAGATCACCTTTCTCTCCACACCCATGCCAACATGTGTCCAGATACCCAGGGTTCATGGCATGCAATCTAGTCGGCGGGAAATACCAACGGAAGCAAATCTTAATTGCGTTTTCTTTTACTACTGTACATCTGGAGCTCTTGTGGGCCCTATGCCATATACGCTGCCACGCTTCCTCTGGGATTTCGACCCCTAACTCTCTTTCCCACGATAGCATGTAAGGGAGCTTTTCGCCCTCGGAGACATTTTCTAGAAGGTCATAACAAGTCGCCAGTCTGAGAGCTCTGCCCCTCAAGAATTCTCAGTTCTATATCAAATGGCGCTCTGCTGACAGCTTGGCGAGTTTCCCTATTAGTCAGCCAGTGTCGTAGCTATATGTACCTAAACCGTTCCGACAGCCCCAACTTCTCCTTACACTCCTGGAAAGTCAGTGGTTCCTGGGCTACATACAAATCCCTAAGCCTCAATGACCCATTTAATTCCCACCCTTGGAATGAGCTGGGGACCAATGTTGGTGTAAATGCGGGGTTTTGTACCACAGGGGACAGCGGACCCAGGCCCAGAGCTCTCCCTCTTTGCACTCTCGCCTTATCCCAGCTTTGAAGCGTAGCAAGCGTTGTGGGCAGAGGTCCTCCCTGATAGCTGCGCGCCTCCTTGGGCAAAAAAGGGAAATATTCTAACAGCACTGGAGAGGCTTCCTGCTCTATTTCCTGCCATTTGGGGGTTTCAGTGGAGCTTCCCCAGGCTAGCAGAGGAGCCACCTGCTCCGCCCTGTAGTAGCACTGAACCGAAGGCAGACCTATACCTCCCTGTACCGCCCTTCTCGTCAAGAGTTTATAGGGTATTCTAGGCCTCCTATCTCCCCACACAAAGCATCCTATCTCCCTCTGCATGTCTATAAGATCTCACTCGGGAATCCGTATCGGCAACGAGTAAAAGGCATACAGGAGTTTCGGGATAAGTGACATCTTTACCGCACTCACCCTGCCCAACCAGGACATTTCCTGTGAATCCCACCGGCGAAGCCATTCTTTGGCTTCTCTAAATAGTGCCGGTATATTCGCCTTAAATAGGCCTGCATAGGTCGGGGTCCGTTTAATCCCTAAGTAGAGAATGTTCGTAGAAGACCAGGGGATGGGAAAAGCCGCCTGTATCTCCGCTAGACTCTCCGGGGCCTTAGTAAATGCCATACCCACCGATTTATTTACATTCACCCCAAACCCTGAAAGTTTTTCAAAATTGGATAATAAGCACATCATGGGTGGGATGGACTTAGTTGCGTCCTTCAAGAAGCATAGCAGGTCACCAGCGTATAACGCTATTTTATGGCATTGTCCTGCGAATTCAAAGCCCATGATCTCCCTACTTAAATGGATATGCTGTGCTAAGGGCTCTAAGGCTAGTGCAAAAACCAAAGGGGACAACCCTGCCTAGTGGCCCAGTATAGACGAATCGCTGGAGTCATGTTCGCGTTCACTCTAACTTTAGTGGAGGGAAACTGGTAATTGGAAAGGATCAACTTCAAGAACCTGGGACCAAACCTGAATCCCTCTAGCACCAACTGTAAGTAACTCCAAGACATGCTATCAAAAGCCCGATGGGCATCTAATGATAACAGCGACAATTTACCTGGTATTTTAGGGGCCAGAGCTATCAAATCTATTGTCCGACGTATGAGTCGAACGATGCCGTATAAACCCCGTTTGATCTTTCTCCACTAGCGTCGGGAGAACCTCCCCAAGGCGCCCTGCTATCACCCTACTCAGCAATTTCGCATCCGTATTTAGTAAAGTAATTGGTCGGTAGGATGCGCATTCGGTCGGATTTCTCCCGGGTTTCAAAATCAATGTCGTAATGGAATCTGCCATAGACTCCGAGATCAATCCTGTTGCCCAGATGTGATTAAATAATTTTGCTAAGTAGGGGGAAAGCTCAGCCCTAAAGGTCTTATAGAATTTATTCGAGAACCCATCAGGTTCTGGGGCGTTACCCAGAGGAAGGGAGCGGATCACATTTTCTATCTCCTCTCTTGTAATTGGCTCCTCTAAAAGCTCCCGGGTTGCTTGGGGCAACTGTGGTAAATGTGCTTCCCGTATGAATCCCTCCGCCATATGCACATCTGTCTGGTGGGGGGCAGATGAGTCCTAAAGTACTCCTCCACTACACAAAGTTTCTCCCTCTCAGATGTGACCCTCTTCCCTTCCCCATCCACCAGTGCCTCAATCCTATTGCGGCTCGCTCGCTGTTTCAACTTGGCTGCTAATAGCTTATTGGCCTTGTTACCTTTAGAGTAATAGTATTGTTTGACCCTCATCATACCATACGCTGCGCGGCTCATATGATGAGCTTCGAGTGCTCTCTGGGCTATTCTCACCTCTCGTTTCCGACTCTGGGTTGGTCTACACCTATGTGCCTCTTCCCTCTCCCAGAGCTCCAATTCCAACTGAGCTTGTATTTGTTTCCTGGCTCTACCCTTCTCTGCAGAGTAAGCAATTACCTGTCCCCGAAGCACAGCCTTCGCTGCGTCCCAGATCTTTGTATACGGCAGTGCCTCTGTCTCATTCTCATCAAAGTAAAGGGTAATAGCCTCTGAGATACATGAGCGGAACTGGGGGTCCTCCAGGAGGAATTCATTTAATTGCCAGGACCGTGGTGGGCTTGATTGGGCCCGAAAGGAGGACAGCGTGAGTAGGACCGCGGCATGATCTGACAATGCCTTGGGCAATATATCAATGTCAATTGTCTGGGCTATTAATTTATCAGACGCTAAGAACATATCCAACCTGGAGAATCCCCTGTGCACCGCCGAATAAAATGTATATTCTCGCTCTTCTGGATGACAAAATCTCCATACCTCTATAAGGGAATGTTCCCGCAGGAGCGTAGTAAGTGCCAAACAATTATTTTTGTCGGCGCTAGTAAGGGGGCGAGTTTTATCCATCAGGGGGTCAATTACAGCATTAAAATCACCCCCAATTATTATTTCACCCCCCGCATGTTCAAACAGCATCTTTGAGACAGATTCAAAAAACGTATCCTGCTGTGCATTGGGCGCATATAAAGAAACCAGCATCACCCTCCTCCCCTGCAGGTCGGCTACTACCAAGATATACCTACCGCCCACATCCTTCAGCGTCTTACAGACCCCTAAAGAAATTCCTCTACGAACCAGGATGGCCACCCCAGCTCTCTTAGAAGCACAATATTTTGTGGGATATAATTTGCTATTAAGCCGGAATTCATCTGACGAATGCAAGTGTGAGTCCTGAAGAAACAGGATCGAGGAGTCCAAGGTGGCCATGCGGTGCATCAGTGCCCTTCTTTTAATCGGAGAATTCAACCCCTGTACATTCAGGGAGAGGCAGCAACAAGTTGGGGTGGTCATAGTCATATCATTATTTCCCTCCAGTGATCGTCCCTTCTCCTTCTCCACTCGAGTTTACTAGACATGAATTCCCAATCCCTGTCCCCTCCCCAGTCTCCCACCTCTTCTGACTCAAAAGGTCCCAACATAACCAGGAGCAGATTCCTGTCTATCGCTCGCTCCACCATTTGTTTGCCCGCTGCTGTAAATCGGGCATTCCACGAGAGCCCCCATAACACCTCGAACCCTGCAGGCCAATGCAAATCTCACCACAACCTACCATGATCAGGCTCCTCTAAAAACATTAAAAGAAAGGAAAAAAAACACCTAAAAAAAGATTATAAAATGCTTGCCAAACTCGTAACATAACTAATACGAACAGTAACCCTTCCAGGGTAACAATGTTGGGCGTAATCCGTGTGACGGGCCCCAACCTCCAGCTCCCAGAATCACTCCCGCACATCCCTTCATTTGCAATAGTCGCGCTATTAATGAACGTACATAGACATCCCTTTACAACCCTGTTCCCTTTTTACATGTTCAAGAACGCACATACTAGGATCTGGTAGAGGCAGATCTCTTAACAGTGTACCTGCGTTGCCGTTGCATTTAGTTATTTCAGGGTCTACATCCTGCCCCATTTCTGCAGATACCAAATGGCCATGTCTGGAACCAGCAAGTATATGTCAGTGTTAGCCTAGTGTGTTCAAACGGCCAACCCCCCCCCGCCATGGGGCTCCGTGACCATGACCCCTCACTTCCATCAGTCATCCTGCTGGCATCATTCATGCGCAAATGCGGTTACGTACCATCAAGTAGAGCACCCGGCTCTCAACTCTCCTCCCGCTTGCTGTGTTTCCCTCATCTCTTTAATCTCCCTATTGAAGCATCTGAGCTCTTCATGTTAACTTTCTCCCTCTATTCCGGGGGGAGTACCGCCCCCCCCTGCTCCACAACCTCTGGTATTTTGCATGCTTTAACCAGTGTCCAACCCCTGGGTCTCCGCCTCTTATCCTTCACCCTGGGGCCAGCCATCAGTTCTCCATCCGCGACTGTCCCTGTGCCGCATGCCTCGCCCGCAACACTTCGCAACCACTCCTCTGCGTCCCCCTCGGAGCCGATGCTGTAGGGGCGGTTCTGATATTCAAACAATAGACTACAGGGGTATCCCCATCTGTAGCAGATCTTTTTCATTTGGAGCCAGGCGGTGATCCTCTGGAGGCGTCTACGGTTTGCCAAGGTGTATGGTGAGAGGTCCTGAAACAATGATATGACAGAACCGCGGAATTCCACCTTTTCCGCCTTCCTAGCCGCCACCATTATCTCTTCTTTTTGCCGAAAGAAGTGGACCCTAGACAAGACATCAGGGAGGAGGTTACACTTTTGCTGGATAGAAGAATATACTCGATGGGTCCTGTCCAGGATCAGTTCTTCAGAGTCCGGGAGTTTCAACAGAGTCCTAAAGAGGTCCCGCACATACTCAGCAAGTTCCTGGTCCTGGACCTGCCGCGGCACCCCTCAGATTCTAATGTTATTTCTTCTTGAGCTATTTTCTAAATCCGCCTGCTTTGTCGCCATTTCCTCCAGCTTGCTCTCAACATTCTGCATCCTTTTGGTGAGGTCCTCATTGTCTCTCTGTCGTGCTCACAGGCCATATTCTCCAGCTCATCCACTCAAGTTGGAGCTGATTTCCGCAATGGACCGTGCCAGCGAGTCCTTCGAGGACTGAATCTCAATTGTTATTGCCGTCGTAATATCCTGCTTAAGTGTTCTCAACATTCCCTCTGGCTCTTGTCTCAATAGGGCCGGGTCAAGGGTTGAGTCCAACCCCTGTGAGGCATGGACTTCAGCCACAATCATTTCCATTTTCTGTGGAGTAGGCCTTGCTGTGGACAGGTAATTTGTACTTTTTACACCCTTTGTTCCTATTACCTGGTTTGGGCATCGCCAGGGAGAGGTTGCTCAATATAATGAAGCGTTCCGCGAGGTTCCTTTAAAAGCGGTTTCCAGATGCGTATGTCCCCACCACAATAGCTTCTCATTCAGCACTTCAACACTTTCTTACGTCAGGGTCTCAATGTCTTGACAGCCAGTCCGTTTTGTCAGCTTCCAAATTGATTTCAAACTGTTGCGTTCGTGTTTGTATGGGGCACAAACAGCGGTTCCTCTGCGCTCCACCTCTGCACCACTCTTCAACCCCCCGGAATCGGCAGCCCCAGGCAGCCCAACGAGCCGCGATGTCCTCCTCCGGAGCCGAAGCCGACCGCCCGCCGGCAAGGGGAGAAGCGCCCAGGCCGATTTGCGCTGCTGCACTCCACCGTCACCTCCTGAGGCTACCCGCTCCAGTGTCCCTTCTCTCTCCAGGGCGCTCGCTCCCCAGTCAGCCAGCCCGCGGGTACCCGCCGTCTCGCTCTCTCAGTCCTCAAACTCCTCAAACGGACCGTCCCGCTTTGCCAGGGCCCCTCCTCTTCGTTCCGGCTCCGCTTGTGCTGGACTCGCAGGCTCCTCCGCCTCCTCCACAGCTACTCACTCCCTTCGTCCCGGGCTGCACAGTCAGCCCGCAGGGCGCAGTCTTCTCCCCGGCAATTGCTCTTCACATCGGTGCCGCTCAACTCACGGCAGCGCACCGCTCTCACCGCCTTCGGGCACTGTTTACTTCTTCTCGGCTACCACGAATCCCGCGCGCCCGCCATCTTGCGTGCCATCAGCCTCCTCCGCTCGGCTTCAAAGTCGGGAGAAACAGCTCGCAAACAGCTGCAGACCACACATCACGTCGCCGCCACACCACCAGATATTCTCCACAGCTTCTGCATCAAAATTCAGGGGATTAACGGGAGTTTAAAGCTTTTACATCGGGGCCCGTCCCGGAGCTTACAGCAGGCACGTCTTCATGGTGCCCTGCCTGGCCACGCCTTGTCCCCCCTTCTCTACTCTTTTGAATAACTTTTCCTCCGACCAACTTCGTCTTGAACTCTTGACTTAAGACTTAACCGCAAACTACTCTGAACTGTGTGATCCTCTGCAAAGACTCTGTACCATTAACATTGGCCCAGGCCTATTGATTTGAATCCTAGTTGTAGTACGCCTTTTCTAGATTGCCATGCCTATAATTTGTTGGTGTTGCTGATTTTTGATAACCTTGTCTTTTCCCTCCCTTTTAAATTGCTGGAGTGCCATTTTGCTCACACTTCATTTTGAGCTTAACTTGTCCAGAATTGATTGGGTGTTGTGTAGTATATCAAGGTTGTGATTTTCTGCTACTTTATATTAGTGAACAGTTTTATAACTGATGGTGTAAATAAATGTATCTTTTATTCAGAAACCTTGAGTCAGTGTTTGTTTGAACCATAGTAATTGCTGTCCTTTGTGTTACTTCTGATACTGCTCACTTTGCTAGGGTGACCAGACGTCCCGGTTTTCCAGGGACAGTCCCGGGAAATCACCCGGGGTCCCCGGAGATTTTTCATTTTAGAAACCTTTTAGAAACCCTGTCCGGGGTTTGCAGGGTTGGGTGGCTACGCTAATTAAAATTGCAAATATTTTTCACAACACTATCAGAATTTTGAAGTTGAAGCATTGGTGCGAACCCCCAACCTTCCAGGCACAAGTCCCAACACTTACTGACTGTGCCACAGAGACTGGCTTGGAAATGAGTGTACAGTAAGCCATGTAATATCAATTTTAGCAAACACTCGTTTTGAATTAACATGCCAACATTCACAGTCAAAACTACACAAATGTGATCACATACAGTTTATAGAAAGGAGAAGTGCTGGAAATATAATTGAGTGGTGCTTGTGGGGGCGTGTTGGGGGAGGGGCAGTAATTGGTGGGCTGTGATGGTTAGTCCCTCGTTTATGTTGTTGGTCGTCCCGGTTTTTCGTTTTGGAAATCTGGTCACCCTACACTTTACTCTTGAGATAAGTCTGGCTGTTCAGCCATTGCTAGCACTTTACTGTGTAGTACAGGCTTGTACCAAAGGTGAATTTGTACTTGTAGTCTTAATTGTGTGTGGTGTTCCCAAAGGGTACTGCATATGATTCTGCCTATCACAGGTTGCATAAATGTTTTGCACTGCAGTGTGTATATAGGTAGAGCATGCAAATGGCTGGTACCAGTCGTATGTCCCCTCAGTGTGAGTGCCTCTGTGATTCGGGAGTGCATGCGAGTGTCATGTACTAGTCATCGAACCCCTCAGCATGAGTACCTCTATTAGTACCACTGTGTACTCACAGTTTGGTGGTCGCACCGCTCGGGATCTCAGCAGATGGGCAACAAAGAATGCGAGAGAATCCCACAGGGTATTCAGAGGCCAGAATCTTCTGGGCTCTGTGCACCCCGCGTGCAGCGCCCTCGGGAAACCCTCAAGGGGGGGAAAACGGTAGTGATGGCAGACGAGTTGTTCATGTCTGTAGCCGTGAGAAGACTTCTTGGGAATGGAAAAGTAAGTCTCTTTGATAGATGTTTCTCTAGGTAAACACCAAGAAAAGTCCAAAGAAACAAGGTTGCAATGCAGTGACGAAGTCAGGATATTTGAAATCGGGCAAGAAAGGCGAAATATGAGATGATAGAAAAGCAACAATCAGAAGAAACGAGAGTAGTCAGAGCGAGGCAGGAAGAAAGGAGAAGGAAGAAAATGTAATGTGGCAGCACAGCGCTGGAGGGAGCGGGTGCCGAGGCACAGACAAACAAGGGAAGTAAGAACAGAAACGAAAGGCTGGAAGCATGGAAGGGCAAGAAGCGCGGCGAATGCACACAGAACAAGAGGCAAGGGAATGAGACACGAGAGGCAGGGAAGCCGAAGGCAGGTGCGCGTTAGGAAGCGGCGCGGAAACCGAAACTAGGAAAGAAAACACAAGGGAGGATCGGAAGGGAATGGAAGACTGTTAGCAAGCTAGTAGCAGTGAAATGTGCAAGCACGAAAGGAATGCAATGCGAAATCGCTCAGGAGCGAAGTAGCGACGCACTTACCACTTTGAATGGGCTGCATTTAATGAAAAAGAACAGTGAGACTCCTCTCTTCTGCCATCTTGGAAAAGACTAGACCGGGAACTGCCCCGTGCTGAACTGCCCCCAGGACCGTTGGCAACGGGCAAATATGATGGCAATCCTAAAAAACTTAAAGCATTCATTGATTCCTGTATGGTACTATTCACTTTGAAACCCACCGTTTTCCCTACGGATCGTTCCAAAGTAAGCTTCATGGTTTCGAATCGATCAGGAAGTGCCCTATCTTGGGCAACCCCACTTCTCACTACAAATAACCAGTTATTGGATTCACACATGGGGTTCATAAATAGCCTTCAAGCGATGTTTGGGCGTTGTGAACTGGTGGGTACATAGGACACAAGAAAACCTATTAGATTTACAAGGAAACATGGACGTTTTGGCATTCATAACTCTCTTTAAACAATTAGACTCAAACAGCAGGGCCTAACGATGCTCTTTTAGCAATCTTTCACAGAAATTTGAATAAGAACCTAAAGGATGAAGTATCCAGGGTCCCTCGCGCGCATAACTTAGTAGAAATGATATCCTTAGTATTGCAACTTGACCTCAGATTACAAGAGAAACCTTGAGAAGAAGAGCAGAACCTCTTGTTTCACCCATGTTACCTCGTGAGTAGAAAACCCCCAAAACACCAGCCCCTCGGCTGAAGGAGAACCTATGCAACTTGTCATCGCCAGAGGATCACTTACCCTGGAAGAAAGAAATCGATCGACTTTAGGTGTATGCATGTACTGTGGATCCATTAACCATTTTCTAAGAGATTGTACACTTGTTCCGCCTGAAGGGAACCATTGACGGGTCTACAACTAGAAATTCCCTGGATTGCATTAAAAATTCCCACACCCTGGTTGTACTGCCAGTCACCCTTCAATTCGTTGACAAAACCGTACACACAATTCCTACCGTTGTGGATTGTACCTCTGTGCATGCGAGTGTCGTGTACCGGTCGTCTAACCCCTCAGCATAAATACCTCTGTGAATACATAGTGCATGTGCGTGTCACGTACCAGTCTATATCCTCAGTGTGAGTACCTCTGTGATTAGGTATTGTATGCAAGTGTCGGGTACCAGTCATCTATCCCTCAGCATGCGTACCTCTGTGATTAGGTGAGGGTCGCATACTAGTCCTCTATCCCCTCAACGTAAATACCTCTGTGAATACATAGTGCATGTGAGTGTCACGTACCAGTCTATATCCTCAGTGTGAGTACCTCTGTGATTAGGTATTGTATGCAAGTGTCGGGTACCAGTCATCTATCCCTCAGCATGCGTACCTCTGTGATTAGGTGAGGGTCGCATACTAGTCCTCTATCCCCTCAACGTAAATACCTCTGTGAATACATAGTGCATGTGAGTGTCACGTACCAGTCTATATCCTCAGTGTGAGTACCTCTGTGATTAGGTAGTGCATGCCAGTTGCGGGTACCTTCCTTTTCTGAAGACGTGACATCAAACCAGCATCAGAAATTGTTTTTGTGTATTCGGGATTTGAAGTATTGTACCTTGCTAGGAACAGTAAGTGCAGTTTGAATAAATGTTTCCCAATACAGTGTTTATCCGCGTTTTCTTCTATCTTGCTTTATACTCTCCACAGTTCATTTTCTGAATGGGTTTTCCTGTTTTTCATTAAGGGGACCCACGTTATATTGAGCTGCTCGTATTACGAACAGCGCATTAAGTATTTCAGTATGCGTTAAGGGTACATATTTTATTGCCTGTTTTGTTACTTTTGCAAGGTTTAAAGGTGTTCAGCTGCACGCTTGGTGATGTGAGGGTTAATGCTTTATTTTATTTCCGTGTGCTGTGCCAAATGTTAAACGCAAGTGATGGAACTGTGTGCTCCTTGGTCAGCCCCCTCCTTTCCTTTATAGCTGGCAACTGCATCGGGTCAATGTGAACCAGTGGACAAGCGCAATATGTTTAGACTTCATTCTTAGGCGATAAATAGGGCGCCATGTTTATTATTGGAAGAGTGGCTGTTATGCACTGCCATGTTTTGATAGCCTTGTTTCTGAAAGCTATATGATGTAAATATGTGACGGCTCACAGGCGGTAGAAAATGAATTGGAATATGATATATATTTTTACCATAGTGTTCTTTCGCTCAAAGCTTTTCTATATGGCTTTGTTTTCTCTGTGTTTTGTTATTGCGGGTATTGTGTTTTGGCCCGCCATTATTACTTTGAACTTGTTACAATTGTGAAATGTGGCAAATATTTGATGTAACTAAATAAGTCTTTGATTAGTACTGTCCACATGTATGTGCGCCTCAAAGCCCATGGAACGACTTTTCCTGCAATGGTGGGCACCACGTGGACGTACTGCAAATTGAATGCACTTAATACAGTGTAAAACCAAAGTACTATCAGTTATTGGAACAGTTCATGAGTAAGATTTACATTTTTAAATACATTTTTAGATAAATAGGAAAAAGAAGCCACTCTAATGTAAAAATAGAAACTAGATTACTAAAGTAATGGATGAGAAGTGATGATATATTCCACATTAACAACTTGGGTGCAACAGTGGATTATTAGCAAATACAATTTTAATAAAGTGGCCAGTAATTGCGATCCCATAATTGTATATATGCCCTTCCCATCGGCCAAACATCTATCATTGATCACCTATTAGGGTCTGCACGAAGTGAGCCAGAAGTGGATGGCGAAAATGAAAGAAACTCAAGTTGGTATAGAGGGAGCATGCTTCAGCTTCGAACTCTCAATCGGGAGGCAGTTATGGCGGCATGTATATGTTCGAAGTAGCCTCCCTCCTAAAGGGCTGTGGCACCGAGATTGGCTAGAATAACGAAACTATCGGTCTGGTCAGTAAAAGGGGAGCAAACTAAGTAATAGCGCCATTACGTTCCTTCATTAGTCTGGTTAGGGGTCTGGTCTAGCACATACTATTTAAAAACTTGGAAATAAGGCACTTCTTTCTGTTTTGGAATGGTTGTTCCTATACATGAGTTTGTTTAGAGACAGCAGTTGGTGGTGAATGGATAATATGACCAATCTAACAGTATTACAGAAGAGTTTGTTTACCTGTTTAAGTTTTGAGTGTGGTACTTTGGGGAATCCAGAAACGTCCGTCCCTGCCACCCACATTTCTTTTCCGACTTTATGGTGTGCCCTCTGCTGAGACCTCAACCATACACAACTACTGCTAAGGCTACTATTGGGATATGTATTTTCTTAGAATGTCTCCCCATTGAAAGCTGGGTATGCAGTGGAAACCAACCTTAGCCCAAGACCTGGCTGAAATTCTGCAAATGCAGAAAGGAAACAATACTTCTGGTTCTTGGACGCCGATGGAGTGGCTGATGTCACAGCCTTTCTAACCCCATATCCAAATCCTGAGGCTGCCTGAAGGAGTGTAAATGATTCAATATTGCAAACATTTTTAATGTTGAACTGAGTCTTGTGGAAAAATTCAATATACAACAATCCCAGTGTTCAATATATACTTGGTAATTCAAGCATAAAACTTTTATCACAGACATTAATAAAATTAGATCATCCGTGGCCATTCGTTTTTTCTCAAAATGCTCTTTGATTTTATGCAAAGTAGACTGGTACCCTCACTGGTTCTATTTGTACAATTTCCCGTTCCCATAGGGGTACTGTGAAAGAATAGAGTAGGAGTGTAACAGACTGCCCGTTTTGGAGTGATAACCTTCCATCTGAAAATAATGTATGATTCTTTTAGGTTTTGATAATGCTCAGTAAGACAAGTGTAACAGTATAAGCACCTTTCCTACTCTTCTTCATTCCAGCTCAAGGGACTCCTAAAAGGATTCTGCTCCAGCACCACAGGTACTATTTCCCACCAAATCCTCTACTGGAAGAAGTTGCTGTTGAAAATGCAGGAGCCACTCCACTTGGAACCTGCAGGGACCCCTCCCTGTACCATGACTTCACGACTACAGTTTTGGCCCTGCTCCAGCTCTTAGAGCTTGGCACCATACTGCTCTGCCTTAGAGTGTCAAGCTCTCAGCGCCTCTCCCATTTGCCACATGGCCATCAGCATTCCCCGTCAATGTCAGTGCCCTAGAAATATACCCTGCTTCCAATGTTCATATTTCGAAGATGTCAGATCTTTGTTGATGAGGGTGAGCCTATCCCGTTTGGGGTGGAGTCCCAGTACTCTGGTGGGGCTGGGCCATTTTCCAGAGGACCACCACGGCGAGGGAGAAGACTTGATGTAATCGGACCCAGGCCTATAGGAGGGCCAGCAGGTTGGACACCTCCACGGAACTGGACATCCTTCCGGCATCAGTTCTGGGCAGAGTGTGATGGTGAAGATGGTGGAAGCACTGGAGTTATCAGCACACACCGACCCAAAGTTCAATTTGAACTCAACATATCCTAGATGAGGGTACCAAGAGAGAAACCCTACCCTTTTTCAGCACGGCTGTGTATACCTCAGTGGTGTTGACCTGAGAGAAGCTGGCGTTGATCCCTGCTGTTGATTGAGGCCTTTAAGAAACATCACCTGATGCCTTTGGATCTGTTTTTTCTCTCCACCTATGTGTCCCCAGGAAGGTGTGTGGTGCCGGCTACTATGGTGAACCTTAAAACATACTTTCATCCCCTTGTTGACGCTGGACAGAGTAAGCAAGAGATTAAGGGCGCATGTGTTTCGCTTCAGGCAGCCTCACTAAGAAAGCGGTTAATGAAGAGTCACTGTTGGATGTGAACATCTGGAGTTACCCCACACGCTCAAATGAAGCTGCTGGATATGCCCTTGGTTGGGTACAACCTCTTTGGGGCTAAGGACTCCCTTGAGAAATTTAAGGCATCGAAAGCCATGGGCAACATTCCTGGGCCTGACGGTAAAACAGCCCCTCCAGCTCAGTGCTGAAGTGCAAAGGTTTTTGACGCTTTGCTTCCTACGCCCACCGCGGTCTGGGTTGGGTTCCAGTAAGCAGCAGATGCACCATTCCTCCAGCAAGCTAGTGTGTGTGAAGCGCATATAGATGGTATTACTGCCACAGTTGTCCCCCAACGACCCCTAGTTGAAATCCTCTACGAGGTGGTCCTCCAGCATGCCAACCCGATAAGGGGGTGAATTTCCCTTTTTGAGGACCGGTGTCCGAGAATTTCAGATGATTGGGTGTTACAGATCCTAACTCAGGGTTACTACCTCCCTTTTGCTTAATGCCCTCCTGAATATCCAGCCTCTCGCTGCCTGCAGCCCTCTCCTACTGGAGGAGGTCCGTACGCTACTAGTGAAAGGCGGCGTAGAAATGGTACTCCATGCAGAGCGAGGTAGGGGCTGGTACTCTCTATTTTTTGGTTCCGAAGGACGTGAAGCTGTTGAACCTGTACGTTTGCAAGGATAGAGTTGGGGTGGAAATCAAGAGAAACCGGCGCTTTGTATTGAGATTCTAACTAAACCTCTTTGGTTCTTTGGTAAAACCCATGAGAGAAGGATCAATCGGTGTCCAGTCAAATGGTCAACAGACAAATGGTCGACAGACAAATGGTCGACACAATTTGGTAGACAGGTCAAATGGTCGAATTTTTTTTTTATTTATATGTATATTTTTTAGGTTTTCATTTAGGGAAAAAAAGGGAAAAAGGGGTTTTTAGCAAAAAAAAGGGGGTTTGGGGGGAAACCCCCAAAAAACCGAAAAATGTGAAAAAACAAAAAAAAAATTCGACCTTTTGGTGTCGACCATTTGTCCTGTCGACCATTTATTTTCGACCAAATTATCTAGAACCGGATCAATCCTGTTCAGGGTTGGTTTACATTACTGTTTTAATTAGTGTACAAGGTGCCGATACGTGTTTCGAACCCCACAAGGGTCTTTATCAAGGCTGTAGTATTTGTGAACCATACCGCAATCGACAATATTGTACATGTATGTCATAATTTGTGCGCAATGTAATGGTTATAAATTGACAACCGGAAGGTGATCTGTGTTCGGTGTAAGTGAGGTGAGTGATCCAGATTTGGTAAAAGGGTGAATACCATGCAAAGTATCATGTGAATTAAATTTTATACATTTCATACATTTTACATATGGTATTTATTGAATTAGCATCATTTGCATATTGGTTTGTATCAAAATGGTACGAAAGGGCGCAGTTGAGCAGAAGATCACCATGGAAAGGGTGGGGGTCAGGGGGTTGAAAGAAAGAGAGAAAGAGTTAGGTTAGTTGATCAATTCAACCTGAGTGGTTAGGGGGCCTATATAGTAGCCCCAAAGTATCTTGATCTCAAGTTGGCTTACCAGATTATGTGATCAGGTTATCTTGGTAAGTAGGATGAGTGCCCTGTGAAGAGCTTCTGATAGTTGGTCTGCTGAGTAGCATGCTAAGAGGGAAAGTGAAGGAATTAAAATTAAGTATTTATCCTGTTCTAGTCAGGTGATTCTATGACATTCAGTGCGTGTGTGGTGGTATGACAAAAGTGGATATTCATGGGCATGCTGTACGCTGCCCTTTAGGATCAGCTCTGAGTCTGATACTCAGATGCTGTGTGCATTTGGACACTTCGGGGTTAGCTATGGGATTAGATTAGCATTTCCTTGTTTGTTTAGCATTTTATTTTGTCATGCTTTCTGGGTGTGGGTGAGGTGTTGAGAACAGCTTGCTCATGTTTTATATGTGCTATCAAAACGCTCAGTGCCTGTGCGATCTGTCAGCAGTCCATGTGGCCTGAAAACATCACCTCATGCGATTGGAGGGCGCGTATGGTGAAGGGGTTTCCCAATTGTGTGTGCCTGGTGGGAGCCAGTCTATAGTAATTGGCAGTGAGTGAACTCTGGATGTGAGTTTGCATACTAATGGCGTAGTGATGTGCGGTTGTGGGGGAAGCCGTGCATAACTTCCATATGTGCACGTTTAAGGGTTGGGGTTTGAGGCTAAACCCACATTGTGAGGAGCTGACACAGCCCTAATGGAAGCTCAAAAGCACATCAGTTTGCAGGCCCTGGTTTCCTTCCTCCTGCTTGTACAGAGGCAAGTGTCTGTTGGATCTGATGAACAGTATGACAGCGATACAGTACCTCAAGATACAGGATGGTGTGGTGTAGTTTCCTCTATGCAGAGGTTCTATGTGACTGTGGTTCTGGGCTCGGGAGAATGACGTGTCTGTCGGTGGCCCATCTTGCCGGGTCAGAGAAGGTCATTGTGGATGCTCTGAACAGACAGATTTCGTCCTTGCACGAGTGGGAGCCCTTCCAGGAATCTATGAAGGAAAGCTTTGTCCTTTCAGGGGGATTCCTCAGATGGACCTCTTTGCATCCAGTGTGAATAGGGTGTGCAAGGTGTACTGCTACAGGCACTTTTATGAGCAGGGAGTGCTGGGGGAAGCATTGGTAATCAAATGGAACTTCAATCTCCTCCATGTTCCCACTGACTTGGTGGAGGATATGCGAGTCTCTGCAGCCAGAACTTTCATGCTTGGCTGCTGAAAGGCTAATGTATAAGGAGTGAGATTGTTGGATGATGTCCTGGAAACGCTTCTTTCGGGAGGCTGGCCTCCAAGTCCATTTATGCCTGCAGGTGGCGTATCTTTTTGGCTTCAAGTCGGGAGAGAAGTCTGAACCCTCTTGCTGTCCTACTTCTTTGACACTGGGTTTGCTGCTTTTTTTTGGGCCCGGACTGGCCTGCAGATTGGCACTAGAAAGGGGTACCTTGCTGCCATTTCGGTCTTTAAGAGGACCCGCAAATAAGGCTCTTATTTCACCATCCCCACTTATGCAATTTTTACAGTGTTTGTGCAAGTTGTTTCCCCTTGCCAGTTTGTTGTTCTTGGGCGGGAACATCACTTTAGTTTTGAATTTCCTCATGGGAGCAACGTTTGAGCCCCTGCATTAATGTTCTTTGTTTGCTCAACTTCAAGGTGATTTTCCTGGTATGCATCACTTCTGCGGGATGGATGTGTGAGCTCCAGGTGTTCTGTCAAATCTCCATACCTGGTGTTCTTCAAGACAGTCCTACCCAAGGTCATGTCAGATTTTTACCTCTCTCAGAAGATCCATCTTCCCCTCTGCCTCATCCTTCTAAGACTTAAGAACAGTTCTATCGGCTGGACCCAGTGAGGGCCCTAAGTTACTACAACTCTTGAACTAGGGATATCGGAAAAGATGGACAACATTTTGTGGGTTACATTGGTTCCTGTGACAGAACAGACCCTGTCAGGGTAGATCAACCTCTATTTCGAATGGATTGTGTCCTCCAACGTATTCCACATCTTTGACATGTAATGTCCACAGCTGTGCACTTCGGAAACTTTTTCAGCAGAGGGCGTCCTGTGTCGATGTCCCTCGAAGGCCTCCGTCGAGGGCAACGTCACCGGATGTTATAAATAGGATACATATCGTCCGTAGCCTCAGTTCCCTTTTTTCCGCAAACGTGTTTGCTTCGAGAACTCGGCGCACCTCGTGTGTTTCATCTTACGTGATATCTTCTTCGACCCCTCCGACTCCGTCTGGCTTCAAGACCTGCCGGGACTGCAAGTCTAAAATTTCGATCACCGACCCGCATCGCATTTGTTTGTGGTGCTTGGGCGAGAGTCACGACACTGATGATTGTTCAAAATGCCAATCGCTGACTGCCAGGCCTTGTGGGAGCGTAAGGGAAGCTTCAGGTAGGTAGGGGGTTCTAAACCCAGTAAGTCCTGAAATCGAAATCCAAAGGGGTGTTCATCGACGACTCGAGGGGCGACTCTCCGTGTCGGGAGGAGACCCGGGATTCTCGGTCCAGGTGTGGTTCGTGCCATTCTTCTTCCTCGTCGCGGCATTCTCGGAAGCGCCGTCACCGGTCGCATTCTCCATCCTCCTCGGGGGATGGAGCCGTGAGGAAAGTGGCATGCGCGACGAAGTCCTCGACTCCGGACGAATGGGCTGTCTAACGGAGCAGATGTTGGCGATATTTCAATCACAGGGCATGGTTCCGGTTACGCCTTTTAACGAAGCCGGCAAGGAATGGTCTCATACCGTGGCACGCACGCCTTCGGGCTCGGGTCCGTGACGCGACTCGCACCGGGATCCTTCGAGGTCCCGTTCGGACAAGGCTTCAGACAGTCGCAAGAGACGTGCTTCCAGGTCTCGGTCCTCGTCTCCAGCGAGACCGCTGCAACCTGCTAAGGGCTCGAAGCCGGCGTCGACTCGGGCGTCGAGACTTTGCCTTCTTATCAGCCCACGGCACCGTCTGCACCATTGTCGACGCTGAAGCCTTCGGTGCTCTCAGTGACAAAGCTGTCTATGCTCTCGGTGTCAAAGCCTTTGGCGCCGTCGACGCCTTTGGGGAATTTGCCCGAAATTTGCCATTGGAGGACCCTGATCTGGTGGATCCTCCTAGGAAGGCTACTGCTAAGTCTGTGAGGCCAGTGGTGGACTCCAGGCCTCATTCTGTCCCCAGGCCAGGTTTTCACCTCCCTCTAGATGACATCTATGAGGAGGAAGAAAGGTCTGACTTTGAGGACCCTGTTGAGCAGGTTGTGGCTCCTGTCTTTTCTGGAGACCGTCAATTGGAGGAGTTAAGGCAAACGCTCCATGATGCCAGTGGGTTGGACACTTCTCCGGAAGTGGAATTTGGTAGGCCTGAGCCTGGGGCTCATGCAGAGTCGTCATACAGGCGGCTCATGGCTAGGGTCACGGAGTATCTGGGCTGGTTCAGTCCTCCTGAAGATTTTGTACAAGATGATCTGACACAGTGTTAACTTTTCATCTCACTTTACAGAAAAGGGTGACAACTGCTTGGCACTCACCGGAATCTCTTCTGGCTGGTAATAAATCTTTGACAAAGCAGTACGGCCCTTCCGTTAGCGACACCAGCTATTTGTCCACCCACCCCACTCCTGAGAGTTTGGTGGCTCAGGCGGCTACAGCCACCTCGAGGCAGGCAGCATACCTTACCATCCCTCCTGATAGGGACGACAAACGCTTCGACGGTTGGGCTCGCACAGTATTTTCTTGCAGGGAGTATGGCATTGAAATCAGCCAACTCCACTTGTGCCTTAGCAAGGTTTTCACACACCCTGTGGAACTATTCCTTTAGTGGCTGAGCATATTCCCGAGGGGGAAGAAAGGGATGGGTTCCTTGCTCTCGTGCAAGATGGCAAGGATTCAATGTGTGACTCCCTTCAGTCGCGTTTGGATACAGCCGACAGTGTAAGCCGGTCCATGGCTGCGAGCACCGTTATACGCAGGTTTGCGTGGTTGCGGAAGTCGGGTTTTGCCTCGGATGTGCAAACCCATCTTTCAAACATGCCCTTTGATGGCGCACATTTGTTTGGCAACAAGGCTGACGAGAGCCTTGAGAGGTTGCAGACCTCGAAAGCTACGGCAAAATCTTTAAGCGCAGCAGTGTGTCAACCTCTGCCTTTTCGTCCTTGGGGACAGCAGTGGAGGGGAGGTTCTTTTCGTTACTACTCCTCCTTTGGTAGAACGAGATGGGCCGCCAGTCAAAGGGGTCAGCGAATAAGTACCCGTGGTGGTCGGGGAAATAGAGGGGCCAAAGCCGCTCAGGCAGCTGCCTCTTTGCCTTCAGGTTCTGCCGCAGCCGCTCCAAAACAGTCATGAGGGCTTGTCCCCTGGTTCACCGGTTGGCGGCATGCTGTCTCAGCATCTTGAAGAATGGCAAGCCATTACTTCGGATGTGTGGGTTCTGGATACAATAGCCCACCCACGGCTACTGCCTTCCCTTCCTAAAGTGGCCTCACGACAATCCACCGGGGAAACTCTCTTTTGAAGCTTCCAGATCTGCTCCTTGTACAGGAAATATTTACCCTGCTGGAGAAAGGCGCTATAGAACTGGTGCCTGTAGCGGAGAGGAACAAGGGTTGGTATTCCCCTTATTTTTTGATCCCAAAGTAAGATGAGGGATTGAGACCCATCCTGGACTTGCGTTGGTTGAACAAACGTCTCAGGAAGGACAAGTTTAAGATGGTTACTCTTTCCCAAGTCCACCAAGCCCTTCAACTTCAGGATTGGTTGGTGTCTCTGGACCTATAGGATGCCTACTTTCATGTGCCAATTCATCCCAAGCACAGAAAGTAAATGAGGTTTGCGGCTGGCGACTCGCTTTTTCAGTTTCGGGTCCTGCCATTCGGATTGACCACCACCCAAGGGTCTTCACCAAGCTAATGGTGGTGGTGGCAGCATATCTCAGGCGCAGGGGGATTCACGTCTTCCCCTACCTTGACGACTGGCTGACCCGTGCGCGCTCTCCCAAGCAAGCATTGGCTCACCTCGGTCTCACCTGGCGCTCCCACCACAGGCTGGGCTTCTCCCTCAAATTCAAGAAGTTGCACCTGAGACCTTCCCAACAGCTGCATCACATTGTACAGACGGTGGACACGTTTCAACGTACCCAGAGTCTCCCAGCTTTCGAATTCTTAAGATTGCTCGGCCTCATGGCATCCTGCATTTTTCTGGTGCCAGAGGCCAGACTGAGGATGAGATCTCTGCAATGGGTCCTCAAGATGCAGTGGTCACAGTTCTCAGGCATGAGGTCGGATCCCTTTCAGATTCCTTTCTCGGTCTCCCAGGATCTTCTGTGGTGGGCCAACAAATGAAACCTGATGAAGGGGGAGCTGTTTTGGCAACCATGGCCAGAGGATGGGGCGCTCATGCCAAAGCCTTGACCGCCAGTCCAAACTCCACATCAATCTGTTAGAGCTGATGGCCGTCAGGCTAGCCCTGAAGTTTTTTCTGCCGTCTGTGTGGGGGGAAGAGTGTCCTGATCATGACGGACAACACAGTGGCCATTCATTACCTCAACAAAAAAGTGGGGGGTAGGGTCACTCCAGTTGTGCAGAGAGGCAATGCTGCTCTGGTTCTGGTCCATCCAGCAGGGAAATTTGATCTCGGCAGTTCATCTGACCGGAGATGGAAATGCGGCGGCAGACGCTCTGAGCAGGCAGAGCACGGTCTCCCACGAGTGGGAGTTGGCTCAGGAAGTCCTTCTGGAGATCTTCGCCCTTTGGGGTACTCCGCAAGTGGATTTCTTCGCCACCAGTGCCAACATGAAGTGCGAGAGATTCTGCTCAAGGGAATTTCCTCAGAGAGGAGCCTTAGGAGATGCGTTTGTGGTGGATTGGTCATTCCCACTGCTGTACGCGTTTCCTTCAGTCCCCGTCATTCCTCAAGTGTTACGGAGGTTGCAGAGGTTCGGGTCCCATGTGATCCTCATTGCTCCAGATTGGGCCAGGAGAGTGTGGTACCCGGATTTTCTTGAAATGTCCATCTGCCCTCCATGCCATCTTCCCTACCGAGAGGATCTGCTCTCGCGAGAGGGGGGTCTGGTTCTCCATCCAGAGGTCAAGACTCTCAACCTTCTCGCTTGGTATCTGAAAGGTTGAGATATAAGCATTGGGACCTCCCGGATGATGTGATGGAGTTGTTGCTTTCGGCAACAAGGCCAGCAACAAAATCCCTGTACCGTTGGCGTAGGTTTTGTGACTGGTGCAGAGGACAAAATGTTGATCCTTTTCAGCGTTCCATTGCTATGGTTTTGTCTTTCTTTCTTTGGCCCACAGGGGCCTTTGTGCAGGTACCATTAAAGGTTACCTGGCGGCGCTGTCTATATTTAAGCACTCGTCCGAAGAATGCTCTTACTTTAAGATTCCTTTGATTTCTCAATTTCTTAAAGGACTGACTAATGTATTCCCCCTGTCCCCTTTCCAGGTACCGGTTTGGGATTTGAACTTGGTTTTGAAATTTCTCATGGGTGCTCCGTTTGCACTCTTGTCCTTTGAGATTGTTGTCCTTCAAAACTGTGTTCTTGGTTGCGGTTACTTCCGTTCGCTGAGGGGGTGAATTGCAGGCACTTTCATCTAAGCCGCCCTTTACTGTGTTCCACATGGACAGGATTGTACTACAGGTACGTCCTTCCTTTCTACCTAAGGTTGAAAGGGGCCCCTAGAGGACCCCGACGTCTATGGAAACAAGGCGAGTCACCACACACAATAGAGACGCCAGACACGAGGTTGTATTCCCAAAGCTAGGGTTTTATTGCAAAGCAAAAGTCTCAGTTGGCCAACTCGGTCTCACGCCCCGCGACGTGTATCTCTAGACCTCGAGGGACGCAAGAGAGCGAATTACGTACATCAGTTACATATATACAAAATGCATATCAAACAATCGGCTATGACATGTTTAACACCCCCCTTTATTGGGTTTCTTTGAACTTGGTGTGATGATGGACATCTCCGACCACTATGACACCTTCAAACATCTATTCTAGTAACAATTTGCAATTCGTGAGTGCAAAGGCATCTTTCGGTTATTGAATAGAACACGGCGCTTCTGTTCTTGGAAGCAAACTACATACGGGGGGGGAGTTCCATTCTGGACCTTGCTATCTATCAGGTGCTATTCGCGTCCTGGGAGCCGACATGCTCTAGCGGGCTCAGCAAAGGGGGGCCGTAAGAAAAGCATAATTCAAGCCTTTAGCGGTATTATTCTAACATATTCTACCATATAACGAGACTGGCTGGCAGCTGTGAAATGATTAAATGCCTTGCAGCTCTGCTTCAAGGCTACATTCGGGAGGGAGCCGGGCATTCTTCCTGGCGCTGCCTACGTTTGTGTTCAGCGAACTCTTGTTATACTCACGGCCTTGCGGCCTTGTCCTTTTCACATACAGACAACAATGTTTCACAGTCGAGCAGTGTAAGCGGAAAATATACTGCAAAGCAATATGAACAGAAAGCAATGAGCAATGGTTAGAAAACAAAATGGCGATTCTTGTTACATCAAAATGGCCGTTCATTGGCAAACTCGAAAACCTATATTTTGTCATATCGTGCATGAGACGGTTGGCCCACGGCCACCAAAATGTGTTTGCGGTCTCAAAGTAGAGGTATCCGTATTTCTAGACTGACAAACCCTCCTTTGGCCGTATGCCAAACGTCTCATTTATTTATTGAAACCTCCTCTAGTGATGATGAATCTGAGTACTTATGTCTGAGTCTTGCATGCTATCGTGGACATCATTGTCTTCATCAATATCTATTGCCATCAACTCTTTTACTGCTCTCATCTCATTTGGGTCTGGGCTAGTTCGATCATGAGGTTGTTTTTTCTTTATCATATGCATGCATCCTTCCGTACATCCCTCAGTTACCTCCGCGCAAACTATGGGTAAACAATGTATACAACAACAGCACGTTAGGAATATTCCGAACACCACTACTAATATTGAGATCAACCTCCATCCCCAAGATCGTAGTATTCCCCAAAACCAAGATCCTATTCCCCAGCTCCCTTCTCCAGTAGGGAGTTCAGAGCTTAGAACGTGCATTTTCTTTATTGCTTCAAAGATCCTGGGGGAATAGTCATCGACATAAATGCAACATGCTGATCCCACTATTTTGCAAATTCCCCCACGATCAACCAGGATCACATCGAGAGCCATTCTATTTTGCAACGTCATTAACCTGATTCCTCTTTCTTCCAACGTCATGTTATTCTTGTTTATTGTATTCTTTAGGATTCTGGACAGTTGCCTTATATCATAGGAGTTCACTATCTGTCCTAAGAATGCAATGAATGATTTTGCTACATCAGTTGCTATTAAAACACCTTTGTCAGTCCTTTTGACTCTAGTTTTGGATAATCTGGCCATGGCTGCTGTTTCTAGGAGGAATACTCCTGGGAACAGTAGCCCTAGGTAACATGTACCTCCCCAGTTTCTGGGCAACCAAGGGTATGCTTTCTCTCCACATATAAAATAAACTGGATCACCTACGTATACTGGTTCTATTTCCCATCTTAGTACCACTGTATTCATACAACCAGTATATGTTCCGACTGCAAAAGAGCCTTTATTTTTTAGACAAAAAGGGGCAGTTCTTGGGCTATAATTCACCGTGTAAGATGGGGGAATTGCATCTTTGTCCCCTTCTGTTCTTACACGAAACGTCATTACAGATGTTTTTTCTGGTGTGGACAATCTATCTCGTCTATTTTGTCGTGTTATCTTTCGTGTACTTTTCCTCGTGGGCTTTGGGGCTATTACTTGTGCTTTATGGAAAATGGAACAACCCACAGGCTTCGTTATTATCTCCTCAAACTCATTCATGTTGGTTCTGTCTAATTGACCCGTATTACTCTCATTCCATTTCCCATAGAACATTGCACCTAAAGATGCACTACATGCAGAACTTAATGGTAATGGCTGCACATACCACCCTATTCCTTTCACGGCATGCTGTGGTAAATGGGCACATACCCAGCAATTTGTTTTCTTCAGGATTGCATGTGTCATGTTCATTATCAGCAGTAAGGTGTTATTTCCAAAACCTTCCCTGTGTTTTTCTTCCATTGGGGGTAGGGTATAAGTGATCACCTGAACCGGGTTTTCAGTAGTGGATATATTAATTATTGGTAAAAACATTTCTAATGGGTCTATTGTTTCTACCCACCATAATATTAGGGCTGTCGATATTGGTGCTACCACGCTCATAAAGCACATTATTATTGTTAGTACCAGCATACAATTTGTTTTACCATGCGTTTTTCTTAAACTTATAGTCTTTATAACTGACTCATCTCAGCGGTGGTGGTGAAGGATGTCCCGGCATGTTTCTCGTCGTCGTCCTTCTTTTTTATCACAGTTCGTTGTGGATATCTTTCTTCGTTGTGCTTGCTCTGATGTTAATAAGTTCAATGGAATTGTCACAGTTCAGTTCTGCCTGTCCTTTCTAGCCTGGATTCGATTATTCGTTTTTAGGCGAGATCACTTGTCACCGCTTTTACTGCTGAGAGGACCTTTGATCAGTTATCTTATCGCCTTAGTATCATGTGCGCCCAGCTTGTCCGCTCTGGTTCAGGACACATGTACTGTTAATCGGTTATCTCACTTGCCATAGTACCATGTGCGCCCAGTTTGTCAGTTCTGGTTCAGGACACATGTACTTTTTATGATCGCACTGAGGAGCCGCGAGTCTTGAATTGTCCGACTTGCACAATTCTCACGCTTCTCTCCTCTACACCTCTGGTTCCTTCTCCGTCCATGAGTTGAACCAGAGGTTGACATAAACACCAAAAAGACTGCAGATCACTTTGTCTCCCGAGGCCGAAGGTTGTATCGCCTTGCTCCTGGTATCGTATGATCC
This sequence comes from Ambystoma mexicanum, assembly GCF_040938575.1. Taxonomy (NCBI): domain Eukaryota; kingdom Metazoa; phylum Chordata; class Amphibia; order Caudata; family Ambystomatidae; genus Ambystoma; species Ambystoma mexicanum. The sequence continues at coordinate 1,051,845,637 of NC_090933.1, read as the reverse complement.
GTGAACAGTGCCGGTGCACTTTCAGATTCAGGCTTGAAGTCAGCCTGTGGCGCTACTGCAGGTGCTGGTGTGCGCCGCGCCAATGATGCAGATCCATTCTTTGGCGTGCTGGCAAGTGCTGGTGGGCACCAAAGGGGTACACAATTTGGTTTTGCTGGTATCTGCAAGGCAGATTTTGCGTCGGTCAGCAGTGATGTCGATTTTGCTGGGCAACATTGGGGCACTCTTTGCCCTTCCCCCTCTTTGGCAATCGTCTCAGGCTTTGTTTCGAGTTTCACTTCTCGTTTTGGCAGATTAGGTGGCTGCTTACTGGCAACAGTTTCTTTCGTTTCTGGGGCCGCTGTCTCTTTCCGGTCATCAGTGTCAGGCAAGTCTTTCAGTGCAGTTGGAATCTTCTTGGCATGGGTGGCATGGATCCACGACTTCCTTCCATCCACCCGTATTGCTGTCTGCGTCGCCAAAAGTACTTGATGGGGCCTGCGCCACCTGGGTGCTAATGATGACTTTCTTTCCAAGTTTTTTAGCAACACCCAGTCTCCTGGCCCCAGCGCGTGCCCCGGACCGGTGTATCTTACTGGTAATGCCTCCTACACCTGCTGATGAATCAAACGCAATGTCTGCATTGAAAATCCACAATAAGTACTCAGCACAGGATGTTCTATCTCACTAAGTCGTTTTGGCTGAGGTGCGCACCAAACATTTGCCGGCCTCCCCATTACGATTTCGTACAGGGAGAGCCCAGTTTTTGCCTGTACAGACGTACGCATGCATAATAGTGCTATTGGTAATGCATCCACCCAACTCAACTTGCTTCTCGCAGAAATCTTGCTAATCTTTGATTTAAGAATCCCGTTGTGCCTCTCCACAAGACCGGCAGAACTCGGATGCCTTGAACTATGGAATCTCTTATCAATCTGGAGACCAGCACATATCTGTAATACCACTGCACCCACAAAATGCGGTCCATTATCAGACCATAGGACTCGGGGCAAGCCAAATCTGGAAAAGTACTCCTTCAACATTACTTTTGACGTACTCATTGCTGTGCAATCTTTCAAAGGATATGCCTCCACCCACTTACTGAATGCACAGATCACCACCAGGACGTATTTTAAGTTTTGGCACCTCTCCATCTCTATGAAATCAAAATGTATTACCTCAAATGGCATGGAGGGCGGGCCAAAACTGCCTGTTGGAGTCACTGTTCCCTATCCTACATTGTGTTGTAAACACGTGATACAGTTCTGCACCAACCTCTCTGCATTCTTTATGTTTACATTCTGCCATACTGTAGAAAGGTGCTGTATTATTTTCTTGGCACAGATGTGCGTAGGGCTGTGGGCCATTGTGACCATTGCAGTCACATACGAATTTGGCAACATCCAGTTTCTAGTTCCCTTGTCCACCCAACAACCCTCCAGATCCAACTCGGCAGATCCCTCTGCCCATCCCTGTATTTCATCGGCCGTAGCCTCGGCCTGCATTTCTTTGACAGTCGCAACTCCATCTTCTATCATACAGGGTACTTCCTCTGTCTGAACCGTCATCATCTTGGTATTCAAATCAGTGGCAGTTTGTTTCGCAATTCTGTCTGCAAACGCGTTTCCCTCTCCTACTTTGCATGTTACTTTTTTAAGTGCCTCGCATTTCACTATTGCTAGGTGCTTTGGAAACGTGAGTGCAGACAGCAATCGTACAATCAAAGGGCCATGTTGAATTCTGGCACCATGTGATGTCAGAAACCCTCTCTCAGCCCAGAGTCGACCAAAGTTATGAACCACTCCAAAAGCATACTGACTATCTGTATATATATTCACATTCAAATTTCCAGAAATCTCGCAGGCTCTGGTCAATGCTATTATTTCCGCGTCTTGTGCTGAATTATAGGGGATTCTTTTACTTTCTACAACACTCTCTAGGGTAGTGATAGCGTATGCAGCAGTTGTCGTGCCATCTGGTAATTTAAAACATGAGCCGTCACAAAATAACTCTCCATCCGGCTCTTTCTGTGGAATATCACTTAAATCAACTCTTCCCTTGGTTTCTTCCTCAGTGACCATTAAGCAATCGTGGGGGGGTGATTCATTCTTCCCAATTTCTTTTAAGGTCATTGGCATTAATTCTGCAGGATTCAAAGCGCTACACCTCATAATTTGAATATGGGGCGCGAACGAGATAATCTCATATCTTGTTAATCTAGCAGAGGTGAGGTGTTGCGTCTGTGTCCTATTTAATAGAACGTCTATGGCATGTGGCACCAGAATTAAAGTGTGCCCCAATACCATCCCTTCCGTTTGTTTCACTGACACAGCAGCCGCTGCGACAGATCGCAAACATCGTGGTAGTGCGTGAGCTACAGGGTCCAGCGCAGAAGAAAAATAGCTGCACGGCCTATTTCTTCCACCTTGTTCCTGTGTCAAAACCGCCAATGCACATCCTTCACTTTCACACACAAATAGTCTAAAAATGTTTTCATAGTTCGACGTACCCAAAACTGGAGCCGAGCATAATGCAGTTTTCAATCCATCAAATGCTTTCTGACATTCCTCATCCCACTGCAAAGGCATAACCGCATCCTTTTTAATTAAATTCACTAATGGTTTCACAATTAACGCAAAATTACCAATCCATTGTCGGCAATATGAAGCCATGCCTATTATGGCTCTGACTCCTTTTTGTGTCTTTGGAATAGGCATACAAGAAATACTTTCTATGCGTTCTGGCGTTAGTCTTCTCCCTCCTTTCGAAAGTAGGTAGCCCAAATAAGCCACCTGGTTTCGATTATACTGAAATTTCTTCAGACTAGCTTTATGGCCATGTGCCGGTAGGTGTGACAGTAGTTATACAGTGCTTTCTTTACAAATCTCCTCTGTGTCTGCAGCTAGCAATAGATCGTCTATGTATAGCAAAAGTACACAACCCATGGGTAATTCCAGCATGTCTAGCTGTTCTTTTAATGCTCTACTGTAAATACTTGGACTTTCCGTGTAACCTTGCGGAATCCGCGTAAATGTAAATGATCGTCGTCCTAATGTGAACGCGAACAAATATCTACCGTCCTTGTCCAATGGAATACTAAAGAATGCATTTCTCAAATCTACTACACTAAAATATTCTGCTGAAACAGGTATCATTGTCAATATTGTAGTGACGTCTGGCACTAGAGGAAATTGCGGATCTACTACCTTATTCAATGCGCGTAGATCAATTATGAAACGGTATGGTACCTCATTACCTCCTTTTTTATAAACCAGAAGAATCGGGCTGTTGCATGTACTGCCTGTGATTTCCTCGATTACCCCTAATTTCTCCAAATCAGTAACAATACTCTTCAATCCTTTCTCACCTTCAACCGAAATTTGGTATTGGGGTATTCGCGGTAGGGTAACACCTTCTTTCAAAATAATCTTTACTGGCTCTATCTTTAAACATCCCACATCGTTGTCATGCATTGCCCATATACAGGTTGGTACTTTACTTAGTTCCACTCATACCGCTTCAGACATGAATTCTGACACAGGGGCATCGTGTGGCCATATCGTTAGAAACACTCAGTCTGACGTGCAATGTATAACAGAACCTAGTTTTTTCAACAAATTTAATCCCAACAAATTTTCTCCACAATTGTCTGTTAGAAGGAAAGGACAATGTTCAGTAAATGGTCCTATGGTAACTGGGACTGGTTTGTACACTGGGTTTATGACTGGTGTACCTGCGAACCCTACGGAAATATTCTTTTGCCCCGACAGTGGTATATCCAGAACCAAGTGATGGTCTATTGAACACTTCTGTGCTCCTGTATCTACAAGAAAGCGGTGCTCCTCATTCCCGACTCTCATTTCTACGTAGGGTCCTCTCTGATTCACGGGAATAGATACTGGTTCCGACCCCTGTCCTGGGCTGTCCTATTGGGGAAATAACGCATCGTCCGATGTGTAATCATTACTATTACTGTAATACGTGTTTGGCTGTGTATCGAAAACATTTCCACTCTTCCCTCTATTTCCCCCACTCTGATTTCCATATTGTTGATTTTGCTGTCCCTCACTCTGGTTTGGGGCATTTTGGTTTTGGCCTTGGTTTTGATTGCCTCCATTATTATGATGCTGCTGCATACTATTCCTATTTGGTCCATTCGCTCCTGGGTGTCCTCTATGGTGTCTCCTCTGACCAGTCCCATTTATATTCTGTAGATGCGGGCATTGCGCTCGCCAATGTCCTTCCTCTTTACAATATGCACACTGATTCGGTCCCACTGTTCCCCCATGCATATTCGAATTACTCCTTCCTTGTGCGTTCCCTCGCCCTCTATTATGTCCTACTACTTGCTGCATTAATACCTGTGTTCTAATTAGACATTCTTTCAAGTCTGCCCCACCTGTTTTAGCAACGATAATTCGTTCACCATCTCCTTCTACCCCGGCGATGGTAATTGCTGCCGTTCATTATGCGACCCCCTTTTCCCCCTTCCCAGGTCTCCCGACTTCCCTACTCCTGTACCCAGGTGCAATAAACATTTCGGCATAATCATTATCTAATTCATCTTTAAGCTCAAAAAGTCTATTTACATGTTCTCTCACTTCTTCGTCCCTCTCCCTACAGCGTGCTAATGCATTCAAATCTAACAATCGCTGCGGTGGTAATTTCCCAATTAGCTGTTTCCATTTCTCCACCAAATATTCACCCATGCATTCCAACACTACCTGTTTTTCGTTGCTTCTATGGAAGTCATATATCGAAGCCAATGTTGCCGTTCCATCATTCACGTCTATATACATCTCTGCCTGTTGCTGCAATTCCACATTCCTTTCTTTGCTGATTGCGCTGCGGGTTACCCTCGTGCACCCCCGTTGGTCAGTCCCGCCTCTTGCCCCCGCGGTTTCAACTTCCACCCCGGGAGGAACGGTCGGTACCGAGTCTGTCTAAGGCGGGAGGTGCGGATGGGACAATAGGAACAGGGAGTGTCTAATAGGAATTGTTACGCGCTCGGTCTGTAGTTGTGGGAGGGCTTGAGCTACCGGAGGGGGAGCTTGAGCTACGGGAGGGGTCTGGGCAATGGCTACTGACGTGTCTGGTCTTACTTCTGATCTTGGGCCTTGTTTTGTATGGGTCAATATATTTTATATCAATTCATCTGCTATGTGTAATTCTCGTTGTGGGTATATCTTTTCTATATTCAACTGGTCACGCCTACCTGCCCTTCTTAGAATCTCAGTCCACTCCTCCTCTTCTTTTTCTTCTGCTACTTCACCTTTCGATTTATGCCTGCGCGCATGCTTTGCTCTGCTTTTAAATCGGAGCATTGCTTCCTTTCTCCAGTCTTTAATAGTCTCAAATGCTGCAGGATGCGCTTTCTTTCTTATCAACACCCTTTCCAGGTTATCTATCCTTGCTATCTCAAAACTACCATTAATCGGCCACTGATGGTCTTGTTGCTTTCTGGTTTGCCTATGCCAAGTCTCACAGAATATTATTGCACCCACTACATACTTCACATATTTCTCATACGCCGGCGTTCCCCCAGGTGGTGCAATTTGGCCATCTTCCAAAGATTGTCTACCACAGCGGAAAAACCCTGCTAGGGTGGACAATACCCCAGGCATGTTTTAACCTTACCTAGGGCGTTTGATTTTGCAAAGTCAACTCTCAACCAATATCAGGATGCTTTGAATCGGGGAATGACTCACCTGATAAATCAAGTTGTCTGTTTACTGACGCACCAAAGGACGTCGTATCTGCGTTTCTTGGCTTCCGCCTCGTTTCGGGACTCTCGCCTCCTTGTTCTCTAGCCAGGCACGTCGATCAGGGATCAGATGTGTGCAGATCTGCAAAGGAGTCTCATCACTTTTACAGGGTGCCCCAAACACCTCTTGATCCCGGCTCGATCGTCCTGTCCTCGCCGTTCTCTGCCTTTCTCAATTACAACGTTGCGCCTTGGAACAAGTGGGGGAGGGGTCCCTATTTGGGCGCCATCTTGAAAGGGGCCCCTAGGGGACCCTGAAGTCTATGGAAACAAGGCGAGTCACCACACACGATAGAAATGCCAGACACGAGGTTATATTCCCAAAGCTAGGGTTTTATTGCAAAAGTCTCAGTTGGCCAACTCGGTCTCACGCCCCGCGACGTGTATCTCTAGACCTCGAGGGAAGCAAGAGAGCGAATTACGTACATCAGTTACATATATACAAAATGCATATCAAACAATCAACTATGACATGTTTAACACCCCCCTTTATTGGGTTTCTTTGAACTTGGTGTGATGATGGACATCTCCGACCACTATGACACCTTCAAACATCTATTCTAGTAACAATTTGCAATTTGTGAGTGCGAAGGCATCTTTCGGTTATTGAATAGAACACAGCGCTTCTGTTCTTGGAAGCGAACTACATACGGGGGGGGAGTTGCATTCCGGACCTTGCTATCTATCAGGTGCTATTCGCGTCCTGTGAGCCGACATGCTCTAGCGGGCTCAGCAAAGGGGGGCCATAAGAAAAGCATAATTCAAGCCTTTAGCGGTATTATTCCAACTTATTCTACCATATAACGACACTGGCTGGCAGCTGTGAAATGATTAAATGCCCTGCAGCTCTGCTTCAAGGCTACATTCGGGAGGGAGCCGGGCATTCTTCCTGGCGCTGCCTACGTTTGTGTTTCAGTGAACTTTTGTTATCCTCACAGCCCTGCGGCCTTGTCCTTTTCACATACAGACAACAATGTTTCACAGTTGAGCAGTGTAAGCGGAAAATATACTGCGAATCAATAGGAACAGAAAGCAATGAGCAATGGTTAGAAAACAAAATGGCGATTCTTGTTACATCAAAATGGCCGTTCATTGGCAAACTCAAAAACCTATATTTTGTCATATCGTGCATGAGACGGTTGGCCCACGGCCACCAAAATGCGTTTGCGGTCTCAAAGTAGAGTTATCCGTATTTCTAGACTGACAAGGTGGTGTCTGAATTTCATTTGAGTCAGAGTGTGGTTCTTCCTGCTTTCTTTCCTCCTCCTCCTCCTCCTGATAAGGAAGAGGAGTGACTCCATAGGTTGGATCCTAGGAGAGCTCTGAGCTTTTATAATTCTAGGATGTCCAGGGTCAGAGTGGACGATCAACTCTTTGTGGGATATGCAGGACACCGTTTGGGCCAGGCTGTTACCAAACAGACCTTGTCCAGGTGCATTATCCTCACCATTACTGAGTGTTACAGAGCTCATACCAATAGGGGCGTGGCTACTTCCCCTTCAACGGGGAGTTTCTATTAGGAATATTTGGAATATTTGTGAAGCAGCCACATGGGCTTCTATCCATACTTTGTTAAACATTACTCCCTGGATACAATCCATGGTCCAGATATGGACTTTGGTAAGGCAGTTCTTTATTCCGCCATCTGATTGGGTACTCTAGATTATTTTCCCTTCTCCATCTACATGGTACTGCTTTGGGAGTCTGTCAAAGATGTGGAATACGTTGGAGGACTCAATCCATTTGAAGAACATGTTACTTACCAACTGGTAACGTTCTTTTGACTGTATGTTCCTCCAACGTATTCCACCTCGCCCTCCCAGCCTGCCCCTCTGGAGATTTTCCTATGCAATTGCAGCTTACGTTTCCGCAAGGCTATGTGCAGTCCAGCAGGCATTGGATTGGTGCCACACGTTCTGGGGGAAAAAACATAAACTGAGTCTACGGGCGCTGTGGGTCTTATTTATAACATCCGGTGACTTCGCCCTCGACTGAGTCCTTCGAGGGACATCGGGCCGACGTCATCGACGCAGGACGCCCTCTGCCAAAAAAGTTTCCGAAGTGCACAGCTGTGGACATTACATGTCAAAGATGTGGAATACGTTGGAGGAACATCCAGTCGGAAGAACGTTACCAGTTGGTAAGTAACTTGTTCATCTCTGAATGCTACAATTTTGCTGGGAAGGAAGTGCCAGAGTGTCTCACAGTTAATTCGACCAGTATCCTGCAGATGGGATTGTAGTGGGGCAGGGGACGTACCTGTTCTGGACCTATATCTGGATGTAGGGATTGCTGAACATATTCACCAAACATTACTTTCTGGATTTCCTGTTAGGACAGGACGGTCGCTTTCAGCCCTCCAGTGTTTTCTGGATTAGGAAGTGTTTTCTCACACTCCTCCCCCTCCAGATGTATGTACTGCTTGGAAGTCTATCAAAGATGAGGAATCTGTGGGAGGAAGGAATCCACTAGAAGAACAAATTTGTTTCCCGTCCATAAAGGTATTTCTGATTAATGTTCCTCTCACAGATTCCTCATTGCCCTCTTAACCTGCCCCTTTGGGTGGATTGCTCAAATACTACTCCATTCGGTGGTCCTTCAGCTGCAGAGTGCTGTGGAAAAGGGCAGGCCTAAGATCATGGTGAATCGCTGCTCAATATATACTAGCCTCAACATCATGTCAGATGTGGGGCGAGCATTAGCTCCGGGCGGTGCTGACTTGGAGCTGCACTGAGCACGCTGGTGGCAAACAAAAGTTTGAAGACATCTGGCTCTAAAGATAGAACATCACAGAGCACCTTCAATCTACTATCTTTGTGGATTTCTGAGGCCATCTTGCCAGTGACCAAGCAGGTCCTTGGGCCTACGAGCTAAGCTGCAGAGGATGTGGGTGGACAGTGTGTCACATGCCCGTCTGATTGTTTGCATGATTCCAGAAAAAGAGAAAGGACAAAGATGCTCTGCAGTGGTGATGCACGTTGTGTACTTTAAATGCGCAAAGCACGATGGGAAACTTTCCCCCAGATAATGAAGAATAGAGGTTCTATGAAGCTTTGCTGCATTTATTTTGCTGTATGGCAACTTTGCTGAATTTATTTTTGCCGGGTTTGTTTTACCACAAACAACAGATTGGGACCACTTGCAACACCCACCTCCCTTCCATCTACCGTCCTTATCACTTTACCGGAAAACATTGCTCTTCGTGCCAGCGGCCCTGTATGAAATTTTGAAAGTAAAGCCAAGAGAGGTCAGATGAGGTCTTAATGGCACAACGGTTGGGTTGCTGTCAACGTTTGAAAAACTTGCAAGCAGACGGAGAGGAACAATGTAACTTTCCAGAAAAGGTGATGATAAAACTATGGCGCAGTGTTTGGATCAAGACATTGGAAGAGAGAGACTTGCACCGTGTGTTCGACTCCCTAAGGAAAGAATCTAAACTCTGTGGAGTCCTTCCAAAATATCTAGTTAAAGCTCCGAACAGATGGTATAGAGATAATTTCCTTCGCTTTAGATCCTATCTGTACCCACTAACCAACTCTTAAACATCTATGGGAAAGCCGCCGCCAAGGGATGTAGTTTTTGTCGGAAGGAAGACACAACGGAAACCTTTATGCATGTATCCCTGTTTTGTCAAGGACTGATGGACTTCGGAACTAAACATTTCATAAAAACCTTGGAGGCATATGTATCGCTGGATGAGATGGAGATTTGGTCTTCTTTTGCTGAGAGGAGAGAGCTTATCTGCAATCATTTCCCTCTTGACCGAGAGTTGAATGGAAGGTTAAGTCTGAATGTTTTGATTAAGGTTCGTTTTTAACCATAAATCGATAAAAACAAAAAAAATATATGTAGATCACCCTTTGGGATGAGGTTCATTCTTAACTGCAAGAATTGCGACCTCCCATACGCATTTGGAAATGTACTCCATTATCTAGGAAGTGTTCCAAGAGGTTTTTCTAATTATGGGAGATGATTATAATTTTTATAATGCCTATTATTTCCTACAAAGGATTACAAATTAGTGTTTCAACAGATTCATGAATACTCTTTAATATAATTTCACTCGTAGTCATAAAGTCGTAGATGGTACCAACTTTTTTGTTGTAAAAATAATGTTTCTAAAATCACAAATCGGTGAGTTATGAAGGGAATAACAAATAATCTATAAAGGGTTAAAATATTCAATTTCAACCAGCCATGGAGTGGAATCGAGCCCAATTCATATTGAATAATAGAAATTAGCACACAATTTGATCGGGCCAAGGATTATTCCATATTTTACTTTCAAGTTTTAATAGGAACGGTTCACATGACAGATGGCAAATCTCCTGTCCATACAGACGGAATGGCACTATTTTTGTTTTATAAAAATTGATAAACTGTATAATCTAAAATACACTTTGTTAACCTGTTTAATGTGAGAAAATAATGTAGTAACTTTCAACTGTAACCTTTTTAAAGATTTTTTTATTTTGCATGTTGAAGTGTTGAGATAAAAGCCCAAATATGTTAATTGTGTTACAGGTTCAATTGGAGTTGTGGGGATTTTCCAGATGAATTGATATGGCTTTATTGACCTGCATTGAAGTTTTTGTTTTCCTTGATTTTATTATTATCCGTTTATTGGATGGTGGAGTTAATAGGTGCTGAAGACCCAGTTGTGTTTGGTCTAGTAAAACCACATCATCTGCATATACTAGCCAAAGATTTTTAATTAATTAACCCATGGACCAGCAAAGGAAGAGGGAAACTAGACACTCCCCCATATTTGGCAGGTACAAGTTAATAATGTAGGGAGCCAGAAAATCTTGAGGAAAAGGTACCTTGCTGGTCTAACCTTACTTGTAAGGATGTGTCCGTATGCAAATAGCACAGAATAGTCAACAGTGGTTTATGAATATGCCACTCATCTATTTCTTTCCATAATAAGCTTCTAGTGACTGTATCGAAAGCTAAGGAAAAGTCAATACAGACTGTAAATATGGGTGGGGTGTTTTTACGCCAAGCTCTTTGCTGTATTGCATCCATAATGAAAACTATTTAGAATTTGCTCAGGCCTCCCGTAGTTACTGCTCTTTGCTGTAATTCATGCAAAATTAGTGACGTGAATATTTTACTTTCAGCATCAAGAAGAGCATGGGTCGGTAATTAGCCGGATTCAATTGATCCTCTTTCTTGTATATAGGGATTATGATAGAAAATGTCAAGGATTTAGGGATAGATTTTGATGTGGTCATTTTTTTTAACAGTAAGTAGAATATAGAAGCCCATTTAATTTGATTCAGTTTTTAGGACATAATAACTTAAACCATGGGGACCAGAGGCCCTAGAATGTCATGCTTTCTCGATGAAATACACCACATCTTCAAAATTAACTTCAATTTCCCATAAGGATAGCAGGTCAAAGGAGGGATCATAGGATAATAAGTTATACAAACAACATTAAGTAGTAAGATCCCCACTTTCCTTCTGTTATGGGATTGCATTGAAGATAAGCTTGTTTAACATTGAAAGAATTAACAATGCTCCAAAAGTTACCGGTGTGTTTAGTTGTCCCTATTTCAAGCATACGCTCCCCGTTATTTTGCAAAAACAGATGACGGTAGTTTCAATGGCAATTATTATAATGCTGTCGAGCTAGCTGGACTTTTTTCCATTTACAGTAGGCCAGGACATTTTGATTTATGGATATGTCTCAAACATGACCTTAATTTGCGCTTCCTGAGTTGTACAACATGATCATAAGTGTGCACATTAGGTTTCAAAGAGGGCTTTTTCTTGTTGGTAGAAAAAGGATTATGAATACAAGTTGCAAAGTAGTCGGGGATAAGAGTGTTCATTTTTTCCTCAAGGGTTGTGTTCTCAAAAGATAAACCTATTTGCCTATTATAGAAGTTAACATTACTGACCTTCAGAGCAATCTGGTTCCCAGATGTGGATAATGTCAAGTTGGTAAATAACAATTTAGTTGATTTATGTTAAACCGAACAATAGGACTGGGCGATATATCACGTTTTGTAGAAATATCGATATATATTTTCAAAATCGTTATAGGATGAGACAATATTGTTAATATTGAGATATATACATATATAACATTATACTATGCTGACTGCATTCTCAAGGCCCTTCGCTTTTCAAAAGAGCTTTTTGTGGTTGTTAAAGAACTCTCCACTCCTGTTCAAGCCCCTTCTATGGCCACCCGCACTCAAGCCCCCTGCAATCATATTGCCTCTTTTTTCAAGATAAAATTTGCATTATATGGGAGAGGATTTGTGTGGAAAGACCTATCTCTCTTGACACTGTCAAATCTTTGAGCTGCCCAATAGAGTGTTGTCTTAGTACTTTAAATTTTGTGACAGTCACAGAAAGTCTTGTAACAGATGCATTATTGAAGCTTAAATCTGCTTCTCCCGCAGACCCTATCCCTCTGTACATCTTGCAGGATCCATCTATGAACCTGGTCCCTCTGCTCACTGAGGCGATTCAACACTTGTGCGCCACACGATTTATTGCTCCTCTCCTTAAGCATGCTGTGGTTTCCCCTTTTGCTTAAGATGCCCCTTCTCGACCCTGCAGTGGCCGAAAACTACCGCCCCATCTTGCTTCTACCGGCTATGACTAAGCTGCTGGAATCTAGCATTACCCCATAGCTGTCAGCCTATTTTGAGGCCAACAATATTCTTCATCCCTTCAGGCCGGTTTTCATCCTGGGATGGGTACGGAATCAGTAAAGATTGCACTCCATGGCGACATTTCTCTGGCTCAGGACCGTGTAAAGACGAGTATTCTCATTTTACTCAATCTCTCAGTTGCCTTTAATACTATCGATCACCAGAGGCTTCTACAGTTTCGGGAATGCCTCTGGAATGGTTCTTGTCTTTTCTATCGGACTGTACTCAGGTGGTGTCTCTCCCCCCCTTTCACTTCTTTTTCGATGGTGTTTGATTGTGGAGTCCCCCAGGGTTCAGCACTTTCCCCTCTGCTCTTTAACCTATATATGGTGGCGTTAGCCAAGCTCATTGCTAGCTTTGGTGTGCACTTCTACATTTATGCGGACGACACTCAGATCTTTTTTCGTCTTAATGCCCCTAGGGGAAACCCTTCTGAACTCCTGAGAGACTGCCTCTCAGCTGTGTGTCAGTGGATCTCCGGAAACTGTTTCAAATTAAATGGGGAAAAGACTGAGGTACTGGTGATTGGCCAGGCCCTCAGTAGTTGGACCCCTGAGCGTTTGCCTGCTTGCCTGGGACCCTGCCCAAAACCTTGTACTGTAGTGAAGAGCCTCGGTATTCAGGTTATGTCCTCGGGCTCTAGAGAAGCGCAAATGTAGGCGGTCTGCCAGAGTGGTTTTGCTAAACTGAAGGTTTTGAAGAAAGTGCTTCTGTTTCTTCCGAATTAGGCTAGGAGTAAAATCGTCACTGCCTCCATTATGGGTGCAATTGATTATTGTAACGGCATCTACCTCAGCCAGCCAGAAGCACTACTCCAACGCCTTCAGATCCTACAGAATGCAGCAGCCAGGCTTGCCCTTAGCGCCCCTAGACTATCCCATTCTCATTTCCTCCTCCAGCGTCTTCACTGGTTACCCGTAAGAACCCAGGTTAAATTGAAGGTCTTATGCATGGTTCATCGAGCTATTCACTCTCTGGGGGCCAGGTTCTTGCAGGTGAAGCTCTCCCTTTACCAGCCTAAGAGACCCCTCTGCTCGTCCAACCAGTTTCTACTGGATGTCCCTCGCTTTCGACGCTATCGTGCGGGAGGCAGATCTTTTTCAGTAGTAGCCCCGTCTTTCTGGAACGCTCTCCCTTGTCACATTACGAGCATTCACGTTCTATCTGTCTTTTGCAAGCCGCTAAAAACCTTTCTGTTTCAACGTGTGTTGCCCGCCTCTTCTCTCTGGCGACGTTGCTCTCCTTAGCGCCTTGATGCCTCCAGGTCTTTGCCGCGCTCTATAAATCCTATTACATTACACATTACATTTACATTTTATTTACATTTTGATATATGCACAGAGGTGTGTATTCTCAAACAGGAAGAGGAACCCTGTATTTGTGCTTTATTTTGATGAATGTTTTATTTAAAAAAAGGTGTCTGTGGTATTTAACCCACATAAACAATATCGAGAGATATATGGTATATCGCCAACACAGTTCTGAGGGTACGGTGGATGCCTGCCACCCTAATGATGCGAGATATGGAGAGGACTGCAAATTGAGGTAGGGGTTACGGATTGCCCACAGATGCCCCTACTTCTGTGCAGGTCCTGAGAATGGGCTCGCAGTTCCAGAATACCAAGCATAGTTTACATTATAGGCTCTGGGATGAGTTTAAGAAACCCCTGACAGTGAATCAAGCAGGCACATAGGTAAACAAATAGCTGGGGCTTGTTGACATCAGCTGGGGGCCTCTGGGCCAGATGCCAAAGAGAGAGGGGAAGGGAGCCAGACAGGCACATGCTTTGTCCCAGGGACCTCAAACTAAGCTTTCAAAAGGCTATGCAAAGGCAGGCGGAAGTGGAGAGTGGGGAACCAATGTAAGGGACTTTTGAGGTGGGAGAGGCAGCAGGGAACCCATTCAATTCTGAAATGAGAGAGCTGATATTGGAAAGAAATAAGATAGACAAAATAGATACGCTCTCAATCCTTACGGGGCAGGTGAAGCAGGATGTGAGCAAGCCTAGGGAGAGGGCGACTGAGGTGGGGAAGAGGATGTCGTAGTTGGAGGACAATGGACAGGCTCATGTGACGGAACTGGGGCATCATACAGTAGGTCACTAAGATGCAGGTATTCAAACTGAGCGATTTGGAAGATTGATCGAGGAGGAACAACGTCCGACTAATGGGTCTTGCGGAAGGCACAGAGAAGAGCAACATTGAGGCTTTCCTTGAAATGCTGCTCCCATCCCTGTTTGAAGATGGCACAGCCTTGCAGGCTATAGATGTTGACAGACCACACTGAGTTCCGACGCAGAAACAGCCGCCTGGTGCATTCCCCCGGGCCATCGTGATGAGGGTGCTGAGGTACAGAGACAAAGTGCCACTGTGAACAATGCCTAGGACACAAGGAGAAGTGGCAAACAATGGTAACAGACTGTCCTTTTATCCTGACTATGGCACCGAGATGCAGAAGCGCAGGAAGGCCTTTGAGGCGACAGAGACTACTGCGAGCTAAGAAAATACTGTATGCCCTGCTGCTGCCAGCGAAACATTGCATTGATGCGGAGGCCAAGCGGCATTTCTCTGAAGATGCTAACTCTGCAGTACACTACATTGAAACTAAGACGCGCTGAAGAGGAAGAGACCGGTGTGAGGGGTCAGTAATGCGAGGCGAACAACTGTTTGAAGATTTATCAACTACTATTCTCACATCGGCTCAGTACACTAAGGGATAATAGACCTTCCTTCTAAGTGGGAATACATATTTTAGATTAACCGAAAAAAGGTCAAAAGTTAAGTGTCACTAATGTTATCCTCATCTATCTCTTGGGTGAGCTTTGAAACAAATAGCCCTCCCCAATGTTGACAGTCTTGTATAAAACAAAATCTAAATTTTATTATACAATTAATAAAAGCAATGATATTCCACGCAACACTACAATCTAGAAATTCTTAAAAAATCAATACATCAATTCTTACATCAATTTGCATGAAACCGATTACACAATTATGCACTTAACAAATTAATTACAAGTTATTGTGACCTGGTTACCAATAGCGTCGATCCACTAGACACATTTGTCACGCTATGTTTGTATTAGCCCAACGTGTATAACTTTCTGTCCTATATGGCTTGACTCTGCCGGACATTCATCAGGGGTGGAAAATGTGTGTATCGTGGAATGGCTTGTGATAGATTCCACTTCTGTATCACCCAGGTCTTCCTGAGGATCTCTATAGCGATGGACACAATTTAAATGTACCTATACGGTCTTATAACTAGACGTAGTACAATAAACCCTTACCCCAAGGGTTTGCAGGTTTGATATTCAATAATCTACCTGGGTGTATTGCTGTGTCAGATGCTGTCGACCACAGTGCACCCATTTGTGTTGCTCTAGCTGTCTTTCCTGTTTGGATGAGTATCATCTTATCTTCATTCCCCCTCACCAAGGCAAAACAACAACTTAAAGAGTTGTGGTTTACGAGGTCTCCCAATAGTTTCTATTTCTTTGTGTCTCTCTCACCCATCTTACCTCATACAGTGGTCAGGGGTTCTTGCGCTCTATGGAAAGAGACAAAACATAGTGTGTGATGTAATACAACCAAACCTTGGCGACTATACATCTTCCTGAACATAACTTTATACAAAAACCTTTAAAGTCTTACTTAGAGGAGTATATGGAAGTGTCTCTTTCCCACGGCACGGTGTGTGCATTAACAATCTTCCCACAGTGAGTTAACACTTCTTGTTAAAACTTCCATTCTTTGGAGCTGTAACTTTTTTTGAGACAACTAAGATGGAATCTATGTCTCATAAGACTTGCCTCATTCTCTCACTAACCATGGCTCAATATGCTTACACACTTACTTGAGTGTAGCACTCTCTCACATAGTTCTCATGGATTGCCCTTTATTGTTCTCCACCAGCGTTATTCAAACCGCCTTTAACTGCAAAAAGCCACATGGTATAGGATGGCACCTTAGTCTTGAAACAGTGGGGCGGGAAGGAGAACTCAATCACCAAACCACCCTTCACCACGCATACATCACGGATGGGTTCTCACCCCCTCGTTCCAAACGGCTCTGCTCTCTGACCTACAGTGATAAACACAGCTCAACAATGGCTGCCTCGTAAACATACAACGTTGTGACGTAATCGCGTTACTCACAAACGTAAATAAACTTTGCGGCCGCAAAATCAATGGTCACACAAGGATCCTTTGATCACAATGCCCCTCCAAAACAGTTTAAACATGGAATTTAGCATTGAAAACCTAAAATAGATCAATATGGAAGAGATCGTGACAGGTCCGTTAGCTCAAGTATAGCTCTCAGGGACTAGTAGCTAGGGGAACACTCATTTAACATGTTGCTAAAGGCACATTCATTTACATGAAAGATTCACTCTGATGTGTTGAGATGGTACAGTAATCCCTTACATTTAACAGGTCTGTATGTTAATCACCTTGTGTGTATATACATACACGCACCTCTCCATTGGCATTCTCAAAATATAAATATAGCAAAATGACTCACTGTCCCCACTCTGCTGAGGATTTCCCTGCTTAACTAAAGCTAAGAGTACACACTCTAACACAGGATATCTGGCCCTCACATTAAGCAACAAATACACAAAGAAAATATATGACAATACAACATAACATAAACATTCACAGTGTCTGAATAACCTTCTGATGTCCTGGGTGCATCGCCTTTCCCGGAATTCAAGGTCAATTCTGCGAATGTTCAACCAAAGTAAGAAATGTCCCGAATCAGTTCTTGATGTTTCAAAGTAAGATTTGTTAACCAAAGTTCCAATGATAGCAAATCTCCTTGGTGAAATATCCACTTTCCTCTCTCACCAGATATCACCAATGGTTATCCCAACCACAATGATCTGTCACCTCTTCAGGAAGACCTGCCACAGTTCAAAAGAAGTGCAATATCCACAACTATCAGTGATGCACAGTTATTGGTTAACAGTTAGTATTTCCTTAGTTATAGGTTTTGAATTCACAATGGTATATTTGTCAGGATGACTTCTCTGTGCTGCTACTTCCACTTCAATAACTTCACTTCTACTTGATTCACTATGAGAACAGTCAACTTTGTCTCACAGTACTCCCCTTTGTTCAGACGCTGCCATGTTGTATCTCCTGACAACCAGATATACCGCCACAGCTTCTGTACTTTGGACTGCTACCACAGCTTCAGTGATTTGTACTTCTAGGCAGGCTTCAACAAGATACACTTCAAAGTACTTCAACAACTTCAAGTAGGCAGAGCACTCTTCCTCTTAATAACTCTCTTCAAATGGGGCAGCCTCTTTGCCTCCCCTGTCTGTCTGCCACAATAACAACCTGGCTTTGCATTTAAGACTCACTTCTCTCTGTCTTCCACAGTCTCTGGCACTACAGGCTGTGTCAACTCCAGAATAGTCTTTACAAGCAGCTGGTCTCCCTTCCCCAACTTTACCTTCACCTTTCTGCCAGTTATCCGCCCAAGTAATTACCCAGAAGCATTGGCACCACTCTCTTAGCTTCAGGTAATGCTTGCACACTTGTATCTTAGGACAATGAAACTGTTATTAAATTCGCAGTACAGTTAGATTGCTTTGTAACTCTGAGTAAGGTTGGTTTCACTGTTAATATATGGAGACTCTTGGCCTGGTCAATGCGTGTTTTCTTCAACAATATATACACTTTAACTTCTTATACATTAAAGAATTGCCAAGTTAAAGTACAGAATAGAGTTCATTCCTTCTTTAGGAATCATAATTAGGCAAACGCAACTACTCTTTAATGTAGTTTTTAAAGTTTAAAGATTGGCATGAAATTGTATTGCCTTAAAAGTGAAGGATAGAGTTCAGTCACAACTAGGCACACACGACCACTTGTTAATATAGTTGCCCTTGGGGTTTTTCATCCTTCAGACTCGCGTGGTGGGGTGGTCCCAGTTATTAGACACATGGATGTTCCACAGGGTTGGTTGAGCTGGAATAACCCGATGGGTCATGTAGGGCTTGATCAGATGGCCAGGCGGTTGCATTGGATACAGTGCAGCCAACCCCTGGCCCAGCCCTGGACAAGCTGTCCAGCATCCAACTACTTTGCCTTGAAAATTACCCGTGGGGGTTGAAACATGTTTCGGCTGCACAATTAAAACATTTATTGTAGGCCTAAACCAACGATTTCCAACTCATTAGCAAGAAAGAATACACATCCTCATTTTGATACCTGGCGCGAGTGTGAAGGGTTGAAACCCATAGTGCAACTTTCTACGCTAGGACAGTGGAGCACCGTCCTAAGTGAACACCGACACACTCAGCAGGGTATAACCTAATCATCAAATCAAGCATGCGAGTCCTGTGTTTCTAGTGTTGCAACCCACTCTTTTACTTCTTAATATAGTTTTCACAAGTTAAAGGTTTCAACAATGATGTTATCAAGGTTAGGTTTTCGGTTATGGTCTTTGTAACATTTACTCCTATTAATTAGTTACACACGACCACTCCTTCAGGCAGTTACAGTCTTTTAAAGATTGAACAATGGGTTTAAGCAGCGTTACCTTCTCACGTGAGTAATATGAGTTTCATGTTACGCGCGAGTGCTACATTTCCATTGTTAAAATATTTCATCTTCAACAAACAACTTCTACTCGCTTTAAATCTTAAGTGACTGAACAAGGAACTGGATACTGTTGCCGACAATGTTGCACATGGTGTTAGAACACTGTGCTTCACTCACCTGCTTGTTTGACTCTTGCTCTGCGGGTTGCACTGCTTCCACACCTTCAGACACAACTTCTACTGCTTCTGGCTTATTGGGGACCCATGCCCTTCCTGTGTGAAGGTGTCTCCAGTCCAGCCACACATTTATGGAGCCACTCAAGCTCCTGAGACCCACGGCTTGACAACTGTTCCTCGCCTCAATCTTCAGCACGTTCCCTGCATGGCAATCAGGTTCATATTGGGAAAGACAGCTCTCCTGCATGCCTTTCTCTGCACAGCCTCTGCACTTCAGTTTAGGGGAACAGGACCCTCTCACAACAAGCAGGTGAAATCTGGTTTCTCCATGTTCCGGCGTCCCCCTGGTTCTCCCACTTATGCTTGGTTTGCCAGCCTTGTGCCTTCTTCCTTCTGCTACTACTGCTACAACTTGCATTCCTGTCACAGTTCCAGCTCCTTCCAATTGCCTGCACCTGAGGGGGGCCTTTTATGCCTCCCAGGTTCCTTCAGGTGTGGGCTGTTAGGGTTAATTGCCTGATTACTGCTACAGTTTGCCTCTTCAAGCCTCTTCCTCGCCCCAATAGTTCTGGAATTATGGGACCTTTAATCCCCTTCAACAAAGGTGTTTCAACTTCTGCAGTTTGGTAAACAGCCATTAAAAGTGTGAGATTACGGGGAAAGTTAAACAGGTTTTTTTTTTCAGTCTTACTGGTCTGTTTCTCCCCTGTGATCCTCATGCGGTACACCACCCTACTGGTCTGTTTCTCCCCTGTGATCCTCATGTGGTACACCACCCCCAGGGTCGGGAGCAGGAAGCGTTTGCCTTTCCCTGACCACATGAGGATGGTCCCAGACCAAGTTTCTGGGAGGAATCATCACTGATTCCTCACAGGTTTAACTAAACAAAAAGCACATATAACACAAGGGAGAGGTAAGTTGATGCACAAATAGCACATGTAGTGGATAGGCGATACATGGTGGCTGTCTTATTCGGCGCCATAATGAAGGATTGAGACCTTGGAGGGGTGACTAATTTTGCCATAGATATTCTAAGGAGATTAGAGCGATAATGAGGTCACTAGATATCTCTTAGTATAGGGTAGTTATATGTATTTTTTTTGTTTAGGTATGGGTGCTTAAATTCACTAGATTGATTTTGAGTGAGTCTTAAAGATTTATTTTATTTGTGTTTAACTTTAGAAAAAAATGTCCAAATAGAGTTCATATCGTGTCTTTGTCTATACTCGATTTCTTATCTCTTCCCATTATTATCTCCTTCATAGAAGAATGATGCAGGCCCCTCATGAGTGGACAATAACTAATTTTGCATTTTTTAGTATGCGGCTTTTCAAGTGTCCGTTAATAGCATTCGAATAAGGAAGTGTTTATTTAGTAGGTAGTGGATTTAAAGACTATCAGATTAAAACGTATATCACACTGTAGAGCAAAGATACTGTGACAGATTTCCATCTGTTAGGGAAAGTCTGCTGGATTCTGCCATGCAAGTCAAATCTACTAAACAGTCTCTTTTCAGTGCTCTGTTTTAAAAAGGTGGTGTTGGTATGATTTTCCCCAGATGGGCCAGCCGAACATTGGGTGTATAATTGAATTTACCAGCATCCCTCTGTATATGACACCCCAAGTATACTTTCTGCTGGAATGCCAGTATCTATTAGGCCAAACAGCACCCAACATGAAAGTATTCACAGTAGAAAATGGGCACATGCAAAAAACTGAGTAGCAGTTTCTCACGTAGGTTCTCTTTTAAAAGCAAAATTGTCCCCAATGGAAGCCCTTCACATTGTACAGATGTCTATTGGCAAATCTCACCATATTTATCGAGTATTATAGGATAAGGGAAAGTATGGTGTAGATTTACAAACAGTCTGCTAAACCCAAATTAATTTCTAGAAGCAATGAGGCAGCATATTTAAAAGGTGTCCCAGCCGATTGTTAACTTACAAAGTGGAAACCTATTTTTGGTTGTCAAACCTGCTACAAAGTGCAAGAAGTCTACAAATGGGAAGGATCATTCCTGACCAAATAAGGAAGGTGTCCTCACATTACTAACTTGTCTGCAAAGGAAGATATTCTAAAAGTCACACTGGCCTTTTTTTATTTAAAAAAAACGAAAATCCATAGAATGGTAAACAAACTGGCTTCATTTGTTACATTTTACCATGATGAATATGATGATAGAGCTACCGTTCCTGTTAAAATAGCAGCAGTGCCATGGTAAAGATAAAACTAGATCTAATTGAAGAATGGATATAGCGATTCATGAAGGGATTATATGAACATACCAAGCCAAATTTGCTGACCTACTTCTTTCCTTCCACTGTGGCTTTTCACTTTAGCCTACGGATGGCACCCATCTGTTGCGGCTCCTTGCCTTTGAAGCTGCCCCCTCAATGGATGGGCCCACCTATAAAGCCTATTGGATACTTGGTCAGAATCTTAACACCTCTTTCAGGATGAGAGACTGGCTTCTTCAGGGTTTAGGACTGGGATAAGGCACTTCAGGGGAATATTTGAAAGGTGATAATTAATATAGATGTTTTGATGGTTGATCGACAGGGGTGAGGAGGGGTTCAGTGAAGCCAAGAGGCCAGAAAGCCACAAGAAGAATACAATGGCCATCTTGGTTCTGTCTGTTCATCACATCCTTCTTAACTCTCCCTCCTCCCTTACGTCTTGCAAATCAAGGACTCTGTGTATAACAAAGCAAAGGAGGACATCTATAACAGTGACATTGATTAGCCTTTAGCAGAAAATATGTGGGTGAAACTCCATTTGGTGACCCATCTTTAAGAACCTTCTTGAAGAATCATCTTTGAGAAGGGTCACAAAGGACCTGTTGTTGGAGCTAACCCTGCTCACAGTCCCTTTCACTGGGTTAAGACAATATGTCCTTTAGAGCTGGTAGCTTTTTCCCTAACTACTCCTGGGGGACAAGAGAAGTAACTGCTAGAAGGAAAACCTGCCTTCCACTGAAGACTGCTGAGTGAGCACTGCCCAGTACTGTGTTCAACGTCATACTACTGTCTAGATGCTGATGCAAATCTTTCCCATCACATGTACTAAGCTTTTCTGCATAAAGCTGCCTGAAGAATCCAGTCGAGCCATGAAGTGAAAGCTATTCACTGCTTTTCAAGCCTGATTCATTGCATCGAGCCATCACAACCAAATAGCCATCTTTCTCATCATCTAACAGCAAACTGCACATAGATGCTGTTGAGACACAACAAATTATTAAATTAGATTTGTGAATGGACTAGAAGCCCCTGAAAAGGCTTTTCTCAGACCCCCCCCCCCTTCCCCCGCATTCCTTGGGCTCTAGAGAGAGTTCGGTGGGCAATCCATTCCTTAAAGTAATTATTTTGCATTTTATTTATATTTCTACATTTCTGATTTGACTGATTATTTTTGTATTTGTAACGTGCGCATGACGGAATGAACCGTATAAAGGCGCAGATGGAAGCAAAAGTTGTCCAGGAGTCGGACTGCAATCCAAAGGAAAGGTAGCTCATACAGGGATAGGAAGATTGGACTATCTAAATAGGAAGGTCTTTAGTGCTCTCCGAAATTGTGGAAGTGACTTTAGGGTCCTAATTTCCAATGGAAGTGAGTTCCATAATTTTGGCCCAAATACAGCAAATCTTCTGTCTCCCCTTGAGTTATAAACAGAATGGGGGATAACCAGAAGGTGTTGATCGTTGGAGCATAGAGTACTTGATTGTTGATATACTTAAATCAGATCTCTTAAATATTCTGGGGCCTAGACCATTGATACATTTAAAGACTGGACATCCCACTTTGAATCTGATCCGGTCTTCCACGGCCAGCCAATGTAGAGCTTGCCGCGATGATGAAACGTGTGTGTAGATCTAGGCTGAAAAAAGTTCTTCTTGCACCATTTTGAGCTTTCTGCAGTCTTAATATTTGTTTGTGAGGAATGCCAAACTGTTGGCTATTACAATAGTCCAAATTCCTGTTGGTTAATGTGCCTACTACCATGGCATAATCCTCCCTGGGGATTAAAGGTAGTACGTGCCTAAGGAGCCTGCGGACTAAATGTACCGCCTTGACCTTTGCTCCGACTTGAGCCTCACTACCCAGATCGTCCTGCCAAATACAACCAATGTTCTTAACCTTGGAGACAAATTTTAGATTTGACCCCAGCAATATTGGGGTCGGTAGCTTCTTAGCAGCCGCTAGAAGATGTTTGGGTGCAAGTAAAATCATCTCCATTTTGCAGCATTCAACTGGAGCCGATTATGCGACATCCAGGTACTGACCTCAACTGTGCCAATTTGCCAAATGCATCATCAAAATTGGAGACTCTGAGAAAGATCTGAGTGTGATCCGCGTGAGAATGAAAATTCAGTCCATGATGTCTCAAGATCTTTAAGAGAGGGCGAATATATAGGTTGTATAGTAATGGTGACAAGGAGGACCCCTGTGGTGCCCCACAGATCAGTCTGATGGCATCTAATAAAAAACCTTCCAGCCCTACTTGTTGGTGGCGGTCGGTCAAGAATTATCTGAACCAGCGCAAGGCATGTTCATATTCCCTTCCCACTTGTTGTAGTCGATCCAAGAGGGTAGTGTGATCGACCTTGTCAAAGGCTGCGGATAAGTCGAGCATCACCAAAAGGGACAGCTCACTCTGGTGCGCAGCCCTCACCAGGTCATCCTGGACGGCCAGAAGGGCTGTTTAAGTTCCAAACTTGGGTCTTAACCCGGATTGGAATTTGTCCAGTATCAGTTCCCTCTCTACAAAGCCCTGAAGTTGACCAGTGACTACTTTTTCTAAAATGTTTGCCGGCCAGGGGAGTCCTGCTATTGGCAGAACATTCAGAATAATTGTTTGGTCCAGTGTGGGCTTCGTCAGCAAAGGAGTAACTATTGCATGTTTCAGGCTGGCGGAGATCATCCCCTGTGATACAGATTTATTAACAAACTTAGTTACGAATGGCGTAAGATCAGAGGCCAGACGCTTGGCCACATGGGCAGGAAGAACAAAGAAAGAGTCATTTGTGGGTTTAAGCGTATCCAGCAGATGATAGATCTCTGTTTCATCAACTTGTAGAAAATCAAAAGTTGTCTTCTGCTCAGTTAAAGCTTTAGGGTCGGCTGTAGTTTGATTGTTGAGGGGTTCATCAGATGCGTCCCTTATGGGCTGAATCTTTTTAGCCATATCGGCCTTGATGCCGTTGATCAATTCTTTTTTTATAGATAAGAACAGATTGCCTGTGTGAGTGAGGGTTCGATCGGTGTAGATTTGCAGGCTGGATCACAAAATTTCGATATAACAGAGAATAACTCCCTAGGGAGAGATTGTTTGCTGCCTTTAACTTTTTCCCAAGGAACTCTCTTTTTTTGCTAGAAAGATAGCCTGTTTATACTCTCTCAGTGCAGTCTTGGCTCTCTTTGCATTCTCTAATGTTTGTTCGTTATGCCATTGTCGATTGGTCCTACTGACCGACTTGCGTAAGGTGCTCAGTTTAGGCATAAACCATGGTTTCGTAATTCTACTTTATTCTAATTTCTCGGGGGCGGTTTTGGAACATACATCCTCTAGTATAGTAGTTCCAAAATCAAAGAAATCGTCACTAGAAAGCTGCGAGTCGTTGAAGCCTAGGGCCTTCTTGATTTCCTCACCATTGATTTTGTCCAAATCCTTGATTTTTCTGGACGTGGATAATAGGTCTGTACTTGGTACTAGCCCTATTCCCATTATACAAGGTGAATGAAAGAAATTGGTGTGACCAATAAATTGGTCGCATTTCCTTCAGCAAAACAGAAGTCCCCCTGACAAATAACGACATCTTGACAATGTCCCTTTAAATGAGAGGAAGAGGTCCACTGAGGATGAAGATCATGATTTTCCAGAAGCTCCCACAATTGCTCTGGAATCTGGTTTAAAAGAATCGTCTAACCAGCTATTCCAGTCACCCAATAGCATAAGATCCTTATGCTTACTCCCTTCACTGGTCAAAAAAGAATCCCGATTGTCCAAAAAGGAGTTACATGGGCCAGGGGGTCGGTCTGTAGCTGAGGATAATGTGTATAGCAGCTCTAGATGATACGTTTAGTGTAAAATACCCAACTTGAGCGCCTTCACTCGAGTCAATTGTGGATGGGTGTGAGATATGCACAGCAGTCTTATAAATTATTGCGATGCCACCACCTCTTTTTCCACCCTGTTAATGACTTTAATTTGGTAGTCCTCTGGGACCAACTCATGAGAAATCCCATGGGAGGTCTCATTCAACCATGTCTCAGTAACTAGTAAAAGATCCAATTAATGTGTGCTAATTTTATTCAGCTATCTCGGTGGCGTGAGCAACTGCCTACGTCGCGTTTATAAGAGCGCAATTTAGACTCTCTTTCTGCCCCTTAGAAGTTACTATTATATCATGGGGGCTTGGTGTAGGCCTGAAAATATTTGAATCCCTGATCGTGTTCACAGTACGTAAAGTTATGCTGCCACATGAATTATTCAATTTTAAAAGAGTAGATGTGTCATAAATGAATCAACCCATGATTTAAGAATAATAACTTCAGGTACAGATGAAAGGGCCAGGATCCTCTACGAAAAAAAAAAAACGAGACAAAAAAAAACAGAAGCACCTCCTGCCAGCTGCTAGCACTGGCTAGAACAGGCTGCGCACTGACAAGGGCCAGTTATACATTTCTGCTTGCTTTTCCTCCCTCTTGTGGACACTCATTGTATTTTGACACACAGTGCTCTTATCGTTTGGATGCTTCCTTACTTGTTCATTCGAGGGGATTGGGTCCTCCGACGTATTCCATATCTATGACATGTAATCACCACAGCTGTGCTGCTTTGGAAACTTTTTTCGGCGTCTGTGTCCTGCGTCGATGCGCCGTCGTCGAGGGCCTCCTCCGACGTCTGACGTCATCCGATGTGATAAGTAGGACGCACGACGCCCGTAGCCTCAGTTCCATTTTTTCCGCGAACGTGTTGCTTCGTGAATCTCGGTTAACGCCTTGACTCTTTGGAGTTCTGTTCTTCTCGGTTCTTCGAACCTGTTCGTTTTGTGAAAATCCTTCGTGTGAAGATGTCTTCTACTTCGTCTTCAACCCCGCGTCCGGGTTTCAAGAAGTGCGGGGAGTGTGGGTCCAAGATGTCGGTGACGGACTCGCACGACGCCTGCCTCTGGTGCCTCCGGGAGGCCCACGACACGGATGACTGTATCGACTGCCAGTCGCTCACGTCCAAAGCCTTACGCGAACGTAAGAAGAAGTTGTCGGTAGGTCGGGTGTCCAAGCCCAGGAAGTCGAAGTCTGCGGGGCTTTCGATGGATGATTCGAGGGGTGACTCTCCGCGTCATCGTCGGAAGTCTCGTGGGTCTCCTAGGAGTCGGTCTCGCCACTCCTCAGCCTCTTCGAGGCATTCTCGGAAGCGCCGACACCGGTCGTCTTCCAGGTCCTCTTCGGAGGACTCTGCCCGGCACATCGCTTACCCCACCAGCCGTGCGATGCCGGAGGAATGGGCTTCCTTCGGGAAGAAAATGCTGGCGATTCTTGAGTCGCAGGGTACTAAGCCGTCCGCTCCCCCGAATGGGGTCGGTCGTGAGAGGTCGAGAGACACCGCTCGCAAGAGTGGTCGGCACGAGTCACGGGAGAGGTCCCGTTCGGACAAGGAGACTCGTTCTCGACGTACCCGTTCCAGGTCCCGGTCCTCGACGCGTTTGAGACCGCATGCACCTGTGAGGTCTTCGAGGAAGACATTGACGTCGAGGGCGTCGACAGGCTTTCTCGAGGCTCCGGCTCCGAGGAAGCCGTCGACGCTCAGGTCGTCGAGGGACACGCTCGGGGGTCCGGCTTCGAGGGCTGTGTCGACGCCGCCGATGCTGAAGGCGCTGCATCTGACGTTGACGCCGATTTCCTCGACGCCGATCCTCTCGGCGCCGATGCCGGTTCTCTCGACGCCGGCGCCGATTCGCTCGACGCCATCGACGGCTTTCGTGTCGGAGGTACCCCGTGGCACGGGAGAACCCCCTAGGAAGGCTCTGGTTAAGAGCAAGCACTCTCGGGTGCCTTCTTTTCGCCACCTGGACTATATTTCAGAGGCGGATGAGGATTCTGATGGCCTGGTTCCTAGTCTGGTTCCAGATGAAATTGTCTCGGGCCATAGTCAGTTTGACGATTTGAGACAGTCACTGCATGATGCCAGTGGACTGGAAACCTCTCCGGAGGTGGAGTTTTGTAGACCTGAGCCTGGCTCTTATGCCGATTTCTCGTACCGGCGCCTTATGGCTAGGGTTTTTGAGTACTTGGGATGGTCTGCTCCCCCAGGGGAGTTTGTGCAGGATGATCTGACGGACATCCTTGATGTTGGTCCCCCAACTGATCCGGTACTGCCGTTCCATATGGCTTTACAGAGAAGGGTGGCCGCGGCTTGGACTGCTCCGGATAGTCTCCCGGTGGTGGGCAGATCCTTGTCCCGAAAATACCGTCCAGCCAGTAGCGACCCCTGCTACTTGACCAGGCACCCCACTCCGGAGAGTTTGGTGGTGCAGGCGGCCACAGCCCCGGCAAAGCAGGCGTCGTACCCTACCATCCCTCCTGATAGGGACGACAAACGTTTTGATGGCTGGGCGAAGAAAGTGTTTTCTTCTGGTGGTATGGCGCTTCAGGCGGCCAACTCCATTTGTGCCTTGTCTCGTTTCACACACACTCTGTGGAACTGTGTTGCATTAGCGGCTGAACATATTCCCGAAGGGGACGAACGGGATGGTTTCCTTGCTATGGTCCAGGATGGTAAGGATGCCATGTGGGAGTCCGTTCAGTCGGGTTTGGACTTAGCTGAATGTGTCAGTAGGTCCATGGCGGCGAGCACCGTAATACGCAGGTTTGCCTGGTTGCGGAAGTTGGGGTTTGCTCCTGGTGTGCAGTCCTGGCTCCTCAACATGCCCTTTGACGGTGAACACCTTTTTGGCAGCAAGGCTGACGAGAGCCTTGAGAGGTTGCAGACCTCAAAAGCTGCAGCGAAGTCGTTGGGCGCTGCAGTTCGCCAACCTCCACCTTTTCGTCCCAGGGGACAGCAGTGGAGGGGTGGTTCCTTTCGCTATTACTCCTTCAGTAAAGCGAGAGGAGCTGGCAGTCAAAGAGGCCAACGCAGGGGTAACAGAGGTGGACGATAGGGTACCCGTGATGCCAAGGCCGCTCAGGCAGTTGCCTCTTTGCCCTCAGGTAACGCCGCAGCCGCTCCCATTCAGTCATGAGGCCATGTCCCATGGTTCGCCGGTTGGGGGAAGGCTGGAGCAGCATCTTGTAGAGTTGCGAGCCATTACTTCAGATGTGTGGGTTCTGGAGATCATAACCCACGGCTACTGTCTTCCCTTTCGGCACAGGCCTTGCGACAATCCACCGGGGAACCTCTCTTTGCAGAGTCCGGATCCACTCCTTGCGCAGGAAATTCAAGCCCTGCTGGGGAAAGGCGCCATAGAACTGGTGCCTGTAGCGGAGAGGAACAAGGGATGGTATTCCCCTTATTTTTTGATTTCGAAGAAAGACAGGGGATTGAGACCCTTCATGGACTTGCGCGGTTTGAACAAACTCCTCAGGAAGGACAAGTTCAAGATGGTTACTCCCTCTCAAGTCCTCCAGGCCCTTCAGCTTCAGGACTGGTTGGTGTCACTCGACCTCAAGGATGCTTACTTCCATGTGCCGATCCATCCCAAGCGCAAGAAGTACCTGAGGTTCGCGGTTGGCGACTCGCACTTTCAGTTTCGGGTCCTGCCGTTCGGATTGACCTCCGCCCGAGGGTTTTCACCAAGCTCATGGTGGTGGTGGCAGCGCATCTCAGGCAAGGGGGGATTCACGTCTACCCCTACCTGGACGATTGGTTGATCAGGGGGAGCTGTCCCGAGCAAGTCCTGGATCATCTGTCCGTCACCTGCCACTCCCTTCACAGGCTGGGCTTCTCCCTCAATTTAAAGAAGTCCCATTTGACGCCAACACAGCGGCTCCAGTACATCGGAGCAGTGCTCGACACTTCCCTGGGGCAGTGTTTTCCTCCCCAGGTGAGGGCTCTTCACATTCAGCAGATGGTGCACAAGTTTCAGCATGCCCAGACGCGCCCAGCTTTCGAGTTCTTGAGGTTGCTCTGCCTCACGGCATCCTGCATTCTTCTGGTGCCAGAGGCTCGCCTGCGGATGAGATCTTTGAAGTGGGCGCTCAAGACGCAATGGTCGCAGTCCTCCGGCAGGATGTCGGACCCGGTTCAGGTGCCGCCCTCGGTCGCCCGGGACCTTCTGTGGTGGGCCGTCGAAAGCATCTTGATGAAGGGGGCTCCATTTTGGCTTCCCTGGCCGGACGTGACGATCGTGACGGATGCATCCCTCACGGGTTGGGGAGCTCATGCCAACGGGCTGACAGTCAGCGGTCGTTGGTCTCCGTCGGAGTCCAGACTCCATATCAATCTGTTGGAGCTGAGGGCCGTCAGGCTAGCCCTGAAGGCTTTTCTGCCGACTGTGCGAGGAAAGAGTGTCCTGATCCTGACGGACAACACAGTGGCCATGCACTACCTCAACAAAAAGGGGGGGGGGGCCGGGTCACTTCCTCTGTGCAGGGAGGCGATGCAGCTCGGGTTCTGGGCCATCCAGCAGGACGTTTCGATCTCGGCAGTTCATCTGGCCGGAGACGAAAACATGACGGCGGACGCTCTGAGCAGGCAGAGCACGATCTCTCACCAGTGGGAGTTGGCTCAGGAGATTCTCCTGGAGATCTTCGCCCTTTGGGGGACCCCTCAAGTGGATCTCTTCGCCTCCAGTGTCAACCGGAAGTGCGAAAGGTTTTGCTCGCGGGAATTTCCTCCAAAAGGAGCCTTAGGAGACGCGTTTGTGGTGGAGTGGTCATTCCCGCTGCTGTACGCGTTTCCTCCAGTCCCCGTCATCCCGCAAGTGCTGCAGAGGTTACGGAAGTTCGGTTCCCGGATGATCCTCATTGCTCCGGCGTGGGTTCGGAGGACGTGGTACCCGGACCTTCTCGACTTGTCCATCTGCCCTCCGCGTCGTCTTCCCTACCGAGACGATCTGCTCTCACGGGAGGGGGGTCAGGTTCTCCATCCAGAGGTCAGATCCCTCAACCTTCACGCTTGGCATCTGAAAGGTTGAGTATAGGGATTGGGACCTCCCTGAAGACGTGATGGAGGTGTTGCTTTCGGCCCGAAGGCCAGCAACAAAGTCTCTGTACCGTTGCCGTTGGCGTAAGTTCTGCGACTGGTGCAGAGTTCAGAATGTGGATCCTTTTGCATGTGACATCCCCATGGTTCTGTCCTTTTTACTTTCTTTGGCCCACAGGGGCTTGCAAGTGGGTACCATTAAAGGTTACCTGGCGGCGCTGTCCATCTTTAAGCGCTCGTCTGAAGAGTGTTCTTACTTTAAAATCCCTTTAATTTCACAGTTTCTGAAAGGGCTCACTAATGTGTTCCCTCCGTCACCTTTCCTGGTGCCCGGTTGGGATTTAAACCTTGTTCTTAAGTTTCTTATGGGTGCTCCGTTTGAGCCTTTACATTCTTGCCCTTTGAGGCTGTTAACTCTGAAAACTGTGTTTTTAGTTGCGGTTACTTCCGCTCGCAGAGTGAGTGAGTTACAGGCACTTTCAGTTAAGCCACCCTTCACTGTATTTCACAAGGACAGGGTTTCCCTTAGAGTTCGTCCTTCTTTTCTTCCGAAGGTAGTGATGGAATTTCATTTGGCCCAGAAGGTTGTTCTTCCGGCATTCTATCCTCCTCCGCATCCTGGTAAGGAAGAGGAGAGGCTCCATAGGCTTGATCCTAGGAGAGCTTTAAGCTTTTATGTTTCACGCATGTCCCGAATCAGAGTGGACGATCAACTCTTTATTGGTTACGCTGGAAAGCGTTTGGGGCAAGCTGTGACGAAACAGACTTTGTCTCGCTGGATTATTTTGGCCATCTCGGAGTGCTACCGCTTGGCGGGTAAGGACCCACCGGCTGGCTTGCGGGCCCATTCTACCAGGGGTATGGCTGCGTCTACTGCCCTGCAGAGGGGTGTTCCTATTCGCAACATCTGTGATGCAGCCACCTGGGCTTCAGTACATACATTTGTATGTCACTATTCCCTCGATTCCATCCGAGCACAGGATCTGGCCTTTGGCAAGGCAGTCCTTTGCTCTGCTATTTGATTGGCTATTCTAAATTTTGATTCTAAATTCTTTCCCTCCTCCTTGCTCTGGTACTGCTTTGGGAGTCTGTCATAGATATGGAGTACGTCGGAGGACCCAATCCCCTCGAAGAACAAGTTACTTTCTTACCTGGTAACGTTGTTTCGATGGGATGGTCCGACGACGTATTCCATATCGCTCCCGCCCTGCCTTCCCTGCTGCAGAATTTCTTTTGCGATTGCAGCTTACGTTCCGCAAGGCTTTGTGTCTGACTGGCAGTTGACTAGTGTCACACGTTCTGGGGAAAAAACTACAACTGAGGCTACGGGCGTCGTGCGTCCTACTTATCACATCGGATGACGTCGGAGTAGGCCCTAGACGACGGCGCATCGACGTTGTCGACGCAGACGCCGAAAAAAGTTTCCGGAGCAGCACAGCTGTGCTGATTACATGTCATAGATATGGAATACGTCGTCGGACCATCCCATCGAAAGAACGTTACCAGGTAAGAAAGTAACTTGTTCTACACCCCTGAAGAGTATAGCCTGGCCTCTGCCCATTCTATTTTAGGAGGTGGGCAGAAGTATATATTTCATTTGGTTGACTGTTTTCACCTTAATGATCGTGTTCCTGCTGCGCTGGTAGTACTTCTAGTGGCGTTTAAGGCTTAGATGTGTAAACATCAAAATAGAATAACCTTAATTTCACAGATGGGGTGAGCAACAAGGATTAATTACAGAAAGTTTTGCAAAGCAAATGGACTGAACCACAGCAAAATTCTGTTCCAAACCCATTAAGCCAACTCGCCCTGCAGATGGACTCCTTCATGTGTGTCCCTGACAAAGGACCCCACGACCAGTCTCTTATTCCTCCCTTCATTTTAACAATAAATTGATTTTCTCTAGGGCCTAGTCCTTCGCTTATTATCTTATCATTTCCATAGGGAGTCACATGACTAACCAGTTCTCGGTAACAATATATACATTCTTTTATTTATTTAATTTATATAGCACTGAACTTCACCCGAACGAGTGAGGTGCAGGCGCTCCGGTCTGGGGGTAGTGAATTTCCAATATGGTGACTGTGACATGCTTCCCAGAACACTCTCCTCTGGTGAGAGTCGTGGGCAACCGGCACCCCATGATGATGAAATCTGCCAAAGAGTGGCTCATTGTCCGATCTATAAATGTGTAAAGACCATTGGCATCATGCTGATAGCTTACCCGGCTACCCCTGACTGGCCGAAAGTCCTTTTCCAGCAGTCTGTAGCTTACCAGCACAGTTCAAAATAGCAGCAACCAGCATTGGCTTGTGCCACTAGAGTAGGGGATATCTTCACCAAAGTCCTCTAGGATTTAAAGAAAAATTATAAACACTGCGGGACATATTAGTAACATCATAGGAAGGTGTCAAAAAAGGTTTCTTCGAAATATATTTATATTGTTTCGAAAGATCTAAAATGCACTGAGTGTAAGTCATTGTTAATGATCAGCTTGTATTGGAATCCTATGAAATACACCATGGAAGAAATCTTAGATGACATTGATAGATGCTTTGAATACTCTCTCACTCTCAACTTAGATTACGAGGTAATAGTAGGTGGGGATTTTAATTCTGTATGTAGTGGAACTACTGAAGTATCAAATGAATCCCTGTCCACCCATATGAAAAACTCAATACTAAAGGTGACAAATTGAAGAGCTTACTTTCGAGACTGGGAAATTTCATTTGCTCAATTCTCCAATCCTACTCTGGATTACACATGGAAAAGAGGATCATCCAGGTCATTGATCAATTATTTCTGCACATCTGATACTGATTGTAATACATTGGAGATTGATGAGTTACTGAAGCTAACAGAACCTAAGCGTAACAAAACTGCAATTAGATGGATCCCCTATGTCTGCAGTAAACTTGCGGAAATAGTTTCTATTGAATTATATGGAGGAAATGTGTGTTATCTGCATGAACCGAGGCATACTGAATATTGGGAAAAAATTGTGGTAGTGGCTATAAGGAATGTGCTAGCATACCTGTTAACAATCCAAAAACCCGTCAGAAAAGACGATCGGCATTCATTTGACTTCGATATTAAAATGTTGAAATGTAAAAAAGACCTTAGAAAGTTAAAAGGAGCAAATCTGAACGGTTGCCAATATAGATACCAGAAACATTGGATTATGCAAAAATAGAAGAATAAAATCAAACATTTGCATACTTAATTATAACAAACAAAATTGTGACATGATTAGTGCTTTATGTAAAAGCAACAGCAGATATATATATGGTCTGTGATTAAGAACAACCCAGCCAATAGGGGTAATAAAGCTAAAACCATAATCCAAGCCGATACATGAAGGGCCTAT
This sequence comes from Ambystoma mexicanum, assembly GCF_040938575.1. Lineage (NCBI taxonomy): Eukaryota > Metazoa > Chordata > Amphibia > Caudata > Ambystomatidae > Ambystoma > Ambystoma mexicanum. Next base: position 1,051,811,980 of record NC_090933.1, on the reverse strand, counting down.
TTTGGGTCTAAATTTGAATTACCGGGACGTTTCACAGTTAACCAATTTGTTACCTCCCATTTCTATTGCTCCTTCGTTCGAATGGTCGATAGAAGACATTGAATGGGGCATTAGGAAACTAACTAATTCACGAGCCGCCGGGCCTGACCAAATCCCAGCTTGTGTATACAAGGCAGACGCAAACCTCTGGGCTGGGATTTTGAAAATTAAATTCGATAAGATCTTGGCATCAGGTGTACTTCCGGATTCTTGGGTATCGGCAATTCTCATCCCCATTTATAAAAAGGGAGACCCTCTAAGTCCATAGAACTATAGACCAATCTCTTTGACTGATGCAGCTGCAAAAATGTTCTTGATTCTTGTTCTTTTGGAACTGGACAAGCAGCTTTCATTCCTGAATTCATATGCTAAAGCTCAAATTGGTTTTAGAAAATCAATGAGTACATCCCTGAACGCAACGATAATGGCTCATCTATTAGCTGGACTAAAAGCTAGAGAGTTGAGTACTTTATACATAGCGCCAATTGATATGACAGCTGCTTTCGATAGGGTGGTACGTGATCTACTTTGGCAAAAGATGCATAAAATTGGCATTCCTACATTTCTAATTAACTGGATTGCTAAATGCCATCATAATACTTCTTTTAGGATACGTATATCTAGTGATGGCGCTTTAAGTGAGCCTGTGTAAGGTTGTAACTATGCCGCAACGCTATTCAATTTATATCCGAGTGACCTAGATGAGAAATGGAATAACAATGATACTCTCCCCGCACGTCTATGTTCACTTAGAATGAATTGGATGGCGTTCGCGGACGACATAATATTGTTTGATTTGACACCTGCCGGACTTCAGTATAAATTGCGAATGTTTTCAGATTATGCATATGACTTTAACCTGAAACTGAACGCATCGAAAACGAATATTATGATATTGAAAGCAGGTAATAAAATCCAAAAACATGTTGGGAAAATGAACGATAAAAATTCCAGCCCGAAGAATTCACTTATCTGGGGTATTGCATGAGTAATGTATCTACGATGAAAGTTTGGATAGAAATTTTACATTCTAAAGCAAGACCTTTGTCAAGCCAAATTAAAGTTTTATTTAAAAAATACTGCACATTTTCTGTCAAACCGTTATTAGAGTTTTTAACGTTAAAGGTGGAACCTGTCTTACTTTACTCATTGGACATATGTTTATATACTTTGAAAAGTCAACTGAATACATTACAAGGAAAATTGCTAAAATCAGCATTACAACTATCCGGTTCCATCCCGAACTGCATTATCCGGCACGAGTGTGGCCTGATTTCTTTGCAGGGGGGAATGGCATGCTTTAGCAACATATAGCAAAATCATGAATCCACCCTTGAGTTCACTTTACCAAGATTTGAACACCATGATTAGGGGATGTAGCTCAAGCTCACTCACGACTTTTGGCAAAACAATGAAAGCAATCCTAGACTCACTGGGAGTTGACCAAATGGATTGGCATAGGAGACTTGGGTATGTAAAACTCAAATTATTTGAGCAAGATTGGATTGCTACTATTGAAGAACTAAAAACCCTGACGGCATATAAAGAATATGCAAAGTATTCATGGAAAAGGGATGGCTGCTGCCTGTATTTATCAATTTTTCCATGCCATGTTGCAAGGAGGTACTATATGAGATTTAAATTGAATCAGATTCAAACTTTGGAAAGGACTAAGCACTGGGGACCCTGAAAAGAGAGTATTTGTAAATTTGCTTCAAAAAGAGTACAGAAAACATAGAGACCCGAAAACATCTAATACTGGAGTATCCACATTTTAAAAATGCTCAATCAATACATCTAATGAGATTTGTGAATACTAAATTCACCAACTGTACTGAAAGATTGTGGAATCGATCAATGCCGGGACAAGAGAAATCACAAATGTTTGCCCTTGTAGCATTTTTAAAGGTGATTGTGGATGAATTACTCTTATTACAAGTACGATGACGATAGTGATGTGTTTTATATAATGTATAGAATGAGTAAAAATAACAATTGGTGAAATTAGATTGTTTATACTGTCTTAGAGATTTAATTTTAAAGTTTCCTCCTTCTTTGATATTGAAAAACGTTGTATATTCAATTGATGTCAATTTACGATATTTTGTGTATACAAAGAAATGTATTTTTTAAAGGTTGATGTTTTTTTTTATTGCCATAAACAAATTATTTTAAAAAAGATTTCTCTTTCACTTTTCCCGACTTGCTTTTTTTTTGTTGTTGTTGTTTTTTAGGAAGTTTCTACCAGACTTGCCCCCTTCCTATAGCTATCCTTCATACGTTTATCATCTCCTTCTATTACCTCATTTTGCTTGTTTTCTTCTTTCAACTTTAATTGCATTGGGGTATGCAGCCTTCCACAGATTCCATCGCCACTGCCCCCCTGAACCCTTGCTCAGCATTAGTAATTTTGTCGCCCATATGCTTTATAATGTTGCATAGTTCTAGCTAGAAGAGATTGATATTAGGGCAGTTTAAAATGTATTCTCCAAATCGCCATACAGGAACTGGCAGTGGTAGCATTTTCAGTAGATAGTAATTGGTCTGTAATAGCCAGGTTGAGAAAATGTGTTCGTTGTTGGCTATTCAAGCAGACTCCCTTATGGACTCATAAGCTGGAATTTTGTAGATTGTCTGCTGTTTGGTATATTTTAGGTTTGGGTGTTGAAGGGTTGTGTCCATGAAAGTCTTCCAAAGTTTGAATGCTAATTGTCTTATAGTTTAATGTGCTTGGGGGGTGAGTGAGCATTTGGTGGGTCTTGACACAAAGTTGGAATTCTGAGATTCAGTCTTGGAGTGCTATGAAAATCTGTGTGTATTTTCCACATCAAATGTGGGGAACAAATAATTGCTAGCACGTGATGACAAGGGTTTAATGATGCAACCTTTCATCATGTCTGTGATGGTTAAAATGCCTTTCAGGCTTCACAAATTCTTTACAATCCTGCTTAACCTGTATTGGTGGGTAACTTAGTTTACCTACTCGATTTAAGAGAAATGCACTCAACTGTTAGGCAGAATCCTGTGCAGTTCCCTTGGGGAACACTGCAAAAGATTAAGACTACAGGAGTAAGCAGTAAACCCAATTGTTAGCAGTCTTCACCACCCCGATTTACCTGGTAGCTGTGGCTGAGCAGTCAGACCTCTCTCAAGAAGTGTAGGGCAGTATACAGAGTATACACAAAAGGGCTAAAAACACAGTAGAGCAAACAAACACTGACCAGAGCTTTGTATCAAAAGTATATAATTATTTATTTAAAACCCACTTTAGGCAATACACATTAGATACTCTAAATCAAAAGCAAGTTAAAACAGAGTCAGGTAAAGTATAAACACCTCCCTCAATAACTATTAGACAAGTCAGAGTTAAAACACCATTATTTGTTACAACAGATGTGAGCGCGTAACCTAGATGGCACTCCATTAGTTAAGTTAAAGGGAGAGAAAAGGGCAGGCATAGAAATAAAACAGTTCCCAACACTTTTAGAAGTTCAAAGCAAGGGAGTAAAGGCAGTATACACTGTAGAGCCAAAGTTCATAGGCCAGGCCCACTTTAAATGGAGCAACGCGAAATGTGTCCAAGATCACACAGTTTAAAATGCAATAAAAGTCTTTGCAGAATGTTTAAAAGAGGTTGGGATGATTCAAGAAGTAAAGTTAGAAGGTCTGGGGCCAACCCAGTTGGAAGGCCAGGGATTTAAGGGTCACCTTTAGCAATCCGTGGAAAGGGAGGCCAGGCAGGACACAGTACCTTAAAGAGAGGGGAAGCTCCAGCGGTGGCAGTTGTCCCTGGCAGTGGTTGCAGTTCGTTGTGTCGACCAGGGAAAGAGAGGATCTCGTCGAGGGGGAAACTTGGCGTCGATGCACTGCACAGGGATGAAACCAGCCACGGAGTTCGTCGGTTAAACGGTGTGTTCCTTTTATTCGCGGTCAAAGTGGTGAAGCTTGGCTATCCGGCCGCCGGGGTGCTTGGCACGGGCGATTCAACCAAGAGACGTCTTTGGAAGGCGAAAAGGGTGAACTGGTTGATCCCACCAGCTCAAAGGAAGAAGACTCAACCAACAGAAGATCTTCTCTTGTCGTTGGGAAAGTGGTGAGTTTGTTGCAGCAGGGCTCCACCGGTGGTGTCGCCATTGCAGATGGCTCAGCTTCTTCCCTCTTCGGATTCTTGGGTCCTGTGGTGACTTCTGAAGTTCCAGTCCCAAAAGCCCTGCTTTTATGCAGAAAAACCCCCATTCAGCAGCCTAGCAGTCACTCAAACATGCTAAGTGGTGAGCCGGGCGGCTCACCACTTGGCCAATCAGAACAGAGTGCGACTTGAGTTGCTTAGGCAACACAGTCCAGGTGCCAGTTCCCCCACCCACACATCCTGTGGAACCCAAACAGAGTGGCACCAGTTGGAGGGCTTCTGTGGAGAAGTCCGCCAAAAACTGGAACAATGGGCCCGACCTTGGTTGGAGTTACAGAGACGGACACAAACGCCATTTTAGAAAAGAGTTCTGGCAGAAAGACCCAACCGTTGATTTAATATTAAATAAATAAACTGGCGGTATCTTTAACATTGCACCAAAAAGTGGTGCGTTTAAAATCAATGGGAAAAACCCATAGGAAATATTCCGGTGGAATATTTTGCGTGGTAACCACTGCCACCAGCCAGAAACTCGACAAGGGGGGACTGGACAGTGCCCCCTTGAAAACAGACCCAGGGGCAATCGAATTACCCCCTTCCAGTACTTCCACAATATTATGGTTTGTACTGGTTCTGTTCACAATTTTGGACTGGTAAAGTCAATGGTGACTTTACATGCCCTGGGAGACAGTAGTCAGTCCCAGGGTATGGAGTCTAGGTTTGGGGGTCACTATGACACCCCTGTATTACTGCACTGAGGGTGCTGTGTAACACATAAACAAAAACAGATGATACCCTATGGAGTAAAAGACCCCATAGCCCATAAGCACACATAAAGTCCAAAGACATACCTCACATCATGCCTAAGAGTGGGAGGAAAAGAGTCTCACTCTTAGCAGGAGAAAAAAAACAAACCCCAAAAATCCAACAAAGCTGCTGGGGGACTCACTAGGTTTGGGAAATTACCCTTATAAGAGAATTCTCCCTAACATCAACTTATGGTGACATAAATGTTACCTACACTGTGACAAGACACCAGAACAGGAACCGGACACAGCGGTTGCATGGTTCAAAGTGAGATTTATTTATAAAAAAAAGAAAACCTAACTAGCCCTCTAACTGTAGAGGGATTTCCCTACCTAATTAACAATAATCTCAGGTCCCCCCAGTCAGAATGTCTGTTCAACTAATAAATCTGTCCTTTGTCGAACTCATGATCTAGCCCTATCACTTCTAACAGAAATAACTAAATACTTTTCAGGAGAACTCTGTCTCTGCAACTGGGCTGAGGGAGATTACTCCTGACTTACAGTTCAGGTCTTTGACTAGCAGCCTTTCGCTCTGCCACCCCAGTATTCCCACCAGGTTTCCTGTGCCTCCCTTTCTTTACCTTCCTCTGGTCTGCGGCATGTCACTGGTTCTTCCTTTGACTGGGGTCCGTATTGGCAGCTGCTCTGGTTCCTCTGTTCTGTTTCTGCTGTTCTACGATGGCTCTGCGGTACTCATCTCTGCACGTTGTCAGCGTAGTTGTTGGACCAAACGGTCCACCTCGTCGAGGTCACACCATCATTTCTCCTCTCTGGTTTTATAGTTGAGTCTGCTCCTGCTAGACCCCTGCAGGACTCTCTCAGCTTGGTGCCGGCGTCCTCCGTTCTTCAGTCTGTCCTCGGAGTTTGTAACTCCCGCCTGTGGTCTACTCCACTCCTGCTGCTGTTCCCAGCTTGACTTGACACTTTAAGTCCATTGTCTCTTTGTATACAATGTTGCCAGTTCCTTCCCGGTAGACTATTGGAGTTCATTATCACTTTCAAGGGATTGATCTGCTCGCTTCCTCGGGGTCTCCTCATCGCAGTACTTGAGTCTACTATCTTACAATATAACATGTTGGCACTATGGAGAGTGTTATAATACTGTGGTAGGTAGCTTGGGGTTTCAGATGGAAGGGGGTCAGGAAAGGAAACAACAAGATGAACTTGTCCATCCCCAAGAGGGGAATCCTCCCCTGGAAGGTCCTTCCGCATGTTACCACCCATAAGGGGACTATTGGTAAGCTGCTGCACCAGCCTGGCCCTAGATGTAAGGTCTTCGTCCTGGGAAGAAGTGATGTCATCCTTTGATTCATCACATAACCATGTCCTAAAGACGGTGCCTCCCCCATTTCCAGCTTGTGGAAACCCAGACAATAAATTGACATTTCCCTGCTCTTTTCCCTTTGGTTGTTCAATTGCTAAACAGAATGGCTGGAGGTCGAGAAACCACTGCGTAATCTTGGGGTTCGCACATTTTCTTAGTTCTAACCAGACTGAAGGAGAATGATTAGTAATGGGCCTAAACTTTTGTTCCGTGAGATAATACTTCAAGTAAGTTGCAGCCCATTTGATGGCTTAAGGCCTCTAATTCGATTGTGGCATAATTATTCTCACTAGGGAAAATGTTTCTATAAACATATAGAATAGGATGTTCTATGCCCTCATTCTCTTGTGATAGCACTGTGCTAAGACCTATTTTAGAAGCATATGTCTGCAAGATGAATTCTTTACTGAAGTCAGGGACTCTAAGAACAGGCTTGGTAGATAAAATATGCTTTCACATATTAAAGGTGTCCTGGTCTTCCTTCTTCCATTTTAAGCTTTGGGGTTCTGCGTTTTTTAGTTTATCTGTTAGCCCAGATGTTATTTAAGAGTACTTGGGGATAAACAGTGTATAGAACCCCATAAATCCTGAAAAGGCTTTTAGGTCTTTTTTTTTATGTTGGGGCTGGTGTTTCGATAACAGCTTTGACTTTCTCAACTTGCGCTTGAACTAAGCCAGTCCCAAAAAGAAAAACAAAATATTTCACTGCTGACTGTGCCAGGTGACACTTCCTAGGTTTTGCTGTTAATCCTGTCTTTCGTAAACCTTGTATAATTTCATAACAATGGAAAAGATGTTCTTCCCAGCTCTGACTGTGGATTATGATGTCATCAAAGTATGCACAGCAAAAAGATGAAAAAAGGCTGTACTACGTTATCCATCAGTCGCTGAAAGGTCGATGGGGCCGAATGTCCCCAAAAGGGAAGACCTTAAATTGGAATAAATCCCTGGGGGTAGTAAAAGCAGTCTTCTCTTTATCGGAATGGTCAAACGGAACCTGCCAGTTGCCCTTCGTCGGGTTGATCATGGAGATGCATTTAGCTGGTTCCAGTTTGTCAATTAGATAGTCTATCTTTGGCATGGGATAATTGTCAAACTTGGAGATGGAATTTAGTTTACGAAAGTCAATACAAAATCTCCATGACCAGTCCGGTTTTGCGATCAGGAGTGTTGGCGAGCACCACAGACTCTCTGATGGGTCAATAATATTGGCTTCTAACATACTCCATACCTCCTGGATGATTGTTTCCTTAGGGGTCTCAGGTATACGATTGGGCTTTAGGTTAATACATTTCCTTTGTTGGGTACTGATGTTCCAGACCTTAACCCTACCAAGTTTATCATTAAAGACTTCCGGAACTTGATATAATAGATCCTGTATGTCCTCCTGCTGGCGGGGTGTTAACTCCGGAGACACCAGATTTTCCTAAAGTTTCCCTCCACCAAGAGGGTAGCCATAGTCACTGATGTATCCTCAACATCATCAACTGTCCTTCAGGAGATTTATGTGATAAATTTGGGTTTTCACTTTCCTATCTGGTTGGGATACTAAAAAGCTATAAGGTCCGTACCATTTAGAAAGCATCTTTTGATCGGATGTAGGTAAAGAACTAGGACTTTCTGATGGATAGAAAATTACCTATGAACAGCTATCTTGTTCTATTGAGCTTTTTGGTGCTCCTGGGCTCGTTCCAGTTGTTTGGTAACTATTTCCCTTACCATGCTTGTGAGTTCATTTAACCGTTGAGCGGTCTCAGAGATTGCAAAGATGATCTCTTTCCTTTCATCCCATGTTTTCCCTGAGCATGTCCACGACATCCCTTGGTTCCCGACCATACATCAGTTCAAAGGGAGGGAAGCCTCAGGAGTTTTCCGAGTGGCAAAAAGGGCCCAGGGGATCATAGAGTCTGTTTCTCCCAACAGATTTAACCAGTTTTTTAACAATCTTCTTTAAGGTCTGGTTGAATCTTTTAACCAATCCATCCATGTAAGGATGCTAAACTGAGGTCTGTAGGGTTCTTATTTTTAAGATTTATTTGACCTCAGTCATGAGTTTAGCAAAACAATAGAGGTGATGGCTGGACAGTTTAGAATTAATCTTAACCTCTTGCATTGCTCTAGGCAACCCTCCAGACCATCGTTCTTTGCCTGCAAAGCCATTTCAAAAGGGGAAAGACCATATGCAAATTAGGCTTGGTCCCACCCCAAAAGGGGCCGTTTAGCCCGAACTGCTAGGTCACATCTCTTCTGCACGAGACCACACGCATCCCCAGACATGTTTCATCCTCATTGGGCGTCATCGGTGAGGAGTAGCTTGGGTTTCTAGGCTCAGCAGGCACGAGACCCACATCTGGGCATACCCATCCCACTATGGATGACTATAGCAAAAGAAAAGAGATGATGGCGGGAAGGTTTAGAAATAATCTTAACCTCTGGCATTGCTCTGGGCAACTGCCAGACCATCGTTCTTTACCTGCGAAGCCATTTACAAAAGGGAAATACCATGTGCAAATTAGGCTGAGTACCACCCCAAAAGGGGGCAGTCCAGCCTGAACTGCTAGGTCACATCCTTTCTGCACGAGACCACAATCATCCCCAGACATGTTTCGGCTTCATTGGTTAGTCATGAGTTTGACATAAACGTACTTCCCTGGTCCGTTAATTTCAAATGAATTGTGTCCTCCATCCTAATTCACATCTTTGACATGTAATGTCCACAGCTTTGTTACTTCGGAATTTTTTTGGCAGAGGGCGTCCTGCATCAATGGCGTCGGGTCGATGTCCCTCGAAGGCCTCCGTCAAGGGCAACCTCACCGGATGTTATAAATAGGACGCACAGCGCCCGTAGCCTCAGTTCCATTTTTTTCCACAAACGTGTTTGCTTCGGAGACTCGGTGCGCCTCGTGTTTTCCTAGTGAATATGTCTTGTTCTTCGAACCCTCTGACTCCGTGGTTTGGCTTGAAGACTTGCCAGGACTGCAAGTCTAAGATGTCGATTACGGACCTGCATCGCATTTGTTTGTTGTGTTTGGGTGAGAGTCATAACACCGACGACTGTTCCAAATGCCAGTCGCTGACTGCTAAGGCTTTGGGGGAGCATAAGGGGAAGTTACAGATAGGTAGGGGCTATAAACCCAGTAAGTCCCGTAAAACTGCTAAGGGGATGTCCACCGACGATTCGAGGGGCGACTCTCCTCGTCGGAAGGAGTCACGGGGATCTTGGTCTCGGAGAGGTTCCCGCCATTCGTCGTCCTCATCACCGGTCACCTTCCCCATCCTTCTCGGAGGATGGTGCCGCAAGGAAAGTGGCTTGTCCTACTAAGTCCTCGACTCCGGAGAAGTGGGCAGCCTTCAGGGAGCAGATGCTGGCGATTTTCCAATCCCAGTACACAGTATCGTTCACGCTTTCGGAAGAAGCCAGCAGGGAACGGTCTAGGTCCGTGGCTTGTACGCCTTCGTGCCCAGGTCCTCTGCGCGATTCTAATCGGGAACCTTTGAGGTCCCGTTCGGACAAGGTTCAGGTTGATTGCCAGAGAAGTGCTATTTCCAGATCTCAGTCTTTGTCCCTGGCGAAACCGCAGAAATCTGGCAGGAGCTAGAGGTCGGAGGCGTCTGTCGGATACGGATGTCGAAGCATTGCCTTCACACCAGCCCTCCACGCCTTTGTCGACACCGAAGCCGTCAACACCCTCAACGCCGAAGACGTCGGCGCTCTCAACGCCTTCGGGGCCTTTTTGGCCAGAATTTGCAGATGGAGGTCCCTGGTACTGTGTATCCTCCAGGGAGGGCTACTTCCAAGTCTGTGAGGCCTGTTAATGATTCCAAACCCTCTTCTGTCCCGAGGCAGGACTTTTTTCGCCCTCTGGATGATACAAATGAGGATGTGGAGAGGTCAGATTTGGAATTTGACCCTGTTGTGCCTGATGTGGCTCCTGTCAAGTACGGAGACAGTCAGTTGGAAGAGTTACCCCAATCTCTTCATGATACCAGTGGCTTGGATACTTCTCTGGAAGTGGAGTTTGGCAGACGTGAGCCTGGGGCTCATGCTGAGTCATCCTATAGGAGACTGATGGCTAGGTTCACTGAGTATCTTGGTTGGTGTAATCCTCTGGAAGCTTTTGTTCAGGATGACATAGCTGATATTTTGGCTCAAGATTCCTCTTCTGACCCAATGTTACCTTTCCATTTGACTTTGCAGAAAAGGGTGGCGGCTGCATGGCAGTCACCGGAATCTCTTCCGGCGGTTAACAAATTGTTAACAAAAAAATACTGCCCTACCAGTAGCGACCCCAGCTACCTTTCCTCTCACCCCACTCCCGAGAGTTTGGTGGGTCAGGCGGCTCGAGCCGCCTCGTGGCAGGCGGCCTACCCTACCATCCCTCCTGATAGGGACGACAAACGCTTCGATGGTTGGGCACGCAAGGTGTTTTCTGCAGGGAATATGGCACTGAAGTCGGCCAACTCCACTTGTGCCTTGGCAAGATTTTCACACACTCAGTGGAATTGTGTTTCTCAAGCGGCTGAGCATATTCCCGAATGGGAAGAAAGGGATGGGTTCCTTGCTCTCGTACAAGATGGCAAGGATGCCATGTGTGAGTCCCTTCAGTTGGGATTGGACACGGCCGACAGTGTTAGCCAGTACATGGCTGCGAGCACCGTATACGCAGATTTGCGTGGTTGCGGAAGTCGTGTTTTGCTCCGGATGTGTAAGCCTGTCTTTTGAACATGCCCTTTGATGGCGCTTATTTATTTGGCAGCAAGGTTGACTAGAGCCTTGAGAGGTTGCAGACCTCAAAAGCTGCTGCTAAATCTTTGAGCGCAGATGTGCGTCACCCTCTGCCTTTTCATCCTAAGGGACAGCAGCGGAGGGGAGGTTCCTTTTGTTTCCACTCATCTTTTGGTAGGACGAGAGGAGCCGCCAGTCAGAGGGGTCAACGTAAAGGTACTCATGGTGGTCGGAAAAATAGAGGTGCCAAAGCTGCGCAGGGAGCTGCCTTTTTGCTTTCAGGCGCTTCCGTAGCCGCTCCACAACAACTATGAGGCCATGTTCCATTGTTCGCCGGTTGGGGGCAGACTGTCTCAGCATATCGAAGAATGCCTTCCCTTCCTCAAGCGGCCTCACGACAATCCACCGGGGAATCTCTCTTTGAAGCTTTCAGATCCGCTCCTTGTGCAGGAGATCTTGACCCTGCTGGAGAAAGGTGCTATAGAACGGGTGCATGTAGCGGAGAAGAACAAGGGATGGTATTCCCCGATTTTTTTATTCCAAAGAAAGACGGGGGTTTGAGACCCATCTTGGACTTGCGTTGGTTGAACAAACTTCTCAGGAAGGACACTTTCAAGATGGTCACTCTTTCTGAAGTCCCCCAGGCCCTTCGACTTCAGAATTGGTTGGTGTCTCCGGACCTACAGGATGCTTACTTTCATGTGCTGATTCATCCAAAGCACAGAAAGTACATGAGGTTTGCGGCTCGCAGGTCGCACTTTCAGTTCCGGTCATGCGATTGGGATTGACCACCACCCGAATAACGTTGGAGGAACATCAAGTCGAAAGAACGTTACCAGTTGGTAAGTAACTTGTTCATCTCTCTTGGAAATCCCACCCTATATAGAAAAGGGAGCCAAAGTTTTACTTTGCTCTGTGGTATTGCTCCTCAGAGGAAAAGCCTCTGGGTAGCTTATGGCGTAATCTAGAATTACCATATATATTTGTTGCCCATCTTAGATGGTTCTAAAGGGCAGATTATATCCATACCAATTCGGGAAAAAGGTATCTCGGTAATTGGGAGAAGTTTAAGGGGGGCTGGAGGTACAGACGATTGAGCGGTCTTATGACATAGGGCACATGTGGCTACAAAGTTTCTGACATCAGCATGCACCTCAGGTCAGTAGAACCGAGAAGTGACTTGACTTTGTGTCTTTGCTATCCCTGAATGTCCTGAGGTAAGATGGGTGTGTGCTAACTACGTGGTATTATCAACTGGGTGAGATTGTGCCCATCTGAAGTCAAGTCACCCCTATACAACAGTCCAAGTTAAAAAAATAATAACGGACCTCCCCAGTCCCCGTGCCCTGCCCTCCATCTCAGACATGACCTGTAGAAATGCCTCTGCCAAGATAGTCATTACGTTGGGCAAATGAAATATCTGGGACAAGTTCAGTATCATCGAAGAGTGGAGGAGATTCTTTAGGCATAACAATATCAGCTTCGACAAATCCTTTTGTGTCCATCTCTTTGTTAGCTTGATCTTGTATCTTATTGGCATAGGGAAGGGAAATACGGCCTTCTCCAATACACTTTGAGCACTCCTTTTCCCAGCTTTCACCTGATACGCCTGTTTCCCATGGTTGTGAATGAGAATGTTGACATCCCCTTGAAAATCTGGGTCTATTACCCTCACCATAACATCTGGTACTTGTCTCCAACCGAGTCCAGACTTGGATACCAGAAGTATATGTGTCCCTTCTGGGGGTGTTAACATGAAACCATTGCGGATAAGTTCTTGTGCTCCCACTTCAGTGGTAACTTCCCTGCTACTGCATAAGTCGAAAACTATGGACTCCAGTTTCTATCAGTTGGGCTGGATCCCACTACTGACACCAAGTGTGAAAAGGCGCCAAAAGCATTAGTAGTACACATAGTCAGATGAAAATCTACCCTTTAGAAAGCCAGATTGAACCAGTTTAAGTAGACAAGCAGTAACTAGATAGGGGAGCTACTAAAATGTGTATGTATTTTACTGTTTTGATTTATAAGCGAGATAACAGTAATTTATTACTAAATTGCAGTCCTTGACTGTCTTCCGAATCACAATGCTCATGGCATTTCTGAAGGTGTCCCAAGAACCTTCTTGCTTTTGTGAAGTATACAAATCAATGTTCGCAGTAAAAACCAAAAGTGTTCCCCATCCCACTAGATAAATGTGTCAACCTGCATAACTCCTAGTGCGGTATGCTAAGGGGACATCAGGCTTACTTTGCAGCATTTCTGTATTGCATCTCTTGTTAAAATGGGTGGTCAAGCATGTTTTTGCGATGGTTTTAATCTCTGCTGTTTTCTTAATCTATTCATCTGTACAATTATTAGACATTGGAAAACTACGGCCATCCAGTAATTTCTCATTTCTTGATCATGGTTTGCCCACACACAATATTTACAACTGTGTTCTTTTTCATATTTGTGTTTGGAGAAGGATTTCAGTTTACCAATCTGTCTTTTGAGCTCATTTTAGCCCATAGATTTTTAAAAAGTCACTTTTGTCAGTGGAAGCTGGTGAACTCTTCAGAGAAAGCGTTCATAGTTTTTTTTATACCTGAATGACTAGCTCCTGAAAGAGATGGCCCAAGATATAGCTATGTCAGCAAGATGGCCACATAAAAGAGGAGCTTCACGAAAGCCTGATCCTCCAGTGTTATCCTATTTAACCTTAATTGAAATTAACTGATACTAATGCCATTATTTACATGCAATATGGACCGTCCCGTAACCAGCACCGCAAAGTGGATGTGCACTGTTGCCAAGAGAGGTCGCAGCGGCGGGCGTCAGGCCTGCTTGGGAAATGTGCGCAGGAGCGTGACAATAAGCTGCAGCGGACATCCTACTGACCCTGCCCGAAGGAAGGAAGCAGTGCCGAGGGGTGCCGAACGCCAGATTGCGAACACCTGCTGCCCTCTTTGATGGTTATCGTTGTTTATAGTATTTATAGTGTGTGTGGTATTTCCTTCAAAGTTTGTATGCCACTAAATTGTCCATTGGCTGGATTACAGATTCTGGTAAATGCAATCCTTATTCTCATCATGTCATATGTACTATGTCATTACTGGCTCTTGCTATATGTTGGACCTTCCCGTTTGTTTTTTTTTTGTTTGGCTTACTGTATGTTTAGATGTTCACTACAAAATTAGCTGTGCAGGTGGAGCTTAAGGTTTGAATGTTCAAATAACCAATTTCTTCACATTTCTGTATTGTAATGTATTAGCTAGTAAATGTGAAAAATATACAAATTAATAGGTTTTGCCTTTGTTCCTTTTAGGTACTTGCCATGACTGGAGATTAAGATGCGGATCTGTCGACCTGTATCACATGCTGTTTGGCCTCAGTAGACCCTCGTGTTTGCCTTTGCCGGAGCTTGGATTGGTTGTGAATCTAAAGGAAAGAAAGGCTGTTCTGAACCCTACAATCGTCCCAGAGCAGATGAGTGGTCAAGACACCATGCCTAATGCTGCTAATCTTGGGCAAATGGCAGGATTTCAGAGCGTTGTAAGAACCTTTTATATTTTAAAGGCCAAAAGTCAAATGGTTTCACAATTCTTGGTGAGGCCAGAACAGATAGAAGTGTTTTCTATGCCACAGGGAGATTTGGGAGCTCATACGTATACAGCAAGCTAGAAAGAGAGCACCTTTATTGCAGACAATTTTACCCGCGTTGAATTGTATTGAATACATGCAAACAGTGCAGTGAGAAGTGTAACTAACTATCCCATTTTGAATCACTGCGCTGTGCAATATTGTGGATGCAGGATGACACGTGCAACAGTCCCACTCGAATAAAGCACAATGATGGAGCACTTCAAATTATTCACGCTTTAGATGGCGGTTGCTGTGGTTGGTATTGCAGGCACACATGGCATCTGCACTTTGAATTATGTTTTTCTGAAAAATGACGGTATTATTATTGCCGACTGCGTGTTTTGTTAGACAAGCTCGCAAACCGATCTGAAAAATACTGTAGGCCCACATGAATAGAGGTGCATGATGTTTTGCAGAAATACATTATTATGTTATGTATATTTGTGAAGTGCGCTATCACCCAGAGGCATCATGGCGCTAATGGAAGAGACAAAAAGAACGGCAAAGGCAAGCAGTAGAAAAGCTCAAAACAGGAAGGGTTTAAGGCAGCGCCTGAAAGATGATTATCAGTATCTGAAGGAGATCGCCCTGAAGCTTATTCCATAAAACTGCGCAGTCACCTAAAGGGTGCGGCCGCTTGTCCTAGTCCAATGAAACCTGGGGACCACAGAGCTCTAGCTGGAATGTAAGGACAGAACCCCTCCTGCAAAAGCTCTGCACGTTGATAATAAAAGACCCGTTGCACAATACAGAGAGACTTAAACTGAATGCGACGGCTAACTGGCAGTCCGTGAAGGTAGCGCAGAGTCAGGGAGATGTGATCCCGAATAGAGACTCCAGCAACCACTCTGGCAGCGGTGTTCTGTCGTATCTGAAGGTGGATGAGTATGTAAGAAGGCTGGGACAGAAAAAAAAGAGTTGCAGTAGTCTAAGGCACCAAAGATAGAGGCAGCCACAACAAGGGCACGCATGTCAAGTGGCAGAAATGTAAGAATTTTCTTTAAGATTTTGAGTTTAAAAAAGCCTCCTTGACAAACTGGGCTAACTTGCACGTCCATGGAGAGGGTGGCGGAAATGTTAACTCCATGGACCTTAACAATGGCAACAGGTTTAGACAGTGGGCCAAGAGCAGGGGGACAGTGCTCGGGTGTCCATACCGAGATCATTGAAGGGGGCACCCACAATTAAGACCTTGTTCTTCTCGCTGTTCAATTTAAGCCAGTTCCGGCTCATCCAGTCACCAACAGCAGTCAGACAATTCCTTGGATTGGGTGAAGCCTCAGAAAGGGCAAAATTAAGGGGCTCCACAATCTAGGTATTATCTGCATATGTAACAGCAGAGACAATAGGACTGTATGAGTTTAGCCAAAGGCTGTACATAGACATTAAAGAGAATCAGAGACAGCGAACACCTTGGGGAATTCCACAGGTGACAGGAACAGAGGCGGACGGGAAAGTGGGCTGGGACAGAGACTGGGAGCGGTCAGCTAGAAAGGAATGCAACCAAGCCAACACAGAGCCTGAGATACTAGAAACTGCCAGTCTCTAGTAGAATGGTATGTTCGATGATATCGAATGCCGCGGACAGGTCTAGTAAAATCAGCGCTCAGATACCACCTTAATCAGTTAGAATGGCAAAGTCATGAACCAGTACCGTCTACATGCCCCAGCCTGGTTAAAATACAATCTGGAAGGGGACAAAAAAGGAAGATTCTTCCAGAATAGAAGAAAGCAGAGGAGTGACCAGAGACTCAAGGGTTTTCATCAAAAGGGAAATAAGGCCATAACTAATTGTAAGAAGGGTATCTGAAGAAGGCTTTTTCGGAAGGGGGGATGACCAGGGCATGCTTCAAAACAGGGGGCATACAGCCCATTGCCAACAAGTGATTCACTGCCTCCCTAAACAAGGGGGCAATTTCAGGAATACATGTTTTCACAACAGAGAGCAGGATAAGATCAAGGGAGAGGCTGATTTGAGGTTGGTGATAACCGGAATAATGTCATTGGGTCCTAAGCAAGGAAAAGAGGACGAGGAACAGGTCGCCATAGAGGTAGTAGGCAGATTGCAGTTAGAAAGGGGGGGTGAACTAGATATAGTGTGACGATTAGTGGCAATTCTATTAATTAAAAAAAAAGCAGATAAGAAGTTACATAACTCTTGAAATGGCACGGGAACAGGACGTCCTAGTGGATAGAGTATGATATGATATGGCATTTGTAACACGCCTATACACAAGTGTTTCAATATGAACAATTTTAAATGGCTCTTTAGAATGATTGAGAAATAATTACACTTGTCTTCGGAAAATCACAGTGATAGTCCTGGGAAGCCTGTTCAAAAGCCACTTTGGCCTGAAAAAAGTAGCTGGCACGCCATCGTTCTGCCTGCCGACAACATAAACGTAGTTCAGCAAGGCGGGAAAAGAACCAGGGTTCTGAAAGACAAGTCCGAGGTTTATAAGGTTGAAGTAGGGCTAGGTGGTCTGCTACTGTGATAAATGCTTGAGAGATAGAAGATCTATAAGAGTCAGAGGTGCACGCAGTCTTAATCTCAGGACAGGGGGAGTGGGCGAAGAAGGTGGTAAAAGAATAGTAAATTGTAAGATTAAGCGGTCAGTCCAAAGGGCAGGTAAATAAGGTAACACCTTTGTCATGGAAGGCATGGAAAAAAACAGATCTAACGTACCACCCAAGTTATTAGTGGGCCCAGTATCTAATTGTTTGAAATGGAGATCACTCATGGCAGACAGAAAGCTATCCAGTACTGTATCTGATAGCTGCAAGGAATGCAAATAAAAATCACCTAACAGGGCATCAGAGAAGCGGTAAGAAGGTCTGCCGCAAATTCCAAAAATGCAGCACAAAAAGACCGGTCATGACTAGTGGGGCGATTTACCAGCAAATTATGCAGGGTAGGGGAGGCCGAGAAAGAGATCCGGATAAACATAGCTTCCATCCGGATACTATGAACACAGGGGGAGAGAGTACAGGAAAGTTTAGCATGGCATATAGGCGCCAAACTGCCAGGTCCTATCAGCCCGCAAAATGTCATTGCCATGAGGCATAGCTGGCACAAGGCCTGGACCAAAAGAATCCTGGAGCCAGGTTTCAGTCAAGAAACATGATCATGTAATAAATCATAACAATGAGAGGCATGAGCAACTCAATAATTGGCGTTAATTAAGAAACAATTGGTTTTACCCAAAGCAGAATCTGCCATCTCTGAAGGCTGTGCCTGTCTGGAAACAGTGCAAGAAATAGGAAGCTAGGTTTCAGAAAGGCGCAGATTGTAGAAGAAAATAACGAGAGTAAACGAGTCGGGAGCAGTCCGCAGCAGTATTCTCTGCCCAAGGCCCGTCCCTGCCTAGAGAGGCACAGATGGGCTTGGCTTTAGTGTGCCGCTGCTTGCTCCTGCACATATGTGCAGTGAGTCTCGTGGGGGCCGGGCCAAAGAAACTACTTCCAGAGTACACAAGTGCAAGAGCACTCACAATATAATCTTAGGTAGAGGCAAATAGAATAAAATTACATTTGAATATTACATTGAATTTTTGCAGTTATACTGCAATATTGTACTTCTTACTGCGACCCTTTTGCATATTACTCTTTTATAGCTCACCAAATGTTTGGATTTTGTTTAAAAGCAAAATGTCCTTTAGATAATTTGATCTCACAGGCACAGAGTTCCTATATCTTTCATTTAAGGGCTTAATGTTGTTAGCCACTGGACTAAGCGTGATTGTGAATTTTAGTTTTGGATATTAGGTGGTGCTAAACACCCACCTAAAAGCTGAAACTATTGCATTAGAGTACAGCAAGAGAGAAATGGTGTATGGTGGGACTCAAAGGTTGCAGGTGTTTTTTTGGTATTTACATACCTGACTGGCTGTGATAATCCCCAGGCCTTTCCCACCCACTTCCTGCCTCTTCTCACCCACAACACATCCTTCTCGGATCTCTTTGAGCTCTCCTTATCAAGCTTTGTGCTTGAAATACCTGCCAGTGTTTTTTCAAAGCAGTCTTCTGCGAGTTAATTAATTGGAGCTGGAAACTTGCCACTGGTGTACTAAAAATATCTTTACCAGGTCTGCTTTCAGCCACTCAATTTATTAACCCCTGTGCATGTCCTTCACGGAAGTCCAGTTAAAAGCAAGCATTGGCAAAGTCAACAGTTTTGTCTTGTGTTTTGCTAGGCACTGCTGTTATATACCCAGGTACTGGCTCTATTTTGCAGCTGCTTTCATCGATTGTCACTTAACACTTAACACCACTATGGCAGTGCCTAGCAAAGGCATTTAACATGCCGATTCAAATGCCTAAACCGTTGGCACTGCCAATGCTCGTTTTATTTTCCAGGGGGAGTTAACCTGTGTTCTGTTAACCCCTTAACGGCTGAGGGTTTTCCCTCCCAGTGCTGAGCCTGTTTTTTTTTATATTTCATATGTCGGCATTCCAACCCTTGTAACTTTTTTTGTTACAAGCGATATCCTGGACAAATGTACACCATTTTCTTCCCACATGTTGGCGGTCATAACGCCACCAGGTATTCATAGTTTGCTGTAGGGGGGTGTGAGACTATAACAAAAAAGTGGCCACACTTTGTTTTTCCAGAAAATGCCAATAAAAGGTTTTACAAAGAAGTCTGTGTTTTGTTTGTTGTAAGGGGTAGGAGCAAAAGGTTTGCAGTTCTGAATTCACCATTTTCCAGGCAATGAGGAAAAGGTTGAGTTGAAAGAATACAATTTTGTTTTCATAAATAAACCTTCAGTTTTGTGGGAGACAGGTGATTTTTTTCCTTTTTTTTATAGGACATGCTTGCACGGAATGGGTTTGAGGGTAGGAAAGCTCAATGTGAACACAGAAAGGCACACATTTCTGCAAGGTAGATACAATTCCAAGTTCAGCAAGGGGTCATTTGCTCAGGTCAGGCAACAACTATGTACTCCTAATTCCATGAATTTGGCAAAAAATTGGAAAAGTGACAGAAAAGTATGTGCTGGACATCTTTGCACTTGTAAGATAATGGCTTCCATGAATTTTCAAAAAAGCAATGCACCCCAAATTTCACCCCGACTCTTCTAGTTAGGAAATCCTCACATTTTTCGTAATGCTTAACAAAACGAGACAAAAACTAAGCCATGGTACACAGTATTTTTATGCTGACGGCCTAAACTGACGCACTTAGCATTTGAAAATAACAAAAACAACACACACCAATGTGGTGAAGAATGCAAAGCATACATTTTTTGAAAGAGCACAGGCTGACCTTTTGACGGATAGGTGACTTGCAAAGGTTACATAGCGTACAGTGCCTAAAGCAGCAAATAAATGTAGGTCAAAATGAAAGTGTTGTGTAACAAACCGCAGTAGGAAAATGCATGAAAACGTTATCACAACCAAGAGAAAACAACACATGCCCCAACTTCCCACATTCCCACCGGTGTCCCGATGAAAACGGTATTAAACATGTGTGGGCGCACTGATCTGGGCAGAAAGGCAAAAGGCTAAACCACTGATACACCAAATGTCCTGGAGAAGACTAGATTTGGCCTTCTGTACAACACACAGATTTGGGCCTTGGGAGTTGCTGCCATCAAGGAAAACAGGGAACCCCATGAATTTTTTAAAAGAAGACACCCGTTGGGAGTCCAAAGAGTTCTCACTTTGTTTGTTTTATTATTTGTAATGCGCACCTAACCCAGAGGTAGCAGGGCGCAGGAGCAACAAGAGGATTGTATAACTTAGGTTACAAGAGATACTGTGGAGTCCAGCTGTGGTTACAGTGCTAGACCCGACAGCAGAATGAGAACAGGTACAATGTCGTAATTACATGAAAAGTATAATATACATAATATACATAATTTACAAATGTATAGCTGAAAGATCGGTAGATGCCAATACATTAGATATCATGTTCCTTAATCCAATGAATAAGATTCAATTTGAATTCTAAGTAAGGCAAGTCTTCCCTTAGGGATGGCGGTAGCGAGTTCCACTGTTGTGCTGCTTTGACAGAGAAGCTACTTCCCCCAGTTGTAGTACGTTTGAATCAGTAGGAGGTTGGAATTAGCTTTTCTGGAGGGGCGGCAGGATAGTTGTCTGGTGAATCTTGCTATGAGGTATTGAGGGGCAAAATGGTGGAGACATTTGTGGGTCAAGGAGGCGGATTTAAGGAGGATCTTGTCCTTTGTAGAAAGCCAGTTGACGGATCTTATAGTCTCAGAGATATGGGCTTTCTTCGGAAGACTTAAGGCTGCTCTTAATGCATTGTTTTGCAAGATTTGTATCTTCTCTGTGATGTATTTATTGCTACCTACGTATAGAGCGTTGCAATAGTCCAATTTGGACAAGATCAAGGCTCTTGCTAGGGAAATACAGTCATTAGGGGAAAGGAAGGGTTTGGCTGTTCTGATGAGTTTGCAGGTATAGGAGGTACCGAAAGCCATAGCATTTACTTGTTTTTTGAATGTTAGTGTGGAGTCTAGATAAAAACCTAACGTTTTGACCTCCTTAGCCACAGCAATAGTATTGTTGTCTATTTCAAATGAGGAGTAGTTATGGCCAAGTTTGTTGAGATTAGCTGTAGTGCCCAGGATGAGGAGTTCCATTTTGTCATCATTCAGGCATAGACCATGTGAGGCCATCCATGCCTGGATGATGAGGTATACTCTGTTTACAAAGGCCAAATCCTTGCCATAATCCCCCATCAGGGGGATGAGGATCTGGGTAATCTCAGCATAATTCGTGTAGGTGATACCCAGACCATCAAGAACATCGAAAAGGGGCTTTGTGAAGATATTGTACAGAGTGGGAGAGACACATGAGCCCTGAGGCACCCCGCAAGTAATGGGCATTGGGTCGGCAGCTGCTAATGGGGGAACACTTGCATTGTTCTGTTATTGAGAAAGGACTGTATCCAGTCAATAGCCTCTTGTGAGAAGTGGGCTGCTGATTTTGAGTGATTGCATAGGATCTCATTGTCTACCAGATCGAAAGCGGCTGAAAGGTCGAGGAGCAGCAATAATGCTGTTTTACCCTCGTCTCTCAGCTCATCTATTTGTGCCTTAAGGTCTACAAGAGCAGTCTCAGTACCATGTTGGGGTCTGAAACCTGACTGTCGGACTCCTACGAGGTGGTTGTGTTCGAGATAGTGTTGGATTTGCAGGTATGCTATTTTATCGAGGACTGTAAGTAGGAAAGGGACTGTGGTAATGGGGCGGTAATTAGTGTGAATGGATGGGTCTAGGTTTTGTTTTTTGAGGAGAGGGATGACCCAAGATTTTTTTAAGGTTATTGGGTATGGTGCCAGACGTGAAGGATGCATTTATGAGTTTAGTGATAAAAAGGGAAGAGTTCAC
The DNA here is from genome assembly GCF_040938575.1 of Ambystoma mexicanum. Classification (NCBI taxonomy): domain Eukaryota; kingdom Metazoa; phylum Chordata; class Amphibia; order Caudata; family Ambystomatidae; genus Ambystoma; species Ambystoma mexicanum. The sequence continues at coordinate 1,051,789,971 of NC_090933.1, read as the reverse complement.
GAACTGCATCTTTTATGAATTGTGCGGGGCATAGGTCACCATGGCAATTCGAAGGTTTGAGAGTGTGGATGACTTTTTCAACCTCTTTGGTGGAAACTTTGCGAAAGTTAAAGTGGGGAATGGCTACATGGGGTGGTGTTAGGCTTGCTCGTGTCACTGTCATGTTGGGGTTGCTAAGTTTGGAGGAGGTAAGAAGAGTATTTTTTTTGTTACTGATCTTAATTTGCAAAGTTGAGTTGTGATTTTGTTAGCCAGAGCATTTTATATGCCGGAGCACCAGTTTTTATCCTTGAGGCAGGAATCTGGAGTTTGGATAGGGGATTCTGCCTCTCTTAGTATAGTGAAGAGCTCTTGGTGTTAGATTTAGCTTGGGAGATTCAGAGGTTGTAGGAAGTTTGTTTAGCAAGGATGATTTCTTTTTTATAAAGGGATGCTTGTTTATTCAGAATAGTCTTGTTAATCTCTGATGGGTCTAGTCTCCATATTTTTTCCTCTTGCCTGATTGCTTTTAAGTGAGGAGAGAACCAAGTATTCACATGTTTACGCGGTTTGCTCTTGCGTATTTTCGATGGGGCTATGACGTCAAGGGAACAGAGCATAACTTTGTTATACATTTCTACCATATTAAAGGCATCTGTGTGGTCTGGGATAGCGTTAAGAGTGGGCAATATTAAGGGAATGAGGTTTTCCGGGGTAATGTTTCTTTTGTTCCTAGTAGGGGCAGCTGGGGCTGTACTGTCGGTATGTATAAGGGGTGGGGCTTCTAGTGTGAACGTGATCAGGTGGTGGTCCGACCAGGACTGAGGTATTATAGGTGTGACTGTAATTGGGCAGTTGTGCTCGGCAATCCAGTCCAGGGTTCTACCTTTAGTGTGGGTAGGACCTGAGATCTTTTGGGTAAAGCCTAGTTCCTCTAGGGAATTGTTGATTTGAGTGGCATTGGTGTCTAAGGTGTCGCTGAAGACAAGGTTGAAGTCCCCTGGTACGATACTCTGAGAGGAATTTTTAAGGTTGTTAGACAATATGTCTAACTCTTCCTCAAAGGAGTCTAGCGGGCCTGGTGGTCGGTATATCAGGTGGATAGATATAGACTGCATATTAGATATGGTTAACTTAGCAGTTAAGGCTTCACATGACTTTGAGTCGTGAGGTGAGGATAGTCTCAGTGTAAGGTTGGTTTTAGCAATTATGGCGAGACCTCCGCCTCGAGAGGAGGTGCGGTCTAGTCTTATGAGGGTATAGTCATCTGGGATGGCGAGCATAATTGCTGGCCCCGCTGCAGGGTGGAGCCAGGATTCAGTAATTGCTAAGAAATCTGTTTTTTCATTTTGTAAAAGGTCTGCAATATCTGTTGCGTGGGCAACCATGGATCGGGCATTTATAAGGGCACCCTTTATACCAGACTGTGCTAGTTGAGGCGGTAATAGCTGTGCCTTAACGTTACATTTCCAGAGGTAACGCTGACTGACATTTTTTTAGTTAAGGTGTCGTGCAGTCTTGAGAGTCTTGCTCTTAGTTTAATGTTCCTCTGAGCTAAAGGACAAGGTCTGGTGATCATGTCGCCCTGCTTAGGGAGAGGTGACACAGTGAAATCTTGTGAAGTGATTGTAAAAGGATTGACCTTAGTAGGACCGTGTAGAGCAGTGTGAGGTGCATATCGTTGGCGTGAGGCAAGATAGGGGACGGAACTTAGAGATAGCTATCGGCTCAAGTCATAGAATGGAACACAGGTCTAAAGATGTGTAGTTATGCATGTGGCACACATTAGGTGTAATAGAATATGTAGCTACTATCTTATTGCATGCAAGCAAAATAAGACTGACAATCTGACATGACAGATGATTAACAATCTAGCATTTCAGTTGGCTCTAATAAACAGGCAAGGCAGATGGCTCGCAGTCTAGCATTTCAGTAGGCTCTAATAATCAGGCAAGGCAGATTGCTCACAGTCTAGCATTGCAGTAGGCTCTAACACTCTAGCATGGTAGAGAGGAATTAAGAGAAGGGTGAATAGGTGAAACAAACTTGCATTATGCTAGCATATATGTGGCACATTAGAGCTAGCGATCATATGCAGTATTCATTTAGGTCGTGCTGGGTTAGGTACAGTACAGTTTACAGAGAACTATAGTCTAACGTAACAGTCTCCAGGCGTAGGCGCCAGGGATCTGCACGGTTGCTTGGGCAGGTAGATTGGATTGCACCAAAGCATGGGCTAATGTTACTTTAGGAGCATGTGCAAGCGCGGAGGCTTCTAGCGCGACATGCCGATACGCTGAGTCACGCTCGGTCAGAGGTAGGCCTTCTCTCTAGGCCTACCTCGTTGGCCAGCTCTCGCCTGCCGGTGATTGGTGGTAAAATAAGTTGAGGGATAGGGCCAATCCGATCGCAGCAGCAGCTTGTGTGAGGTCAGGCAAACAATGCAGACAAGGTCAGGCGCGGGAGGCACAAAGCGCGGCGGCCATCTTAAAAGGCACAAATCAGCCGGCTTTCAGGCATTTTAATTTGCACAGGGACGGTATGCTCGTAGATATTGCAATCAGATAAGTGGGCAGCTTAGTTGGATGAAGCAGACAGGGTGCTTGGGCATTAAAACGAATTTAGAAGGCTTGGGAATGAAAGCAACACAATGTGCAGGAGGGGCTCTAAGGCAGCTGGTAACATGCCTGGAACTTACCTCTGCAACACGGCATCTCGGGGGCCACAGGTACTGCTCCTGTGGCGTGCATCAAGGCAGATGAGCTCCTGCTCGATCGATGGAAGGACTGGGACTTGCGTGTTTCATGCTATAATTTATTACCCAGAATGCCCAGCAAATTCCAAAATGTAGGGGGAAAAAAACACAATTTTACCAGCATGGGATCTTTCATAGATTCACATGCTGTGAATATTCCTGGTCGTCAGACTGGGAATCCTCTGTAACACAAAGCTGTTTAACTTAAACTGAAAACGTCATTTTGGGTCGTACTGCCCACAGCCAATAGGAACACAGATTACAACCTTAACTTCTCCCACGTCGGCCATCTTCAAATTTCTTTTTTTACTGCACGTTGGTGTAAGGAGTCCTCAAATATTCTCTCTTCAACTTATCTTCAAATAAATTTGAACCAGAGGAAGAAGCCATCATGTCACTGCCGTCTTCGTCATCACGCAGGCCACTGCCTCCCAGAATGCAATCTAGTTCCCACCGGGTGAGGCAAGCCTGCATTCATCTCACGCATAGGACAATTTGTCTTTAATGCAGGCGGCTCCATTACTGCCTCCCCAAAAAGTAATTTCACTAGACATTTTATCTACTTTAACCACGCTGGTAGCAACCTTGCAACAAAGGCTTCCTGCACTTGCCTCACTTTGGGTGCCTCCTAGACGGCCTCACGTAGATGTCCCTGGGCCCTCCAGGGAAGTGGATGACACCCCCGCCCCACCCCTCCACCCTGAGGAGTCAACACCTGTGAAGGCCACAGCAGCTGTCTGATACAGGGACAGACACAGACCCTGACCACTTGGGGGACGTGGTTGCCACACATTCGTCCCACACTGACGAATTTAAGGATTTTGTCGCAAGTGATGGGGTCTCGCCCCCTGATGAGGTAGGGGCCTTCCACACACTTATGTCCAGGGCGGCCAAGATATTCGGCCTTACGCTTGAGGAGCAGCGCAACAACAGTGCACTGTATCAGCGCAGGAAATCTGTTATCGTCAATCTCGCTGTTGGAAGACTTCTGGGTGAATGGCCTGGTCATCTTGGCGCATCTCGCCACTGCCTCAGCCAAAAAGGACCAGTTCGACAAATCCTACATGGCCTCGGAGAGCGCTCCTGCCTGCCTCCACACCCAACCCATGCCAGACTCAGTTGTCTCTGATTTCACCAGAAAAAGGTAAGATAACCTATCGTACACCTGCTCCGTCCCACCAGACAAGGAAGGCAAATGCCTCAAAGCCTTCATGAAGAAGTTTACCACGGCTATCAATGCGGCAAATACAATGGCCATACTCGCACACCATCATCCCAAGCTCTGGTATAAGATGAGTCCATTACTAGAGTTTCTGCCGGATGACAAGAAACAGGAGGCCATGCACATCTTCCATGATGGCAAATTGGTGTCAGACCATTCCGTCGCGGTCTCAGTGGACATCACTGATACTGTTTTTCGCTAGCGTGGAAATGGGATGGTTCTGCGCAGGCAAGGTTGGCTCAAGGCCACAGATGTTTGACCCGATGTCCAATCCAGGGTCGTTGATATGCCCTTCGGCGGAACGGACCTGTTTGGGAAGAAGGTGGATGCGGCTCTACAGTCACAAAACAGAAACGGTAACCGCTTGTTCTCTTGGCATGCTGCAGCTAAGGCGCCAGTCCTTTGGTTCTGGGAAAAGGACGTTATGGTAGAAATTCGTAGAATTACCCGCTCCACATACCAGTCTTCTTTCTCCTACAAGACCCCGTACTCATCAGGGGACCGGTATAGAAAGAAGTCCCAATCTTACAGGGGTTTGCAGCGCCACCATGGTTCCTCCCAATCTAGTGGCCAGTCCGGCAAACAATCATGTCCAGCCCAAAGACCGGTCCTCCTGCTTCAGCACCCCTGTGGGAGAACGACTGTCAAGGTTCGTCGAAGAATGGGGAAACATCACGACGACGAATGGGTGCTGTCCCTCCTTCACCAGGGCCACTTGCTGGAGTCATACCCTATCCACTGGCCATTCCTCCCGCACACAAGCCCGATAAGTATCGACGACACCTGCTGCAGGAAGTGCGAGCTCTGCTACAGAAATGGGCGATGGAAAAGGTTCCAAATGATGAGGTGAGGGGTTGGAGGCCCATATTAGATCTGAGGGTACTCAACAAATTCCTAAAGGCACAAACGCTCCGTATGGTCACAATGCTACAGGTGCTATCCCAGCTTCAACAGGGACATCATTGGTGTCCCTCGACCTCGAGGACTCCTACTTTCACATCCCTATTTGCTGCTCACACCAGCACTATCTACGCTTCATGGTGGCAGGAGTGCATTATCAATTTGAGGACCTTCCCTTCGGCCTGCGTTCTGCTCCACAGTGTTTACCAAATGCCTTGCCTTGGTGGCGCACCTGCGACGGAGGGGCATTCATGAGCACCCGTATCTAGACGACTGTTTGGTGAGAGCCCCCTACCCACTGGCAGAAGTAAACACTGCAGCCACCATCCAGTGTCTACAGCAATTGGGCTTCCCATAAACTTGCCAAAGTCGCGCCTGGTTCGATCACAACAGGCACTCTATCTTGACTCGACACCCAAACCTGCACTTCCGTGTCGTCGGACGAAAGGGTGGCGGCTCTTCTAGAAAGGGGACGCTGTCTTAGCAGTGCTCAGGTGACCCCAAGCCACAGCTACAAATCTCTTCTGAGGATGTTGTCATCATGCATCCTGTTGATCAGCAACTTCCGGCTACACATGAGGCCAGTGCAGGAATTCCTGGATGCCCTTTGGATACAGGCCTCAGGCTCCTTGGACGACTGGATTGTTCGAACGCAGGTTTTCAGGTGGGACCTTCGCTGGTGGTCAGTAAAGAAACATCTGGTGCAAGGCGCCCCTTTTAGGTTTGCAGACCATCAGGACGGATGCTTTACTGGAAGACTGGGGGCTCCCACTGTCGGGACCAACACACTAAAGGCCTTTGGACCAAGGGCCCTGAAGTCTTTCCTCCCCTTCTGACGGGAAAGTGGTTCGGATTTACACTGACAACACGACATCAATGTTTTTATGTCCGCAAGCAAGGAGGAATGAGGTCCCCACAGCTTTCCAGCGAGGCCCATGGGCTCTACAGCACAAAATGTTTCTCACTCCCCTTCAACGGCCGGCAATTCAGAACACTCTAGCGGATTCCTTAAGCAGGGTGTTGCGCTCTTGCCATTAGTGGGAGCTGCACGAGGATCAACTTCACCTGTTTCAAACGTGGGGCACTCCGGAGATTGACCTCTTTTTCACCTACGACAACAGCTGCTGCAAGAACTTTGCCAGCCACTTCCCCCATCCGGAGAGGCGTCCCCCTTTGTGTTTCCATGGGAGGCAAAGTCTCTGTATGCATTCCCCCCAATTCCTCTGGTGCCTCGAGTCCTACACACCTTCAGACTGTATCGGTGCAAAATAATATTAGTGGCCCCTTGTGGCCGAGACAATTTTGGTACTCCAAACTCCTTGCCCTCTCGTCAGCGGCTCCTCTCCCTTTGTCCAGGAATCAGGGGGTGGCGCTGCACCACTTTATTTAATTTATTTAGTTTATTTCTAAAGCGCTTGAACAGTAGCCGTGAGGCCTGACAGCGCTAAGACTAACAAACAACAAAAAACATACAAGAATCAGGAGGGAAAATCAGAATTCAAGAAGACATGGTAGTTCTCCAATTCATTCAAAAAGGAAAGTTTTCAGTTTGGTTTGTGTTTGAATATGGAGAGCCTCGGGCACATCCTCAGGTCAGGGGGAGGGCATTCCATAGTTGAGGTTGGAAAGCATCCATCTTTTACCAGCGATAATCTTGAATTGGGGATTTGCAATAGACCCGAGTTGTTGGATCTTAGGGTGTCTCTGTCTGGTAGCCATATTAACGGCTCTGAGAAGGACTTTTTCCAAAAAGGCACAAGTGTGCAATGCATAAGGTGCGAAACATAACCCTTTTTGCTATAAGCAGCCAATGTAGTGATTTTCGCGCTTCTGATACATGATCAGTTTTATGTAGCCCTACCATAACCCTCACTGCGTTGTTTTGAACAACTTGTATGCATTCAAGTTTTCCTTTCTCTACACCTATTAGATTACTAGCACAGTAATCCGGACAGCTGCCAATGATTACCCTATCCAAAGTGGAACAGCTAATTTGTGCCAGAAGCTTAATGTAATAGGATGAATTTGACACTAAGCTGCTGATATGTGCCCCCATGGAGAGCTCTTGATCGATAATTCCTCCCAGTATCTTGAGGGTGGGTAGTAGGCAATCTGCACTTTAGAAGGAAAGTAAGCCTGATCCAAATTGCGCAATATAGGGGCAGTGCCCATGATCATAATTTCTGTTTTGGAGTTGACCCGGCCTTGCTCAATCTGACGGCCTGGCTCCTGTGTTCTTGGAATTCAGAGCTCTGTCTCTTCCGCAAGACTTGTCAGGAGGCCCTGGCCCGAGCAAGAGTTCTGTCCACCATAAACTGCTACGAAAGCAAGTGGAAATGTTTTCCGGTATGGTGCAGGGACCACCCAGCTGCGACCTCAGACGATCCGGCCAGAAATTCTGTTACCTTATCTGTTGACCCTGGCTCAGTCTGGCTTGATATTTCTTCAATCAAGGTACATCTGGCGGAAAACCCCAGGTACAACCTCTCCGCAGGGGTGCCATCCCTGTGGTCCCACTGGCTGGTGAAGGAGTTCTACGCGGGCTGTTCTGATCTTTTCCACCTGTCCTTCACCTGGCTCCAGCGTGAGAGCTCAACATGCTCCTCGCAAGGCTCTTAGGCCGCCCTTCGAGCCTATGCTCCAAGCATCCATTTAGCATCTTCCCTGGAAGACAGCGTTCTTGGTGGACAGAACATCGGCCAGGCGAGTGGGAGAAATTGAGACGTTTTTCTCAAAACCGCCTTATTTGATGTTTCACAAGGACAAGGCTATTCTACGTATTATAGGTAGACAAAAAATGATGGGTATCCCCTATACCATGGACCGGGGGAGCAATATACATTGAAAACCAAAGGAGAGGCTCACATGGGTAAGTACAAACATAATTTAAGTACTCATAGATTCGAATAGATGTGGAAAGAGGAGAAGCTCAGTCAGGTAAACAGTTATAACTTCATATTTTAATATTGATCAAAAACATCATAATATAAAAATCCATAATGCATTCACACAATAACATCCTTAAAAATCATTCAATTCTATAACAATACAAAGTAGTTGTATTAAAAATATTAGAAAAATGTATAAGTAACCTATCTATTGCTACTTGAAGTGATGCATGACCATCTATGTGATAATACATTTCATTAAATCATGATGGAAATGCCATCACAGAAAGTGCTTGAAGCCAAAAACTGCTATGTGCCAGGCACTTGAATTCTCATCTATGGCTAATTTCCCTCACCTAGTGAGTCCCCCAGCAGCTTTGCTAGACTTCTGGAGTTTATTTTTCCACTTGGTAAGTGTGAGAGCTTTTCCCCCCCCACTCTTACCTGTGTTTTTCCATGTTTCTACCTGTTTTTGTGATTGTGGACTCTGAAGTACACCAGTTCAGTAGCCCTCTTGTTTTTGTGGGTCACCCAGCACCTTCAGTGCCGTAGCACCGTCCCCCAGAAAAGGGTAAAGTTACCATTAACTTTACTTAGTCAATCTACCACAGATCCAGTACACCCCATGTTCCATGGAGTACTGGAAAGGGTTAATTCGTACCCCTTTTATCTGTACCTCCTAGAGCATTGTTTCGCTCTTTTAACATTTAGACTTGGCTGGTGGCAGTGGTATCTACTCTAACTTTTCTACCGCGATTATATTAGATAAACGTGGTTCTGTTCTTGGCTATTATATTAGCCTCGAACATAAACCCGCTTGACTAAATCATCTTTCTTTTGGCTCCGGTTGGGTTTATTCGCCATTTCTTTTTGTTAAAGTCCTTCTTGTGTTTTACTTTGCACGGCAAACTAGGTTTGCCTTCTTTGTTCACTGTCTTTTGGCGGATTTCTGCTCAGAAGCCCTCGTCAAGGGGTCTGGGTGTCTGGGTGTCTAGGTAGGCTGAATGTGAGGGAGGGGTGTAGTCATCCCCTGCACAGGGTATCCTAGGAAACCCAAGTCGCACTTTGGCATGATTGGCCAGGGTAGTTGTCCGGGTTGGACAACCCCCCTGCTGGGTGATTGACAGCCAGGCTGTGTGAATGGGGGTTTTTCACATAAAAGGCAGGTCTCTTGGGCTAGAAGTCAGAGAGTCACCACTGGAACTACAAGGAACCGAAGTGAAGCGGAGAGAACGACGGCTGCTGCAACTACCCCGTCCCGGTGAAGCCCTGCTGCAGTCCTGAGCTATCTTCCCTTTAACGACTCGGAGAAGATCCAGTCCAGAGTCTTCTTCCCTTGAGCTTGGTGGGGATATCCAGCTCATCTTCTACAGCCAGAGGATCCTCTTCCTTGGTCGAAATCGCTGCACGCTGCTGTAGTGGTCCGGATAGCCACCTGAAGAGCCTCTCCTGTTTTTAAGGAGCGCACCTTTTATTCCTCATCGCTGCTGCCGGCTTCATCCCTGTGTGGTGCAGACCCCCTTCAGACATCCTCCTTCACAGCGAAGCTCCAGGAATCGTGGGGCTGCGGGAAACCAACAGGAACAACTGCCAGGGCACCAGCTGCACCATTGGAACAAAGTACTGTGTTCTACTTGAGGAAACTGGATGAATCCCTTTTCTTCATTTCGGAGGCTTGACCTTGTCTTCCCTCTTTCTTATAACTTTTGCTTCCGAACATTGACAATATCCAAGTACTTTTGGCTACGTTGAATCGTGAACTGTCTGACTGTGTGATCTTCGACAACAGGCCCCGGTGTCTTTCGACCCTGGCTCCGCCCCCTTGACTTTTGAACTCCTGTCTCTGAGTGTTTCTTGATTCTGCCTGCCTAACCAAAATATTGCCTGTGATTTTTGCCTCCAACTCCCTCTGGGTATCTCAGGTGCAAAGTGTGTTTTTGCCCCGGTAGCATTTCATGTCACGGATACGCGTTTAGTTAGTAGACCGAACTGTCAAAAAGTGATCGCAATCGTATTTGCGGTAACTTGTTTTCTTCGTAACACCGGTTCATTCAAACACAGGGTACTTACCTTGAGACTTACTGTACAAAGTGAATTGGTTAGTTGTAGTATATTTAACATGTGGTTTTTATTTGAGTTCAATAGAAGTGTTGTGTTTATAACGAATGGTTTAAAAATAAATGTACTTATATTTTTTACCTGAAACCTTGAGTCAGTGTTTGCTTGAGTCACAGTAATTGTGGTCCCTTTGTGTAATCTCTGCTACTGCTCATATTCTCTGAGATAAGCCTGGCTGCTCTGCCACTGCTACCACTCTGACATAGTAGTACAGGCTTGTACCAAAGGTAAAACTTGTATTGCCACCTGTAGTCTTAATTGTGTGTAGTGGTCCCTAAGGGCACTGCGCAGGATTCTTCCTAACAGGCACTTAACACTTTTTGGCTTCAAGCACTTTCTGTGATAGCATTTCCATCATGATTTAATGAAATGTATTATCACGTAGATGGTCATGCATCACTTCAAGTAGCAATAGATAGGTTACTTATAAATGTTTCAAATATTTTTGATATAACTACTTTGTATTATTATCGAATTGAATGATTTTTAAGGATGTTATTGTGTGACTGCATTATGGATTTCTATATTATTATGATGTTTTTGATCAATATTAAAATATGAAGTTATAACTGCTTACCTGACTGAGCCTCTCCTCTCTCCACATCTATTCAAATCTGAGTACTTACATTATGTTTGTACTTACCCATATGACCCTCTCCTTTGGTTTTCAATATTCTACGTACTAACCCTACCTTTATGCCAAAGGTGCAGTCCTCTTCATCTCAATCAACAAGTGGTTCTGCCCGTATTCTTTGGCACACCGACCTCTCCAGCGGAGCAAACACTGCACACACTGGATGTGGTGTGCACCCTCAAGTACTATGTGGCGCATACTAGGTTGTTCCATGCTACAGATCAATTGTTTGTGTCATTTAGACCTTCTTGGCCCGGGAAGGCTCTTTCCCAACTCCTCCATTTCAAGATGGATTGCAGCCTGCATTTCATTCTGCTATCAACAGGTCGGCCGTCAGCTTCCTTGCAGGCCCCGGGCTCTCTCCACCAGAGCAGTGGTTGCAACTACTGCTTTCCTCTCCCGGATCCTGCTGCCTGACATCTGCCGTGCATCCACCTGGAGATCGCTGCATACGTTCAACAGGTTCTACTGTGTCGTCAGAGATTCTGCAGAAGAGTCTAGACTCTGCCAGTTCAGTTCTGTGGAATCTTTTTTCATGAGGTTACTAAGTCTTCAGTGGCAAGTTATGCTGGGAGCTTGCCTCCGCCCATATGTATTGTTGTAATACTGCCTTGTAATCTATTCACAGCATGTGAATCTATGAAAGATCCAATGCTGGATGAGGAATTAGTTACTTGACCTGTAACTCTGGTTCTCCAGCACTGGTATCTTTCATAGATGATTCACATGTGACCCTCTTAACTACCCCGCATGACTCGTCTTTTGTCTCTTGCTGCCACTCACGTGCTCGTGCCAAATCTGAAGATGGCCGACAGGGGAGGAGTTCCTATTGGCTATGGGCAGTATGACCCAAAATGACTGTGCTAGAGTACAAAAGTGACTGAAAGTTTTCTGTTTAATTTCAAACTGCTCTGTTACTGAGGATTTCCAGCCTGACGACGGGGAATATTCACAGCATGTGAATCTATGAAAGATTCTAATGCTGGAGAACTGGAGTTACAAGTAAGTAACAAATTCCTTTTGCGAGCTTTGCGACCAGGAAACCGCCGAAACACGCGTACAACAACCATGTCCTACCTTCCCACGTTCCCCTAGGTGTCCCAATGAAAACGGTACCTCATGTGTGGGTGCACTGACCTGGGTGCAACGGGAAAAAGCTAAACCACTAGTACACTAAACGCCTTGGGGAAGACTGGCTTTGACCTTGTGGACACCCCACACATTTGGAACTGGGGTATCTCAGCTACCTAGGAAAACAGGGAACCCCATGCATTTCTGAAAAGAAAACCCCCGTGTGAATCCAAAGAGGCCTCACTTGCATGTGCTGCGCTACAATTTGTTACACAGAATGCCCAGCAAAGTCCAGAATGTAGGGAATAAAAGATAACTTTGGGACATTTATGACCAGGAAACCACTGAAACACGCAGGCAACAACACATGTCCTACCTTCCCACGTTCCCATAGGTGTCCCGATGAAAACGGTACCTCACATGTGTGGGTCCACTGACCTGGCCGTGAAGAGAAAGGGCTAAAAAAACTGTAATGCTGCATGGCCAGAGCTCCAAGACAGCCCAGTGTACTGCCCCCGGCTTTGGGAGCCTGTCTTCCATGTTATCGACTGTCCCCAAACTCATCGGTGGTCCCAGGGTGCACTGGCGGGGTTCCCGTCCCACCTGGAGGGAAAAGCTGTAAGCAGCGTGGGCAGAGATCCAGGATGGCCGGGGGTGCTGCCCCCTGCCATGGGCACCTCTCCCATTTGTGTCAACCATCTCCAGGCTCAGAAGTGGTCCTGGGGAGGCCCAGCAGGGTCCCTGTCTCTCCCCGTAGGGAGAAGCTGTAATTAAGGTGTGATATATGCCCACAATACCACTACAAAACATATTTTAGTATTTCATGTCCCATCTTTTCTCCAGCATGGGGTCTGGCATGGATTCACATGCTCATGAATATTCCCCGTTGTCAGGCTGGGAATCCTCGGTAAAGAAAAAATCTGTTTGTGTTTCATTTCTGAACTGTCTTTCTACTAATAACCAATCACTGGTCTCTGGGACATACTGCCCCCTGCCAATGACTGCCCTCTACCTAAGCCCCTCTGGCAGCCATCTTCAGATTTTTACCGCACGTTCAAGTGTTGGGAGTCCTCGTGCTTAGCTCTCGAGCTTTTACTGCGTGTTGTATTTTTTCAAAGAGTTTACTCTTTATTTTTCCACGGGACGAGGGTAGTGCTGAGGACGCACCCCTCCTTCATGCCCAAGGTGCCATTGGGCTTCCATCTCAACAAGCCCTTGGGGTTACCCGTTGTCTTCCCGATGCCTTTGTCGCCGGCTGAGAGGACTTTGCACTCGCTGGATGTGGCTAGAGCGCTGAAGTTCTACGTGGACGTCACGAAGAGTTTTCAGAAGACATCACAGCTGTTTGTGAACTTTGGTGCTGTGAACCAAGGGAAGGCCCTCTCCAAGGCTCACATTTCCAGATGGCTCTCCGGCTGCATCATGCACTGTCACTGGTTGGCAAACCGCCCATTGCCCGGCAGTCCGAGAGCCCATTCGACCAGAGTGATCGCTGCTACTACAGCGTTCCTGGCTGGTGTGCCCCTGCTGGACATCTGCAGGGCTGCTACGTGGAGGTCGACACACACCTTCACAAGATTCTACTGCGTCGACCGGGATTCTAGGGATGAGTCCAGAATCGGCCAGGCAGTGCTGCGCAACCTGTTCGCTTGAAGGTGAGCCTGGTGAGGAGGTAAGAGGTGCTTAATGTTGAGTTGATGAAATGCTTAATGTTGAGCCTTTCCACCTCCCGTGGTTGTGCATGTGTGTACTGCTATGTTTTCTTGTATTCATGAGCATGTGAATCCATGCCAGACCCCATGCTGGAGAAGGAACAAGTTAATTACCTGTAACTGTTATTCTCCAGCGTGGGTCTGGCATGGATTCACATGCGAACCCTCCCTCCGACCCCTCTGCGCTCTTCTCTTGGTCCTACTGCCACTTTACGTGCTATTAAATCTGAAGATGGCTGCCAGAGGAGGGGCTTAGGTAGAGGGCAGTCATTGGCTGGGGCAGTATGACCCAGAGACCAGTGAATGGTTATTAGTAGAAAGACAGTTCTGAAACGAAACTGAAACTGATCTTATTTCTTTACTGAGGATTCCCAGCCTGATGACAAGAAATATTCATGAGCATGTGAATACATGCCAGACCCATGCTGGAGAACAACCGTTACAGGTAAGTAACTTGTTCCTTGGCCCTAATACAAATCCCAGTTGCAGAGGAGAGTCACTCGACCGAAAAGTCGATGTTTTCTCCTCTATCGAATCACTGTGCAGAGCCCACTGGGACCCCGCTCAAAAATAGAAGACTAAGCGAACTACTTGCAGAATCACAAAAAGATTCGCCAAACAAGAAATCGAACCTGACGACAGAAATGTCAGCAATAACAATCGCTCTGGCCCTGTTCGGCAAGCTTTATGAAGCAATCAATGATTCAGCCAAAGACAATACAATAATGCTGGCAATGATGCACTCAAAACTTATCTTTGTCGAGGGCTACATAACGGCCATAGAGTCGAAAAACACTGTGCAACAGGCCCTATGGGAAGCCAAACTGGCACGTATGGAAGCCAAACTGAATGAAAAAACAGCCCTCCAGCCAGACGTGGTAGTGGGTTTAAAAAACCCACGCAGACCCCCATCGACAACTTCTGTCTTGGAGGTGCCCCGATTTTTAATAAAACAGTCTTGAAAGCGACAAGAGTAACAAGCCCATTGTCCAAATCGGGTTTATCTGCCACTCAACCCATTTTGAAACACGACTCTACCAGTAAACAGAAAGTGGCTCTGTCACTGGCAGGAACTGGCCAGCCATTTGCTACAAAAGCAAACAACCCCGCTGCCCAATCTTCGGCTAAAGATGCTACTCAACCAACCTCGACTTCATCAGCTGACCAACAAGCAAACACCAGGGACGCCCTAGTTACCCTTGACCTTACCAAATCGCCTAGGTCAGCTTCTGAGTTCTCAACATAGAGTACCTTAATGGACCTAACGCAACACTGGGAGACAAATGCCAAAGCAGAAGAAACACTGAAACGCAGTTGCTTGAAAACTATACCATCAGCCGGCCCTGTTGTCTCAGGGACGACATTGGCAACCACCACGATGGCCATTATCCGGCTACCTTCTGACAGCGCCTCACAGACCAAACCTTCTCTCCGCCAGTCTGATGATCGAGTCGTACCAATATCTGGTGCACAAATAACAGACCCTCCTTCCTCAAACTTTGAGGATAGCAACTTGTCAGCCCTCATAAGTACAAAACCACCGGCTACCAGAAGTCTTACCGGCTAACAGACACGTTTTTCACGGCCGAAGCTCGCTGAGAATCCTATAAGAGGGACTTGCATTTTCAAACTGGAACAAGCATCGGGCAAAGATAGCTACATCGTCCTAAATAGAAAGTCAGTGTTCAGAATATTAGACAAAATAGACACGCTGAGGTCATTAAGAAAAGAAGGTTTCACTCTAATCGAGCCCTATCATACGGACCAAAAAGCAAAAGCTTACCTCCATATTAAAACCTCTGCACTTCAAGATGTCCCGCTCGATGTGTTCAACAATCTCAAGCGTGCCGGCTTTATTCTCTCAGAAACTCCAAGGTCACACGAGGAGTCTCGCAAAGCCAAGTACAGCGATACCAGGATAAAAAAAACATCACTATATATCAAAAACTGAAGAACTTCTCTAGAACAACTCTAAGAGACACGAGACAAACCTGATCTCTCGAGAGAACAGTCATCAAAGACCCTACAGGCATCACCTAGAAAGGTAGGCATCTTCCAATGACCGTGCCTGAAACGAGAGCGAAAAAAAAAGAAACAACGAAGACCTGACAAGACCTATGAACGTAAGCGGCTTACGAGTTCTCAAGCAACTCTGTCACACTGAGACACCCTGGAGACAACAAAAAGCCCTTTGCGATCTGTCAACAAGATCAGCTCTCATAGAGGCGCATCGCCGGACCAAAGTGAGAAGAGAATTCTGAGGGGCCCGTGGGAATGGTTACAAGCAGCCCTAATGCTAAATACAAACTATGGCAGATAGCAATTACAGCTTAAGGACACGCTGGAGTTGGTGTCAACCCAGCTTGAATTGGAAGACGCTCCCAAAAAATCTTTGAGTATGGGCTCATGGAACACCAGAGGACACGCCCACTTAACCAATCCAGAAAATCAACACTTGGGGGCTTTTTACATCTTGTGTCTCCAGGAAACCTGGATGGTGGAGATGCCGTCTCTCGACGGCTTCTCACCTGCATCAAAAGGCTTGCTTGACCGTCCTTCTTCCAGCCTTTTGCTGGCGGTTTGCCTGGGTTCAGGGTCATCAAAAAGCTGGTAGAATCATACGGAATCCTCGCAGTTTTGACATCATGGAGACATCAAGACCCAAGCTGCAAACACTGGATCACGACAGAGTTAGTTAGCTATTGTGAATTTATACTGGAACCCGCAGAAAACATCTACAGAAAACTTCTGCAACTCAGTAGCGGATGTTATTGATACATCTGCGTTGACCAGAATATCACACACACAATTATATGCAGAGACTTAAACGCCAAATGTTCAAGCCCCACCAGTTAAATCAACAACCAGTCTACACATTCCTCGTCGGAAGAAAGTGGAACGTCATGGCTGAATCTAATGGACTCGTGGAATTTCCACAATGTAGCATGGCTGAAAGCCTGGCAACCCACGTTCCCGACATGGGAATGAGACAATTCAAAAGCAACCCTTGACTGCTTCATCTCCCACGGTTTGCTCTCATATATAGAGTCATCGAAGTTATCAGAACTAAAGATAGCGACCACAATTTACTATCAATGTCTTGGGCCTCTGTATGTCCACTGAACAAAATGTACAAATTGACCGTGGAGGCAAACAGCCAACAAACACGGCTATGTTTGACTGCTACAAACATCAAAGACCTCATGGAAAAATATAGAAGTACCAAACAAACCTCCTTCTGCAAAATCAGAAAGACCTAACTACCTGCCTTTCTTGTTGAAGTACAAGGTGGCGGCGAAAGGGGGAAAGAAAGCCACTGCTAAGACTGACCATGCGTATGATAAAACCGTGGTTGAAAAAAGAAGACTCCTGAGGAAACTGAAAAGATCTGCCATGACGCATAACACAGAAAAGGCCTGGTCGAATTGGCACCAAGAAACAAAGATCTACAAATCGTGGCTAAAAAAACCACAGACACAATCTCTACCAAAACTACGCTGAGGCCATGTTAAGGACACTCAGTACCAAGAGATCTCGCAATTTCTGGTCATTAATCAAAAAATCGGATTCCTCTCTTGAGAGCCAACTTTCCAACTCAGTTCCGGAAGCCAAGTGGGTAAAATTCTTCTCAGATTTGTTTTCTGCTCCCCTCACTCAAACGGCACCTTTGCGTCAGACACAGAAGTTCCTTGCATTGATCTAACAAGCAAAGACAATATAAGAGGAGCATTAAGGAAACTTAATACATCAAAAGCCCCGGGCCCAGATGGCCTAACGAACGTTGATTTAAAACACACTGAGGAATGGACCAGTTTCATCAGCATGATTTTCACTCACTGTAGAAGAGCAAAGCTTATCCCGAGCTCGTGGATGCAAGCAGTGGTGGTTCCAATTTTTAAGCTGGGCAACAGAGAGGATCTGGCGAATTATCGCCCGATCGCTCTCCTAGACATTATCGTAAAGATTTTTGCTACTCTGCTACTTAAACATTTCCAGAACTGTGCCAGAACATGGCCGAGCTCGGATCCCTTCCAAATGGGATTCCAAAAAAATGGAAGTACGGCAGTGAATATTCTACTGTTGAACATAATAAAATCAAACAAGGCGCTCCAACAGTCTTTTTGGCTTTGTAGACTTGTCTCAGGCATTCGACAAGGTGGATAGATGCATTTTGTGGAGCAAATTGAAAGCGTGGAATTGTCCATCTGAAATTCTAGAGCCGGTGATTGCTAGCCACACACACCAAATTATGGATCTGCCTGAACTGTCATGGTTTTATGTCAAATGAAATACCTTCCGAACGTGGGGTAAAGCAGGGCTATCCACTTGCACCAGCCCGTTTTGTCACTTCTTGGGCAACTACAAGGACTCAGAAACAACAACAAGGGCCTTTCCTCCCAAAATAGGCAATGTAAATGTATTGCGCATCTTGTACGCTGACGACCTGATCTTATTAGATCAGCACACATTGGTCTACAGCGCCAGTTAACAATTCTTGCACACTATATGGAAGTAAACAATCTGGAAATCAATAAATCTAAGACAAAGATTATGATCAGGGGAAATCACCCTTCTAAGAACAAAAACAACCTAAACTGGTTTCTGGACAGCACAACAATTGAAGTGGTGCCCTACTTCAAATACCTTAGAGTGTTAAATGATGGCTCCACAAAATAGCAAAAAATGCAGCTGGTCCTATGGGAAATAAACAAGGAACCTTACAGCCCAAATGAGAGCCACTGATGAGAAATATGGCATATTTTCTCTACTCCCCGTTATCCATTTCTACAAGGGTAAAGTGATGCCGACCTTAACATATGGGATGGACACTACCTTAAACATGCCGTCCTCACTATGGTCTAAACTAGAAGGTTACCTGTGGAAATCGGTGCACGCCCTGCCCAAATCCGTCTCAATGGCAGCACTTAGGCAGGAACTCAGTCTCTTGTCCCTGGCTGCAACAGTAGAGCAGAGAACCATGCAACTATACAGAAAAACACTACTGCTGGACAGCTTACCGATATAGAGGATCATCGCTGAAGAGATGAAAAACCACCACTATAAAATACTAAACATATGTGCAGAGGATCAAAAGGTCAAGCTGAATGACTTAGCTTGTACTGAAGACGACCTGAAAGTAAACCCGCAAAGGGTCAAATTCAAAATGGAATGCCGAGACTGGATTTCAACATCTGAAAAAGCAGAAGCCAATAAACTCTTAAAACACCTGCCACCAAACTTCAACAAATTAAAAACTCCTCTGGCCTACTGCTCCAAATTTCCAGATAAACGGCTGATGAAAACCTTCATGAGAGCACGCTTGAACCTCCTTCCTACTCGTGAAATTTTAGCCATTATTCTACAGACAAATATTAATGAGTGCAGATTATGCGAGTCGCCAAAACAAACAGAAACTCTAAGACACCTTGTGATGCATTGCTCTGAGATGAGACAAGACAGAGCAGCGTACCTGACTCCGTTATGTGCTGACCTCCATTGCATAAGAGGAAGTATGGTGTAACCGTCTGATCGGCGTGGAAAACACAAAATGGACTATTGCCACAGCAAAGCTGTTTGAAATTGCCTTCAAAAAGATCAATTCATGTCAAAACTCGTCAGTCTAAGAGTGTGTCTCACTGACTTTTAAAACTCCGGGCAATCTTATGTTGGTGTTTCTCACGTCCTATCTATGAACTGCTCGTTTTTTTTTTGTTCTACCTGCTCATGTCCTCACATTTATTTTTGTCATCTTTGTTTTTGTTTTACTCTTTCACTTCTTTACCATCTTCATCGATCTGTTCAAGACCTTGTAAAAGTCGCAATTTGATTACATACAAGTAAATTAAAAAAATGTTTCACAAAAAATAATTGTGTAATCGCTAGGCCATTTTTAGGATCTTGGACAAAAGTATGTATATCAGTGATCCTCCCAACAAGAGCAGGGTAGGCTCCGAGTATAAATATGAAGACAGCAAGAAGTAGTCTGTGTATGTCAACATTGGATAGCACCATGGGCACCTCCAAAGAGAAACTCGGTGAAAAAAGAGTTGGGGAACTGCTCCCTCTTCTAGTCGTCAAGCAGAAAGTCTAAATCGGGCATTTTTTCATTTACTTCAGTACTCCACACTCCAATGTCAACAAACTCCTGTGGCTCAAGAACAGTAGCTTTCTCACTCCTTGCTATAGTAGCTACAAAGAGTGTTTCAGCTGAGCCACAGTCCAAATGTACACTTTGTTTAATGGATAATCTTTGCGTCCTTCTTTCTCGGTCGAGTCTGCATGTGCTGAACTTCTGCTCCTTGACTTGCTTCTGAATGTGTTGGGGGTATGTCAGCCTCTCCAGCGTAGACTTTCACATCTACTAGGTGTATCCACGCTAATCTCCCTAGGACCTTGACTGTTGACGGAGTAATGTCCTCCACAACGAAAGGGCCGCCAAATCTGGACTTTTGCCACTTTCTCGTGAAGTTCCTTATTAGAACCTTATCTCCAGCAAATAATTTAGGTACACATATTCTCTCAGGTCCGGTTGCTGTATGGTCTTCATCTGTGTTCTGAGACCGACACCCCGTCCGCTTGACTTGACTTGACTTGAACTGAAATGACAGAGATGAAAGCGGTCATCCATGTTAAGTTCTCATGTAACACACTTCCTAAAAATTCTGCAGTTGGCTGGGCATCACTCTTAGTCCTCGATGGAGGAGTCGGAGGCGTTCTCATTCGCCTCTGTGTAACTAATTTGTGTGGTGTGAGGTGGTGCTCAGAGCTGGGCTGATTTCTCAATGCATATAATGCAAGGGGCAAGTAATGCAGCCACCCCTTTTTCAGTGTCAGTTTCAACTTTGCTATTCTATCTTTGAGCAGACTGTTGAGTCTCTCATGTAAACCATTTGCTTGCAGGTTATAAGCAGAAGAAAACTTTTGTTTACTGCTAAGCAATAAGCTAATCTGCTCAAATACCTCATTCACAAAATGGCAACCATTATCTGATCTCAACACCTCACATACTCCCCCTCTAGGAAATACTTCTCGGATTAAAAAGTGGCATCAGGATGTATGCATGGACCAGCTTCAATCCATTTCGAAAACGGGCACACTACTACTATCATCTACCTATATCCATTACAAACCTGCAGCATATCAACATAATCGATATGTTAATGCTGAAAAGGACTATTTGAATTACTCCTTGGACTGTTCGCAGTGTGTGCCCAGCACTAAACCTTTGACATACGATGCAATTTACTACATAAAAAGCAACTAACAGGTTTGGTACAAACAAGTCCTCCGCAATGGTTGCTGTGAGGCGCTGCCTAGTAACATGTGCAGGGTAGTGTAGCTGTTCTAATGCCACCCTTAATAAGGCTACAGTCATCACTGGTTTACCAGTGCTGTCTTGTCACCACAGTGCTTCGGAAGACGTTAAAGAACATCCCCTCCGCGTCCACAGTTCTTTCTCTTCCAGTGGAGCTTCACCTTGAACATCCATTAACTGTGTTCGTGACAAATGATTAAATCTTTCTTTCACAACCACTATTACAACAATTTTCTCTTTCACATCAGGAGTTTCAAAACTAAAGATATCAGAAGAATATGCAACTCTTTTGGCCTCTTCGTTTGCGGCTCAGTTTCCGCGTGAAATAAAGTCAGTTCTCGTAATATGTGCTGTGCACTTAACTATTGCGATGGCTACCAGGAGTTGTTGTGCTGTAATAAGCCTGTCTAACAATGTGGCGTGTTGCACTGGAGTGCTTTACGCTCAGAGGTAGCCCCTCCTTTTCCAGCGTGCTAATCCTGCGTGCGCGGTTGACGTCACGTAGGCAGAGTCACTGTACACATCACTTTCTGCCCTGCGTGATTCTCAAGTGCGACAATAAGCGCCACCAATTCAGCAGCCTGTGCTGAAAAATGAGATGGTAGTCTTGCACTTGCTACCACTTCAAATTCCCCATTGGCTCTGTGTTTTACCACAGCTGAGTCTGAGTGCCTTTCTCCATCAGTTTGATCGATCCCTGAAGAACTGTCAATAAAGAGAACCACCCCAGCTGCTAGTGCATTCACTTTTACCATCGGGATCTCTTCATAATTTTACACCTGACTATTTGGATCGCTAGGTTCGATATAACCAACTCATGGGCAGAAGCTCTTTGAGACATCCGTGTACCCTTGGGTTTCTCCAAAACAGCAAACAAAGCATGCTCAACAAATAACGTCATGGAACACCCCATCACTATGCTTGCCGATTTCTCGATAGCGAACGTGGATGCTGCCAGCGATTGTTCAGAAGGGAAGTGACCCCCTAATAACTGGGTCCAGAATCCCACTGTAATATGCTAAGGGTTTGTACCCCAACATAGTTCTCTACACGAGTATTGCTGTCATGACTGCCCCATTCATGTGCGAGAATAAAAAGAACTCAGAATAATTGGGAATCCCTAAAACCGGGGCTGTACAAATCGCCTTTTTCAGTTCATCAAACCCGCCTCCATTTCCTCAGTCCATTCAATTTTTTCCTTATTCGCCTGTGCATTCTTCAGGGCCTACAACAAGGGCCTTGTGTATGAACTATAATCAAATACCCGTGCTCTAACATAATTACACAGTCCTAAAACCTGTTGCATTTGCTTTATCGTGGGTGGTTTTGAATTTTTCAAGATCGCCTCAGCTCTTTCAAGTGTAACTTTTTTCCTTCATGCAAGATTAACTGTCCTACATACAACACCTTTTCCTGACAGTACTGCAACTTCTCTTTATCCACTTTATATCCTTTGTCTGCTAAAATGATCGTTAGCTGAATTGTGTCTCGTATGCCCTCTTCTTCTGTTGTGCTACGAACCAAAATATCTACGTATTGCAGCACAACACTTGACAAATCAATATTGCTTAGGTCCAACTGCAGGACCCTATTGAAGATCGATGGAGACTCACAGTACCCCTGGGGCAAATGTCTACTTTTCAGCTTAGTCTGACGGAACGTGAATACCGCAAGATCTTGGGAATCTTTGTGCAACAGGATTGAGAAAAACGCATTTTTCAAGTCAATAACTGTAAAATATCGTGCTTCAGGAGGAATGCTGCACAAAATCGTCGCAGGATTCGGAACTAGAGCAAACTCTGCCTCTACAATCTTTTTTATCGGTCTCATGTCCTGAATGAAACGCCATGACCCACCCTTTGATTTTTTTCATTGGATACACTGCGGTATTACATGGTGATTCTGACGTCAGTAAGAAACTTTGTTTCATCATAGCTGATTTAGTCTTAAAAATACCCTTGTTTGCCTCTCGAGACATAAGATACTGCCTGCTCGATGTAAAATTGCACCTGGCTTCAATTTAATTTTAATTTCTCCCACCTCTTTAACATGCCTACGTCATAAGGGCCCGTAGTCCATAAAGAAATTGGTACTTTCTCCATTTCCTCATCAAAAAATGCGGAACGCTGCCGCACTATCATCTTCTGTGGAACCTCTTGTCTTTCTGTCCTAATCCAATACGTAATGCTCATTTCGAACACTACTTCATCGTCTGACGGGTCGTCTATAAGCATATTCTCGTCAGTGGCATAAGTCAATCTATATCTTTCCCCAATAGCAATCACTGTTCTCCATGGCCTGCCTACATCATCAAAACCTTCGATCATGGCCAATTCCCCTCGCACTATGGCTGCTGTAATTCCAAGAGAAAAACTAGTCCCCCCTACCCCCCTTCGTCCATAGGTATCTGTGGCCTGAACAGAAATTCATCAGGTATTCTCATAGTCTTGCCCACTAAACCGGGTAACCACGTTAACAAAATACATACCTCATAATGAAAAACTTCAGGTTCTAACGGCGCTCCTTGCAGATCTATTTGCCCTGTAAATGCTGTGATAAATATGCCCACATTTAAAAAATATATTCCTGGCTTTGAACACACTATGCCTTCAAATGTGAAAGAAATCGGCATATTTAACTTCGTCATTAAATCTCAGCCCAGTATATTAACTGGTGTCTGCCTTGAATACAACAATGGGACAGACATGTCACTCTCCTATAGAGACTAGCAATTTCTCAGTAAAAGGAACTCAACTTGTAGCTCCAGAGAACCCTTGAGCATTCATGGCATTTTGTGATAACAAAAATGTTCCCTCTCGTATACACGTGTGAGTTGCCCCAGTGTCTACTAAAAAAGAAAAGGATTTGCCTCCTATGGTAACATCAACCCTTGGTCCCTCTTGAGGATTTGGCGTCACTGATAGTACTGAACCCATCGTCACCCTGTGAGCTGTCCTATTGTGGGTGCATGCTTATTCCCGTACCTGTCAAAGGGTTCCCACCCTCGATGGTGACACCGCCTACTCTAGGAGTCAATAGCTGTCCTGTATTTGGGCTCTGTCTGATCTTGGGCGAACCCATCCCGACTTTGTGGGCTATATGCTGGAGGATAAGCTGTCTCCCCCTCTTGAGAATTGCCAATTTGTAACGTAACATTGGCTCCCACATGATCGCACAATGTGCCCTGTCATTCCACATGTCCAACACACAAGAGGGGGATCTTCTAATTTGCCATCCTTGCATTTCTAGATTATCACTTTGCACATTCTGAAAACCACCTTGGTTATTCTGAAAGTTTCCCTGATTATTCGGAAATCCTCCTCTACCTCGGAAGCCTCCCCTGCCTCTCGACATAAATTTGTTTCCTCCTTGATCCGACTGCCGTTGGTTATTCACCTGTGGCATACCTACTTTCTGTTGTGATCCTAGCCCTTCTCTGCTAGTCAACATCGCCCCTTCTATAGCATATTTCGAAAGCTGCTTCTGTACTGGTTTCGCTTCCTCAAGCTTCCTAGCATCTTCCCTCCTTTGATTTTTCTCCTGCAGTAATTAACAATGGTGCACAATTGTCAGCTGTATTTCTGGCCATTGCTTTGCTTCCATACCTACCAGCTTCTTGAGCTGTCTCTGCACCTGTTCTGGCAATCCCTGACATAAAATATGATAGAATACATGTATCGATTTCCCCCAATGCTCTTGAGTTTCCAAATACCACTGTTCCTGAAAATTCTGAATGTAAGCAAGCGGATCTTCGCCTTCCTGCATTTTGCGTGCCATAATTGAGCCCATATCGGACGTATCGGGCTATTGTACTATAAGCCCTTCCTAGACTGCCGCCCTACAATTATTAAACGGCGCTCCATCATGCGCTATGTTCTGTGTTTCGACACTGAGTATCCTGCTCTTGTCCAAATGTCATCAGCCCTTTACGCAAGGATAGCTGCTAGAAGGCCCTTAATGTCCCCTATAGCTAACGTGTTTCCTCTTGTCATTTAGTTCATAGATCCATTTCCCCGCCCGACGTTAAACTGAGCAACTTACATCTTAAATTGTCCTTATCCATCTGGGGCCCTGGGATATACTGCGGTCTGGCACCTCCTTTTTCTAACAAGGGAAATTGGAAAATCCCAAAATCGCAATCGGCTCCCATCGTCTGCCTATCCATAGTAGGGACAATGGTTCTTTATCGCCTTCTTCCTGGCATTGACCTCAGTCTGCTCACATATGGTGGCGACTCCCCCCTCTCAGTAAGAGGGCGCCTTTTAAGTCGCTCTGAATGCGCCATAGGCTCCGATATCCTTTTCTTGGGTAAATCCAATACTCCTACATCCCGTCCCCTTACCTCCATACTTATGGGACATTCCTCCATCCTGTGGGACGGGACCGGAGCACTTTGAAAAAGCATCACATTTTTCCAAAAATGTGTCCTTCCTCTCTTTTTATGCAGGGCACCGTGCACGGCCGTAACCCCACCCCTCCTTAGCTCCGCCCAGCGCATCGCCCATCAGTCCTTTTCTCCGCACGTTTGGGACTGGACGCACTAGCATCTCCGGAAGATTTTTTTTTTTTTTTTACTTCCAGGTTCTCCTCTCCTGCCCCGGCTAGCGGTCGCAAATCCGTCTATGCCGTTTCAGTTATATTTTCCTACTTGTTCTTCTTGTCGGCAACGCTTCGCTAGAGCAGATCCCCATCCTCTTTGTTTAGAGTGTTTGGGTCCGGACCACCGGTGGGGCTCGTGCTTTTACTGTGACTCCCTTTCGGTCTGGGCGCTTCAACGTCGTTTGGAGCGGTAGGAGGAGGTGTTCAGCGCGCTCCCCATTGCATTTTCTTACGTTCATCAAAAAAAAGAAGAAACGCCCGGTGAGTTCTTTACTTTTTAGAGCACCCAGCCGGGGGACTCCTTCCCGGGGTCTTCCCGGTCCTTGAGGAGCGTCAATAGCTCTCTTACCGGGGTTTGTCCTGAGGTGCCTTCTGGGCCTAAAAAGTGTACCAGAGTTTTCTCTGATGGTCTCCGTAAGGGGCCTATTGACACCGGATTGATATCAGGCCCCTCCTGTGGTGGCTAGTTGTGGGCCCAGCTCAGCTGTGGCGGCGGGTACTGGAGCTTGCTTCGAGGTCTCCCGGGTTGGAGCTTCCCGTAAAAACGCTGGGGTACGCCCTGAGGCCTCTTTTCGGGCTGTTAGTACCAAACAGAAGTTCGAGGCCCGTGGTAGGGCTATAGATACCAGGCTTGGGTCTGAGGTCCCTCGTTTGGTGGCTAAGGTGACGTACAGTTCTGAGAGGCCAGTTAAGGTATTGTCAGTGAGGTGTGTGCCTCATCGGTCCCTTTCAAGCGGTGATACCAGATCTGTTGAATGGGCACTGAGTGAGGTCTTCGACCGTAATTCCTCAGTTACCGGCAATACCGAGGTCCTTCTGTTGAAGGCTTCTCTGGCTGTTGGCATGTCTCAAAAACATTCTAGGCCTCACAGCACCGGTTCGGCCGAGGTTCCTTGTATCAAAGCTAAAATGAAGACCCCTAACCCACCTGTGGAGATCCCTGTCTCAATTCAACACGTGTCGCAGTTCCCCTCAGGTGTGGACAAAATGGCGGCCTCTCCCGCCAAGACTACGTCGGCCATTTTGGATACCTCCCTTACAACTGCGCCATCGGGCCTAAGTGTGGGGAGTGGGTTGTCAGGTGAACCCTTTCCTTGTGCACATCCTTTCCCTCCAGTTTGACTGGAACGCTCGGATGCCCCTACAGCACAATGTATCGCTTCCATAGACATTGGCTCCCCTGATTTACATGGACACCAATGGGGAAGGGCCCTCTTGGCATCCCTTTCCCTTGCGTCCCTGGAATTACCCTGCTCCTGAGAGGCCTCCTCCAGTTGCACCTAAATCATCGACGGAGGACACCATTTTTGGCAAGTTTCAAAGACTAATGCATTCCGACCCCATGAAGGAGTATTTTCGTGGCTTGTTTAGGGAGATATGCCCCACCTGGCCGACGGTTCCAGCTGCGGCACCAGTGATTCCGCCGGCACCGCCTTTACCGACTGGGCCTCCACTGGCTTTTCCTCCCTTGCCTCCGTTGTCCCCATTGGACAAGTCACCAGTGCTGCCTGATGCAACTCAGCCTGATCCGGATATGCTGGACGATGCACAAGAGGATCAGGACAGCGATGACCAGCCCCGCTCTGTCAGAGCTTTTCATGACCGGGTGCTGGACATGATGTGTTTACTAGATGTTCCAGTACCCGAGGCACCTGCTCTGCAGGAGAGGGTGCTTTCGGGGCGTTCTCCTCATCTCCTTCGGAGCTTACCGGCTTGTTCTTGCAGAAGGACGTTTTAGCCGAGGTCCGTAAAGTTTGGGAAAAACCACACTTGGGACTGTTTGATTTTTCTGGGTTTTCGCTGGAATACGATCGACTGCAGGGTATACCTGACCGGGAACAGAATGGCGGATCTGGTAGACACGTGTCAGGTCTTTACGCAGTCGGGGAGCATGTCGGCCTGGTGGTTCCAGAGGCTCTTGGGCCTCATGGCCTCGTGTGTTTTGGCTCTTCCTCTTGCTCGGCTCAAGATGAGGCGGACACAGATGGCTTTTCGGAGCTCCTGGCGTCAAGCTTTGAACGAACCCGGACTCCAAAATGATTTTGATTCCAGCTTTCATGATAGCAGACCTTTTGTGGTGGTCGTCTCTCGGCAATCTGTCAGTGGGCGTGGCTTTTCAGGACCCAGTTCCACTGATGAGTCACAACGGACTCTTCCCTTCTGGGATGGGGTGCGACGTTGGATCTAATTCAAGTTTCCGATCTCTGGTTGCCACAAGACAAGCTCTTCCATATAAATTACCTGGAGCTCTTGGCGATTTTCCTGGCGCTCAAGGCGTTCAGGCCGGTCATTGTCAACCAAGTGGTCCGTGTCCGCACGGACAATGTGGTATCCATGATTTACATCAACATGCAGGGTGGTACCAAGTCCCCTCCTCTTGTGGATCTTGCCATTCAGATTTGGGAATGGGCAGTGCAGCATGGCATCTGGCTGGTGGCCGTACACATTCCGGGTCAGCTGAATGTAACTGCGGATGCTCTCAGCCGACGTACAATGGTCAGCTACGAGTGAGAGTTGAAGTTGGAGGGCCTCTTACAAATCTTCTAGTGTTGGGGCACTCCAGAGGTGGACCTCTTTGCAACAACGGACAACAGGAAACTTCCTCTGTATGGCTCCAGGAACGGAATGGGAGCCTCCTCTTTGGGGGATGCTCTTGATATTCCCTGGCACAATATGAGGGCTTTTCCACCCCTGCCTCTCATTCATCGGACAATTTGCAAACTGAGGAACACGGTGGACTGTTCTCTTCTGCTCATAGCTCCGTGGTAGCCGGCCAGGTTCTGGTTTTCTGAGCTTCAGCATCTGTCGGTGTGTGCGCCGATCAGGCTTCCGTTGGTTCCCGACCTGCTTCACCAGAGAGATCGGCAGCTGTGGCACCCCTCCCCACAATCATTCAGCTTGGCGGCATGGCGCCCGAGTTCAGATCTCTAGAACATCTCAACCTGTCTGCTGATAACATGCACATTATTCAGGGAGCCAGGAAGCCATCGACGAGATCTCGGTACAGGAGCAAATGGCTTTGGTTCTGCCACTGGTGCTTAGCTAAGCAATTGGATCCGAGGGTGGCTTCAATCAACACTGTGTTGTCTTTTGTCTCTCATCTAGTGGAGTCCGGCATTTATGTCCTCTCATGCAGGACTTATCTTTCGGCTGTTGCTGCCTACTTATCCACGGACCAATGCTCTTTTTTTCACTATCAAATCCAGTGATTAAAAGGCACTTTGCGGGTCTAATGCGTCTTTACCCTTCTGTTCGCAAACCGCATCTGACGTGGGATCTGAACGTGGTCCTTACGGCATTGTGTCATAAGCCCTTTGAGTCAATGGCTACGGTAGATCTTAAGCATCTTTCGTGTAAAGTGTCTTTCTTGATCGCTGTGACTTCGGCAAGACGTGTGAGTGAGCTCCAGGCTTTGTCTGTGCAGCATCCCTTCTTGGTTTTCCACAAGTATAAGGTTGTCCTGAGGACGAAACCTTCCTTCCTACCGAAAGTGGTCTCGGATTTTCATCTAAATCAGTCAATCTCCTTACCCGTCTTCTTCCCAAACCCGGCTTCGGAAGCCGAAAGGGTTCTCCATTGCCTGGATGTTAGAAGAGCTCTTAACTTCTATCTGGACAGAACATCTGAATTTAGGAGTTCTTCTCAACTATTGGTGAGTGTTAGGCAGAATTATATGCAGTACCCATTGGGAACACTAAACGCAATTAAGACTACAAGTGACAGTACAATTTCACCTTTGGTACAAGCCTGTACTACACAGTTATAGTGGTAGCAGTAGCGGAGCAGCCAGGCTTATCTCAAGAGTAAGTGAGCAGTACAAGATTGTTTCACAAAGGACAGCAATTACTATGATTCAGGCAAACACTGACTGAAGGTGTCTAAGTAAAAGAATATATATTTATTTACGTATCAGTTGTATAACAGTTCACCTTTCTAAGCAAGTTAAAAATCACAATAAAAAATACACCACACCACTTCCCTTAAATTCCAGACAAGTTAAGCTCACAAAATGAAGTGGGAGCAAAATGGCACTACAGCAATTTAAAAGGGAGGGAAAGACAAAGTTATTAGAAATTAGACAACACCAACAGGTAAGTATTCTGGGCAATTGAACACGAGAGACTACATTGAGGAGATCAGATAGAAAAGGCTTAGGGCCAAAATCAATAGGTCAAAAGTCTTTTGCTCAAAATCACACAGTTGAGGGTAGTTTGCGTTAAAGTTTGTGGCACAGATTCCGGGCAGGGTTGGTTGGTAGAAATGTTAGCTCAAAGAGAAGAGAAGGACAAGCCCTCGGATTGGAGAAAGATTTCAAACACTTTCACCGCGGCTGAGCGAACACACAACTGGATTTGCACAGTACCTTAAAATGGAGAGGGGGCTGTAGCTGAGGCAGACAATCATGGTAGTTCCTGCAGGCTCACGGTTTCTGAAGCGACTGTCGGACTGATCAGAAGTAGGAAGACTGGAGTGTCCTGCACTACCCAAGGAAGAAACCAGCAGCAGCGCCAAACAACGAATAAAAGGTGCGTGCCTTAAAACCCAAGCAGGGTCCGACCTTCCTGGCTATCCGGCCCACTGTATCTCTGTACAGCAAATTCGACCAGAGGAGGGGTCCTGGCTTGTAGTCTGGGCAAACTGGTTGGTCCCACAAGCTCAAGGGAAGAAGTTTACTGGAGGATCTTCTCTGTCAGATTCGGAGATTCGGACCTGCAGCAGGGCTTCACTGGGCGGTTCAGTCGTGGTAGGTGTCCTCTTCTTCCAGTTCCTCGTTGGTTCTTTTGTTCCAGTGGCGCTGCTGCCTTTCCAGTCCCAGAAACCTGCTTTTTATGCATTTTTCCCCCATTCATACAGCCTGGCTGTCAATCACACAGCAGGGTGGCTGGCCTGGCAAGGCAAGTCCCCTTAGCCAATCAGACAAGAGTGCGACTTGGGTTACTAAGGCAACCCATGGCAGGGGTCCGAAGATCCCTCCCTCACATCCTGCCTACCTAGACTATCCAGGCGCCTTAAGGAGGGCTTCTGTGCAGAAACCTGCGAAAAGACAGCGAACAAAGGAGTCATCCCCGGTTTGGCGCGCAGAGTAAAACACAAGAAAGACTTTAACAAAAAGAAATGGCGAATAAACCCAGCCGGAACCAAAATAAAATGTATTTGGTCAAGCGGGTTTGGGGTCTGTGATTTAAAGTCACTGTATAAAGTTAATGGCAACGTTATATGTTTCTGGGGCACAGTAGTCAGCTCCAGGAAAATGGAGTCAGTGAGAAGTCTCAAAGACAACCCTGTGTCACTGCACTGAAGGTGCTGTGTAACACACACAAAAAGTGGTCACATGCGGTAGGTGAGGCTCCAGTGCCCAAGATCACACAAACAGCTCACACTCTTACCAGGTGAAAAAATAAATCCTAGAAATCCAGCAAAGCTGCTGGGGGACTCACTAGGTAAGGGAAATCAACCATTTATGAGAATACTCCCTAACAGTGACCTTTGGTAATCCGCAGGGTAAACAGGCCTCTAAAGGAACTATCTCCAAATGGGTTGCTGACTGTATTTTGGAGTCTTACACTGTTCAGGGCCTCAAACCTCCTAAAGGGGTTCATGCACACCTGATACGGGGCAAAGCAGCTGCGGTTGCTTTTCAAAAGTATGGCCCCTGGGACACCATCGCGTAAGAGGCGACATAGGCCTCTCCATCGGCTTTTTGTAAACACTACTGTTTAGATCTGAGCACCAGAGCTGATGCTCAGTTTGGCCAGGCTGTGCTCAAAAACATTTTTCAGTAAGGAGTTTTCCATCCACCCGTAATTCCAGTGAGGACTGCTTGGGAATCTCCCATACGTATGGAGGAAAGGGGACGGGACGTAGGAGTATAATTAAGTTACTCACCGTAGTGACTACCTTACTCCTAATCCATAGTCCCCTTTCCTCTATACGCCCGCACGCCCTCCCCTCTAATAAGGTTCCTCTGTTATTGCTTAAAGGCGACAGAAATGGACTGATGGGCGATGCGCTTGGCGGAGCTAAGGAGGGCGTGGTTACAGCCGCGTGTGGTACCCTGCGTACAAAAAGAGGGCGCCTTTTAAGTCGCTCTGAATGCACCATAGGCTCTGGTGTCCTTTTCTTAGGTAAATCCAAATCCGACCACCTCACTTCTTTATCAGTCTGAAAACACCCCTTTGGACCGCACAAACCAGCACCCTCTTCCCCACGTAAGGTTTTGCTGTCTTCGTCGGACATATCTTGTCGCCAACTTGTATGGCTGTCATCCTTCTCGTCTCTGTTTAACGGTAGCCTGTCCAAAGACAAGGCTTTATGCTGGAAGCTACACAGGCTTCCCTCCTTGCCTCGTGATTGGGCAATTTCAGATCGAATGTCTTTCCCTTTATTTCTTGATTCACTTTTTGTCCTCATCTCCTGATAAGCCATCTCGATTCCATCTCTGATACCTCCTATCTCAAAATTCTCCTCTAGATCTACTGTAGAGGGTCGTGGTATCGATTCACGCAATGAGAGTAACTCCTCTATGTCTTCCCATAATACTACTGGACTCTGTTCCATGAACTCTTTCTCAATGCGATGAATGTCGCATGCCCCTCTGTCTTCTCTTTTGTTCCAATTCCTCATCAAATTCTCTTTGTTTGTTTGCTTCCTCCCTAACCCTTTCTTCTTCCTGTCTTTTCGCTTCCCTTCTCTCATTTGCCCTATGCACCTCTTCATCTCAGAGTCTTTGCATCCTTTAATCTCTTAATTTCTGTTCTTCTCTTTTCTTTTCTAGCCTGTCTCGTTCAATTGCTTTCTGCCTATTGTCATATGTTCTTTGCTCTTCTGCTCTTTTTTACTTTCTTAACTGTTCTTCCTGATACATTTGTTCCCATCTTTGTCTACTCTTTCTTTTATATACGTCTTCTTTCAATTGTTTCTCTCGTTCCCTGTCTTTTTGTATCTTGCTCGTCTTGATCTTCCGCTTGCTGTACTTCCTCGATGATCTTCCCATCAAGCTTGAGCAATATCTGACCACCCATTTGTTCTGTATGAGCGCTATCTCATCAGCTTTGTCTTTTTCTCCCTTCCATCTCTTAATTTCTTGTTCTTTATCTAGGGTCACACTCAGACGTACACTTTTCTCTTTGTTCCGTAAGACTTTGGAGATCACATACTTTTCTGGAGTCTTCTCTGGGCTCTCGTCACTACAATATGCAGGTGGCTCATGTTACGGATTACTATACACTGTCGCTGCTTTAAGCTCCCTTAATGGATACAATCCTTCATCTTTCGATCTATCGCCATTTACTTCAGGCGCGGTAGTTGGAGCAGAAGGCTCAGCACCCCCCTCTTTACACTGGTTAAGCATCCAGTCTTCAGGAAACGGGTCTTCCCGTTCCCCCTGACACATTTTCCAAAGCTCTAGACTAGCTAACCTTTTTTCCAATTTCTTCCCTCTGTACGCAGCTTGCAAGTATGTGGTCACATGTTGCAGAACTGCTTTTGACAGTTATCCCCCTTGTGGCCAGGGCATGAAAATGTTATCAGCCGTGCCCTTAACCCATTCTGCACTATATTGCTTAAGCTTGGGTGCGTGTTTTGGCAGCTGTTTGCACAGGTGCATAAGCGGAGTAACATCCTCCATTATGACAAGTCACAATCTACTGTCAATACTTACCATTATTTTACACAGAAAATACTTCTGAGAAATACAATATAATATGAGCGTGCACCAATCGTCGCCGCTCCAAACCTCTGTCTCACTCCACTTGAGTCTACCTATTCAGTCAATACCATTGACAAATAAATAATCTACTCTCCGCCTTTTACCACAATCTAGTCTGTCACTCCTCAACATTTCATTATTTCCTTAATGCATACAATACATAAACAGACAAACTGGCCGGCCTTAACATATATCTCGTCTCAGCGCTCCTCGCTGCTTATTCTTACCCCTAAAAATACCCTGATGGGGGTGTGAGTTATCTCCTTTAGTAGAACCTTGTTCGCTTGTCGCCTATATATCCACTTAGATTTTAAGATAACTCCTTTTAGACGTCCCTTGGACGTAGGATTATGGGCTTAATCTGTGACGCTCCTCGTCTCACATATACCTCTAAATGACGCTCTTCGTTGTTAACTAAGTACCCCACCAAACCTCTGTTACTCTCTTCCTATGACCAATTTCTCCACTTAATATGCATACATTGTTTTTTGCCACCTTTCTCAATCTACTCACCATTCGCTTTTCAGCTCCTGACCCTCGGGATCGTCTCCTCCTCAACCGGCCACCTTAGCCTTTGGTTCGCTCTGCTGCCTGTAGAAATTGGGAGCGGAATTCCGTGAAAGAGGGACCCGTCCAACCTATCTGGTTATGTCTTTCAAGAACTTATTTTCGGCCGCTGTCCACAGGAAGCGTCACAGTCCTCCAGCTAAATGGCGGAGGACATCTGATATTTCCGAGACCCTTAAAAGGCTACTGGGTCGATGGATCGAAACCATCCTCTGCTACCACGTGAACCCATAGACCTGGGCCCTTTAAGACAAGGTAGCAATACTTAGAGATGGATGGGGATGCAGAATTTACTCAAACATCAATAATCAAACCGACTCTGGAAGTTAGCAAAATTCAGTGCTGTTTTATTTGCAATTGTCTAAAACAGGGAGCTACAGCGGACTTCAACGGACGTCGCAAAGCACGATCTCCTTGCATTTCAGAAAAAACATAACCTTTATAGTCCAAATTCATCATCATTGATGTCGCACTACGTGGGCAAAATTCATCATCATTGATGTCGCACTACGTGGGAAAATACAAAAACCTACTTGGGGATGTAGAAGGCTTACAGGGAACATCTAAGTATATGTTACATACTAACAGGGGTTGTGATTGGACCTCTAACATCAGGTGGACAACTAAGCCCTCTTTAGTACAAGTCATCTTCATCATCACAAAATACATGACGATTCATTGGTTATACAAACTATAGGATTCTCTGTTACATGGCCCTCTACAATTGGTTGAAACGCTCGTACCCTTGTGGAATATTCCACACGCTAGCAGCACGCAGGCTGGTACCCCAGGTGCTGGGAGGGTCGCCTGGTCATGCCTCCCCACCCAATTATCCCAACATTTATCATCACGCTTGCGGTCTGCCATTCAATTAAGGCTTTGAACTTGGCCTTGCAGAAGCTCTCTGTTCCTGAGAATAAAAGGTAGTGTGGCATGGTCTTATCTTCTGGTTTTGGTGTAGCTCAACCCAAAGTCTATTTTCATCAGACCATGTGACTGGAGACCACGTTTTCGAGCTCTTCGCTGCATATAATACTATTAAACAATGAACTCTTAACGCCTCCAGTGTTTTTTCAACTCACCTGAAACAGAAGTTTGTTTCTTTCTCACGTTCATATAACTACTTGACAGACAACAAGGCTCACAGTGGCCTCGACTCTTGGTGCTGGGCGAGCCAAGCTTATATTGAATTCTCCATCGCCATTAGCTATTTTCCAACTGCGCCTGTACAAGTGTAAAATGACTTTGCATTTTCTTCAGCGTTTCCTCGCACAAGCATCTTCATTTCGATCCCAAAATGTTGCTTATCTTTGACTTCCTCTTCAGATCTTCTAGAATGCCTATGTTCTTTTGTCTTGTGTATCTTTTCAGGGTGTGTCAGTTCAGCTTCGCATGATGTCACCAGTCTTCTTTCTTGTCCACTGTCACACTTCTTCTGGGACTCTGTCCAGAAGCCCATAATTTCTTTGATAATGCACATAGGGTTTTCTCAATGGATACCTTGTTTCAAGAACTCTTTGTGGGACAGGCATCCTCACTGGTACTGCACGTGTTGCAATTTCCGGTTCCCAACATATAGGCAACATGGGGGCGTAGCTTTTGGTTGGTGGCTTTTGGCTCTTCCTCTCCAGCTGTTAACCTCCCTAAAAAGAAATTCCCAACCTAGACCAAGAAATTCTGAAATTCAAGAGAGACTGGAGCTGTGGACCAAATAATTGTTGACATTCCAAAGCTTTTTCTGGATGCAGCTGTATCTCAACCCCTAACTTGCATCGTGACGGTTGCACCGACTATAGACGTAGTAGCTACTGAACTGCCTCGTCCGGTGACTCAAATTGAAGATAGCAACAAAGAACAGTGTCACCTTGCACCAAATGTCTTAATGTCTAAAGTCGCAGCAACTAACAATTTTGTGAGCACTGGCAACAAAATTAGCGTGCTTCAAATTCAGATGGTATTACCTACAGATTACCATGTGCCCCTTAATCGTGCTGCTATATTACATATTTTACATACTGTGATTGCACTACTTGTAATCACCACCGACGACATTAAAATTAGTCGACCAATTTGTTGATGTCACATTGCCTGTCTCTAGCATCTGGTTTGTTGCTCCTGCTACACTTGAGTACATTATGTCTTTCGAGGTGGAGCTTCTAAGATTGGGTTACTCCTGTAGATTAGTTAAGATGGCACCCCATAAATATACAATTACACTGAATGTGCACAAATCTACAAAGGTCCCAAATGTATCCTCCAATGCATGCAATACGCCTTTGTCAAATGATCACACTGTGGCCCAATCAAAACATCTGCAAGTTGACGGTAGTGGGCCACAAATTAATAAAGCCTCAATTGATGCAGGTGATGGTTCCAAAATCTTTAAAAACCACTTGTCATACCTAATAAATGACCAGATATCATTTTCACTTGGAACACTAGAAGCTTCTCTTGATTGAGCACATAGACACCTTTACAATCATAGCCCCTACAGGAAACATGGATGATCGATAACTGTGTTTGGCAACAGGAGCACTGCACAGATTGTTGCCACTAACGGACTGATAGGGCGCCCTAAGGGCGTCTTACTCGTAACATTGCGCCATCCCTGGCGAGCCTGTAACCTGACTGGGTCTACCCAAATGGTCCAAGCAGTAAAAATAGATACTGGAAATAAAATCATGTTTCTTATCAATATATATGATCCCCCTAACGCGGTACCAACTAAGCAAAACATAGCGACAGTGGCATCTTTTTTGACATCTTTTGACCCTGACCTGCTCTTGTGGATTGTGGGGGATTTTAATTCTCAAATTGAAATAGGAGATACAGACCTGTTTAACCTGTGTACATCCGCCCCTGTGAAGCGCGCAGAGCATACTACACAGGGCCGGGATTGGGTATTATTGCTACAATCACATCATCTGATTTGAATTGAATGGGCATTGTTCAGGTGACTCACATAAGGCATTCACGCGTGTGAGGGGTCGCAGCACCTCTACTGTTGATTTTGTTTTCACCAACTCAGCAGCCCTAGAATTGGTCAACGATATGGGCATTTTGAAACGTGAGGAGAACAATCATCTACAGCTGTACGTTCTATTAAATGTTGTAACCAGTAGAGGCACTGTCAACTCGTATGATCTCAACAGGGACATCTATTTCAATGCGCAACAGAACCGTATTCTAGGGAATGTGACTAATATTGACAAAGCTAAGCAAATTGTATCTAGCTGGTTTCAAATATTTATTCGTAAATTTACCAACTCTTCTGAATATGTAAAAACAGTTATGATCGCAGACTTTCACTTACAATTAATATTAAGGATGCAGTTCAGAAACTGAGAAACTATCACAATGTAGATGAGTGATGGCATAGGGAAGACTAAGATAAAAAGGCAGAACCACGATAAATGAATTGACGCCAAAAAATTATTGCGAGCAAGTATTGCCTTGATACTCGACTCTCCACTTGGCCAGTATACTGGCACAGAGACCTCTGAGGCAATCAAAGTAGAAAAAAAGAACCATTGTCGATGAGTAAGACAACACAAGAAGCAGTGCGAGCACGAAAAATGGAACCAAATTGCTTACTATGCGCAAAATGGTAATAATACAGGGATATGGAAGGTGATCAAGGGATCTACTACAAAGAGCCTACCAATCAATAGTGTCCGGGAAGAGGCTTGGCAACACATATTGCAGCTACCTTGGAGACTTCTTTTCCTGTTGACCCCGAAGTGACCCTTCCTATTATCACCTCGATATGTGAAATGTCTGCTGCTGACCTTACAATTATTACTGACCAGCTATGCAATTCCCGTACGGCTGGCCCAGATGGGACTTGCAACAACCTGATAAAACTGTCCCCCAAACTGTGGACTGAAGCACTGCACCTCTTGTTTACCCATATTAGGCAGTGTGGAGTACTGCCTAAAACTTGGATAGAGAGCCATATTCTCCCTGTCCTTAAGAAAGATTGCTGGACGAATCCCGCCCACTATTGTACGTTTGCTAACGTCTTCCTTGTTAAACTGAATGCATGGATAGCAGATAAAGGTATACTGTCACCATATCAAATTGGGTTTGGAAAAAATGCTGAAATCACTCATACCTTCTACTCCTCACATCAGCAGTCGAATATGCGTGGAAGAGACGCAAAGTTGGCAGTATATGCAGCATTTATCGACTTCCTCATTCGACACCGTGGGGAGGAATAGATTGTGGCTTAAACATATAGCGTGGGATATCCCACGTGGTCTTCTATGCTGATGCTTCTGCATAAAGGTACTAGCGTGAGAGTGCGCCTTGATGGTAAGGGCAAATTGTCCAACACCTTTCCGACAAGTGGAGTAGTTAAGCAGCAACCCTGCTGTATAGTCGCGGCAACCCTTTTTAAACTCTAGCTAGCCGACTTGGCTGCCATGTTTGACAACCTCAATGTCCTTCTGGTTAAAGTGGCAGTGGAAAAGATCAACTGGCTAGGATATGCTGATGATCTTTAACTATTTGATCATACCCCGAAGGGTTTACAAATCATGCCTAAGGCTCTTAATTATTACGCTGAATGCAACAGATAACGTGTTAACGTTACTAAAACAAAGATCATGTGGAAGATTAACAACTCTGTAGTTGAACGTGACAACGCTTACAAATATCTGGGTGTCATTATGGATAATAAACTGAATTGGAACGAGCATTGGAAGACACTAAAAAGAAATGCTTGACTATTGTGCACACAATTATCTCATTTATTGGCAGAAATTGAGGTTGCTCTCAGAAGACCGTACTATTGCTGTATAGTGCAAAAATTGAACCGGTATTGCTATATGGAGTAGAAGTATGGGGTCACAAATTAAACAATGAGCTAAATAAAGTTGAGGCGAAAATCCTCAGGATGTTGTTTCGCATGCCTAAGTCATTGTCAGTTGAGTTCTTGAGACTTGAATTTAATTTATTGGGCACACCAGTGATTTTTATCCATAAAGTTGTGATAACATATGAGAAGATGTTGTATCTAGCTAATGGCACTATCGTAGCTGATTACATACATGATTATATGAAGCTCTACCAGTTAGATCAAATGGGCTGTCTGGGTTTGATGTATACTATACACAAACATGGTTTGGAGAGCTAACTGAACAAGTCAATAGAACGTCATTGAGCTCATGCAAACATTGTTCAAAATGTAACCTACAAGACTATAGCTTTGAGGCAAATTTGTTGACCAACGTAAATATATTGAACATCGAATGACCGGTACGTCTATTCCGGACCATGTGTTTGCATATCCTGATGACCCAATTATCAGAGAATACCTGCTATTGAAGTTTAAGCCAGGTACTTGAAACAAAAGGCGCTAAAATTGGACTACCTAGAACTGACCGGATGTGCCGACTATGTGGCGCTGATTTAATTGAATCTGCAAAGCACATCTTGTTACTTTGTGAGAGTCTCCAATGATTAGGTATAGATACGTTTAAGCTTTTAACAATGCTATTGATGAGGCAGATATATGTACCATGTGGAAAAGATAGATGGATGGACATGATACTTACTTTATTTTATGGTGAAATGTTATACTAAAACTATGAACATTTTAGAAGAATTATGTTAGATATAATACTGTGCCAATCTTTAACCAAACATTTTAATTAGTTTTATCTGAGATTATATTTTATTTTCTGCATACTGGGCTGTTATATTTGGTTTTAGAGATAAGTACTTGATGGACTCTCTTTTTTAACCCTAAGTTTCGTGAGTTTTCCCCCCCAGTGCCCAGGCCTTTTTTGCTGATTTCGGTATGTCACCATTCAATACCTTGTAACTTTTTTGTTACATGAGATATTTCGGCCACGTTTGGCCCCTTTTTCTCCCACATGTTGGCAGTCGTAACGCCAACCAGGAATCCTAGGTTGCTGTAGGGGGAGTGAGAGAAAATAACCAAAAAGGGTGAAAATGTTTTGTTTTTTCAAAAAATGCCAATAAAATGATGTACAAAGAAGCCTGTGGTTTTTTCCTTATAAGAGCTAGCAACAAATGGTTTGCTGGGCTGAATTCCCCAATTCCCTGGCTTTCAAGAACAGGTTGAGTGGAAACGAAAAGAAATTATTTGGATGTGGTTATCAACCGTTTTGTGAGAGGTAGGTGATTTTGGCCATTTTTGCACGGACGGAATGGAAGAAAAGGGTAGTTAAGCCGAATTGGAGGACAGAAAGGCATACATTTCTGAAATGTAGACAAAATTCCAAGTTTAGGAATTGGTGGTTTGCGCATGTCGGGCAACAACTAGGTAGGGGAAAATTCTATAGTTTGGGGAAAAAGCAGGAAAATGACTGAAAAAAGGTATGTGGTGGACATGGTTGGCTTGGTACGGCAATGGCTTCTATGAATTTTGAGAAAAACAATGCTCAGCTACATTCCCCCGACTCTTGCAGTTAGGAGAGAACACGTTTTTTGTAGTGTTTCACAAAACAAGCAATACCACAAGCCAAATACTAAGCATAAAACACAGGAGTTTTATGCTTACGGCCTGAACAGACGTACTTAGCATGGGTAAATCAGGAAAACCAATGTGGTGAGGAACGGCAAGCATACATTTTTTGAAAGAGCACAGGCAGACCTTTTCAAGTGTAGGTGATTTGTGTAGGTTACAAAAGTGTATGGTGCCTAAAGCAACGACTAAATGTAAGACACATTTGGGAAATTAAAGGGTTGTGTGACAAAGGCCACCAGCAAATGGGTCGAAACGTTATGAAAATCTCACAAACACAACAAATGTCATACCTTCCTGCGTTCCCACAGGTGACCCAATGAAAACGGTACCTCACGTGTGGGTGCACCTACCTGGGCGCCAAGGGGAAAGCCGAAAACACCCCTAACCCCAAGTCTTTTCTGACAGCTGAATTTCACGATTTTTTCACCATACAGATATGGGCCTCGGGT
Organism: Ambystoma mexicanum; assembly: GCF_040938575.1. Classification (NCBI taxonomy): domain Eukaryota; kingdom Metazoa; phylum Chordata; class Amphibia; order Caudata; family Ambystomatidae; genus Ambystoma; species Ambystoma mexicanum. Next base: position 1,051,749,558 of record NC_090933.1, on the reverse strand, counting down.
GTCCAAGCCACCAAGGAAAACGGGGAACCCCATGCATTTCCGAAAAGAGGCCACCCGTGGGAATCCGCAGAGGTCTGACTTGCACAAAGCGGCCTAGAATTTATTACCCACAATCCAGACTTTGCTGGAGCTCTGGCTGGCCTGCGTTACAGCTTCTCCCCATCAGGGAGTCCCGGCAGTGTGCCAATACCTCCCCGAAGGGAAAAGCTGTAATGCAGCCCAGTAGCAATTCCAGGACGGTTGGAGGTGATGTCCCCGGTCTTGGACATCCATGCACCATGTGGGTGTACCATCCCCTAAGCACAGCGGGGGGCCTGTCCCACAATTGTTGGTGGCCCTCTCCCCCCTCACCCCAAATGGGTGGCAGGGGCACCTCATGCAGGCCTCCCTGAGCCTCCTACAAATGGCTGCGTGAGGTACACCCCCCCCTCCATTTGGGCAGGGGGGGAGAGGGCCACCAAAGATTTGTGGGACCGGCCCCCCAGTGGGTGGGGCAATAAGGTTTGGGCATCCTGGGGCCAGATTGGCACACCAATGTGCCCCTCTGCGCCAAGGCAAGTTTGGTAAACAAAGAAAAACATTGAAAATGGCAGGCTGCACTTTAAGGGGGGGGGGCTGAGGGGCACCCTAAACGGCCAGGTAATTTTCTTATGTAATGGGGGGTGACCCTCTTCCCCCCACACCAAATGCAGCGGGGGCATCTCATTCAGCCCTCCCTGGGGGCAGATAAGAGGGGGACATCTCATGCAGCCCTCCCTGGGGTCAGATGCCCGTTCCTAGGAGCAGATATCTGCCCCAGGGAGGGCTACAAGGGGTGCCCCCATTTCCCCTTGATGGGAGGGGGGAGGGGACCACCCCCTTTTCCATAAAATAAATCCCTAGTGGCTAGTGGCCCTCCCACTCCCACCCAAATCTCCCTTTTTCTTTTTTTGTTTTTGTTTTCATTTTGCCCCCTTCCCTGGGGGCAGATGATCAGCCTTCTGCCCCCAGGAGGGCCCTAAGGCCCCCAGGGAGGGCTACAAGGGGTGGCCCCCCTTTCCACTTGGTGTGGGAGAGGGAGGACCACCACCCTTTCAGGGGCAAAGAAAATCCCTGGCGTCTAGTGACCCGCCACCCCTGTTGCATTTCCATTTTCATTTTTTGTTTTTCCCCCTTCCCTGGGGGCAGATGATCAGGGTTCAGCACATATGTGCCCCCATGCTTTGGGGACTGGGGGGGAGAGGGCTGCTTACTGTAAGCAGCCCCGACCTCCCTCTGCTTCAAAGACAAATCCCTGGTGTCTAGTGGGCATTGCTGGGTGCGGATCGAGCGCTCGGCTCCCAAACCGCGCCCAGCAATGCTTTCACAAAATGTGTTGTTGGAAAGGGGAGAATCCCCCCTTTCCAACAACACCTCCCTCGATCTCCGGCTTGAAATACAGCCGGAGATCGAGGGGGAGAAAGGTGGAGGCTCACCTTTCATTTTCACTGCAGCAGCCCGAAATGGCTGCCGCAGTGAAAATTACTTTCCCGTCGGCGTGCGTGAAACTGAAGGTAATCCAGCCCCCGGACGGTGAGGGGGGACCTCCCCTCACATAGCCCGGGGGTTGGATTACTGGTTTGAGCGATCCCTGCTTTGCAGGAATCGCTCAGAACAGAGTGCCAAAAAGGATGAGCTATCTCGTCCTTGGCATCTTGGAGGGAATTCCAAGGACGAGACACCTTGTCCTTGGCACTTAAGGGGTTAAAATGTTTAATATATTGTTCTGACATGTCGTATATACAAAACCAGGGTGGCTATATGTATATTCATTTAAAAAAATTAAGTAAAGAAAATGACAAACAACAATTTGTTTGGGGCGACCTCCAAATCCCTGGGTCTGACGGTTCAGTAACAGCAGCACAACCCGCCCAAACCCTGTTTGGAGGCAGGGGATTTTGACCCTTGCCGTCAGGCAAGATTGTATGCAGTAACCTTTGGGTGCACTACAACAACCCTGACCTCCTGGCAATAGGAACCCAACCTTTGGTATAAGTCTGTACTACACAGGTTGATAGTGTGGTCGAGTAGCCAGGCTTATCTCAGGAGGGGTCAGTGTGAGCTGTAGGGGAGTTATACAGAGATTCATAGTGACATGTATCCAAATAAACTCTTACACACGAGGTTTCTTGATTAAACAATTATTCATTTATTTAACAGTCGGTTTGAATAAGCCTTCTTCAGAAGGGAGCAATATAAAGCAACACGCAAATACACTTCAAAAATACACACTCTTAGTTTTCTAAATCAGCAAATATTCATTTGGGATGGCTCACAGACACTACCTAAACCCTCAGGTGACTTCAATAGCTAGGGTGTTGTGGACATTAATATATCACTGTTGCATTTAGAATATACTTGAGGGGAGTGCCAAAGAAAAGAGGTTTCAGAATAAGACTCTCACAATTATTCTTAACCAGGTAGGCACTTTAAAAAAAAAAAAACAATGCAAAGTCAGTTAGCCCTTTCCTGGAAGGAAGGCAAAACACATCAGCAGAGGATCGAAGAGTCATTCAGGGATCCAGGCCAGCCAATGTTAAGTTAGCAAAAGTCAAGGTGAACTGAAGCACTTCTTGCAGGTAAGTAAAAGTCTTGCACAATGTTTTAGAAACCTTTTGTGGGAAAAGTAGAATCAAATCTAGGTTCACAAGCTGTTAGGCCTGTGAGTAGTAGAAGATGTAATCAACTCTACCAGAGCAACCGAAACAAGTCTCAACTGAGATCAAGCAAGGTGGCACAACAAGAGGTAAGTTCTCTTAGACAGTACAGTACCTTTAGGTTGAAGAAAGGTGCAGCAGATGACTTCTGTTCCTGTGCAGCTCTGCAGATCCTGGTGTTCCTGTGCCTCAGTAGTGGGGACAAGTGGGAGGACTTATGGGGACTCCTGCACTGCAATGGGACGGTCACCGACCGCAACTGGCAATCTTCAAACAAGTGGCACTTCAGTGTTTCAACTCCTCGCCTCTACCGCAAATAGCAACACTGCAGTTCCTGGCTGTTGAGATGGGCTTTCCTTGCATCTGGGGTCCAGCACTCTGGTGAGGTGGCTCAGGCTCGGTGAGTCCTGCTTCCTGGGAGTCCGGAGGATCTTCTTGGAGCTCTTGGCCAGCTTAAAAATAACTGGTGTTCCTCTCCCTGGCTATTCTGTTCCAGCAGCGACTGCAGTGGAAATTCAACCAGCTTCGAGAGGATGTCCAGGTCGCTTACTTTGGAGTTGATTGGTCCCATCAACTCAAAGGGAGAAGTCCTTGCGGCTTCTCTGTCGATAAAAATTCGGAACTTCAGCACAGCAGCAGGGATTCACTGCGCAAACCAACGGTCCAGGAGTTGCAGCAGGCATCTCTTCCAAGTTCTTCTTGGGATTCCTTCATCCAGTGGTCGACTCTGCCTTCCAAGCCAAAAAGCCTCGCCTTTTCTGCAGGTTTCCCCCATTCATTCCAGTCTAGCTGTTAGTCACCCAGCAGGGGGGCTGGCCTTGTCGGATAGCCAGCTGGCCACTAACCTAAGAGTGCATTTCTGTCTCCTAGGAGACTAAGCACAGGGAGTTTCAGGCACCTCCCTCGCTTCCTGCCCCCGCCAGACACCCTGGAGCCAGAGGTGGGCTTCACTCGTGAATTCGACCAAAGACAAAGTGAACAAAGGGACCAAGCCTGGTTTGGCAAGCAGAGTAAATCGCAAGAAGGACCTTTCCACAAAGAAATGGTGAAAAAAGAAGACTGGGGCCTTTTTTTTTTTTTACAAAAGTGGCACCACTGGGTACTTTACGGCAGCTGTGAATGCAGCCCATGGTAGTAGCACACCACAGTAGTTAAAAGTAAACCACTGCCACCAGCCATTCATCGAGGAAAGGGTAACATAAAATTGTTACATGAGAAGCTGGACACAGAGGGTACTAAGTAACCCCTGCAGCACCCTATTGTAATATAGTGTGTGCTGGGTCTAGAAAGTTACAAATGTAAGTAAAGTCATTTTCACTTTACTGCTCTTGGAAACGTTAGTTTATCCAAGAGAAGGTATTTAAACCTTTGGGAAAAGTGAAAGACTTCCTTGTACCACTGCACTGAAGGTGCTGTGTGACACAATGTAAAAGATGATGCCTATGGAGTTTGTCACAATCCACAACCAAAAGAAACAAAAACACATCAAATTAAAAGTACAAAGTCAAAAAGTTCTGAAAAAGAGCTGGGTATCTCTAAGGTGGGAGGAATTTAGCACGAAACTGATTCTCCCTAACACCATCCTATGCTCAGAGGGAAGTTCCCTCAGGCAAGCAACAAATACAATGCTGCCCAGCCAGGGGCTCGGCTGGGGTGCTCCAGGAAGAGGCAATAAAGCCTCAACCGTGCCCTTTCATCGTATATCCCCTGTGTGGGGAAGAATGTCTGTGCTTCGCATCAAATGGTATCACACCACGTCCGATGCCTGAGCTCTACAGATTGTTCACCAGGTTTGCCTCCCCATTGCTCAAGGCCTTACATATCACCCCCCCTTCCGCCAGTGCTTGTCTCTGGGCTCTCTCCTTTTGGAAGAGGTCCGGCAGCTTCTGGTGGAGGTCACTATAGAATTGGTGCCCCACTTGGAACGAGGCAAGGGCTGGTACTTGGTCTATTTTCTTGTGCCGAAGAAAGATGAGGGTTTACACCCCATATTGGATCTGCAGCTCTTGAACTTGTATCTGCGCAAAGACACATTCAAGGTGGGACTGGCTGATTAAACTGGATCTCCAAGATTGCTACTTCCATATGCCAATTCACCTCAAACACAGAGTACCTGAGATTCGTAGTTGTCCATTGCCACTACCAGTTAAACGGCCTGCCATTCGGTCTGGCTTGAGCGCTACAGGTCTTCAACAAGGGCTAGCTTGGTGAAGGCATTCTTTTCTTTCCCTACATGGAGTACTGGCTTTTCCGAGATCGCTCCCCAGACCAGGCATCAGCCTATCTGTTACGCGCATACAAGGTTGCACAGCTTAGACTTCTCCATGACCTTTAAGAAGTCTCGGGTTTCGCTGTCCCAATCCCACCGTATTATCGCTGCGGTCTTGGGCACTCAACTGGGCAGGGCCTTCCCACCCGATGCCGAAGTGCAAACATATCAAAGATGGTAAATATCATCCAATAACACAAGAATATTCCTGCCGGCCTCTTACTTGCTGGACCTCATGGCCTACTTCATTCTCGTCATGCCAGAGGCTCAGGCTGCGCATGAGATCGCTCCAGTGGCTTCTCCTTTGTCAGTGGTCTCGGTTTCAGGGCCACACTTCAGTCCTGCTGCGAGAGCTTCTCGGGACCTACTATTGAAGCCCCTATGCGACAACCTGCTGCAAGGAGAGTTAGTAATTTCCAAAACTATCAAAAAGGCCTCTAAACAATAAAATGGTATATAAATATCCATGCGTTGGTCTGCCTACGTGTATGTACACATCATAACTTCACTGAGGCCAGTGGGTTTGCAAAATACTCTTTTGGATTATGGAAAGCTGTGCAGCAGGTGGCTCAATACCTTCCCGAAGGTAAAATGTGCGATGGGTTTTCACAAATGGTGGAAGATAGGAAGGAGGTGGCCAGGCAGTCGCTGCAAATGGGTCTGGCCGTGGCCGACAGCGTCAACCGTTTGATTGAGTTGGTAATTTGTCATTTATTTTATTTGTAAAGCTCAGCCAGGCCCTCGGGCAACCGGGCGCATCTTCTTGAGAACAGTTACCATACATACATGTCGAAAATATTTACAACACAATACAGAAGATATATAGAGAGTTACAGTATCTTACAAGTCAGGTCCAACATGGGAATGGTGTTTCATACATTCTGCAGGAGCAGCCAGGATTTGGTTTTGTTCTTAAAGGTTAGGAAAGAAGGCTCTGTTCTGATAGGAGTAGGCAAGGAGTTCCAAAGCTTAGAGGCTAGGACAGGAAAGCTCACCCCACCAGCTTTTTGGTGTTTGAATCTGGGCATGATAAGGCTTTGTATATGTGGAGATCTGGTGGGTCGCATGGAAGTGTGGAGTATGAGTCGAGAGGCTAGGTAAGGTGGTGCTTTGTTGTCCAAGCATTTGTGGGTCAAGGCTAGAGTTTTCAAAGCGATTCTATGTTTTACTGGGAGCCAACGTAGGTCAGCGCGGGTGTTGGAGATGTGGGAACGCCTGGGGATGTTAAGAGCGGCCCTGATGGCATTGTTCAGGACTATTTGTAATTTTTTGAGGTTAGATTGACTAGTCCCCAGGTAGTGGGAACTGCAGTAGTCGATTTTAGACATGAGTGTTCTTGCTAATGTAATACAATTGTGTGGGTTGAGAAAAGGTCTGCAGGCGGTGATATGTTTGCAGGTGTATGCTGAGGCCGACCTAACTGCATTCGTTTGCCTGTTCAGCGAGATGGTCGAGTCGAGGTAGACACCTAGGATTTTGGTGTCTGCCGATACCTTGATGTCCTTGCCATCGATATTGAACGACTTAAATGCTTGGTCTAATTTGCTGAGACGTTGGGTCGAGCCTAGTAGTAGTAGCCCCATCTTTACGTCGTTAAGGCATAATTCATGTTGTGCCATGTTGTCCAAGCCTGGATGACCAGAAAGACATTGTTCAGTGATTTGGAATCGGCTATGTGATCACCAGTGATGGGAATGAGTATCTGGGTGTCGTCCGCATAGTTGGTGTAGGAGACACCCAGATAGTCAAGCACATCAAAGAGGGGTTTAGTGAACACATTGTAGAGGGTGGGTGATACACAGGACCCTTGAGGGAATGCCGCAATAAATTGGTGAGGGGTCTGCAGATGCTAGCGGCGAGAAGACCCGCATGGATCTGTTACTTAAGAAGGAGTGGATCCATGCATTGGCAGAGTCCGAGAAGTGGGCTGCCGATTTGAGATGTTGGCAGAGTATTTGGTGATTGACCAGATCAAATGCCGCAGAGGTGTCTAGGAGAAGGAATAGCGCTAGCTTCCCATTGTCTTTTAGAATCTCCATTTCGGTTTTCAGGTCGATTAAGGCTGTCTCCGTCCCGCGTTTGGGGCGGAAACCAGATTGTCTTAATCCAAGAAGGTTATTAGATTCAAGATAGTCTTGGATATGCAGGTATGCTGCACGATCAAGGATCTGGAGCAGGAAGGGGACAGTGGTGTTGGGTCTGAAATTAGTAGGTATATTAGGGTCGAGTGATGGATTTTTAAGTAGGGGATTACTCCAGCATCCTTGAGGTTGTCAGGGACAATGCCCGTTTTGAAGGAGGCGTTTATGAAGGCCGTGATGAAAGGGGCTAATTCATGTGAGGCTTCCTTAATGATAGTAGCAGGGCAAGGGTCACCTTGGCAGTTGGAAGGTGTGAGATCTTTTATAATCCCTTCTACCTCCCGAGTGGTAAGAGGGGAGAATACGAATGGTTTGCAGAGTAGGTTGGTTTGGTAGGCATTAGGCGTGGGAACGGTCAGGAGTTGGTCAGACTGTAAAGAGTTTTGTTTGTTTTTAATTTTGGATTGGAGGGGTGCTGACTGTATGTCGGAGCCCCAGGTGCTATCTTTAGTGCAGGAGTCGGGGGGTGTAGCAGGAGTCTCGAGTTCCTTGAGGATTTTGAATAATTCCTTAGTATTAGATTGTGCTGTTAGTATACGGTTATTGTACGAATCTGTTTTGGCCTGAAAGATGGCTTCTTTATAGGTGAGAGTAGCACAGAATAAACTGTCCTTGTGGGCATCAGATGGGGGACTTTTCCACCATGCCTCTGCAATGCCTTTCCCTTTACGCAACACTCTAAGCTGAGGTGTGAACCACGAATTGAGGTGCGCATGCTGTTTAGGACTCCTTAGTTTAAGAGGGGCGATGGAATTTATGGCTGAGAGCACTGTCTGGTTGTAGGGGTCAGCCAGGTTGGTGGGGTCTGAACAGAGGTTGGTGACGTTGTTAAGTGGCGGTGGTAGTCATGAGGAGACAAGCTTATCTCAGGTCATCTGGCTTCTCTCCGAACGTCCAGTATAGGCTAATGGACATGCCTTTCGAGGGAGAATTCATTTTTGGCCAGAAGGCTGATGACTCTTTGGAAAAGTTAAATAGTCAAAATTAGCCACAGAATAGCTGGGCCTAGCTGCACAGCCGGCCAAACCTGCTTTCAGCTTTGCCTCTAGAGCAGAGGCAGAAAAAAGCTACTGGTTCCTTAAAAGTGCACACCTTATTAATCCAAAGTCAAATACTTTGAAAGTGTGTTATAAATGTTACATTGGTTCGGGTTGCTGGGGAGAAAAAGAGACAATAGCACAAGGTCACAAACTAATGAGGAGAAGAAAAGAGTCCTAAAAGTAACAAATGAATTCTGCTTTTGATTTCTAGAAAACATAATTGAAGACTCTGTATATATGATGTTTGTAAGTTCTTTTGCTCCTGAAGAAGGGTGCTAATACCCGAAACGCACAGAGCTTTGTCTGCGTATCGTTTGATTGTGATTAAAAAATGTTCTGTACTTTTGTTGTCTACATATGACAATGTGAAGAATTTATGATTTATCTTATGCATGTGATGATTTAATCATTGACTGGAAACACTAAAAGATATTTGGTGGGGGCGCAAGGGTCTTTACCTTTAGGGCTTCTTTTCTTCTCCTCTCTAGAGACAGCTGCTACTTATTGCAAGAAGGTGGAGCTCCTGCAGGCCAGGCAGGGGCAGAAGCGTTTCTCGCACCCCGGAAAGGGCAGAGGGGCATCTAGAGGCCAGCTAACTGCGGCAGGGGCCACTCCGCCCTCCAAGCTGCTTTGATTTCCCCTCCCACGACTTACCTGTTTGTGGTTGGTTGGCAGAACATTGTCCCCAGTGGTTGGAGATTACCTCCGATGCCTAGGGCCTAGAGCTCGTCCGGTAGGGTTATTGTCTGCCTTTTTTAAGGAAACCTCCAGACAGACCCCCACCACCTCCAATCCGACCGGGACAGGAATAACTGAGAGTTGTTGAAGGTTGCTTTGGAAGATGTACCTCCCGAACAGAGAGGATCAGGTTGGTATTTCCAGTATTTCCTGGTGACCAAGAAGGGAGGAGGTCTATGTCCCATTCTGGACCTCAGTGCCTTGAACAAGTTCCTGAGGAAGGATAAATTCAGAATAGTGACGTTGGAAGAAATTCTCCACTCTCTCGAACTTCAGGACTGACTGGTGTCAATAGATCTACAGGACGCTTATTTCCATGTGCTGATACATCAAAAGCACAGGAAGTTCCTGAGGTTCCACATAGGGGACAAGCACTATCAGTTCTAAGTGCTTCCCTTTGGGTTGACCTCAGCTGCAGGGTCTTCACCAAGCTCATGGCGGTAGATCAGGAGATCCGGGGTCCATTTATTTTCATCCTTGGACGACTTGCTGATCCGAGGGAAGTCAGTGGGACAGGTTTTGTCTCATCTAGGCCAGGTCCCCTCTGCACAGAAACACAAGCAATCCCAGACATGTTTCGCATTGTTGGGCCTCCTCCAGTGAGCTGCAGCTTGTTTCCCTGTGGTGCAGCGAGGAAGGGACCCAAGTCTGGGCATGCCCTCTCTCACATAGGGAGACAAACGAGAAATGTGATCACCTCTGTTTTTGCTTTGTCAACCTGAGTGGGACGGGTATGCCAAGATGTGGGTCTTGTGCCTGCTGGGCCTAGAGACCCAAGCTACTCCTCACTGATGAGGCCCGACATGGCCGAAACATGTTTGGGGATGCTTGTGGTCTCGTGCAGAAGGGATGTGACCTAGCAGTTCGGACTGGACTGCCCCTTTTGGTGTGGGACGAAGTCTGATTTGCATATGGTCTTCCTCCTTCTGTAATGTATTGGAAGTCAAAGAACAATGGTCCGGAGGGTCTCCCAGAGCAATGCCAGAGATTACGATTCATGCTAAACCTTCCAGCCATCACCTCTTTGTTTATGTTGAGTTATCAGAAGACTTCAGCTGTCCTAGTCCATGTTGGTTCTGTTTGCTCTAGACTGGGCCTGGAGTATGTGGTGCTGGCAACTTCTTGACATTCCATCTGCCCTTCCTGGTGCCTTGCACAGTGGGCGGGTCCTCAATCTGAGAATCAGCATCCGGAACCCTTCATGCTTGGCTACTCGGAGGCTGAGGTATAAGGAGTTGGACCTGTCGAATATCATCCTGAACGTGCACCTTTCTGAAAGGCTGGCTATCGAGTATATTTATTCCTGCAAGTGGCGTATGTTCTCTGCATTGTGTCCGGAGAGAGGTCTGCACCTTTTCATTCGTCCAACTACTTCTGTACTGCATTTCCTGCTTTCCCTGGATTGTATGAGCCTGCTGATTGGCACTGTGAAGGACTGAATTAATTTGAAGGAAAAATTAACTTGCTTGTTAATGCTCTTTCAGACGAATGAGTCCTTTCTGCCGCATATTCCCGATTGTCCTCCCAACCTGCCGACCTTAGCAGGTAGCTCATATGTCTCTGTCTGTTCTCCAGTCCCTGAGCTGCTGACTGCTGCAGAAAATGGGGTCAGCTCTATATATACTGACCCCAAAATCAACTCCAGCTTGGGGTAACCATCAGCGCCAGACAGATGCGACGCACTGCATCTCCTGGTGGGCGTTTGTTGTCATCATTTTATTCCTCATTGCCTGATGTTACTGTGCTTTTCGAGATTTTCTGGCAGAAGCCTTAATGGGGAGAAATATTAGTTTATTCTGTAATTATTTTGTCACAGGTGGTAATGGGGAGAAGCTTTTAAAGAAATGGTTTGCCCAAAAATGTTTATTTCAAAAATAGATAGGCAATATAAAAAAAAAACGATTGGCATTTTTTTTTCTTCGAAGTCCCTATGTAAAATTTTGAGCAATTCAAGCTCAAAGATAGCACATGGGGCATCCATTTTGTGTAATGAATGCCCGCCGCTGTGCTCGCTTTGGCTTTTGCAGCACTAATGAAGGAAAAGCCAGCCAGCTGTAGTAAACAAAATCTACCACTGGGTGGCTTTTCCTTCATTGGTGCTGTACGTGGAGTACGGGAACCGGAGACTACAGGCAGAAAAGCTGCAGCTGCATCTCGGTAAGTGCTATTTTTTAATAAAAATAAACACTAGCTGTGTTTTTTTTTCTAAGTGTTCCGGGCTGGAATAAAACCACAGCTTTAAAAACGTTGTATTTATGTTTGCGGTCGCTTTTGAAGCGACCGCAAACATAAATACAACGTTATTGTGTTTGAAAACGCTGCGGTTTTTCTTTCCAAGTTTCTCAGGCTCCTCCGGCTCGGAGGAGCCTGAGAAACACAGAAAGAAAAACCGCAGCGTTTTCAAACACAACCGCTGCCTTGGCTATCACTTTGGGTCTCCGGTGCTCCCCCATGGGAGCACCGGAGACCCAAAGTGAAAGCCAAGGCAGGCAGAAACACAACACGGTTGTGTTTACATGCCGCAGTGTTTCTGCCTTAATCTGATTTCCCATTTGGGGCTCTTGGGCTCCCCACGGGGGGGCCCAAGAGTCCCAAATGGGAAATGCTAAATGCTGCAGTGTTTGTGCCTAAATCTGCTTTCCCATTTGGGGCTCTAGGGCTCCCCGTGGGGAGCCCTAAAGCCCCAAATGGGAAAGCAGATTTAGGCAGAAACACAATGCGGTTGTGTTTGAAAACGCTGCGGTTTTTCTTTCTAAGTTTCTCAGGCTCGGAGGAGCCTGAGAAACTCAGTAAGAAAAAACGCAGCGTTTTCAAACACAACCGCATTGTGTTTCTGCCTGCTGTGGCTATCACTTTGGGTCTCCGGTGCTCCCCCAGGAGAGCACCGGAGACCCAAAGTGAAAGCAAAGGCAGGCAGAAACACAACACGGTTGTGTTTACATGCCGCTGTGTTTCTGTCTAAATCTGCTTTCCCATTTGGGGCTCTAGGGCTCCCCTTGGGGAGCCCTAAAGCCCCAAATGGGAAAGCAGATTTAGGCAGAAACACAACGCGGAGGAGCCTGAGAAACTTAGAAAGAAAAACCGCAGCGTTTTCAAACACAGTAACGTTGTATTTATGTTTGCGGCTGCTTCAAAAGCGACCGCAAACATAAATACAACGTTTTTAAAGCTGCAGTTTTATTTCTAAGTTTTCTGGGCTCCTCCAGCCCAGAAAAGTTAGAAAACAAAACGCAGCTAGTGCTTATTTTTAAAAATAAATAAATAGCACTTACCGAGATGCAGCTGCAGCTTTTCTGCCTGTAGTCTCCGGTCCGCGTCCTCCGAGTCCCGGCACTGATGAAGGAAAAGCCACCCACTGGTAGCTTTTGTTTACTACAGCTGGCTGGCTTTTCCTTCATTAGTGCCGCAAAAGCCAGCACAGGCGGGCAGCCATTTCACAAAATGGATGCCCCCATGTGCTTGCTTTTTCAATTTTTGAGCTTGAATTGCTTAAAATTTTACATAGGGACTTCGAAAGAAAAAAAGACCAATCGTTTTTTTTTTATGTTGCCTATCTATTTTTGAAATAAAAATTTTTGGGCGAACCATTCCTTTAAATATTCTTATGCAAACCTGGTCATTATCTTTTGAGCACTGGGTGCTTTGCTAAACAGTGTATTTGAGTCCTCTAGTTTACAAATACTACTAGTGGTAGGTAAAGTGACTGTTTTATATTGTCCTCTGAAACATGTAGTGTATGCTACCTATGTTTTGAAGAATATGACAACCGTGTAAAATGGACTGTGAGGTGTAATGCATCATTTTTGTTACTTCCAGGATGATGACCCTTTTGGCAAGGACGCTATAATTGGCATGCCTGTTCATCAGCAAGGGGTGAAAAGGAAAGCAGAGTCTCCGCTTGGATCCCCATTGGAGCCTGGTCAGGTAGCAGAGAAAATTGATGGCAACAGTAAAGTCAAACTTAAAATCAGAGTGCGTTTCTTACGTTAGACCTTAGTGTACCTAGCATCATAGTAAAGACTTGTGTTTAGAAATGTAGCTGCTATTTCTGCAGAATCTCTGCAAATTCGATCTTCTGTGGTAAGCTTACTTTGCTTTAATATCTCATGTGATCCATCCAACCACAACGTTTAAGTATTCATGTTTTCCTTCATATTAGTGTCACCATATCATTGCTTTATATGGAAACTTAAAATATTCCTAAAAGATTAGCAACGTTGTTCATTTTCCCTTGGACGATGTGTAATTAATGTAACAGAATCATATACATTGTATTTAAAAAATGCAACCCATATGCACACACAGCAACATACAATGTAGAAATAAAAAATAAATCCTACAACAGATCTATGTTGTATTCTTTGACATTGAGGATTATGACAGCCCGGTCATAAACAACCGCTTATGAAAGATTCCTGGTTAAACCCCTTTAAAGATTTAATTTACCAAAGCATATTTTCCAGATGAAAGAAAATGTGTTCTTTTGTAAGAATAACCATTTCCCCCGTGACAATTCTGTTCCTTAATATTGCTCCTTTTGTGACTCTTAGACCGTCTTTAATAATAATTTGAAAGTCCTGATGTTCTTCCTATGAAATGTTCATTGATAGTGCCACAATTCTTTGTTGAGCACAGGCTAAAGGTTGTTTTAATTTTGCTCAATCAAGACTACATGCATTCTTTCTAGTACATTAACCAAAACCTTTTAGTATGTTTTTATTTTTAAATTGTTTTTTTTTTTTACTTTCTTCAAATATATTTTACTAGTCGATCATTGTTTTCATTTTTCGAACCGCCAATTAATTTATATTCGTTGGCATATTTATTTTTTTACAGTTCATGCCCCAAGCATACGAGACTCTTACACTGGAAGCCTGCCCTTTTTCCAGGCACTTTACATTTTTTGCAGTGTGTTATTTCTTCTGCTGCCCGCAGTTTGAACGTCGTCCATTCTGACCTATTAGACCCAACTTTACTCTCAGTTCTATACACTTGTTTTGCTCCTGCCATTTGTTAAAAAAAATACTTAAAGAAATCAAGGTGCAAGATTATGTATTGCTTATTTAAATACATTTTATAGTGGACATGTTTTTTCTTTTTTTCCCTTCCACAATACATTTGTTTTATCATTGTAAAACAATGAGGTGTCTGATGGGACTTCATTCTTTTGCCATTTTTTTCTGTCCCCTCAAAATAAGTACCTTTCCCATCCAGATTGGAAAAAGGGTCACTTGTTATACTCTTTTTTTTTAAAAGAATGCTGTTTTAAATTGTTTTTCTTAGTTTTCAAACTCTCAAGAAGAAGAGGAGATTGATATGGATACCGTTCACGATAGTCAAGCTTTTATCTACCACCATTTGAATATCCCAGAAAGACCATTGACACCAGGTAAGTGCTCTTATTTGGCCAAGGAGTGTTGCTAGGACATTGAGCCAATATTTAACAGTTCAAACTATTGATATTGTAGTATAGGAAACAGTGAATTAGCAATGCAGTTGTTACTGAATTTCAGATATGGTATTGTATCCCAGGTTCCACTGTTTGGTAAACCCTATAAAAAAGTATTTAGAGAGTTTAGTGGGCAATACAATTTACTCTTACCAGTCTGCATGCTATGTGTTCCATCAAAGCATTTATTGTTTATATTTTTCCATCTCTATCTTGCATTGTTGTTACATTTTCACAGTGCATTATGTTGGTGACTGGGTACTGTGATCAAAAGGTGTTTTTTGGGTTGGGGTGGGTGTATGTGGTAAACCTATGAAGAAATGAGTATGTGCCCATGCCCATATGTCCCCCCAAAAAGTATGTAGTTGACTTATTTTATCTAATACAATCATTGATGAAGTGCAGGAATCTACAGCTATACTGCAGATAAAGCCAGTCCAAAGTTTATTCTTTTTTTAAGAAAGTGAATAAAGACAAAACTTGAAAAAACAAAGCTTCATAAATGCATATGTTCTTTTTCAACGTACCCATAACGGGTTTTAGATGAACACCTCTATTTCCACATGGACACAATGTAGTCATTTATTTATGGATAGTTTAGTTTTATAAATACCTAAAAACAATGTTTTTTGGGAAACTGGCCCCTTTTCAGAGTGAGAGTGACATTGCTTAATTATGTGTCTATTGTTTGTTTTTGCCTTGCCTATAAAATTTTAATTTATTTTCAGTTCTTTTAACATTGTGATGTACCTTCCCATTGTTAAAGCAATCGTGTTGATAGTGAACCTGTATATTGGTTCTCTGAAGATAGGTAATCTGGACAATATTTGGCTTCTTGCTAGGTATTAACCTGTGACTCAATTTCAATGTTAATATGAATGTTAACACGAATATAGCCTCTCAAGAAATTCTTCTTTTTGGCGGCACATGTGATTACAAAGAATGTATCCACCTCAGCTATAATGTCCAATATGGCAGGAATACAACTGACATGCAGGTGAGTAGGGTTCTTTTTGATTAAACGGTAGACAGGAGGAATCCTAATTCTTGACCCTGGGAACTTCATTGATATCCCTAGACACTAACAAAGAGCCAATATGGAGTCTTGGCAAAACATGTAAATAAAACACAGCAACTTTAAGGTAACAGAGAGTGCAAGCTCCCTTCATGCTAAGCGCTGGCAAGTGAAGTCAGTTCTTCTTTCGGATCTGTGTGAGAGGATCACGAAAAACAATGTCCTACTGTTGGTAGTTTTTTCTCTGCTGTGTTTTGACACAGGATTTTTGTCAGATTTCCAAATCATTTGACATCTTCCATCATTTGTATTTGGTGCCATTATAACAGCCACAAAGTGGAGACATGTCCAACTTGTGCCAAGATGTCCCACAGGTGTCTTCAAGGAAGAGAAGGCATCAAGATGAGGATATCGTCCTCTATGAAGGAAAGGGCTCCTACACATTCTGACCCACCTGCAAAAGAAAGCAGTAAAGTTGTCCCCAAGGCCCTTGACACTCCTGGGGGTCTGTCAGATCTTCGCTGCCACAGTTCGACTTTAAGGATGACAACCTGTTCCCCATGGAGGGGTCACTATGTTGAGAGTTTGATTGACATTCAGCCCTTCAGCATTGAGCAGGCCGCTTGATTGCTCAACGTTGGTGTCTTCAGCATTGTCATAATTGACGTTCAAGGTCTTGACGACAAAATGCTTGACGTTGACCAGGGGAAAAATTCTTCTTGTCTGAAAGTGGTTTCAAAGCAAAACGATGTAGGGATTCCAATCACTGGTGAGTTCTTATTTGGTTCCTATACAGAGAACTAGGTCGCTAGACCGAAAACTGAGGCAGGCACTTGTAAACTCTGTCGGCCTGGAACACAAGAGGAAAGAGCATAGATCACCCTTTTGCTACACCTCTAAAAAATACTACCGTCAGAGAGACCAATCCTTGTATGTGCAACAACACTTTTCCCACCAGCTCTACCAGCACAGACGTCATCAGTAGCAGTGGTTTCAGTCACAAAGGAGGAGAGAAGCAACAAGCGCCAGCATCAGCAGAAAAGCCAGGTGCACTCCAGATACTGTGAAGAAGATGGACATTCCCCGCTGAGCATCTAGGAAAGAGGGAACATTGCGGGCCCTGGTGACTGTGGTTGGTGACCTATGTCAGTGCTGCTCTTGGCCTCTGCACGACCCATGCTGACATCACATTGTGCCAGTATATATCAAGGCAGCGCGCCCCATGACTTCAGTTTCTTTTTTCCACTCAATCTGTTCACTTCAGCAACACTTCTACTTTGTGTATTTTCTATGCCTAATCCTGCAAAGGCCCAGAGCTTCAAGCCCTGCATAGACTGCATTTGATGAATGTTGGTTTCCTACCCCCACAAGATCTGTCTTTACTATCAGGGGGAGAGACATGCCATTGTGGACTTTGGGTCATGTCAGTTGATGCATCGAAGGGTCTCCGGGAGCGGGCGGCTGAACTCTACACCTTGTTCCACAAGGAAAAAGACAAGAGATCCTCGTTCAAAGTCTCAGGGCACAAAGCAGCGGTTGGAGGACCAGTTCACAGTGCAAAAAGCAAAGAAAAGAAGTACCACAAGAGGTTTTGTTCACTGAGCAGTTCCTCTCGGTACCACTCTTCTTCCTCATCACTCCAGGGACTCCCCAGACACAGCTCTGCAGCTACTGTTTCCCACCCAAACCTCCACATCAGAGGAATGGGATGCTTATTGGTTGGAGATGTTTGACATCTTCACCAAGGCTCTGGCGGCTACTGGGCTGTCAGGACCCACCCCACTTTGAAAGACAACAGTGATCATGTGAAGGATGTTGATTGAATGCCCAAAGGCTTGGCTGCGATGCTCTAAGGGGTGAAGACCTACCTCTACGCCGACCCGCTTTGTCTTCAGGCATCGAGTAGTCTGCGCCTGATCCTTCTTTTTTGTCGTTGACGATGCTGTACCTTCTCTGGAGCATGCTCTGCTTCCTATGGTGGCATTTATGTTTAAGATGGGAGAAATCTTTGAGGGCGAAGATCCTATTCCTTTTGGGAGGGAACACCTCTGCCCTAGAGAAGTTAGTGACTTCTCGGAGGAGTTCTATCATGGAAAAGGGCTGTTGGAGCTAGCTTCCGAATTGCAGAAGGCCAGTGGTCTGGACACATCTCCAGAGTTGGACATTTTACCAGCATCCTCTTCGGGGAAGTCAGTCTTTAAGTCAAAATCTGGTGCCCAAAATAGTTGGGACACTACACTTGTCAGCGCCTGCCAGGTTTAAAGCTCAGTTCGAACTTTGAGTCATTCTAGATGAAGGTCCACGAAAGGAGACCTTTCTAGCCTTTAACCTGACAGTAGAGGCTCTGGTATTGGAAACCTGGGAAAATCCTGCCTCCGTTCCAAGAGTTGAATAAGTTCCCTGTTAGGCAACTCCCATCCGCTGCACACTTTCTGGCTCTATGTAGCCAAGTAGTTTAGGATAAATAATTCTATGTTCACTCTATTAGTTAAACACAAGTTATTTAGACATTCAGTTTCTATAGTAGGATTTAGACATCACATAGTCTAGTCATTAAATCAAGTAACAAAAAAACTTTCACTAATGTGCTAAAAGACACAATGTGTGGCTTGATGTGTGATTGGTTCAGGATTTATTGTTCCAAATTAAGTTGCCCAATGTGTCTTCTTCAGCGGCTGTATTTACGAAAACCAAACTTTAAATCTTGTAGAAAAATAAATTTAAAGAATATTCTATATTAGGTGAGGGTTACAAACTTATGTAGTTTTTAAAAATGTTCAAAAACATAGGTATTATAACATGAATAGCATAAATTAGACATAGTTTTAACAACATCTAAGTTTGACAAAAAATTGTCATCATATTTAGAAGAAAATGGACCAAATGTTGGAGTTTTAAATTAAAGGTTCGTAGGTGTCAATGTGCTAAAAATAATTCTGTTTCTAGATTCCTAGTATGTTCACTGATGGTGAACTCACTTATATGGCGAGTGGTTTTAAGAACCAAGTGCTTAAATAGTCAATTGTCTTTGCTTACCCTGTTCCTTTTTCTTTAAGAAGTGGGAAGAAGGACATTCTTCCTTCCATGGTTCAATCAGACCAAGGATGTTTATGTTCACTTTTCTTTCAGGAATATCTAGGACATATATTGTAGGGTTAGCCTACCTTTTATAAAAGGGGAGGGACAAGTTCTTAGTCTAGTCTTTAAAAATAGTCCTAGTTGTAAATCTTACTCAAACTAAAAATTATGTTCAAACAAAATGTTTAATACAAAGTTGTCTAATGGTTAATTAGAAATCAGACCAAGGTTAATACATTAAATCCCTACAAGGCAGAGATAGAAAAATAACTAACACTTACTAAATAGTGATTGGCTCTGAGGATAATAAGCCGAAAGTGCTCAATTGTGAAGGACCGTTCAGAACAGGTGTGGTACAGGTGTAGTCTTTCAAGCGCTAAACCACCTAGGTATGGAAAAAACCTGTAGGTTAGAGCTAAAAAGTATGGTTAAAGAAAGTGGGCTTAAAATTCAATAGAGTCCTATAGAGTAACTAAGCTTCCATTAGGATACTTACTAATATCAGTGGTTTTCTCTCCTGGTTGTTGCGTTGTAGTGGCTCAAAGGGCTGGTTGGACACCGAATGGATGTCAGTTCCACAGAAAATGGCCATATTTATTGCGTTTATAGGCGTGATGTCATCATGTTGTGTACGTGAATGACGTCACGCGTGTAAACAATGTCCGAGTATCAGCTTACTTCTATATCTTAATCACTTAAGGGAAAAACCCGGTAGAAAGTGGATGTCCTTGCTAACATTCTATTTTGTGGTAAAAAACTTATTTTCTGTAAGAGTTGTTGCCGCATGGTGTTGAAGTCATCAAGTGACTTATGTTGGTGACGTCACATGTATTAACAGATGTCTAAGTTTTCATATCTACATCTCTTGACAGTATTGTATGACCTTACTGACGTTCTTATGAGAGGGGAAAGGATGCTTATCTTCAAGAGTTATCATCGCATACAGTGTCGCTGTACATACCCGTCAAACTTAGATGTTGTTAAACCTATGTCTAATGTATGTTATTCATGTTATAATATCTATGTTTTAGACAAATTTGAAAAACTACATACGTTTGTAACCCTCAACTAATATAGAAAATTGTTTAAATTTATTTTTCTACCAGATTCAAAGTTTGATTTTCGTAAATACATCCCCTGAAGAAGAGAACCAATCTCGAAACGCGTTGGGCAACTTAATTTGGAACAATTAAATCCTGAACCAATCAAATATCAAGCCACAAGTTGTGTCTTTTTGCACATTAGTGAGCGTTTTTTTGTTACTTGATTTAATGACTAGACTATGCGATGTCAAAATCCTACTATAGAAACTGAATGTCTAAATAACTTGTGTTTAACTAATAGAGTGAACATAGAATTATTTATCCTAAACTACTTGGCGACATAGCCCCAGACAGTGTGCAGGGGACGGGAGTTCCCTAACGGGGAATTTATTCTGTTCTTACGTTGTCCACAACCCATATGCCAGGGTTGTTATCTTTCTCCCCCGCACCTTGATTTAACATTACATCTACATAAACATAATCCCAAACTATTCAAAAAGTTAAGATACCTTTTGGTGTGCATGGAGTTAAATTCACTTTTGTCCGTTCCAAGAGTTGACCAGGACCTGGCAAAGGATCATCATCTGGTGCTTCCAGACACAGCTTTTTTATCTGCCAATACCTCTCCTGAGAGCTTGGTGGTGCCACCTGTGACTTCCAACCTAAGGACGTCCTCATTTCCTTCTTTTCCTGCAGTCAGGGCAAAAAAGAGGTTAGATGCATGGGGAGAAAAGGATTTTGCCCCTAGCAGTGTTATTCTAAATGCTTCCTGTGCCCTGGCTCCATTTTATTTGGTCCCTGGTCAGCTGTGCCAGGAACGGCCAAGCACCTGCTGGATGGGGAAATGAGAGAGAACTTTGATGCCCTGGTGACTGTGTATTATGGGCGATGGCTACGGGCACAGTGGTAAGGAGGCACTCCTGAATGCGGACCTCACAGTTCAACCCGAAATGTGTCGGCAAAACTCCTGGATCTCCCTTTTAATTGGCATAACATTTTTGTGGGCTAAAACCAAAAAATCCTTAAAAGGTTTCCAGTCCTGTAACTCCATGGCTAAGTGCTCGGGTCTGACTTTACAGCAACTTTCGGCTCCCGCTAGCAGAGGTAGAGAGTTTCAACAATTCCACCCACTGCTGCATAAAGATTGACATGAAGCAAGAGGGTCAGGAGACGACTACCACCTTGTTTTCAGCAGAAACACAGGAGGTTGCTTCTCTTCTAGCTTGGCTCCTATATCCAACTCACAACCTAGAAACTCAGTGTGAGAAAACATCCTCAAACACACATAGGTAACAAGAGGTTGACATCACCCTCTGACAGGAGATATTGACATCACCCCTTTTCTAACACACATACAGGCAAGGAGGAATGGCAGCTGTGGTGGATCAGAAAGACGACACAGACTCTGACTGTACATCTCACTGAGGATTTTTATTAATTGAAAGGAATACATGCCTATCCCTCCCTATGATAAGGGTTTCCCCTACCTAACAGAACTAAGGTGCTAGTCAGTCGTCAGTGAGAGTCCAAATCAGAATCGGCCCACTGTCCAAACTAACCTATTCTAACCCTAGCACTATTATAACAACAAAACCAGGAGAATGACTTCCTTCTCCTATAAACTGTTTTTTCACCAAGTTCAGTACAGTATTGTATTCTCAAGTAGTTCTTGGTAACTACTTTTATTAAATCACCCAATTCTGATACTGGGTTCTTCAGGTTTTCAACCTTCTCCTTCACTTGGTTAATTTGTGTTTCTTCTTATTCTCGTCTTGCCTTATTTAATTTGTATTGATCATTTTCCTTTTATAGGGTACCTTTATCCAACACTTGGTTTCACTTTGGGCTTGGACCTTATTCTCTGTTTCAGTCTGCTCCTCCGGTTTTCCCCTTTCACAGTGTTTCCTATTCTGTAATATCTCAGGGTTTTCTCCTTGACCTTTTGGACTGTAAACCATTCAAAAAGGATGTTCATTCCATGTGAATGCTTTATCTCGACTGGGACAAGTATGAGCGTTCCAGTAATGATTCTCTTTCTTTTCATTTAATGCCAATAAATTACTCAACTGGGACGAGCTTGAGCGTTCCAGTAATGATCCTCAATCCCTCTCATGGGTCTCCCGCTTTCCCCGTTACCTGTCATGTTCAGGGATAACGTCACTGGGATTCTCGACTGGTTGGGACCTTCTCTACCACTTGTCAAGTTGGCCTCTCGTAACTCCTGTGGTTTCATATGCGATTTCCGCTGTCTCTTATTTGCCGGTTCATTCCATGTTGAATCAAAGTAAGTGGTATCAGCGTCATTCATTAACCCACTGGTCCACCTCTGCTTGATTGAGGTCATGCCACCGCTTAGCTCTCGCTCGGGATGAGGAGGCCTCGCGTCCACCTGTGCTACTCTCCACTCTTGCGCGCCTGAAGTTAAATTTGTGTTTCTCTTTGGCATAGGACGCCATGCATCTAGTTTTCCTTCAGCATACGTCTGCAAGCAAGTTCCTAACTTGCGGGTTCTCGCTCTACTTTTCTTTCTAACTTCTAGACACTGCATGCCTGAATTTTGTCAGTTTCCTCTTTGGTATAGGATGCCGCACGTCCACCTCTTCTTCAGCATACGTGTGCGGGCAAATGTATAATTTACGGGCACTCTCTCTTCCCAGTCGCCGCCTCTTTGTTTCATAGCGTTGCCAGGGACTTCCACGGCACACTCCATTCTCTTGGTTTATTTTACGATGTGTATTCCTCCACAGACCTTTTTCCTCATCTCAGAACAATGTTGTTTTTCCTTCAAAGGAATAATCGGAGTTTCTTGATGACAATAACATATTTTGGTATGTTCTTCATATATTTCTTCATTAGAGGTTTTTAGAGGTATATTATTGGTATGTTTCTTAAGGAGTTCATTGTAAGAATGGGACTCCTTCTCCCCAAAGGGTGAGTCTCTCCCGGTTATGTTCCGCCTGGACTCTACCCCTAGGGAGGGTTTTGCGGAGCAGGCTCACCTCCCTATCCTCCCAGGGAAAAACTCTCCCTTGGGGAGAAGTGACGGATTCCTGTGATTCGACACACAGCCCATCGGCGGAATATCACTGGTTTAGACAATTGCTATTTTTACTTTTCACACTACTTCCCACAGCATAGTTCATATATTTCAGGCTACATGAGAATGAGGACACAGTGGCTTAAGCTGCACACTTCAGAATAACTCTCTGAGTAACTCACCTTCACCACTCTTTCGATGTTCCACATACAATGCCATCAGTGGTGAGGATGGAATTTCCCCTGATTTCCCAGAACAGCCAATTGGAGAACTTCCTCAACCAAATTGGCCACAACTAAACAGGTAGTTTGAGCTTGATACACGCTCCAACCTTGATTGAATTCTCAGCCAGAGTTTTGATATAGTTCTAGTGGGTATCCATTGATTTTTCCGAAAACCTTTTATTCGAGGCATTTTTTGCTGAAACAATTTTACCTAAAAAGTACAGAAATGTCTATTAAATAAATACATACATATATATATATATATATATATCTAGTGGAGGGTGGTTAAAAACATGGGGAAACACAGGGTTTGGGGGGTGAGCCCCCCAAAGAAATTCAGTATTATTTAGGTAAAATCGTGCTTTAGCTTGGCCCTTCTGTGCACAAACTCAGCATGAACAACCCCTCTATTGTAGAAAAGCCACCATATGCACAATCTTGTACCAATCCCCTTTCTCCATATGGCGCAAAAATGGCTACCCACGTGACCAAATGTGGTACATTGTGTAAAGTCCACAAGATCTTTTGAACCTTAGTCTTCCACAATTTCCCCTCACTAAAGCTGGCATGCAAAGTCTCCTTCAACACAAAATCAACCTATCAACTTGTATGTTGCTTTTTGGGAAGGACGCAGAGGTTTTAATCTGTTGCACACCACAATCCTAAAGAAAGCCGGTTCCTTATAACAGAATTTGATTCCATTATCTGACACTAAGGATTCCGAACACCTCTCCCTCTGAATACTGCACATAGGAACGCAGTGACCCTGGATGTAGAGGGTGGCATCAACAAAACCTCCCTTTGTCTACTTGCTAAAGCAAACCTTCAGAGCAATGGCAGATTACTTCCTGGAAGGGAGGAATTCCACAGACTGTACCAGGTCAATTGCTGCACTCCCCATTAGCAACTCCCCTCCACTGTTGTTGGGACACATACTTTAAAATGTTTCATGGTTCCTGCACATCCCCCACACTCTTGTACAAATCTGCCTATGTTGCGGTCTATGCCTGCCCCGGTATACACACATTTCACCACAGTATTTTTCATCGCAGGTTTTTTCATCAGCGTTTTTATTTCGAAAAAAACTCATTGCTTTTTTTTGGGGGGGGGTTAAAAAATTTAATATATGGTTGTGCGTGTAAGGGAATTTAAAAACAATGGGGCGGTTTGAGGGGGTAATCCCCCCAAAAAAAAAACCAAAAAATTTTTTTCGAGAGAAAAAAACGGCGATGAAAAAACCTGCTATGAAAAATACTGCGGCAAAATAACATAGAACCGCCTGGCCCCCAGTCTCATTCCTGAATAGGCACCTTGTCACTGTCACTCCTTGTGCCTGTGTGTCCCGCATGGCCAATATTCCTAGTTTGACTATAATGCCCAGTGGCCGTAACATCTTTTCTCCATGCATCATTAAACCTCCACCCAGAGAGAACTACTCCTGTTCTGTGAATCATATCTGCAGAACCCTACAGTGCTCAGGCTGTACACGTGTGCAGGTCCATATCCTCCTTTTGTGCTAATATTATTGGGGAACCCCTTTCTTAGGACTCCACCACCCTCTGTAATTCTACCGTCCTTCATATCTTTGAGTAACCATTTGAATTGATCCCTCATGAACATGGCAGAGTTGGACATGCTAGATTTTCTGAAAAGACATCGGAGAACTCTCCTTGCAAGCTTACCCTTCTTTGGTTACTTACAATATCTTTACTTAAGCAGCTGCATTCAGTTGGGCATGGCATGCAGCTTGGTGCCTCTATTCCTGAAGTGGGGCTTCTTTTTGCCATTTGGGCCTTCCTACATGCTGCGCGCATGTCTTAAGCTGAAGTGTGCATTGAAGTAACTTATCACTCCAACATAATAATAATTCCTGCACCACCGAGACATTGATCCTCTTTTGATTACGTCTCCTTGCCTCACTCCTATCTTTACATATCCTATCAAGGTGTCTGCCCTTTGAACACACAGAGAATGTTTTCCTAAAAACAGGACAATGCATTTCCATGTGGCCTAGAAAAATGCAGCTTAAACACTCTTCTCTCCTCCCTAATGCTGCCAACCTCTTATGGGCATTAAGCACACACAAACATTTGCCTTCTACTTCCTGGACAATGTTTGCATAAGTTTATTAGGTGCTGTCCCTGTCCATCTCTTTTTCCCATTGCCTATTTATTTCCTTAGATTTGGCCATGGCAGTGGTTTGGACCCACCATGAGACATCTTGTGGAGAGTATTGAGGTAGATAATCTCTGCAAAAGAAATCGTACCCTAAGCTAGTGGAAATACAATTGCATACTACTTTTGCAGTTAACATGGAATTGTATAGAAGAATGCAATTGGGAGTATTGGTGTGTCTGCTATGAACCAAGAGCTTCAATCTGATTATAGAGGATACAAATATATTGTTTAATCTACATTTATCTCAGTGTGAAATAGTTGCTCCCCACTTGCTGTTTAAAATTTGAGAGAAGTCTCCCTCAACATTTCATAAGATGCTAAGTAATCACTTCAGTTATAAACGTAAGGTGTTGGATATTGGGATGCGGAGTAGAACAGGAGAGTATCCAATCCAGAGTGCGACCATTCTTAAGTGGTGGGGCAAGGACTGTTTATGTGAAACCCAAATCACTGAATGAAGAGAAAATGTCTTTAGCTAGCTTTAGTTAGAAAGATTAGTGATGGAATCTGATCAGCAGTTCACGTGCTGATGTTACAATCACCAAGATGACCATTAGGATATTTTGTAAACACAGCTAGAGAAACATTTATACACTTTTGCCAATGGGATTCCTTAATTTGGTAAACCTTGAGTAAACAATTCTCTTGGCACTTGGTTCCACAAGGGAGTCAGTGGGGCATATTAGTGGGAGATGATTTGCAAGTTTACAGTGAAAGGGGAATCGTTAAGGTGATGCTGATGTCTGACTGTTGTTGGGGATGGTTGGTTATTAGAATCCAAGTCTGGGGTGTTAGGCTCAATGGAATCCAGGTTTTTTCCACTGGTCCCAGGTTCCTCCAAGTCCTATGTTCTGGTCCATTGTTCCATTGTCCATTGTTCCACCCATTTTCAATAATTGCATGTTTGCATTGAGCTTGCAGGTTGAATAGGTAGTATCAGGTATTTGTGATAGTTTATCCCAATTATTATTGGGGCATCTGGTTATGCCCTTTGGTGGATTGTCCAAATGGGGCTGTTAACCTGGGCATACAGTGGTGTCTTGTTGTCAGATTTGTTACATTAGTATTACCAGATGTTTATTTTATCATAGTTTACTGCTAAAATGAGATCCCTGATTATATTTGAAGATGGCTGGGATATCCGCTTCATGTCGGTATTTAGGGATTGGTTTTCAAACTGCAGTGTTTTTTTCTAGTTGCAAGGTGGTGTGTATTGGCAATAGATTAAGCATGACCCATAGATTAAGGATGCCAAAAAAGGTATTCTTGGTTATTTAATCAGTGCCCCAAGTTCTTCTCGGGTGGGGGCTGGTAGGGATTCCAACTGATTTAAGAGGGATGCCTGTTTCAGACTCCCTTCTGATGAAGTATCCTTCCTCTATAAGATTCACAATCTTTTTTTCTCTCTAGCATGTCTGTTTTCGAATAAAATCTTAATTATAGTTTATTTATATAGCGCCTATACACAATGTTTCAAAGCGCTTCACGGCAAGGGAGGGAACAAGGGAAAATACAATGACCATCTAACAAGCCATGAACTACAAGAATGTGAAATGAACTATCGTACTCAGCCTGGCAACATTTCAGATAGTGCAAGAGATAAAACATAGATAGGAAGGAAATGGGAAACACACAGGCGACTACTAGACGTGATGACATTTCTGGTAGAGCCAGAGATTAACAAGAGGTGAGGGAGGGGGGAGGACAAAGGAGGGAGAGGAACATAACAAGCGACTATCGTACAAGGCCTGACAGCATTTCAGATAGTGGGAGATGGGGGGAGGAGTTGAGCTCTGAATGAGGATCCTTACCCAAGGCAAGACATTTACGCCCAGTGATGGCACTTGTGCACCCGAGGCATGTGACTGGAGATGTTTTTAGAGCACAGAACGGTGGTCGAACCAACCATATTTAAACTGAATCAGCCAGCAATCAGTGGGCGGTAGCCTGGCCCCATGTCGGATTCTGACAAACCGGTGAAGTGGATTCTGTTTTCATGTTCAACCAAGTTTGCAGGAGGATTTGTGTGAGCCGCAGGTCTGCCTTCCCCCATCCTGATAAGTGGCCCTCAACTTTAAAATGAGTATGGAGCACTGCTGATCTCTAATGCACTGTCCCAAAGACCCCTCATCTCTGGAGCCTAACTTTCGTGCTGGGAGCAGCGTAGTATGAAAACTCCCGAAAGCTACATGCGTAGACGAGAAGAAATCAGTATCCACTTTCATATTGAAAAGCAGCATTATCAAATGTGTAGTGCAGAGCGTAACGTCTCTTTACAGTTCACAGTTGATGGACATTCACCAAAGATATGAATCTAATACAAGAGCTCTCGTGAATGGAAACATCTAAGCAATGCAAGATGCAGAGCAGATTAAAGGAAGTAATGTAATATAAATATATTTATTTATGGTGAGTTTACACCTACGTACTGTCCCCTTTCCTCCATGCTGTATGGGTGTCCCTCGCTAGGGATGGGAGACAGAACCTTTTTCACCTGAAAAAATGTTCTTCCCCTTTAAATTTATAGGCGTGGCCCTGGGAGCATGCAGTCCCCTGACTCAGCCCACCGGTGCCACTCCCTAGTCCTCTTTTCCACATAGACGAGAACGCACCGCTTTCACCACCGCTCCTGTGTTTGACTTCGGCCTTGTAATTCCACGCGCTCTTCCCCGGATACTGTCTTCTTTGTCTTTTGTCTTCTTATCTTTAATAAGGGACTCGGTCCTCTGATGCCACACTCCTCCCCGGCGCATGTCGGCGTCCTTCGGCTTCAGCGGGTGTCAAGCCTGCGATGGTCTCTTCCCCACGTCCGACCCCCACGCTCTGTGCCTCGGCTACCTTAGTCCCGACCACGACTCGGAAGGCTGTACTGTGTGCGACACGCTTACACCGTGAGCTCTGAAGAACAGGTTAGCCCGGTGGAGGGAACTTTTCGAGAAGTCGCCTAGAGAGGACTTGAAGATCTTCGTCAGACACCAGTCAAGGCCCAAGGTAGGGCCGCTTTTTTCCATCGCACCCTGCCAGGGCAACTCCTTTCCTAGGAAATGTCCCAGTGGGAGGGACCGTTCAGGTTCTCACACCAGCACAGATACCGAGGCTCATTCAGCTACCGATAGATACTTCCGCTAGGTTCTTTTACTGGGTGTCCACCCAACGGGCTATGCCCCACTACCTGCCAAATGTCTCAGGGGGCGCCTGTACGCTGCACTACCGGCAACACAGCCCAGGGCACTAAGCCTCCCAGGCCTTGTCTTGAGGTGCATGGTAGGCTTCAAGCTCCACCGCCAAGAGTTCAGGAGGAGGCCCGGCCCAGCGAGCCAAGCACCACAACACAGGCACGTGGCATGCAGCTTGACAAAATGGCTGCCGCACCAGACAAGATGGCCACTCGTCCGACACCACCCCCGTTTGGGGACTATGTAGGAGATGGAGTGTCCAGGTGGGACTTGTCTTCACACCTACGTGGCCTACAGCTTATCCTTCAAGGTCACAGGGCAGATATCTCCCGTAACCAGCAAGGCAGAGTACACACAGGCCCCAGCAGCCGCCTGCTACTCCGTCAATATCACATTCCACCCCACCAGCCTGTGAGGACAGTTTTTTTGAGAAATTCCTCATGCTTATGGGGTCCCCTCAGATGGACTCCATCCTTCGGGAATTTATCAGGAACATGCTTCCTTCCGTCCCTCCGCCCGCGCTTATAGTCATTCCTACTATGGCTCTGGTGCCTCAAGCCCCCGTGCAGCCCCAGCTGCCCACGCCGTGTCCTTTGATTCCAGCTTCCCTGCCTCCTACAGTCCAGGCAGTTCCACAGCAGCCTCCGGCTCCGGTCTCCACACCTCACCCTTCGGCGCCCAGCATGCCGCCTCCTGCGCCAGACCAGCCGGACACCCTGGTGGACACCGATGAGAAGGAGGACCCCGACACACCATCTTCAGCCAAGGCCTTCCATGAACGACTTGCAAGTTTGGCCGAATACTTGGGGCTTCCACAACTCGAGGTGGAACAACCTGAGGCGGGGGTCCTAGCTGAGGTCCTCACTCTACGCCCCACGGCTAGATCAGGGATTTCTTTGCAAAAGGATGTTGTCGCCTTGACCAAAAAGGGATGGCTTAAACCCCATTTGGCTCAGCCCACCAACAGGCATCTAGACGCCAAGTACAGGCAATTGGAGGGGATACTTGTTGTCGGCACACCCTCAACTACACTCCTCTGTGATTGCCGCAGCCTCTATCTACTCGAGCAGCAGTCTTCCTCAGCCAGCTCGTCCTCCTCTCTGCTAGGCAAGGAGGAGAAGATCTTGGAGGCGTATGGGAAGATCATTTATTCCAACGCCTCCCTGCACCTCCATTAGTCTAATGCGGATGCCATGCTGGCAGCCGTTAACCAAAGGCTTTGGCGGAAAATAGCTTAATTCCTTCCGGAACTTCCGGTGCACAGTCAAGCACGCTTCAAGGCGGGGCTGGCAGAAGCAAAGATGGTGGCCTAAGACATTTTGGAATCCACAGTGGCACACATTGAAAACCCAGGCCGTGCCATCTGCCTGGCTACGGGCTACCAAGTTCAACCCGGAGGTCCAGGAGCGCATATTGGACCTTCCATTCAAGGGTAGCAACCTCTTTCATTCCACCATGGATGAGGAACTGGATAAGAAGAACAACAGTTCCCAGGCTGCAAAATCCTTATCCATCCTCACAAAGGCTACTCCCAAGGCGTACAGTCAAGCAGCCGGACCAGTCTCGGAGTCAACACTGCCACAAACAGCACAAGGCAAGGAATAAGGGCTTCTTTCAGTCCCCCTCCTCAGCACCTGCCTCAGAGGGAAAAAAGGCATGACACGCCCCTCTGGGTCCACGAGTCTTCGGTGGGGAGCAGGCTTGCCCTTCGCGCACAGCATTGGTGTGCAAGGTTCACAGACCCCTGGATCCTATCAGTAGTGTCCTCGGGGTACAGGTTCCTCTCTCTCCTCTCTCCACTCCCACAGATTGGGACAACTCTGTTTGCGGAAATTCGATCGCTTGTAGAGAGCCAGGCAGTGGAAGAAGTACCAGCCTCCCAGCGGGGAATGGGCTTCTACTCCAGGATTTTCACCATACACAAGAAGAACCAGGCTGGCCTGGGAGTTGTGTTGGACCTTTCCACCTTGAACCTTTCCCTTCGACTTCAAAAGATCAAGGTAATTACCCCAGTGCTTTTTGCGGAGACAATGTGCAAGGGAGACTGGATGTTCTCCCTGGATATAAAGGACGCATACTTGCACATCCCGATTTGGCAGTCCCATCGATCCGTCCTGAGGTTCAGGATCATGGGCTTTCCTTTCCAATAAAAGGTTCTACCCTTTGGCCTCAATTTAGCCCCCAGGCTCGTTACCAGGCTTATGAATGCAGTGACAGCCCTTCTAAGGGCCCAGGGTCACCATGTATAGCCATACCTAGACAACTGGCTCATCAGGAAGAGATCACCGGAGGCGGTTCAACACACGTCCTCCGCCCTCATGAATAAGCTGCATGAATTGGGATTCTCCATCATTCTCAAGAAGTCACAGCTAGAACCGACTCAGAGCCTAGCATTCCTGGGTCTCATCTGGGATACGGGATCCGAGAGAGTCTTTCCCTCAGGGACAAGATCGCAGCCTTCAGGAGGGCCACAAGTCATCTTCCCAGCAGAGAGGTGACGTCAGCATGGTGGTACCAGCACCTGCTGGGGCTCATGGCAGGATTTCTTCTGGCAGTGCATTACCCAAGGCTCAAAATGAGGTGATTGCAGGTGCACTTCGCAGCCTCATGGAGTCCACAGCGGGGTTCCCAGGCAGAGCCTGTCGGCATTCCTCCCTGTCTCCACCAGGACCTGCTCTGGTGGAGCACGCAGGGCAACCTGAGGCTAGGCAGACCATTCCGACAACCAGCACCACAGGTTACCATCACTACGGAATCGTCCTTGGAGGGCTAGGGAGCTACCCTGGATAACCACAGCGTCCATGGTGTTTTGTCCCTTCAGGAACAGGAGGCCCATGTCAATTGGCTGGAGCTGAAGGCCATCTGGCTGGCTCTCAATGCCTTCTTACCACTCATCAGTGGCAAAATGATCCTCATTCAAACAGGAAACTCCACCAGCATATATTACATCACCAAACAGGGTGGCACCATGTGTCCTCCTCTATGCACCCTTGCAGTCAGAATTTGGGAATGGGCTCTGGCGAACGACGTAGACTTGAAGGCAATCCACCGTCCGGGGGAGTCAAACCTGGAGGCGGACAGGCTCAGCAGGTTTGGTGCGGACAATTACGAATGGCAATTGAATGATCCGGTCCTTCAGGTGATCTTCAGCCAATGGGGTCATCCACAGGTGGACCTCTTTGCCACAGGGTACAACAGGAAGTGCCCTCAGATCTCATCCTGGCAGGGACAGGGCCCCCGACTCTTTGGGAGATGCGCTACAGATGCAGTGGAACAGCATGAACATGCGTTCCCTCCCACTCCCCTGGTACACAGGGTGATCTGCAATGTAAGGGAGTCCCGTCCCCTCAACATAATTCTGATAGCTCCTTGATCGCCGGCGAGACCATGTTCTCTGAGCTGGTCAGCTTGGCGGACCAACCTCTGATGCACCTTCCACTGGGCCCAGCTCATCTACTGTGGCAACAGGTGGGCACGGTCATCCACCCGCCCCATAGAAGTCAGTGCTTGCAGCATGGTTCTTTTACAGGTCACATTAAAGCATCTGCGCCTTTTGCAGGCTAACTTAGACATCATACAGGGTGCTAGGAGCAATGCTACTAGGAGCCAGTACAAAAGCAAGTGGACTAGGTTTTGCCACTGGGCAGAGGCCAAGGAAGTCTACCCTCTTCTACCCTCTCACATGCCCACTGGAAGATGTCTTTCTCTGCACACCTTCCACTCTCAGGAGTGCAAATAGACACATGGCGCACCTATCTGGCGGCCATCGGAGCCTACCGGAACGTTTTCTCATCCTCCAACGCAGTGTTTAAAAGACATTTGGCGAGCCTCACCAGGTTATACCCGCCTATAAAGAAGCCACACGCAGTGTGGGACCTCAACATAGTGTTGGGCGCCTTGGCGCATAAACCCTTTGAGCCAATGGCATCCGGGGACATCAGGCTGGTCACCATTAAGACAGCCCTTTTGGTGGGTCTTGCGTCTGCCCGTCGGGTCAGCGAAATTCAAGCTATGGTGGCTTCGGAGCCGTACACTACCTTTCATAGGGACAAGGTCATCCTCAGAATGCACCCTGCGTTCTTGCCTAAGTAGTCTTTTTGTTCCACCTAAATGAGGATATAGTGCTACCTACCTTCTATGCAGACCCCAAGGACGATGCTCAGAGGCTGCTGCACTGTCTAGATGTTAGGTGCGCTCTAAAATTCTACCTGGACAAAAACAAGAGCTTATGCAAATCTGATGCTCTTTGTCATCTTTGGTGGCTCAAGGCCAGGATATCAGGCTTCTAAGGCCTCCCCAGCAAGGTGGATGGTTTCGGCCATTAAGGAGGCCTATGAGGGGAAGTACAAACCGCTTCCGTCAAATATGCATGCCCATGCGATCAGAGCCAAGACCATGGCAATCGTGTTCCAAAGGCACGTTCCGTGGCAGGTCATCAGCACGGCGACCACTTGGCCAACCCTTCCGCCTTAGGCAAGCACTACTGTTTGGATGCTGGCTTCAGGTCAGATGCGGCATTTGGGCAGGCAATCTTAAGGAACTTGTTTTCTTAAGGGGGTCCCTCTCCACCCTGGGGCTATATTCGGTTGTAATCGCCCATACAGTATGGAGGAAAGGGGACGGGACGTAGGAGTAATTATAAGTTACTCGCCGTAGTGACTAACATACTCCTAGTCCATAGTCCCCTTTCCTCCATACGTCCCACCATCCGCCCCCCTTAATAAAACTGGTGTCATTAGGCAATGGTAATATTGTTGACGCGTCAATAGTGACTGAGGAGTGGCGCCGGTGGACGGAATCGGGAGCGCATGCTCCCAGGGCGTTCCGTCTCCCGTCCTTAGCGAGGGGCGCCCATAAACTATGGATGAAAGGGGACTATGGACTAGGAGTACGTTAGTCACTACAGTGAGTAGCTTATAATTTAGTAGGGATGACTCTGGATTGAGGGTAATACAACCTTTCAGGAACAGACTGCTGGGACAGTAGGACTTCATTTTTCACCTGAGCAATTCTTCTGTAGAAACTTCAGGAGATGCACAGCCATTTTCTTCCAAGGGGCTTGTGTCCCGGAGGTGCGCTAATAAGTGAATCCTGATCTACTTGTGGATTTGCACAGCTAAGAGTCAGAATCGAAGTCCCAACATGTATTGTGGATAGGCCAAACCATTCCTGAAGCTGCTTTTTCCCTAGGTTTCTTTCCCCAATAAAGTTCCCCATAGATGACACTTTCCCTCATCCTACATAAGGAATGTTTCTTGGTGGGTCATATTATGGACTTTTCTTGGCAGTGGTGACTGCATGGAATGTGACTTGGCACCTGAGGAAAGTTTGGGGGAGCTTTGGGTAAAACTGTATTTGCCGCCTCCATGTGTTGCATTACATAGCTGATGGCTCCCTTGCCCCCTGGGGTTTTGCAGTTCTGCCCAATGACTACTCCAAAGGTGGCTTTGTCACACATGACTTGTTGAAGAAGAGGGTGGTGGCCACCATGTTGAAGGTAGTCCCTCTATACCTTTTCCTGTTCTCCCAGCGAACCATCACTAAGGCAGTCTACTAGATCATAACCTCTTGCCCTGGGGAGAAAGGATGAACTCTTCTATAATTACTTCTTGGCTTCTGCTGAGGGTGGCCCAGTGGGCTATGCAGAGTGTTTTGACTTGAATTCTACATTTGACTAGAAGTCAGTGTGGGGTTGAAGAGGCCTGGATGATTGATGTGTTCCACCTTTTCAGAGTTCATAGTGGCCTTGCTGCAGCAATTTGTGGCAGCTAAGAAGGCAATCAGGGAGACTTGCCCTACACGCTGTTGGGGTAGTCATATCATGACTGCAAGGGTTCTCTATCGAAAACAGTGTCATTTTCCACATAAGGGATGTTCCACAGTTGAAATGTTTCTGCTCTGTTTGAGAGAAATCAGGTAATTTGTGTTAACAATGTATTTTTCAACCCCTCCTTAGATAACACTACTATACCAAATGTCCTTGGTGAGACACATTCTACATATTTAATTACTCAACAATACTAATTAGTTTTTAACTGAATTAATTAGACCTAATCAAAACCTAGGAATGAAACGCATCTAAAGTACATTAATTACAAAACATATTTATCATTTATTTTCCATATGATAATTTAAAGGTCTCATGCAGTATAAAGAGCTACATATAAACAATGACTTTAAATAATACATATGAAGCACAGATGAAAGATAACTATAATGATCATATCTTACTGCTAAGTGTGTAATTTAAATGCTTATATGATGCAATTATAATACATTAATCTGGCTTGTTTTAATAATTTGGCAACAATCTACGAATCGCAGGGTGGATAATGAAAGGAGGCAAGTGGGTTGTTTCGGTTCCATTTGGAAGAAAGACTGTAATCCATATTAACACTGTATGCTGCAGCCCTGCGTCAGTCTGTTTTTAAGGGTTTCGCAGTTCACAGTGCTGAAAGCGACTGAGATGTTCAGAATGAGGAGTGCACTGGGAGTGTGTGAGTTAGCCTTGCTTTTAAGATTTTCCTAGATAGCTGTAAGATATGATACGGCATTTATACCATGCCTATACAGAAGTGTTTCAAGAGCATAGGCTCTATTCATTCAATTGGCCTGAATACTAACCGTGACTCATGCAGGATGTTGCTAGATTCAATGCGGTGAGCATCGCGCTTCACCAATGCTTATATGAATGACAGTTGAACCCAACCCCTTTTTTTAAAAAGTAGTTCTATATATGAATCCAGATATTCCAATGTGACCTTGAAAGTACATTGTATAGCTTGACATAAATACAAACTTATTCTCTTTGTCCCTTCTTTAATTGCTAGGAATTTCCCATGCAATATATTTTCTATGGCTCACTTTGTGCATTGGTTTGTCACAATTGAGCTAGTTGGCCACACCTGGATTGGATTACTGGATTACTCACTGGTTTGCGCAGGGTTTCTGCCTCAGTTTCTATGTCTACAATATCTAATTTGATCAAGTTGTGTTCTGATTAACGTTCTTTACTATCTGTTTAAACAGTCTCTCTTGCAGTTGCACCATAAATGTATGTGTTAGGGAGATGTATTATTATTGTGCTTCATCATCTCTCCTAGTGAGACCGCCAGCACTTTTTGCTGTACTTCTGGACCTTTTTCTTTCAATTCTGAATGAGTGGAGCCTTTTCCCAATCATTCATTTGTGCGGGCTCTGTCTTTTGGAACTCTATTCTTTGTATTCTACCTGTACTATGGAGTCTGTCTATTCCATAGCTTTTACAGGCATCTGTGTTTTACTACTGCAACACACAGCTACTTATGGGCAGTGTTGCTGGGAACCCTTCGGGCCCTCCATTAAGATTAGTTTTCTATATCCTAAAGTAACTACAGTTCTGAGAGATACTTAGTATGTCTCCCAAAGCTCTGTAGTCTGAGAGATTGGCACACAACACCTTCAGTGGAGTGCCAAGGGGTTACTTTGTATCCCCCTTCTCTCTGCTCCTATGACTGTTTAGTCACATTGACAATCACCTAGTTATGGCTGGTGGCAGTGGACGTTTTCTACCAACTATTGTGTATTTTTTATACTGCAGGCTTTATCCATAGCCACGGTAGTGCACAATAGGGGCACCCAAGTACTCACTTGGGGCCTCCCTTCTTTTTTCACCATTACTAGCATCTTCTACCATTCTGGGAGGGGGAGGTCGGTGTGTGTGTTTTGCCTTTGGCGGTGACCAGTAGGTATCCCCTGCCTAGGCTCCAGAGTGTCTTGGCAGTCAGGAAGTGGGGGAGGAGTCTTCCACCCCCCTGTCCTTTGTCTGCCAGAGTGCCTGAATAGGTCCAGCTCCCACAGGCGGTCTGGATGTCATGATAGGACAGCCAAATGCCCCTTTCTATAAAATGCTGATAGAGATTGCAGAGGAGTGTATGCTGGAACTGTATAAAAGGTGAGGCTTCTGGAGTATTAAGCAAGTCGACCACAGGAAACGGAAGTAACCAAAGAAGAAGACGACAACCAGAGACACCTGCAGACCCTTTGCAAGACCGTGAAGCGACCACTGCTGTCCTGACCCAATTTTCTATGCGACAGAGGAGCTCCGATGAGGACGACTCCTTCCCCTTGGCTGGTGGGAACAGCCAGTCCCAAGACGAACTTTGAAACGAGCCATCTCCCGAGGTCGTAGCGATTCCAGTTTCGAGTGCATCATTGTGATATATGATATGATATGAGTGGTTATTTATAACGCGCTTAATACCCAGAGGTTTCTAAGCGTGGACCCGGGGATCGAACCCGTGTTGCTCCGTGTCGTCTTGTTTCCAAGGCGAGCACGTTGCCCCTTAGCTATCCTCCCAAGACAAAATTGTGGAAAGGCTGAATACGTCGAAATCGTTGCTGAAACCATAAGGAGACACCAGAGATCCGATCCAACTCACCCAGACCCCCTCAACAGAGTGCGGGACTGCGGGAAGCGAAGATGATTAACCGGGCAATCCATGTCCTTTGTTGGTGCTGCTGAAAAAGTGCCAAAACCGCAGAGTGAACCAAGAAGTTGCTGAGCTGAAAGTCATGCTACAGGTCCTCCCTCGAGACTGCTGCTGAGAGACACCCTCCATTGTCCTGCCTTTCGTCACCGACCAAGGAATCCATAGGTCGGGTCCAGAGCTGCCACATCACGGAGGAGCCAACACAACCACTTTCTTCAAACCAAAGGTACTGTGGGGGAAAAAGGTATTGCTTACCTGATTCCAAGAAGTCGCTCCATTGCGTTGGAGTGCACGTAGAGGTGTCCAGGGCAACCCCGTATTACCTCTGACTCAAGCTGCTTCTGTCCTCTTCTCAAGTCCATTTTTAGGTCTCCTTTGTTAGTTGCTAACTTGCTGCTTCAATAACTTGAGAAACTGGAAGAAATCTGCTTCATTATTCGCTGTTTGTCAAGACTTCAAGCCCTCTCTGAACTGCCTTTAGCTATGGTCGCTTTTTTGGACTTAAAAGACTTGCTAGGCGAAGACACCGTCTCTAGAACCTTGATCTAAGCTTATGTTGCACTAACCACTTATTTTCTTCCCTTTAAGTGACTTTCCTATATGTATTTTCAGAGTAAATGCATTACCATATGACCTGCTGGAAACCGCATGAGTACGCAATTACCGATAATACGATAACCTTGTCTTTTCCCTTTCATACGTTGCTACAATAACCGCGAACAGTGAAAAGTGCCCTTTGAAGTGTATTATGTAGTATTCCTAAGTGTTCTATTGTAAACATCTGAAGTATTTAAAGTAATTCTGGTGTAAATATAATAAATATATACCTTTTTTATAAATATAAGTAAGCGCTTCTTTGTTGTGCCTGTCTAGCTAAGATTCAGAGTACTTACCTACTGCTCACATCTCCCTCTTAAAATGAGCCTGACTGCTCTGCCACACTACCAGTGACCTGAACTAATACAGGCTGATGCTAAGTGTTGGGGATCTAAAAACCACTGGGATAGCTTACTAAAGTCTTACTGCCAGTGGGACTTTAGGAAAACTCCCCTAACAGTAAGCTCCTTCCAATGCGGGATTGTGCTTTTTTTCTTGCTGTGCACAAAGAAAACTAAATACAGTGCCCAATCCAGTACTGTCTCAATTATGCTTTTCCTACCATCTCATGGTATCTGTAATCCAGTCTCAAATGACTAAATACGTATGTAGCATGCATTAACGCCAGAAATAGTACCAGAGATCGATCCGAGGCGATCCTGATCGGTTGCTTGTGTCTCAAATATCTGTAGAGCCACAGTTTGCAGACCTTGTTCGCTGGATGGACTTCGAGGTTGGCCTATTTGTGTTCCAATTTGTTTTTATTGAGGTTTTATTTTTGCATGTATTACAAACAACAGAGAAACAGTGCAATGATTAACTCAAGCTGCTGGGATTTTTTGAGGAGGATTGTATACATATGTATTTTCCACATACTATCAATGCAAATATTTGTTATGTATTTATTTCCAAATTCCAAAATCCAATCCTTTTTTGATACTTTGTATTTATTTACCTTAAAATGGGTTTCTTCTGTCACTAGGCAGGCACATTTGTCTGACCTCAGATGAAATAATTGCTGCGCCCATCATACCCAGAGCTTCTGTACTTCAGGGATACACTCTTGGCATCTCAAGCATTTAATAATGTTTCTTGTGTCCCCTTCTGATGCCAGAGATGGCAGGGAGGGGAGAAGCTGAGATTTTAGTTGCAGCAAGAGAAATCTTCAAGATACCTTTTTATGGGTGAAACTGTAGCTATTACTTTTAGACAAGGGTTTGACAATTTACATTTAGAAGTGCGAGTTAAGGATTAACACAATAATAAAAAAAGAATCCAGAAGAAATATGGACATAGTTTAAATGCCTTACAAGCATTCTAGAACATGTTAAGAACAAGTATCTGTTTATTTATAATTCTAGATTGTATACTGTATTATTAACATGATTTGAAGCTCGGTTTACTGGTATATGTTCTATGTTCTATTGAATGCTTTCTTGACTTCCCTTATCAGATAAATTGACTGGTTCAAAGTGGAAGTCCAGAACACATCTGGCAGTGTTCGATGTGGCAGCCAACTCAATATTTCTTTCTCTAAATGTGAAGTACATTTTCTGCAAAGTTGTATCCACATTAATGAAAGCTATTGAAAAATAATCTTTTTACAGGTCCACATATACATTTGAGCACTTGTGGAAACCTCATTTAAGCCCCTAAAGACGTGTAACTTCAGGTATCTTGCATGAAAAAACAGTATTTTCTTTTATTTGCCCTGACTTATCTAGAACAACGGGATAGCTCCAACCTATCGTCTTCAGATTTCCAAAAGAGACTGCTAAGCCGAGATCTGCCTTTACTTTCATGTCAAATTCAAGGTGCATCTGAAACTGCTCATATGAACCTTCTAAACAGGATTGGAAAGTCTACTCCGCATGGTGACCGTGGTAAGAGTACATGACATTAAATATATCATAACACTGAATTATATGAATCACATTTGTTTTTTTTTGCTGCCGGATACTGATACGTAGCCTGCCAGATTCATTTGAGATTGCAGGTTCAAATCCTCAAGATACGTTTTTAGACGTTGGGATTCTCATTATTGTCTTCAGCTATTTAGACAATTACTGGACTTTAGTACAATATCTAAAGAACTGTAGGTAAGTTTCAATTGTTTTCTAATGCCATCTGCTACCTTTTTCTGCCCTAACAGAAATGTCTGGCGAGATTTACGATGGATTCTTTTGAAACTTCAAAGTTTTAAACTTCTGTTTAGCTTTTTATGACTCAAGATAAATGTTTTTTTCACGTCGTCACTGAATAGGTTTCAATTTTAAATTGCTTACTTTTTATTAAGATGCAACATTTGACATAAT
This sequence comes from Ambystoma mexicanum, assembly GCF_040938575.1. Lineage (NCBI taxonomy): Eukaryota > Metazoa > Chordata > Amphibia > Caudata > Ambystomatidae > Ambystoma > Ambystoma mexicanum. The sequence goes on along the minus strand of NC_090933.1, from coordinate 1,051,710,112 downwards.
TCACTGTAGAAAGTTGGCATTTTTTAACCAGGGTGAGATTTGCATCCTCTGTTTCCCATATGTATGTAAGAGACATGTTGGTGCACATCATTTATTTGTTTTATAATGGGCTAGCAAGTTACCCTAAGACCACTTAACAGTGTAGGAAATCTGTTTGGGGGCTTACCTACAGGTTTTGCATCAGTGAGAAAAGGTGAAATCGGTCTGCTGATTATCGCTGACATGCTAGTGGTAGTGGCATATTGCGATCAGTTATCAGGACCCATTGCTCGAACCTTCTGCTTAGGGTATAGCATGTAGTCCGCTTTTGCAGGCTTTCTGGTTCTTTGTCATAGTTATTTGAATTTGAAGGCAATTTTAAAATTGCGTGATTTTGGTTCAGACAGGGTGGTCCTGTCATCTGAAATGAGAATATTGGGAGTAATGAACAGCCACGACTAGCCCTTCCTCTCGTTCAGAATGCACTGGCTCCTTCATCTTCAGATATGTGATGTTCATTCCACCATTTAAAGGCATTCCAGTGCTGAAAAAAGCAGGAAGTGTCTGTGCTGGTTACCTGAAAATAAAGATGTGTTTGCATCAAAGAGCTAGTCAATTCCTAAGATCTCAGTATTTGGAAGCAGTTGCTTATGATTGTCTCAAGATTAATGGTCAAAGTTCAGTGATGTGAACACTATAAAAATTACTTCTTAATCCTTTATGCCAGGAAATGTTTCAACTTCCAGGCTGCGTCTGGCCTTTCTCTCCTTTTTATATGCCCCTAGTCTCTTATCAGTTCATCACTGGAAGAATGGGAGTAGTGTTTTTATTCCATTTTGGGGAGTTTATTTAGCGTTGTGTATCACCAGCTAGTTGCATCAGAGCGCAATGGCGGAGATGCGGTGGAAAGAGATTGCAAGGAAAAAAGTCAAGGACTCAATGCAGCGAAAGCAGTTAAGCTTTTAGTGCTTTTCCCAATTTCAAGTGATCTACTTTCAGAAGTGTAGAAGAAACATTGCGGAAGGATAAGTCTTGATTTCTGGAATATCTACCTTAATGATGTGTATATATATTGCTGGCTTAGATTAATAGTCGGATACTCCCCCACCCCCTTTTTTTCAAAGGACAAGTACCGTGTCATCTAAAATACAGAGTATTATGATTGTACCTAGCACTTTAGTCTATTAACGACAGCATTGTGAATCACTTATGTGTTCATTTAAATGATGCGATATGCCTGAATATCTGGAGCACAGGACATTATCCATACAGTATGCACTTTTGCGGACTAACAACTTTGGATGTTGCAAAGGTTACATAATGAGTCATTGAGGCATTGGGCACTTGCACAGGTGAGACAACTCTGTATTTTATTATAGAATTTTTTATATGGCTCTCTCATTCGAAGATGTGTATGCAAGAAATATATGGGGGGTTAATTAACGCCATAGGCGAATAGAAGGGCAATATCAATATGTGACTGGAATGTAACAGAGTAGCCATCGCGATCCATCATGGCTGCTTTTATGTATAGCTGCAGCGAACGTCACCTTTTCAGTGTTTACCATTGGGGTGTTTTGAACATTATTTTTTCCGAGGTGGAGTTACTGTGACCAAGCCACTAGCTTGTGGCGAAACGCGTCGGTCTGCCTGCTGGCAGTATTGCCACTGGGTGAATGTCATTTTAAAGGTTGTGAGATTAATCAACCTTGGCAGTTCTTCACTTTATTGTTTTGTGCAATACGGGAGTGCCACTCGCTCACTCATTCAGAATATGTATGTTATAGTTTCTTTACCCCATTTTTTCTTACCATATTCTTTCTCACCATCTCTTCCCATTCCTTAGTATGTCCCATACAGACATCCGGTTAATACCTGGTTCTGATTGCGTTTCCTTGGTAGATTTGGAGTTTCGAGTTGCTTTTCACTCTTCCTTACTTTAATTGTCGGTTTTCCCAACCCCATTTTGGGGGAAGGGTTGGTTGGTTGCACATATTGTTGGTTGTGCATTTTAACTATAGCACTGAAATAATCTGCGCCCTGCTTGTATTTATTATTAGGATTACAAACAGTCAGGGAATCCCTGGCAATGAAGACACACATTGTGCTATGGGATTCTTCAGTCAACATTTGATTCTGTCTCTGCCTGTGATCATATGTATCTATGGTCTTTTTTCTTATCTTATATAAGCCTTAGGCACACAGGACCTTTGTCTTGCCCGTTAGCATTGCAACCTCCACTTTTGAGCAGTGATAATCTATTTGTGGCATTGTTCCTAATCCCAGATTCAATGCACTGAGCACTTTATTGTATGAAGACCAGGCGTTTCTAGAGTTAAGTCGAGTACTGTTTACATGCTTATACTGTGACGCACGATGCACCATACTGACTTATACACAAGGTAATATTAATGCACTACGCACTTTAACATCGACTACTCCGTTGTTGGAATGTTTACATAGCCCTGTATGGATGCACTATGCACCTTGCATCCTGTATGGTTTTATGGTGGAATTAGAAATGGCCGAGTTTACTTGCACTATTTTAAGAGTAAAGCCATCACCATCACATTATTCGATGTTTTGGATTAACAATAAAACTGTCATAATGTTTACATGTTTTTATACCAATGCACCATGCACTTTATTGATGGAGTAGATTAATAGTCGACCCGCCCCCCTTTTTTCAAATGACAGAAGTATAGTGTCATCTAAAATACAGAGTATTATGATTGTACCTAGCACTTTAGTCGATTAACGACAGAATTGTGAATCAATTATGTGTTCATATAAATGATGCGATATGCCTGAATATCTGGAGCCCAGGACATTATCCATACATTATGCACTTTTTGCGGAATAACAACTTTGGATGTTTCAAAGGTTACATACTGACTCATTGAGGCATTGGGCACTTGCACAGGTGAGACAACTCTGTATTTTATTATAGAATTGTTTATATGCCTCTCGCAATCGAAGATGTTTATACAAGAAATATATGGGGCGTTAATTAACCCCAGTGGTGAAATAGAAGGGCAAAATCAATATTTATTTTTATTTATTTGCATTTTTAAAGTGCTCACACAGCCCGCGGGCATCGAGGCGCGGTTAAGGGAATTGTTTTGTTTTAGTTGTCTAATTGTTTTTTTTTTGTCTTAGTTGCTATTTACAACGCATTAAATACCCAGAGGTTTCTAAGCGCGGAACCGGGGATCGAACCTGTGTTGCTTTGTGTCGTCTTGCTTCACAACCTTGGCAGTTCTTCACTTTATTGTTCCTGGCATTTTTGGATTTTGGCATTTCACGATACGGGAGTGCCACTCGCTGTAACAGCGTTGCTTTCACCGTTCAAATCTTTGGAGATATATAAATTACACGGCCCACGGTAGCCAGCAGGTAGTTATGGTTAAGTTGCTAAACTCATAGGATGAGCACTTTTTCGGCAGATTATAACTACGCTCCCCCTGTACGAATCCTCACCAAACTTTGCAAAAAAAGTATATGGGCGACTCTGAATTTTTTTGCCAAGTTGGGCGAGGTTTCGGGCGGGAGGTGGGATGGGATGGGAGTTATAGGTGGGGTCCCAAAATATTTTTGTTTCCCATAGACTGAATGGGGAGAAAATGTGCGCATGGCTACAGGTCGAACGGCTGGACAGATTTTCACCAAATTTGCGCCAGGAGCGGAAGATTGGGCCAGGAAGCGTGCTTTTGTGTGATTCGGTGGAAATCAGACCGGTAAATTTGCTTCCCTGTTCGCTCCACAACAGAAGTGTCATTGGATCACGGTAAGGCTTGGTGTCAGAGAAGTTTGGGTGCGGCCGGTGGTTGGCTGGAGGGAAGCGTGCTGTGCGTCAGAATTTTTTGGTAAAGCCGCCATGGTGTATCGGAGGACCGTACGGTGACGGCGGGGTCTGCAAAATGTAGCGTACGCATTGTGTCGCTGCCCATAAAGGGAAGGAGTGACTGGGGTAAAGGGAAGTGGTTCATGTGACATACGTAGGTTACTATTTTCAGTGGTGATTGGAGGCAGCTGTAGTAACAGTCCCTTAGTTTCTGCCGTGACCTGTTTGCTGGTAACTGCTTTCGTGGTGAGTGGTGGCAGCTCTTTTGGAGATGAGGAGTGAATTGCGCTATGGTTGCGCTATGAGATAGGTTGGGTGGGAGCGTGGGTGGCGGTGCGCTGTGGATGGAAAGCGGTAGTTGGGCACATGGAGGCATGCATGGGCGAATGAAGGTGCAGTGGGTTTGTCGAAGGATTACACTATTGGGTGTATGGTCGAAGACCGTAGCCCATAGGCTATAGGGCATACACTGAGGAGCGTAGGGCTGCATCATACACACAGCAGGAAGGCATGTTTCAGTCTTCATGCGGTGCAGGGTGGTGCTTGCAAAGTGCGGTGTGTGCCAACTGGTTGCAGTAGCGTTAGTGCTGCAAACTGATTGTGGGTAGGTTGCCAGTGACACAGCACTTTGTGCATGGCTGTGGGTAGAGGTGGTGGAGGATGTGGTATGTTTGTGCATTCTGGTAAGTGCGACCTATGTTCGTGATTGCGTGTTTTATGGTGTGGAGGTGTTGGGGTGAAGTGCTGCTACCTACGTGTGCTACTTTTGTGTAAAATGGTAGCTGCCCACGTGGCTATTATGTTAACTGTTGGCATTTACTGCTGCGTAGCGCCATGCCGGTGTATAGGTTGGGTAGGAGAGTGTTGGTGGCAGTGGTGTCTATGTGCATTGTCACAGAAGCTGACATGGAGACATGCATGGTGGCATTACTTTGCCGTGAGTGTGTTCAAGGCCTAGACCATTTGATGCATGGCCGAAGGCCGCAAGCCATGCATTCAAGAGCCTAAGCCTTGAGGGCACGCACACCAGTAATGCATTTTGCAATGTGCATGAGTAAGAAGGTGGTGGCATGTAAGGAATGGGTGTGGAGCCGTTTTCAGCCGTTATAGGCCCCTGTTGCAAGTAGATTGTGGGCAGGTTGGGAGTGGTACAATACTTTGTGAATGGCAGTGGGTACGCCCATAGTATGTGATTGAAAGTGCACAGGGATGCAGGAGAGTCTTCTTCCTACATTATGGTAACAGCTGCAATTTGTTATTGCATACCTCCATGGCAGTGCTCTGTGGTTGAAGTTGCTGCAGAGAGAAGTCACGCTGTGTGGGCACTGGGTGCAATGCTTGTGCCAGTGGTGCATATGTGCATAGTGGTAGTTGGTGATATGGTGACATGCATTGTTACATTACGGTGGGAGGAAATGTGTGGAAGTAGCAGCCCCACTGGAGCAATGCAGGTTTGGCAGTGTAGTGTATGCGGCGGAGGGTGGTGATGTTTGGGAAATACGTGAGCAGCACATTGGCGACGTGCTACAGCAGGACAGGTGACTTGCAAAGCGTGATTTCTGCATACCAAGGTTTCGGTGATAGTTGGAATATGCCACAGCATTTGGTGTGCGGCAGGAGATGGTGCAGTGAGAAGTTGAGTAGTGTGGCCACGGGGTGCAGTGCATACGTAATGTGTCTATGGAAGTGGGTATGGGTGAAGGGCAGCATATCTGTGGCTGTTTACTCTGCTGTATGCACATTCATTGGAGCAGGACCAATGTTGTGAAGGTGGTGTGCATAGGTTGCCAGTGACACAATAAAAGTGCTGCTACCTACGTGTGGGACGTTTTTGCAAAATGGTAGCTGCTCACATGGCCGTCATGTTAGCTTTTGCCATTTGCTGCTGCGTAGCGCTATGGCAGTGTACAGGTTGAGTAGCACTGTTGGTGGCAGTGGTGTCTGTGGATTGTCGCAGAAGCTGACTTGGAGACATGCATGGTGGCATTACGTTGGTGTGAGTGTGTTGAAGGCCTAGGCCATTTGATGCATGGCCGAAGGCCATAGGCCATAAGCCATGCATTCAAGAGCCTAGGCCTTGAGGACACGCACACCAGTAATGCATTTTGCAATGTGCATGAGTAAGAAGGTGGTGGCATGTAAGGAATGGGTGTGGAGCCCATTTCAGCCGTTATAGGACCCTGTTGCAAATAGATTGTGGGTAGGTTGGCAGTGGTACAATAGTTTGTGAATGGTAGTGGGTACGCCCATAGTATGTGATTGAAAGTGTACAGGGATGCAGAAGAGAGTGTCTTGAGTGTATGATAATTGTTGCAATTTGTTACTGCATATCTCCATGACGGCGCTCTGTGGTTGGAGTTGCTGCAGAGAAAAGTCACGCTGTGTGGGCACTGGGTGAAATGCTTGTGCCAGTGGGGCATATGTGCATAGTGGTAGTTGACGATATGCTGACATGTATAGTGTAATTACGGTGGGGGGAATGTGTGCAAGGAGCAGACCCACTGGAGCAATGCAGGTTTAACAGTGCATGCGGCAAAGGGTGGTGATTTATTGAAGTAGGCCCAATGTTGTGAAGGTGGTGTGCATAGGTTGGCAGTGACACAATAGCATGTGCTCCGTAGTGCGTAGGGGTGGTTCAGGCTGCAGTATGGTTGTGGCTTTTGCTAAGTGTGACACGTTTTTGTGCATGGGTGTTTTATGGCTTGAAGGTGATGGGTAGAACTGGCGCTTCATATGTAACGTTTGTGCATAATGTTGGGTGCCCACATGGTCGCTTACTTGGATGTGCAGCGTTGCGGTGGGTGTTGAAAGGGTTGCAATGTTGTCTGCATACCTAAAGGTGTGCTGGGGGCGTGTTAGGATGTTTGTGGATGCTGTAATAATGAGAGTGTTGCACAGTAAAAAAGGAGTGGTGTACAGAAATGACAGTATGCAATGCAGAGATTTTGTATGCGATTGGTGCATGCGTGTTTTGAAATGTGACAGCACCCAATTTGGGGAGTGCTGCAAAAAGTGACCGTGCAAAGGAAAGCAGTATTGGCACAGCTTTATTGGGCCGTCGCCCTCACTGTAGATGGCGATGCGCGCGTGCACATCCTCCCCTTATGAGCCGAATGGAAATGGAATTTTGGGAAATAGACCAGTAGGAGTTTAGGACGTGGTTCATAGGAAGGGGCATTACCATTTCGTCACAATACTGTGTCGTGGGGATGGTCGACATGGAGAGACGGACCGTGCTTATCATCGGTGATATCTTTGTGCACCATCTGCACAGGTGTTGTATGCAAAGAGGTGTTGCTGGTAATTTCGGGTTGGAAGGAGTGGACGCTTTCTGGGTCTGTCAGGGTGACAGCAGTTTCGGCAGGATGGTTCGCCTTTGCAGATATGTGGTGTCCATCACGAACGTGGACTGTGTCGTTGTGCACTATGGAAGTGCACATTTGGGTTACATGCCGTGTGGACGATTAATCCGTCTACTAATGAGGTTGCTGTCCGCAGTGATGCATATTTTCCCTACTGTCAAGGTGGTTTTCTCATGCATCACACCAAGAGAAGTGTGGGTCCATGACGGTCTAATTTGTCCCCAACTAGCGGTCGGAAGGTGTGTTAAAAACAGATTTATGCGTCGGTTTATGCAGACTGCTGCCATGTTCTTTACCCACTATGAGATCATGAGTTCGTAAAATATGCAGTGGTTCAGTAGAAATGGCCTTTGAGCCCCCATGGCAATGCCGTTTTCTTCCGCATTGTGCAAGAAGCATTGACCAGAATGTTGTAGAAATGTGAGGACAGGAAAACAGAAACACAAAGTGAAAATACTCAAAACATGTGCTTGCACGCAAGTAAAAAAAAAACATATACGCTGGAAGACTGAATCCCCTGCCTAGTTTCATATTGTTTGTTTATCATCCACCACCCCCTACCCCCACACCTTCACTATCTCAAAAAGGTAGTGGATTACGCAGTACTTTGAGGATGTCACGTGCCACATCCTGAGTGGCCATGTGAATGTATACGGATGGACAAATCTGTGCATACTTTCATTGAACTTTGCAGTGGACCTGCTTTGTAATGGTACGACATTTGTACTGTGCATGTATAACTGTACATTTCAAGTGTTGGACAGCAGTGACAGTGTTCGATGATGGCGCCTTTAATGCGATTGGTGGTACATATGCCCCTTTTGCAGATGACGTCCATAGAAATGGGCCTGCAGAGGCTACGGGATTGGGCGATGAAGTTTGTGGGTGTGTTGTGTACGACCCGACGGAGCTACACTGTGTATTTGTTCACAGAAATGCAGAGGGTGCCGTTATGGGTGTGTGTTTTACGAGGCACAGCATGCGGATTTCAGGGTATGCCGACATACATTCAGCGAAAGTGAATGGAAAACACTGTGCACTTGCTACTCATTTACCAATCTATGATGTACATGTGTACTAGGTACAAGAAAGTGCCTGATTTTGGTTTGTGTGTGTCATACGCAAACATGCCGACATTATTGTTGTTCATTGTGCAGGGAACATTGCACAGCATGTTACAGGATTTCTAGTGCCGTTTGCGATGGAGGTAGTTGCCCAGTTTATGCTTTTCTTTTCGATCTCTTGCATACGTTTCTATCGCAGTATGCAGCTACTGATGTGGCAGCGTCATTTTCTATTTGGTCCTTCAATGGAAACAACATGGTATATTGCAAAGCAGTGTATTTGTGCATTTCTTTGTCATGTGCCAATGTCATACTTCGCCCATGTCATTATGACCGTTCACAGTACGAGTACTTTTCCCTACCTAGAACGTTCAACTTACTGTGCCAGCTATGTCAATTTCTGGACACCCCATCTAAATTGGCTTGGTGCCTTTTTTGCAAGTATTGATATTTTCTTGCAGTAAGTGTTGCTTTGCGACTGTCTTCAAAACGCTCTGCAACACGTAAAGAAACCTCTTTGTACAGCACACTCCTTTCTAACCGACTACACTACAGTGTTCTCCACAATACCACGCCTCCTGCCCTGCATGCGTGCATTGGCAATTTCGTTGTTCATCTGAGAATGGTGCTTTCTTTGCTTACCTTTTTCATTCCCCAGTGCATGTTTATTTATTATCGTGTTCTCATACACGCCACAGAAGGAAAGCCAGGAAAAGTCCAGTACAGAAGGGCCAGCACCTGCCTAGATATTATAGGGGCATACAGCGCTTTTCCAACCACCAGTAAGCGTATTTCCATTCTGCTTATTCTGCTGTTTCCTTACTTGCTTTTACATGCACTAGTATGTGTGTGCGGAAAGTGTCTAACCGGCAGGTGACGTGTTCGTACTTTCCGTCTCACTGCTCAGTGCACACACAATGTATCAGTTTCCCAGGTCATGGAGAGGGAAGCAGCTGATAAATCTAATTAATGCCACATTTTACATGCCCATGTCACAGTGCAGGTTGCTGTTCTTTGTTTAACGGTGGCCGTTATACATATAGGAGTACTTTAGTCACACAATGCTAGGTTTAGAGAGCCTCCCACAAAGTGGACAGCAATACTTTAAATGCGGTAGCCTACTGCATGAATACGTGGGGCTGGCGACAGGGGCGTTGTGTAAGTAGTTTCAACCCAGCACTCCAACTAAGTCGATGCCTAGCGTGAGAGGCCCAGCTGGAATACTTAATTTTATATTTTTATGTCTAAAGTTCTTTTATTTCTGGACGATGTACCCTTATTGCACGGCCATCTCTTTGAATCCCACCGGTCTCACTGAACCAAGCAGTAGGTTGTTCTGCAAAGTTAAAAGATTTATTTGATGAATTGAACAATATATATATCACACTTTTATGAATATGAACAATATCTAAATATCACACTTAATATTTATACAATGATCAGCAATGGGTAATATTACAATCAACAATCTCTTAAATCAATAGGAGTATGGATGAAAAGAATAATGTAGCATAGAATAAAACTTTGTGTGGGTGAAATGATATGAGATTAATGCAGCACAGAAATAAAACTTGATATGAATTCGATCAAATGCAATGTAATCACTCTTTCCCCCTGATACTACTCAATCCCCCCTAATATGCAGTATAGAGATGGCAGGAGAGAAAACAGGTTTCAGGAATAAACACTCTACAAATGCAGTTTCAATCCCAATACCCCCCTGCAAGCTTAGAGAGGGACAGGAATGATTTTAAAACAGGTCAAATGCTTTGAATGTGGTTTTGTAATGAATGGGAAAAAATGCTAAAGATTGATTTACTTCTCTAATTGGGATTCACAACTAGTGGGAGCTGCTTTGGATAGTTCCAGGTAGACACTAGCAAAGATGTTTGAATGACTGATAGATGGGAAACTGAATTCAGAGGTTCAATGCAAAGAATAGCTGTTTTATATGGGATGAAATTGAGCCAAATGCAGAATCGTGGCAAACCTGTCCGCGCGCCTTAAGCGCGATTGCGGCACAACTATAATGCAGTTCAATTTGACATTTAAATTTCGTTTCTAGCATGTATGGTTCAGAAGTTATGAAGGTTTTAGTAAAGGTCGATTTTTCTCAAAAAGAGTCAAGATTTCAAATGAAAGACGCTTTTGAAGATTACTACAAGGATTTCTTAACACTAAGGGAGGCTATGAAGATGTGAGATACCAACGGTACAGTCACCAGTCCAGAGGCGCCTCTGTCTGATCTTTGCCCGCTGCGACACTCGCTTTTCTTCAGCAAATATATATTAGCGCAAAGATGGTTATCACTACAATTATCACAAGATTATACGGAAGAGACACGGATTCAGGACCGGCAAAAGAGGTTCTACAATGTAGTTCTGGATATGATCGAATGGGTTGGAGAGGATTACTTAAGATAAGAGATTGGCTATGGACAATTTTATGGTAAATACTCACAACTATGGTTTTGGAATAGGACCGTCAGGGATCTGGTCAAGGGTTTTGGACTGGAATCTGCTCGCCACCAGACATGATTCAGGCGCTTGGTTCTGCACTCAGAAAGGCACTCTGGTCTCTGCATGGCCTCCTGGACTGGATCTGACGGGTTGGTTCTGGGTTACAGCTCTGCTCTACTGGTTTGATTCTCTGGATTCTAGCAAGAGTTTTTGGCAAGAAGCAGAAAAACAGCACAGCCCGGCTGTTGAATTGGTTGTGCCCCTTGGAAGTTTGGGGTTAAAATCAGGTTGCAAGATTTTAAAGGCCAGCTGAGAAGGGTTCAGCTTTGGATTGGGCCTTCTGCTTCAGAGTTCTGGAGTCTTGATCTGGGTTCTGGAGTCTTGATCTGGATTCTTCCTGCAGAGCGCTTCGCCAGTAAATCAGTTGACGGGTGAATGTGTCTCTCTATAGGTCCTCAACAGTCCCTATTTATGTATTTCCCAAAGGGGGGTGTGTAGGCTGATTATACTAAGCCAAACCCTCTAGGAATCCGATTGGTTTGAGAATTTCCTCTCCCCTGATTTGAGAAGCAACCAGTGTGTCATGTGTCGTAGTGATGCTGCAAACCTCCCCTTTGTTCCTACACAGAAAATCTACTTTTCATATGAAACATATTTCCAACATCACCAACTTGCTAATAATACATATTTACATTACAGATTATATAAGGCACATATCTGTCCAAGTCCCATCTTCCTAAGCGTTTCGGTTCACAAATGACAGTTCTTCGCGTTTTTGGTTGGTTACTCAGTGTCAGATCTGTTCACAATTTTCCAGATACATGCACATAACATCTGGGCATACTCCTGTGAAGTGCCATATTTTTAGCATTATCACAACTGCTACAAAGTCCACATTTTCGTGGTTCAGTCTCTGAATATCACACAAATTCCAAAGTGGTTTTAAAATGTGAGCAGAAATTTCATTTTAACAAAACTATATTTAGAGATTTTTACCAGTTTTATTCAGTTTTCTACAAGTCTTTTTCAAAAAGATATTTTCTGTGCTCTCTGAATAAACAAAACTGTCTGTCTCTGCCCCCAAGGTTTTGGCTGAGCCAGAGCAGTCCTAGGCTTCTTCCTGCCAGCAGTCGTTTTCTGTCACACCCTAATTTGTATTTCCTTTCATCCAAGGGAGTCTTTTGTTTCTTGTCAGAGCAACAGGCCAAAGTCGCCTCCCATTTCCTTTCACACCTCCCTGACAGTTCTTCAACATTCTTCAATGTTTAAAATAGTCTTTCTCTAAAATACAATTTACATTTGTACAAATATAGCCACCAATCTCTTAATTCCAGCCTTTTTAAAACATAGAGATTGAATTGTCACCCTATATTGCTTTTGATGGGAAATCTCTTCTTTTCTATACTTTGATTTTAAAGCACAAGGTTAAATGACAGTATAAGTAAATGCTAGCTTCTGACACAGGCGAGCGGCGGTACTGCCCCAGTTTTAACATATTTTTCCAAGCAAGCATCTTTGCATGTGGATTTTCTTCTGACAAAATATGTTTCTGCTGACATTGTGCTTAGGTGAATTCTTTAAATAAAGTAATGTTTAACACCCAACAAGTATGTTGGATCTTTTGTGATGTTTGTGAACCATAATTTTTGCACTTTCCACAGCCAAGGAAAAAACGGATTTTTAAAGCAGTTCGGGTTTTCCTTTGCAATGCAGCACTGCTTTTTCAAGTAGTTTCATTTTCCTCTCTGGGCAGCCAAATGATAGTTTTTGGCAGTGGTCTCCTGTGTTACCACTGACATAGGCAGAATGGATTGGCGGCCTATTTTTCAGGTTTTCCTGTGCACTTTCAGAGATTTTTAGCGCATATAAGGCTTTTCAGCGGCCATTCTGTTGTTTCCGATGCAAGCAGCACACAGTGATGTTGCAGGGTCTGGACTAGTGGGTAAAAACATCTCACAAGCCCCCCATCTTGCGATTTGGCGTTGCTCGTCCATCACTGGGAAGTCGCAAGACTGGGATGTCAGTCTCATTTCTTTTGGTTCCAAAAGGGCAACGTTCAGCATCTTTTTTTTTTCATCAGGGGTGGATCGATCAGTTCTCCTCGCCCAGTCCTGATGTGAGTATTGAGCGATACTCCGGGCCCCTTGGATCTTTGCTCCCGGTCCTTTGGTAGTCCTCCTTGGTTCGAGTCTCCATGGTTTCCAATCCTAGGATGATAAAGAAAAAGCATATTTGTAGACATTTCCCCACCGCCATTAATGTAGTGGGGGGGAAACATACATTTTAATAAATCAGAACACATTTTTCGATTGTAATTTATGGACTATATATGGAATATTTTATAGTTGTAATTCTAGGGAGCTTGAGTGATCGTCTCTGGGGTTCCAGAAGACTTCTCCAGTTGCTGCAGTGTGTGCCTAGGATGGCAACACTTTAGTTGGTTAATATGGACCCACTTATCTTCCCCCTCTGCCAAACTGCCATTGGGGATGCAGATTTTGTAGGTGACTGGTGAGATTTTGTCTACAATTTCAAAAGGTCCCCTCCAGGTAGCCAAAAATATGCGCTGTTTGGCCTGGTTTCTTTGGAAATTGTATTCTTTTCTGGTAGTCTTCTAGTCATAGTGGGTCTTCATGCTGTCTGCAAATCTTTCTAGATTTCGCTGATCATAGGCAAAAGCATGTTGAAGGTGTTTGCTTAGATTTTCAACATACACATGAGTTGTGGAGGCATTAATCAATGTCTGCTCTTGGGTTCTGTAGAACAGATGCTGGGGATCTTGCGTCCAGTCATCAGCTCAAACTGTGATATTTTAGTTGCAGATGAAGGGGTAGATCTGATGGCCATTAGGACAAGAGGTAATTGGATATCCCAACTTGGCCCAGAATCTGCCACAAATGTTTTTAATATGCTCACAATTGTTTGGTTGTATCTCTCTACTGCACCACTAGAGGCTGGCCGGTAAGCAATGTGTAGCTTCATTTTGACCCCAAGTATCTCCCACATCTTTGTCATTACTTCACTAGTGAAAGGGCTACCTCGGTCTGTCTCGATCCTTTGGGGTAGTCCAAAATGTGAAAAGATGTGGTTGATCATCGGGGCAGCTGCAGTTTCTACCTTGCAGTTTGGAGCCGGGAGACATTCCACCCACTTAGTAAACAAGCATGTCACGGTCAACATGTACTTGTTTCCCCTAGAGGAGCGAATCACGGGCCCGATATGGTCGACTTGTAAATCTGACCAAGGCAGTGCCATCCCTCTCTTTTGTAGAGGCACACAGTGTGTGAGGGATGTTGGCTGAAATTGTGCACACACAAGATACCCCTTCAAGTATTGGTCGAGGTCCTGCCCCATGTGTGGCCAGTATGCAACCTCTCTTAAGATTTCAAGTGTTGTATGAAACGCCCTATAACCGGCTGTGGCCACATCATGGGCGTGACTTAACATCAGGCTTCGGAATGAGTTAAGTACCACCCACTGATCATGGCCCACTAGGGATTCCCTCTCCAACCAACTGTCTTGGATTCGGAACATTTTTGGACATTTCAACACTATGAGGTCCTCCTTCCCTATGTAATCGGTATCCGTCCGGGGAAAGTTCTCAGGGTCCTCAATGTGTTGATAAAACTTACCAATTATTGCATCCCCTTTCTGAGCCATAATCAAATCAGCATCTGGGGTCTCCTTACTCCATTGTGCAATTGGGAGTTCATTGTGAGCATTTGTCTGGGACCTAGTGATAGCAGTGACCTGGATTTCCCCCAACAGGGACTCGATCTCTAGTAGATCCCCTTGGATGGCTCTGGTTTTGGCCAGCTGATCAGCTAAGTCATTTCCAGTTTTGTCTGGTCCCTCTACTTTGGTATGACCCTTTCTCTTTTTCCAGTAGATGGTCATCCCATTCGAGGTGACCAGATCATCAATATTTTGAATTAATTTCCCATGTTTCAAGGGTTTGTTATTAGCACATAACATGCCTCTGGTTTTCCAGTTAACCAGTTAACCACAAACACGTTCCATACATAATCCGAATCTGTGATTATGACCAGTTCGTGTAGTTGATGTTGGACAGCAGTGAGGATGGCTTGATGCACAGCCATGAACTCTGCCATTTGACTACTTCGGGGACCAATCTTGTACCCATCGGAGGGTTCTGGGGTCTCATTCACCCATGCATTCCCTACGCCGGCCAGAAGTTCTTTTTCCTCGTTGTTGTCAACATGGTAAGAGCATCCATCCACATAGACAGTGGGCATTCCCTCACACTTGTCTTCTTCAAAGACTTTGTGTGGGGAATTAAGGTATGCCTCCATGTTGTCCTTGATTTTTAGACTCTCATCCTCAAGACAGTTTTCTCTGGCACAATCGTGCAAGTCAGCCAGACCGTGCGCGAGGGGACTCTTCTTGTTTTGGCCATATCTGACCTCCACAGGAAAGCCTTGCATGGACAGAATCCAGGAAGTAATTCGGGAATTACTCACATTTCCGGCCCGGATTCTGTCACTTTGGAGATATTACAGAGGCTGGTGTGGAGTCTCCACTATGATGTGTTCCCCCTGGATAAACGGGTGGTAATTCTTCAATGCCCACACCGTTGCCAGGAGTGCCTTCTCACACTCGTTGAATTTTTCCTCCACAGAGGATAAAGTTTTACTCACATAGGAGATTACTTTATTGACCTTGTCAGGCTTTTGGTATAATATTGCAGTCAAGCATGTATTAGAGAATTCTGTCTCCAAGAAGAACTCCTTGTTTTTGACAGGGCAAGCTAGGCAAGGCGCTTGTGAGAGGCTTATTTTGAGTTGTCTTACTGCCTGGGCTTGTTCTGGACCCCACTCGACCCCCCCCCCTTTCAAAAGATGAATCAGGGGTCTTGTGATCTCTGTGTAGTCCTCAATGAACTTTCTACTGTAATTAGTCAGTCCAAGGAGGCTCCTTACTTCCCGAAGGGTTGTGGGGTCTTTCAATTTCTAGAGTTCTTGCACTTCCTTTTCCTGGGGACAGAGACCCTGAGGAGTAATCTCATGCCCCAAGAAATGTACACAGGTTCTACACCACTGTGCCTTTTGAAAGGAAAGTTTTGCTCCAGCTGCCCACAACTGTGTCAGAACATAACGGATCTCCGCTATGTGTTCCTCCACAGTTGAGCTTTTGATGAGAACATCATCTACAGAAACCAGGTTACCCCTTTCACCCAGGTCGGGCATGGCCTTATGTAGAAAAATGTTGAATTCATTGCCAGAGTTGATGTATCCGAAGGTAGTCCGGGTCCATGTGTACAGCTGCTCCCCGAAGGTAAAGGCCAGCTTGTATTGGTCCTCCCTACTGACAGGTACAGTCCAGTATCCATTGGTCATGTCTATTGCAGTGAATACCTGTGATCCCTGGATCTGGGCCAGCCCTTGGTCAATGTAGGGAAGAGGCCATCGGGAAGTATGGACCCGTTTGTTGAGCTCCCTAAGGTCGGCGCAGAGTCTCCACTGGCCGTTTGGCTTCAATATCCCCAGCACCGGATTATTGAAGGTGCTGTGGACTGGACGGATTATCCCACGGGACTCAAGGTTCTTAATTATTTCAGTAAGGGACTCCGTTGATGCGAGAGGCACGCGATATTGCTTCACAAACACTGGAGTCATGCCAGGGTATGTGGGAATTGTTGTGTGGATGTCGGTGCGACCACAGTCATATGAGTCCACCGCAAAGAGATCTTGAAAATCCAAGAAAACTTGTTTCAATTTTTGCCTTTGCTCCAGAGTCTCACAGGCATCAGCTAGGTTGACTCTCTCTTCAACCATCTGCCTGAAGCCTGGAAAGACTTCTGGTTTTGCTATTTCAGCAGCCTCCTCCAGCTGGATGGAGATGTCCCTGGTCAGAGTGCTGATTTGGACTGGTGGCTTCAGGTGGGGAAGGCAGTGCTCACAGACCTGGAAAATCACCTCATCCCTCCTGAAGTCACAGGTCACATCTTCCTTACCATAAGGGCAGGAAGTGTACACCAGGAAGTTCCCCCCCATGCCGGGTAAAGATCCTGTCTGGTGTTGTATTGTCATCACTGTCACTGTCAAAACAGTCCTTGGGGGATTGGTCCTAACAGTTCATTGCCTAAATCTGTGGAAAAATGTCGGTCATCAACCGCCATTCCAATAATGGTGCCTGCGGCTAGAGTGATACTCTTTAAGTCGCTGTTATCCAACTCTATTGGAAGGGTGTCATATCCTATATTGACTAGTGGTGTTGGGTTTACCCTCAACCCTGGCTGTTGGAGAGAAGCATTTAGCTGAATATAGGCATCGGGGTTTTTCAATTTCTGTCCTTAACTTTCACTTCCAGGGAGAATTGTCGGGTCCTTTCTGGGATGGTGACTTCCTCTCCAATCTGAATTTCAACTGCATAAGGCAGCAGTTGAGCTGACCTAATTTCTTTCTCTGGGTCATCAAAGCCCATCAGATTATCCGCTAATCGGGACCAAGCTTTGAAGTTTATTAGGTCCACACTAATGTCATAGTGATTGAGAATGTCACTCCCTAAGTAAAAGGTGGCAGTGACGTCTCACACGACCCAACAATTATGGAGATTTATAGTGATAATGTAGAAAACAATAATGTCGAAAGTCATTTTTTAGGAAAAATAAATGTTGAAAAAAAAAATGTCGAATTTATTTTTCAATACATTTTTTTTTTAAATGGGGCTACTTACCAAAGACAAAAATACATATACATAAAAAAAATAATACATTAAACATTTTTTTTTTTCGACCTTTTTCTAAATTATGACTGACCACCATTATGGACCATGCTCTTGTTGCCTATGGAGATTTTGAGCATACACCTCCTTGGCAGGAGATCCATTTCCCATTTGTCTATCAGTTTAAATGTGGGAATGGGTGGATCTTTTGGGAGTTGGCGGAACATGGCTTCGCTGATGAAGCTCTTACCGTTGTTCACACACACTCGGGCGAATCCTTCCCTTCATTTAACTGAACCGGGATGAACAACTGTTCTCCAATTTGCTGAATAACAGCCAGGCTCAGAGCTGATTTCTCATCTTTCTGGACTATAGGAGTGGGAATGTCTGATTGTGGATTGGTAAAGAATTTGAGTGTTTCCTTCCAGTGTGGAATGCCACCTTAAACTGGAAGGAAGGTTGATTTTCAGAAATAAAGAACATCACCGGTTTGTCGTCCTACTGCTATACTGTCACTTCTGGGATTTGCTTGTTCTGGAAGTGAAATTCTACTTGGTCCGGTTTTTGTTCAACCATGTGGCAGGTGCCGTTTAAACTAACCTAGTTGACACTCTGTTTTAATTTTATTGGTTGGTTAGTCTGGGTCCAGAGGACCTTGTTTACACAGTCTATTAGGGGTGACAACCTTCGCAGGAGGTCATTCCCTAGTAAACAAGGGGTGCCCTCTGGAGTCACAATTTATGACCGGGTGCTTCATCTTGTGTTGCCCAATTTTAATGTCCAAATCTGCAGTCCCCTCGACGGGAATTTCCTTCCTGTCAAAGTTCTGAAGTTGTCCAGGAAGAGCGGTGAGAGGAATTTGGTATTTCTCCCCCCTTCCTGAATTCAGTTTATGAAAGGACTTTTTGGACAGAAGGGTAACTTGTGATCCAGTGTCCACCAGTGCCAAAATTGTACCCTGCCCCTGTATTTGTACCAAGGCATAGAATCTTCCCTCCTTCTCCGCAAGGGGGCACAGATAATGTACATTTTTGGACAACTGGTGGGTTAGTTTTTTAGTTTTGGACACAGAAGAGATTTGGGCAGAATTCTGTGGGGAGTCTTGGGAATCTAAAAAAGAAAAGGTGGCAACTACATATGGGAGAAGGTTTGGGTTCCCCTGGTTCCGGTTCTGGGCCGCCCCGCCCCCCACCCCTTTTTGGAGGCAGTCATCAGGGTTGGTTTGAACCAGGGGATTTTCCTGCTGTTGGTTCTGGGATTGGATGATGGCCGGCTCTAGCTCAGTCCCCACATCTCCCCAGTCTGGATTTGAATCCATTAGGACCCATTTTTCTTTGGGAGAAGTTCCCCCATCTTTGAAGGAGAAGATCCTTTTCCCAGGATCCTCTGAGGATCCCTCTCCTTCAAAATGGAAGATCTGTACCTCCTCCACAAAATGGGTCTGTTTGGGTTCTTTGTTTCTCCTACCCCGCCTCTGCTCCTTGGGTGGAAGACTTTCAGGGGCAGGTGATTTTGGTTCCGGTTCCTGGGGTTCCAGGGGCTTTTTACAAGTGGGGAAGGAAGCTTCCTCCAAGGCTTTACACCCCCCTTACCCTTGTGCCTCCTCCCTGGGAACCGGTGTGTTGTCGGGGTTCTGCCCCGTCATTGTTCCGGAGCACCAGGTCCGGAGTTTGAGGCACTCTGCGCCGGCATGCTCATCTGAGGGTTCTGTTGAGCTCTCAGCATGCGACCCAGATCCGGTGGCATGTTTTGGACCTGGCGCGCTAGCTGTGACACCCGATCAGGCTGATAAGGGGTTCTCATTTCTCCCCTGGGCTGATCCCGGGAAGGGTAGCTATTCCTTCTCTGAAAATACTCCGGGTTTGGAAAATTTGGGTGCCCCTCCACCCTTGGCCTCCCCTCTCCTGGATTAGGTTGTCTGGGCTCAGGAAAGTGGGGAAAGAAGGATGGATTGCTCTGGGGTTGGAGGTTTTGTGGGTACCTTGGGAAAAAGTTCTGTCCAAGGCCCGAGGCCTTCTCGGCTTGGGATTGCTCTGATTTTGTGCAGGCGGGTTTTTAGGCCCCCACCCATCTCCAAATCTAACATGGGGGCAACCTTCACCTCTGCCACCTTAGCAGCAGCAGGGCTGTTGGTTGGTTTGGGGCTTTTTGCATTATTCTTGTTTTCCATGGGCTTTTGTACCTCATAAATTTGTGTGGCCCGTTCAATGACCGAGTCTACTGTTCTTTTCCCATGAAAATCTCTCACTAACTGGGTCATTATGTACTTTGGTAGAGCATGGAAAAAAGAATTGACAAATTCTTTGCTGTCCGTGCGCACCCTTCTGGTTGTCTGCACAAAGGCACGCTTTAGTTCCTGCACAAATTCTTGTGGGGCCTGATCCTCCCCACATTGCAAGTTGTAAGCTGCCTTGCGAGCCTCCTGAGGATTTCTGTGCACAGAAAAATGCTTCAAGATGGACGCCCTATATGTGGACCATCTAGAATGATTTTGGTCCTCCAGCCCCGCAAAGAAGCTGGAGTATTCTGGTGAGAAGGTCAATTTCACATACTGAATACAGCTACTGCTGTCTTTCAAATGGAAAGTTTCCATCATTTGCTCAAAGAGCTCTAAGTTCTCCCAAACAGAATACTTAGCCTTCTTATGATAAGGCGTAATGACGCTCCTTATCGCCTTGATTTGTTTTAAGGGGTCCTTAAGTAAGGCCCTTTTTGCCTTATTGGCCTTCTTGGTTCGGGTAGCCCTGGTCCACTCCTCCTCTGACTCAGAGGCACTGCTCCCAGAGGTGCCCGTCTGGTCTTCTAGGTTCTCCCGGATTCTGCGAGCCTGGGAATGGCTGGCAGAATGTGGGGACCTGGTCTACTGTGTCCTGGGGCGCTCGGAGGAGTCTTCTGATTCCTCCTTGCTCCCAGGATTTGATAGGTACCCCCGCACCCCCACTGTCCTAACTGGGCAGAGGTTTTCAGGATGCCCTTAGTGGGTCTACACTCGTGGAGTTCCCCACTAAATTTCACTGTATTTGGGTACCCATACCCAGATGCCCGCCCATCCATTCCTGGAAGGTGCTGGTCTATGAGCCCCATACTTCTGATTGGATTGAAATATGCCATCCCCGTGGCCCTAGGCTCATGTGCTCCAGTGGACATGGGGGTGGCAGAGTCCAGGGACTGGAAGAGGCGAAGGCATCTGGTACTAGGGTTCCTGAGGTTATGCTCAGGTGTTTCCCTTTCCCAGCGAACCTCATCTCTATCAGCCCCTGCTCCCTGTTGCCATACAAGAACCTGAGCTTTCTGTTCCTCAACCAAGGCCTAACTAGTCTCCATCAATCTCTCTTGCATGGCTACCTGTCTGTGGAGCCAGTCATTGTTCTCACAGAGAGCCTCCTTTTCTCTCTGTGCTTACTGTGTGGTTTTTGGGTACTGGGCCAGTCTTTGCTGCAGGAGGGTTACCGCCTGACTCCTGTCCATACTGGCCTGGTCCTTTCTTGCTAGAGCATGTTCCACCCTCCTGGTGTGCTCTAACAATTTTTCATGCTCTTTTTGGAGGTCACCCAGTCCCTGAAAGGCCTGGTGATTTTCTTCTAGTTTGTCTTTTAAGTGACAGACTTCCTGGCCTAAGGTGTCCCTTTCTTGAGTAAGAGCCTGCCTCTGTGCCGCCAGGTCATCCCTTTGTCTTTGAAGCACACCAGCTTTCTGGCACTCTTCATCAAATTCTGCCTGGGTATCCAGGTCTTTCAAGATCAATTTATTGCTCTCCTCTTTCTCTCTGTCTAGTTGGCTTTGCAGGGTGGCTACCTGCTCTGTGCATGCCCTGTTGAAATGTATATGTTGCTCCAGCTTTTTCTGGCTCTGCAGTAGAGAGTCCAAACTTTCTTGGTACTCCTGTAGGGCCAGAATTCTGGTATCCTATTCTCCCTTTTCCTGCTGCAGGATACCCATGTCCTCTTATGTTTTGATTATATACTGCCTACTTTCATTTTCTGACTCTTGGCTCTTCTGTAGCCTCTGCTCAGCAGAGTCCAGATCAGTGTCGGCCTTTCTTAATGCCTGTAATTGCTTACTTGCCAGATCTTGGCCTTCATCACATTTATCCTGCATGGCTCCAATATATAAGTATAGATATGCTGCTATTTTGGCAATCTTATTTTGTTCTTCATTTGCCTTAGGGGCCATATATAGTTCACTCAGGGCCATATGTAAGGGACCCTGATCTTTCCATATATCTAACCCTGTTGCAGTGATCTGTTGTGTGATTGCCTGCAACCACACATTCTGATCCTGTTCTGTCCATTCACCTCTCACAAATAACTTATGCAAAAGGTGTTCTCTAGCCATATTGATCTCTACCAATGTCGCCATTCCGGAAATATTGATTTCCTTCCCGATTTACAGAAGTTTTATTTTATTTTTGCAAAACAGACAGTTTCCTTAGAGCGTTCCGTTTTGAGGGGTGCTTTTCACATTGTAACACAGCGTGGTAGCCCAACAGGATTTATGTACCCTGTCAGCTAGCACACTGTAATAAGCCGTCACAAGTGGTATATCTAATTCAGAAATCCCGCTACGAGCCCCCAATCTATAAGTGGTTTCAACCCAGCACTCCAACTAAGTCGATGCCTAGCATGAGATGCCTAGCTGGAACCCATAATTATATATTTTTGTCTAAAGTTCTTTTATTTTTGGACGATGTATTGATGAATTGAACAATATATATATCACACTTTTATGAATATGAACAATATCTAAATATCACACTTATTAATATTTATACAATGATCAGCAATGGGTAATATTACAATCAACAATCTCTTTAATCAATAGGAGTATGGATAAAAAGAATAATGTAGCATAGAATAAAACTTTGTGTGGGTGCAATGATATGAGATTAATGCAGCACAGAAATAAAACTTAATATGAATTCAATCAAATGCAATGTAATCACTCTTTCCCCCTGATACTACTCAATCCCCCCTAATATGCAGCATAGAGATGGAAGGAGAGAAAACAGGTTTCAGGAATAAACACTCTACAAATGCAGTTTCAATCCCAATACCCCCCAGCAAGCTTAGAGAGAGACAGGAATGGTTTTAAAACAGGTCAAATGCTTTGAATGTGGTTTTGTAATGAATGGGAAAAATGCTAAAAATTGATTTAATTCTCTAAATGGGATTCACAACTAGTGGGAGCCGCTTTGGATAGTTCCAGGTAGACACTAGCAATGATGTTTGAATGACTGATAGATATGAAACTGAATTCAGAGGTTAAATGCAAAGAATAGCTGTTTTATATGGGATGAAATTGAGCCAAATGCAGAATCGCGGCAAACTTTGCGTGCGTTATGCGCGAATGCGGCACAACTATAATGCGGTTTTGCATTCGTTTGAAAGCCAATGATGTTAGCTTCAATTTGACATTTAATTTCGTTTCTAGCATGTACGGTTCAGAAGTTATGAAGGTTTTAGTAAAGGCTGATTTTTCTCCAAAAGAGTCATGATTTCAAATGAAAGACGCGCTTTTGAAGATTACCACAAGGATTTCTTAACACTAAGGGAGGCGAGATACCAACGATACAGCCACCAGTCCAGAGGCGCCTCTGTCTGATCTTTGCCCGCTGCGACACTTGCCTTTCTTCAGCAAATATATATAAGCGCAAAGATGATTATCACTACAATTATCACAAGATTATATGGAAGAGAGAAGGATTCAGGACAGACAAAAGAGGTTCTACAAATGACTTAGAACATATGAAAAGGTTAACGTATAGATATACAGCACCTTTTGAATTTTAATATTCTGACTCAGTGACCAAAACCACCAGGCCTAGATATTTCAGTGACCAAAAATAAGTGGGCCACATATGTGATGTCATCAGTGGTGTCATCAATGACATTTGTTGTTATGGGCGTTAGTCTTAGCAGTGAACGGTGGTGGCGCAAGTTATGGTTGCTTACCTTACCATAACTGTAGCATTTCAGGGGGGTTTCGGTTTTACCTGTAACCATAACGTCCCTGTAACAACGCTTTTCCATAGAATTGCATAGGTTTTTGCTAGTGCAAATTAACCATAACGTCCCTTTAGCAATGTTTTTGTTAGTGAATTGCATAAGTTTTTAGTAGGGCACTGTAAGCAGAACATTGCTTTAGCATATCGTTTTCTGCAAAGAGGATAGGTAGTTCGTATGGCAACATAACCATAACGTCCCATTAACAACGGTTTGTGACTAATTCCTTGGCTGCCCTCATGATAAATGTGTGGAAAGAGCAAATTGTCCAGTGTATGTATCCATTTGCGCTACCCCTTACTTTTCAGAATAGTGTTGGCGTATCGTGCCATTTATAGACGTACATAGTAAATGTTGTGTAGTGTGGCAGTAGGCTCTCTTTTTGTGTTAACAGGGCATGATGAATCTGTGCCACATAGTACTGGCCGAGATGACTACAAATGAGCAATATGGACTTTTCCTAGGGACACTGCACCTGGTTGGCGTATGTGCAATCACACTGCAAGTATCCGTAGGACTCCATTAGTGGCTGCATCTTCGATTGCACTTTTAAGTAGTTGTGGAAGCGCACGTGTTTCGTTCCACACCTAGACCCATGTATAGGTCATCCACTGTATGCTGGTAACACTGCCCCTGTCGCCAGCCCTACAGATTCATGCAGTAGGCGACTGCATTTAAAGTACTGCTGCTGACTTTGTGGGTGGCTCTGCAAACCTACCAATGTGTGGCTACAGTACTCCTAAATGTATAACGTCCACTGGTAAACGAGGAACAGCAACCTGCATTGTCAAGTGGACGTGTTAAATGTTGGATTACTTTCATTTATCTGCTGCTTGCCTTTCGATGACCCGTGAAACAAATACATTGTGTCTGCACTCAGCGGTTTGACGGAAAGTATCAAGAGGTCGCTTGACGGTCATACACTTGAAGAAAACATGTAACTGCAGGTGGGACAGTTTGTACTAAGTCTGCAAAATGGCGAAGCTGTGGCCCCTTCCTCATGCACATGCTAGTGCATGTAAAGGCAAGTAGGGAAACCGCAAAATATATGTTTGGTTTGAATGAAGTTATTTCTCACAAGAGTCTTTACCTTATGCATAGATGTTTCCACATAATGCCCAAATACATTGTGAGTATAGAGAGTTAACTTCTTTCCAAAATCCTATACAAAGACTGCATTAACTTTGTCCGTGTTATCCTTGTGCCAAGTTATACGTGTCAAGGCTTTGTTGGTTTCCAAATTAAAAGGATATATTTCCAGTTTTTCCAGAATCCAATCCCAAGTGGGTATCATTCTTAACATTTTATGGTCACTGCATGGTGAGAATAATAGCGTCAACAACTTAGCCACATCAAATGAGAGAAACTCATAGTCAATAATAGAATACAAAGGGCCGTTCGTCCAAGTATATGTTTCTGATGACTCAGTTAATAAATCATTAGCACAATAAAGACCCCAATCTGAAAAGAAATTGTACCATAAAAGCTCTTGCACTTGTTTCCTTGCCCCCTTTAAGACATCCTTCAAGCATGTTTTTGTTTGTTTGTTATTTATAGGGCGCCCTGAACCCTTGGGTAGCTGGGGGCACAACATAACACGATTACTTTTGGTTGCATTACATATTACATGGATACATATATACAGGTACATATGAGATTACAATGTACATAAAGTTACATAGTTACAGGTATGTGCAAGTGTGTGGGTAGTTACCGTTACAGTGATAGTTACAATAGGCCTAGTTGCTAGTGTGTACCTATGCCTGGGTAAGAATCATTGATAACTGGTTACTAACTGGGTCGGAGGAGTAGAGGGGGCATAAGTGGTTGTGATTTATTGGTCATTATGCCATTGCCAGTTGCGGGTGTTGCGCCTAAAGCTGTTGTAAGATTGGTCTCTTCTTAGCTCGACTGGTAAGGCATTCCATTCCATTGCTGGGCTGCTCTTACTGGGAAGCTGTTTCTGCCTGTTTTTAGTAAGTGGAATCTGGGAATTTGGAGGCTGTATGAATTGGCTGTTCTGGTAGGGCGTGTTCGAGTTTTCTAGTTATTCTTTCCTTCAGGTATGGTGGTGCTGCGTTATTTAAGCATTTAAAGCTTAAGGTGACCATTTTGAGGAGGATCCGATCAGTGATCTTTAGCCACTTGTGATTTCTTCTAGCATTGGAGATGTGGTCTCTGGAGGGAAGGTTCAATGCTGTTCTAAGCGCATTATTTTGCAGAGTTTGGAGTTTATTTGTGATGTATTTGTTAGCTCCTGCATAGAGTGCATTGTAGTAGACTAATTTGGATAGGATGAGGGCATTAGCTAGAATGATACAGCTACCTGGTGACAGGAAGGGTCTACATGCTTTGATAAGTTTGCTGGTGTAGGCCGTGGATGAGGCCAAGGCATTTACTTGTTTATTTAGGGAGAGTGTGGAGTCCAGATAGAAGCCTAGAGTCTTCTCTTCTTTGGCCACTGTAATTGTATTACCTTCGATGTTGAAGGCCTTGTAATTGTCATTGAGTTTTTTTTAGCTGTTGGTTGAGTCAAGGATTAGGATCTCCGCTTTCCCGTCGTTCAGGCAGAGGCCATGGGTGGCCATCCATACCTGAACGAGGGTCTAGATTTCATTCACTAAGGCTGTATCTGCTGTGAAATTGCCCGTAAGGGGGATAAGAATTTGGGTATCATCTGCATAATTAGTGTAGGTGATGCCCAACCCCATCCAATTTGTCAAATAGAGGCTTAGTGAAAATATTATACATGGTGGGCGAAACACAGGAGCCTATCTAAAAACCAAGGGACTTTCCTGTATGGGATCCTGTATCACCTTTCCTGCTGATTTCTGCATTCAGGTCACCTTCTATAACAATGTGCAGGCCAGAGCACAATTCCTGACATTCTAATATAAATGCATTTAATAGCTTAAGGAAATCCTTCAGATTATTATCGGGAGTCCAATATATGTTAACGACCAGCAGAAGAGGACGACACTTTCCACGCTTTTGTTCCAGCAATACCGCAAGACAACACTTTGACACAGTGAAACGTTTCATTACTTTAACATTAATGTCAGTCCTGACTCCCAGCATAAGTCCTCCCGAGGCTCTCCCTCTCAACCCCTTTACTGCCGGTTCAGAAAATACTCCAAAAGAGGGCAAGCTCAAAAGGAAAATTCTTTCCCATCAGGAAGCATCCCCTAAACTATTTACTTACTTCCACAGGGTTGGAAAGAGTGTGTCATTCAGGTCCTCGGGTGCAGAGCAGAGGACATTGATGGTCGAAGAACCGGAATGTTCTCCATCCAAGAAGGACAAGAAGAGAGTCCATGTTCTCTAATCTTCTGTGGGATTATGCCGGTAAACAAAGTACATACTTCCACAAGGATGGAAAGCATATGCATTACAAGTCCCTAAATTCAGAGCCAAGGTGGTTGAAGAACCGGAATGTTCTCCAGCCAAGAAGAAGTACAAACGTATGAAGAGGTACAGCTCTCCAAGTCGCACATCAGATCTTGCCGTCCGGCCTTGACACTGCTGACTTTAGGGAGTGTACAATGGGTACCGAGTGTGCTCTGCATCACCAACCCTGGATGAGGACTACAGGGTTTTCAATTGATGTCCAGTCCAATCTCATGGACAGACCATTTGACTGGAACTACCCGTTTGTGGCATAGGCTGATGAATCTCTGCAGAGATTCCAGGTTCCATAGACACAGCTAATTCCTTATGATTGGCTGTTCAGCAGCCTTCTACCTTGTAGCAAAAACGTCATATGCTGCCCTTCCCTGCTTTTATCCCTTGTGGCAGAGGTCAGGTACCCCCGAACAAGCAACCACAGTGTCACCTTCCTTATTGGGGTAGAGACAGAGGTGCCAAGAAAGAGGCCTTTGGTGCCTTTGCCAACCCCACAATGCCCACCAATGGCAAGCCTCTGTGAAGTGGACTTTGTCCATTTGACTCCTGTGTGAGGGAAGTTGTTTGAGATGATGTGACAACACTCATCAACACTTAGACCTTACTAATTGATTCCTTCTTCTCATTGATTCATCTATGATAATCCATCTATGATAACTTTTCCACTGCCAGGGGGCTCAGTGCATCTCTGCAGCAGCTACGTCCGACGCCTCTACGTGCTCAGTGCCGGACATGAAATTGGATCCAGTATATATTGAGGCGCTGTGCCCAAGCAAGCCTGAAGCTATGGACTGTTATGGGATACCTGTCCATTATTCTGGTTTTCAATAGGTCCTGGGAACTGGGCTTGTTCTTCATAATCCCCACTGTCATGCAGTTCTTGCATGGTTTGTGTAACCAGTTTCCTCCAGGCCTGTTTGTGGTTCTGGCATGGGATTTGAATTTGGTTTTGACATTCCTTATGGGAGCTCCATTTGAGCCCCTTCATTCCTGTTCTATTAGATTGCTCACCTTTAGGGTGGTTTTCCAGGTTGCTATCACTTCAGTGAGTTGGGTAGTGAGCTCCAGGCATTATCTGTTGTACCTACCTTTTTGGTTTTCTCCAAGAGAGACCCTCTTTTCTTCCAAAAGCTGTCTCAGATTTTCATCTTTCAAATAATCCATGTTCCTGTATTTTTTAATGGACCCGGTTGATGACCCTTGGCTACTATGCCTCTCAGACGAGAGAGGCTAGGAAAAATGACCAGCATTTCATTGGTTATGCTGGGGCTCATGCTGTCAGGGCTGTGACTAAACAGTTGCTGTCAAGGTGGATTATTCCCTGTGTCTCAGAATGCTATGGTCTGTCTGGGAAGGATGTGCCTAAGGCTCTCAGAGCCCATTCTACCAGAGGAATGGCTGCCAACTCTGTCCTGCAGATGGGGGGAGTCCCTATCCGAGACATCTGTAGGGCGGTAACGTGGGCAACTCTGCACCCATTTGCTTAACATTACTGCTTGGATTCCCTTTCAGGTCAGGACACCCATTTTGGTAGGGCTGTCCTCCAGAGTTTTCTGGTCTGAGTGGTATCCTTGCTCTCCTCCCTCCTCTAGATTTCCGTACTGCTTTGGGAGTCCATCATGATGAACAATCCATGGGAGGTAGGAATCCATTAGAAGAACAAATGACTTACCTCTCGGTAATTTTCTTTCCGATGGATGTTCCTCCAATGGATTCCTCCCCACCTGTCTTTTATCAGATATCTAGTACACAATCAGTTCTGTGGTCCCTCTGCATCAGAGTGCTAGTGAAAAGGGGTGTAACTGAGGTCAGCGGGGTGCAGCTCCTCAATATATGCTGGCCCTGATGTCATGTCTGGCGTGGGGTACATAGTCGCCGGTCAGAGCACCAATGCGCCCCTGGTGGCAGAAAGGTTTACGAAGAATGGCCGCGCTGAGGATAAAATTGTCATTGATGAGGCATCCGTGGGAGGAACCTCCATCAGAAACACATTACTGAGAGGCCAGTAATTTGTTCTACAGGCCGTAACTCATGGTTACTGCCCCCTGTTTTTACTGCGACGTCCGGACCACCATCCTTCCACTCCTTCCTCGCCTCCGGATCCTCCCTTGTTGGTGGAGATCTGTCAGCTTCTGAGAAAGCATGCCATTCAGAACAAGCGTGAGGTTAATATACACTTTACTTTCTGGTTCAGAAGAAAGACTGAGCCTGCTTCCCATCATGTGTCTGAGGCTTTTGAACTTGTACTTGTGCAAGGACAAGGTCAAGATGGTTACTATGGCCAAGATCCTGCAGGCCCTCGAGCTGCAGGACTTCTTGGTTTCGCCTATTTCTATGTGCTGATCCATCCCAAGCACAGGAAGTGTCTCCAGTTCGTGGTTGGCAGTGTCCATACTAGTTCAGAGTCTTGCTAGTCAGTCTTTCCTCACCACCTGGGGTCTTCACCAAATTGTTGGAAGTGGTTGCAGCTCATTTCATAAGGGAAAGGATTAATGACTTTCTCTACTTGGACAGTTGGTTAATTCAAGCCTTCATTCTGGAGCTGGTGTCGAAACAACTGTACTGCACATATGTAGTCTGGTGCACAGTTTGGGCTTCTCCCAGAACTTCAAGAGTCCCCCCCTCCCAGTCTTTCGCTTTATTGGAGCGGTCTTGGACACCTTGCGGGGCAGGGCTTTATGTCTCAATTATCACGTTGCAAGCATCCTCCATATGGTTCAATGGTCTTCTATGCCCAGAGACTGGTCTTGGCCTCCATCTTTCTGCACTTTAAATGCTTCAGGGCCTCATGTGCTTATGCATCTTGGTGGTTCCACAGTCCCGGCAGTGCATGAGGTTGCTCCAGTAGCTGCTTCAATGTCGGTGGTCTCAGTTGAGTTGCAGGGCGTCATGTGAGAACTTTTGTAGGTCTTGGACTGTGCATCTCAAAATATTGTGTGGTTCCCATGCGAGACAACTTGCTGAGAAAATCTTACTTCTTTTTTTTTATTTTTTATTTTTAAAAGTTTTATTGGTTTCAAACTAAAAAACTAATTATAGTACAAGCAAAACCTTTAACAGTTTAAAAGAATCAAGAGCCAACCTTTCAACCTTCCTAGGTTAATATAACAGTGAGAATGGTTTCACAGTCTATATTATTTTCAGTCCAAGTAGGACAATTACTACACTCCCTATTTATTTTGTCCAATCATTGCATTAATCCATTTTAACAAAGCCCAGATAAGTCCTGTTTGTTCACCAATCAAGGCCCAGTCCCAATATTCTCCTAAAGATAAAGTTCCCTTCATATGTGCTCCCATATAATTTGATCGTTCCATAGTAAGGCTTTCACAGGCCATTGTGATGTGGTAGAGTGATTCTACCTCCTCTTTCTTCTTACAAAACCGACAGATATTATTCTCAATCCCCTTCTGATGACGTGTGAACTGTATTTCTCTTGTTGGCATAATGTTCATCCGGCATCGAAGGAGAAGATCCCTGTAAATGGGGATGGGAACTTACATAAATACATGGGAGGTTCATTTAAGCCTTTTTTTCCCATTCACCATTTAAATGACTATGGGCCGATAGGTCTTGCTCCACATGTTTTGATCCAGTCAGCTCTTTCCAAATGGGACTTTACTTTCAACTGATTTCTCCTTAGTAGGTCAATATCCACTTCCAGGGACTGCAATGTCTCCCCCATTACTCCATACCAATGTGTTAACAGTTTTTCCTTATTGTCCTTTTCTGAACTTAAAATTGAAAAATGAGTGGGAGAATCTTGCATAATACATTTCCTGAAAAAAAGAGATTTCCTTCCACAAGATAACGAAGGCCTTTGACGGTAAGCGTAATTCATTAATTTTAGCTGTAGAGAGACTTGTTGGTAGCCTTAGGATTTTCATCCAGAAAGGACCTTCCATTCGTGGCCATAATTTTTTATTTAAATCTAATAAAGTCTCTGCACCGTAGGTGAGGACTTGTATAACTTTTTGCCGATAGAATGTTAAAATCGGTAGCATAGAAAAGGCCCCATATGAGTCTGTGGATGGCAATTCCTTGATTCGTCAGAGATTGGAGTTTCAGTTTCAACCATGCTACATGGGCGCTTTCATTAATGTTTCCATTAACTTTTACACGCAGATCGATAAAGGTGTCTACCACGTCCATTTGCATGTTTGCTACCTTCCATAAAAACTGTTTTATTCCTCTTCCTAGCAGTTGTCATAATCAGGATTTGAGATTTCCTTACATTCATTTTCATGCCATTAATGTTCAAGTAGTTATCAAAAGCTGTTCTTCTCCGTTGCATACCAATTTCCGTTTGATCTAAAAAGACAACATCGTCTGCATAGATAACCATGGCAGTTCCCCTCCATTTAACTTAAGTGGAAAGGCACAAATGTCATTTTGTGAGAGACCCAGATCTGATAAGTACAGGCTGAATAGGCTGTGCACAAGCGCACAGCCCTGCTTTAGGCCACGAAATGTCCAGATTTTCCTAGACAGCCGGCCATCTGATCCTAGTCTGATCTTTACAGAGGTATCAGTATACAAAGCTTGTTTTGCCTCTAACATGTCAGTAGGGCACTCCCAGGCCTTCCATTTTGCCTACAGGTGATTCCTCTCGACTCCATCGAAGGCTTGGTGTAAGTCTAGGAAGGCCATGTATGTTATAGTATTATTTGCTAA
Organism: Ambystoma mexicanum; assembly: GCF_040938575.1. Lineage (NCBI taxonomy): Eukaryota > Metazoa > Chordata > Amphibia > Caudata > Ambystomatidae > Ambystoma > Ambystoma mexicanum. The sequence continues at coordinate 1,051,678,642 of NC_090933.1, read as the reverse complement.
CGATCTCCATTTAAGTAGATTTGGGATATAAAGATTTACCGAAGTTCCCACTCCCTTCAAGAAACCAGTCTGTCTGAGGTCCAGAATTCCCTAAGCGGTAGCCCAGGTATTAAGGTCACAGAGAATTAGCGAGGCAAAAAGCTTTCCCATGGAATCAAGTAGGGCGATAGGACTATAGTTTTTCGGATCAGTCCTATCGCCCTTCTTAAATATAGGAACCACCCAGCCCTCTCTCCAAGAACAGGGCACCTGTCGATTTAGCTTCACCTGTATAAAGAGCGAGAAAGATAATTTTGCCCAGGCTTCGGGTTGCTTTTCCTCTCACTATTAGAGACCCCGTCAGGGCCTGCAGCTCTAGATGAGCTGAGCTTCTTGATCATAGATTTAAAGTCTTCTTCGTTAAATTCAAAGTTCCAGCCATCAGCACTCCTTTTCTTCAATTGCAAAGGCGTACCAGGTGGGGCCTTAAACATTTTTGTGTAGTGACTAATCCAGCTTTCTTCTGTTACTCCCCCGAGCAATTGATATTTCTTAATACGGCTCCCGTTGTTAATAAGATCCCACAAGTTGCGGGAGGTTTTCCTGCAGACTGCGTACAGCATTTTCTCCGTTTCATTCTGAAGTAGTATATATCTGTGGCTCTGAACCCAGTTTTTATAAACTTCTGTACATTTTTTTAATAAAAGCTCGGAGGCTATAGTGTTTATACGTCTTAATTTTCTTGTCTCCACCCGATGTAGCTGGCAGACTTTCACTAATTCGATGTCATATGTATGTGTGGGCACTAATTCAGACTCTCCCTTTGACCCTGGCTTTTTGATAAACCCCTTCAGGGTCCAAGCATATTCCACCAGCTGTTCATCTTTGGCAATTTCTTGATCTAACCATACTGCCATCAGGGGAGTTTTATCCTTAGGAATGTTTAATCCATTCAAACCTTTGTTGGTGTCAACAGGGGGCATAATAATCGGTTACTCTATCAGACGGTTATGGTTATGGATAGTAGATCGTGGTCACTTTGGGGGAGCAATATCAACTCAAACCTGGGAATTATTTGCCCCAGCGAAGAGGAGACAAAGCAAAAATATATATGCTGCCTGTGTGCCGTTACTCCACATATTCACACTGGGGCAATCACCCACAGTTTGCCCGTTCAATAATTTCATATCTCGCATCTTGACCTCCTCCATCCATTTCCTAGTCACACCATTCAGGTTCTCATGACATATTGGCAGGCCCTCTTTAGATAGTAGGCAGAAGTTAAAGTCCCCACAGATAAGTATTTCACAGTTACCACCCTCTATGAGAAATTGGTCATTTTTTTCCATAATGACTTTCAACCATCTCTCAATCGAGGAACCCTTCATTCCTCTATACACATTTATTAGGAGCAGTTTCTCCGTGAACTTTCTACTCTGGGTATAGGGATTGGGCATATGGTGTTGGTTAACTTTGAGGCCACAGTCTACCTTAACAAGTGTCAACAAACCCGAGTATGGTCTGCCACGCATCCCCTTCTGAGCCGGGTTCAAATATACTTCATATCCATCACATGTAGGCTTATTTCTCAACCAGGTTTCCTGGAGGCATTTAATATTATAGCCCCCAAGAATGAGCCCTTTATCTGTGAAAAGGAATTCAAAGCCACAGGTGTTCCAACAGTTCTTCAGTTAAATCATAATTGTAGATCTATGCATCCTTTTTAACCAGGCTACAGCAATACAGTTCCAATCCTTGTGCTCTGAAACATTCTTTCTTCATTCCTAATCCTAAAGCTACCCAACTGTGATATTTCATTTTTTGAAATGGACCACATCGGCCTTTTAGAAACGGGCTCAGGTTTCTTGTTTGAATTTTTCACAGTTTTAGAAGGAGAGCTTTCATTCAGTTCGGGTCTGATTGAATCCCCCTTCGCCCGATTATTTATCATTCTTTTATCCCGTTGGAGTCTCGGCTCATAAACACTCAGATCATAACCCAAAGAGAGCAAACTGTCACTTTGTTCCATGAGTGCTTCTTTAATAAGAGTAGTGTCTAAGTGCAATTATTAACCTCCTGTGTGAGGCCAAAGTTTGATTGAGTCTTGGTGGATTGATTAGTGCTCCTCCTGGACAGGAGGATAGGTTTTATTTTAACCCCAGATCTTGAGGAGGCACAGTTTGTTTTGACAGTCGATTGTTTCAAATCTGCTGTCATCGGTCTTTTCTCCTTCGTATTATTCTCGCTTTGCAGTGATCGGCCCTTTTTCATATCTTCCTTTCTCCTTTTGTCTTCCATGGTTCGAAAGATGGGAGCTATTTTCTCTGAATCAGAGCTGTCATGATCTTTATTCATCTTTAGAGGATATTAATGCCTCTTATTTTTCAATTTCCTGCCAATGAGAGGTGCTTAAATTGTTCCATTGATCATCTTCAGCTTCCTCTATGATCTCTATTAGATCACTTAGACCACCATCTGATTGACATTGGTGATATCCTCTACTAGTCTGGAATTCAGACTCAGCTCTTTTCGTGGTCTTTTTGAATTTTCTGCTGGAGCCAGCTGGAACGCCTTCTGTAGATTCCGCAGAAATGCTCTGGAGCCATTCATGTTTTTATTTTTGCATCAGTTTCATATTTTTTGGCTTCTTTTCCTGCAGGACTTCACTATTCCTTTTCATCCCTCTAGAGCATTCTTTGTTGGATGGTGCCATTGCGGAAGATTTGAAAATAGAGAAGGCATTTTTCCTAGGGGGCTCTAAGATTTTTTCTGTCAGGTCGATCGTAGTTTTTTCTTGGGCTACCAAGCTTGGAACACCGGGAGCCGTATATATTTCCTGATTAGCTAAGGAGGTGAGATTGGCCATTTTGATCTCTCGCTCAGAGGCTTTCCAGTGTTCTCTCATACACTTTCCATCTTCTAAAAGGTCATCCATCAGAAGGGTTTTATCAGCGGTCTTACTCCTCGCTAGGTCACATAATCCACTCTGCCATTGATTGGAGGTTTTGGCTTCAACATCCCGCCATTCTTCCAATTTCTTTGTAAATGAGTATAAGTTGGAAAGTTTTGCTTGCCAGGAATGCATTAATTTGGCTTGTTCCTGAACTGCCGAGTGGATGGACACATATAATTTGCAGAAGGGTGAAAGGGACAGAGTCAGGGAGGCCATTACTGTGTTTTGCAGGTTGGCCAAGTCCACCGTAGACAGACCGCCTTCCTTCCATTTGTCCCTTCGAGGATAGCTGTAATTTGGGTCCACGCTTGAGTCGCCTGATGAAGAGGCATTGCGAGAGTCCATGGATCTATTAAAACAGTCCTCATTGTCAGTTTCATCACCCACCGGCATATTCACAGGCAGTTCTTCACTATCCGAGCCACCAAGGGCTTTTTCAAACATTTATGCCTGTGAGGATACAGGCATTTGCACTGAGAGACCCGTTGCCTTTGTGGGGTACTCTGATACGCTTTCTCCCACGGCCGATTTATGCTCTGCCTCAAAGTTGGGTTTGGTGTTAGGTACTGCCTCCAATTTGTCTTTTATGAATGAAAGACTCTTACGTCTTTGGCTGTTAATTTTTTCCGAGAGTGCTCATAAATCCGCTGACAGTTTAGCGGCAAGTTCAAAGTTCGAGCGGCCAGGCACTTGAGTTATGTCTATGATAGCCGCTGGAGCCAAAAAGGTGTTTGGGACATTTGTTACAGTTACAGTTTCTTCAGTTATTGGGGAGGTCTCCATTAAGTCATGGATGGGAGAATTAGCCCCTGCGCTAGCATCCGCTTCCTCAGGGACCATAAAGCCGTCTCCGAGCCCCATTTCGGGTAATCTTTTCACGGATTTCCTTGGTGAGTGCATATTACGGAGGAGGGGTTTTAATAGTAGTTCACTGCCCACGTACCCCATTTTTGCCTGAAGGCGGGTCCGTGCTCTCGCTTGGTTGGCTTGTTCCATGTTTGTTTCCCTTATCATGGGTACGGATACCCCACCTTAATGGTCCGCCTGGGGCAACAGCGTTTTGGGTTCCTGGCGCTAGGGACAGATTTTCTTGGTTCTCCCAAACCTCACGTTAGATTTAGTCACTTTACCCCCTACCGGTTCAGATCGTAATAGAGCCCGGAAAGGGTGATTCCAGTGGCGGGAGAGGCAAATTATCCTTACACCAGATGGCAGATTAATAGTGTCACTTAACACTCTTCAGTGAGCGGTTGAAAGTAATCACAGGCCGATAGTCAGGCTTACCTCCTGTTAGCCTCCAGGCCGGCGAGGACAGTAGACACTCCAGTAGGCGACGCCAGTAAGCCAAGCGATTATGATGCAGAGTTGCAGCTTCCCCAATCAAAGAAGATAGAGGGAGAGGCAGTTCAGGCCCTCCTTTGTCAGCGCGAACACTCGCCAACACGCTCCACACACGCTCTGTATACACAGTAGCAGGAGAGTTTAAAGCATAAGCTCCTCCTCCCAGTCTGGTAGCAGCCATTCAGCAACCCTAACCTCAACTAACTCTGGTCACGAACCTACCCCTGACTGTTTGGGGTGCTTAACTGCTAGGTCTTACAGTGAGCAGTCTCTGTTCTTCAACGGAAACTCAAAAACAAGGAATTAGCTGGAGCTGTGGATGATCAGGCGGCCCTGATTGTCTTCCCTACTGTGGATCGCAAGATTATCATGGTGTTGCTGCACAACACAATGGCTATGCACTGCCACATCAAACAAGCTGGTGTTGGGTCATTGCCTATTTGCAGAGAAGTAGAGAGACTCTGCTTCTGGGCTCTGGAGAATGTCGTGTCTATAGCAGCGGCCCATCTTGCAGGGGCGGGGAATGTCATAGCAGATGCTCTGAGCAAAGAGACAATGAGGGAGCTCTGCCAGGAAATACTGGAGTAGAATGTCTCCTGTAGGGATGGTGGGGGAACTCCTCAAATGAACTGCTTTGCTTCCAATGTGAACAGGAGGTGCAAGTTGGTCTGCGCTGGATCTTTTCAGGATACACTGATGGTCGAAACAAACTTCCTTCTCCTTTTTGCATTTGCACCAGTCCCATTCATCCTGCTAGGTCTCAGGAGAGTGTGGCGTTTCGGGCGATGTTGATTCTGATCGCTCTGGACTGAGCCGGGTGCTTCTGATCATGTCCATCTTCCCTATCTGGTGCCTCCCAAAGTGGGTGGGCTTGCTCTCCTATTTGAGGTGTTCGTGGGGGGCCTTTAATCCACTCAAGCCTCAGCAGTCTGAACCTTCATGCTTGAATGCTGAGATATAAGAAGTGGGACATGTCAAACAACATGCTGCATACACTCCTTTCTGCTTCTAGGCCACCCTCCAAGTTCTTGTCTCGAACGCACCTGCAGATTGGCACTGTGAATGGGGTACTTGGCTGCCATTTCGGTCTTTAAGAAACCCCCTGAACAAGGCTCTTTTTTCCCAGTGACAACTATTATGCATTTTTTTGCTGGGTTTGTGCAACCAGTTTGTTGTTCCTGCGTTTGATTTGAATTTCATTTTGACTTTACTTATTGAAGCTCCTTTTGAGCCCCAGCATTTATGTTCGTTAAGACTAGGGTGAGCAGTCTTAAGGTGATTATCCTGTTGGTCATTATTTCCACGAGATGAGTGAATGAGCTAAAGGGATTGTTTGTTTCAGAGGAATGTGCCATTCTCCAGCATTGGATTTTTCATAGCTTTTTTCATTCTTCATTTTTCATGCTGTAAATATTCCCCATCGCCAGGCTGGGAATCCTCAGTAACATAGAGCAGTTTAAACTTAAACTGGAAACTTTTGTGCTCTATCATAGTCATTTTGGGTCATACTGTCCTCAGTCAATAGGAACACCTCTCTTAACTCCTCCCCTGTCGGCCATCTTCAAATTTCTTACCGCTTGTTATTGTAGGGAGTCCTCATAAATCATCTCTTCAACATTTATTCAAATAAAATTGGAATATATATTTTTCAACGTCTAATCGATGATCGGCGTTAGCGTGCGACAGTGCCACCTCCATGTACTGTTCCCGGTGCCGGTAATCTTTGACTAAGCTTTGTCTCTACGGTCGGGCCTACCTGGTGGCGGAATCCACGAGGAAGATTCTGTTCAAGGCCTGTACCCGCTGTGGATGGAAGAATGTCTACATGGATGATCCCCACGATGACTGGCTCAGCCTTCATCATCACCATGTCATCCAACACTGCAGAATCTTCCAGTCGTTCTCCAACAAGACACTGAGGGATCGTCACGCTGTCTCGTCATGCGGCTCAAGGATGCTGGCGGGTCCTCTGTCTCTGCTTCAGTGCGGAGTCGTGCCTCATTATGGCGGGGCAGGATGGCCTAGCGAACCACCACTAGTAAGAGGTCTAGGTTGGATGAAGTCCAGACCACCAGCAAGAAGAGGCGACAAGCCCAGATCTTCGCACAAGGACAGGCCTTCTCCAAAGGTCAGTGCACAAAGGTTGTCAGCAGAGGAGGAGAGCCAAGGCCTTTTCCATCGTTCCAGGGAGGCAACGTCTTCTTAGTCCACGTCGAAGTCTAGTGGCCACTCTTCGCCTTCAATGTCGATACCAATCCTCACTCTAGGTTGTCTACCCCAACGCCATTGATGCTGTGCGATGGCACATCATCAACAAAGCCGTCTACGGCCACGACTACCTCGTCATCGATCACAATTACTGTGTCATAGATGAAAACGGCCATGACCACAAGGATCTTGTCAACGGCATCTACATCTACCGCTGTGATGACCTTGTCGATGGGCAAAAGGGGTTCCTCCCATACTATTGTTACCAGTGCTATTGTCGCTGGTGTCTCCGAAACTCACACTAGCCCAGTGTCTGCATTAACAGCCTGTCCACGGGCATCATTCACAAACATTGGTGTGGTCTTGCTGCCGGGTGGTATTGTGGTGTCAGAGCCGCCAAGTCTATCCCAATCAGATGTGGAGCAGAGAATGAGGCCATCATATCACTGCTAGCACACAGGTCATCGCCTCCCAGATGTTCACCGCAGGGTGAGGCAAGCCCGATCAGGCTACCATGTTTACCCTCCTCTGCAGTCAGCTCAAGCCATCAATTTACCAGAGCCATCGCTGCCTCCACTGAGACATGTCACTGGACATTTTATCTACTCTAACCACTCTGGTGGTGACCTTGCAACAACGGCTGCGCTGCACCTCGCACAGAGTTCCCCCGACCTTCCAAGGAAATTGTAACATCTCTTGTCCCCCCGTAAGGGGTAAGCATCAGTCAGTAATGCAGAGGCTGTCGGATGCTGGAACAGACCTATATAACGACAGGTTTTACACACACATGACCAACACTGATGAATTTGGCAATTTCATCAAAGCTGATGGGGAACCAGATTACGTCCCACTCAGAGAATAACCCCCTAATTAAGTAGGGCCCTTCAATGCGCTCATCTCCAAGGCGGCCACGATGTTCGGCCTTGCACCAGAGGAGCAGTGAAAGGTGAGTGTGCTGTACCAGCGCAGAGAGCAGTGCAGGAAATCTGTCATGTCTGTACTGCTGTTGGAAGACATCTGGGAGGATGGCCTCATCACCTTAGCGCAAAGGTACAGACCCCCAGAGAGCACTGCTGCTGCCTGCGCACCCAACCCACACCAGACTCTTCTGTCTTAGCGGCTGCCAGTTAAAGGTCGGCTAACCCTTCGTCATCCTGCCCTGCTCCCCCCAGACAAAGAAGGCAAACGCCTTGACGCCTTCAGTAAGAAGATCATTACCACCGCAGCCACGACTATCTAAGTGGCTAATGCAATGGCCATACTCATATGTTACGATTGCGTGCTGTGGTGTAAATCGAGTCCCTTGATCAAGTTCCTGCCCGATGACAAAAAGCAAGAGGCTTTGAACATTTTCCATGAAGGCGAGTTGGCATTGGACCATACTATTACGGTCTCTATGGACATTGCCAAAACTGGTTTTCGCCACCTTTGGAATGGTGCGGTCCTACGTAGGCAGGGTTGACTCGAGGCCACAGATTTTCAGCCCGATGTCCAGTTCAGGATTGTGGATATGCTCTTTGATAAATTTGCCTTTTTTGGGCAAAGAGTGGATGAGGCCTTACAGTCCATAAAAAACAGACACAGAAACCGCTTGCTCCTTGGGCACACTACAACAAAAGTGCCAGTCCTTTTGTACAAGAAAAAGGCACTATGGCAAGACTTTGTAGGATAACTGCACCGCATACCAGTCTTCCTCCTCCTACAAAACCCCATACTCATCAGGGGACCAGTACAGGAAAAAGTCCCAATCAACGGGCCAGTCTGGCAAACAAGCATGACAGCCCAGGGCCAGGTCCTCCCACCTCAGCACCCCTGTGGAAGGACGACTGTGAAAGTTCGTCGAAGAATAGACACGCATCACGACCGATGAGTGGGTGCTATCCCTCCTGGAGTTCGTGGACTATCCACCGGACAAATCTGCCCGCACACAAACCATAGACGTTGCGACACGTCTTGCTTCAGGAAGTGCGAGCTCTGCAGCAAAAGGGCTCAGTAGAGAAGGTTCCCAAGTACGAGCTGGGCACAGGAGTATACTCCCGCTACTTCCTGGTAATTTAACGCCACTGCACAACAAGTCAGGTGGTTGGAGGCCCATATTAGATCTGAGGGTGCTCAACAAGTTCCTAAAGGCGCAAACTTTCTGCATGGTCACGATACAGCAGGTGTTGTCCCAGCTACAACAGGGAGATTTCTTGGCATCCCTCGGCCTCGATGGCACCTACTTTCACATCCATATTTGCCTCTCACGCTGCCGCTACCTACGCTTCAGTAGTGGCAGGAGTACATTATCAGTTGAAAGCCCTCCATTCGGCCTGCGGTCTGCTCCGCAGGAGTTGAACAAATGCCTTGCGCCAGTGGTGGCTCACATGCGGCAAAGGGGCATTCATGTCTACCCATATCTCGACGACTGGCCGCTGGCTGAAACCAACACCGCCACCAACATACAGTGTCTACAGCAACTGGGTTTCTCCATCAATTTCCGAAAGTCGTGCCTGGTTCGATCTCAACAGGCACTCAATCTCGGAGCAAGGCTCAACACCCAATCCTGCACCTGCTGTCTCAACAGGGTCCAGGTAACACCAGTTTGAAACTACAAATCTCTGCTGTGGATGTTGTCATCATGTTTCCCGTTGATCACCAACTGCTGGTTACACATGAGACAGGTGCAGACATTCCTGGATGCCCGCTGGATCTAAGCCTCAGGGTCCTGGGACGACTGCATTCCTCTAACACCGGTTTTTAAATGGAGCCTTTGCTGGTGGTCAGGAAAGGACTATCTGGTGCAAGGTGCGCCCTTCAGGTTGTCACGACGGATGCTTCACTGGAGGGCTGGGGCGCCCACTGTCAGTTCCAACAAACCAGTTCCTTTTGGTCGGCAAAGGACAAGAGCCAGCACATCAACCTGCTGGAACTACAAGCAATTTCTTGGGCCCTGAAGTCTTTTCTTCCCCTCCTGAGGGGAAAAGTGGTACGAATTTGCACTGACAACACATTGTCTATGTTTTATAGTAAACTCTTACTCTGACCTCCAACTATCACTCTCTGAGACCACTGCTGTTATACTCTCCTTCCTGACTTCCTCCGCCACTACTACTGTTAGGGAGAATTCTCTGTTTAGGCTGGAGTATGAATGTGTGAAACTAGCTCTGATAGCTAGGTTTGGGAAGACCCCTTCCCAGTATCTTAAGAGGTTTAGAACCCTCAAAAAGCATGATTGTACCCCTTGGGCTACCTTGGTGAGTGAAGGGTTGAAAAATTTAGGGGGATGGATTAAGGTTTACAAAGTGAACACTTATGAAGGTATGAAGAATCGTTTTATGTTGGAGTCAATTTATGATGCCTGCTCTCCTGAGCTCAGACAGCACTTGGCTGATTCAAAGGAATTAGATTCCCGAAAACTAGCTAAGGCTGCTGACTTGTGGGTTGCCAACAGGGCCACTCACACAGATTCTGGGTAACTCAGAAAAAGGATGAGGGGAAACAGCCTAAAAAGGACTCCAAAGAGAATTCTAATACTGCAAATTCCAAAGAGAGTCCCAAACAAAACCAGAAGGGTAAGCCACCAGGGAAACCACAGCAGAATAGTGTCTCCTATGGTGCCAAACCAGAGGGAGGTCAGAACAGGCCTCCATTCCAGAAGGCATTTGGTAAATGCTTTGTTTGTGGCTCTACTGACCATGTGAAAGGAGATCCCAGATGCAGGGGTAAACCTTCAGGGATCCAACTTGCCTCCTTAGCCTTCGCTCCAGAAGAGGAAGTCCCAATGGCAAGTGGAAACTTTCTACTACTGGCTGATGAACCCATTGGAGTCTCAGCCAGTGTTTTAGTCTCTCTGGGGTTGTGGGAACAACAGAATTTATATGTGTATAATTCTATCCCAGATAATACTAAAGAGTATTATAAAGACAGTGTCCAGGTAAATGGTCAGGAGACTCCTGCCATTAGAGACACTGGGGCCAGCATAACTGTGGTGGATGAATCATTTTTCAAGGCAGAGGATGTTGCTAAGGCACCCAAATGCCTCACCAAGTTAGCTGGAGGGCCTGTGCAGATGTGTCCCCAGTTACCAGTTCTCATCCAGTGTAATGACATGGCTGTAAAAATACCTGTCAGTGTACAATGTGAAGTGCCAGGTAGGGTTCTGTTGGGTAATGACCTAAAATCTCTTGGAATTGTCACATACCCCCAGACCACCTAGTAAAAGGTTATAGGAGCTCACAAAACCTGCAAGTGAGAAAACCCTGAGAGGGTTATCTCAGGAGATGATGACAGAGATCACTCCTTTACCACTGGAGCAATTCACTGCAGTAACTACCAGATCAGGAGCACAGGGGCAACCCAAGACGCCTAGGAAAAAGTCAGCAGCAAGCACTCCAGTGCTTCCAACAGTTACACCTGTAACTCCACCTTCAGCTGAGGCTGAGAGGGAGGTACAACCCTGTATAGTTGAACTAGACTCTGAAGAAGAGCTAGTGGGAGGCCAAGAACTTATTGGAGATCTAGACCCTGAGGACCATCCTGAGCTGCAGTCTTTACTGGCAGAAGGTGGGCCCAGCAGGGCAGCTTTCCGTAAGGGACAAAGAGAATGTCCAACTCTGGAGGGTGTCCGCCAACAGGCAGCTGCTCAGGGTGATGGGCAAGAGCATGGGAAGTATAGGTTGCACTGGGAAGATTGCCTCTTCTACAGTGAACCGACTGAGTCTGAACCTGGAGACTACAAACGCCTTGTAGTACCTCAAGAAAACAGATAACAGTTCTTGCACTTAGCCCACGAGATTCCTTTGGCTGGTCACTTGAGTTTCAAGAAGACCAAGGAGAGGCTCTCACTCTACTTCTATTGGCCAAAAATGGGGGCCGAAGTAGATAAGTTTTGCAAGAGCTGCCATACCTGCCAAACTTCTGGTAAGGTTGGTGCCAAGAATGTGGCACCCTTAGTGCCTCTCCCAGTTGTGGGAGTCCCATTTGAGAGGGTAGGGATTGACATTGTTGGTCCCCTTAATCCCCCTACCTCCTCAGGCAACAGGTTTATCCTTGTTGTAGTAGACCATGCTACTAGATACCCTGAGGCAATACCTATGATAACTGTTACAGCTCCGGCTGTGGCTAAGGCCCTACTTGGTATTTTTACCAGGGTTGGGTTTCCTAAGGAAGTAATATCCGACAGTGGGTCAAACTTTATGTCCCACTACATGAAAGCCATGTGGAAAACCTGTGGAGTTACTTACAAGTTCTCAACCGCCTACCACCCCCAAACCAATGGGCTGGTAGAAATATTTAACAGAACCATCAAGAGCATCATTGGTGCTTTAGAGGAACCTCTGAAAAGAAAGTGGGACCTTCTACTGCCATGCCTTATCTTTGCTTATAGAGAAGTCCCTCAGGAGGGAGTAGGTTATTCTCCCTTTGAACTTCTCTATGGCCATCCGGTCAGAGGTCCATTGGCCCTGATTAAGGAGGGGTTGGAAGGCGCTCCTCCCCTCAAGCCAGTCAGAGTGACTGACTATGTGATAGGTCTCCGAAGGAGAATGTCACACATGATGGCAGAAGCTAGTGATAACCTGAAAGCTGGACAAGCTTTGGTCAAGCATTGGCATGATCAAAAGGCTAACATGGTTGAGTTCACTCAAGACCAGCTAGTTCTCGTTATGCTCCCAACAAGGCAGAGGGCCTTGCAAGACAAATGGATGGGACCCTTCAAAGTTGTGGGAAAACCTGGAGAGGTCAACTATCTGGTGGATCTGGGCAGACCCTGGGAAGCTCCTAGAGTCTTCCACACCAACCGACTGAAAGCGTACATCTCCAGACCTGAAGTAGGAGCCTTGCTTCTAGCTTCAGCAGCAGAGGAGGAAGAGAGTGAGTCTCTCCCTGATCTCCTCAGAGATGTACCTTTAGATGAAAAAATTGAAGGAGTCAATCTCTCTTCGGATCTGACACCTGAGCAACAAGAGGAGTGCAAATCTATGTTAAATCAGTTTGCCTCCCTGTTCTCACTCTCACCAGGCTTGCCCCTTGGGGACAGCACGAGATACTCACTGGTGACTGTCTGCCAGTCAAAAGCAGAGGATACCGAATGTCAGAAAATGTGAGAACCCATATCAAGGGGGGAGGTCAAGAAGATGCTTGATCTCGGCGTAATAGAACCCTCTACTAGTCCATGGTCTAGCCCAGTTGTGTTAGTACCAAAGGCAGGGTCCAAAGACTTGAGATTCTGTGTGGACTATAGATCTCTGAATGCAGTCACCAAGACTGATGCCCACCCTTTACCCAGGACAGATCAGTTGGTGGATAAACTTGGTGCAGCCAAGTACCTCAGCACATTTGACCTTATGTCAGGCTATTGGCAAATAGCCTTGACAGACCATGCCAAGGAGAAAACTGCATTTTCCACCCCAGTTGGCTTGTACCAGTTTAGGGTCATGCCTTTTGGATTAAAAAATGCACCTGCTACATTCCAAAGGATGGTGAACCAAGTTTTAGCTGGGATGGAGGACTTCTGCATGGCATACTTGGATGACATTGCAGTCTTCAGCCACTCCTGGGATTATCATGTGAACCACCTAGGACATGTTTTGCAGGCTCTTGGACACGCCAATTTGACTATCAAGGCAAGTAAATGCCAGACAGGTCAAAGTAAGGTGGTCTATCTTGGGCATGAGGTAGGAGGTGGAGAAATAAGGCCTTTGCTCAGCAAGATTGAAGCTGTGCAAAATTGGACAACACCTACTACTCAAACCCAAGTGAGAGCCTTCCTAGGCCTCACTGGGTACTACAGGAATTTCATTGAGAACTATGGGACCATAGCTTCTCCACTGAATGTAATCTCCTCTCCAAAATTCCCTAAAAAGGTCAAATGGAATGAGGAGTGCAATCAGGCCTTTGGAAAAACTGAAGAAAGCTCTTTGCCAAGCTCCAGTATTGAGAACTCCTTACTACCACCAAACTTTCATTGTACAAACTGATGCTTCCAATGTAGGTATGGGTGCAGTTCTAAGCCAACTGGATGAGAAGGGTAGGGAGCACCCCATTTGCTTCATCAGCAGTAAGCTGAAGGATCCTGAGACAAGGTGGGCAACAATAGAAAGAGAATGCTTTGCTATTGTGTGGGCACTGAAAAAGTTTAGGCCATACTTGTATGGTTCTACTTTTGTCATTCAGACTGACCACCAACCCTTGAGATGGTTAATGTAAATGAAGGGAGAAAATCCAAAACTATTGAGATGGTCAATCTGCCTGCAAGGGTTTGATTTCACCATTGAGCACAGGTCAGGGTGTCACCACCAAAATGCTGATGGATTCTCTAGGATGTATGTCATCGACTAGAGGTATGAGGTTCATCCAGGAGTGGATTAAATCCTCCTGCCCCTTAGTCTGGGGGGGGGGGGGTGAGTGTTAGGGAGAATTCTCTGTTTAGGCTGAATTTCCTAACCTAGTGAGTCCCCCAGCAGCTTTGCTGGATTTTTGGGGTTTATTTTTTTCTCCTGCCAAGAGGGAGACTCTTTTACCCTCACTCTTTGGCATGATTTGAGTGTGTTTCTTTGAATCTAGATGTGTTTAATGGGCTATGGGGTCTTTTACTCCATAGGGCTTCATGTGTTTTTATGATGTGTGTTACACAGCACCCTCAGTGCAGTGACACAGGGGTGTCATAGTGACCCCCCAGTATAGACTCCATACCCTGGGACTGACTACTGTCTCCCAGGGCATGTAAAGTCACCATTGACTTTACTAATCTTAAATTCTGAACAGAACCAGTACAAACCATCATATTGTGGACGTACTGGCTGGGGCAATTCGATTGCCCCAGGGTCTGTTAGTCGAGGGGGCACGTCTCTGTCCCCCCTCATCGAGTTTTGGTTGGTGGCAGTGGATACTACTTTTTATATTCAACCGCGAATATTTTCCTATGGGATTTCCCATTGTTTTAGGCTACTACCTTTATTTAATTATTTACGGTAGCCTCGAACATACCGCCAGTTAATTCTCCGGTTGGTATTTTTTGCCAAAACTTGATTCTAAAATGGCGTTTGTGTTCTCTTCTGTGACTCCAACCCAAGTCGAGCCCTTTGTTCCACTTTTTGGCGGGCTTCTCCACAGAAGCCCTCCAAATGGTGCCACTCTCTCTGGGGTACTTAGGAGCGGTGGAGGGAAATTTAGGCACCCTGGACTGAGTTGCCTAGGCAACTCAAGTCGCACTCCATCCTGATTGGCCCAAGTGGCCGCCTTGCCCGTGCCAAGCACCCCGGCAACCGGGATACCACGTTTTACCATGACCGCGAAACAAAGGTACCACCTTTAACCGGAAGACTCCGCGGCTGGTTTCTTCCCTGGTAGTGCAACAACCTTCATCTTTCCTCCAAGTCGAGATCTTCTCTTCCCCTGGACGACGACGCGACTTGCACCCACTACCAGGAACAACTGCCACCGCTGGAGGATCCTTCCCACTTAAGGTACCGTGTCCCACCTGGCTTCCCTTGCTACCGACTGTACGGGGTAGATTTAGCCCCTGGGTTAGTCTGGGAGACCCTGGCTAAACTTTCTTAAAGCCTCTCTAAACCCTTTTTGAACCCTCTGCAAGACTTTCTAAGCATAGTGCAACTGTGTGATCTTGGGCGCATTTGTGCTCTGCTCTCTCTAAGAGTGGGCCCAGCCTTTGGACTTTGGCTCACCAGTGACTTTTTGCTCTCTGCCTTGCTAACAGTGTTCCTTTATTTTAGAGTGGTGTACCTTTCCATATTCTGTCTTTTTTTCCCTCCCTTTCTCCCAAACTTATTGGAGTGCCATCTAGTTAAGCGCTCACCTCTGTATGAAAATAAGTGGTGTTTTACAGTGACTTATCTGATAAGGAAAAAGGGGTGTATATATTACAATAGTAACTGGGTTTAGAATATTTTACAATAAGAGTGCTGGAGTGTTTCAAACAGTGTGTTTTTAAATAAATAATTATATACTTTGATACCAAGCTCTGGTCAGTGTTTGCTTGTATTATTGTATCTGAGCGCCTATTGTGTATACTTTGCATACTGCCTAACTCTTCTTGAGGGAAGTCTGACTGCTCAGCCACAGCTACCAGGTAAATCTGGGTGGTACACACTGCTACCAAGTGGATTTACTGCCAACACCTGTAGTCTTAAATCTTTTGCAGTGGTCCCCAAGGGAACTGCACAGGTTTCTGCCTAACAACTACCACCTCTCCTTTCCTACCGCTAATCCAATTCTCCAACTCCCTGTCACTACTACCATCGCTCTGCTACCACTATACCTCGCCTCCTTTACTCACTCTCTAATCCAACTACCACTCGCTAAGACTTATTACCGCCCACTGCTCCTAACTACCACCTCCTACTCCAACCACCTTACTATTCCCACAACTAAAATCCCTTCTGCCACTATTACTGCCCTGCTACTCCTACTCTAGTTCTACTCTGCACATTCCCCTCTCATTCACAAATACTTCACAGACCCCCGCTCGCCAATAGTTTCTGTAATATGGTCGCCCGCACCTCCTGTGGTCTCTTGGACACCCTCCACCAACTCCTGTACTCACCCAACTAACCCAACACTGAATCATTCACACGCACCTACTTAAATGCGCCACCCCTTCCCAGGTTGGGATTATTACCCTATCCAATAGACTTACCTATCTCGAGGGGGTTGTCGGGGGAAGGCCATGGGAAGTCACAAAAGGGCTTGTAATGCCCACCCTTTTTTCTCTATACATACTAGCTGCATTTCTCAACTGGAGCCTATACTGGGCTGCCTGAGACCAACTGTTCTTTCAGCCCTCGCTAGAGGCTTCTTCTCCTTACAAGACCCCCAGGTAGTTTAGTGGGGCCCTGATTTATATCGCCTTCTAGGAGGGCGTTCTCCCTTAGAAAAAATCCCTGGTGGGCTAGTGGATTAATTTAGTTGTGACACTGACAGCTGAAGACGCGATTTCCTCCTCGTGTGACGACCAGTGTTGTCCTGTTTTCCACACCGCCTACTGCATTGTTTCCGGGGCACGTCCTCTGGCGGCCAGTGTTGCTGCACATGGCTTCTGCGTCTCTGTCCGACTACTTCCTGCCGCGACTCTTCCCCGCCACCATTGTACGTCGGCATGGATGCCACCAACATCATAGGTAAGGTTTGGAGGGGAGAAGGCCTGCCTGCACTAGCATGGGCACTGTGTTGTCTCTCCCTGACAGGACCTGTTTGCAGGCCCTGTCACATTACCTAGAAATATGACAGCAGTTCGATTGCACGTTCAATCCAGAATGATCTGTGATCTTCTACTCAATGCTTCGCTGTTCTTAATACCCCTGGGATTTGATATCACCGAATGTAAATCCAAACCTGACAATGACAAGAAGTCCAATAACTTCTACAGAGGGAGACGAATGTCTGTTTCATTGAAAAATTTAAATTCTACATCAAGACAACCAGAAAAACATCTTGAGTCCTTGAATGGGCTAGTAAAACCTACAAAAGAAATTGAAGTGACTCGTTCCGCATACCTTGGAAGGCCTCAAATCCACATCGAGCATAAGAGATGGTCACGAAAACATCAATCCATTAAAGATAACATTTAACTGTCTCAAAAACACCTCTAGGACGACCGATGAAGATGTGTGAGGGAAAGCTAAGGACTTAAAGCAAAAATCATGGAGTTGGCTGGCCAAGGCTCTAGTCACTGAAAATAAAAGATAATGCCAAGAGTATGAGACAACCCTAATTGGATCCTGGAACACCAGGGGTTTTGTACATCTATTTCCAGAGGACGATTGTAATCTGAAACGATTTGACATCTTGTGCCTGCAGGAGACGTGGACAACTAAACCGCCAATTGCAGATGGATTTAGTATCTACGTGGATCCAGCCATAAAAGGCCAAAAAGAACGGGCAGTGGCAGGCTGTTGATGGTCATAAGAAACAGAGCAGTTTTACAAGTGATAGAAGCACAGAACCCAAATCCGTATATTCAAATACTTGTATTGGAACCTGTCAAAAAATCAAGAGAAATAGTCCAATCGATAATGTGATAATGAATCTATACTGGCAACATAAAGTGGCTGGCTCAACTAAATTTGTGTATCAAATAACATCCGTAATCAACAATTTCAATGTCGCAATGGTAGATTCAATCATCCTCATTATATGCAGTGACTTGAATATCAATTTCCTATTATCATGCCCCGTAGCAGGGAGAGCACCTACTGATACATTGTTAGAAAAAGTCAACATATCGAATGTGTGGCTCTGGGAAATGGAAGAGCAAAACATAGCATACTGAATAGGCAGACCACAGGGGACATTCCGGTGAAGGTAACAATGGCGAAGAGGGCAACAAAAATCCACACCAGGTTACTTCTTTGTGTCAGAAAATGTAAATCAAAGAGTCATATCACGTAAAACCCAAAGATCATGAATGCTGATCATGATCTTCTAGAAATAAGATGTCAGCTCCTGGAGAACTCAAAACTAAGTTATTGGAGAGAAACTGTCTTGGTAGAGCCTCGAAGAAATAGGCTTTGCTTATACCCTTATAACATTTGCATGCTGATGAAAAAAATACCAACAGGCAATCGAAAATCAGAAGAAAGAGTTGCAAAAGGCGATCAGGTTCACCGCTAACCAACCAATGCTGGAAAGAGTAAATCAACAAGATTACAAAAACGTGCTCATTTCTCATAAGAGCATAATACAACAACGTGACACAGGAACTATGATGCAGACACTATCAACTAAAACACAAGAGACTTCTTGCAGTTACTAAATCAAGCGAATAACTCACAACAAGCCCTACAAAGCAATATAGTACCTGAAGCAGAGTGGGTGCGACATTACGACAAACTATACAAAGTGATAAACCCCAGATCCAGGCTTGCCCCCCCACAGCCCCTCCCAAAAGCTTGGAAAATTGTATTTGATAGAGGCAACATTCTCTTGTTCATCAAAAAGGCCAGCAGCTCGAGAGCCCCGTGCCCTGATGGCTTGAGAAATCCTATGCTGAAAGGAGCCCCAGAAGATTGGGCAGATTTCTGCATGACCTTATTTACCCAGATACTAGAAAAAAAGAAGTACCAAAGTTGTGGAAAACAGCTATCGTGTTACCGATGTTAAAGAGGGGGGGAAAGGGCAAATCTGAAGAACTATCGTCCAATAGCGCTTCAGGATGTACTGTGAAATGTTTTTGCTTCATTGATATTGATGCGACTGAGAAACTGGGAGTAGGCTGCAAGCTCAATCTGTTGATCAACATGCTAAGAATTAAAACAATCAAAGATGGGAGCAAAGTCTACCTAGCATTCATAGACCTGGCTCAGTATCCGGCCTTTGATAGTATAGATAGAGAGTTATTGAGATGAACTATTGAGATGGAACTGTCCGGCCAGCCTGCTCTCGGCCATGAAAGCTCTACACACCGAAACCGTAGTCAAATAAATCGGAGTGCCCACCTGTCAAAGCCAATCAATATGTATAGAGGCGTCAAACAGGTAGGCCCGTTGGCATCCTCGTTGTTTAATTTATTAATATCGGACCTAAGATAGGCGATGGAGAAGTCAGACTAACTTCTGCCAAAAATCAACTGCAAATCATTAGGTTGGATGCTTTATGCGGATGACTCAGTCATCTTGGACCAAACTCTCATCGGCCTACAAAGAACCTTAAACATACTCCGAACCTACATTGAGTGCAATGGACTCAAAATCAATGCAGCCAAATCCGAGATAATAATATTGCAGAACTTAAAATCAAGGAAAAATAAGGCATTTCAGTGGTGCTTGGGAAAAGAATTGTTGAACCGAGTAGAGACCACAAGGTGCCTTGGCATGTGTTGCAACTCTGGTCCAAATGATGCCCCCTGGGTTGCTGCCTTAAAATCTAAGACAAAGAACCTCACAGGCCATGGCATCGCAATCGACAAAGAATTTGGAAAATGTTTGTTGGTCCCGATCAAAAAGAAAGTAGTTTCCATTTTACTATACGGGCCGATTGTCCACTGAGCTGCTCTTGGGAACTCTGGTCAACACTCAAAAGTATTTTTGGAGACAAATCTTAGACATACCAAGATCTGTGCCCACAGTTGTCATAAGGTATAAACTAGGACTGCAAGAGCGACATGGAGATCCTTATCCCTGTACAGAAGACTTATCATGGATCCAACTCCCACATAGTATGGATTGCAATTCTATAAACGGAAAACAAACAGTGACTAATTGATCCTAAAGAAGTGGGCTGACCAGTGCATTAAAATCCTAGAAGATATTGGATCATCTACGCTAGCATTCCTGATGCAGTTAAGAAACAACTGTGGATTTGAGACTGGACTGAGAGCATCGAGCAAAAATAAAAGTACATGTTGTTTGAAAACATAAGTAAAGAAGTAAAATCGCTGAATTTTTTGCCCAAGTACTTGGAGAAATTCCCCAGTCCGCACCACTGGAATTTATTCATGACATTTTGTATGGAATAGCAGCATAATTGTCGTTGCACACTGTCGACATATAGATGAGCATAAAGAGACTTTACTTGGGTAGTTTGGGTATGTTCATGTAACTACTTGCTTTACCAATTGGATCTCATCCAACATAAAGTGGGAGATGGAAAGGGAAAGGGTGCACGCACCCACATTGCCTCAGCCCTAAAGTAAAACTGGTCCAGGCACACCCACAATTATAAGGAACAAAAATCAAAATTAAACGTTAAACCAAAGCCCACATAGGTGAAGCATTCTCCTTGACATACAAGGAAGCAAGGCTCAATAGAAAGAATAAACAATAAGTAAAGTATTTTTACCTTTATATTCAGAAGCAGCTACCGGTTCAGCAATTCCGAGGCAAAGTGTACTGCAGATTCTGGTGAATTTCAAATACACCTCTGTTCTGACCGAACTGTGGGGAGAAAACCCTTGAAATAGGACAGACATTGTTGCAGCTATCTTGTGAGTTTGAATAGCATGGTCTTCGGAGCAGTTCAGTCCTGTTTTAGCTCCCATTCGGGCACTTAATCCAACTTCATGGATGTCAGAGAAAAAGAGTGGCTCACAATCGGAGATTCAGGGCCTCAATTGGTTGCTGCTATAAACTGTACCCATCAGGTGAAACTGGCCCCTTTCACCTCCTGAATTATAAATGTGACGTGTTGTTCCCCAGGGATCTCTCTTATTGTAGGTCCTTTTCCTCATCTCTAAAGCTCTGCAAGCACACATCCTCAAGGATCTCTCTTATTGTAGGTCCTTTTCCTCATCTCTAAAGCTCTGCAAGCACACATCCTCAGTATCTACCGTTGGTTATAACTTGTTGATTATGCATTCTAAATTGAGGTAATTATCAAGCTGTAGCAGATTACATCTTGGAAATTCAATACTGAAATGAATGCCAACAGCCTCTAATAAAACATAAATCCTGCTTCTGAGCTGCATGTCCTCATTCCTTTGCTGTTCTCACATCTCATCTGAGTGAACCGGGTTTGTGTTGAGGTGGGGGGCAATTTCCATTGGGTGTGGGTATAGGAGTACACCAATCACATTGAGCCAGATTTCTGAGATCTGTGAGCCAGCAAAAAATATCTTCCGGATCTGGAAAAATCCATTTGCACGCTTCAATTAATTTCATCAGCAGGTGCGAGACACTTACCCCTAAGACTACTTGAAAATCTGATCTGGATGCTTGTTAGGATTGCACTGAGGGGCAGATTTAAGGCAACAGGCTTCATGGGCAGGCTTGACAGAGAGCCCTGGCTAGGGTGGTCATGGGTGTGGTGCTTAGTGTGGGAGTCGTCAAGTGCGACCAATGTTCCATGTTTTCCTGGCATAAAGTGATTTGCTCAGGATCCCCCCATTAGTTAAAGTGGGAAATCTGCTCTCCTCCTCCATCTGCTCATCCTTTGCCAAACCCACATGCTCTCCAGTACACCTGCCAAAGTCTTCTGTTCCCCTCTTCCATCCGCTCCTTTGTTCCCTTACATAAACTCCAACACTACTTGGGCCTTGCATTCACTACCAACTTCAACTCCCATCCACTCCCCCTTCTCCATAAGAAAAGCTATTGCCAAATCATGACAAATAAAAACGGTATACGGCAGACCCCTGAACAAGAGCCTGGGAGGTGAATCTGAATTAATCATGCTCTAAGAACTACCGCTATGTATCTTTTTTTCAACACAATACTATAAATGAGCTGTAAAAACAGTACAGAAAAAAAGAAGCAAGCAGAATAGTGTGGCAACATCAATTTACCTATATTCCCTTACATTCCTATCTGCTCTCCCCTTTCTATTCTATCCACTGTTCTTTCACCTTTCACCCCCAGTCATCTTCCATCAGCTCCCCCAGACCGCCATTCCTATTTACTATCACTCCCACCATGTCACATAAGATTCCTCGCACCAGCTGAATACATCTCCTATGTTTCAGTGCATAAACTGTTTATAATGACCATCTGTACCAACCAAAACAGCAGCTCTATGCCTGTTGAATACATAATGTACTGATGAATGCTTCTTTGCCTGTAACTAAGCTCTTGCAAGTAACAGCGCCTCAATGCCCATGGGTTACTTGCGCGCTATATAAATTTAAATAAATAAATAAATAAATGTCCTCTTAGCCTGGCTGGGGAGAATCGTGGATGATGCCGCCTCCTTCACCCCTATGAGGGCTCCCAGTACTTATTCAATCTCAAATGGTGTACACTCAACAATGCCTCCGTGCACACCGTGGCCACTCTCTGCAGGCCACGGACAAGGTGCTTTTGATCCCGCCATCTTGTTTTGAAAGACGGACCCCCCCCCCCACCACAACACTGAAGAAAGGACTAGGAAATGTAAATGTTTTACAAAATTACATTTTGAAGCACACACTTGTATTTTTTGTTAAACTTTTGCAGCACACTTTAATTGAGGTAAGTGCTAGCATGCGGAAGAGAGAGCCAGGCTTGGAGATGCTGGGTCAGGAGGTAGTGCAGGTTGAGGGGTTTCTGGCCTGTTGATATAGCTCCAGGTGTGGTGTGGCAGGAAGGAGGAGGAGGACTATATGTCAATAACTGGTACATACAGTTCATAATATGCATTTGTCTCTGATGAATTCTTGTTTGACGCGTTTCCTTTGATTTACTGTTGAATGTCGCAATTTTGTTCAATAAATGCAGCCTTATATTTTCCAAAGAAAGAGGTGTGTGTGTCTCTCCTTGGCAGTACCTCCTGACCCCTGCGCTGCCCATCTATTAAACCATGAGTGAGGCTTTTTTAAAAATAGATTTTACTGCAAACTGAATCATTTCCTGGGGCACCTAATTTTGGCAGGTGTAAGGCAGTGAGATTAAATAATTTATCCAGAATCATACACTTTGGTTAAGCCAGCATTTGAGCATAGCCTTAAATTTAGGTTCTTCACCACACATCTTCCCAGCTCAAGTTGGTACACATTTGTGTTGGAGTATGATTTTGCAAATGTAAAATAATACAGAATTTTATACATATTACTTTAAAAAATGCACAATTGACATGATAAAGCAAACTGACAATGTATACACCACTCTACAATCATGTTGATGAAAAAGAGCATTGAGGTCCTAAATTGCACAGAGGGGGCCACTCCTCTTTGCATATGTTTGCAAAAGGCCCTCTCCATTCAAATGTAATTGTTTCCACCAAGTACTGTAAAAGGTTAATGGTAAAGAACATGCAGAATTGCCTTTGCTCTTCACTTTGCCATTAGATATCTGGAAAAGTGTAAATCCCTCCCACAATTAACGATTGTTGGAGCCATCCACAATGGATTCCTTTGGAATCATTCTGCTTTTACCAGATGTAAAAGTCAGACGGTTTTCACATTGGTTTTCCACAAGCATAAAAATACATGCCGGTGGAAAACAAATTTGATTTTGCAAGGCCACCTTTAAGATCAGGCAAACTTGTTAAGTCCACTCTTCTCTTCAAATTCCCTACCAAATCATACAAAATCCTCCAGCACATAAAAGATGGCGATAAGTGCTTTAAGCGCCATTTTTTCCACTCAGCTCGACATGCAAAATGACTCTTTGATTGTCGCTTTATTTTCCCTATCCTGAATGGATGCCTACAAGTTCCAGCATGCAAATTAATGAGTACTTAAAAAAATCTCATTCAGACACAAAGTGAAATGAAATGCATGACAAGCACATTGTTTCACACTGCTTGTTCAGTACCGGCATCATTTTTAATCACCCACCAATCACACTTAAAAAGCTTTTTAAAACCTTACATAATTTTATGAAAAAAGAACAGCCGCAATGGTCACTGCCAATTTCCTTTTCCCATTGCTAATCACTTCCTGTTGTAAATGATCTGCTGCTGAGACATTAAACGGTAATACCTCAGGTGAATCGCCTGTGCATGTCTAACTATTGTTCACGTGAGAGAGGCAGAGCAGGGGTTGGGAGCATGGGAATTTGTCCCTTGTCCGACTGTTAAATCTACCTCTGATTGCACTCTTTATTTATTTTATTTATTTATTTGTAACGCGCCGTAGCTCGCAAGCATCAGGGCGCGAAAAAGACACGAGAATGAAGATTAACAGGACGAGACAAAAGAAAGTAAAGAGAGGGGGGCAGAAAGATGGCAACATGATTCGGTGTAGAAATTGCCTAGTTATTTGAAGAGAAAGGTCTTCAGATGCCTCATAAAGAGTTGGATGTTGCTTTCCAGTCTAAGGCTGCAAGGCAGTTTGTTCCAGTGGGAAGTTGCCAAACTCGGAAAAGCTTGATCAAGATCAGTAGCTTTGCCTGGAAGGCTAGGATTGATCAGTCCTTGCTTGGCGGATCTCAAGCTACGACTTGGCTCATACCACCTGAACTTTTTCTTAAGGTTTTGCTGGTGCCGTGCCGTAGAGACATCGGTGGGTTAGGGTTAGTGATTTAAACATGATCCGTTCTTTCACTGCCAACCAATGGAGATCATTTCTGTCCTTGGTGATGTGTTCTCGCTTAGATTTGTTAGTGATGAACCTGACAGCATTATTCTGAATAATCTGTCATTGTTTCAGGCAATTATTGCTAGCGCCAAGCATTAACGCATTACCATAGTCCAAGCGAGACAGGATGGTAGCTCTCCCTATCGTGGCACTGTTCTTGATGTTAAGAAATGGTCTGATCTGGCAGAGAAGCCTTTGATAATATTGACAATTTCACTTTAAATAAGCGGTTTGGGCTTCTGCACCTAGGGAAGATTGTAAATAAATACCTAGGGTTTTTACCTTATTTGATACCTTAATGGTTGAGTCTTTTATAGTGAAGGTGGAATAGTCCGAGCCAAGGTTTTTTAAGGCTTTAGCGCTTCCAAAGGTCATAAGTTCCGTTTTAGAACTATTAAGACACATCCAGTGTGTTAACATGCAGTTTTCAATGGTGTTATAGATAATCGATAACTTCTCATTGTCTAAGGAATGGTTTCCACTCAACTCTAAGATGAGCTGTGTATCGTCAGCGAAATTGGTGAAAAAAATTCCAAGCTGAGATAGAAGAGTACAAAGGCAACGGATGTATAAATTGAAAAGCAAAGGAGAGAAACTGGCTCCTTGAGGGACGCCGCAGTCTACAGGTTTGGGTGAGGTGGAGTGACCTGCCCAGTTGATTTTTGAGTTCCTGTCTTCTAGGAATGATGATACCCAATCTATTGCATCATGGGAGCAGTTACCAGCTGCGCCTAGGGCCTCTCGGAGCTTCCCATGATCTAACAAATCGAAAGCCGCCGAGAGGTCCAAGAGGATTAACAAACCTGTTTTGCCTCTGTCTGGGATACTCGGCATTTCTGTCTGTAAGTCCAGCAATGCTGACTCTGTGCTATGGGCACCTCTAAAACCCGATTGTTGGGGGTGTAGCAGGCTGTGTTGGTCTACATAATCTTGCAGTTGCTTGGTTGCTATTTTGTCGAGTACCTTCAGAAGAAAGTTACAATTAGTAATGGGTCTGAGGTTGGTGGGGTCTTGTTGATCTAGTCTGGGTTTCTTGACTAGGGGGGTGACTGTGACTGTGACTGTTTTAATTTCTGTCGGTACTTTCCGGTCCCTAAAGGAAGCATTTGTCATGCAACGGAAGAAAGGGGAGAAGATTTCAGCATTATCAAGAATAAGTTTCGGAGGTATGATGTTTTCGGCGCAAGTGGTGCAATTTATGGAAGAAAGAGTGTCATTCATGTCTTCGATGGAAACTGGTGAAAATGTAAATTTAGGGATGTCTGAGACAGGATACGTCACCTTAGGTTGCGCAGGTGGTGGCGGATCTGATGTTTTGCAATTTATAATGGAGTCTCTGGCTTTTTTGATTTTATTTGAGAAAGCAAGTTGAACTGCTTCACAGTCGGCCAAGGTTGGTTGGATGGGTGAAGAGAGAGTGGGTGGTTTTTCGAAAGATTTTAGGATTTGGAACAATTTTCCAGTGGAGTTAGAAGCACTGATGATTTGAGTATTATAGTATTCTTTTTTTACTTCAACCAGTTTAGCTCTATATGAAAGGTCACATTTTTTCCAGTTTTCTTTATTTTCCTCTGAAGGTAATATTTCAATACCGCTTTTTAGAATTAAAATATGTGCCCCTTTTATTCTTTGCAAGCAACATTATAGGAAATGCTCCTCTCCTGTGGTATTTTCCAGGTATTCATGATTACTCTTCAGAGAGGCAAATGTTTGAGGGTGGGAACAACCCTCCCCTCCCACTGCCACCCGCCACATGTCACTGGTGGGATCGCACAGTAAATAATTTCCATTTACGGCACTGCCTAAGCAGTCAGTGCCAGTAAATGACTTTTAAATACGACCCACAATAAACATGATATATTCTGCTTGCATAGAAACTCTTTTAATAGTTACTCAAACAGTAGGAGGTAATCTAGTCAGTACTTATCAGTTTGTTGGCTTAGGTATGCTATGCCAGAGGTACGGGGGTTACTACGAGCTTACTCGTTTAGCTCCCAGGGCCCAACAACCCTCCCCCAGTAACAAACGGTAGACACAGCCAAGAGCAAGTTAAAACTGTTGTTCATTACAAAAACCGAAAGGGATCATACAGGGCATTCAAGCATTCCCAGAATCATACCTCCCAAGCCTGCTTCACTAATGCTGCAATGGTCTCATAGATACCTTTGCCTGCCTCTCTTGAAATTGGCTATTGTTTAACTCATGGTAAAATGGCTCCTGCCTTCAGTTATTTCTTCACTGCTCCTATTCCATTTTCAAGACCTACATCATAGAGACTTGTGGTCCATAAGATGCTGAGGACCTTTGCCAAATCCGCCTCAAGAAATATCGGCGATGCTTTCAACTCCATCACCATTCTCTGTGGTATCCTCACCCAATATGTGATGATCATTTCGTACACCAGCTCGTGATGTGATCTGTTATCTTTGAATAGTTCTTCATATATGAGAGTAGTGAACCTGTACCCTTCTGCTATGGCGATCACTGCTCACCATGGTTGCCCTGTGTCATCTATCGCGTGCACTGCCATCCAGTAGTCCCCCACAATCACTGCCTCTAATTCTAGTGGCACTATCGTCCCTTCCTTCTCATCTAATGGTATCGCTTGCCTGAATAAGTACTCATTTGGAAGGGGCCACATTTTCCCCTGAATCCCTGGGAGCCATGCTATCATAATTTCTGTTGCATATTGGAACAGCTCCTCATCCACTGGCTCCCCCTTCTGTACCCTTCGTCCACAATAAGCTTGAATGATTTTCATCACATTTAGAAGGTGTATCCCTGGTGTAGAGCACACTATCTCCTTGTCAGTGAATGAAATGGTCATGTTAAGTCTGCGCATGATGTCTTCCCAGTATATTTACAGGTGTCTGTCGAGAGTAGAGTAGGGGCAAAGATAGATTGTGGCCCCCTCTAGAAAGTGCAATACCGTCTGTAAAAGGAACCACTTCGTCGCCCCAGAGAATCCTTGAGCATTCATGGCATCCACTGACATACTATATTTCCCTTCCCGGATGCAGGATTTGGTCACCCCTGTCTCTACAAGAAAGGAAAAAGTATTGTCACCTATCGTCACCCCTATATGCGGTTCCTCCGCATGGTTGGGTGTAATCAATAGGATGGAACACATCAAGTCTGTCTGTGGGCTGTCCTATTGATGGTATAATGACATTCCGTTCCCCAGGAATTGGTTGCCCCCTACTACAGTGACCCCCCGCCCCAGTTTCCTAATGTGAGTCGTCATGGAGTCTGTGCGTGCCACTGTCCCGTCATTTGGTTGTGTGCTGTTCTGAATCTGTGGTCTTTGCTGTGCTGTGTATGCATGTTGTGTGTTTCCCTGCATCGGTGTCATCTGTGGTGCCTGTGAATACTGCTGCATATGCACATGCATTTGTGATGCTTGTATCATGGGCTGGTGTGTCTGCGGGTATGCGTTCAGTGTCGGCCCTTGTTGTGATGTCTCGTCCTGAGCGTAATACACGTTCTGTTCCCCTGGTATGCTGGCTGGTACTGCATTTCCCCCATTCTGTTGCGGCCCTCCCCTGCTCCTGCACACCCTTGAGATATGCCCTATCTGTCCACACACCCAACACTGGGGTGGTTCTCTCACCTGCCTCTGGTAACCCCCAGAAAACCCCTCTGGGCCCTGCTGCGTTTGCTGTCCATACCCTCAAAAAAACCACCTCCCCACGGGAATCCCCCTTGGTTCTGCTGCATCTGATGCCCGTACCCGCGTCCTGTGGGTGGCCCCTTCTTCCGCAGAACCCATGCTGTGCATCCCCCCACCCCTGGAACACAACTCTGCGGGCAGTGGTGCGTACTGTCTGTGGTGCCCCTTGTCCTCCCGTGCTTGTTAATACTGCTCCTTTCATGGTGTATTTAGATAGCTTCTTCTGTACTAACTTCGCCTTCTCCTGCTTTCTTTCCTTGCGTTCTCTTGCATTAACCTACAGTAATGTACTATTGTGAGTTTTTTTTCTGACCAAGGTTTTGCTTCCATCCCCACCAACTTCTTAAGTTGCCTTTGCACCTGTTCTGGCAACCCTTGGCATAGTATATGGTAGAATGCCACTGTTATGTCCCACGGTTCTCTCGTTTCAAGGTGACACAACTCTTGAATCATCTGCATGTAGTGTAAGGGGTCTTCGTCCTCTCCCATTCTGCATGCCATTATCGCACTAATGTCTGATGTGTCTGGGCACTGTGTTCTTAGAGCTTCCCATAAGGCCACTCGGCAGTTCGCAAATGGCACACCGTTGTGTGCCGTGTCTTGGGTGGTTACTCCCGCCCTTCTCCATATGTCATCAGCGGCTTTCCGAAGGATTGCTAATAGTAGCCCCTTTATGTCTCCCACTGCTAATTTCTGACCCAGTGTCATCCTTTCCATTTCATATTTCCATTTCCCCGCACCCGCGGTTAACAAGGGTAGCCTACACCTCAAGTTTTCCTTGTCTATATACTTCCATGGTATGCATTGAGGTGACCCCCATCCCATTTCCAATATGGGCAGCTGTGTGAACCCGATCTCCCTATTTGCTCCTCATGTCAGCCTGATCTGTCTATCCGGTCTCTCAGCGTCCTTAATGTCAGTGTATGCCTTTGCCGACTCTCCCTTCCTTCGACACCCTGGAAGATCTCTAAGCCTATGCACCTTTGGGACCAGGTCATCCATACTGCGTGATGCAACTCTGGAATGTTTTGATCTATTGTCCTTGTCACCCCTTGCTCCCCCTGTGTCTTTTCCTACTTCCCATGTCACGCTTCTATCTGTGCTTCTCTCTGGTGATCAATGCCTGGGTCGCCCTCTTCCCCCTTCCTCATCTGTGTGGTGCTGCTGTCTTGCTCCGTTCACCTACCTCCTCCCACTTTGTTATATACCGTGCCCATTCCCCACTTTGTCCTTCTGTCTCTCACTGTGCGCTCCTTCTCCTTGCGTTTGCCCTCTCCTACGAGTCGCTCTATTTCCCACTTTCTTTGTTCCCTTCTTACTAGAGCTTGACTTTCCTTCTCTTATTCCTCCCTTCATTTCTCTAACTCTTAGAGTTCCCTCTGCTTGACTCTTTGCACTCTCTTGCATCCCTCCTCTTCTTCTTTCTCCGTTCTATCTGCTTTTTCCATTATCTCCTCCCAGTCTCGTGCTTAGCTGTTGCCCTTATGAACCTCTATTTCTTTACTTGCCTCTGCAGTTTCTCCTGTTGTCTTCTCATCCAATTTCAGAAGTATCTGCCCTCCTACCCATTCGTTCAATGCTATGCCCTCTAGCCCCTCCTTAGTGTTCGTCTGGGTCTCGCTGCATGCTCCTCTCCCACCATTGGTCTGTCCAACCCCTTTCTGCCCCTCCTCCTTGGTATATGGTGGAGGTTGGAATATTGGATTGGTGTACCCCTCCGCTGCCTTTAGCTCCCATATAAGGTATAGGCCCTGCGCTTCTGCTGGAGCCCCTTCTTTCTCATGCTCAAGAGGAGGTGGGGGAGCGGGGACCGAGAGGGCTGCGCCTGGTGTCTCCTGCTGGCTCAGCATCAATTGGTGGCTCGCTACTTCCCCTCGTCCTTCTGGAACATTTTCCAGAGTTAGAATATCGCCATACGATTGGCCAACTTCCTCCCCTTATATGTATTTTGTATGTGTGTCTGTAATGGTTGTTGCACATTTTGGAAGAAACATCCGCATTGTGGCCATGGCTTAGTCAATTTACCCTCTGTGCTTTTCCTCCATTTCACGCTATATTTAAAAATATTGTCCTTCGATCACAGAAGGGCCTTACGTAATTGCTGTAGGGGCGTATCCACCCCCACACTTCCCTTGATACATTGCTTTTATACTTACTTGACCTCAAGTCAAGGCTTTCGACACTCCTGTTATTACACAAGCACAATGAATACTTTCAACTCAGATTTATCAATCTCAAAAATACCACTTCCCAGCAATTCTTCTTGAACCTCTCTGGCTCCAAAACAACCTGTCAGGCATGCTCTGCGCCTCCTCAGGCACACCCACCAACTTTGCGCATGCGCCTTCCGCGCACCGCCGCCGAACAGCCTCCTCTGTCAATTTTAAGTTTCTGAACACCAACCTCTATAACTCTTTGTACTCTGAGTCCTATGCACAGACCTGATGGGTGACCTAACCACTTCACTAAACAAGGGAGTGCTAGAGATCACTTACAACGCTCACTATGCTAATATCCCCTTACACAACCCCAACATGAACCCACAGCTGTTTTACTGCCTCCTAGCGGGCGATACCAATATTTCTCATGTTTGAACCAATATTTCTCATGTTTGATCTGTACCCACAGCGCTGCCTTGCAAATAAAACGCCTCCTTGAGACTTAACCAGAAGAACACCTTCCGCAATCTAGGCCATCTCCCTTTGCTAAGCCTTTACACAGGGATACCAACCGAGCTAAAAAGCCCAATTCACAGGAAATCCAAATTTCACATAACCTTTGTCATCTGTGCCCTTAAATCAATAGTCTACATTATTCACCAGAACCTTTTTCCTCAAGACAGAATGTTCCCTAATCACAGAAATGGCATCTACCGCTGCTCCTTTCCCTACTATGCGTCCCAATACTCAACACTACTAGACAATACAATACTCATTACCATCCTGCAGCCATGGTTGCTTTCCCACTCCCCTTAGTTGATGTGTGGCTGAGTCAATATTTGCACTCCGTAATCCACTGATGCTGTTCGGCTACCCCAAAGCTGCCATGCCACCCTTCTGGTCTGCTGGACTCCTCACGGACCGCGGGCAGGATATTTCCAAGCTGGCTCCTGGTGGCCTTTGTACGGGGGGGTCCACTACCCACCGGACTCTAGTTCCATGAGACACCCCGCAGCCGTCCAGTCGTCGTGGCAGAAGAGGCGGCTTATGCTGAACAGGCGTAGTAAACCGTCCCTCTGCTACCAACTGGTTGGTTTAGGTATGGTATACCAAAGGTCTGGGGGTTACTACGAGCGTACCCGTACAGCTCCCAGGACCCAACAACCCTCCCCCAGCAACAAACTCAGCCAAGGGCAAGTTAGAAATGTCATTTATTACAAAGACTGACAGGGATCATACAGGACATTCAAGCATTCCTAAAATCACACCTCCCAAGCCCGCGTCGGACCGTTTTGTGGTCCTTTTGCATCACAATCTGGGCCCTTCCCTGAAAAACCTATCACTCTTTTTGGTTGGGTGATCAGATGGTATCCCTTATGGATAACCCTTATAGAGCTTAGTTGATTGTCCCTTGCATGTCAGGTGACTGGCCTGCCACTTTCCCAAGAAACTATCTAATACATTGTTGCAGGATTACCACTGGCCCTTGCCCTCTGCCATCCACCCCTGGATTTCTGTCCCCTGATTGGCTGGAACTGGTCTCCGAGGCTTGGTACCCAGCTCCGTTCTCAGCACTCTGAGCACCTCTTCAAGGCGATGAGAACGACTATGTGGTCCCAATGTATCTTAGCAGTACCTCTTTTGCCCGTGAGATTGCCCTCAACATTTCAACGTTGTTAACAAGTCCATCTGTTACTTCATGTCTGTGTTGCTGAAAAACATCTGTCTTCCCTCCGCGGGTGAGCGACCATTTTCTAGCTCGGCTGCATCACATGGTTGAGGACCACGAAATCGAGCTCTTCTGGTCTGCAATTTATGTGGATTCATTCTGTTTTTCTGCAGATGGCCCCTGGTCATTTTAGGTCTGGAATGTGTTGCTTGTCTCTGACCTTGGCCGCAAGTCCTGACCTTCCTGTTCTGTGCAGCCTGTTTCTGCTTTCACTCGTCTCTCATCCTGCGGCTTGTGGCCTTATGGGATCCTTGTTATACTTGTACTATGATTTCTACATATCTATACCGTACTATGTTTCCCATAGATGAGTCGTGTTTGGTCCTTCCAGGCTCCTTATGTGATCCTGTAGTTCCGTGGGGTTAGTGGCTATAAGCATCTGCAAGATTGCTCTGCATCTCTGTTGCCTTGCATTCAGCATTTATGCACTTAGGTGATGAGAAAAATAATAGAAGCTTTTGACAGTATGTATATGTATGTGTCCTCTGTCTACAGAACTGTGTAAGCATGTTCTTCGTGTGTGTTTGTGTAACTTTGTGCATGGCTTCGAGCGTGCTTCGTGACTAAAGTTTCTATGTCGTGGTGACAGTAATGACGTCAGCGCAGTGTTTTTCTTTTTGCATTAGTCAATGTCGTCCTTCAAGGCATTTGGGTCCATGACCAATGTTGAAGCACCTGTATCCATAAAGACATTGATTGGATATGATTTTAATAACTGTCTAAGAGAATAGCTTTCCTCATACGTGTCAGTGACTGGTCCTACTGGGGGTTGTCCAAATAGTGAGTGACTTTGTGTGTTTTTAACTCTGCAGGCCGTCGTGTTCATAGGGGTGAGGAGGGGCATTCCAAGAACCCTCTGTTCAAGTTTGAATCTTGGCAGGGCAGGCTTGGCTTCCAGACAGACAAAGATGCATACTATTTTGATCAGCGCCCCACTAGTAAGTATGCATGGGTGGGAAGAAGATCTGAAACTGGACCATGCTTGTCATCCAAGCTTTGACATGTTCAGGTAGAGCATTGGTGGACTAACAGGGAGGTGCAGCTTGATTCCCTACGAGTAGCAAGCAAGGCACCCACCTCTGGGCATATACACGTTCACTTACTAAAACCAACATGCATTGACAAAGCCAACAGCTTTGGCTTTTGAGTATGAGACATTTGCCAGGCACTGACAAAGGAGTACCACGTAGTCTTCAGTAGCTTGGACTCCAATTCAGTGCAAGGAACAGATGCATGGCACACACATTGCTTATAAATGAAAAGGCTAGAGACTCACATGGTTGGTAGATTTTTGGTACACCAGGCGCTCATTTACAGATGCATTGAAGTCATTTAACATTCAAAAGAATGCATAGATATAACACCGGCAGGCCCTATACAACAAGGTTGGGTTTTCTTTGTAATAGAGCTTGTTCAAATTGTTCCCAGAAGGGTATATTTAGTCAAGGGGCCGAGGGTGGCAGGTAGTTGGTAGGAAGGCCATAGAGATTAACATAGCATTGGGTAGTCAATGAGTTTGTAAATGACCAAACGCACCGTAAGCGGTTTGTCCCATCTCCAACCTATCAGTGATCCAAAGCGCTTACACCTAGCAGCCCAAACAAAAAGTATGGATGCAAGTCTCTGAATCATCATAACCACCGGCATTGCTCTGGTTAGCCTTTCATACCATGGCTTGAATATCAGCCTTGTGCCTGCCACTAATGTCAGCAGCCCTGCCTAGACTGCTAGACCAGAAGGCCTAAAGTTGCCTTTGGTGGCTTGTGTACCAGTTCAGAGGGAACATGGCCTAGCAACTGCGATTGAACTGCTCTGTTTTGTTGCAGTACCAAGACTCATTTGCTAATGGCTTGCCCCCTTCTGTAATGGCACAGACACACCTAATGATTGTGGCATGGAATACTTTGGATTGTGGCCCAGAACAACAATAGCGGTAATGTTTAATTCAAAGCTTTGCATCTACCACTTTTTGTTTTTACTCCCCCCCCACCCTCCCCAAGAATAAATGTTTTTGTATTAATAACCTTATTTTTTCACTTACACTCAATAAGTAAATGCAGCAGAATATACACCTTGAATGTAATTTGTGGAGTTGTTGGAGAGTCGAGCACAGTCTTTGCAGTGTTTCTTTTGTTTCACTGCTTGTTGGAGACAGAGGTGGAGACTCCTGAATTAAACCCCTACACGAAATGTAGTGTAGCAGAGTCGTTGGGGAGTCAAGCGCAGTCTCTGCAGTCTGTGTTGGCGTGCTCAAGGACCCAGCTACTGCATGACACAGGCATGAACTTGAGGCATTAATGAAAAAGACGGTAGGGCAGCGGTGAACTGCAAGTACATTTCACATTATTCGGGAGTGCGCAGGAGTGTGGCTTCCCCCCCTATTGAGGCAATAGCCCGCTGCAGCCTGACGAAGTGTACTGGCCCCCACTATACTGTTTCACTTTGTGCTCTTGACGCCCAAAAACCCTGCAGACCTGTAAACAAACACCAGCTCCATCTTTACAGGTGCTGCCTCTCGGCTAGCCACAAAGCATAGCTTTTGCTACAAATAAATGTAACTGGAAAAAGAACACACTTTGTATCTGATGGATTATATGGCCTAATTCAACGACTTCAAGCAATTAGTTACAACCGGAGTCTGTTTTTACAGTTTCAACCATTTTAAACAAATTGGATTTTAAAGGTTTAAGATACATATTTCTATTTTTCTAAAATGCCGGAAAAGGCCAGCTTGAGATCGAATCTACAAATGACAAGAAAGAATGCCCCCCACTCCAAAACACAAGTTGCAGGTGGAGCCCGGGAACGAGCTAAAACAAATAAAGGAACTCATCCCAGAACCTGCACCACAAGCTCTCCCAGCGGCCAGCCTATCAAAGAAAAAGGGGCTTGCACTATAGACACTTATTTTCTGTCAGGCTGGGACCTGCAACCCACATTCCTCACTTCCGGTATTAAATGAACTTTTGGACATTTATCCTTCCGAGCTCATTCTCCCAAGTAAGGAAGTTAATGTTACCCACTCAGATTTCTCTTTTTCCGCCATGGGTAATAATCATGCTATTCTCTACGAGATTCTTTGGCACCGTATTCACAGCCGCATCAACTGCTATCACCACAGAACGCTCTGGAACAACAAGGTGCTTTGGCTCCTACAATTAACACATTGACTAGATATTCTCCACCGTGTCTTGATAATGAGAATAGGCTGTCGGCCTCTCCTAACTTGTGCCCTTCGGAAGATGAGAACGACAGCACTAATCCCTAACAAAATCGACAGCAGACTGAGACTGAAGCTCAATTTTCTGGTTTACCTTTTGTAATGAAAGTTGGCAAATACCAGGCTTTCCAAAGTCGACGAGGATAAGGAATTAGGTGTTCATATTGCTGCAGCTGTACCATATACCTCTACTAATTTGAATGCACAGAATGAATTCCCATTGACAAAATTAGTAAATATTACCAATGTTGACCCTATGATCTCTGAATCAGAAGAGGTGGCCGAAATCCCTAGTGAGACCTCGACTATCTGCCTGAGCAGAAAACAACATAGATAAAAAAAAGAGGAAAAATTGCAGAGGAGTAGTTAGCAAGGCAAGACAAAACAATCCATACATTGCTGAGGGCGTTAATGTGCTCCCTGCTGCCAAAGTGCAATCCAATAAATCGATAAAGATTAATGGGGGATATAATAAGAATGCTAGGCCTATAGGGACCTTAACCAATTGGGTAGTAAATGAAGGGGGCCTTTTACCTGAAAAGATGGAGGAGTCTGAAATCATCAGCTCTGACCCCCCCATTGCTGCCCTCTGCTATCCCCACATCCCACCCTACACCACACTTGCAGCATCTAACTTTGGCAATCCCAGCTCATACTATGAGTAGCCCGCGTCAGGGAGTAAACTCCGTCTCAGACAAAACGATGGAGGAAGCCTGGTCTGACCTTCCGCATACAATTACCATCACAAAATGTACCCAGGGGAAATTCAGAGCCAAGCCACACATCAACATGGCAGATGTCTTGTCCTTGACATGATAAATTCTCCCACTCAGAATCCTGGATACTAAGGATTTTGATTTTATAGAACCCATTGAAAATACCAAATATCAATTTAGTAGGATACATTGTGGCACTAAGAAAACTATGCAAATGATAAGATCATACAAGGAACGATATCATGAGCTCGGGTATGATGTTGATGCAGTTATATAGATTACCACACAGAAACCCTCCGACCTGAATACTATTGCATAGAAAATTAATACTGTTGGTAATAAGGTCTCCAATGCCAATAATGAATGTAAGTGTAATATTTTGGGTATTTTGAACTGGCTTGTTTCAAATCACATACCCGCACAATTAAGCAGAAATTGAGATGTAGCCATTTCCTCCTGGAATACAGAGGGAATTTTGCATTTGCTTGAGACTGGAGGGTCCTTAGATCTTCTGCTGCAAAATGATATATTCCTTTTACAGGAAGTATGGTTACTATCAGAGTTGTTAATTGATGGTTTCAAACATTTTCAAATTCTTGGTAACAAAGGGTGTTAAAAACCATTTAAATGCAGTGAAAGTAAAGACCTGTATAGACAATCCTAATGTTTTCGCTTTCAGAATATGTCGGAAGAAATTAGTTGGTGGCATTATCATAAATGTATACGACCCTCCAAGCTCAAGCAAGACTGAGGACATTGTTGAAATCGTAATTGAACTTATCTCTAATATGAAGAATGCAGCTGAAGAGGATTTGATTTATGATATGATATGAGTGGTTATTTATAATGCGCTTAATACCGAGAGGTTTCTAAGCGCCGACCCGGGGATCGAACCTGTGGTGCTCTGTGTCGTCTTGCTTGCTAGGCGAGCCCGTTCACCCTGAGCTATCCTCCCGAGACTGGAGGGGACTTTAATGTGACATGTAAATGTCCAAATGAAGTTCAGGAGACCTACTTTGTTCAATGTAAATCAGAGACAAACAATACAGGCAAAAGGTCTCATAAAGGCCTTCTTTGGGTCAACTCACTTTTTTTTTTTAATGGGATTGCTTCCTGCTGAACGGAAGGGTTACTCGGGATATACCAGGGGGGAGAACTGTAATTCCCATGCTCTGCCATTTGTCAGAAAGCTTGAAATTATGAATACATGTCACTGTGAGTGATCAGGCTATCCTTATAGTGCATACGACCAGCAGTGTAGAAAATGGGCATTATGCCCCTGTTGGGGGAACTAAATATGGATTCCGCTGGCAGCAGAATTCACTGGACCGACAGAAGCTTCAAGAATGCTAGGAAGTACTTTATTGCACATGCCAGTAACTGGTTGTCTGCACTGGATAATTTGTCTGTGGGTGGCACTGAGGCACTGATAAGGGACTGTACGCTTCCTTGTGGCTGCAAAAGGCACATAGTGCTTTGCTTAATCATCCATCCAAGTGGTACCGATTTGCTAAAACTTTTCGGGAAGCAAAAAAATAACTTTGGCGAGATCTGACTGAGATTTAAACAAACAGTCCTTGCTATCCGGAAAAGTGGTCCGCAACACGATATGCAAAAAATAAATTTCATAGATGGGTAAAGGAATTGGTCTCCTCAGGCAAAAATGCACAATGGCAGCATTTGGTAACTATTGCCAAGATTAAAGATTCTCGCAAGCTCTGGAAAATGTTGAGTACCTTCAATTCCAGAGTTATAAAACACAAGATCTTGCAGTTGTCGGCAGTGGTTGTGGTGATACCTGCGACAGTCTTTCTTACTGCCATTTTGTTAGGAGGAGGAGGAGGCTAAAAACCCAGTGAGACGCCGAGCATCGCAGAGTCTGCAGTTGTCGGCTGTTTGTGGCAGCTAACAGCCGGGAAAGTTGCCTCGCATTTCATGAATAGGTGAGCACTACGAAATGACGGAGCCGCAGGGAGAAACAGCGCGAGCACGAACGAGGCTCCAGACTTGCATCCAAGTTGAGCCAGTCCCTTCAACCCCCCCCCCTCGCATTGAAGAACTCGCCTCCTCTTCCATTGCTTTGGTTAAGGTGGGTGAACCTTTCCCCCTCCCCTCTCTTTTCATCCAAGGCTGCTCCTCGAAAATTCATTAAGACTCCTTTATTGAATCTAGCCACCCGGCCAATACCATCGAGATTAGACATTACCGACTATGAGATGCTGCGAGTGGAGGGCGGGAATGTCTCCCCCAACATGTTGCCGGTTTTCAATGATGTGAGAAGCTCTGAAAACCCAAATTGTAAAATGCCTGGCTCATGCACGAGTGCACACGGTCATTCTGCTGCATTATCTCAACCTTCAGTGAGAGCACCTGAAAGCGCTAATAGCCCGCCATATGAGGGCTCCTGAAATATTGAACCATTTGCTACGGGGGAATTAATCATGGCAGTCTCCGCTGAGGCTTCTCAGTCCTTTGCCAAACTAACCCTAACCCCCAGATGCTCTTTACAGGTTAAAACCTGGAGAGGGATCTCTAAAGTCCCCTATCGTGCTATCAAGTTCGATGCTTGCATTGCGCTTATCACAAGACATCGTTCTTATTTAAGCTTCCCTTAATAGCTAGACAAGTTGGAAAATGAACAAACACCCTGCACACGTGTCAGATCTTTTAAAAGAACTTGCTTCCCCCATCACTCAGGGGAGACCAAACCAAACAAACCCCTTCCCATGTGCCCCAAGGAAGGGCAGGTGTGGAAAGGGGATATAGCTGCCAATGACACAGTTGATAAAAGGGTGAGCGGGAACCATTGCACTGCTAATTCATCCCCTTTGGAGCCGGAAATATCTGTAACAGCTAATCCCAGACGGTCTCCCATTCTGTCTGCTATCCCGCTGGACTCTGCGCAAGATTATGTCCCCTCGACCCCAAACGATTGTCTTCTCTCCCAACATTCACCCTCATAGATCAAAAGTAGGTGCCCCTATTAAGTCACAAATTCAACCATTAATTATGTCGGCATTGGGGGGCGTGGCTTGGCAGCCATGCAAGCGTGAGCTAGTCTTGGAGAGCTCCCACTTGATCCGGCGATAGATCCTGGAAAAGGCCGTAAGTAGAAGGAAAACGACCGAACAAAAGCTGGGGAAAGGCACGGGAAAGCCCAGAGAGCACACAGGAGAAAGTCTGGGGAAAATCAGAGACTGGGGAGACAGAAACGGAGAGCGCGAGATACGCGGCACCGTCACGCAAAATGGTGGGCGCATCTCGCTGAAACGGCCGCTCGCCCCTGAGAAGGAAGCAGGTGAAGGAAGAAGGAAGACTGGGCTCGGGGGCGCTGACGGCTGACAATCAGCCCAGTGAAGGCCATCGAGTCGCCCAGGAGAGGTGGCAGACTGGTCGCTGCGGGATACGGACCAGCCGCTGCAGGGGGGAGAAGAATGAGATACGCGCTGCCGCGCTGTGCCAGGGCAGGCAAGCAGAGGCGTGGACGCCCACAGTTGCAGACGGTGACCCGCAACACAGACCGTAGCCGAAGGGGAAGAGCCCAGGCGGGCAGCGGCGGCAGAGCTCACAGGGGCCTGGCAAGCGCGGCCCCCCCTGGCCGCCGACAGTGAGCACGGGTGGCTGTGCCTGAGCAGAGGCTGACGGTGGGGACGCTGAGGGATCCAACTAGGCGAGAGGAGACCCCAAGGCCAGAAGGCAAAGGGGGTAAACGGAGCGTTCGGCAGCTGGACACACGTGAGGGGGCTCCCTTAAAGTGGTACCCAGGCCGTCAGCAGGCGCAACGGATGGTGATACGGTGGGGACACAGCCCTGCATGCGGCCAGCTCTCTCCCTAAAACACCGGGGCAGACGGAGGTCAACGGCAGGGCCACTGAAGAGAAGGCCAGAAAGGTTAGTCAAGCACCTGACCCCAAGCCCACTCCAGGGATCATAGGACATACGTGGGAGGACACAGCCAAATCAAAACAGCGTCTAGGCCGCTAACAGAGACCCCCCCAAAAGGGCTGCGAATCACGCAACTGGCTTGCAACACGGCGGGGGAGGCGGCCCCAAGGACTGCTAGCCTCCTTCCACACACACCAGCACAGAGGAAATAGCCAGGGAAACACCACCCCACGGCAAGAAAGATAACAATCGTTTCCCCGGTGCGGCCACGTGAGACAGTGGAGCTGCACAGGTGCGGCTACCGGGCAATATCGAGGGAAGACTGGGTGAGGCCACCTATCAGAGGACGGCGTAAGGGGGAGGCCGCAGGAAGGACCTCAGCCCAACACAATAACAATAAAGCTAACACTACGAAGTTGAAGCATAGACTTGCATGAGCAGGACCAACATACTGGCATAAGGCAACTGAAACCAACATGCCGGAAAAACAAAAAGGCGGCAGGGGGAGGCAGATGGTCATGGAGTCATTTTCCCGCGAAAATGAAGACCAGCAGCCCGAGGCAGCTGAAATGGATATGGCAACGCCGTACGCTACGCAGGGAGAGATCAAACAGGTGGAGGGCAGCATTCTGGAGCCCATAGAAGCACTGAAGACATTGATAGAAGGCAAGCTAGATGCAGTAATCGTGGACGTGGGGCTCCTTCGGCAGAACACGAGAAACCTGGCGGAGAAAGTGACAACGGTGGAACAAGTACAGAGTAATACAGCGAACATGACCACCTCCCAATCACAGATGTCAGAGGCGCTGGAACGGATCTGCACACTGGAACGTAGAACCGAGGACATGGAAGGCAGGGACAGACGCAGCAACGTACGCATAGTGGGGCTGCCGGAGGGGGAGGAAGGCAGAGATCCCACGAACTACATAGAGAACTTACTGATCCAAGGGGTGGGAGCCGGGACCCTGTCCCAGGGTTTCGTAGTGGAAAGGGCACACAGAGCACTAACTAAGAAACCACGCCCAGGGGCACCACCGAGGCCTATGATCATGAAGATCATGAACTTTAAAGACAGGGAAAAAATCCTGGCGTTCTCGAGAGACGGTGGAGTCATAACCCGGAATGGAGCCAGGATAACCATCTACCCAGACTACACGACACTCGTGCAAAGGCAGAGAGCTCAGTTCTGGCTGACCA
Source organism: Ambystoma mexicanum (assembly GCF_040938575.1). NCBI lineage: Eukaryota > Metazoa > Chordata > Amphibia > Caudata > Ambystomatidae > Ambystoma > Ambystoma mexicanum. The sequence continues at coordinate 1,051,637,659 of NC_090933.1, read as the reverse complement.
ACGAACGCCTTCGGGCTGCGGGTGTGAAGTTCATGCTACTATACCCGGCTAAGCTGCACAACCGGAGGACACAGATCTTTGAGACCACAACTGATGCCCAACTGTGGATGGACAACAAGCCAGAGGGGAGGGGAATGGACGGAACATAGAGGCACCCCGACATGGTAGAGAGTGAGATTGAGAACGGCATGCACGACCTAGGCGCTCGGGCATGACCGGGCGAGACAGAATCTGAGAAACACTGCAGTGGGCCGCCGGTTGCCACACCACCTCGCTGCAACAAATTAAAAAAGGAAAAAAGAAAACACAGGGATACACCCTGCGGAAATGTGAAAGAGCAGGATAATCAACAGTTCAAGAGTTCAAAGGCCTAAATTAGTGCGTTATACTGGGAGAACAAGACTTCGGGAACTGGACCGCCAAGACCCACAGTAGGAACCCCAAGCAGAGACAATGTTTGCAGTGTCAGTTCTAAGGCACAGCGCCGCGACAAGTACACCTGTGGAAAAGAAGGCGGTACCTGGATAGCGGTGGGGCCCGAGCAGGGGGAGGGAAGCTGGGCGTTTTTTGTTGTTTTTAGTTAAAGTAGTTTGGAGGCTAAGTTTGCGGGGAGAAGGCACGAGGAAAAGAGGACATAACAGACAACGAGGTCACGGCGGAGGCACGGAAGATGGACATATGGGGCAGCGCCCTGGCGCCGGGGGCCGGCGGAGCGCACTGAAGGGAAACGCCAATAAAAAACTGAAAGCAAGGGCCGTAGGATCAACTATACCCTGGGAAAACGCGGGAGGAGGAGGACATGCAAATCATTTAAAGTGCTACAGGAGGGAGGCGGGACATCGATCCCCCAAAGAGGCACACCAGGAGGACATGAAAGTGAGTGGGCCCATGGGACGGAGTGGGCCACTAGCGTCTACCCACACAAGAACCAAGATGACCTAAATATCGTCACATGGAATGTTAGAGGGCTAAATGCATAAGTCAAGAGGCTAAGGGTCTACACCTGGTTAAATAAAGCGAGAGCCCACATTGCAATGCTGCAAGAGACACATTTGACGGCTGGAAAACAAATCAAGGTGGTCAAGAAATGGGGAGGCCAGATGTACAGCTCAACATACTCCAACTACGCAAGGGGGGGTGATGACCTGGATCGCTCCGAGCACCCATTCCAACTCATCAATCAGGAAAAGGACGCTGAGGGCAGGGTCCTGATCGTCACGGAATGCTGGAAAACTGGGAGGTGTGCCTGGTGAACACCTATGCCCCCAATCATGACGTGACAGCCTTCTTTAAGTCACTCATGCTCCGGCTGGCCCCGTACAGTAATGCTACGATCATCTGGGCTGGAGACCATAATTGCACATTGGACCCCCGACTGGATAAGTCGGACGACAAGCATAAACGAGCAGCGACACCAGCACGGATGCTACGGAAGATACTGGACCAGCTCGAACTGGAAGAAATTTGGAGGAAGGTACATGAGGGGGAAAGGGGATACACACATTACAGTGCTCCGCATCGGACATTCACTCGGATAGATTACCTTTTCACGGGTAGAGAAACAATGGGTGAATTCACTGAGGCACATATACATGCACGAACCCTGTCTGACCATGCCCCCCTGAAAGTCACATGGGCCCATACACAGAGGGGAGCCCCCACACCCACATGGAAACTAAGTGCAGAAGCACTGCTGGATGGGGAATTCCAGGAACATATCCAAAGCACGATAGAAGACTACCTTGAGCATAACTCGGGTAGCGTGGACAGCACAGTGACGATCTGGGAGGCCCTTAAGGTGGTGGTCAGAGGTGCGACGATGGGGAAATGGGAGGACTCAGGAGGGAAACCTTAGCACAACTGGACGAGTTAGAAAGGAAGATTGAGAGGGCTGAGAAACGGACGGGGGAGAATGGAGGAGAGCAGGACAATCTTACCACCCTGCGGCAACAATGCACGGCGACTTGGGAAAGACTGGGGTGCCTAGACTTTGGGAAGTATATACAGAAGCTGCACGCAGAGGGGGATAAGCCCAGCAGACTCCTGGCCTGCCTAACCAAACAGGAGACCAAGCGGGAACCGATTAATGCAATTCAGAATAGCCAAGGGGAGGTGATAAGGTCCCAGGAGGGTATAAATGCGGGGTTCTCGCAATTCTACGAGAAACTGTACACCAAAGTCCAAGAAGCAGAGGAGGGGGACCTGGAGGACGCCTTCGCGGAAATCAGGCTCCCACAATTAACCGAGGAGCAGGCCCAAATGCTGGATGCTCCCTTTACCGTAGAGGAACTGGCGGAAGTGATCGCCCAACTGCCGACAGGGAAGTCCCCAGGGCCAGACGGGCTACCGGGGGAATTCTATAAGAAGTATAGAGACAGTTTAGCCCCCAGACTGCTAGAAACATTAGAGGAGGTATACGAGACGAGCCGAATAGCATGTCAGAATCCATTATAGTACCAATACTTAAACCAGGGAAGCCACCCCTCGAGTGCGGGTCTATTAGACCAATTTCCCTGATAAACCAGGACTCTAAGATCCTGACAGCAGCACTAACTAACCGGCTCAAAAGAGTGATACCCACCCTGGTCCACACAGACCAGACAGGGTATGTACCAGAACGAAACACGACATGGAACCTCCGGAGACTCCATCACGTCATTGATAGGACTAACCAAGCAGAAGGGGAGTGCGCAGTAGCTTCACTAGATGCGATCAAAGCATTTGATTCAGTGAGCTGGGACTGGCTTCTGGGAGCGCTCGCCCATTTTGGGATAGGACAGGGGTTCCTTCGTTGGATAAAGCTGCTCTACAAAGATCCGAGAGCAAGGGTCAAGACAGGTAGGCTTGACTCCGGGGAATGGAGCATAGAGCGAGGTACGAAACAGGGGTGCCCGCTGTCCACAATGTTATATATTTTAGCCCTGGAACCATTCGCGGCCTTCCTAAGAATGGATTACAAAGACACGGGCATAGTGATAGACGGGGAGACACACCAGATATCGATATACGCAGACGACATGCTGCTCTACGTAAAGAACCCACGCACCCACTTGCGAGATTTACTTGAGGCACTGGGAGCGTTCGGTAGGCTATCGGGAATTATTGTTAACAGGGAGAAATCCTCACTGTTCCCCCTGGCTGGCCTGCGAACAGTGTCATCAGACCAATTGCCGCACCTGGGCCTCACATGGACCCCGACCACCTTCAGATACCTGGGGGTGGACATTTACCATGATACCACGGACACACATATAGCCAACACGCAGGAAGCCCTGGCCAAAATTGAGAACGCCATGCAGTTCTGGAAGACCCTACCATTGGGGATGATGGGCCGAGCAGCCTTACTGAAGATGACGGTCCTGCCCCGGGTCCTATATTATTTTACCAATATTCCCTACAATATCCCAGGGGCTTTCTTTAAACGCCTGCACACCATGGTGAGAACCTTCCTGTGGGGAGGGGGGAGAAACAGGGTAGCACCGAATACACTACAAAGGGGCAACGAGTAGGGGGCCATCAAATTCCCGGACTTCGAGCATTATTACCTAGCGGCACAACTCCAATTCGTGGTGCGTTGGCTGGGGGAGGAAACCTCCATAGACGCAATACTTTTTCGGCCAGCACTCCGGCAATACTACTTGAGAGAACTTCTGTGGATAACTGCTGCCCAGGCTAAAGCCCTTCCCAATATGGCCCGGCTGGGCCGGACACTATGGAAAAGAGCCTGGAAGACTCGAGGCATGCCCTGCCCGAGACAGATCCCCTTGGCGGGTCTGGTAGACACCTGAATAACAAGCCTGGCCACGTATAGGGCACAATGGGAGGACAAGGGAGTAGCCCAAATAGGGGACTTTTGGCAAGATGGACAGTGGGTCGGATTTCAGTCCCTGGTGGAGGAACAGGATGTACACAAAGGCCAATTCATCCTGTATAACAGCTTAGTACAAGCAATAAAGAAGAGATGGGTAACCATGCCAGAGGCAGAGGACACTGGGGGTGAGCTAGACGCCTGGTATGATATTTCTGAAGGAAGACATACTGTGTCCAGGCTCTACGAGCAACTATTAGGTACCACTAACAAAAGGACACTGAACGCACGGGCAAAGTTGGAGGAGGAGCTTCAGCAGCCCTTCCAGGACGATGAATGGAACAGAACCCTCCAGTATATGAAAAAGGTTTCTAGGAACGCCAGGTTTAGGCAGCTGCAAATCTATATTGTGCACAGAGCATACCTAACTCCCAAAAGAATGACGAAGATGGGAAACGGACAAACTCTCATCTGCCCACGCTGTCGGGAAGAACAAGCAGACATGGTGCACATGTTCTGGTCGTGCCCAAAAATAACAGACTTCTGGAATACGGTGAGGGACAAGGCGAGGACAGCGGGAATCCATATGCAAGCTTGGTCACCTAGGTCTTATATACTGGGCCTATTCCCGAGGGGAGACAGGCAGATGACACACGTGGCAAAGATGAAAGACCTGATGACAATACTGGCAAAGCACCGCATAGCAATGGCATGGAACACGAGTGAAGGACCCTCGACAGAGGGCTGGTGGGCAGATCTACAAAAGTGGGCAATAGCTGAAACGACAGTCTGGACGAGAGCTACGCAGAGGGGAGAAGGCAACAGTGGGGCCAGAATACTGGCGTGGAACACCCTGGTGCAAGACCTGTTCAGAGACGGAGAGGAAGACAACATGAGTGACTCAGGCGGCTCGGAAAGAGGGCAAGCTGACTCGCCCGTGCCCAGGAGCGAAACATAGACCAGAGGGAATACATCAATTGGGAAGGAGGAGGCCTGGCCGTGGCCGGAGCAAACGATGGACAAGATAGACTCAACTCCAAGGTGCCACAATACGTGTTCATGGACAAGGAGGGGCCACTCCCAGGGGAGGGAGGGGGAGTCGGGAAAGATGGTCTCTCTGTTATGAACTTAACAACTTTTGGTGAGAGGTCCATGGCGGTAATGGACCACGGACATAAAGCAGCTGCCTTCAAGGGGAGGCAGGGTGGGGGGCTGGAGGGAGTTGGGAAATGCATTTTCTTCTTTGTTGTAAAACCAATAAAAAGAAGTTAATTATGTCGGCATTATCAATCTCCTTAGCACCCTTTATCAAACTATACAAATCTATAAATGAAGATTTCAAGGACCAAGCAACCCTCCTTGTTATGGTCCACTCTAAACTGATCTACCTGGAAGCATTCTCTATGAAAATCCAAGCCAGGCTTGACTATGAAGCGAACAATCCAATAAATGGCAAAACAGATTATGCAATATGTCGAGTGTAGACCAGTGTGATAAAAGGGCTATGATGGAAGTGATCCTGGACTCTCAAAAATGGGCCAGAAGTTCTGCTGACCTGAGAGAAAAACAGGTTGCAAGTTGAGAGGGCCACTGGGACAGAGTCATGTCGAGAAGATTACCAGAGAAGGGAGATAATCAGTTGCAGAAATCACAAGTGCCCAACCAGAAAAAAAGAAAAAGAAATGGAGACCAAAATCAGGTAGTTGAACCCCAAAAAAGCTCCCGGCCCTGGCAGTCGAGGGTCCTCCATTAGTTGAGGTGAGAAACCCTTCACGAAGTCCAATATTGGGAGACTGCATCATCAGTGAGGCCCTACAGGAGGTCCACTGGTGAACAAATCTGTATTACTGCCTGGCAATTCAGATATGCCCGATTCCAATTATTCCATCTTCAGTAAAAAGCGAAAAGCTAAACGATCAAGTGCATTAATCCAGTGTAAAATAATCGAAAACTCTGCTGCTAAGAAAGAAGGCAAAATCTACCTCCTCTCGAGCCTTCTTACGCAACTTGAAACCATCATAAACTCTGCCTAATCCAACCAATATCCCGAAGAGTGACGAGGTGATTAGAGGATGTGAGCTCACTTCTGAAGGAACCATGCATACATCTTAATGACTCAAATCTGAAAGCCTCTAGAGCTGGAGATTCTGAACTGGACGCTGATGAGTCCGTCTCCTCCATGAAATTTTCGGTATAGTCGATTGAATCATCTGAGGAGACCCTGGAAAGGGGCAGAACACAGGAGGAGGTCCAGCTCCAGGAGGCAGCTTTTGAGCATCTATCCAAAGTTCACCCTGCAATATTGAAACTAAACCAAACTAACAGCTCCAGTTCAGGCAAAGAGCAGTTCCTGACTATAGCAGACTGCAGGCTTCTGGATGTGAGCTCACTTCTGAAGGAACCATGCATACATCTTAATGACTGAAATCTGAAAGCCTCTAGAGCTGGAGATTCTGAACTGGACGCTGATGAGTCCGTCTCCTCCATGAAATTTTCGGTATAGTCGATTGAATCATCTGAGGAGACCCTGGAAAGGGGCAGAACACAGGAGGAGGTCCAGCTCCAGGAGGCAGCTTTTGAGCATCTATCCAAAGTTCACCCTGCAATTTTGAAACTAAACCAAACTAACAGCTCCAGTTCAGGCAAAGAGCAGTTCCTGACTATAGCAGACTGCAGGCTTCTGGATGTGAGCTCACTTCTGAAGGAACCATGCATACATCTTAATGACTCAAATCTGAAAGCCTCTAGAGCTGGAGATTCTGAACTGGACGCTGATGAGTCCGTCTCCTCCATGAAATTTTCGGTATAGTCGATTGAATCATCTGAGGAGACCCTGGAAAGGGGCAGAACACAGGAGGAGGTCCAGCTCCAGGAGGCAGCTTTTGAGCATCTATCCAAAGTTCACCCTGCAATATTGAAACTAAACCAAACTAACAGCTCCAGTTCAGGCAAAGAGCAGTTCCTGACTATAGCAGGCTGCAGGCTTCTGGTGGAAAAAAAACCCAGGAGACTTTGGATTCCCCAGCATTTATTACAGCCCACATTAATGCGTGACGCTCCGGCAAAGAGACCCCGAAAGACACAAGGAATTAAACAGTCGCTAATTCTTTCTTTTGAACGCCTATCCCAAGAGGGCGATGGTCTCATTCTGAACAGATGTAATGTAATGATTCTGTTGCACCATATACCGGCACTTCGGTCAATGTCCTCCAATGACAACCTTGTGGTGGAATATATAAAAGACGCTATAACATGTGAGAACAGTCTATTAAAAAAATGCTTTGGGAAGCTGCCCCCTCATTCTGGTCATTGGGCTTTTAATTAAGGCAAGATCTAACTTATCTAACTGTGCTGGGAACCCATGCGCAAACAGAGAGATTACCCTGGCGGGTTTCAAAATTCTAACCGGGAACAGCACAAGGCTGGCATGTTGGAGGCGGGAAATAACACACTCTCTGTTAAAGCTTCCAGCAAAGCAGCAACGTCGTCAATTAAATTGGATCAGTCATTGAAGATCACGTTTTCTAGGAAGCCCAACGAAGCAAGAACAGTTGAGTATGCCAATTCAGGCAGCTTGCCTTCCCCAATCGATGAAGATTGGTCATGGATACATGCAGCGCTTGCACCCTGTAATGACCATTAGCGCATAAGAGAGGTGCTAGATCTTACCTACAGATCTGATCATGGAATACTAGGGGTTTTGTCCATCTCATGAATGAAAGCACCATGGACTGGTCTCAATTTGACATTTTATTCTTGCAAGAAACATGGCTATGTGAGTCGCCCCTGTGCAAAGGGTACATCTCCCTTCTGAATCCAGCCTGGAAGAGGCTTAAGTGTATACCCTACTCTGGACTCCTGATCCTCATTAAAAGGAATTGAAATCTTGAAACATAGCACTCCTAACCCCTGGTGCGAATAGTGATCGCTCAGTGGACATATGCTGATTTGAGGGAGCCTGTAGTGACTATTTTGATGAATGTGTAATGGAATACCGCTAAAGTGGGCTGTGAAAATTGTATGAATAGTTTTTTTGGATGGATGAGTGGGCACTGCTGATATTAGATATTGTGTTATTTATTTCAATAATTTACGTATTTTTCATATATTGATTGTGCGTGGGGTGCAGCCCAATGTTAAGTGGCACTGTGCCGGGCACTATACATTTATGCAAAAGAAAGAGACCAAAGCTTATTAGCCATCGGTGTGGGCTGCACACCCGAATGCCCGCGAGGGGTTTGTATGCTTAAACAAAGGTTCAACTTCGTTTGAGACTCAAAGTCCTTCAGGTAAAAAAGATATGATCATCTCGTATCAAACACATTTTTTTAAATTCAATAAGTTGGTTTCAAATTAGTAGCTAATCCGAGAATAGGCCTATGCTTTTCGGACCTTGAGTCCCTCATCAGGGCCTCGTACCCTCGCTTGTCATGAATAATCCTTGTGTTCTATCAATGCAATCATAATGTCAAAATTAACCAGTGACTGCGACAAAGTGCTGACAAGTACTGAAACAAATGGCATGATGTAATGCGTCTGAACTGCCAGGGGCTCCTATCGCAGGTAATGAAGGTTAACAGGGGAGTAAAGCAAGGCTGTGCCTTTGCGCCCATCCTCTTTAACCTATATATCTCTGACATGAAAATAACCCAAAATAAGGGACGTGGATTTCCACCCAAGATCAATGGGAGCCCGATTCCTTGGATCATTTATGCAGATGATCTCCTCCTGATTGATAGAACACCAACAGGACTGCAAAGGCACTCAGACAGCCTTCAATCCTTTTATGACCTCAAATGAATTCCGAGTCAATGTAAAGAAATTCTACATCCTGGTTTTTAATGGGGGGGTGTGACGTTGTCCTTAAATGGGAGAAACCACATGTACAGTAATACATATTGTCTCTTGAATGTATAACCAGGAAGTTCTAGTTTATTTAATCCATGTATGGACTTTCCTCTAATGGCAAGGCTGTCATTTGTTGTTACCTAGGAGACGGGGGCTCGAGCGGAGGAGGGAGAAAAGGACGGTTACGCATGGGCGTATTGAGGAGGGGTTCGCTTGAAGAAACAGCTGTTGGCTCCGGCCTGGAAGTTATAATAACGATACGAAGTTGCGCCGTTGCGCAGGTTGCCGAGTTTTGGTTTGATCTACGTTTTTTTATATAGCGATTGTGATCGCGGACTTGGCCAATAGAGGCACCATCCCCGAATTAACGAAGGAGCCGAGTCTGGAGGGCAGAAGCTGATCGTGGACGTGGCTGAGGCGAGCGGCAGGGGACGCCGTTATCCTGGAGAAGCTCGATACAACGACCGTAGTCGCTGACTTTGCCGAGAGAGGCACTCTCTCAGATCCAACGAAGGCGTCGTATCCGGAGGGCAGACGCTGATCGAGGAGGTGACCGCGACGGGAGAGATCGTACGCCGTTGTCTTGGAGGAACCGTGCAGAACCGGCTACGAGACGTAAGAAGGGAATGACGGATCGCAGAGGTCCTCGCCTACAGGGAGCGGTAGGACGAGAATAAGTAAGTCCAGAAAGAACTGCATGGGAGCTTTGATGTTAGTGACAAACTTCGGAGGAGGGGAATCATTATAGACTGCTGGGAACCACCGATAAGGACACAACTGTAGTTAATGGATATTTTAAGGAGCAGATTGCCTAATAAAGTTTAGGATACAGGGCTGTATAAATAAGCAGCGAACTGCAGAATTATTTTACGAACATATTGATGCATAAAAACCACGTAAGAAGGGAGTCTCAAAGGTGTTTTTAGCACCTCCAATGAACTGGAACACCTATGGAGGAGTAGTTGCAGAGACTCAACAACGATGTGTTAGGAACCAGGTCTACCAATATTAGCATCTCCAAAAATATCTGCAGAAGTGTGAGAGGAGAAGTTTGACTAATTGAGGAAAACAAATATAGGAGTACTCTGCGAGAAAAGAGACTAGAAGTAACAACATCCCCAAAGGAAAAGTCAAAGTAGAAAAGAGACACAACTTACCTTGGAACAGAGGAGAAAACCGCATTGGAACAAAGCTGTCCAGATCCAACAGTGAAAACGTATCCTTTTCACGTAAACGATTTCTGAAAGAAAAGAGGAAACCATTGTTAATAAAGTTAGTTTGGTTCTCGTTGAATTCCCTACAAACCATTTGTTGTCTCAGTTTTCTTAAATTTATACAGTATTGAAGCCAGGTCATCACAGGGGGGCAGTGGTGGGGACAACAAAAAAAAAGAATTCCGATGGCTGTTGAGTCAGGAACCATTAGAACGCATTGACTCAATCATCTTCGTCGGAGTCTGTGCCCATCAAAGCATTGCAGAAACTCCCTCGGCCAACTTATTAAGATCATAAGATAAAAATGGAAATGCCCGGAGAATGATCCTGCATCGAAGATTTGGCAAGTTCTCCATGAATCCCTTGATTACTTTTTACAACCAAAAGGTAATTCCTGTTGTTTCATATGGAACTGAATATGGGAATTTTTGGAAGGCGATTTTTGGTAGCACATTTTTAGACCCCCGTGGAGCCTTCCCAAGGCATGCATTTGTTTCGAATTGGGTCTATTGTCTCTTTATTCAGTATCATTGTGAAAATCTTTGTCTCACTTTCGTAAAACTCTGTTGGCTCATACGGCACCACAGCTGACCATCTTGGGGCCTAGTGTCTTGCTGACAAACACTGACCATCTCAGTGCTTGGAAGGACACATGTATGACACTACTGAAAGACTTGGACTCCTCATTGCTGACCTTAATATCCAATCCTGCATTGGTAAAAAAGAAAGTTTGTCAACAGGATTGGATATTGATACAGGCTAATAGGAACAATTTGGCATTGATGAAAAACCATGCGCTCGAGTGTAGACTTCTAATGCAGGTCCCTAAATACCTAAATAAGTTCCCACATCCATTAGAGGAAGCTTCCTGAGAATACGCTTAAATCTGTATCCTATGCGGAAGGTGTTAGCTGGTAGTAAACAGGTATGGTATGGTATGGTATTGTTTATTTATATAGCGCCTATGCACAGGCAAGTGTTTCAAAGCGCTCACGGATGGTGGGAACAGGTGAAAGAACAACAGTCGCCCAGGGCCTTTGAAATTCTGAGCGATCATTTTCTGCACAGGCAGAGTATGTGCGTAAAATACATTTAACAGTTTGAGGAAGCAAATAGGCCTGACGTCGATTCTGCAGTTTTACCAGTGTAATTAAGGGGTGAAGACAAGGGAGAACAGACGATCGATCTTCAGGCATGTTGTGTAAGGATTGTGCAAGTGCACACAGTCACAGCAAGGGGGGGCCCAAGTGCACATGGTGGGTGGAGACTGGGGTAAGTACAGATAGAGCCACTCTCTAGGGTTAATTCTCAAGTGCAGTGAGTGTGGGTGGGGTGTAGGGTCCTGAGGCAAGTGCAAAAAGGACTGGCGGGGTGCAAGGGACCTGTAAGACTCTGAGGTGCACCAGGCGGCCAGTCGACAAGGTGTAAGGAAGTGGAGGGAGAGAGCAGGGGGGTAGGTTAGCTGGGTAGAGAGAAGGAAGAGGAGAAGAGTAGGTCTTGAGGAGTTTCCGGAACTTGTAAAGATCAGGCTCATGACGGAGGGCGGCAGGGAGGCTATTCCAGAGGGAGGCACCTACTGAGAATAGGCATCTCCCTCCAAATCTCTGCTTGGAGAACTGGCTCACTTGCAGAAGGTTGGAGGTAGATGAGCGGAGGGCTCGTGAGGGACAGTATTTAGGTAGGCAGCGTTGCAGGTAGGTAGGTAGGTCCCAGTCCCCAGAAAGCCTTGTGGATAATGCAGAGGGTCTTGAACTTGATCCTTGCAGCCACGGGGAGCCAGTGAAGGGATTTCAGCACCAGAGAGATGCAGTCCCTAGGCTTGAGGCCAAGGATAAGTCTTGCGTTTCTGTTCTGGATGAGTTGCAGAGGGCGCAGGGCTGAAGAAGGGAGGTTGAGGAAGAGGCTGTTGCAATAGTCCAGCCTAGAGAGAACCAGAGCTCTGGCGACAGTGAGCCACTGGGGAAAAGTGAGAAAAGTTGAGTACCTCTGAGGAGGTGTAGCTGATAGTTGGACCTTTTTTTAGAGATGTCCGAAATGTGAGCAGCGAAAGAGAGAGTGGAATCAAAAATGACTCCCAGATTTCTTGCCATGCAGGTGGGTGCAGGCGCAGGGCCAAGGGTGGCCACCGAGAGTGAAAGTGGGAAAGCGGGTGCAGGGGTCCCACTGCGAACGATCTCAGTCTTACTGGCATTGAGGCAAAGTTCATTTGTAGCACAACAGGACTGAATAGCGGACAGACGGATAAGAGCGCGGAGGAGGCTGAGGGTAGCCTGAAAGAAAGTTGCATGGCAAAGTTGGAGGTGAAAGTGGAAATTACATATGCCATGGCAGCCACATAGACGTTGAAGAACCAGGGGGATAGGTTAGATCCATGGGGAACGCCACAAGTTGAGAGAGCTATAGTTGAGAGAAAGACTCAGAGTTCCACTTGGGATGGGTGGTCTGAGAGAAAGCAGGGTAACCACGTCAGACCCTGACCTGTGATTCCCAGGGTGTCACGGAGACGTGCGTTCAGGATGTTGTGGTTAACCGTGTCAAAGGCAGAGGAGAGGTCAAGGAGAACGAGGACAGATGGAGTGTTAGTGTCAAAATTTGAGAGCAGGTCTTCACGGGTGTTCAGAAGAGCAGTTTCCGTGCCTCTGGATGCTCTAAAGCCAGACTGATGTTCATGAAATCAACCAATAGATACAGTGTGGAGGGTCAGCTGAGAGATAGCCAACTTCTCCAGGTGTTTTCCCAGGAAAGGAGTGATGGAGATAGGGCAGTAGTTTTCTGCAATGAGGGGTCGGCAGAGGTTTGTTTTAGCAGAGGGTGCACAAGGGAGTGCTTAAAGGCAGTTGGGGAAACTTCAGTGGAAAAGGAGAGATGGCAGAGATCGGCCAATGCTGGGGCGAGGGAGTCAAAATTGTCTTTAATGGTTTTTGAGGGGCAGAGGTCCACCTGTTTGGATGAAACCTTCATAGATCAGACTTGTTTGATGACCTCATCAGGTGTGACGGGTGAGAGAGAGGGTAAGTGGAGGGGGCTCCAAGTGCAGCCCCGGGGTTAGTGTATGCTGTGGTGTGGAAGAGAGAGTGGAAAGGATGTCTTGGGTTTTTGTGGTGTAGTGTCCAGCCAGGGCCGAGCAAAGGTCCTGCGTGGGTGTGACAGAAGAAGAGGCTGCTGCAGGGTTGGCCAGTTCCTTGCAGACTTTGAAAGGTTTGGCCTTGTTGTTTGGAGCCGCGGAGATTGAGAAGCAGTTGACTTGTAGATTCTGCTCGAAAGACATGGAAACAGAATCTTTAAAACACCTCTTAACCACCTGTGCTGGCCTGACTGACCGCCATACTTTGTTTTTGGGTGCTATTATTACAACAGCCCCCACACTTTCGGCAGATGAATGGTGTTAATAGTTCTAATGGGGGAAAATAATTTGGTAATTTTTGCACTTGTCAAGTTTCTGAATGGCATTTTTATTTAAGTAATAGTGATGTCTCTATGTTTCAAAGTGGGAGCCAGTCATGGAGGTACAGGAAGTCTTTTTAATGAGCATTTTGGTTGGCTGGCTCACTCTTTGGTTTCTCCCTTTTTAGTTTTGAGTCAGTGTGGTAGTTGCCAGTGATGGGGATGAGAATGTGGGTGTCGTCTGCATAGTTCGTATAGGAGACACCCAAGTGGTATATGTCGTCAAAGAGGGGCTTTGTGAAAATATTATAAAGCGTTGGGGAGAAGTAGGAACCCTGAGGTACACCACATGTGACTGGTGCTGGCTTGGCCGATGCTGTAGGTGTGAACACACTTGTGATTCTGTTACTCGGGAATGACTGGATCCAAGCAGTCACTTTGTCGGAGAAGTGGGCTGCAGATAAAAGGTGGTTGCATAAGACTTTATGATTTACTAAGTCGAAGGCAGCCGATGGGTCTAGTAACAGTACAAGAGCTAGGTTACGTTTGTCTTTTATAATGTCCATTTGCGTTTTTAGGTCTATCAAGGCTGTCTCAGTGCCGTGTCTAGGCCTGACGCCTGACTGACGGAGGCCCAAGAGGTTATCATTTTCCAGATGTTCCTGGATCGGAAGGTAGGCCGCCCTGTCAAGAATTTTCAGAAGGAATGAAACAGTAGTAATAGGTCTATAATTTGTAGGGATGTTTGGGTCGAGGGTGTCTTGCTTTAATAAATGAAGGATCCATGCATCTTTCAGATTGGTGGGGACTATGCTGGTTTCAAATGAGAGATTGATTAATGAAGTAATAAAGGGAGCGATATCCCTCGCTGCCTCTTTAATGATTGTTGCTGGGCAGATGTCCCCCTGGCATCTTGATGGTTTCAAATGTATTATTATGTCCTTCACGTCTTTAATAGAGAGAGATGAGAACTTGAACAGATTGTGTGGATCAGGTGACGATGTAGACGGTAGGACTTGGGAAGAGTTATCCGTGAGCCTATGTTTTTTTTATTCGATTTTGGCTTGAAGCTCAATTGTGTCTAGTAACACTTTCTGTATCTTGGTACACCATCCCATGTCTTTGGTGCAAGTCTCAGGTGGAGGTATGGGAGATTCCAGCTCTCTTAAGGATATTGAATCATTCTTTGGTACAAGATTTTGCTTTGGTGATTCTATTATTGTAAGAATCACTTTTGGCTTGGCGGATGACCGAACTCATGATGGGTAACATATTTAACTTATGTTTCGACCTGGCAGAGATAGCATCTCAAATCAAAGCTCTTAAAGACGCTAGAGCACCTGGCCCTAACGGTCTTCCCAACATAATTATGAAAAATTATCCTTCATTCTGGGAAGAGTTAATGTTCCACCTATTTGACAAAGTATCCTTGGATCCTAAGTCTTGGCGGTGCTCCATACTCATGCCTATATATAAGGACTCCAGAACTCGTCCTGAGAACTTTAAACTTCTAGCAATGCTAGATACTACTCGCAAAATCTATGTATCATTATTACTTGATAGGCTAACCCAATCGGTTGTTTCTATCGGACTACTCAGCAAGTTCCAAATGGGCTTTAGGGCATGGTCAGGAACCACCCATTGCCTTTGGCTGTTTGATACCCTTACCAAGACAACAAGGAGAAACCTGGCTTTTATGTGGCAATGATAGACTTTCGGGCGGCCTTTGATATGGCGAATAGTAACAAGCTATGGACCAAAATGAACTGCTTTGGCTGCCTGCGAGAATTACTGATAGCCATAATGGGTCTATATGAGGACACTTCAGTCCAAATCAGGCTTGATAGCAGGATATCAGTTTCTGCATCGGTTAAAACAAATAGAGGGGTAAAGCAGGGCTCTGCGCTCGCACCCTTGCTTTTGAACATAAATATTGCTGAAATACCAGAGGTGCTTCAGTCCATACATATCCTCCCTCCCCCACCTGTAAGATCATGGGGGCAAAGGTGTCGTCTCTCTCATATGCAGACAACCTAGTCATGTTTGACCGTACCTTTGCAGGTCTCAGGAGATCCTTGGAAGAGCTGCAGAGATTTGCAAAGGAGCATGATATCATCATGAATTATGAAAAGACTAAGGACATGCATTTCTATTACAGACCGGTATCTATCCCTAACTTAGTCATTGATGGAAATATCATTGAGCACGTCACCTGTTATATCTGGGTGTGGAATTCACTATGAGGACAGATGATAAATGTATTAATTAACATCAGGAAACTGAATACAATGTCCAAAATATGCATGATGTACACATGGTTGAGAGCAGACTCTGACTATTGTTTCGAAGGCATCCTCACTCTCTACAAACAATGCTTTTGCACTTCCCATTTTATATGGCTTGGAATCACTTGGTATGAAAGATATCTCATTGTTAGAAATGATGGAAGGCAAATTCTGGTGAAAAATGCTAGGGCTTGCCCCTAGTGTTCCCGTAGGAATCATCCGTCTGGAGCTGGGCCTTACCTCACTTTCTACCATGGCCATAAGGAGGATAGTATTGTTCCTTAAATCTCGCAAAACACTGAGATGCCCTCTTCTGTACTTGTTAGGTCAACTAGCCCCAAACACACGCTAAGAATCATCTTTGCATTGGAGAATATTGAAAATATGGGGTGGAAACCGGTCTGGGAGGATAGTCTACACAAACTAATTAAGAAGTCTACTTGCAAGCTTGAACATCAGGACTGGTGCACAAAGTATTCCCATCTCGCTACTCTGCGGAGTTTCTGTTTACATATCAGCCAGATAGCTTATAAATCTAAATCTCTGCAAGGGTATCTAAAGTTATACCCTTCCCTGAATTACACAGGTTTGTGCTGCTATTGCGAATGGGTAAATTACCGGTAATGGCATCTGTTGGCCCTGAGCTGGTTGTTTCTAGGGAGAGAAGAGTCTGCTGTTCCTGCTGGCTTCCTGGAACAGAAGTGACAGCTCAGAATGTATTGACAAGGTGCAACGCATATGGTCCACTCTACACATAGCTGCTGGGACTCTATGTATATGATTATATAAAAGCATTAAAAGTGTGGGTCTTTGGCAGTACTGCCTTAATACAGCAAATAAATCAGTACATATTGCGCTCTTTAACATCTGCAATGCAATGCATAAGTTGGGAAAGGTGGGAAAAGTGAGCTAAATTATGAGGATTTGATCCGAATGTGAAATATTAGATGTTAAATACTTATCTCTGTATACATTTGAAGACATTAACTGAAATTGATGGATTGTGGCATGCACATGGACTGATTGTTCTGTCTTCCATGCACTTTCTCTTTCCTTCGTTCCCCTTTTATCCTCCTTTCTTTTCTCTTTTCTTTCCATTTCCTTTCTATTTTCTTCCTTAAGATTAACTGATCTATGCATTTTAAACGAATTTGTATGTATTGTTTTTTAAATTAATGTATATGTATTGTCTTTATGTATTATGATAAAGCTCGTTTGAGCTATAAACATAATAAAACAGATACAATTGTAATTTGAAAGGATCCTGAGTCAGCTGATGCTCCTGCTGCAGAAATGTGTGCACAAGCAATATCACCTGTCATGTATTGTTTGATACAGTTAACCATTTTATTAAGCAAGATGGAACAACTGTTCTGTTCCCACTAAAAATAACATATTTTTAAAGTAGAGTAATCAACTTGTGGTTTTTGGTTTGGGAATATAGCTGTCTTGTAAGTGATACGTTGGAAATGTAGGCATGTTGAACAATGCAGTTAAAAACAAAAGCAACGCAGGTCCTTCCTAGGTAGTTGTAGGTAGCCTTCTTGAGCAAGTGTGCTACTTCACTTAGAGGTGTTAATGGCCCTCCATTTTCCTGGTCATTTGTTCTTTCATGGCTGTGGGGCATAAAGAATTGTCCAATGCAAGCAATCAAATTCGAGCCAGGCCTCCTGCAATGCAGCCTCTCAGAATGCTAATCACACTGAAGTTGCTTCTGCTTGTTTAGAGCAAAATTCCCCTTACCTGGCCCGCGTCCCCCATCCCAGTAGTGTTTAACAACACTGGCAAGGGCTCCTTTCTAAGGCGGGGGGGTGGGGGGGTACTGGCCCGGCCTGGCTCCCTCCCACTGCTCAAAAACGAACTGGTCATATCTCTATGACTTGACCATTCTGCTTGATAAGCTCTCTAGAGTGTGTACTTTGTACCAGGCGTCCCAAAACACGCCAGCTACCCTGCAGCCAGTTTTAAAACTTTGAACAAAAACAGGGCCCACCCCCAATCGTCCCTCAGCCCTGGTCTTGAACTTGGCCAGCTGCAATGTAGGAGGGGACCTCCGATACACGTTTTATATGGGCTACAGCAGTGATAATGTGGTTGCCTTATTGAAAATGTTGCCCGTTACCATCCTTGTCCCCCCCTCACCTCCCAATCAAAGCCTGCTTCAACACAAGTAAGTAAACTCTTGGTAGTATGAACACCCTACTAAAAGCTTAAATAATGTTTACATGTTTACAAACTATGATTTCGTTTGCACGTGTGTGTGTATAATTTATTTTTCTTTTTTTTCTGTTTTATTGGTTAAACAGATTAAACCTTTAACATTTCTCCATCTTCAATTACATCATATCAAGTAAATGTCCATTGTTTATTGATATGCAATGATCTTTCCAATGCCAGTTTTAAGCGAGGGGATGCTATGGGTCCGCTTTGATTTTCTCACTCTTCGGGTCCTTCTTCCTCCAGACCCAGTTTTAGAGATTCCACAAATTGTAGAGCATCTAATGTTCTGCCAACCTTTTCTACTGTCAATAATCTCTCCCAATATTCTTCCTCCGTCACAGAGGAGATGTTGATAGTATAGCTTCCCATAGCTACCTGACGTTTCGATGCCAAGGCCGGGCAGGCTAGCATCACATGTCTAATGGATTCTTGATGTTCTTTGTTTTTACAGAACCTACAATACGCTTTTGATTTTTCCATTAGCTTTCTTCTCCATTTTACCTCTCTAGAGTTCCAGATGTTAAGTCTGCATCTCAGCAGCAGGTCTCTGTGGTGGCTTGATGGGAATTTCATCAGGTACGGTGGGAGCATGTTTAAAGCTTTTCGTTCCCAGATGATGTTATGGCACTGGTTTCTTATCAGTCTAATCACCTGAGTTTCCTCCCAGTCCTTTTCTTGGATGGTTTTTTTGGCCTTATCTGGATTAAATTTCAAGGTATCTTCGGGGATGCCAAACTGTTCCAAGATATCCCTACATTTCATTTTCCAATGTTAGAATATCGTGTCTCCATTTATTATCCCTGTCTGTGCTAGTATTTCGAACGGTTGAGATGGTTTATCAAGGATACACTTTCTGTAAAGAAATAAAGTTTTCCACAGCACAATACCACGGATTGGAGGCTTAATTCCGTTTTTATGAGCTCAATCGGCAACAAATTCGGGAGGCGTAAGATCTTCCACCAAAAGTAAGACTCTCACAGATTCCAAACTTCCCAGCGCAGTGCCAGTAGGGCCTCCGCTCCGTAAGTAATTACGGACACCACCTTTTGTTTATAGAAAGTTGTTATGGGCGTCAAAGAGAGCTTTTCGTACCTTCGGTGTATAAGTAGCCCTTGGTTGGTCAAGGTCGTTGGCTTTTCCCGGATCAATGCGCAGTGCCCCTCTTCATTGCCGTTTTTATTTATCCTTATCCCAAGATATAATGTTGTGTCCACCACCTCCAGTTTTTCCTTCGTTAGCGACCAGTCGTGATGTTTCCCTGCGTTTTTGTTTGCTCAACAGGACCTCATTATTAGTACCATGGAATTCTTTGTGTTTATTTTCATGTAATTTTCTTTTAGGTACTTGTTAAAGGCCTCTATCCGTCGCTGAAGTCCTATGGGCGTTTGGTCGGCAAATACGGCATCATCCGCATACAACATCCAAGGTACTTCAGTCTAATTGACCTTTGGGGGAAAGGCACGGGTCTCGGCTTGCATGTTCTTATATCTGCCATGTATATGACAAATAGAAAGGGAGCTAAGGCGCATCCTTGTTTAATTCTGCGGGAGGTTTCGATCTTTCTAGATAGCCCGCCATTGGCTGTAGTTTGGATCTGTATCGTGGTGCCAGTGTACATGGTTTGGATAGCGTCTAGAAGATCTACCGCGCATCCCCCCATTCTGCGTGATATGCACTCTAGAGTGTGTTCTTTGTAAAAGGCGTCGCCAAAACACGCCAGCTACCCTGCAGCCAGTTTTAAAACTTTGAACAAAAACAGGGCCCTCCCCCAATCATCCCTCAGCCCTGGTCTTGAACCTGGCCAGCTGCAATGCAGGAGGGACCTCAGATACACGTTTTATATGGGCTACAGCAGTGATAATGTCGTTGCCCTTTTGAAAATGTTGCCCGTTACCATCCTTGTCCCCCACCTCCCAATCAAAGCCTGTTTCAACAAAAGTAGTTAAACTCTTGATAGTATGTACACCCTACTAAATGCTTAAATAATGTTTACAAACTATGATTTCGTTTGCACGTGTGTGCGTATAATGCATTAGAGGACAGCACTGTGGAAGCACAGCCGTCGTTACCGGTATTTATCGTGACGTGGGAATGCTGTTTTTTGGACATGCGTGGATTAGGCACACACCAAAATGAGTTGAACCAGAATGCTGGGACTGTGAAAAGATATCAAAAGTATCAAAACCTGCGTCTTGTGTGATATACGAGACCCAAACACAAAAGGGCTTCTTTTCCTTCATGAAGTGAGCCCCTTGCCTGCCTCATTAGCTATTTAATCGCAGAGGACTCCTTTTAAAATGAGCAGCTTCCTACTGGTGAAGTCGATATATCCTCGGCCTGAGCAAGCTGTTTGGAAGGGCCGAAGATCTCGTATTCAGCTGCAAACACTGGTCGTTTCTGCGTTCTGTAGTCTGGGTTTTCCATTTCCCCCTATTGTGAGCGCCGAATATGCGTGCCTTCCATTAGAATTGCCCACTGCACTCAATGATCATATGGCTCACAGAGTAAGCCTCGTGCACTCATCACGTATGTTTCTTTAGCACTCTAAACATTACACCTACCTGACTGTGATTCTGATTCCCTGAACCCAGTCGGTTGCTCCATACAGGTATTAATTATTACGTAATGCTAAAATGTAAAGTCTACATTTACATTCGGAGTAATTACGACATTGCTATGGCTCCTGTGAAGTAATGGCGATATTTACGGCCTCCATGGTTTTTGCAGGGCCATTGCTGTAAGGCTTAATTACCTTCTGCCCTCAT
This sequence comes from Ambystoma mexicanum, assembly GCF_040938575.1. Taxonomy (NCBI): domain Eukaryota; kingdom Metazoa; phylum Chordata; class Amphibia; order Caudata; family Ambystomatidae; genus Ambystoma; species Ambystoma mexicanum. Next base: position 1,051,617,135 of record NC_090933.1, on the reverse strand, counting down.
CTCTGGAAATCCTGCGGGTGAGCCAGTGCCCGGAGGTAGGTGGTCGAAGGAGGAGCGTGGTGGTGTCGAGAAAGTTTAAAACGCATCTAGACTGCTATTTCTTTTTTCCCATCGATTCTTGATTTTTAATATCATGCTAATTTATGTACTACAGGCTTTGCCTTCAATCTTGAAGTAAAGCTGAAACCGAGTAGCTGATTTTTTTGTGTCCTGTGTTAAATTCCATGTGCTTCCTCTAATTACACAGTAGCTTAACAAGGGCGTGAATGGTATGGCCCTTACATAAAAATACTATATATGAGCTCGTTTGGCAGAGAGGATAACATCATTTAATCACTGCTTCTATTGTGAGGCTCTTACTCAACTTAAAATATAGTAGGCTATGCCTAAATCTGAAGATTGACCCCCTAAAATGTATGTTTGTATCAAAGAACTTCAGCCAACCGCAAAGTCTCTGGCAAAGATGTCTGTCTTGTAAACTGTAATAAGTGTGTTTGTCCATGCACAAACCCGGAGTTGTTTACATTGTGTTGAACTTGATTGCTCAACCTCAGATCAGTGACTCAAACAATGCACCTTTTCAATATCCTGAATTTTCAATTTGTAATATACATTGACAAGTAAAGGATGTTCTTGAAATCTAACACAGCTGTAATACTAAGTGGCTCATTTAGGGTGTATATTCTGTAATGGAGTACCCCAGCTGTTGGAACTTCCAAACTGGATTTCCAGCAACTGCCCTCGTAGAATTTAGTTTGCCTTGCAGGTTTTGGTAGCCAGGAATTCAGACCATTCAATACTGAGGAAGCGCCTTTGCGTTCTTGTTCTTTCAGAATTACTTCACAAGGCCCATGCAGTTCTAATAACTCCTTTCTCAGTGATTATAATTTGATTCCGATTGCATGTTTGACTAGGCAGGATCCTCAGTGTCCACATTTGGAGGGATGGTGTTGAATCTATGTTTTATTATCATGGGGTACAGAAAGATGATCAAGGTCTTGCTTGTTATTCTGAAGCATAACGCCAATTTATTCCAGGCAATATACCTTTTTTCCTCTTAAATGCAAATTTAATGAGATGAATTGTAAAGGAGGGTTCAAGTCTCTTCTCAGAAGGGAACAAACGAGTAATACTCCGGAGGAGTCCACCATTGCATTTGTTTACAGGATTTGGGGGTGGGGGCTCCCTGATCCTCAGCACAGATGCACAATTCCAGCATTGTATCGCTTACTCGCTGACCCAAATTGTTTATCTCTAGAGAAAATCTTTGTTGGCATCTGGTTTTGTCATTAGAAGCCTTACGTGATCAGGAAAAATATCTCCCAGATTATATTATTGTTGTCTGAAAGGTTTAGAGCCCTCAAAATGGTGTTTGTTTTCAATTTGGAATTCTTCACACCTTTTTTTCTAGGTTCAAATTATCAATATGTTAAGTCATTTGTCAGCTTTAACACTGCTGGGCCATGTGCTGCCCATGTGTACTAGGCATGGTTCATTTTTATTTTGAACATAGATGTGCATTGGGTGCCTGGCCTCTATAGAACAATAGCATTAGAACTGTGGCACATTTTATGAAAAGTCTTCTATATTGTCAGAGAGTTAAGGGTATTTTTAACTGATGTAGTCTACACTGTCTTTGGTCACAAAGAGATAGTACCTTTTCATGCCAAGATGCTTTTCTTTCTTTCGTTCACTGCCAATAATCTGCCCGATTAAGTATTTGCACACTGGATAAAAGTGAATGCTCCTTGTCTCCTTTTAAGTTATTTGTTGCTCTTGCCGCAATTGGCAAAAGTAATTGCTCAAATGTTTGTATTTCAATGTCTTTTGTACATGAATGGCTAATTGCTGTGATTTTCAAACCACGTACATTGTTGTGGTCTTGTGGGCCACACTACCAATCCCAGGCACCGTTGAATGCCGTCATAAAATATATATCTGTGGATCCCCATGCATTCTTAAATATTTGAAAGCCACTGATTGATTATGCCTAAATGTATCTGCTAAGTTACTAACGTGGTTCGTGCGAGGTAAGCCGACCAGAAAATGGTCATCTAGCTTGAAGACAAAGAGGTGGTAATCCAGCACATATATAGTACTCGACCCACATTACACTGAGACCTCTTTTAATTGGGGAAGGGGACATTAGGGGTTTAGGGTCCGAAGCCTGGCAATGACAAATGTTTATGCTTCTCTTAGAAGGCTCGGAAATCAGAGGTTGTCAGGCCCAGTCACCCAAGACCTCACAGGAACTGATCTATGGATAACACACACTCTCACACATATCTGGAGGACCAGTGCTTTAAGTGGGCCGGGGATTGCCGGGGCCGTGCCCCGGCAGTCTCCAGAAAGTGGGGCTGAGCCGGGGCCCCCGTCCCACACAACATTGGCGGGATCCATTATCCCGCCGCAGCCGCGACGGGAGATGCGCCCGTCATTATGTCGGCCAAGCTGACAGAAGTGCCAGCCAGCCACAGCGACGCTGAGGCTGGCGGCACTTCTGTCAGTTAGTGTAACTCCCTCTGATGACCCCTCATCAGGGTCATCAGAGGAAGTTACTGCCCCTTTGTTTTCCCTCCCCAGGTCAGAGCCCGAGGTGCCTTTCTCTGTCGGCAAAGCTTTATAAAAGATGCCTTGAACTGTGTACGTTTCAAGCCATCTTTTATAAAGGTAGAAATATTTCTATGTTTATAAAAGACGGCTTGAAACGTACACAATTCAAGGCATCTTTTATAAAGCTTCGTCGGCGGACAAAGCCACCTTGCGGTTTGTTTTGTCCGTCATCAACGCTTTATAAAAGATGCCTTGAATTGTTTACGTGTCAAGCCATCTTTTAGAAACACAGAAACATGTTACAAATATCTATGTTTATAAAAGGTGGCTTGAAAAGTACACAAACCATAGTAAGGTAAGCACACAAGTGTGCATAACTTACTATGGTTTGTGCACTTTTCAAGCCACCTTTTATAAACATAGAAATATGTAACATTGCTACGTTTATAAAAGATGGCTTGAAAAGTACACACACCGTAGTAGTACGCATACAAACATATAAATGCTCACATACATTTCTATATTTGTTTGCGCACCTTACTATGATTTGTGCACTTTTAGGCCACGCCCACAATGAAAGCCACACCCCCAAACGAGGGCCCCCCCCCTCAATTTCTTACCCCACTTAAAGCACTGAGGACCCCACAATGGTTTACAGCCAGAATGGGTATAATAACAGGCTGGGACAAAAGACATGGACTGGCATCTTTCCTTGGGAAATGGACTAGTCGGCAATAGACTACACTGAAGTCATGCAGGTTAGGAATCGATTGGGGCTGCAGCAAAAAGACAAGATCGCTAATTAGAATATGTGATTGCTTGTGGCCCCCCTGATCTATCTTGGTCTGAGATTCTTGTGGACCAGGGCTTATCAAGGCGAAAACCACTACATCAAGCGTGATTTGCACAAGCTTCACATAAAGAGGCAAAAATGGATGTAGGGATAAGGGCAAAGTTAGAACGAGAGGTCATGATCCTTTGGGCTCCTGAGATGTAGTTCTGGAGTTTGATATGCAGGATACTAGAGTGGAACAAAGACCTGTGGAGAGCGACGCTACAAAGCCTTTGAACAAATGGGTATCAGGTAATATTATCCCCACCAATAATATCGCCATATGTATGGTCGTGGGGTAAGGCCATAGGTGATATTATTAGTGGGGATAATTTATGGGATTATTGGGGCTGGGGGTTGCGGTGGTGTCCCTGTTCCATGGCAATAAAAAGGGATTTCCAACAGTGGAGGAGCCTGAGGGTCTCATGGCTGGTTAGGATGGCGGCAGTGAAGATGGTCACATTGCCCCAACTGCTATACCTCTTTCAACCGAGCCCGCTGGCCGTACCGCAATCCTTCAAGGAGCTAGGGACATTGACTAGGGATTTCGTGTGGGAAGGGAAGAGGCCAAGGATCAGTCGTCACTTGATGGAAGCACCCAGGCTGGTAAGGTGGCATAGCTTCAAACTTCAAACTCTACTATGAGGCGGCCCACCTGCGGGTAATAAGAGAATGTTTTTCGGGGAATGAGAAGAAACAATGGACTAAGATGGACAGAGCAGTTGCCCCCCACACGACCTTAGGGACGACCTATGGCTACCAAAACACCTGGTTCCGGCACTGTTAGGCAGAAACCTGTGCAGTTCCCTTAGGGGCCACTGCAAAAGATTTAGGACTACAGGTGGTTGGCAGTAAAACCAATTGGTAGCAGTCTGTACCACCCAGATTTACCTAGTAGCTGTGGCTGAGCAGTCGACTTCTCTCAAGATGAGTTAGGCAGTATATAGAGTATACACAATAGCTACTTGGATACAGTAGCACAAGCAAACACTGACCAGAGCTTTGGTGTAAAAGTACATAATTATTTATTTAAAGACACACTTGTAAATTACACTAACACACAAAGAGGTAAGTAAATTCAACACACAGTCACTATTATATATATACAACCCTAATTACTTATTAGACAAGTCTTAGTGAGAAACACCACTTATTTTCAGAGGTGAGCGCTTAACATAAGATGGCACTCTAATAAGTTATAGAAAAGGGGAGGGAAAAGGCAAAGTTGTGAAAGCACACAATTTCAATACTTTTCAAAGAACCACAGTGAGGCAGGTTAGGCAAAGTCTACTGGAGAGCAAGGAAGTGCAAATGCCAGGCCCACTCTTAGAGAGAGCAAGCGAAATGTGTCCAGGATCACACAGTGGGGTTATGCCCAAAGAGTCTTTGTAGATAGTTCATAAAAGATTGAGATCAAGTCAGGAAAAGTTAGTTAACGGGCCCCAGGCCAACCCAGGTTAGAAAGTCGAGGATTTACTGTCTGGGTGCAAGTCAGTGTTTCTTCCAGGGGAAGAGTAGGTCTCGACGTGGGGGAAAGCTGAAGGTTGTTACGCTGCCAGGGAAGAAACCAGTTGCGGAGTTTCCCGGTTACAAGGTACCACCCTTTTCTTCGCGGTAGTGGTAAACCGTGGTATTCCGGTTGCCGGGGTGCTCGGCACCGGCAAGGCAGCCACGAGATGGTCCAGGAAGGTGAAAATACCAGCAAACTGGTTATCCCCACCAGTCAAAGGAAGAAGACTCTCCGGTCGGGAAAAATGGTGTCATGATCTCTGCTTCCAAAAGGTCAGGGTTTTCCCAACTCCCTTGGAAGCAGATCCATAACCCAGGTTCCGAGTGCCAACCAGTCCCAATTGGGACCTTTTGGACCCAGTCCTGGCGCCAGTGGCACCAGGCTCATAAATATGCCCAGTCCCAGCGCTGGAAGCGCCGGGCTCATAATGCTTGGGTGGACTTACCTGCAGCAGACCATGCTGCTTACTTGCCTGCCAGTTGAGCCTCTGATCCTCTTCTGTTTGGAACTACTTTTCCTGTTGGGTGGGGCAGGAGCCACTCCCTAGATTCAGAACACTGGAACTCTTCTGGAAAGCAGGAACTCTTTTCTTACCTAGGCGTGGCTGTGGAAGGAGACACCTAAGCACTACAGGAGGCTATTTAAACCACACCCGATGGATGAATCTTGCTTTGCGTTATTCTGCATCCTCTGCAGCAGAACGCTCATTGTGTCTTCTGCATCTGATCCTGGGCCTAAGGAAAAAGGCTTACCATCCTGAATCCAGTCTTCAGCAACACCTATAAAGAAAAGAAAGAACAGGTAAGCATTACGATCTTCAGTGACAGCTCTTCACTTACCTGGTCCATCGGCTGTCACCAACGCCTCGCGCTGCATTCCGGCATCTGAAAGACAAAGGCTTACCTACTCTTCGTGCGCTCCGGAGGCCTTCGGCGCTGCATCCCGCATCTGAAAGACAAAACAAGGTGCGTTTAAAGACATTGGGGAACTTTAATACTCACGTGCCATTACTCCTTTCCACATCCAACCCAGTGGGTATTCCGGCACCCTGCAGCCGCTCCGAACTTGTACCTGCAAAATAAAAAGACAGTTAGAGCGCATCGTGAAGCAGGCAACAAGCGCTTACTTACGTGCTTCCAGGCGCTTCTATTCATCACACGGGCTCCATCTTCAACTCACTTCAGCCCGTCATCCGCCATCGCCGGAACCCTGCAAAACAAGAGACATCATTACTAAAGACTTTAAAGACATTAGAATTACTCGAAACTTACGATTCGTGCAGTAAACGACGGACAGCAGTCCTCTGAAGTCAAGAGGCCTGCTCCCCTTATCCAGTGAAGAAACTGGTTACAGCACCCTGCCCCGAGGCAGATGGAGAGCACAGCGTTCACTTACCTAAGGTGAGAGCGTTAACCTTTGGGGTTCTACAGGAGAAGAGAAAGGGAAGAAGGGAGAGACATTCAATAACCCAGTTCCTTAATCCCATATTTTCTATCTGCAGACATCTTACCCTTCGAGTCAGACATACAGTGCACAGAAGTCCAGCCCAAAGAGCCAGCCGTGTGTTACACATCACCTTTGAAGATACGGTATACGCCCAGTCAAGACCGGCGCCTCTACGGGAATCAGGTGAGCGTTACAAATGGGGAGACGGTTCAGCAGGGCTCCACCGGTGGTGTGGTCGTTGCAGGTCGGCTCAGCTTCTCCCTCCTCGGATTCTTTAGGTCCTGTGGCGACGTCTGAAGTCCCAGTCCCCAAAGCCCTGCTTTTATGCAGAAAACCCCCATTTATTCAGCCTAGCTGTCACTCAAACATGCTAAGTGGTGAGCCGGGGGCGGCTCACCACTTGGGCCAATCACACAAGAGTGCAACTTGAGTTGCCGAGGCAACTCAGTCCAAGGTGCCTAAACTCCCCCCCCCCCTCCCCCTCAGACCCCCTGTGGTACCCAGACAGAGTGGCACCACTTTTGGAGGCTTCTGTGGAGAAGCTCGCCAAAAAGTGGAACAAAGGGCTCGACTTGGGTTGGAATCACAGAAGCGAACGCAAACGCCATTTCGGAACCAAGTTTCGGCAAAAAATACCAACTGGTGAATTTATATTAATTTAATAAACCAGCGGTATGTTCGAGGCTATATTAAAAAGTGTTAGCCTCGAACAATGGGAAAATCCCACAGGAATATATACGCGGTCGAATATAAAAAGTAGTATCCACTGCCACCAGCCAAAACTTGGTCGGGGGGGGACGGGACAGTGCCCCCTCGAACAATAGACCCTGGGGCAATCGAATTGCCCCGGCCAGTACGTCCACAATATGATGGTTTGTACTGGTTCTTTTCACAATTTAAGACTAGTAAAGCCAATGGTGACTTTACATGCCCTGGGAGACAGTAGTCAGTCCCAAGGTATGGAGTCTATGTTTGGGGGTCGCTACGACACCCCTGGGTTACTGCACAGAGGGTGCTGTGTAACCCACATATCAAAAACACATGAAACCCTATGGGGTAAAGGACCCCATAGCCCATAGAACACATACAAAGTCAAAAGAACACCTCAAATCATGTCTAAGAGTGGGAGGAAAAAGAGTCTCACTCTTAGCAGGAGAAGAAAATAAACCCCAAAAATCCAGCAAAGCTGCTGGGGGACTCACTAGGTTTGGGAAATTAGCCTTTACAGAGAATTCTCCTTAACAGGCACATCTGTACAAGAGCGCCATTACTAAGGTGTTGGTGGAAACCTGGGATAAGGTAGTGAGCACACAGGGAATCACGTCTTTCCCGTCCACATTTGCTCCAATATTTAACAATAAGAAATTTACCCTGGGACTGGAAAGGGGGGGCTTTCAATAAATGGAGGGAGGGGGAGTGTAGATGCATAAGGGACATGTTCCAAGAATGGAGGATCCGCTCTTTCCCAGATTGTAAGCAGGCGTTTGTGATTGGGTAAGAGGATAGGCACAGGTATTTCCAACTACAACACTGGGTAATGAATGGGGTCAACAAAAGGGGTCTTTCAAATAGGCAAACCACCCCATTTGAAAGATTTTTACTGACCCAAGACAGCACCATAGGCCTTACCTCAAACCTTTGTAGAATATTGGAGGACGCCTCTCCCGGACTAAGGTGGCCATATATGACTAGGTGGGAGTAGATATGGTGCCGGGAAATTGAGTGGGAACAGTGGCAAAAGCTCTGGAGGAGAATCCCCAAGATAGCAAAGGCGTTGCATCTTCAAGGAGCATGGTATAAGATCTTGTACGGGTGGCATTACACACCCTCCCGATTACATAACATTTATCCAGAAAACTCAGGGGAATGCTGGCCGAGTGTGGAGCAGAGGGGACAGCGGCACATGTTTGGTGGGACTGCCCAAGGATCAGACCATTCTGGGCTACAAGCACAGGCTAAAGAGTTGGGGAAACGAATGGCAAGGAGCCACAATGGGTCCTGATGGGCATGACGGAGGATGGGGCAGCAGGGGAAACTAAGAGCAGGGAAAGGGCAAGGGTGATAATGACCTTAGCGGCAATGAACCTCATCACACAAATATGGAAGGGGCCGACCCTCCCAAAAATGCTTTGAGTGGCTCCGCAAGATCTGGGAGTTGGTAGCGCTCGAATGGGCGACCTAAGTGTCAAACAATATTTTGCACAAATTTGCAACAGACTGTGGAGAGACTCTGACTTTTCTAAAGGAGGACTTCACAGCACAATGGTGCCCCCAACTGCTCAAACTTCTGGACCTAGCATAAGTGAAGGGCGCAAGAGAATAACCGGCCGAAGAGTGAGAAAGCGGATCCTTCCGGTGGAGGGTGAGGGGCGGGGTGGGATGTTGGAGTTCACATGTTGTAAAATCAGTAGAGAATTTGAAGAAAAAAAATGTATGGGGGATGCAAGGGTGTCCCCCGAAGGTTCCATGGCTTAATATGGCGCAAAAATATGGTGATATTATGGAACCAACAAACGTAGATTAAAGACCGGTGCATTGAATCACAACAAGATGACGCTTCGCTTCAGAGCATTGTTGTTATATATGCATATGATTGTGCCTCCTCATGCTGTTCTGGAACTCTGGTTCTAGAATGGAACTGGGAGAGCGGTTATGAGTTGTATACTCTTGGTGAGCTGATCGCCGGCTCCCTTCCCGGTGGTCTCTTCTTCTCTCACAATAAACCTCTTTCCAGTGACTACTCACCATGTTTGTCTGTGCTTTCCAGGTACAAGAAGCTTTGTAAAGCAGTGCAAGGCAAAATGCATGGGCCATCAAGAAGAACTAGTCGATCTGATATCACAACTCTTACTGATTTATTGTAATGAACTGGGATCATGCTAAAGCTCACAAACTCGTATCCACTCTTGCAGTGCTTTTCCGTAGTACCCTTCGAAGGCAAAGACCCGTGGGAGTGTCTGATAATTCTAAAATTTAACAATGGTGAATAATGACGTGCTGTGCATGAGTTTTGTCTTCAGATTGTGGGTAGGTGGTGCTTGAAGGGTTGTATATCCTTGTGCAGGGGAGATGGTGCCACAGGGCATGTGTGTGCTGCAAGTCAGGGGGTGCAGCCGAGTTTATGGTTTCAAGTGGGAGTATGGTGTGCCACAGGGTTTGTATGTGCAGTTGATTCTATGTGTTGATGGGGGTTAGTGCAATCTATGTGGATTTTGGTGAGATATGGGTTCCGTGAGGAAAGGGGGACGGTGTGTGTCCCTTTAGCAGAGATGTCTAAAAAGTTAACCCGTGTTGTGTCTATTCAGTTGTCAGCAGTCCATCTTTGAATTGCCGACCAGTGTTTGCTTCTGACATGCCTTAAAAATGAAAGTGATGTAGCACAGTTCCTTTTGTCATTGCTCTGTCTGTGTTCTAAGGATTGGACCAGCAGCATCAAAACCTACTGTTGCTAATCCCTCATAGCGTAGACGAGACACACCCTCTGAACTTCGACTCCAACAAAGCCTCATTCAGCGCACCTCCCCAAAGCAACTGGGGCCACATAGTGCTGGTGTTCACCCGCTGGTGTTGTCCCGGCACATTCTTGACGAGCAAGGGCTCACATGGGCATCAAAACTTGGTCCAGCAGTAAACACGTTTTTTTGGTGTGTGCCACATTACACATTGAGCGCTTGGAAACCATGTCTATGTCAGCAGTGCACAGCATGAATCCCACTAACATAATATAAGACACACACTTTTGTTAAGTATCAACCTTGATCCCTACCATAAAATTGTTTTCGGTCAAATCGATAGACGCCAAATGCTAAAAGCCATCAGCATCACTGCTTAAAATGCTTTACTGAAAGTTAAGTGTTAGAAATGATTAGATTAGCGAAGGTCAGTTGCTTGCAAGCTTCACTGCTTTCATAAAGTTTTAATCAGTGTTGCTGAAAAAAGGTAGGATAGTAGCCATAAGCATTTTTGTACATACCGATCTCTGCACCATTGCTCCTATTACTTGTTGTCAAGCTTTATGCTCTTTTGCACAAGGACAGTATCTTCCTTTTTCGAAGGGATTGTGTCCTCCGACGTATTCCTTATCTTGATAGATCACTTCCAGCTTGCTGGCCTCGGAAAATGTATTCAGTAGAGGGCACTGCGTGTCGACGTCCCTCGAGTTGGTGTCCCTCGACAGCCCCGTATCGGCACCGACGTCATCGTGCGTATAAATAGACTCGTGCAGCGTCCGTTGTTCAGTTCCTTTTTTCCGCGCTTCGTGGGCTTCGGAATCATGTTGCTCAGTTCTTTATTCAAGTATATTCTTATTATTCCTCGAAGATATCTTCTTCATTCGATGGCTTCCTCTTCCAAACCGTCGACCCCACGGTCCGGCTTCAAAAAGTGTCGAGATTGTGGGAAGAAAATGTCGTTGACGGATCCTCACAGGATCTGTTTGTGGTGCCTGGGATCGGAGCATCACTGTTCGGAATGCGAGGACTGTATGTCCATGACGGCGAAAGCCCTGAAGGAGCGTAAGGAGAAGCTAGAAAGAGGTAAGACTCTAAAAACTTCAACTTCTTCGAAGGTTTGCTCGGCAAAGTCGAGACATTCGTCTCCTCGCCGTCACAGGAAACATTCTCGCTCAAGGTCTCGAAGCGGTTCCCATCAGTCTTTGAGATCTAAACACTCAAAAAAGAGGGGTCGTAGATCTCCCTCTTCTTCGTCTTCTACTTCTCCGGAAAGGCTCACCTGCCCCACGAAACACAGCTCTCCAGCTAAGTGGGAGGAATTCCATAAAAAAATGCTTAGCGTCTTCGAGAAAGCGGCCTCAACCTCCTCGGAGACTGCTAAAGGTGATACCCTGGGTGAAAGACCTGAAAAAAGGAAACGCTGCAAGTCGTTGCACCCGGCGAAAGAAACTGCCCGAGAGCGTCATGAACCCTCGAGCAAAGGCAGTAAGACCGTGTCATCGACGCCGCCGTCGAAGGCTCCTTCGACTCATAAATCTGCGTCTGTTGAGTCGACGCCGCTGTGACACTGATAAAGGACAGACCCACTGCTGTTACTACATCTCAGTCAGTAAACGTTCCGACGGCTTCGACCATGACCTCGAGGATGTTGTTGATAACCTCGGCGACTCTGAGTAGGATTCCGATCCTCTCGAGTTCTTCGAGGCCTCTTCATACTTTTTCGACGCCTTTTTTGGTTTCATCGAAGCCTTTGACTTTCTCGTCGTCAACTTCAACGTTTTCTCAACCAGTGACTACAGGCTTGGCCCCTTCAGCTTTAGAAATTGGTTTTAAACCATCCCCAAGGTCAGATTATTTCAGAGCTTTGTCCTCTATATATGAGGAAGGGGACGATTCTGACCATGAAAGACCCTTTGGGTTACAGAAGACCACTACACCTATACCTGAGGAATTTATCTCTGAAGAGAATAGATTGAAGAACCTTCAAGACTCTTTGCATGAGGTAAGTGGTTTAGATACTTCTCCAGAAGTAGAATTCGCTAAACCAGACCCAGGGGAACATGCTGGGACCCCTTATATAGGGTCTTAATGGCCAGAATAATAGAGTTCATGGGGTGGTCTACACCTTCACCTTCTTTTCAACAGGATGATTTTACGGACATTTTACTTAAAGGCCCACAGGAAGAACCCTTTCATACTGCACTGCAGAGAAAAATATCTGTCAAATGGGAACCCCCTCAGGTTATCCCGGCAGTTAACAAAAAACTATCCGCCAAATATAGGGTATCTGCTTCTGACCCTGAATATTTGAGCAAACATCCAAACCCAGAGAGTTTGGCTGTACAAGCAGCAACTTCATCGAACAGTAGATCTGCATACCGTACTATTCCACAAGACAGGGATGATAAAAGGTTTGACGCTATGTCAAAAAAGGACTTCTCGGCATGTAGCATGGCGCTTAAATCCATCAATGCTACTTGCACGATTCAGCCATACACTTTGGGAGTGTGCTTCATCTGCGGCTGACTGTCTGAGTCCCTTCAAACTGGCATTGATTCTGCTGGCATTGATTCTGCTGACAGTATCAGCAGGGCCATGGCGGCAAGTACTACAATTCGCAGATTTGTGTGGTTGCGCAAGTCTGGTTTTGCTGCAGATGTACAGGCCAGACTTTTGAATATGCCCTTTGACGGCACTTCTTTGTTTGGTAAGAAGGCTGATGACAGCATAGAGAAGTTACAAACATCCAAGGCAGCAGCGAAATCCCTTGGAGCTGCAATCCGTCAAACTCTGTATCGCCCCTCAGGAACTTCTTGGAGTGGTATGTCCTTTCGCTTTTTTATTCCGCATTCTGAAAAGGCAGGGAACAGCCGGCCAAAAACAATTCACCCGCGGTGGGCGGGTTAAAAGTACAAAAGTCGCAGCAGTTGCCCCCTTGCCCTCGGCATCTGCGTCAGCCGCCTCTAAACCACTCTGAGGTCTCTCCTCACAAGACACCAGTAGGGGGCAGGTTAACTCAATATCTGACGGAATGGCAGGCTATTACGTCAGATGCTTGGGCATTGGAGAAGTTGCCCAAGGTTACTGCCTGTCTTTTCTACGCATCCCTCAGAGTCATCCACCCGGGAACAACTCTTTGAAGTTTCCAGATCCGCTCCTTTCGCAGGAGATTCTAGACCTGCTAAAGAAAGGTGCCATAGAACCGGTACCTGTAGCGGAGAGGAACAAGGGTTGGTATTCCCCCTATTTTCTAGTACCGAAGAAGGCCTGAGACTCATCTTGGATTTACGAGAATTGAACAAATTCCTCAGGAAGGACAAGTTCAAGATGGTGACTCTCTCTCAGATCCTTCAGGCCCTCCAGCTTCAGGACTGGCTGGTATCTCTAGACCTTCAGGATGCTTATTTCCATGTGCCAATCCATCTCAAACACAGGAAATACCTGAGGTTCGCAATTGGCAACTCTCAGTATCAATTTCGAGTTCTGCCATTTGGGCTGACCTCCGCCCGAGGGTCTTCAGCAAGCTAATGTCGGTAGTGGCTGCAAGTCTAAGGAGGGAATGGATCCACGTCTACCCCTACCTAGACGATTGGTTGATCAGAGCAGTATCTTCGGAACAAGCTCAGATCCAACTAGATTATGTCCGCCACTCCCTTCACAAACTGGGCTTCTCCCTCAATTTAAAGAAGTCACAGATGATACCATCCCAGAGACTCCGGTTTATCGGAGCGGTCCTGGACACTTCCCTGGGGAAAGCCTCGCCACCAGAGGTGAGGGCTCAAGATATTCTGCAGATGGTCACCAAGTTTCAAAATGCCCTTTTTGAGGTTGCTAGGCCTCATGGCATCCTGCATCTTCCTTGTGCCAGAGGCTCGCCTCAGAATGAGATCCCTCCAGTGGGCACTAAGAACCCAGTGGTCGTAATGTTCAGGAAGAATGACAGATCTCCTTCAGGTCCCGGACAAAGTGGCTCGAGACCTTCTGTGGTCGGCCTGTCGGAAGAACATTTTGAGAGGAGAACAGTTTGGCAACCATGGCCGGAGATAACAGTAGTCATGGATGCCTCAATCACGGGGTGGGGAGCCCATGCCAATGACTTGACCATCAGCAGTCGTTGGTCTCCATCGGAGTCCAAACTACATATCAACCTGTTGGAGCTGAGAGCTATCAGACTAGCGCTGAAGGCTTTTCTGCCATCTGTACAAGGGAAAAATGTCCTAATAATGACGGACAACACAGTGGCCATGCACTACCTCAACAAAAGTGGAGGCGTAGGATCACTGCCCCTGTGCAGAGAGGCGATGCAGCTCTGGTTTTGGGCAATTCAAGAAGGAATCTCTCTATCAGCAGTTCACTTAGCCGGAGAGAAGAACTTGACAGTGGACGCTCTGAGCAGGCAGAGCACAGTCTCCCACGAGTGGGAGATAGCTCAGGAAGTCCTTCAAGAGATCCTCACCCTTTGGGGAACCCCTCAAGTTGATCTGTTCGCCACCAGTATCAACAGGAAATGCGATCAGTTTTGTTCAACAGAATTTCCCCCCAGAGGAGCTCTAGCGGACGCGTTTGTAGTGGACTGGGAGTTTCCAGTTCTGTACGCGTTTCCTCCAGTCCCTGTCATTCCTCAGATGATTAGGAGGTTGAGAAGATTCCGGAAGACTATGATCCTAATTGCCCCAGACTGGGCCAGGAGAACGTGGTACCTGGACCTTCTGGACATGTCCATCTGCCCTCCGATTCGTCTTCCACACGGGGAGGATCTTCTCTTGCAGAAGGGAGATCAGGTTCTCCATCAGACATCAGAACTCTCAACCTTCACACTTGGTTTCTGAAAGGTTGAGATACAAGGATTGGAACCTCCCAGATGACGTCATGGAGGTGTTGCTTTCGGCTAGAAGGCCAGCAACATAGACTTTATACCGCTGCTGTTGGAACAAGTTTTGCAGCTGGTGCAGAGAAAAGAAAATCAAACCCTTTTCATGCGGTACACCAATGGTGTTATCTTTTTTTTGCTCTATTTGGCGAATTCAGGTCTTCAAGTTGGTACGATCAAGGGCTACCTCGCAGCGCTGTTGATCTTCAAGCGCACTGTGGAGGAGCCATCATATTTCAAATTACCCCTAGTAATCCAATTTCTGAAGGGGTTGACTAATGTCTATCCCCCAAAACCGTTCCAAGTTCTCTTGTTGGACTTAAATCTAGTCTTAAATTTCCTGATGGGTACTCCCTTTGAACCACTCCATTCTTGTTCATTAAGATTTCTCACTCTTAAAACAGTCTTACTAGTGGCTTTGATATCTGCCAGAAGAGTGAGCGAATTACAAGCTCTATTTTGCACACCTCTTCATACAATTTTTCACAAAGACAAAGTTGTCCTACAAGTGAAGCTTATTTCCTCCCAAAGGTAGTCTCTGAATTCCACATCACTCAGAAGATAACCTTACCTTCATTCCATCCTCCTCCTCCCCATCCTGGGAAAGAGGAAGAGAGGCTACATAGGCTGGATCCAAGGCGAGCCTTAAGTTTTTATATCAGCAGACTTGCTAGGATTAGACAAGCAGACCAACTGTTTATAGGTTATGCAGGACACAAATTAGGATTGCCAATCACAAAACAGACCATTTCCAGATGGATTATTTTAGCCATTCTAGAATGCTACAAATTGGCAGGGAAAGAGCCCCCTCAACACCTTAGGGCTCATTCAACGACAGGTATCGCAGCCTCTTCGGCCCTCCAAAGAGGGGTACCGATTTGAGACATATGTGCGGCTGCCACATGGTCGTCCGCACATACCTTTACAAAATTCTACAATCTGGATTCCTTCTCTAGCCAGGAGACAAGATTTGGCAAAGCTGTGTTACACTCTGTTCATTCTTGTTTTTTTTTATTTTTTTAAACTCTGTTTATTGAATTTGAACAGCACAACAAAAAGAAGACATTATAATGAAATGAGCATAGGCATTTATCCAAAAGACAAGGCAATATCGAGAACGCCATTAGCAATGCGTGGCCGAAGTGCCATTGTGAGGCAAATAAATGCTGGCAGGGCTGGTTGCGGCTGACATCCTCGGGTTGACGAAAGGGTGGGGGGAGGAGGGCAAGAAACAAGGGGGGGGAGAAAGGAGAGTGGGAGAAGAGGTTGGGGCGCAATGGGGAGGGGTGGATTTCATTGAGCATCAAGCCATTTACCCCATATCTTTTCAAATTTGCGGGGACAACCTCACACGTTATAAATTCGGCGCTCCGAAGCTGCGCATCTGTTCAGTTCGTTGCTCCAGCGGTTCAGGTGCAGTGGGTCTGCAGACCCCCAGTTGGCAGCGATGAGCCTTTGTGGTCGCCCCTAGCGCGACCGCCACAAACATTTTTTCGTATTTTGACAGGTCCACTTCCCCCCAGATGCCCAGAAGTGACATTTTGGGATCTTCAGGTATTGGTGTCGCCAGGACCGTGGAGATCGCGTGATGCAGTCCCCCCAGAAGACTTGTAGGACCCGACAGTCCCAGATCATATGGTAAAAGGTGGCCGGTACACTCCTGCATCTGATGCATGTCTCATCCTCAGTTCCCCCCCACCTGGCCATAGCGGTGCAGGAGTGATAAGAACGGTGTAGGATTCTAAGCTGTATTAGTGTGAGCCTGGCTTCTATACCAATTTCTCTGGGTGACATTAATGCGTCTATCCAGTCTTCTGGTTCAAGTCCACCCAGATCTCTCTCCCACCTTTCTTTGAGCCTGTCAAGTTGTGTGGTCCCGAAGGAGTTAAGGGTCTGGTAGAGGGTAGATGTAACCTTTGAGGGGATTCGTTACGGGAGGACATTGGTCTCGATGGGGGCGCCAGGGGGGTATGGTTTTTATGTCAAGGAACTGGGCGTGAATGGCGTGGGTCAGCTGCGCATGTCGAAACTGGTCCATAGGTGCCAGGTCGAATTGCTCTTGCATGGCTTCGAAGCTTAGGAGACGACCCCCTTGGGTCACCTGTGCCAGTGTGTTTATCCCTTTTGCCCCCCAGTGTTCCAAAAGAGCCCATCTTCATTATTTCCGGGAGGTGTGCGTTATGCCATATGGGTTTGGATAGTGTAGGCTTTCCCTTGCAGCCAACCAGATTATGTGCGTCTCGCCATTGCGACGGATATGGTGTGTCATTTTGGGCAGCATCGGGATTCGACTGTTGTTGGCATATAGGACCTGTAGTGGGGGGTCTGGGGACATGGGTTCCAATTCAATACAGATGTGTGGGAGTGTGGGGTCTGCGTGTAACCAATCGTTCACCACCCCTACCTGTGCCGCTAGTTAATACGTGCGTATGCATGGTAGACCGATGCCTCCCTCCCATACCAATCTCTGGAGCGTGTCAAGGGCAATCCTGGGTTGCTTCCCTCCCCATAGCAATGTGTGAAGGCTCCTGTCAATGAGTGTGAAGGTTTCCCGGGGGATAGTGTGCGGGGTGTTTTGGAGAACATATAGAAGTCTGGGGAGGGTCATCATCTTGAACAGTGCAGCTCTGCCTATCAGCGACAGGAGGAGTGATTGCCAATGGGAGACGTCGCTATTAAACCGATCCAATACGGGTTGAAGGTTGAGTTGGAGGAACCCCTCAAATGTCAGGTCAATCCGTATGCCCAGATATCTAAATTCCCTGATACAGACATGGTAGGGGCAGCCTCTGGGATCGCGGCGTCGACTCCTTGGATGGGAAAGTAAATGGTTTTGGCCTTGTTTACCTTTAGGCCTGTGAAATTCTGGTATTCTCTAAGGATAAGGGAGACAATCGGCCATGAGGTTTTCGGGTTACGGAGAAATATAAGGAGGTCGACCGCATTGAGTGAGAGCCGGTCCTCCCCTCCCCCCGGCCATGCAAATCCGGTCCAGTTTTGGTTTGATCTGAGTTCTATTGCTAGTGGTTCGATGGCGAGGAGGAAGAGAAGTGGGGACAGGGGGGGCACCCTTATCTAGAACCTCGGCCCAGCGGAAATGGTTCAGAGGACCTGCCGTTTACCCTCACAGTGGCCTCCGGGGATGCATAGAGGAGTTTGACCCATGATATGAATGTCTGCCCCAGGTTCATTCTGGCCATGATTGCCCATAAAGCGTCCCATCCCACAAAGTCAAATGCCTTTTTTGAAGTCCTCCGCCAGGAGGGCCAGTGGTGCTGGTATTTCTGCGGCTCTGCTCAGAGCGGGTTGGATTCTTCGTAAGTTCATGCGGGTGGATTTGTTGGGCATAAATCCACATTGGTCTGGGTGGACGAGTGTCTCAATCACCTTAAGTAGTCTGTTGGCCAGTGCTCTGGCAAGGACCTTGGCCTCTCCATTAATCAATGAAATGGGGCGGTAGGAGGTGCATTCCTCCTGGGGTTTTCCAGTTTTATGTATAACGACAATGCAGGCCCTTCTGAGGTCCGGGGGAGTGCACCCTGCTCTTTACTTCGGAGGAACATGCGGTGCATATGAGTCGGTAGTGCGCCGCCGAGGCATTTCCAGGTCTCTGTCAGAAAGCCGTTGGGGCCTGGAGTTTTCCCGGGTTGGAGCTGTGCGAGTGCTTCTTGTATTTCATTCTCTGTGATTTCAGTGTTCAGGAGTTCTGTTTGCTGTTGAGAAAGCTTTGGGATCTCAATCCGGTCAAGATAGCAAGAGGGCTCAAGTGTGGGGCGTCCGGTGGATGGGGTATAGAGTTTCTGACAGTAGGCAGCGAATGTTTCAACAATGTCAGAGTCTTCCGTCATCAACGTTCCCTCCGGAGATCTGATAGCTCTCACATGACGTCTGCTTAGTTCACGCTTCTCCAACCAGGCCAAGGTTTTGTTGGCTTTATCACCTCGTTCATATATTTGACTCCGGACCAGTTGATGTGCCGTTCGTGTGTTGTCCAGGGCGTCTTTTGCTTCTTGAGTGTTATGCGTTAGGATTTGCCGTTCGTATTCGAGTACTTGCTCCTCTACCTCCCTGACCTTTTGGACATGTCGTTTCTGATGGGCGGATATCGCCGAGATAGCCTTCCCCCCGGAGGACCATTTTGTATGCCTCCCAGAGCGAGATCGGGCATTCTACTGAGCCCTCTTTTATTTCAAATTACTCTGTTGTCTTTTCTTCCAATTCTTCCGTGATTTCAGGGAGCCGCAAGTGGTATGTGTTCAGGCGCCAGTTGCTATCTGGACGTTCACGGGCATTCTTCAGGGTTATAAGGAGCGGAGAGTGGTCCGAAACTCCTCTTGCAAGGAGTTCAGCTGATAGGAGTCTGTGAGTTGCACTGCGCGGAATGAAGGTATAGTCAATTCTTGAGCGATTCATGTATGCTGGAAAAAAAGGAAAAGCCGGGTTCGTCACTGTGAAGTGAGCGCCATGTGTCTATTAACCCTAGCGCTTCGGCGAACGCAGCAAGCAATGTCGGGACGGGTCGAGTTCCAGGTCTCCCATGGGACCTGTCTGTTGTGACATCCATCACTTCATTGAAGTCTCCTCCTATTACCCATAGGCTGGCTTCCTCTTCCAAAAGTAAGTTCCGCGGCTCTGCCAGCAGTTCTTTTGTGAGCGTAGTGGGGGGCGTAGATTGCGGCGAGGCCCCATTTCTCACCCCAGATATTGGCGAGGAGAATCACATAACGGCCCAGAGGATCAGTTATTACTTTCCGGACTTGTAGGGGAACTTGTTTATGGACGAGTATCATCGTACCCCTGACGCCTCTCGTGAATCCAGATTGGTAGGTGTGCGGTTAATTGGAGCGTTTGAAGAAGTTGTTGTTCATGCCCATCAGATGTGTTTCGTTGAGAAAACTATGTCTGGGGAATATCGGTGTGAGATACTGAAGCACCAGTCTCCATTTCACGCTGGAGCCAAGGCCATTGGCATTCCATGACAATAAGGATAGGGCGTTGGTGCTTACTTTATCTGCGTGGATCGCATAGTGGGACATCTGGGAGGATCAATGATGGTCTCGTGCATTGCCGAGGTTTGCAGAGGTATTCACCAGCGGGAGGCATCCAAAGGTTGCCGTGTGAATGTGTGAGCGATAGCTGAATGGTTTGGGTAACATCGGCCCTGCCGTTGAACAGTGTTTGATTACCATGTCTGTAAGTGTCGTTGTCATGCCTTCTCCACCTGTAATTTAAATAACGTAGATCCTTAAAACTCCCCCAACCTGTACTCTCCCTGCCCTGTACTCCCCCCCCCCCCCCAACTGGGAGAACCTGTTGCCCAAACATGGAACTTATAACTAAAGAACTTCTTTGGGATGACACGGACTGGGGTAGTGCCTACACCGCATGATGCGCGGCGGCCGCTGGGACAGGGTTCCTGTATCGTTGCATTGAAGGTTGGCCCCCCTATTACTGAAGCCTCAGCCATTCTCTGTGGGGCTGTCGGTCAGACGCTGCATGGTATCTCCACCTGCATTTGTCGGGGATAGAGGGAGCGAGGATCGCCCCCTCTATCCCCGACAATAGATCGCCTGACCCGTCAGCCCAGGATTTCTGCGCTGACGGGTCAGGCGGTGTGCGTTTTGTTCTAGAGTCAGTGAGGACTCGTGTTTCGAGCCAATCCCATGCGTCTTTGGGGTTGTAAAACAGATGGGTGGTGCCCTCATAGTGGACTTTAAGCAGTGCCGGGAAGAACAGGGCATATTTGACAGACAGCGACTGGAGTTTTTTCTTGACTGAGTCGAACGACTGGCAGGCCTTTTGAACTTCCTTGGTGTAATCAGGGTAGAACTCGATCCTGTAGCCATTGTACGTGATCGGGCCGGAAGCCCTTGCCATTTGCAGGATCCCATCGCGGTCTCAGTAATTCAACAGGCGTACAATTATTGTTCTAGGCGGGGCTCCAGGGGTAGGTCAGCCAGTGGGCACCCTGTGTGCCCTTTATATGGAGAAGAATTTGGATAATTTTTTGGGAGCAAAGATATGTGCCAGCCAGTCTTCCAGGAACAGTTCAGCGCTGGGGCCTTCCTCCTTTTCCGGTATTCCAAGGATCCTTAGATTGTTACGCCATGCTCTCCCCTCGCTGTCCTCAGCGCATTATTCCAGCTGGGTAACTTTCTGGGTGATTGCAGCAAGTTGCTGTTCCAGCCAGCGGACGGTGTCCTCAGTATCGGACACCCTTTGTTCCGCTGCACTGACCCTAGCCGAGAGGTTGAGTAGATCCTGTCGAATGAGGGACACTTGCGTAGATAGGCCTTTCATTTTGAGTTCCAGTGATGTCCTTGAGTCCCCAATCGCTTTCATGAGGTCCGTCAGAGAGATTGTAGGGTTGTGGGGCTCTCCGCTGGCATCTTCCTCTTCTGGAGTCTGAGTCCCTTGGCGGGGTGGGGGGGGCCCATTGTGTAGAAGTCCATTTTGCTTTGAAGAGTTTGCCTTTTAGACTTCTCCTTCCCCATGTCGCAGTTGGCACACTCAGTATGGCAGCAGGTCTGGGAATTCCACGGTGTCGGTAAAAGGAGGGCGGATGATGAGGCCTGGAGGGGCCCTGCGTGGGTCAGACTGTTATGTCGCAGCAGTACGGGATACCCACGGTGTGTCCACGCAGGGGCGGTGCCAAAGACAGTGGAGCGTGCTTCCCACGAGTGCGGGCCTCTCCTGCGGGGCCGTCATGCGCTTGAGGATGCTGCCGTATGTGTGGGGGGGCTCGTTTCTGCGGTAATGGTGCTCCGTAGGAACTGTTCTGCGGGTTGTCTCCCACCACCCCACCTCCACCGCAGCCCAAGTGTGCAGAGGCCTTTGCGTGGGGGGGGGGGAACAGTCCTTCCGGCAAATGTGGGATCGTGCTGCCATTCTATTCACTGGCTTGGCGCCAGCAACTGTTTATCTTGACCCCATGCAGTTCCGTATGTGGGCTTCACAGGCCCTGTTGCTGGTCCAAGTATATGAGGGGCCGTGAAGGGGAAGGGGGGAAAACAGGGCCAGCTCCCAGTCCACCACACACTCCTACCTCACTGTGGCTGGGTCTGCTGTCAACATGATGTCCACCAGCAGGGGAGTGCAGCACTTGGTCTTTCTGGTCGTGCCGCGGCTCAACCCTGGGAGATGTAGTCTCACTGGGGGGGAGGTTGGCGGTGTGGGCCCAGGCCTAGGACGAGCGTGCCGGGTGGTCTGTGGGCCTGTGCGTGGGGGACGGTGGAGCGCTTCCCACGTAGTTCTCTGGCAGTGCAGGAGGGAGGGAAGGAGCTGCTCGGGTGCGTTGCGCCACCAGGGCGAGAGGGGTGCGTTGTATCGGTGGCAGCAGGCGTTCCGACCCCAACACCTTGCAGCGTCTCAAGGATCAGGCAGGTGGGAGGGACCCCTGTTGTTGATCCAACGGAGCTCCACGGGGTTCTCCAACTGTTCGCTGAGGTTTCTCCGGCATGTCCTTTTGCCCAGGCTCTGCAGTGTCGGGGGGGAAGGGTGGGCGGTCACTTCCGCTCATGCCACGAAGGCTGCGGATCACCAGCCGGCGGTCTACCGGCTGGTGCTGGAGTCCCCCGGTCCGATTCGTCCCCAAAATGCAGCGACGGCTCACAAGTGTGTCAGCTTCTGCTCTGAAACAGATGGGGTAATCTCGAGCAGCAGAAAGGGATTATTTTTAAGGATAAATGCAGCGCCCGCTGGGAGCCGATGTGTTTAGGTCCGCATGCGTTGCGTGCGCATGCACAGCCCACTCTGTTAATTCTTAAGGGGAAATATGCCAATTTTACTCCCACCTCCATTTGCACACCACTACCATGGGAGTCTATCAAGAAGGGATGTTCCGCCAACGTATTCCTCATCGCCCCTCTCATCCATCCATCCCCTCAGTAAAACTTCCCTTGTAGTTGCAGCTTACGCTCCTTCAAGGTCAATAACCAATTCATGCACAGCTACTCTTAAGCTTCAAAACGGAACTGATCAACGGACGCTGCGCGAGTCTATACGCACGATGCCGTTGGCGCCGATACGGAGGCTGTCGAGGGATACCAACTCGAGGACGTCGATGCGCAACGCCCTCTACTGAAAAAAATGTCCGAGGCCAGCATGCTGGAAGTGATCTATCAAGATAAGAAATACGTCGGAGGAACATCATATCGAGAGAATGTTACAAAGTAAGAAGTAACTTGTTCATTATTATAAACTTTGCTTTTACATTTCACAATGTTGAATACATTATAGTGAAAAGAAATTCTTCAGGCAAACAGGTACATAAGTAGGACTAGTCTTTAAGATTACAACTTGCGACAACAAATATCTGTGGGATTAGATATCACATCTGAAACTGAGAGCTCAATCAATCTCTCCATTCCGCGCATCATTTGCTGTCAAGTGTATGCACAACAATCCTAACTTACTCAAAAGCCTAAACATAACATTGCTGAAGGTCAGTACCTTTGACCCTACTTTTGTTGGGCAGACAGGCTTGTCATCAGGATATCCTCGCTGCAGATCCACTGCCTTCTTTGGTACAACCAGAAAGGGAGTTTACAAGTCACCACAGGATCGGACATCTGGTTTCTGCAGGTATCCCTTTCAGGCCACAGAAAAGACTTTGATTTCTTTTCTTTTTAAATCTCTTAGCCTTTTAAAGTGTTCATTTTCTGTTTTATTTTTGAGAGATTACAGGCAAAAGGAACCTAACAGAACCCTCTTCTTTTTATACTTAAAATAAGTATGCATGCTGCTTAGTTATTGTCCACCCTTTTGACCCTCTACCCTTCTCCCCATACCTAAGCAGTCTGGTTGCTGGTCCTTAAATGCTGGTGGCTGTCCGCACAGCTTCCCTACAACTGTCCACATGGCCATACACAAGGTGTAATGTTCTAAGGTGTAGAGTAAAGGTGGTAGTAACTCTGCTGGCAGAGCAATTGGCCCTTGTTTTGTTCAACATGCTAGAAAGAATATCTTTGTCTACTACTTCAGATGGCTTAGTTCTTCCATGTTTTCTGTATCGGTGCATTTTGCATATCTGTGTACCTGTAGAAGCCCAATATTTGGATGTATTGTCTTCCCTTCGCAATCCAGAGTCAGTGTTAGCAAGGGTTACAAATGCAGTCTGACACCCTTACGGTTTTACGCCAGCTTTTCACAGATTCTGTACTGCATGGCCGAGGAAACTTTAATTCATGGAAGTGTTTGCACCACTCTTTCGACAAGGCAGTTGTAGTTTTAGGTGGCAGATGTTTATATGATGAGGCAACAATCCTAGGTTGATATGTTGATGGGTGTGTCCTATGGTCAGAAAATATGTATTTACACATCCTGGAACTGTAGTTATAATTTATCTGGCTATTCATTCCTTTCATCCTTATGACCAAGGCTACAGCAATGCATGTATAACTATCTCACTCCTGGCTATGTCTCAGAAGTGCATGTTGAATGTTGTTAGTAACATGGGGACAATGTCAGGTAAATGTGATCTCCAAGGCAATGTACTCCAGTGAATCTTACTTGGATACAAGCGGCACAATGTGACCACTTTGATGCAGCCGACATCAAATGCTCTAATTACTTAATGATAATCTTCATTCAGTCCTAGTAGTATGAGATCAGCCTATCATGGAACAGGCACATATCTCTTGACCTAGAGATATTACCTTGAGATATTACCAATGTTTCTCAGCCCCACTTCCTCAGTAGAGGATGTAAAACATTGGACCGACTGCCAACAATGTTCTTTGTACAAACCAAGCTGTACCACTATGGTTAAAGACACGTTGCACAGCCAGGCGGGAGGAAGGAATCAATGAGTAGGCCTTGTTTTTATGATCTGTTACTATAGTGCACTGGCCCATATCAGGACTATTGTCTGACACACTCTAAATGTGTGCTTGATTTTGAATAATGTATTACACGCACCAGACAGGATAAACCGTATTCGGGCGTAGATGATCACTAAGCTAAAAACCTAAAGTGAGAGCAGCCGGAGTTCTAGTTATATTCTTAAACTTATTTATTAATGTGATCTAGTTTATAAATAAACTTGACACATAAAATATATAATTACCTACGTATGTAAATACAATTTAAACATATACTTCCAAATATAAAGTGAAAAACCAAAGTATAAACATTGAGTAAAACTTACATAGAAATTATCCTAACTTAGAATATAAAACAGATCATGTATAAAAATATATGAGATGAACAGGATCAGAATAAGAAAAATCAAACTTAAATCTCTGTTTTTCTGTTACTAAAGGCATCATATACATCAAACAGGATCCTTGTCATGCAGTATATACTAACACCTTCTCATCTACGATGATTAAGTTCAAATGGAGATTCCCAATAGGTTCTCAATTACTAACCATACATTATACATTGTTGTTGTGGTAATGCTACGCCGCCAGAAAGCTATCTCTGCTATGTACTCACTATTGTGTACATATCTGCCATACTGGGCCTGATAGGTTAACACATGGTTCCCTGTTTCTGTTATTACTTTATTCTTACATATTCGGCTGTAGGGTTCGGCATAAGGTATCTGGTATCTGGTTTATTATTCCAGTAGAGCCAACACTGTGATTCACCCTAAGAAGCAGAATAAAATGTCTTAATCTAACTGCTGGACATAGATTTAGATACAACTGTGGCTTTTTGTATGTATATAGCAGATACATAAAAAAATGATAGTTTTTAAGGTTTTCCAAGTTGGCATAGTTCTCTAGCCAGTCCCAGTGTTCCGCTTTTTTAGGTAGAGCAGTTCTGGACGTATCAGTGAACCCCCCAGCTTGGAGATTCCAACCAATTTCTCTCAGGTATATATCTACCTTATTTTTTAGTAGTAATGTCCCAGTTTGTTTTATGAGTTCCTGCCTTAAGGTGTCTAGTAACTGGTTGCCAGAGTTGCTCAGCATCGTCAGGTACAGTTCTGCCCTTTTCTTGAGTACCTGGGATTTTAATGAAATCAGCCCCAGTTCTAGCCTAATAACGGCCATCGGTATGCATGTAGGGAGGCCCAGTATCTTTTTCCAATACTTGCCTTACACAACCTGCAACCAATTTAGGTCCATCGTTTGTAAGACTTCGAGACTGTAGATAATCATAGGGGCTAAGACCAGCCCAGATGGTATAACTGCCATGTGTGATGGTAAAACAGTAAACCAGTGCGGTTATTTGGGCGGCCCTAATCATTCTAGTCTACTTACATTGAAGGTAGTCCCCGTTGGTTTTGACTTATATTTCCAAGTATCTATAATTCAGGGTATACAGAATCTCCAGCTTCTGTACCATTAAACTAGTCTGGGTTACCTTTTTATTTGTAAACAACATCAATTGTGTTTTCTGCAGATTTATTATCAGTCCATTACTACTGGCGTATAGCCATTTAGCTTCCGCAGACCACTAAGTGTGTGATCTAATATCACTAAATCGTCCGCATATGCAAGGATTGTACAATGTTTATCACCAATTTTAGGAGGGCAGTTATGTACCTCTCCAATTGTAACAGGTAAATCATACATAAACAGATTATATAGGTTCCGGGCCGTAACACAGCCCTGCTTGACACCTCTTTTCTGTTCGATTTGGGCAGTCATGTTCCCTTGAACATCGAGTTTAAGAGAAACTGTGTTGTTATGATGAAGGAGCCTCAAATAATACAACAAGCCTTTCGGGCACCCAAGTGACTCTAATTTTGACCATAGAATGTCTCTGCCGACCAACTCAAAGGCCGCTTTGAACTCTATCTATAACGCATATAAGGGAGGACTACCCTTTTTCCTGGCAGTCGTACGCAGAGTGTCCAAGATGACCAGGTTGTGTGCCGTTGAATAACCCCTCCTAAATCCACGTTGGAAACAATTAAATAGTCTTTCCTTGTCAGCCCATTCTTGTAGTTTGTCTAGTAATAAGCCTGCAAATAGTTTGCCAGTGCAATCGAGCATAGATAGCAATTTATAATTGCTTGGGTCGCTCTTGTCACCCTTCTTCTGGTATGAGTATAGCTGTTTGCCAAGAATGGGGTATTCTACCTTCAAACATAATTTTTTCAAAGAGGATCTAAAGTAGTTTGGCCCAGAATCTAGGATTACATTTAAGTGTAATATTAGCCAGGCCATTTGGTCCTGGAGCCCTGGACGATTTTAACCTATTTATCTTACCAAGGAGCTTATCAACCATTACTCTGAAGGGTGGGGGGGATAATGTTGTCAACCATCACTGCCTCTTCATTAATAAGCATATTACGATCGCTTTGGAACATTTCCCACCTATGGGTTCCGATTGGACTGATCACAGAGTTTGTCCTATTGCCTCTGACTTCGCCCAGTATTGCCCAGATATTGCGGGAATTCTTGGTACACAAAAGTTGTATAGTCTCTTGCCATTGACTTAATTTCTTTTGATATTTTTTTTTTGTCTTACCCAGGACCATAACTTCCCTTTTAGTGATTTACAGACTGAGAGATAACATTTAATCTGAAAAAGAGAACATTGGACGGATATGGCACACCCAATTAATGTGGGTAATAGTGTATTGGATTATTGTCTAAGTAGGAAATTTAAGGAAAATAGATATGAGGTGCAGAGGAGAGATAGGCAACCTTGACACCTAGGTTGCACAAAGTAATTAGAAACAAGATAAGTTCCCAATTAAGGAACTTGCGTCCCCTGCACACTTTCCAATGTCTGGAACACCAGACCAACAATTAGTTTGTATTCTAAACAGTGTTTCTAATAATATCTTTTGAAACCTTTGCATTAAACCAAGCTCAAGAAGGTCAATTATTAAAGAAATCAACATTCAGGCAAAGTAGGTCACAAGAACCAAAATTCATATTTATTCTTGATGTTGAAACTGTGGATGGCCCATTGCGTTTCGAGTGGTACAACACTCTTCATCAGGGGCAAATCAAAAACTCTAAGGAAAGATATGTACAAAATTTACATTAGAGTGATATTTTCCATTAACAACAATTTTGCAAAACAAGTAGTTTCAACAAACTTCAACTGGTATATAGGCTAATTGAATGAGAATAATTAACACTAGGTATCCAAAGTTCGGGGTACATTGACGCAAAAAATAACATGTTTTAACTGGACAGCTACCATAATATTTCTATTAGAATATGTTAGGCAGAAACCTGTGCAGTTCCCTTAGGGACCACTGCAAAAGATTTAAGACTACAGGTGTTTGTCAGTAAACCCACTTGGTAGCAGTCTGTACCACACAGATTCACTTGGTAGCTGTGGCTGAGCAGTCAGACTTCCCTCAAGAAGAGTTAGGCAGTATGCCGAGTATACACAATAGCTACAGAGACACAGTAGCACAAGCAAACACTGACCAGAGCTTTGGTGTAAAAGTAAAGACACACTTGGGATTTACACTAGCAAAAACGAGGTAAGTAATTTCAGCACACAGTCACTATCATATATATACAACCCTATTCACTTATTAGACAAGTCTTAGTGAGAAACACCACTTATTTTCAGACAGAGGTGAGCGCTTAACATAAGATGACACTCTAATAATTTATAAAGAAAGGGAGGGAAAAAGGCAGCGTTAAGGAAGCACACAAGTTTCAGTACTTTTAAAAAGAACCACAGTAAGGCAGGATAGGCAAGAGTTCTACTGGGGAGCCAGGAAGTCAATTGCAAGGCCCACTCTTAGAGAGTGCAAGCAGGAGGGGTCCAGGTTCACACAGTGGGGTTATGCCCAAAGAGTCTGTAGTCTTAAATCTTTTGCAGTGGTCCCTAAGGGAACTGCACAGGTTTCTGCCTAACACTGGTGTACAGCGGTGGGATTTGTATTGAGTATACATTTTAGTGTGCTTATAAGATACCTTAGTGCAACTAACCACATACCTTAGCACTAAAAGAAGTATTTTCTAAAAACATATTATCAACTATGGAAAGTTATAGTCAAGAGTCCCTTGCTACAAAAACTGCTGATTGTTTAAGAGTTCTCTGTAAGCATAAGAATCTCCTGACTAAAGGTAAGAAAATGGAGCTAATAGAAAGGTTGTTAGCAAACCAAAGTCTTGATGGTGGTTCAGAGGAACCTACCACTCCATCAACTGTAGATAACAGCAATGATATCGATATGAATGGTAGTATTGATAACTTTGAGTCAGAAGCAGAAGAGGAGGGGGAAGATGTTAGTTATCTCCCCTGGGCCTCTATCTGCCCTGCCAGCTGTACCAACTGGACCCTTACCAGGTCCCACACTTAATCCTCAATATATGGAACTAGAAGAAATGAATATTGAATTAGAATTCAAAAGAATTGATGCTCAAACCGAACAACGGCACCAAGAAACCATGAGCTCGAAATGAAAGAATTGTCTGTGGAAAGTGCTTCTCTCTCCGAATGCTCTAGGAGTTCCAGTCCCAAAAGACCCCGGATGCCTAAAGAATTGGTGGGTATGTATGAGCCTAAGATGGATGTGTTGGATTGGTTGAGTTTGTTTGAATATAATCATGGGCTCCAGAACATTACAGCAAATTAGTTACTTTCCTGGTTGTTCTCTAGGCTCCCCCCTGTTGCAACTGGTGTGGTAATGGAGTTGGGGGAGGAGGATAAGAAGGATTATGAATGTGTGAAACTAGCTTTGATAGCTAGATTTGGGAATTTGGGAAGACCCCTTCCCAGTACCTTAAGAGGTTTCGGACCCTCAAAAAGAATGATGGTACCCCTTGGGCTACCTGGGTGAGTGAGTGAGTGTTTGAAAAACTTAGAGGGATGGATTAATGGTTACAAGGTGAACACTTATGAGGGAATAAGAAATCTTGTAATGTTGGAGTCAATTAATGATGCCTGGTCTCCTGAGCTCAGACAGCACTTGGCTGATTCAAAGGAATTAGATCCTAAAAAACTAGCTAAGGCTGCTGACTTGTGGGTTGCCAACAGGGCTACTCACAAGGATTCAGGGGTCACTCAGAAAAAGGATGAGGGAAAGCAGCCACCAAAAGGGAACCAAGAGATTTCTAATACCTCCCAAACCAAAGAGGGCCCCAAACAACAAAATAACCAGGGTAAGCCCCAGGGTAAACCACAACAGGCTAGTGTACCTTCTGTTCATAAACCAGGAGGAGGTCAGGCCAAGCCACCCTTTAGTGAGCATTTGGAACATGCTATCTATGTGGGGCAACTGACCACATCAAAGGAGGTAAACCTACAGGGATTAGCGCAGTCTCCTTAGCCTTCACTCCTGAGGAGGAAGTCCAAATGGCTAGTGCTCACTTTGAAGTCTTTGCTGAAGAACCTCTGGGTCTTCAAGCAAGTGTAACAGTAGAGTCCATGGGTCTGGTTAGTGATCAGAATAGGGGTGTGTACAACTCCATACCGAAAACTCTAAAGTTTATTATATGGACAGTGTTCTTGTCAATGGCCAGGATACCCCTGCCAGGCGAGACTCAGGGGCCAGCAGAACAGTAGTGGATGAAAGCTTTTTCAGGCCTGAGGATGTTGCTAAGGCACCCAAAGGTCCCACTAAGATGTCGGTAGGCCCCGTCCAAATGGTTCCAATTCTACCAGCCCTCATTCAGTGTAATGACATGACAGTGTTGATTCCTGTCCGTGTTCAGACTGAGGTGCCTGGGAGAGTCCTGTTGGGGAATGATCTAAGAACTCTAGGAGTAGTATCCAGTACCCCCAGGCCTCGCAGTATGGAGACCCAGAACCAAACCAAATTGGCTAGAGAGGCCACCTTAAGGAACCACTCTAAGCCTGTGGGAACCTCTACTGATACCCCCACTACAAGCCCTGGTGTTGGTAAGTTGACCTCTGACCCAGGCAAATTTCAGGCTAAAATGTTAGGGAAATGGGAGCCCCAACCAAGCTCCATCATTGTTTCCCCAGTTATAGAGTCTGTGACTCCCCCTGCTTCTGAGGAAGAGGTGGATAGACCTACTGGAACCCTAACTAGGCCTAAGAGAACTGGTAATTCTCAGTCCTGGTGGAAAACCAGAAAAGAAAAGTCTAAGGCCAAAAACCTTCAGACTGTTGGACCTTCTACCGAAGATTCCAACCCAATTCCTAGGGGAAACTCCTAAAGTAGGTAAATGTAGATCTAAGAGGAAGGAGAAGCATGTACCTTGCTTATCTCCATCCCCTCCACCCAAGAGGCCTAAAACCCAACCTTCTCCCAACAGAGAGGTGGTGAGGACCTCTGGAGGCCCCTCTAGATCTAAGGGAATCCTTTATAAGAAAAAGCCTATCACAGGTTCAGAAGTTGTACCAACTTCTGAGGGACTGGTCAACCAGATCCCCTATAACTTCAAAAAGACTCATGTTCCTCAAAGTGTTTGTAGGTCATATAGCTTACAAAGGAGATCCTTTGATTTGACCATAGAACATACGTCAGGGTGTCACCATCAAAATGCTGATGGACTCTCTAGGATGTATGTCATCGACTAGAGGTATGAAGTTCATCCAGGAGTGGAGTAAAGACATGATTTGAGGTGTTCCTTTGTCTTTCCATGTGTTTTATGGGCTATGGGGTATTTTACTCCATAGGGTTTCATGTGTTTTTGATGTGGGTTACACAGCACCCTCCATGCCGTAACCCAGGGGCGTCGTAGCGACCCCCCAACATAGACTCCATACCCTGGGACTGACTACTGTCTCCCAGGGCATATAAAGTCACCATTGGCTTTACTAGTCCCAAATTATGAACAGAAACCAGTACAAACCATCATATTGTGGACGTACTGGTCGGGGCAATTCGATTGCCCCGGGGTCTGTTGTTCGAGGGGGCACGTCTCCATCCTCCCTGATCGAGTTTTGGCTGGTGGCAGTGGATACTACTTTTTATATTCGACCGCAAATATATCTCTATGGGATTTTCCCATTGTTCGAGGCTACGAACTTTAATTATTTAATTCCTATAGCCTCGAACATACCGCTGGTTTATTTATTTAATATTAATTCACCGGTTGGTATTTTTTGCCAGAACTCGATTCTAAAATGGCGTTTGTGTTCTCTTCTGTGACTCCAACCCAAGTCGAGCCCTTTGTTCCACTTTTTGGCGGGCTTCTCCACATAAGCCTCCAAAAGTGGTGCCACTCTGGGTAACACAGGGGGTTTAGGCACCCTGGACTGAGTTGCCTTGCCAACTCAAGTCGCACTCTTGTGTGATTGGCCCACCACTTAGCATGTTTGATTGACAGCTAGGCTGAGTGAATGGGGGTGTGCTGTATAAAAGCAGGGCTTTGGGGACTGGAACTTCAGAAGTCGCCACAGGACCTAAGAATCCAAGGAGGGAGAAGCTGAGCCGACCTGCAATGACGACACCACCGGTGGAGCCCTGCTGAACCGTCTCACCACTTTTCCCGACGACAGAGGAGATCTCCAGTCCGGAGAGTCTTCTTCCTTTGACTGGTGGGGATAACCAGTTTTGCCTTCTTTTCACCTTCCTGGAGCATCTCGTGGTCGCCTTGCTCGTGCCAAGCACCCCGGCAACCGGAATACCACGGTTTACCACTACCACGAAGAGAAGGGTAGTACCTTTTAACCGAAGAACTCTGCGGGTGGTTTCTTCCCTGGCAGTGCAACGACCTTCATCTTTCCTCCACGGCGAGACCTCTTCTTCCTCTGGACGAAACGCTGATTTGCACTTGCTGCCAGGAACAACTGCCCCCGTTGGAGCTTCCTTCACACTTAAGGGACTGTGTCCCACCTGGCTTCCCTTGCGACAGATCGTTTGGGGTGACAGTAAAGCCTCGACTTTCTAACCTGGGCTAGCCTGGGACAACCTAGTTAACTTTGCCTGAATTTATTTCATCCTTTTTGTGCGAACTATCTACAAGACTCTTTGGGCATAACCCCACTGTGTGAACCTGGACCCCTCCTGCTTGCTCTCTCCAAGAGTAGGCCTTGCAATTGACTTCCTGGCTCCCCAGTAGACTCTGCCTATCCTGCCTTACTGTGGTTCTTGGTAAAAGTATTGAAACTTGTGTGCTTCCTTAACTCTGCCTTTTTTCCCTCCCTTTCTTTACAACTTATTAGAGTGTCATCTTATGTTAAGAGCTCACCTCTGTCTGAAAATAAGTGGTGTTTCTCACTAAGAATTGTCTAATAAGTGAATAGGGTTGTATATATATGATAGTGACTGTGTGTTGAATTTACTTAACTCGTTTGTTTTGCTAGTGTAAACTACAAGTGTGTTTTTAAATAAATAATTATATACTTTTACACCAAAGCTCTGGTCATTGTCTGTACTACTTACTGTGTCTCTGTACCTATTGTGTATACTCTGCATACTGCCTAACTCTTCTTGAGGGAAGTCTGACTGCTCAGCCACAGCTACCAAGTGAATCTGTGTGGTACAGACTGCTACCAAGTGGGTTTACTGCCAAACACCTGTAGTCTTAAATCTTTTGCAGTGGGGGGGCGTGGCCTGGAGCGCCAACGATGTGGCTGCTCCTCTGAGGCCCGCCGTGCGAAGCCCGCCGCTTCTGGGCCCCTAATGCGGCCCCGCGCCTCGATACCGGAGCCCAGCTGATCCCAAGGACGTCGGAGGACCTGGGGCCCATGCAGGCCGAAGCGGGGATCGTGACGCCGGACGGGGACGAAGTTATCCACCCCGGATCCCCGAGCCGTCCTCAGCGAGGACTCCCCAAGATGGCGGCCGTGCTCGTCTCTCGGCCCGGGAGGGCGGGGAGAGCTTCCTGAGGCCGCATCCGGACGCGGCTTAGCTCTTCGGGCGCCCGGGGCGCGGCGGAGCGACATCGGCCCCCCCGGACTTCTCCTCCGGTGGCCTCCCCTTGCGCAGCTCCGCCGCCCGCACCACCGCTCCAGGCCTGCACACGACGGCCTGAAGAAGAACGGCACTGACGGTGCCCATCAGGTAGGGGTTGCTGGGGGTGTGGATCCGGGTGGGGGGCTGGTCCCCCGCCCCTCCGAGGCCGCACAGGAGGGGCCCTCCGGACGTGCCATCTTCACCCCCCCCCTCCCCAGCGGGCTCCTGCCTCCACTTCTCGCTGCCCAAGACCCAGAGATCCAGACCCCCTACGCCGCACTCCTGGGGCGCCCCGGCCCATACATCATCTGGGGCCTCCGCTCGGGCCCGGGACCTGGGGGTCCCCTCCTACTACCATCCCCTCCAGGGGATCCAAGCCTGGGTCCACGGAGGAGGGGGGGTCCTAGCCAGGCCACGCTGAGGGACCCACAGCTGCAGGCCCCGAGGAAGGCCTGACCAACGCCGCCCACCTGGAGCCCTGGGCCTAGCTGCACTTTCAGCCCGGGCTACCCCTGACTCCGGAGGGGTAGCCCCCTTTAGCTCCAGAAGCGACCCGACTGCATATTTCCTGGGGCGCCCCGGCCCACTGCATTACCCGCTCTGTTCTCTCTGGCCCAGTCCCAAGTGGGCACACGTCAATCTATCTGCCCACCGGAACCTTCGCCCCACACATCTGCCTACCATCAAGATTTGGAGAGCTTACCCCCTTGTCTGAAGCTACTGTGCACCGTCCAAGCTTGGAACCAGCATTCCCCCCCCGCAATCAAGAGCCTTGACACCCATCCACAGGGTGGACCTTCCAAACCATCTCCCCACCCACGATCTCGCCAACATGTCGAGACAGTCGAAGGCTATTAAAAACGTGGATATTGCTACCATGCTCACCGCTCCTGACAAGGGAAAGAAACCAGACTCAGTTGCCCCCACCCCAATGATCTCCCAGGAGGAGGGTGACACCCCAGCTACCAGAGGTGACCTACTGGCGTTTATGGCAGACATCAAAGCCGAATTTCGGTCCTGCATGTCGGAACTCACCTCCAAATTGGAACAAACGGACCACAGGGTGACCGAAGTGGAGCAGAGACTGAGTGAGATCGAGGATCGCTCCCAAGATCAAACGGCTGCCATGGGGGATATTCAGCAAACAGTAAGAGCCCTCCAAGACAGGTGCGAAATCCTCGAATACAAACAAGAGGACCTGGAAAACAGAGCTCGTCGGAATAACCTCCGAATCCGGGGAGTTCCGTCCTCAGTCCCCGATCAAAATCTTGCAGGCTACATAGGAGACCTCTTCCAAACCCTCCTCCCACAACTAGATAAATCCCAACTGCTGCTGGATCGGACTCACAGACTGCGTCCGCGTCGGGGAGTAGACTCCGACCAGTCCCCGGATGTCATCACGAGAGTTCACTATTTCTCCACAAAAGAAGCTATCTCCGCTATCAGTCGGTCCGGAGATGAACTCTCTTTTCAAGGTCACCCTCTTCAGATTTATCAGGATCTCTCCCTCTCAACCCTTCAGAAAAGAAGGGCTCTTCGACCCTTAACCCTCTTCCTCCAGGAGCGTAAAGTCAAATACAGATGGCTCTTCCCCACAGCATTGCAGTTTTCTTATAATGGCTCCCTCCGGAGAATATCCCACTTAGAAGATGCCGCTAAAATCATGCAGACATCCTCCTCCCCAGAAGGAACTACCTCCCCAGACTTGGAAGCCTCGGGGAGTCCTACGTCAGCCCTCCCTCCCCAACCCGGGCGCCCTCCATGGTCCAAGACCTCCCGAAGCAGGAGAAGATAGCCCGAGTCCGGGCGGCCCTGGGTGCCCTCCGCTCCTCCGGCGTCCCGGACGCCCAACGCCCTCCCAGCTAAATTTAGAAACAAGAACTCCGGCCCAACAA
The DNA here is from genome assembly GCF_040938575.1 of Ambystoma mexicanum. Taxonomy (NCBI): domain Eukaryota; kingdom Metazoa; phylum Chordata; class Amphibia; order Caudata; family Ambystomatidae; genus Ambystoma; species Ambystoma mexicanum. The sequence goes on along the minus strand of NC_090933.1, from coordinate 1,051,581,835 downwards.
TCTTACGCCCGCCCAGCGCGGCGGGCTTCCTTCACGGCCTATGCCCCCCTCCAAGGTCCGCTCCATCTTAGAGTCCTTGGATGCAAACGTTACTTTACCAGATACGATCGGCCCTGTTGGCCTGGGGTGGGGTTACACCCACAATGTTTCCCACCCCGTTAGTTGAAAAGTTGGCCTCCCGTTGGGGGCCCCGGTTAAAACTGCAAGTGCGGTACAGATCACCTCTACACCTTCTACACGATGGCAGCTAATGCACAACCTGGAGTCCCCCCCCCGTCCCCCAGGCGGGGAACCTCTGGCTCCCCGATCCCGGAACACCAGACGCTGAGATGCCTTTCCTGGAATGTTAACGGACTCAACTCTCCCCCTAAGCGCAAATCGATTCTCCAGAAGCTACAAGATGAGGAGGCCGGTGTGGTGTTCCTTCAAGAGACTCATCTCCTCCCGGCAGACTTTGGCCGGCTCCGATCTAGCTTGTATCCACGCCAGTTCTTCGCCTCGGGGAACTCAAAAAAGGGGGGCACAGCAATTATGTTTCGGAAAGACCTCCGCCCCCAGATCTTGGATTCCATGATGTGCCCGGAGGGCCGCTTCGTGGCCATCAAGTGCCTCCTGCTGGGGGACCTCTACACCTTGGTATCGACATATGCACCCAACTCGGGACAGGCAACTTTCTATGATTCCCTGGGCTCCTCCCTCTCAACCTTTGCGGAAGGTCAGACAATAATCGGAGGGGACTTCAACGGGGTTCCAGACCCCACTAAAGACAAATCCAACCCCCCTGCTCTTGGCGAGTTCGGTCAGGCCCTCAGTCTGCTGCGGCTCTTCAGAACCCTGGAGGTGGTGGATACATGGCGGGTGCTTCACCCTACCGAGAAAGACTACTCTTTCTTCTCGGGCGTTCACCGAACTTTTTCCAGAATTGACCTCATTCTAGCCTCCCCCCAAACTCTCGCCTTCGCTGATGAAGTGTCTATAGGCCAGCGAATTCTATCAGACCATGCTCCGATAATAATGGAACTAAACATTCAGAACACCCACGCTAAGGCGACACGCAGATGGGCGCTCTATGACCCAATCCTCAACGATATGTCAATTAGAGACAATATAGCCACCACCATCAAGAACTTCTTTGAGGAGAACTCAGCCGCGGACACTTCCCTAGCCAATAACTGGGACGCAATGAAGGCTGTAGTTAGGGGATCCCTGATAGCCCAAGGCGTAGCATACCATCGAAACCGGAAACAAGTTCGCCTATCCCTGGAGGAGGACTTGCGAGCAGCTGAGGAAGCCCAGAAAAAGAGTGGCTGGTCTCCTAGAACACAGAGAGCGCTTCGCTCGGCCAGGAAGAAACTGGAGGCCCACTATGCAGAACACACTGCGCAACTCTTGGCGAAGACCAAACAATTTTACTATGCCAAAAGCAACAAGGCCAACAAGTTGCTGGTGGCCAAGCTAGCTAAAACGAGACGGACCAACACAATTATAGGGCTCCGAGACCCACAGGGGGTGATACACCACTCCGAACAGACGAAACTACAACTAGCTTCGGACCACTTAACCCAGGTCATGACAGCACCCCCCCCCCGAGATCGGTCAAGGCAGGAGGCATACCTGCGGAACGCAGCCCTGACACGTCTCCCAGAATCCACACGAGAGCAGTTGGAAGCCCCGATAACAGATGAAGAAGTTGACGAAGCTATCAAGGCCCTCAAACCGCGGGCCCCGGGCCCAGACTGATACTCCCCGAGGTTCTATAAGATATTTAAGCTCCAGCTTATCCCCCACATGGTGGCCCTCTTCAACTCTTTCCAGGTCTCGGGATCTGTGACCCCCACAATGCAAGAGTCGGTGACGGTCCTGCTGCCTAAGCCGGGGAAAGACCCGAGAGATCCGGCGTCATACAGACCCATCGCCCTACTGAATATCGACGCCAACCTGTACTCGAAGATTCTGGCTAACCGCCTGGCACTTATCCTACCGGAAATAATCCACCCCGACCAAACAGGCTTCATTCTTCACCGAGCAGCAGGGGACAACATCCGGCGGACTCTGAACCTAGTGAACATCGCCCACCGCAACTCCCAAGGCCTTGCCCTAATGGCCCTGGACGCAACCAAAGCCTTTGACAGAGTCGATTGGTCCTATCTGGAATGCACCCTGGAAGCATTTGGGTTCGGCCCCATAGCCCGGGCCATGATCCTGGCGAACTACAAGCAGCCCAAAACCATCCTCCGGATCAATGGCGCCCATTCAGCCCCGATACCTCTGTCTTGTGGGACAAGGCAGGGCTGCCCGCTGTCACCCCTACTCTTCGCCCTCACAATGGAGCCCTTCGCCCAGAAGATCAGGCGGAATGAATCTATTAAGGGACTTCAGGTGGGCTCGTCCCACCACAAAATCGCCCTCTACGCGGACGATGTACTATTGACACTCACGGAAGCCAGTACCTCAGCGAAGCACGCCCTGGCCGAAATAAAGGAATTGGGGGAGGTCACCGGCTTTACTGTCAACGTCGCCAAATCAGTGGCCCTAGGACTCGGCCTCCGCCCAGAGGAAAAAGAGGCGTTGACGGGTCTGTGCCCGATTGAATGGCGGGACCACTCGATCCCTTACCTAGGAGTTCTCATCCCAGCGAACCCAAAGGAGACCTATCAGGCCAACTTTCCCAAACTGATCAAGGAGCTGGAGGGGGACCTGAAGCGATGGACCACGCAAGAGATCTCACTAATGGGCCGGATCACAGCCGTCAAAATGAACCTGCTCCCTAGGTTCCTCTATGCCTGCTCATCCCTATCGGTGCCCTTCCCGGCCCGGACCCTCCAAGAATTACAGAGGAAGATATCGAAATTCATATGGAAAGGCAAAAGGGCCAGGATCCCCCACAAGACCCTGACTGGTAACGCCAGGCTGGGAGGCCTAGGGGTTCCGGACCTGCAGGCCTATAGGACAGCGGCGCAACTATCACACCTACACGCCTGGCAGTCGAGCACGGCCCGCCCCAGATGGGTGGAACTGGAGCAAGCCCAGCTTCCGCTCCCCCTCCGGTTCCTCCCTCACATCCAACCCTCTCTCAGGGCGCGCTGGAAGGACATCCTACTGACAACAAAGCAGACCCTGAGCTCCTGGGACTGGGCTCTAAAGCAGAAGGGAATCCCGAGGGGCCGGGGCCCCCTTTCGCCGATCTTTCACAATCCCGACTTCTCCCCGGGATCTCTCCCCCGCAACTTTCAGAATTGGATAGACGGGGGCCTTGAAACCCTGGGGCAGATGTACTCCGAAAACAGACCCCGGACCTTCGAACAGTGCAAGGAAACTTTTCGGCTTCAAGAGAGGGACAGATTCACATACTGCCAGCTCCGCCACTGGTGTTCACACCCCCAGACCCTCCAGGCGGCAACTCGCCCCCCGACCCCACTGGAACTAACCCTCGTGGACCTGCCGGCTAGAGGAAGAACTTCAGCCATATATAGACGCTTCTCGAGGGACTTTCTGGCGGCAAAAACTCGATCCATGGCTCAGTGGGAGGCAGACCTAGGCCATCCGATTGATGACCAAACTTGGGTAGACATATGGTCCCGCACCCACTCCTCCTCCACCTGCGTCACCAACAAAGAATGCGCATATAAACTCACCCTGCGCTGGTATTACCCCCCTCTCAGACTCCACCACATGAATCCACAAGTGGACCCCGCCTGCTGGAGAGGCTGCAATCAACCAGGCTCTTACTTTCACATGTGGTGGACGTGCCCCAAGATCCGGCAATTCTGGACCAGGTGTCTCTCGACCATTGAACAAATCACCGGCTCCGCCCTCCCGATGGACCCTGGAACAATTCTACTGGGGATCCCGATTCCCGGAACCTACCCCCGCTCCGGCAATAGGGCTAAGCTCCTCACACAATGCCTCTTGGCGGGCAAGACAGTTCTGGCCCGTTTCTGGAAGTCACAAGACGGCCCCTGCCTTGCCCACTGGTGGGGAAAATTATGGGACATTTTAATAGCGGAAAAGGTCACCGCAGCGAGAGCAGGGACTCTGTACCGCTTCCAGAACGTATGGGCCCCAGTGCTGGACTATGATCAGCGATTTCCCGCAATGACGTTCAAACCAATCAACGCCCGTTGGGCCCTGAGGGACCAGGAGAGTACGCACCAGGCGGGGGTGATAGACTGAATCTCTGGCCCGGGAAAACCGGAATGATGAGGGGAAAAGGGACACAAAGCCTAAATCTTGTTTTTGCTATGTTATACTGCCATCCGATACTGTTTGTAACCTATACTGCCTTGCTATAAATAAACATATTTTAAAAAAAAAAAAATCTTTTGCAGTGGTCCCTAAGGGAACTGCACAGGTTTCTGCCTAACAGAATAAAAGCAGTAGATCGGTGTCATGGGATTACTTTATAAACTGTGCTGTGCACAAGGTGGACTATATGATCATGGAATAGATATAACAAGTGTGGACTAAAGAGTAACAGCAGATAGAAGTGGCTCTAACCTTGTGAATTTAGTAAAATATCTTCAAGCGAAGAGGTAGTATGTCCGGGAAGAGGATCTCAGGTAATCAATGAGACAGTACAAGATGAGTATTGTCAACCGACTCATATCTGTAAAAGAGGAGTGAGTATCAGAAGCTAGTAAGAGGGTGCAGGGAGAGAAAACTAAGGCTAAAAAAATAATTTAAAAAAAACTTACAACTGATGGCGATCTATCTGGACGCTGAATAATCGTTTTAGCCATGGTATAGTTCTCAAGGTTCTTAGTGGTCCAAGGAGGTGGCTTGAAAAACCCAGATTGTAGCCAATAACGTTTTCTAATGTTCAGCCGCTATCCACTGTCACTAAAAGAAATAACAATGGGAAGAGTGGAAAAAAAATGTACAAATCTTAGAGGGAAAAAATTGGGAAGAGTGTAACTAAAGAGGTGAAGAGCTTAGTGGGAAGGAGGTACTGCACAGAGAGGGCTTCTGTGCATATCAAGAATTCCCTTGGGTAGGGAAGATCTTACCTGTTTAACAATAGCGCTGCCAAATGGAGACCGGAGCCCAGAAGGAAAGCCGACGCCATTTGAAACACTGTGCGTGTTTATATTGTGTACTAAGGCGTGACGTCATCACGCGGATGCGTGTGACGCGGCGTACTCAAATTAGAGTATAATTAGAAGATCTGCCATAAGCATTATCTGGGGAAGACATCACAATAGTGGAACTATTGTCACTGTCACAAAGTGAGTAATTGTTGCGGAAAAGTGCGAGGCAGAGTAACGGAGGCCCGGGATGTTGATAACATGACGTCATCACGTTAGCGAGTGCATGATGTAATGTGTAAAGAAACCCGAGCCGGCGAACTTGCGATCCCTAAAAGGCACATGGGCCCTCATAGAGTCGAGTATAAAGGCCCGTGAAAAAGGTGCAGGTAAGCAAAGTACTTCTAGTTGGGCTGGAAACAAGGCCAATCTTGCTAATGGTGTGAACGGCGCCAAAGCATGGCATCCGTGTCACGGAGAGTTAATGTAATCAGAGGAACATAAAAACACTGTGAGCAGCCTAGAAAAAGCCCCCAAAGAAACAAACTAGTAATAATTTCCGGGAGAGGGAGATCAAAATTGAGGTATGGTAAAAACAGCTTGCTGTTATGTTAACCAGCTAAAAAAAAGGCCCCCATAGGGGGAAGAAGGTGGTACTCGTTGCTCAGAATGAATGTACCAGAGGATATCCAGTGCACAGAACACAAGAGTGTTCTGTTAGGATAGTGAGGACTTTGTAGTGTAGGACCGCCGTATTTGGTCAATGAAGCGACCATTATGTAATTTTTAGAGTAGTGTATAGTGATTAGCACCGCATGCATGAATGATGTGACTGGAATTTATTGGAGTCCATGTTGGATCTGGCGGCACATAAGAGGGGCGAAGGATCAAGGATATTAATCTCAACAACAACAAAAAACTTGTATATCAAGCGTCACAAGGTCTATTATTTATGCCCCTGCAAGATATAGTCATTTCCATAATTATGATTTCTCCAGCATGAGGTATGGCATGGATTCACATGCTCATGAATATTCCCCGTCGTCAGGCTGGGAATCCTTGGTAAAGAAAAAATCAGTATCAGTTTTGTTTCTGGTCTGTCTTTCTTAGTAGTAACCAATCACTGATCTCTGGGTCATACTGCCCCCAGCCAATGACTGCCCTCTCCCTAAGCCCCGCCTCCGGCAGCCATCCTCAGATTTTTACTGCACGCTCAAGTGTTGGGAGTCCTTGTGTTTTACTCTCGAGTTTTTTACTGCGTTTTCATGCTGTTTCAGGAGATTTTCTCATTTTTGAGGTTTAATCGAGCCTCAAGCTCCACCGTTTCTACTTCCGATAACGGGGACCCGTTTCAGAATTCTTCTACGCCCCCCGATGGTGAAGTTTCCGTCGAGTTTACACTTCTTGGAGGATTACGGAAGATCTGCGGCCTACCTCAACGGACATGGCCCAGGGCAAAGGAAGCTCGACGCTCGGATCCAAGCTGTTCAGGAACTGCCCTGGATGCAGATTATATAACATTTTCAAGAAGGACGAGCATTTGCGATGTCTCTACTGCCTCCATGGGGACAAGACGCACGTGGAGAAGGACTGTGCGTTCTGCAAGAACCTTTCGGAACAGACCAAACAAGATCGTCGTTCCCGTCTCGCCTCTTGGCTGGAGAAGGGCACAGCAAGTGAGAAGGCGAAGAAGAAGGTTTAGCGGGCTTCTAAGTCCTTTGAGGGCGCCCCGGCGGCAGGGGCCCAACAGAAGGCCAAGCTCCGCGGGCTCCGGGAGCGCCGAAAGGTCGGGCTCTTCGGTTGCCAAGCAGGGTGCTACTTCCCCGGCACGTTCGACCACGAGCCAGCGCTCTGGTTTGGGGAAGAGGAAGTCCGAGAACCCGGGTAGGCCGCTGGAGCGGACCCGGTCGATCTCGAAGGGGGAGCGAGGCGTTGACCCTCCCCTCAAGGCGAAGGCCCAGGATGCACCTAAGGTGATGAGGGCCTTGATCCACCCGGCTAAAGCCTCTACCAAAGTGGTCTCTACGACCCTGGCGGAGCCGGCAGAGATTACGCCAATGGAAACGGCCTCTGGGCCCAGAGTATCCCTGCCGCCGCAGAGGGAATCCTCTTTCCAGCCCACCGCTAAGACCCCCGTGAAGCCCCCGGCTGAAAAAGAGGGGGGGCAGTGGCCGCTACAGACTCGGAATCAGCCTCTGAGGAGGAACTGGTGGAGACCGAGAGGGGCCTCAACGAAAGGTCTATAGGCCTCAACAAAAGGTTCATAAACCTCAACGAGAGGTTCAAGAAGGTTCAATCCCAGGGGATGGTCCCTGCTGACGTATCGAAGATAGCGACGAGGAGGACGAACAGGGCCCAGTGGAACGGCCATCCCATCCGTCGCAGCCATTGCCCGAGCCCCAGGATAGCTCAGCGGCCATTTTGTTGGCAATCCAATCCTTATGTACCGAGATAAGGACGAGATTACCACTGACCCCGACGGAGGATCCAGAACCAGGCCCGTCAGGAAACCCTCCGAACAAGCGGAGGAGTGTCCACCCCTCTCCGCCCTTCGTGCCCGCGAGGCCGGTGGACCCCTCCTCCCCCTCGCCAGGAGAGGATACGGCGACGGGGACGGACGACGATGGCGGCGATGACACAGTAGACATCCTGTCGTCACACCACCCATACCCCCCGCCCCCAGCCGACGAGGTTGGCTCTTTCCACGCCATGATAACCAGGGCATCCGAGCTCTTCTAGCTCTGCCCCGAAGAACAGAAAAAGGAGGGGTTTCTGTACAAACGACGAGAGGCTAAGAGGAAGACGGTCCTCGCGGTGCCTTTACTCGACGACATCTGGAACGAGGGGCTTGCTGTCCTCAAGAAACCTGCCACGACACCCGCCAAGAGGGACAGGTACGAGAAGAAGTACCGAGTCCCCGATGCCGCCCGCCCATGCCAGACTCGGTCGTCTTGGCAGCGGCTAAGAAGAAAGCAGCAGGCGCGGCGGCTTCAACTTCCACTTCCCCGCCGGACAACGACGGCAAGAACTTGGACTCTATGGGACGACGGGCATCTCGTCGTCGGCGACGATTAAGGTGGCCAATGCCTTAGCGATCGTGGCCCGCTATGACGGGGAGCTCTGGTCCAAGATAGCTCCCCTGCTAGATTTCCTGCCTGATGACAAAAGGGCAGAGACCCTAGAAATTCTGCAGGAGGGCGAGGTGGCGTCAGATCACGCCATTACGGTGGCAACGGACATCGCCGATACCGGATTTCGCCAACTGGGCAACGGAGTTTGCCTCCGACGACGAGGATGGCTCAAGGTGACAGACTTTCGCCAGGACGTTCAAACCAGAGTGTTGGACATGCCGTTCAACGGCAACAACCTCTTTAGTAAGGCGGTGGATGAGTCTCTACAGGGACCGACTCGGAGACGGCCCGGGCCCTTGGAGTGCTTCAGCAGCGACAGCCCTTTCGGAGCTCTGGAGGCAGACAGGCTGCCTCCAGAGCTGTCTGCCTCCAAAGGATCCAGCGGTGGCTCCTCCACCTACATAAGTTGCATAGATTTTCAAAGGAATCTTCTTGCCGTTGTTAGGATGCCTAATGTGATTGCCTTTTTTGATATTCAACAATGTTGGCAGTTTAGGCAGGGGAAAGTGCCGTTTTTTGTCTTAGTAAGTGTCCTCTGAGTGGAAGTTTTAGGTCTTTCTGCTTTTATTAGCGTATCTCTGAAATTCCTTCATCTTTTATAAGCTAACATTGGAGGAGATGGAAAGAGACGGTTAAGGTTGGGATCTGATTTAATCAGGTCCCAATTTTTAGTGATGATCTTTTTGATCTGGAAACTCTGTGCTGAGTATCTCAAATGGCGTCGGCTTTCCTTCTGGGCTCCGGTCTCCATTTGGCAGCGCTATTGTTAAACAGGTCCTTCACCTCTTTAGTTGCACTCTTCCCAATTTTTTCCCGCTAAGATTTGTACCTTTTTTTCCACTCTTCCCATTGTTATTTCTTTTAGTGACAGTGGATACCTGCTGAACATTTGGAAAAGTTATTGGCTACAATCTGGGTTTTTCAAGCCACCTCCTTGGAGCACTAAGAACCTTCGGAACTATACCATGGCTAAAACGATTATTCAGTGTCCAGATAGATCGCCATCAGTTGTACGTTTTTTTTAGCCTTAGTTTTCTCTTCCTGCACCCTCTTACTAGCTTCTGATGCTCACTCCTCTTTTACAGATATGAGTCCGTTGACAATACTCATCTTGTACTGTCTCATCGATTACCTGGGATCCTCTTCCCGGACCTACTACCTCTTCGCTTGAAGATATTTTACTAAATTCACAAGGTTAGAGCCACTTCTATCTGCTGTTACTCTTTAGTCCACACTTGTTATATCTATTCCATGATCATATAGTCCACCTTGTGCACAGCACAGTTTATAAAGTAATCCCATGACACCGATCTACTGCTTTTATTCTAAAAGAAATATTATGGTAGCTGTCCAGTTAAAACATGTTATTTTTTGCGTCAATGTACCCAGAACTTTGGCTATCTAGTGTTAATTATGCTCATTCAATTAGCCTATATACCAGTTGAAGTTTGTTGAAACGACTTGTTTTGTAAAATTGTTAATGGAAAATATCACTCTAATGTAAATTTTGTACATATCTTTCCTTAGAATTTTTGATTTGCCCTTGATGAAGTGTGTTGTACCACTCGAAACACGTTAGGCCATCCACAGTTTCAACATCAAGAATTAATATGAATTTTGGTTCTTGTGACCTACTTTGCCTGAATGTTGATTTCTTTAATAATTGACCTTCTTGAGCTTGGTTTAATGCAAAGGTTTCTAAAGATATTATTAGAAACACTGTTTAGAATAAAAACTAATTGTTGGTCTGGTTTTCCAGACATTGGAAAGTGTGCAGGGGACATGTGTTCCTTAATTGGGAACTTATCTTGTTTCAGATAACATTTAATCGACAGTTATGTTTTTTTAGCCCTCCGGATCTCAGCTCTGAGGAGCCTTTTTGCATCTCTAACTTCTCTATCTGTTAGGCAGAAACCTGTGCAGTTCCCTTAGGGACCACTGCAAAAGATTTAAGACTACAGGTGTTTGGCATTAAACCCACTTGGTAGCAGTCTGTACCACACAGATTCACTTGGTAGCTGTGGCTGAGCAGTCAGACTTCCCTCAATAAGAGTATGCAGTACGCAGAGTATACACAATAGGTACAGGGACACAGTAGTAGAAACAAACACTGACCAGAGCTTTGGTGTAAAAGTATATAATTATTTATTTAAAAACACACTTGTAGTTTACACTAGCAAGAAAAACGAGTTTAGTAAATTCAACACACAGTCACTATCATATATATACAACCCTATTCACTCATTAGACAAGTCTTAGTGAGAAACACCACTTATTTTCAGACAGAGGTGAGCGCTTAACATAAGATGACACACTAATAAGTTGTAAAGAAAGGGAGGGAAAAAGGCAGAGTTAAGGAAGCACACAAGTTTCAATATTTTTACCAAGAACCACAGTAAGGCAGGATAGGCGGAGTCTACTGGAGAGCAAGGAAGTCAATTGCAAGGCCCACTCTTGGAGAGAGCAAGCAGAAGGGGTCCAGGTTCACACAGTGAGGTTATGCCCAAAGAGTCTTGTAGATGGTTCGCACAAAAAGGATGAAATTCAAGTCAGGAAAAGTTAGCTAGGTTGTCCCAGGCTAGCCCAGGTTAGAAAGTCGAGGCTTTACTCTCACCCCGAATGATCTGTCGCAAGGGAAGCCAGGCGGGACACAGTACCTTAAGTGTGAAGGGAGCTCCAGTGGGGGCAGTTGTTCCTGGCATGAGGTGCAAGTCGGTGTTTCGTCCAGAGGAAGAAGAGGTCTCGCCGTGGAGGAAAGATGAAGGTCATTGCACTGCCAGGGAAGAAACCAGCCGCGGAGTCCTCCGGTTAAAAGGTACTACCCTTCTCTTTGGGGTAGTTGTAAACCATGGTATTCCAGTTGCCGGGGTGCTTGGCACGGGCAAGGCGGCCACGAGATGCTCCAGGAAGGTGAAAAGAAGGCAAAACTGGTTATCCCCACCAGTCAAAGGAAGAAGACTCTCCGGACAGGAGATCTCCTCTGTCGTCAGGAAAAGTGGTGAGACGGTTCAGCAGGGCTCCACCGGTGGTGTCGTCGTTGCAGGTCGGCTCAGCTTCTCCCTCCTCGGATTCCTAGGTCCTGTGGCAACTTCTGAAGTTCCAGTCCCCAAAGCCCTGCTTTTATGCAGCACACCCCCATTCACTCAGCCTAGCTGTCAATCAAACATGCTAAGTGGTGAGCCGGCCGGCTCACCACTTGGGCCAATTACACAAGAGGGCGACTTGAGTTACCAAGATAACTCAGTCCAGGGTGCCTAAAGCCCCCCCCCCCCCGCACCCCATGACGTACCCAGACAGAGTGGTACCGCTTTTGGAGGCTTCTGTGGAGAAGCCCACCAAAAAGTGGAACAAAGGGCTCGACTTGGGTTGGAGTCACAGAAGAGAACACAAACGCCATTTTAGAATCGAGTTCTGGCAGAAAATACCAACCAGTGAATTAATATTAAATAAATAAACCGGCGTATGTTCGAGGCTATAAGAATTAAATAATTAAAATTGGTAGCCTCGAACAATGGGAAAATCCCATAGAGATATATTCGCTGTCGAATATAAAAAGTAGTATCCACTGCCACCAGCCAAAACTCGATCAGGGGGGACGGAGACGTGCCCCCTCGAACAACAGACCCCAGGGCAATCAAATTGCCCCGACCAGTACATCCACAATATGATGTTTGTACTGGTTTCTGTTCATAATTTGGGACTAGCAAAGCCAATGGTGACTTTACATGCCCTGGGAGACAGTAGTCAGTCCCAGGGTATGGAGTCTATGTTGGGGGGGTCACTACGACACCCCTGGGTTACGGTTCGGAGGGTGCTGTGTAACCCACATCAAAAAACACATGAGACCCTATGGAGTAAAAGATCCCATAGCCCATAAAACACATGGAAAGTTAAAGGAACACCTAAAATTGTGTCTAAGAGTGGGAGCAAAAGAATCTCACTCTTAGCAGGAGAGAAAAAAATAAACCCCATAAAATCCAGCAAAGCTGCTGGGGGACTCACTAGGTTTGGGAAATTAGCCTTACAGAGCATTCTCCCTAACGCTATAATACATAATTGTCATAGGAAGACCTATTGTAGCCCCACCAATTCTAGCTGTAGCATGAGAGATTGCAAGTGTGGAAATACAGTATTCGATATTGTCTATAGACATTGCTTGGAATCGACCGGTATCCCTGTAGTAATCTGTTGACAATGTAGAGGCCACTTTGACAGTATTTTTCCCTGAGCAGGAAATAGGTGTTGCAGCATGATTTGCCCTTAGATCCCCCATAGGTTTTACTGTATGGCTTACATCATCGGCACTAATGGTTAACCCAAGTGAAGCATGATCACTCCATATATTTTTGGAGACCTTCATATCCTTTACCCGACTGGCTATATCCGCGGTAACAAAAATGTAGTCCAAAGTGCTTCTAGAACCGCCATGTTCCCAGGTATCTTGACCTGGGTAATCAATAGTTCTACCATTAATCATTTCCATGTCCCATAGTTCAAAGAAGCTCAACAATACTGCCCTTCTGGGTCCTGTTTCTTGTGTGTTATTATGCTCTTAGATCTTAAGTAGGGATTACTCGTAGTCCCCGCCCCCCTACCAAATGGCAGTTGAAGTCCCCCACAATCGCTACTGATTTGTTTTCTTGATTCAGCTTCCAATTAATCAGAATATAATTTAGGGTCTCCTGAATAGTTTCAGTTTGTATAGCACCTGGTGGACTATACCGGCTTATCAATAACATATTCTCTGCCTTGCTTTCAATATACATGACCAGTTCAATCACAATCAAAAAAATCATCTGCTTTGGGTTCTATACATCGTGATTTTACATCATGTTGTATACCAACTATTAATCCCCCAAATGGTCTGCCCGTTCACCCTTTTTAGAAAGAGATGTGTATACTGTATATCCATTCAATACGAGTGGGGTTGTCAGCCAAACCTCTTACAAACATATACAGGTATAATTACTTATGTAAGGCAATGATCCCTTCTGAGCAATTAAATGGCTGCAACCCCTACAATACCATGAAAGAATCGAATGGCCTCAATCCTTTTTCAGTACCACCGGCAGAGATTCGGCTAACTACTTTAGGATATTCTGTATGTCTGCCAACTGGACCACATTACTTGCCAGAAGTTGGGTAACATAGGTCTTGCTTTTAGGTTCAACCAACACTTTCCTTGGGCATTCTAAATCTTCTTTTCCAGGATCCGTGTCAGTTTCCACATCGACGTCGAGTAGATTATCTTTATACATATGCAGTAATTGAGCAGTTGCCAGAAATTTACAATGGATAGCCAAAACATTTAGTGTTTTGAACATTTAGTGGTTCAATATATTCAAAGTCATCAGATGTAAGGACTCTTAGAGTGCAGTCTAATCAAAAATTCTGTTTACGTAAGCCAGACATGATCGTTATTTTGATAAAGGTTCTTAATTATACAAATACAATTACTGCTAATTGCTGACTTCTGCCCTTCATTCTTACATACTGGCTTCTGTATTCCCCCAGGTTGAGGGATTTGCTATTCGGTGTAGATTAAATGTTTTCTACTACCTGCTCAGTTTGTGATGTACTAGGTTCTAGTGACCCTTCCTCTTCATCTGGTAGTTCCTTGTCTTTCTCGGGGATAAGCCAGCTGGTAAGATGCCCCTGTCTTTCTGAATTTCTCGTTTTCGCGAATTTCTCGTTTTCGCTGTGCTGCTTTTTTCCTAGTTTTTTTCGTACTTTTAATCTGTGGAGCATACTCTGGGCGTGGTGAAGCCACACTGCATGGCCTTTTTCTCGTTGTTGCCCTTCTTGCTAGTCTCCGCTGTTTCTGTGAGAAGTATACCTCAGAATTATTTGTCATATTAAGGTCTAATTCGGGAAGCGCAGTTGTTTCTTTAATCATCCGTATGGCTTGCTTCAAATTGTTCTCGGTATCCTCGATAGAATCCTTATTTATGATGTTTAAGGTTGCCAGGTTAATTGTGTTTTCCAAAATAGGACCACACGTTTTTAGCAAAATCTTTAGTACAAACTGCAAACAGGCCACTGCGGATTGAATCTCGACCAAAGTGTTGGTGCAGGAGATTGAGTCCATGTTGAGCTCAGGATCTAATGTTTCTGAGTGTATAGCTATATTAGGTGACATTGATAGCCTCTCTGCAGTAGTCGTAGTTTGTAGGAGGTCTTTCGCTATCTCTCCATGTTCTTTATCCGCAGTAAGGCTAATCAATGCGGGGGTCATAGACCTTTGTACTGAAAGGCATAGCTCTAATAGGGAGTTATCTATCATCAATTCAGTGGAACTATCTTGCAAGTTGCTATCACTCAGGCTATTTACTACCTCCTTCTCTGGTCGGATTCAACCCCACAGGTGGATTAGGTGGGGAAAAAAGTTGTAATTGTACCTTTGTTAGTAGTTATTTGTTGTTTTAATTTGCTTTTATTGCCTGCTTTTACTGCTCTGTCTACAGAAACTTTAGGGTTGTTATTTCGAAAATTATAGTTGGTTTGCAGCAATCTTTTCTGGGGGGGCATTTTACTCTTTAGGCGATTTCTTTCACTCAGCTTGTCACTTCCCCGAAAGGTTGCGGTGCTGGTTTTAATATAGACTAAACCAACCTAATGCAGTCCATAAAGCGGGTATTCAGTACTCCAGTACTCCACTTAAAGTTTTATCAGGATCAAAGGAAAAATGATTCCTGCAGTCTCCTGATCTCAACGGTGAGCTCTTAATGATTAATGATAGATATCTGTGGCAAAGACCACCACACTGTGCCCTCCGCTCACTCTAGGGGACTCAGAGTCACGAAGGAGGGTCTGACTCAGCCTTAGCCTCAGCTTTTCCCTCAACTGACTTGCACCCAGTCTCCCCTGGTCTTCCAACCGCCCAGACCCCATGCGATGCCAGCACTCTGGAAAGCTACACATCAGCAGACCAGGAGGAAGGAGGAATCATTTAACCACTTGACACTGTGGCAACAAGGAATGAAAAGACTGACCAATTTCTGCAATAGTGGTTGCAATAGACCTTTATTAAATAAAAACCTATCTATCCCTAACTCTAAGGGGGTTTCCCTACCTAAACTAAAGAAACTTAGGTGATCGTCAGGAAGTCTGTGAGAGTCAAAACAAAAAGGCACCACCCCGGTCACAAAGGCTCTTACTCTATCCCTGTCACTACAACAAAACACCATGAAGTCCAGCTACTGTTTGTAATTCAGGATAATGACTCCCTTCTCTTGCACGTAAAGCATCCAGGCGCCTCTCGGGTTGTTCAAAACAAAAAGTTCCACAAATATTCGGAGTTCTTTGTAACCCAACAGAAATTAAAAAGTCAAATAACGGGGCGTGGCCAGCAGCGAGATGGGAAAGACGTGAGTCTCTCCGGTTTCCGCGGCCGCATCACACATCCTGAGGAAAACGCCTGATTTCTGGCAAAATTAGGCTCCAGAACACTCCTGACGGGCGTCGGACACCACCGTGCACAAGCTGGGAGGAAAGCAGCTCAAAACGCGACCGAACCCCCGAGCTGGAGCTCGAAGAACTTTGTACAAACGCTAAACCAGCTCGCCTCCAAGATGGCCGCCTGCAGATGTACGCTCGCACACTGAAGCCGTGAAGCGGAGCTGCACCGAAGCGGTGCCCTGCTCGCCGCCTGCCCACTGGTGTCGGCGGAGGTGAAGTGCGACCCCCCCCCCTGGGGGGGGATCCGGCGGCGCTCCGATACGTGGATGGACCTTGGCACACCTGAGCGCCCCTGATGTGGTGAGACGCCCTCGGCGTCGGAAAGGAGAACCGTGCACCCTCCCAAGCAGCGCCGCGGGAGGGGCTGCTGGTGACAGGGAGACTGACCGGGGCCTGCGAGTCGAGGCCCGGAGGACCTGCGGTGAGCAGCTGCGGCACTGCGTGTTACACCAGAACCCACCAACAGCCTGACCTCACAGGAGCCTGGAGGAGAGCGACACATATGCCGCCCGACGAGCGGGGCCTGGAGGCCGGTGCCGCGTTGCGACCTGCAGGCAGTGACACCATCGGCTCCACCCGGGGAGGCCTGTGGCAGCAGAGCACCACACGCAAGCAGCGGACACACTGTTGGAGGTAAGGGGACAGGAGCCCCCACGGCGAACTGCAGCGCCCAAATAGGCCCACCTCAGAAGTGAGCGGACCAGCCCTCGGAGGAGGCCGTGAGGCCGCGTAGCCATCTGGCGGCCGTACCACCCACACTGGCCTGGGCGGTGAGGGGGCCCACGGCAGGGGAGGGTCGCACCCATAGCTGGAGGGCTGCAGCCCCATGTGCAGAGGCTATGAAGCAGTAGTACGCCACTCAAACAAAGGCCACCATCAAAACTCAGAGACCCGGAGAGAGCCGCCCATACGGTGCAGGCCCGGCACGCGCCGCTCCAACCGCCAGGACACCAGAAAGAAAGGACCAAGGCCAGGGACTAAGTGCTGCAGGCCAACCGCGAGGCAATCAGACCCAAAGTAGACGGGTTCACTGGTGCCAGATAAGACACGGGGGTCACGACTGAATCATACTCCGCAGAGGCCTCCAAACGCAATCCCAGAGCCAACAGACCAAAAGTGTGTGGACAAAACATACCGCTACCCAGCTACCTCAAAAGGATCACTGCGCAAAGACCACAGACACAAGGTGCAACGAGCACCATGTGGAAAGACAAATCCAGGAAGCCTCCCAATCAAAGCAGAATGGATCAATACACCATTCTCCCACTGCAGGCCCCCGACTTACATGCGCTACCCTCAGAGGATGCAGAATCAGAACATATGATCTCCCTGAAGGACGTAATGGCCGCCATAGCGGATTCCCGCACATCAATGGAACACAAAAAATGTACGGGATTAGCATGGATGTGTCGCTCCTCAGGCACGACCTCCAAAAACTGACGGCACGCACCGGGGAGGCCGAACATTGCATATCCAACACTGAGGATAGAATGAATAAGGTGCAACAACAGCTCCAAAATGTTACATCTAAACTGAAGGTGCTGCAGGACAGAATTGAAGACGGAGAGGGTAGATCCAGACGCAACAACGTGCGCATTCTCGGCATACCCGAGAGAGCCAAAGGCCCCTGCATGGAGCGCTTTTTGGAACAATGGCTGACCGACCTGTATGAGCCGGACGCTTTCTCCAAGTTCTTCTCCATAGAAAGGGCACACAGAGTACCCACAGGCAGACCTCTACCCGGCGCACCTCCACGCACGATAATTGCAAAGTCTTTGAACTACAGGCACCGTGATGCCCTACTACAGCATGCGCGTGCGAAAGGCGCCATCACATTTAACGGCTCCAAAATTGCCTTCTTTCCCCGACTACACCAGTGAAGTCCAAAAAGCGAGACAATCCTTCGATCATCTCAAAAAACAACTGCAAACAACGGGAGTGAAGTATGGCCTGCTTTTCCCGGCACAACTCAAGATATACCATAAAGGGACAGCTGTCCACTTTAACGACCCCAAGGAGGCCTGGCGATGGGCTGAACAAAACATAGACGGAGACTTGTCCACCCCCCGCGACGCCAGGCGGAGGAACCGTAGGTCTCCACCAGACCAACAGCGAGAGGCCCGCCGACCACCAGCGCAAGACCCACCGGAGGACATGGGGGGGCTGACCACAGCCCCAATATGAGCCAGATGCCTGAAGCCCCGTGGGGTCACCCAGGTAGAGATACGGAACCATTTGTTTACACACTCATACGCAACACCAGGCAACACACACATACCTGATGCGGCCGCTGTACGCCCTAAAACCGCAACATGAGGAGAGCCCCCCCCCCCCTGGGGCTGAATCGAATCCCACGTACATTACACATAACTTCTCCCCTCTGGGCATACCCCGTGAGGTGAGTATCCATCCCCTGGGTTGCTAGGCAGGGGGAGGCCACCTGTACTGGAAGTTAAATTGAACGCATATAAAGTGTCCAGTTGACGCTGAGGAGAAAACCCCTCCCCCCCCCCGGGGAGTGAAACAAATTCCACGTGCTGCACACGGGTAGTTTCCCACAGGGACCTCCTCTAGAGGAGTAGCATCCGCCCCATGGGGCTCCATCTAGGGGGAAGTCACTTTCACCTGAAATTAAGTTTAGTACATGTTAAGTGTCCGGTTGACACCATAGAATTGTCGTTCGGGTGACCGATGCTTCTAGTTGGGAGGAGTATAGAGTGGGGGGTTAGGGGTTTGTTAAGGACAGCTTCAGTTGGGACCAATCAAACCCATAAGGGAATGTGGCTGAGATGGATGTCGGGATCCCATGGGCAGGGCTCCAACGGGCGTATATCGCCGCCGGGGACATTGAGGGCTAATACCAATAAATACTCATATAGCAGGGGACAACAGTAAGGAGGACGCCCTCAGAACACTAAGGCTCATGTCTTGGAACGTAAATGGCCTGGGCAATGCCATCAAGCGTCGTCTGGTGCGCCAATTCCTGAATAGACGGGGGGCTGATATAGTGTTCTTGTCCGAGACACATCTCGCAGGCACAGAATGTACCCTATTCAGACGTACGAATTATAAGTTAGCATTCCATTCCGGCTTCACGGTGGGCGCAAGAGGCGTCATGATCCTAGTACACAAAAACCTCCCCCTCCACACGGTGACCCATGATACAGGCGGCAGATACATATATGTGACGGGTGAGTTGTGGGGACAATCCGTGGCACTAATAGCAATTTATGCACCACCAACCCTACTAGAGCCACTACTCACCGACATCATCCCGCTAATCACCAATGATACCTCCAACTACATGATACTAGGTGGTGACTTTAATGAGGTCATGAACGTAACTCTGGATAGATCACATATACGTAACAGGAACTCCAAAGTCCCCACCAAGCTGGCCACATTCGCTAACGCACTCGGCCTTTGCGACGTGTGGAGAGAACTACACTCAGACACTAGAGCGTACTCCTTCCACTCGGGGGCACATGGCTCGCTCTCCAGACTGGACTACTTTTTCACCCCCCGCAACCGACCTATACAGGGCACAGGAAATAAGCATACTGCCCAGAGGTATTTTTGACCATTCTCCGATTGAAATGTTACTCACCACATCCCGGAAAATCCCACCACCGTGCTGGTGCCTGAATAGCTATCATCTGGGAGACCCTGAGCTGGTCGACAAACTACAGAAAGCTACCAATACTTACTTTGAGCTAAACACACAGGCGGGAACGAACCCTGAAACGCTGTGGGAAGCCTATAAAACGGTCCTAAGAGGCGAGCTGATATCGTGGACGGCGGCCAAAAAGAGGCAGCACATGCACAAGATCCTTGAAGCAGAGACACAAGTCAAACAGGCAGAGGAGGGGCACATAAACGAAAATACGCCAGCCTCTAATCGGGCGTTGCTACTAGCACAAAAAAGACTGCAAAGCACTGCGATGGAGAACGCTAGACAGGCACACACTGCAATGAGAGCGAGGATCTATGACACAGGCGATAAGGCCGGGAAGATGCTGGCATGGCTGGAAAGGAAGAAGCAGGGACGGAACCATGTCCGAAGACTTGAACTAAGAGGATCATATGCAGGAGTAACAGATCAGGAAATAACTCAAGGCTTTGCGGAATACTTTGCTGAGTTATACGGCGAACCCACAACTCCGATGGACGCTACGATCATGGACCACATTGAAATCCCTGCCCTAAATGAGGCGCAGCGGCAACAAGTGGAGCGGGAGATCTCGGAGGATGAGATCCTAGGTGCCATTTCTGGTCTCCAGTCCGGTAAGACCCCTGGCCCAAATGGCTTCCCGGTGGAGATATGGCGTAAGGTAGGCACTAACGTCATAGCCCCCCAGTTGCTGAAAATGTCCCTCCATGCATGAGAAAAGGGCACTCTCCCCCCAGATCTACGAGAAGCAACGATAGTAGTGATACCCAAGCCGGACAAGCCCCCAGAAAGATGCAGCTCGTAAAGGCCCATCTCACTCATTAACTCTGAGACTAAGATACTCGCAAAACTGCTAGCAGATCGGCTACAGAAGGTAATTCCCGCCCTGATACACCCGGACCAATGCGGCTTTATGCCACAAAGATCAACTCGCATGAACCTCCGCTGGCTATTTTCAGCGTTGGAAAGGGCCAACAACATACAGGGACCACTAGCCCTTTTAGCAATCGACTTTGAAAAGGCCTTTGATTCAGTGAGATGGGAAGCTGTCTGGACCATAATGCACCACATGGGCTTCGGTGAAACCTTCATGAGTTGGGTGCGACTGCTGTATGAATCCCCGGTTGCCAGGACTTGGGTCAATGGCTGGAAATCAGAACTGTTCAGGCTGGGAAGAGGTACAAGGCAGGGCTGCCCACTATCGGCCATGATCTTCGCCATCGAACCCCTGGCGATCCTACTGCGAAACACTCAAACCTGGGAGGACTTCCGATGGTCCGAGACCTGGGAAGACAGAATTTCTCTTTATGCAGATGATCTTCTCATCTACCTAAAGGACCCGAACGCTTCTTGCCCCAAGGTTGTGCAATTACTGAGGCAATATGAGGTATTTTGCTGACTACGCGTGAATTGGTCCAAATCCATCCTTTTCCCTATAGGAGGCACCCCGGTGGCAGGCCTTTGCATCGGGCCCCTACCAGATCAAGAAGGAGAAGTTCAAATACCTTGGAATACATATCACAACACAACTCACGGAATACACGGCACTGAACCTCTCCCCCCTGATAACAAGTTTTGCAGAGGACACCCGCCATTGGATCTCCTTACCACTGACGCTGCTGGGTAGGGAAGCTCTGTTCAAAATGATTGCCCTTCCCAAATTCCTATACATCCTGAAAAACGCACCTTCGTACATCCATCATCGGGACTTTCACTAAATTGAATGCATCCTCCGGAAATTGCTTTGGAAAGGAGGGCACCCAAGAATTGCGCTTGCCACTCTTCAGAGGTCCATCTGGGAGGGGGGGGATCGGGTTGCTCAGACTGCAATCATACTACTGGGCTGCCCAGATGCAGGTGGTGAATGATAGGCTCCACGGCGACGGGAGCCTACCACACATCAAGGGTTTCCATTGTAACAACATGGCGAACCCAATAGAGCACCTCTACAGAGACGTGGACAGACCTTCGAAACCGGACATGATATCTCACATAACGAGAATCTGGAAGGAGGCACTGCGACACTTAGGCTGGGGAGGGAAAATAACTCTGGCTCAACCGTTGTGGAATATCTGCAACCTGCCCGAAATACGAAAGCTTCCAAGATGGCCCGAGTGGACCCAACGCGGAATCTCCAATGTCAGAGACGTTGTGCATGGGGATAACCTGGCGCCATTCGAGACGTTGCATGGGAAATTCTCCTGCCAGACACAGAAAGATTCCACCATATGCAACTGGTCCATGCTTGGACGGCCCATCGACAGCTCATACAAGATCTGCCGGAAAGCTCTCCACTAGAGCGTAACATAGTCCAAGACCGGGTGGAGCGAAAGGTTACCTCCACAATGTACAACGTAATAACCTCATTTGCGACACAGGAGCTATCCAGTCTGAAAGCAAAGTGGGAAAGCGACGTGGGCCAGCTTCTGCCAGAAGACTAGGTGGAGGCTCTGATGTACCCGCGAGAAACAACTATCTCCTCAAGTCTCCGACTGGTCCAGCTGAAGATACTGCCCCGCACCTATTACCCAAGAGTGGCCCTCTTCTGTTGGGGCAGGGCTCGGATGCAAGATGTCTGCGCTGCAAGCGAGAGGAAGGTACATTTTTTCATATGCTGTGGGACTGTGGTAATATCCACCAGCTATGGCAGAAATGCTGTGACAAACTGTCCAGAGTTCTGGGTAAACCGTTACAGAGGTGCCCGAAGCAATTGCTTTTGGGGATCTCTGGGGAATCGGACCTCTCCCGCTATGAGAAACTGCTATGGTCCACTGCGATGGCGGTTCTCAGGCGGAACATTGCTCAATTGTGGGGGTCGGAGCGCACACCCAGCTATGACCAGTGGGTTACGGATGTGGACATATGTGCAGTAATGGAGCATCGTGTCTACAAAGCAAGGGGTTGCCCGCAAAAAGACGAAAACGTGGGAGGAGGATGACTGAGAACCATGGGCAAGTACTGTAGCCGCTGAGGTGGTGGGAGGCCCACCAAAGGGGAATATTGACTGTTGAGCGCACCCTGTGACACGAGGACATCCAATGTCGATTCCGACGGACTGTCGCACCATGGTCCCTGAAGCTGTGTTGTTAATGTTATTGTTTTTTTTTTCTTGTCCACCTCGCTCCCTCCCTGCTATCCCTCTCTCTCCCTTTCTCCCCCACCCCCCTCCTCTTTTCCCCTTCCCATGTCCCCTACCCGGAACGTAAAGAGGTGAATGTAGTAATGTGTAAATTTGAAAATCATTAAAATCTTTGATTAAAAAAAAAAAAAAAACATAACGTGCTCATATGGCTAGGAGAATGACGCCCTTCACCTAGCTGGTTTCCCAATGTCTTTCTCAATTCGTAATAAGGTTTGTAGTTCCCTTAGGGAGGTTTTCGCAGTTTCTCGGTTCTGTAAAATTCCTGATCTTCCACCATTGGGACGATGAAGCTGTTCTTGGAGTTCCTCTAGACTCCCCAGTACCACCCTTCTGTAGGACGGGCCAGCGAACTGCATTACAAATATTGTTTACTCTGTTTCCTTATGGCTTATATACTCAAAGGGTTCTTGATTGTTCTGGTTTTTCAAGTATGAAGAAAATAACAATGATAAGGGGTTTCTTCATATCTTGAAGAAGGCAAGGTTAAGGCATGAGCTGAAAAAACAGGTCTCTTGGCAGAACCTGATGTTGACCAATCATCAGTGTGTAAGAAACTGATGACGGAAGACGATTATGATCCCGCCCTTGACGATTTTGGAATGTGTACAGTGATTCTCTCCTTTGGCAGGGACTTCCCCAACTATGTGGTGATCGGATATAGAAGGAGAGCATAAACGATCCCTGGGCATCCAGCCCTTTTAGGCCCCTCTGGTGTACTTTCCAGAGTCAATAAGACTCTCTTTTATGGCGTTTCAGAGGGTTGGGGGGGGTCTCTGCTTCACAGACCACGTGTCTTCTCACTGAGGTAGGTGCTCTCAGTTCATACTATTCACTATTCTCCCTTGTTGCCTTAAGTTTCATGGAATGTCTAAAGAGGTTCTTAAACCGCTCGTCCACTCCATTCCAAGCTTTCGTTAACTCCAGTTACCTGTATTGGGGCCAGGATGTGTCGGGGTGGTCACAGAGGGTCCCCTTTATTACAAGAGATTCATGTTGTGCACACCATATTGATTACCGGGGGGATGGCCGCAAACAGGGGTAGTGTTGCAAATTGATATGAATTAAATGGAGTTCATTATATGTTACTTTTAGTGTTACAATCATTTAGAATGTATACATATTAGATCTTCACGCACGTAGAAAGATACAATATGCAAGATGAAGCTTCGGCTACCCCTTGGTAACATCTATTGCTTGCTGTGCCCCTGCAATCACCTCTGTCTATATTGTGACTTCTGACTACCTTGTAAATGTATGTATATATCCTGGCTCTATGTATATATATTATGTAATATGTAACTGCCTTCTGTAACTTTCACTGTAACCCTTCCAAACATGCGCCCTGATGCCCACGGGCAGGATGCGCAATATAAATAAAATAAATACTAAATACTAAATATTAAAACGGCAAATGCAACACGAACACAAATCCACATAATGGGGTGCTTTTCTCCACGGTTCGCTGTTACACGTGCATTCTAAGTAACAGGGCCATTCTTGACGGAAAAGAGAATGCGTTACCTAGTAAGAAGGTTGTATGAACAGGGCAAGGTTTACAGTCCCTGCAAAGGAACAGATGTTACCTTGGCCGTTGTATTACAATCTTTAGAGGGGTTAGTCATTTGTTAGGTGGTAATAAACATGAGGCCAGGGTCCGATGGTTAAGTTTTTAGTATCAGTTTAGTACCAATTGTGCGCTCACAGTCCTTCAGAAAAGAAATAGATTCACTTTCAGACTTGATTGTGCTATTTAGATTAGATTTATTCCTGTGTTGTGCAGATTCATTGTATTGTTTATCATACAATATCTCGTTATTCCAAAGATTAAGGTTGGTCATACAGATTGGTTGTATTTTTTATCATACAGTGTCTTGTTTTTTAGAAATCAAAAATAATCTGTATTCATTTCGTACATTATGAATTGTTGTTGCTTAATAAATCTTGGTTTAAAGGTACTGTCTACCTTTAAACCAAGATTTATTAAGCAACAAAAGGGGGAACACCATCACCAAAATATGTGCTTTTCTCTCCTTGTGAACCATAGCATAAACTGTGCGGAAACACGTGTTGAGAGGGATGAAAATTAATAATGGGGACCAATTTCAAGGCTACCGTCTCCTGGCCGTTCTTTTACTCACTGTTTTAGCGCTTTGTTATGCAGAATGCTAGGCCTCTACCCGGTAAGCCGGTCGGGTGGCCTGCATTCGCATCTATGTATACAATGTAGCCATGATGGACGCTTCGGCGAGATCAAGGCTCTGCTCTCACTCACATGGTGGCCATTTTAGCCTAATACTTTTGACCTCTGTTGGCCCAAGTTAGCATGCAAAATGTAGATTCAGCTGTGTCTTTTTGGGAGTCGGTGGGAACACCTATTCACTCCTTCCTTAACATGTTCCCAATTTATTCTTTCAGATTAAAAGTAAATTAAAAACAACCTGAACATGTTAAATATGTCCATAAATGGTCAGGGGCCTACATAAAATCGGTGCATAACCTGGGAAGGTATCTCTAATTTTTATTCTTGCAAAAAGTTGAAAGTCCAGTCTCATACGTCTCATGTGTGCTTTAAGTTCAACATACTAACTTTCAACGTTGCGGAGATCGAAAGCGGACGGGGGGGTTGGGCCTTCTGGAACTATGGGAAATATTTTGTAGTGGCACAATTACAATCGGTACTGGTGTGGGATCAACCGGAGGCGGAACTCCTAGACAGGTTGGTGGGAGCGGGGCAGCGCGAGTGGCGCCCGGCGGAGCTCCTGTGATACCCGCGGGGTAGTGTGGGGACATCAGTGGTTTTTGAAGCGGTACGAGAGACATGGAGGAAGTATGTGGGTGGGGCGGGGATCAAAGGCCGCTTTGCAGCTGACCTCCCGTGGGGAGCCGACCAGAAGCTTCGACAGGCAATCGGGAGGGTAGGGATACGGAGGCTACGGGAGAAGGGATGTGAAAAGGTGGGGCACTTGTTTGAGGGGGGGGCGGCTTCTGACCTGCAAGGAGTGGTGTGAAAAGTTTAGCCTACCGCAGGGGGTCTTCCTGGCATATGGGGCAGTGGTTCGGAGGTTAGCAGAGTTATGGGAGGGGATCCCCGAAGAGCCGGTGTCATGCCCGGTGCTCCATGTCTTACTCAATCAAGTAGAGGGGAGGAGACGTATCACACGACCATATGGGGCCCTTGGGGAGAAGGAGGCGAAGAGGGAGTTGAAAGTGAAAGAAAAATGGGAAGCGGATATGGGGCGCACAATCTCGAGTAAGGAGTGGGAGAAGGTCTGGGAGCAGGTGCAGAAATACTCGAGGAATGCCCGCTTTCAGCTGGTTCAATTTAATATCCTACATAGGGTATATGTTACCCGTCGGGGGCTTAAAGTGATGAACGAGGAATATTCGGGGAGGTGTCCTAGATGTGGGTTAGAGGAGGCAGGGTTTTGGCACATGGTGTGGGAATGTGGGACAATAGTGGAGTATTGGGAGGAGGTACTCAAGGGGGTAAACGGGTTAATGGAAGTTAATTTGGAACCCTCACCAGAGGTTTGCCTGTGGGGGATCCTGCCAGGGGAGAAACGGAATAAGCTACGGAATAGGATGGGCCGGTTTCTCCGGATATTGGCCAAGCGCCGTATGGCGATTGAGTGGAAGTCCCTGTTGGGTCCGACAATCCAGTTATGGAGGAAAGATGTAAGGAGGTGGGGTGAGCCGGAGTTGACTGTGCTGCAAGCATTGACGGGGAAGGAGGATGCGGGAGAGGTAACGGTCTATTGGTCCCAATTGCTGAATGATCTGGCAAAAGATAATGACCTACGCCCACCGTGAAGTGAAATATGCTGAGGGAAGGTGGCGAGGGGGGGAGGTTTGGAGATCGGTGAGCCAGAAGAAGTCTTTCTAATGACCTTGGGTTGGGAACTTTTGATGATCGACTGCTGTGCCTTATGGACGAAAGGGGATTCAGGTGGGACTTGGGTGGGATGGGAGGTGGGGGGAATATAGGGGGGATGTTGGTTGAGTCATGATGTTTGGGGGAAGGCCTGGGGGGAATTTTCTGGGGCTGGGGAAAGTTGGGTGGGAATGTTGACGGTTGTTATTTTAAAATGCCAATAAAGTGTTCTTTAAAAAAAAAACATACTAACTTTCTCCCTATGAACGACCTATTGTCAAAATAGCCTTTTTTGCCTGAAGCATCTATGCAGTTATTATTCTTATATGTTGACCCTAGCTCCCTTCCCCTGGGGTTCTACTTGCTGAATTCTACCTTCCACGCACCCCTTTAAATTAGGCTACTCCTTCCTCTCTCCCTAATACTTCTCACTCTGAACCATTGCTCACTTTGCCCCGCTCCGTTTAGATGACACGATGCAAAGATACATAGCAATTCGCTCTCCTCTCAAACCAGGGCTTCAGTCACAGTCTTGGCCCTAAGATGTCAAATGTCAAGCTCCACAAGCCATAGTCCCACTAGAGTATGTGCCTTTGTGTTTACTCTTCCTGCCTCGCTGGTCTGTTCACAATCCAGAGAAAGCATGATAGGTCCCATTTTGTATTCATCCCCCTTGGGGTTAATAACTCCAGATCCTCTATCCACTTAATCTCTCTCTGCAATATTCATTTCTTTAGATTACCTCCTCTCTTTGACATTGTCACTCTTTCTAATATTACAAACATCTGTGCTATGGTATGTTTCACTTCCAGAAAGGGACTTGTTACTGGGGATTTTAAATTCTTCTTTCTTACATTTGATGTGTGCTCTGTCCAGCATTTTTTTCCCCACATAATAAAGGCCACAAGGGCACTTTATGCCATAAATCACGTTGGTGGAGTCACAAGTGCTTTAGTGTCTCAAAAGGAATTTTCTTTTTATCGTATAGGAATGTGTGATATGTCTCCTTTTATAATTTTCCTGCAATGCTTGTAGTTATGGCATGGTTGTCTACTTCTAAATTTGGTCTTGTTCTGATGTTCTTCAAAATCCGCTCTCACTTACATATTCCTTAATGCTAGACGTTTCTTGTAAGCAAACAGAGGTTCTGGAAAAAGTCTCTCTAGTGTATTATCTAATTACATAATCTCCTAATTCTTTTTGATAATCCCCTTGATTTTACTGCTTTGTCCTGAATAGGTGTTGACATACACCAATGCTGGATTATCTTTGCTTGCTTTAGATTTAAGTAGATCCTCTCTAGATATTTGTTCCATATTGCTTGATACTGGTTCTATTAGTCCTGGGTCATACTTTCTCTCCACAAATTTCCTTTTCCAATTCCTTTGCCTGCACCTTGTTCTTCTGCTAACGTAATATTTCTTCTATAGCTCATTAATTGCCTGATTGTAACACTTTCAAGAGTACTTTTTTGGGTTAAAGCCTGTGTGCAGGAGTAAGCTGTTCCTGTAGGTGTTCTTTCTAAAGATTTTCGTGTTCAGCTTATTGTTCTCAACATACGCTTCCACATCAAGAAATTGAGCATTGTTTAGACAGTGTTCTGTTGTAAATTGTATCCGAGGATGCATATTATTCATCATTGTGAAGAATTCTTCCAACTCATTAAACAGACCTTTCCAGATACCAAAGGCATTATCTATGTATTTGGTGTAGAGCCCCAGATTATTTTTCCACCTTTCTGATTTCAAGACAAATTCTGTCTCTAGCTACAACATGTACCTGTTAACATAGCTCGGGGCAATTGCTGCCCCCATTCTGGTACCAGATATTTGTAGAAAGTGTTGATCCTAAAACCTGAAAAAGTTGTTGGTAAGTACTAGTTTCAGTAGCGTCAAAATGAATACCTTGTCTGCCTTGCAGTCATCACTCGAGAGTAATAACCACCCCATCGCTTACAGATATGATGTGTGGTGTTTGTGCATAATGATGAGACATCCATAGTGGATAGTATGTCCCGTCCTTGAACGAAATCCACCTCTTTCAGTTTTATAGGAAGGCACTTGTATCTCGAAGGTAAGTTTGGCTGCTTTGTATCAGTGATTGTATAGCTTTATATAGGTACTGTGGTAATGGTTCCAGTTCACTACCTATTGCTGCAATGATTGGTCTTCCTGGTGGATCAGTTGAGCTTTTATGAATCTTTGGTAGTATATATATCGGGTGATCCACTGTCAGGAAGGTTTTTGTGTGTTCGGTTATCACATTTTGTCGCTCTGCCTCTTCTACCACTTCTTTTATTAGAGCTATGACCTGTTCCGTAGGGTCAAATTAAACTTCTTTGTACGTTTCCTTGCCATCTAATTGTCTGTAGATGTCCTTTAGATGATCGGCTCAGTCTACCCACCACAGGTCACGTTACCATGACCCAATCTCTGTCCTTCTGTAGAACCAACTGGTATGATGCTTTCCTTGCGTCTTACGAACAATGTACTTCTGGTAATTCGGGATGTTCTGGCACTCCTTCTCTTGTTTGGCTTACCTCTTACCTCTTACCCACCAGCCACCAACTTTCAGTTAAACATAGCGTTTGGTGTTCTGCCTCCATTCTGGATGCCTATTCGCTTCTTCGTTTCTGCTTTCTACACGGCCAACACTCTGCCGGCGTGCTAGACATAATCAGTTCCCTTGATCCAAACACTCCACGCCCCTTGCTTGACCTTCTCGGGTCTGCCTTCGGGTGACCTTTAGCTTCAATCTGTCTTTCTCTGGTTCTTAATTTCCCTCTCCAACTCGACTGTTCCATGTCTAGTACACACTCTGGGATACTTCCCGGTACCCTTCCACCTCTGTTGGTTTCTGATGCCCTGATGTGGTAGGGTTCGCCCTGACATACTGTCCATTCCATTGACTACAGCTGTTCTATTGTTTTTCCTGCTTGCTTGTAGCATTCTTGGGAGCTTCTTTGTTTCAGTACCTGCACCATCAGGGTGGTTCGATGTTTCAGAGTAACGCATGGTTGTAGACATGAATAGACCCATAAGTGTCAGGTCCTACTATCAGCCTGCCTGGTTGGGTTTAAAGGGGCTGTGCCTCCAAATCGTGGCATTATCCCCAGGAGAGGCGTCTCTCCATGAGATCCTCCCACATGTTACCACCCCATACGGTCCCTAGGGATAGCAGCGTCACCTCCCTAGCCTCATGGAGAGAGGTTCTCCCTTGGGGAGAAGGGACGACATCGGAAGGTCACAACACTTAGAATGATACGCATAGAATGGGGTTCACAGGTGCAGTCATCAACTGTTTCTGCTCCTACCTCTGACAGAGGTATGAAGCGGTCTAGATGAGTAATTTAGAACACAGGTCTCTAAATTCTATCCAGTGAGCTTCATTCTCTACATGAAACCACTTGGGTCATGTCTCAATGACACAGACATTTCATTTCACTTCAACGCACAGAAGATAATTTATCACAAAGCGCATTAGACGCAGAACATTTCAGGAAATGCCTCTCCTCCATCCAAGCATCGATAGCAAGCACTTACCAATTTCACCAAAACTGAATTTGTCCTAATAAACAATCCGTCTAAGGGCCTGATCACGACTTTGGCGGCAACGCCGGCGGTATTACCGCCGACAGTATTAGCCCTACCGCTGAACTACCCGGCGCTAATAGCACCGGATCACAAGTTCGGCGGTAATGTTAATCTCCATTCCCCATTGAGCCCATTCGGGAATGCCCCATTCCCCGTTGGGCTCAATGGGGAATTTTTCCGCTCTTACCGTCGGCGGATTTCCCGCCGGCGGTAATAGCGCACATTTTCGGCGGATTTCCCCCCAGCTCAGAGCTGGGGCGAAATCCGCCGAAGTCCTGGTTTAAAGCCCAGACCACCTGGTATCAACGAGCGCCATTCCAGAAGATACCCTTAATTGTACCTGAGGATTTCAGATTCAGGCCCTGGTAATCTTACACCATGATGGAGGCAACAGCTTCGTCGTCGGCATCCAAGCCACACACCGGGCCCCTTTCAGGGTCGTTCAACGCGCTGCTGCATGTCTCATGATGGGAACTAAGATATTTGACTACATCTCCCCATCCTAAGGGAAGTACACTGGCTGACCGTCTCAGCCAGGATAGTCTTTCAAAACAGCTTGAAACACAAATAAGGCAGCTGCTGCCCGCACTCCAGCCTACCTAGACGCAAAACCTGCATACCTTTTTAGAGCCAGATGATTGTGAGGTTTAAGACTTAACTAGAATGCAAGGGAAGCCCTGGTTTTGCCCCAGCCTACTGGAACACACTCTTGATTTCCTTCCTGAACTGTAGGCGCAGTCCTGTGTGTAAACAAGTTCCTGCTATTCTTGGTATAGCTAGGTGTCACTTAGGGCCTGCTATTCCTAGGTTTATACCACCCCTGTGTTATGAGATCTACAAAGTACTATAACCTTTCAACAACCTGTGTTATCACAAATTACTTGTACAGCATTCCTAGCTAGGTTTACACTGTATAAACCCAAATAAAAAATGTTGCAAAATCTATACAGATAATGGCAACACCTACACCCCTGACATTGTAAGAGAGGTTACTACCTCCAGTTCAAGGACTGTTCCTCTAGTGCCACCGGAAGGTCCTCTGGACCCTGTGACCCTACTGCTGACAACAACGGTCATTGTTCAGTCTAGCACAGGGTGCCAGCCTGTTCCTTCTGCCCTGGTGGTGCCTTCACCTGCAGCAACCTAGGCTCTCTTGTCTGCAGAAAATCCTGCCTTGCCACCACCCTTCTATCCAGGATGGGTGGCCATGTAATGCACACAAATGCATAGGAGGAGACACTCTTTGGTGCATTTCCCATGCGAACACGCATTTAAATCCCCTACTAGCCCACACTCCCACCCACAACACACCCCCACTCCCAACATAACCAAACCCTACTTACCTTTCCTTCACGCTTTGTCCCTGCGGCGCCAGTTCCCTTTCACTTCCGTGATTGGGAACCGGCGCCGCCAGATCCTTTTCTTTTTTTTTTTTTCTTTTTTATTGAGGCTGCAGGGGTTTCTTCTCGGGCGTGCTGTGTGGGTCTTTTTTCTTCATTTGGCGGGATGTGGGTGTTCGTCCCCCACAACACCCCTCTCACTACAGAGAGCAGGGGTTGCGGGGGACAACCCTCCAGCCCCAAGTCCGACCACACCAAAACACACACCACGAAAAGTTTGGACTTTTGGTAGTCTGAACTTTTCGTGGTGTTTGTTTTAGGTCTTTAGGACTTTTATAGTCGGTAAAATCTTTAATTAATACCTTAATACGCAAGTTATTTTTTGTGTGTAGTCCCAGAATCCATTTAGACTTCTCTATAGCCTTATTGGAGTCTGGTCTTTGATAACCAAATCAATTGCGTATATCATCCATGGGATCTTGACTCCCTGAATTCTTGGAGGAAAGGCCTTTCCCACAGATTGAGATTCTTTCAGGTCTGAGAGGTACAAAGTGATTAGGGCCGATGCCAGGGGGCATCCTTGTTTTAAGCCCCTAAACGTGTGTATTTCCCTTGAGTAAATCCCTTGATCTATTAGACGAATCCTCACGGATGTTCCAGTGTATAGCGCCTTTATCGCCTCTAGGAGATCCTGGGGACAATTCCAGTTCTCTAGTTTTTCACACAGGCGTTCTCTCCTTATGCTATCGAATTCCTGTTCCGGATCTATGAAGGCCATGTAAAGTTGTCTTTTTTCTTTCATCGCTTTTATTTTCAATAGATTTGATGGGAAAATGTTCCAGCTGATTCCCACACCCTTTACAAAACCAGTCTGTCTGGCATCCATGCATCCTGCCTTTTTGGTGCAGGTTTGCAGTTCTCTCAGCAGAAGTTTTACAAATATCTTTCCCAGGATGTCGAGCAGGGCGATAGAGCGGTAGTTTTCCAGCTTTTCCCCTATCACCCATCTTGTAAATTGGTACAATTAGGGCGGATCTCCAAGTGGCTGTGACATCTCCAGCTCTTACATTTTGTTTAAATAGGATGTCAGCAAACCCAATCCAAAATTCCAGCACCTCCTTCAGAATGGAATTCATAATTCCATCTGGACCAGGTGCCCTAGGAGTGCTTAGTTTGTTTATTATGAAGATTAGGTCCACATGTCAATATCGATCTTATTTTCCATTATTTGTCCTGGCTTAACCTTGGCAAACAAGGTTGAATAGTGAGCAAACCATGATGTTTCAGAACCTTGGTTGGTCATGACTGGTGACTGGACATTTCTGTTATTTAACACATCCCACAGGCCTCGGGTGTTCTCTTGGCATATCATGGTTTCCTTATCATTTTGGGCTTGCAAGGGTCTGGAGGCTTTCAACCAATTTCTGTACTTTTGTTTTTGTTTATTTATGTTATCTCTATTGGCTTCCTGCCCTCCTTTTTTAAGCTTCTCAAGTCCGCCCTTAGGGCTTTCTTTGCCTCGATAACTTCCAAGTTGTACTTGTGTATGGGTTTAAACCTTCCTTTCTCATGCCTTGATTCAGTTTGTTCCTTGTCATTTCAAAGCCAGCTGTACTCTAGGCCTGTCACGTGGCCTGATTCTCAGACGTTTTCTTCCTGGTCTACCTAAAGTGTATCTCCAACTTTCATCATCTTGGTAGTTGGTCTACTTACCCATTTGATTTTCAATAAATCATGGTCACTAGCGTTCATCACTTCAAAGGTAACCACTTGTTTCCATACATTCAGAGAGACAAAGCAGTAGTCCAATATCGCCTTTTGTGACCCTCTTCTCCATGTTGGTTGAGCCGGTACATCACCTCTGATCTGCGTATTCAACCTCTCTTTTCCATAGAGCAGCACGCTTTGAAAGTTTCACATTGGATGGGCCGGTCACCAAGGCATCTAACACAATGATATTTAAATCTCCACAGATAATTATGTGAGGTTTGTCAATTTTCGTATTAATCTCATCAATTGTCTCCATTACTTCATTAATAAATCGCAATTCTGTGCACTTCAAGGGATTCCAATATAAATTGAATATGATCATTTTTTCCTACCAGTTTCTAGTGTCAACATCTCAGTATAGCCATTACGATTTTGTACAGCCATCACAGTCAACCCTATCTCCACCTTTATTAATGTTAGTAATCCTGAATGTGGTGTCCTGTTGATC
This sequence comes from Ambystoma mexicanum, assembly GCF_040938575.1. Classification (NCBI taxonomy): domain Eukaryota; kingdom Metazoa; phylum Chordata; class Amphibia; order Caudata; family Ambystomatidae; genus Ambystoma; species Ambystoma mexicanum. The sequence goes on along the minus strand of NC_090933.1, from coordinate 1,051,548,388 downwards.
CTTTCAAAGCAGGGTTCAAATGGCAAGTATAACCCTCACACTGTCCTACTGATCTTATTCAAGTTTCCTGAAGACACATGATTCCATAGGCCCGGAGTTCCATACATTTGTCATTCAATAGATGGGCAAACCCCCTTGTGTTCCAGGAGCCTATTAGTAGATGGGCTCCACTGGGCGTAGTTTGGCATTAGTTGTTTGCGGGCGCTCCCAGTGTATCTGCTAGCCATGACCAATCTTCAGTCGGAGCCAGTGTAGTTCTGCCTTGCTGCGACGTTATTAGCACGCCCGGTTGGGCGGTCGAACTGTAAACCACAACTCTGATGCTTAACAGTACTCCACCCTTCTTCTGATGTGTCGGACCTGGACCGCAGTTGAGCCTGATGGAGCGCCTTTATAATTTTAACTTCTCTTTTAGGTTTCAGCGGGGTCGTGGTCTTCTCTCTGTCAGAGACCTCTCTCAAATCAAAGGGCAAGAGGTAATCCACAGCCTCCAATAGTGCAGTTTGAATCTGGTCCAATTTTAAATATAAAATGACCCAATCCATCCGCTGTTCATTGACGCTTCTGAATTTATAAATCTTACCTTAGGTGCGTGATGGAGTAGTTTGATCATGTTTCTTCTATTTAGGATTAAATTGTCGTCAGTCTGTAGGAGTCTTTCTAGGCTGACCACAATAACTTCCTGCGACATAGCCTGGTCCTCTCGCCATTCGGTATTGCATGATTGGATCGCCTTTGGCTTGTTCTTTTCGATCATACATTTATCCCATCCTTGCACTCTCCGATCCCTCTTATTTTGATTTTCTCCAAAGTCTAGGAGGAACACTCATAAGTTAAGTCTGATGTATTTGTCGTTCTTAGGTTTCCTTCTCTCTCCATCTGAGTTATGCTAACCTCTGTGTCCGGCGGTAGATTTTCATTCCTTGAACACTATCACAGAGTTCCCATCCTCTTCTTGTAAACATTCCAATAAATCTGTGAGGTTGTGATCTCTTTCAATATCTTCCTCACTAGATTCTCGAGTCTCTGATCTGATTGGGCCTTTGGGTATCAATGGTCTTTCTAAGATCATCTTTTTTGCCAATTGAATCTTTTTGGAATTTGTGTCGATGTTTTTAGTTCCCGGAGAACTAGTTAGATTGCACATAAAGGCTCTTGAACCGTTAGATTTAATTTTTTCGGGGACGATTGAATATTCTTAGACTTTTTTTTGGAGCTCTGTTTGCTTGCAGGCTCTTGTTGGGGGTCTGTACAGTGACTGGTCCTTTTCCGAGGTGAAACTGCACTGGTTACCTGGCTACCCTCTGATCTCGGGCCCAGGTCCCCTCCCCACTAGCTGCACACTTGCACTGCGCCCCTGGCAACCCTTGCACTCAGGGACTGTTTCTTTATCCCTACAACCCCTACTAGCACTTGAACCCTGATGTCTTCCCTTACCCTTTCATTTGCCACCAGCTGGCCACACGTTTATTTATGGTCTTTATTTATTTCACTGTTATCCTTTGTACTGCACTGCCCCCTTCCCCTTCCCCGCACTTTTCCCCTTCCCCCCTCCCCTGCACTTGCACAATCTCAATGTTACCTGGCCTAGCATGATTGTTGTCTGTCCTCCCTCTGTTTCTCATCCCTTGCCTCGTTGCGCCTTGAAACACTTGTGTACAGGCGCGATATAAATATCATATCATATATCAATTTGGAAAAGATGTTATGGGGCACTTTAGGGTGTATTGGTTCTCCCAACATCTTCTCCCCATCTGATAACATTACGACCAATCTGATGTTCACCCTCTCACTTGATCTTCTGATCTCAATTTGAGCCTGGTGATCTTGTTGAATAGCCTCTATATTTTCCCCACTCTGAGTCTCAGATTGATTGACCGGGCCTGTGGTATTTATTGTCTTGATGTTCTTTCTCTGATAAGTATACAATCATTTGAGGGAAATTGGTTTTTCCATACTGACTGGTCTTTTTGAGGTTTTCCTTTTGTTTTGATCCCCCTTCAACAGGCTTGATCCAGTTTCAACTAATGTGCCCTATTTATAATGCTTCCTCATCCACTTGCAGTTGGCTAAAAGCGCTTACATCAAAGTGCTTTTATCAGTGATCTCTCCTCTAGATAGATCACTTAGCCTACTCTGCCACTGTGCTGATACGTCATCCTCTTTGTTCAATCTGTCTTGAACTGAGGCTGTACATCTCTCTAGAAAAAGAATTTTAGAGTGTAGCATTGCTGTTAAGGTGGATTAGTCTAGTAGTGTTGGACTCAAAGTTTCATACAATTTGGTAAACGTTGCTAGGGAGAGTGAAAGGGCCGCCATTACGTTGTTTTGGACAGCGGTCATTGCTTCTGATGATAAGCTAGCCTTCAAGTTTTGTCCTGTAGGGTTAAGAAGTTTCTGTGGTGAAGTCTTCTATGAACTCTGTAGATTGATCAGATATTGAAGTCTGTCACCATTTTGTCTACTGTTTTGTGATGATCATGTCTTTCACATCTTTCCCACCCGTCCTTTTTTCTAATTGGTGGTATGAGTGAAGGTGCCATAGTCGCTTTTATTGCGTCAGTTTCCTTACATGTTGTATTAGGAGTATCCCTATCCACTGTTGGAGTCCTCTCTAGATCTTGATCATTCTCCACAGTTTCTGGAGAGGCCAAACTCCTCCTTTTTTGGTCTCAGTCTGTATTCATTTTCTAGGGGGTGTTTCTTATAATTTATAATGGTGGCAATGTTCTGTGTAAATTCAGTTAAGTCCCGGTTCAGTCTCCCTATTAGCGACAGTTGCAGAATCTAATCCGGATTTGACATTGGTTGTTGTGCTTCCATAGAAATGGGGAGTTAGCCCCTACACATTGTTCTATGGCTGCCATCACCAGGATCGGTGTGCTTAACGCCGACCTTTTGTTGTGTATTAATAGCTCACATTTAAGAACTTCTGTCTGGATTTTAATCCCCAAATGTATGTCTGTAGGCTGGGGAATTTCCATCTTTGTCCCACCACCTTTTGTCTTTTGGGGCTCATGAGTGATATTATGCCCACTTTAACTTCTGTAAATGTTTTGTGAGCATTCGATTCACATAAGGCGGTTACCACTTGTTGCAGCACAGTTGCTGCTCCATCATCCTGGACAGTTGTCATGGTACAAATGTGAACAGAATGTAAATCTGAGAGGGAGGTATTGGCTATTATTGCTGTTTTATTTCCCATCAATGATCCTATTACAGGAGAAAAGGGAGGGGGCAGGAGGCGGGCAGAGTTACCTCAACGTCGCTTGCCCCCGGGGGAGCTGCGGCATCCAGGAGTTTCATTTGACGTCTAGCTCACGGTCCAACTCTCTGCATGATGTTATCACGAGGGCAGATGAATCAAGTATTGTCGCCGACGCTGGTTCTAACACCTCGTCTCTCGATCCACAGTAACACTCTGCAACACACTCTGCAAGATTAGTTGGAGAGTAGCTCCTCCTCTGCTTACAATGGACAAAGTGAAAAGACTCTCAGCAGTCTCTCGCAGTCACAGCGTCTCACGGATGCCACAGTAACACTCTGCAACACACTCTGCCATTGTCCATTGCTTTTCTCTAAGCTGCATTAAGTGATTACTTACATTATGCATGGAAGAGCTCCTCCTTATCCAAGCCACATTCTGAACATGACTGGATTCAAAATGATCTCACCGTTGATGGGGAATGATCTACAATTCTAAACTTATGCAAGTCGGTGTAGGAAAATGTCCTTCCATTAATACATTTTGGCAAAAGAAAAAACGTGTGTTCTGGGATTGGAACCAATGTGGTCTTATAGGATTGATGGCAACTTGAGTTGAAGAACATACAGTGGATTTTATATTAATGAGAAAGGGTAGAGCGGAATCATGATGCATTAGTTTAGTTGGTGCTTTCTCTGGCCGAATCACAGGTATGGAAATCTTTCCCAGATAAGCAGATTGATGTAGAGAAATCTGGCAGTAGGCATGAACAACGTTTTCCTACCGACAATTAGAATGTCAGTCAAGGAACCTTTTTTTCTATATCTTGTGGTGTATTTTTGCTTTAAGAATGCTACATCCACGTTACAGTTTTGCATTATTCACTCTATAGAAGTTTTTCAAGCAAATCATAGAAGCTCTAGTGTTGTATCACTTTTGCATTTCCATTTGTGTTTCATTATTTTTTCTTTTTTTTTGACTGGTCCATGAACAGTAAACACAGTAAACTCAAAAAGCATTTAGCCACACTTTAACTTGAAAAGGGTTAGACTAAAGGACTGTTTTGGAATATTACTTATCTTGACATAATAGGCATCATTAGCTAATAGGAGGGCGTTCGGAAATTCTCATGTTTCATGCAGTATGTTGCTTTAATACACAATAGAAACAGTCTGGTAGGATTGCTACAATTCGCATTCTTTTCACATTGCCTTTCTTTTTTTGCTCTCAGGAAAGGATCAGTCATCATTGGATCTGCACATGCTTCCAATGCCGTTCAGTCCCCACCCTCTGTTCGGCAAGGAATCCGGTTCCTCTAAACACAGTGACCATCATCATCACCACCACCACCATCACCATGATCACAAGAAGAAAAAGAAGAAGCACAAGCATAAGCATAAACACAAGCACAAGCATGAGAGCAAAGAAAAGGAACGTGAGCCTTTCACCTTTTCAAACAGTCCTGCGAGTGGGCGTTCAATTCGATCGCCCTCGCTTTCAGACTGAGACGATATTCATTGAACCAATAATGAGAAGATTCATTCAGTATTTTGAAGAATGTGTTCCACTAAAGACTTTTTTGTTATAAACTTGAAAAGTACTTTTTGTGAGTCTTATACTTTTATAACCGGTTTCTACTTCACTCTTACTTTACAGCCATTCTCATGTGTGTATGTATTTATAATATAAATTAGTTGAGTTATGTTTTGCAGATAGCCCTGCTTCACTCTACATTTCCCTCTTTGACGTTTTTTCTTTTGTGTTAATAAGCAGCCTGTCATTTATGAGTGCTACGTGCACAGACTGTAAACATCCCCACGGGTCACTCACCCAATTCTAGGCTAAAGTACATTTGAAAGGGTTTGTGCGATGTCTGTCTAAGGCAGTCTTTCAAGTGCTGGATTTCATTACCAGTGGGACATGCCTGTAGTGACTGTGATTTTTGTTTTATTTTGTTGTATCCAAATTTCTTTCGAACTTTACACAGACAACCATAGATGGCATTTTCTTAAAACTAGTAAGAGTAACATGCCACTTTTTATAGAACCTTTTAAACAAATGATGCACTGATACGCACAGTAAATGTATAATAATGTAACAAATAGCTAATTTAAGATATTTTGGGAAAGGTCCTTAAAATGCAATAAGGTTTGCAATTATTAATGAGGGATTGGGTGTAGTTTGTTGAATAGCATATTATGTTTTCAGCCCTGCTCACATATGTTGTAAACATATGTTTCATCTTTGAAAGTCATTCAGAATAAATTCAGATTTTCTGGATCTACTAAATTAGAGGGTGTGTAGCCTGATGGTCATTGCTTAATCATCAGAGGTATTTTGCCTTTGACTGTTGCATGTTGTTTGACAGCTGCATGTTGTTTGACAGCTGTGCGTGTGCTGCACACTTTTAGACCTGTAGTTCAGTTTTATGATGTTCTCTGATGTACTATTTAAATCAATGTGTTAACTTTTACATATAATGTTTTTGGTTATTTAAAATATTGTGTTGATTTTACCTCCACATTATACGGTTTGCAACACACCTCAAGGATGAAGCATTTTGTACTTGCCATTTTCATTGGCGAAGCCTTTCTTTGAGAAAGATGTGGAGATGCATTTTTATTCTTTTTTTAACCTATAATTTATGTATCGATAACATTGCTGTCTTCAGAAAGACATTGGTGAAAGCATCCAAGCTGTAGTAATAGATATGTTATTTTGACACAGTCGCTTGGTATTAGCATTCAAGAACAGGTTTATTAAACAATTTTCTACTAACATTTCTTTGTCTTTTTTGTGTGTCTGGGTGTAAACAGTCAGCATTGCCATGTAGAAGCAATATGTATGATATTAATAAAGTAAAGACGCAGGTTTCCTTAACAAATTGTGTTGATCCAAAATGTGAAGCAATTGTACAATCCTCTAAGTAGCCTGAATTCCTGATGCTCCAGTCTTTTGATTCCCTCTATTCTGAGAACTCATCTAGTAAGATCTGCCCACAGCCTGACTCCCAGTATATGAACCCTCTATCTTCAGGTATTTCTCCTGTCCAAGAGCTGTGAGGTTGCCTTCACAGCATAAGCTCTTTAAAAGCACAATTAAAAAAAGTAAAAGGCGAAGCCAGCAGTTTCGGATTTCGTAAAGGCAATGGAAAAAAGCATCTGTGGGTAGCCGTGGGGGAAAGAGACAAAACCAATGGACAAAAAGAACGGAAATGTATGTGAAAACCAGTTCATTACAAAGGTAACATTACCCAAGGGGGCAAGTGCTTCCAACTAAAGTGGAGTACTCTTTAAATATACAGAATTGCATTATTAAGCATCACTGGAGGCAGTGGTGGGATCAGGTGTGTAGGATGGTGGAGAGTGCAGGGGGAGGTTCCTTTTTAACAAGTAAGTGAAGAAAGATTAAGCTGAGCTTTGAAGAGGTCCTTAGTTGGGCTGGCTTTGATTGTTATGAGTTGTGGGTTCCACTGTAGCAGGGCTAGTAGGCAGAAAGAGCAAAAGCGAGACGGGGGCACAGGTAGGGTATGGAACAGTGAGGTTTAGTGTAGAGGAGGATCTGAGGGAACAATATAATAAATGTACTAAGATGCCAACAGACAGGTACTGAGGAATAAGACCATTGATAGCTTTGTAGACTAGGAGAAGGAACTTGAAAAGGGGTCCATTGTGCGTGGAGAGCCAACTAGCATGTCAGTAGGTAAAAGTTGAGGAATTTGTCTTGAGGGAAGAACCGTAGAGATAAAGGCGAAGGAGTAGGCTTGAGCAGTAGTTAAGTTTGCTGAGCACAAGAGTGGAGTTTAGAGTTTTTGTAGAAAGAATTAGTAAGAAAAAGATTAATTTTCCCAAATGTTGAGGAGGTTAATATGAGCAGTGGCTGTCAAGAATTGTTGCATTCATATGACACTATTAAAGAGTGGTTGCAAGATACTGCCACTTAATGTGCCCCTGCTCTGCTTGGTCTGTAATTTAAAGTCACCCACTGCTGGCGCTAGCTGAACCTCAAAACTGGTTCTTTTCTGCAAACTGCTAAAAGTAGATTTTGAATATTCAGATATCTACTTACCTGTGTTCAATGCTAGACTGGGGTGTGCAGGAGAGTAGGAGTAGTCATTTAGGTTTATGTTGACCATAGGCCTCAAGTTCTCTTCTGTAACCTACATTAGGTAATGTATATATTATGTTTCTAGGTAACATTACACATTTTTCTCTACAAATGTTAAATGTTTTAATAAAACGCAATGCAGATGCTAAGGTTGAAAATAGAGCAATAAAGGCAATAAGTACACTTTAAAATGTGCCCCCATTTAAAAAAATATTTTCCAGGGCAAAAAGCAAGCTGGACTTCCCCTTGGACAGATTGGCTCACCATGGAAGGCTAGTGAGGTAAATGCACTGCTGGTGTACTTTTCTGTCAAGTTTTATAGACCTGATGGACAGCTGGGCGCATCAGGGCACTAAGGTGTGAACTGTTTTTGTTAAAGCAACTGCTTTTGATCTTTCCCGTCAATGCACTCCACTGTTTTTCTTAAGCAGAGCACATTGGTAGGTGTAGCACTATTTATGAAAAATGTCAACCTTATCGTGACCGTGTTTATTTGCACACCACTGTCCATCCGCTCAACCCTTTGTGATCTGTTTTGCATGCACATACATGATTTAGAGGAAGAGAGCAGCAGTGTCTAACTCTAACAGGGACCCATTGGTATGCAAATAAGACCTACTTGATCTCTGGAGAATAAATGATGGGTGCTGGGCAGAGATATTAAAATGCATAAGACTGCATAGCAAACTGGGTAATTGGTACGCTGGCAGTAATTTTAAACTGGAGGCATTTGCAATTTGCTTTTGTTAAATGTTTTATTGAAGTTCTTCAAAGGCAAATTTACAGTAATATGCTCTGGCAAATCCTATGTGTTTGGGTTTGCAAATGTGATGATTAGCCATTTTTTCCCATGGAGTTTCTTCAAAAAACCTACCCACTAAGTCTTGAAAACCAGAATATTTGACTTTGCCAAGTTCTGTTTTTAGCTGATTTTAACCTACTGTGGGGCAATTCTTGCTCGAAAGGTGTACACATAAACATGTTTACACTCACGTGACGTGAGTGTAAAAATTCGGAGAAAAACAAAATGCTTGACTTCATTATCTGTCCTCTTAAATACCCCTTAAATCCAACAACGCAGCCCACTGACTAGACACTGATTTTCTTCAACATTCTTTGGAAATGGCAATCAGCTGTTCATTGCTTTTCTTTTGACTTGGATGGTTTTGCTTCACCTCCTATCACTCTTGAGCACTTGTGTGGGGTCATGTTGGATCTCCTTGTAAATTGCACAGATGAGACGCTTATGATTACTGTTATATGTAAGCAGTACCATCCGTGCTGTTTCGATACGTTTTGTCAATGGGTGTATAGATAACATGGAAATCTAGGGAGATACGTATTTCCGTAATAGATTACGCCCATTAACAAAACAGGAATTTCTGCCTGCTTTCTCTGTTCATGGCAAGGAGCATTTACATGGGTTCCTATAAAATATGCCTCTATATCCGCCCACATCAAAATCACATGCAAACAGAACACATCCAAATGAAATGCAAGCAGAGATGCTGTTGGATTTGTCGAACAAAGCGGATGGGGTGGCAGATTGAGAAATTACGATTTCCCTGCACCCTCATACACATCCACCAAACTCACCTGGTGGTTAAAAATATGTGTAAACATTCTAAGCATGTTTTTTACGCACTATGTTCACGATACACTGCATTAAAAATTAGACGCTTTCTCTATTACTGCTCTCACTGGCTTACGTCTTCCAAACTTTGAGCATCGCTGAGCCTATCGCTCCACTGCAACACAAGCTACTATGACCAAGATTCTGCTCAAAGGTTCGATCACTCCCTTGTCTGAGTCAAAATGTTAGTAGACTAGAATTCAGATGGCATATGGATTTTTCCTATGCAGTTCTTCAGCTCTGAAATACCAACATTCCCCCCCCCCTACAATTCTGTCTTTTGTGCCACATCTGACAACTCAGAATTTCTGCTGCTTATAAAAATGAAAGCCTTTTTTCTTTACTCAACTCCATAAAACTAATGTTACTCTCCCTCTGATTTTAAATGTTCTGATTTTTGCAAACCTTTCCCCCTAGAAAATGTTAACCTTTGGGAAAGTGTTCTGTCTTCTTCGTTGTCACCTAATGACTTTTTTTAGGTTTGGTTATTAGAAATTTAGCTCTCTTTCAGGGCTCTTGAAAGTACATTTCAGTGAGGGTCCCTCATGCCAGTCAACAGCCCAGTGATGAGTCCATCCTGCTGAAATCTCTGGTACAGTGAGAACCATTATGAAGGAGCCAGTGGAGACGTCTCTGTTGAGGAAGGATTTTCTGAATGTTCATTTGAAGTACTTGTTTTGTTTTCATGCTGCTTGGTAGATTGATGTGGTTTGCAATTTTGTTCTGAATTAAATTCGTTTTTTTTTCTGTCATCCTTATTGACTGTGTGTGTTTGCTAATATGACAATACTCTCACAGATCTGCTCAACTTGTACTTTCACGTCCTTATCCACCCACAGCATTGGAAGTATATTTGGTGTTGTGGTTTGAAGCACTCCCAGTTTGCTATGTTCCCATTTGGCCTCCCTTTAGCTCAGAGAGTATTCATAAAGGTTATGTCAGTGGTGGTGGCTCTGCACAGGCAGAAGGTGCATTTCTTTTCTTACTTCGACTGACTCCTGGAGGCCACTTCAGGGTTTTCTTGAGGATGCTAGGACTCCTGGCCTTCTCCATCTTCACAATCCCGGAATCAAGACTGTGGTTGCTACAGTGGTCCCTGAGAAGCAAGTGGTCCCAGTTCAGAGGGGTCATGAAGGATATGAATCTGGTCCCGCTCAGGTTCACAAGGGCCTGCTTGGGTGGATGGGCATCCCAAACCCATGTACTTTGGGGGGCGAGGGGACCCATTCCAGCACATGCCGGCTTACAGCCAGCCTGGTCATGGACCCTACCATTTTGGGATAAGGTACTCTTCTTCAGATTTTTCAATGCGCAGTCTGTTAGATGGCCTGGAGAAATCCTTCCACTTCAGCTTGCTGGAACTCCGAGCAATTCATCTAGAATTGTGATCTTTCCTGTCATCAATTATGAATTCAACTGTCCAGGTCCTCATGGGCAACTCGATCGCATGCACTACATCAACAAGATGGGTGGTATGGGATTGTTCAAGTTTTGCAAGGAGGCCATGCCCCTGTTGTACTTACTTTTAACGCAAGCCTGCAGCCCGCGTGTGCAGTAACATAAGTCTGCATGATTTAGTGTTTAACTACTTTTGACCAATTTGCAGCTCACAACGGAGGCTTTTTTAGCACCATAGCACATGCCGTTTGACAACCGCCTTTTTTTTTTAATGATGGGCGACCGTAGGAACTCACCACTTACCCACAGAAAATGTGCACATTTTGTGCTAAACGTGGGCAGGAATTTGCCCTTATTTCTGCTTCGTTTTCATTTAGGTCACTGAGTATGCCACGAACAACTCGGCGCCAATCGAATCAGCAAAAGATTAACTCATGACAAGAAAATGAACCATGTTTTTTATGATATTCACTGTTGTAGTCTACAATCTCTGAATTATTGAGATATTGCAGTCATAATAATTAACATCTTACTTATGGATCTCACTAGATTGAAAACTGTCCGCACTTAGGTTGTTTGATGCAAAATCTATCCCATCAGGATTCCGTCACATTAGAATTGCACTACAAGTTTAACAATGTGGTATGAATTTACTTTTTTACTGAACATACACAAAAAAATCCTAACCATGTGCGAATAGCTAGAAATGTATTAATTTGTTCCATACTCTGCACCGAGGAAGGCGGTTTTTGAGATTGATGGCATACAGGCGGCCCGGCGAAACGTAACCAGGTCTATGCTAGTTGGGACTCTTTTGCCCCAGGAACTGACCGCTTCTTAGACCACACTAAACATCAGTTATTGTAGAAGTTTACGTAGGCAGACCTGCTAATTGAGATTATTGTAAAAATGCATTGATTTATTATTTTGCATTTTGATTGTTTTTTGTCATTCCATTGATTGGCCTCTTTATTATTCTTTTGAATTACTTATTTTGTTCATGTAATTTAATTTTTTCTTTTATTTTGTTCAAATTATTATTGATTGTGTATTTTTTGCAAATATTTAATGTATGTCATTTAAATACAGTATTTATTAACACTAGTTGTAGTCTTTCTTGTTTACGTCTTGCTGATTGAGCTCTGCACCCCAAGGGTAACTAAAATGGGATATCTTTTGATACCAAATGTGAGTAAGAATTGAGCCTCAGGATTCAGTTTTGAAATTATTGTATACAGCTTTTTGGATCACTTGTTTGTCCTATTGTTATGGGTGATCAAGAGCAGAGTGACAGTGACAACATCACACCTTGCCAGCAGTTTGAAATATATAGGCAGACGTGTTGAGTTGGGCTGAGTCAGTTCTCAGGGGTAGTTGAAAGAAAGTCAATGGAGAAGATGATCTCCAAGTGGAGTTTCCCCAGAACGAGGTCTTTGCGAACATCTCAAACAAGAAGTGCAAGATTTTTTGTTACAGGAACTTCCTGAAGGGGGACTCTCTGGGTTATGCACTGGTGTTTCCGAGTGAGTTCTACCTTGTGTACACATTCCCTCTTTACCCTGTTAATTCCTTTAGTGCTGAGGAAGCTGAATCAGAGTGGCCAAATAATATTTTCCAATCCAGACTGGGCATAGAGGACCTGGTACCCAGCCATTCTAGTCATGCTGCTGTGCCCTCCTTGGATCTTCCTTGAGGGAATATCTACTAACTCAATCCTGCAGTACAGTGCTTCACCTCAAAGCATGGACTCTGAAATGTCCTGCTAGGGAGAGGTTGAGGCATAAGGAATGTGATCCCTCCCATTGGTGCAATGCTTTCTGCTCATACATCGGCTCCCTCGATGCTTGTTGCTGGTGCAAATTTGTAATTTTGTCCCGGGACTGAGAGTTGGACCAACTGTCAAGCTCCTTTGGTAAGGTGTTAGAGGTCTAGCTTTCATTGGCCAAATCTGGCCTTAATGTTGGCACATAGTTGGGGGGCACTGTTCGACGATGGTCGAGTGAGGACGTGTCTGTGAGCAGCTCTGTGGGAGCAACAAACATCCTGTTCACTATTCTGTTCTGCCGCCTAAGGTTTGGGCCACTGCCTTGATATCGGAGAGACAACGCCGATGCAGAGGTAACCGGATGTTCCTGGAAGTGCGGGAGGCGAGAGCCGTGGTTTTGCAGGAACGGAAGATTAGCTTGTACTGACCGCCATGTTGCTGCACTCTCAGCGCCAACGGGGCCATCTTGGAGGGGTGACTTGCCAAGCATCGGAAACTTCCCCCGAGAGTGGTTGAGGCAAAGCACACCATACTACTATCTGGACCGATGAGCCGTTGCTCCGTGACTGCAATACAACTGAGAAGCCGGAACGTTACGGGCTGCTGCCCAGGCACCTCCGTATGAGATCACTGAACGGCCATCAGGGCGGAAACATATTGGCCCGACCAGGTCTATAGAGCTCAGACCTGTTGAGAACACTGAACTCCCTTTGGATGCAAGTTGAAGGGCACGCATCTCATAACGAATGTGTGCGGCGGAGCCTACTGGCCCTGGACCCTGAAACTCACTGGCTGGAGAGCTGGACATCCTGGGCGCTTCTCCACGGTTTCCGGCTTGCATCTCACGAGTCGCAGCTAGGGGAGTAGGCAAACTGGCTGGCAGGAGTGGGGCAGGGCGGACTTGGTGAGGCCGGAACTGCATCACGGCGTGGGGCCACCTAACGCCCCAACACTGCACCGCATCGGAGGGGAGGTGATCTCCAGAGGGCGTGTAGCCTCGAGGTAAGGAAAGATTGACACGCCACGGTCCGCCGTATTATATGGTCCATGACTGGCATGTAAGCAGCCGTGGTATGAATGCTCCCCATTGACTGCAAAGGAGTTATATCTCTGACCTCCTGGCCCCAGCGGGCTGCCTTGACTTGATATTGCGCTCCCGCAGCCCGACCAGTACTAGACTCCCGGCTTCCTTGGGTTCTGGACCACGGCACTTACAGACTGCCATTGATATTTGCAGTGTGCGCCCAGATCGACTGCCCCCATTGGCCAGGTTGGTGAGACTCTCTGGGCTGCTAAAGCCGGCCCTACTGCTCGCATTGCGGTTGCCGCTGCACGATTTTGAACGTCCTGACATGGCATACCGAAGGAGTGCAGCTCTACTGAATGCAGGACCAGCGCTGTAATGCATGATCATCTGACATTTGGACATTCTACCTTGCCAGAGGGAGGACAGGACCCTACTGGAAGGAAAGATTGAGGAATTCCATTGCTTCTGTGGTCGGGCTGTGCTGGACTGCATGAATGAAGCGTGCATGCAGTACAACTGAAGGATTAGACATGAGCTGGTGACCGGAAAAGATCATTAACCCTGACTCTACAACCTCTGAGACATACCTCTGCGGAACCCCACCTTGCAGTGAAACTCTTGCTGTTATATGTTTGAGAACAATGACACCTAATGCATGGAGCAGTGCTGTAAATACTGACGAACACTGAGAACGTCCTAATCTGTCCCTCATTGCTCTGGATTACGGCTCCTGTGAGGCTTATTATCTAACAGCACATCAAAATTGTTTATTGGCGCACCAGCTGGAGTGCTTATGTGCAGATTGGGTTGCTTGATCAGTAGGGGCACTGGTAACACTCGTTGCATACTGCTTAATTTTGCTTTGTGTAGTCAACCGTGATTATAACTGAGTGCTGTGCCCGGCGGATCTGCTCACACATCATGGTCAAAGAAAAACCAAAGAGGTTGACTACACAAAGCAAAATTAAGCAGTATGCAACGAGTGTTACCAGTGCCCCTAATGATCAAGCAACCCAATCTGACTCTTCTGCAACGGTTGAGCCCCTTTCCCTCAAGGACGTGATGGCCGCTATAGCCATCTCCCACTCTTCTATGGAGAGAATAATGGACATCATCACTGCAGAAGTGTCATTCCTCCGTCATGATTTACAAAAGCTATCCTCCTGTACTGGAGAGGCCGAACACCGCATCTCTGGGGCAGAAGACGGGCTTAGAAATGTGGATCAGCAAATTTCGAGAGTGATCTCAAAGCAATGGAAGCCCGCATTGACGAGGGAGAGGGCAGGTCACGTAATAATGTACGCATCCTGGTGCTCCCTGAAAAAGTGGAGGGGCCTAGCATAGAACTCTTCCTTGAGCAGTGATTGGTGGACGTCTATGCACCTAAGACCTTTTCAAAATTCTTCTCTGTGGAGAGGGCTCATTGCATGCCATCGGGAAGACCTACCCCGGGGGCTCTGCCACGCACAGTCATTGTTAAACTCTTGAATTATAGAGACAAAGATCCGCTGCTCCATATGGCCCGTGCAAAGGGATCATTTGCGTATAACGGATCTTGGATCGCCTTCTTTCTAGACTTATCTCGGGCGGTCCAACGGGCAAGAGAATTCTTTGATCAACTGAAGCGACGCCTACAATCCATCAATGTGAAATATGGCCTGTTTGCAGCACAGCTTAAGATCTACCATAAAGGCACCACAGGGCACTTTACTGACCCCCGAGAAGCCTGGTAATGGGCCGAGCAACACTTAGAGGGATACTGGGGACCAGAAACAAAAGGGGCAAATGGCAAAATGGGGCCTCACCCCAACCGAGCCCCCTCAGGGCAGATACCAAACCTGCAGGAACCTGATATGCCTGAATCCATGGAAAACACTTGACTGAGATACTCCGAATGAGTATGAACAAGACGTAACAGTGGCAAACTAATACTGACAGATGAACGCCTGAACGCTTTGCTGTTATCCAAGGCTTGGCAATGAACGACCCACAGGGCTGCCATGGCCCAAACACCTATTGTGTAGTCCAGCGCCCCCTCATGCTCCCTACTTGTGTTTGGTTTGATAGTATCAATCAACACTACTTAACTGTTTGACGTATACTACATTGTAGGTTAATTCTTTGGGGTGAACTATGTTCTTGTTTTAAAGCTGACGGTGTGTTCTTTTTTCCACCAGCAAATGATCGGGCGACAGATGCTTCAGGTTGGGGAGGAGTATGGGGAGGGTGGATGGAGGGTTTCTTGTTCTGGTTCTTGTTTTCAAGTTGGTTTGATTGGAAAAATTACACATTTACCCACATTGAGACGCATGCACAGATGATACTGCCTACACACCACCAAACACTCAGATGTACCCATGACTCAAAATTAGACTATGGCAAGAGACAGTAATAACAATAAATCTCTGAGATTACTTACATGGAATGTCAACGGCCTAGGGTCGGATCAAGCGTCGTCTTGTCATCAAATTTCTTAATAGGCACTCCCCTGACATTGCCCTCCTAACCGAGACCCAATTGGCGGGCACTACATGTGCCCTCTTCCGCAAGACAAACTATTGTATGGCATTACACGCTGGTTTCTCTATGGGGTCCTGTGCAGTCCTGGTTTTACTACACAAACGTCTCCCATTCACACTAACATTGGTGGAACAGGATCCCAGGGATAGATTTGTGATGCTACAAGCCATGGTCTGGAGGGAACCATAGGCATATTGGCCATATATGGTCCCCCGTCACTTACTGCAGAATTGATGGATGATGTGGTGACTGTGGTTGCTAAGCACCAGCCCGACTTGTGGATCTTTGAGGGTCACTTCAATGACGTTATGAATGTGACGCTAGATCGCACACACCAAATTAGCGGCCTTTGCATCCGCACTCGGGCTGTGCAATGTGTGGTGGGAGCTCCACCCTCAGGACTGTGGCTTATCATTTCACTCGGGGGACCATGCCCCTCTGTTTAGACTTGTCTATTTCTTTCTCCCGATCCCAGAAGCATGCAGGGCAACTACAGCGGCATTACATCCCGAGGGCATTTTTGATCACTCAACTCTGATGATAGAGATCACAACGAATAGACCCACCCCCCCCTCTTCATGGCGACTGAACAGCTGCTATCTCGGCTTTCCAGAATTCATATTACATATTCAGGGTAAAACCGCTGAGTACATTGAAATTAACACCACCACGGTTGATAGCCCAGAGATAATGTGGGAAGTCTATACGATACTCTGGGGGGGAAATGATTTCCTGGATATCCGCAAAGAGAAATTTGCGCAACGCCAGTATCGTGACTATCCCCAAACCTGGGAAGCCTCCGAAATTATGTAGTTCCTATAGGCCAATCTCAATGATAAACGGGGAAACAAAAATATTATCTTAGCAAAGGTGCTTGCAACCAGACTACAGACAGTGATTTCCTCCCTAATCCACCCAGACCAATGTGGCTTTATGTTGAATAAGTCGACATGCATGAATATAGAGTGCTTACACCTGTTGCTAAAGCGAGCACCTGTCCTTCAAGAGCTCCTAGCTTTGTCTCGGGAGGATAGCGCAGGGTCATCGTGCTCGCCTTGGTAGCAAGACGATGGATAGCAACAAAGGTTCGATCCCCGGTCCACACTTAGAAACCTCTGAGTATTAAGCGCGTTATAAATAACCAATTAAATTAGCTACTGATTTTGAGAAGGCTTTTGACTTTGTGATATGGGAAAGTCTCTGGGGAATCATGCGGAAAATGGGATTTAGGGAGACCTTTCTGGGTTGGGTCCGCCTGCTATATGAAGCCCTGCAGGCAGAAGTTCGAGTTAATGGTTGGCCCTCCAAAGTCTTTTTATTGGGCAGGGGAACGCGCCAGGGATGCCCCCTATATCCCCTGCTCTTTGCAATCGCCATTGAGCCTACAGCCCAGTTACTCTGACAAATCGTGACATGGTCGGGATTCTGATGGCCGTACGGCGGAGAAGATAAACTACCTCTATGCTGACAATCTCTTAATATACCTAAGCAATCAGATTCGATCTTGCCCAATTGTCAACCAAATACTGGAACAGTAAGGGGCGTTTAGTGGACTGCGGGTGAACTGGGGTAAATGTCATTTTCCCAATCAAAGGTGGGGAACACACATAATTCCAAAGCACTGCCAATATCACGTCGAACTGGACCACTTCGCTACCTGGGGATCCAGATCTCGGTTGACCTCTGAGTATCTCACCCACAACCTGCACCCGATTATTGAAGGGTTCTTTACTGATGTTCGACACTGGACATCACTTCCATTGACTCTACTGGGTAGAGCCACCCTTTTTAAGATGTTGGCACTACCACACACGCTTTTTGTATATCCTGCATAATGCCCCTTTACGGATCCCCGACTCAGAATTCCACAGGATTAATGGCATCCTTCGAGATCTCCTGTGAAGGGCGGGGGGCCAGACAGATTGTGATATTGCAGAGGCCTTTGTGGAATATTACGCCGCATTGTATAAGGGTCCGGACTACCCGATAAACAATACTATACTGGGGAATGTTACATGTTACGCTCTCAAATCGCCCTCCATACACTTCAACGCTCTATGTCTGGGAGGGGGGCATAGGTCTGCCACATCTCCAATCATACTACCATGCAAGCCAGTTGATGGATGTTAATGATCTACTTCATGGTGACCAGGAAATGCCGCACATCAAAGCAGAGATGCTTGGATTACAGGATATGTCACCACTTATGAATCTATACCAACCCTTAGCCAGATCTTCCACACAGACGATGGTGACGCACACTACAATAATATGGAGGGAGGCACACAAGCATATCGGTTGGGACAAAGATGACCCTGGTACAACCCTTACGGAAAAATAATAGCCTTGCCGAAGTGGAGAAACTACTGATCTGGCCGAAATGGGTGTAGGCCCGAATCACGACGGCAGGGGACATACTCACGACTGGAAGATTATTCCCTTTGAGAAGCTGAGATTAAATCTGGAATCCCACATATGGAACATTATCACTATCTATAACTCACCCATGCTATGCATAGACACCAACACTTGCTCTCAGACATGCCACAATATACCCCATTCACATACCTACGAAGGTCTCTTCTACACTCTACAATACTATAACTGCGTTTGCAACACCGGAACTATCCCAACTTAAAGCAAAATGGGAGACAGATGTGGGTGCTATTGAACCAGAGGACTGGGTAGTGGCACTGATGTGCCAATGTGAGAGAGCAATTGCTTCTAGACTCCGTCTGGTACAGCTCAAAGTTCTGCATCAAGTGTATTATCCCAAGGTTGCACCACACAGATGGAATCAAGCCACCAGCCCACAATGCTTGCTCTGTCAAGTAAAGGCGGGGCACTTGTATTCACATTCTGTGGGAAAGTCTGCAAATTCGGAACTTTTGGCAAAAATGCTGTAACAAACTGGCCGGGGTACTGGGGAGAGGGGTACCATTGGACCCGAAGATGCTGCTGTTGGGTATTTGGGAGGAAGGTGTCATCAACCGATGTGAAAAACTGTTTTTGTCCACAACGATCAGACTAATCAAACACAACATAGCCCAGCGATGGGGATCACATGAACGCCCTCAATTTGTACAATGGGTTGCTGACATGGACAGGTGTATGGCCATGGAGCCAGAATATATATGGCACGGGGGTGCCCTGATAAGGCAACGAACATTTGTGGTAAATGGATAGAAGGGAATTAACATGTGCCTGATGCTTTGTCTATCTGAGTGGCATGCTGGGAGGTGGTGTCACCAAAGGAATAGGGACTACCGATGCAATGATAATACTGGCATGCTATGATGAAGTTAATGTCTGTAAGGATTTGTTGTTGATAAAGTTAATAAAATGTTTAATTAAAAAAATGTTGGCACATAGGTATGGATTATCTTGCAGCCAAATACATTTTCGACGGCACACCTACATAAGGTACATTTTGTACGGTTCCTATGGTACGCCAGTTTCTGAAAGGATTCATGAATGTATTTTCACCAAAGCCTTTCATTGTTCAACAGTGGGCTCATAATTTTGTGATCACTTTCCGAATGGCAGTTCTGTTCGAGCCTATTCATTCTTGCTATTTTTTGACTGCTTTCTCTTAAAGTTTGCTTCCAGTCTGCTAAAACTTTGGCATGTAGGGTCTTGTTCCTCTTGAAGGCTCGCCCTTGTTCATCTTTTCTGCGCTCATTAGAAGAACACATTACTTGCCTGCCGTTAATGTTCTTTCTGATGGATATGGCTATTCCTCCCACAGATTCCTCAAGTTCGACGTTTGTCCTTATATCGTAAGAGTGTTCCCCTATTGCCTCATTCCCTACAATACATGTCTGATTTAGTCAAGTCAAATTAATGGTATAGGTCTGCAACATCCTCTTTCCTCCCTCCGCCCTCTTCAACTAATCCAGAATCAGAGTGCAAGACTTATCCTTGGCCTCAAGCCCACGGACTGCATGTCTCCAGCCCTATAATCTCTCCACTGGCTCCTGGTGGCAGCAAGAATCAAATTCAAGACCCTCTGCATCATCCACAAGGCTTTCTAGAGCCTGGGACCACGCTACATCCAACTTTCTCCCACCAAAATACGTCCCTGCTAGAGTCCTTCCCTACTCTAGCTCTAACTCTCTGCAGGTCAGATGTGTCTCCTAGCAGAGAGTGGGGATAGATCTCTTTCTTCGGCAGGAGCCTCCCTCTGGAATGGCCTGTCTGCCCCTCCGACTTGAGCGGGATCTCCTTAAGATCCCGGAAGCTTCCCAAGACTTTGCTTTTTTCCTTCTCCTTCCCTCTCCCCTTTTCTTGGTAATGCCCCCTGCTGCTCCGACTGGTTACCTGGTCCCCTCTAATTCTTACAGGGGCCAGGTCCTCCCTTGACCAGTCTGCCTCACCACCTCCTTACTATCACTGGTCTTCTGGCCCTCTTCCCTGACTCCCCCGTGCACTGGCCCTCCGGGCTCCCCTTAGCACTTACCCAGCCCCTGGGGCTCCTCCCTCTTGCATTCCACCTTCCTCTTTACCTTCGCTCTGACCTGCCCCCCCTGCACTTCCTGTTGCTGCACTTGCACGATCCCAATGTCACAAGGCCTAGCAGGATCGTTTATTGTTCTTAACTGCCTCTGTCCCCTGCCTTTGTCTTTTGGCGCCTGGAAACACTTTCTGCTGTATAAGTGCCATACAAATGTTCAATAAGTAAATAAAATAAATAAAAAGTACCATCAAGTCTGGGTTTCTACTTGTAAAGTGCAGATCAATGTCCCGGATAGCTGCCTGTGTTTATCATTTATCATTCCAAATTCCCTAATACCAACTCAGTTGGCATACCCAATTACTCCTGCCATCGTTTCTTATGTATCCAATCATTCAAGAGATTCTTACCAGTTGAGAGAGAAAGAGAGAGAGAGAATTATTAATAGAGGAGAACCCAATGCCTGATCTGCCAATATCTGAAGCGTTCTCTCACTTCTATACAAAAGTCATTTTTATGCTGCCAGAGGGACTTAATGCTACCAGCCATTAAGAGCTCCCTGAGCTTAACCCGTTCTTGAAAACGTGTATATATAAAGCCTAGAGAAACATGCGCATTATCCCTAATAAGTGTGAAGGAGAACGGAAAAGAGACAAGGCCTGGAATCTTGTATCCCCCACTTCAAGGGAAGCTTCTGTAATTGTATCTATGAAGAAGTTAGTGACTCGAATCTTGTATCCACCACTTCAAGGGAAGCTTCTGTAATTGTATCTTTGAAGAAGTTAGTGACTCGAATCTTGTATCCCCCACTTCAAGGGAAGCTTCTGTAATTGTATCTATGAAGAAGTTAGTGACTCGAATCTTGTATCCCCCACTTCAAGGGAAGCTTCTGTAATTGTATCTATGAAGAAGTTAGTGACTCGAATCTTGTATCCCCCACTTCAAGGGAAGCTTCTGTAATTGTATCTATGAAGAAGTTAGTGACTCGAATCTTGTATCCCCCACTTCAAGGGAAGCTTCTGTAATTGTATCTATGAAGAAGTTAGTGACTCAATATTTCTTTGGGTGCCACAGTTGGTTCCAGATCTAACGTCCTGCCACTGGCTGCTCTATAAATAACCAATGTTGTTCACACAACTTTTGCATCCACTCTGCTATTATTCGGATTTTAGAAGCAAAGTAGTATTTGTTGATCTCTGCTTATCCAGACCCCCACTTGTTTTTTGTTTGTAAACCAGATCTTCTGTGCAATACACACTTTTTTACCCAGCATAAATAAAGTCTACGGTAAGTTTGCCATATTTCAACAAAAAGGGAATGATTTAGCTTTGGAAAGCTGGTCAAGTGGCGACTCCTCTGTAAAAGCCTCGTATGTTGGGTTTGCTGTTATTAATTGACTGTTAATTTTATGTTGATGGTCTGACGCGTCTTGTAGAGAAGCGGATAAAGCCAGAAACTTCTATTGAAATAGTGAAATAATAAAATATGGTGATTTCTCAAGACAGCGCCAGATGAGAATACATATTCTCATCTGGCGCTGTCTTGAGAAATCACCATATTTCAGTATTGCCATATTTCAAGTTCCGTAGCCTGGAGACGGTTCGGCACTGCTTGAAAAAGGTAAAAAAGCCAGATTAATATTACACTCTACCCAGCCATGTTCCTAACGGCGTTGCAGTCACATTAATGCTCAGGTATCTGATGGACATTTTGAAAACGGCAGTTACTTTGCAAATCTGTTCTTTAGAGACCGTTTCAGAATTTCCGATCTGGTGGTATTCAATAATAAACCGTGATACAGACATGGCTGGACTGGGAACTAAAAGAGGCCCTGGAAATAATTACTGGGGACCAAAAGACGCCATGGAAATAAAGTTCAAAGTGGCCCCAAATGACACATTTTCAGCAAAGCCCAATGCTTTTCCTATGAGAAAATTTGGAAATACCACAGAAAAGAGGCCCAGGGTGCAGAGGCCCACTGGGAAATCTCCAGAGTTCCGTATAGGCCAGTCCACCCCTGGATACAGAACCAAACCTTTCCAATTTGCACCTCATGCAATTTTTAACACTGCTCAAGACACATTTGTTTCTCTGTAAATATGAAATTTGTATTTTATTGAATTTGTAAAGTGCTTTCACCAAAGCGCTGAAGAATATGAAAAGCAGTACAGCAAAATTGCAGTGGGATCGGAATTAGACTGACCGTGATCAAACATGAAGGTAATGAAAGTCAATGATTTTACAGAGTCGCACGGAAAAGGTGAAAAGGGGTAGCAGAGAGGAAAGGGAGTGGTAGGGAGTTGGCGAGGTTAGTGGCAAGTAAAGAAAAAGAACTGAGACGGGATGAAAAACGTGGTGGTTTGGGTACAGAGAGGAGGTGAACGTGTTCAGAACTGAGAGCATGTGTAGGAATGCCGAGAGAGGTAAGATAGGAATGGGTTGAGACCATGAAGGCATTTATAGAGCATGCAGAAAAAGTAAAATGGAAGTCGATTGTCAAATGAGAGAGGGGAAGTAGTGCACAGATGAGGGGTGATAGAGGGACAAGCAGGTAGAGAGACCATAAGACATATTAGTGGAGTTGAAAACTGAGCTGAAAGGGCTGTGATGGAAGGCTGACCAGAAGGGAGAAGCAGTAGCCGAGTCAGGAAAAGACGACAGAAAATAAGTTTAGTACGGTTCATAGACATGATTTCGAATACAAAATATTCGAAAGTCAAAAAGTCGAAAAAAAAATGTCGAATTTTTTTTAATGACGTTTTTTTTTCGAAATGAGGGGGTTCCCCCCCAACCCCCCTTTTTTTTTATTTTTACCTATTTTTTTTCACAGAAACTAGAGCCAAAAAAAAAATATCGAAAAAAAAACAATTCGACATTTTTTTTTCGACTTTTTTTACTTTCGAAATTATGTTTTCGAAATTATGACTGGACACCGTTTAGTACCATTGGGGTGACGGGCATGATGCATGTTATAAAAGTGATACTGGCAGGTGCGAGCAGAGATGGGAGTAGTGAAAGACAACAACGAGTCAAAGATTTATTTATTCGTATTTTTAAAGCGCGCTACAGCAGGTGGGCATCGTGACAGTGGAGGGTAAGATGGTTACATGGAAATGTACATTTACAGAGCAATTTAGAAGATTTCTTGCTGTGGAAAGGAGAGCGAGGTTGAAAAGAGATACCAAAAGGGTAGGTACAGGGAGGGAGAGTGGAGGTAGGAAAGAACAGAAGCTTGGTTAAGGATGGGTTTAAATGAAGAAATTGGGCGTGCATCCAGTTTTTAACAGCTGAGAGGCAGGCGGATACATTACATTAGGCTGAAGGGATTTAGAAAAGGTAGAGAAAGAAAATAATGGTTTAGTGTCATCTGCATAAAAGCGGGGGTGGGGGGTGGCAGCTTAACATTTTGATGGAAGGGGACCAAGGACAGAATCCTTTGTGACACCGAATTGAAGAGGACAAGCGGCAAAGCTGGCCAATGAGAACAAAATCTTTCGTTTCGTTGTCCAGTCGCTGGAAAGACAAGAGGAGAACCAACGAAGGACATAACCAGAGAGATAAAGTGAGGCAAGGGAAAACAGGAGGGTGGGGTGATCCACAGTGTCAAATGCCACTGAGATGTCGAAAAAAGTTAAGAACGGAAGATTTGTTGTCTAAGGCAGGATGAAGAAAGTTGGTGACATGAAGGAGGGCCGGGAGAAAGGAGTGGAGGTATGAAAAGACGAGCATAAACAGTCAGCTCCATCAGATTGGAGAGAGGAGAAAGAAGGGAAATAGGGCAAGAGTTAGAGCAAGAGGAGGGGTCAAGGGAGGGCTTTTTAAGAATTTGAATGATGATGGGCTTTTGATTAGAGAATACCCATTCAGTTTTGAGCCCCATTTACGTAAACATCTTCTCTCTTGGCCCACTTGACCCTTTTCGCAAAAGTAGCAGGAAGGACATGTATGTAAGGTTTTCAAAAGGAAATAAAAAGGTCAACCTTTGAAGGCCTCAAGTCTGCTATTTAGGGATATTTTTGTATGCAAACTCCATTAACTTTAAAGCAGTTTTTGTTGGCGGAGACAAATGAAATGACCAAAAGGAAGCATAAAGAATCTACCTATACAATCAAGGGCCTGGACATCTGTAACCCTTAGAAAGGCAACCAGAAACATCGAACTTACAAACTTGGTTTACAGTTCTTATAAAAGGTTCTTTGTCGGCCAATTGTAAAAAAGAATGAGGGACACTTGCATCCCACTTATAGGGATGTTGATGAAGGAGGGGCGTTGTAAAACTAGCACCCTTTAGAAGTCTTCAAACCAAGGCATATTCACCTACCAGAAGATCTGTAGTTGACTGTGATCCGTGGCAATATCTGTTCTACACACAATCCCAATGCGGAAAGAGGCCTTACAATCTTAGAATGCTGTTTAGAATGAGTTAATAGTAACATGATTTCTACCCTTTTGCTCACACCAGGCACCCCAAATTCTTCATGGATTTTTTGATGAGCGGGGCAGCTGTTAGTGAAAGTCCTGGCGGTGCTCATCTGTGCTAGAAATCCTCCAAGCCATGAGAACCAGGTTTTTGGTTGCAACTAGCATCTGTGATTCTCTCACTGCGTTCTTCAGGAAATCGAGAAGCAGTGTCGAGTAATCCCATGTCATGTCTAGAATCATGCGGTACCAAGCCTGGATGGCCGCAATGAAGTATCGTAATGTTTACCACTGTGCATGTAGCAGTAGCATGGGAATCACTGCAAAGGCTAGAAGGCATAATGTATCCCTGGACCAAACTTCTGAAAAATTGCATCGGTTTTCCAGCTGCAGCTGAAATAGTGAGTATTGAGTCGAGAAGCAACCAGATCTAAAATGAATGGACCTCATGTCATTTGAATCTCTATGAACACCTTTTCTGTTAACACCTGAATCTGCAGGATCTTCCCAATCACAGGAACAATGATCTACTTGCTTGTTTTGGATGGCCGAGGATATTTTGCCTGAATCTGAAATTTTCAAGTCCGACAAATTTCACAGAAGGATATGGCTACATCTGAAATATATATATATGTTTTTTTAATTAAGCATTATTTTAGTTTACATTTAAACTTTTTATGCTTTACATATTATAAATAAAAGGAAGGAAAAAAAGGGAAGTAAAAAAATCCTACATTAATCAAAAAAATGCTTTACCCCTGCAGTATGCCCAGTTTAAAAAAAAGAGGTGCTTTTAGTGTCCCAGACCATTACACAGGAAGGTCTTCTTTGTCTGCAATTTTCATAAAGAATTTTTTAATGAATACCAATAGCGCTAACATTTCAGTGGTTCTCCTCCCTTGGCTCAGGTGGTCCCAAAGTTCTTGGAGGTAATGTCATTGAGTGCTGAAAGAGTGGACGCAAGTGCCTCGTTCGTAGGTCATTAAGTGCTCCACACTTAGTTGTTAAGTGTGCAAGAGTTTCCCGAGGATCTTGACAGAGCCGACAAGCGTAGTTACGGACCTGTTCTGGTTTCCGTCTCTACGGAACTCCCCTCGTTGGGTAAAGGTTAAAGCGGAATCTCATAAAGTCTTGCCTCGGAGCAGGAGAAGGAAACTTGCTCAAGTATCTAAGGAGATCTCCACATTTCCTTCTGTCTCGGGATATTTCTACCCCACTTTTCATTAATCGAATCCGTTCTCTTGTAGAAATCCAGTCTTGATCGAATTGTTTTTTTCTTAACCAGATCCGGGTTTGCAATTAGCAACTCTGAAATATTTGTAATCTTGTTCCCCCAAGTTCGTTATTTATGTGTGTGACTGCAGACATTCCCAAAAGTATTGTGCATCACAACCTTTTGTTTTACAAAATTCTGTACTACAAAGTAGCCTTTAAACATTTCAGAACAGTTGATGTCAGTACGGATTCCTGTCAAGAACATTTCACCCAGTGGAAGCATGATCGCACCTTGTCCCCCAACCTAACAAACTGGCATCTGATTCTAAGAGAAGACCTAGAGATTAGCCAAAACTGGCTTGTGCATTCCGTGTCTCCAAGTGTTTTATTCACTATTGTAACTTGGCTCTCGCAACAGAAGAATGTTGGACCCAATCTGAGTAGTATGAGACTGTGACACATTTTAAACTTTTTGTTCTGAGTCCTGTTATGCAATAGTGCCAGAAATGTGCTTGAATATAGAGGTTCTGGCTAAATGTCTCAATGACAATGTTTGGATCATCTGAAGCTGAGAAAGCTCCCTCTTTATTGAAAAATCTTGGACTTGGAAATTTGCAAAGTGCATATGATATGATATAGTTTTATTTATATAGCGCCTATACACAATGTGTTTCAAAGTGCTTCGAGGCAAGTGAGGGAATGAGGGAAAATACAATACCATTCTTACGGCGCCATGAACAGTAAGGATGTGAAATTAACTATCGTACTCAGCGTGATGACATTTCAGATAGTGCAAGAACTAAAACATGGATAAGGAAGGAAGGGGGAGAGTGGGAAGGAAATGGAAACAGACAGGTGACTACTGTACTAGGCCTGACAACATTTCTGGTAGAGCTGGAGAAAAACAAAAGGTGAGGGAGAGGGGTGCATAAAAGGGAGGGGAGGAGCAAAACAAGCAACTATCGACCTATCAGATAGTGCTGGAGGTGGGTGGGGAGAGTGGGGGAACAAGTGAGGGGAGGAGGAAACAGATGAGGTTGCTATCATACTAGGTCCAGGGACGATTCTGATAGAATAAGTGCATAGAGGAAATTAAGGGAAGAAGGGGAGGAGATAGTGAAAGGGAGGAGAGGAGGGGAGAGCAGAGAGTAAGCAGTCAAAAAGAGTGGAGAAGCAAGAGGGGAGAGCGAATACAATTGCACAACAATCTTGGACTTGGAAATTTGCAAAGTGTATATTGCACTGTTTACCAGACAACTGCATGTTCCATGAATGTGCTGCTGTTTTAAGCATTGCTTTTCATAGTGTGATTGATTAACAGGCTTTAGGCTGGATTATGAAGCTGGGTGATGGAGGGGTGACCATGGTGACTGTGTGCCACAGTCTATTTAATGTAGAGTCCTACAGGGAGGGTCCACCAGACTCAACAGCCCATCACTATGTAAGGCATAAACACTTTCCCAGGTCTGCAAAAGCACCCCGTGGCAAGAAGAAAATCGATATCCTGGGTGGGAGATGAACCCACAGCAAGGCCAGAGCTGCAATCCACTTAAGGATTATCAAACTAGAGTTACACGGACGCCCTGTCAGCCAAGGTGGGGAGTGGCGGTATCTAAGCTTTGAGGAATAAAACCCTGGGTTATCCAGATTTCCTCGTACCTCCTCTGAATCCCTAAAATGATACATCTCCATCACAGGGACATGCACCCAAGCTTTACAGAGAATCCCCAGAACCCTTGAGGGTTTCTTCACTCCATCGCAATGACCCTACACCTTTGTTGCATTACTCTCATCATAATGATCAAGTGGCAAATGCCTAGATCTTTATTGGACAAATCTTTATTAGCCCATATGTCTGTTAAATATCAATGCCCACCTGGCTGGCAGTGTCCTTTTAAAGGCTATGGGACAGGTAAGGAGCTCGCACTGGAAACCTGTAAAGTCACTGTTTCGGTCATCTTAGAAATCCCCTCCTTTATTGAAACAATCTTGGACTTGCAATGAGTCTGTCACATCATTTGCCATACAACGTAATTGTCTGTTCATGTTTCCCTGTGTTTGGGATTGCTGTGCATGGTTCTATGACATCAGAGTTCAGCCTGGGTGATGAGGCTGGGTCGACTATGTGGGCTTGGTGCCACACCCTATATGATGAAGGGTGTGGAGGATGTATACTGGGAGGGTCCGCCACGTTCCACAGAGTATCGGCAACTGAGGTGGAAACATTTTCCCAGCACCAACAAAAGGTGGAACCAGGGACAGGGAGAGAATTCGCCAATAGCGGAAAACATGCCTAAACAATCAGCATTCAACAATGGTCCCATGCCAGAGAAACAAACAGAAGGCTTGCTTGTGTGTCAAAGTGATATTAAAGTATTCACAACAGAAGAAAGCAGCCGTAGTGGATGCTGCATTGTTAAATCCATAATGGCCAGCCAAACCTGTTAAGACCCATTGAATGTTGTCAAATGAGTGTTGGTGCAGCTGTGGAAAGGTTTTAAAAATCAGCAGCCATATAAGCAAACTCCAGTTGATGCTGAGGGTGGGCGTTGCAAGGATCAAAGTGGTGGTTATCGGGAGCAGAGAGGAAGAGAGGGGAGCACGCAGGAGGGAGGTGGCAGAGAACTAACAAGAGTGCAGAGAGGATAAAAAATTGAAAAAGTGCAAGAGGCGAGGAAAGATCTCAAGAAGGGACTAGAAAGAGAAGGTTGTGAAAAGAAGAGTAGAGTTGATAGATATGGAGAGTGTAATGGGAGATGGTGAGGAAAGCAAAGTAGAAAGTGGACTGGCATAAAGAGTGGAATAGTGGGAGGAGGTGGTGGAAAGGATATAGCTAGTTTGGAGATTCAGAGAGTAGAAAGTGAAGGAAGGGGGCAAAGGAAAGACATAAGTAAGAAGGAATAGAGGGGAGTGAAGAGCAAGGAGATGGCATCAAAGTTCCCATTACCAACACCCAAACCCTTAACATCCATGTGATCTATCGCCCTCCAGGCCCATTAGGTACTTTCGATGAGGATCTTAACACTATCCTATCGACTAACCTAAAAAACTCTACATGGGTGCTCACATTGGGAGACTTCAATTTGGGTTTCAACAACCCCACGACCAAGCCGCCATCACCACGCTGAACACCCTGACTGAATTAGGATTTACTCAAAGAAGCCTACAACCCACCCATGACAAGGGGAGAATACTTGACTGGGTGGCTGACTATAATTGCCTAGCTAACATCACTGATATCTCTCCACTAGCCTGGACCGACCACCACCTGGTATCATTCCTGCTGTCCACCACCAGACCCCCTCCTCTGAAGTCTAGTAGGGCCCCACCCACTCTCACAAGAAACAAAAAGAGCATCACGGCAGAGAGACTCATCCCCAACCTTCTCCCCACACTTAACTCACTCCCTGACGACCTGAATCCTGAGAGCCTAGTCGAGGAATATAATAAAATTATGTCCACCTCCCTGGACTTAATCACCCCTCTCAAACTTAGTAAGCAAGCCCAAAACACACTTGAACAACTGGTACACACCATTCCTCAAAAGCTTAAGACAGAAAAAAAGAAATTGTGAAACTATTTGGAAAAGAGACCCATCAGTAGCCAACAAAATCAAATTCACCAAACTAGCGGCCATGCATAAAAAAGAAATCATCTTAGCCAAACGCACATCCTTTGACTCCTGCATCTCCCAAGCCAGTTCAAACATGAAGGAACTATTTTCTATTCTGAAAGAAGTGGAAACCCCTATAGCACCACCAGACAACTGCATCAAGGATAAGAACTGGTGCACCGACATCCAAAATGCCTTAGCTAACAAAATCGCCACGTTACAAAATAAAATATCCTGCAAAAAAGCATCTTTGAATAACCCTGCCCTGTCCAAGCTACCAGAGAAGCAGACTACAAGTGAACATACCCGATTCAATTTCACAAAAGTGACCATCCTCGAAGTCGAGAAAATCATCTTGTCGCTTAAGCCTTCTAACTGCCAGGGAGACCTATGCCCAGCTCAGCTTATAAAAGACGCTGCCCGTGACCTCTCCCCATTTATCACAAAGTTAATCAATGCCTCCTTCGCCACTGGGTCCATCCCAACTAATCTAAAACAATCCTGGGTTCTACCTCTACTAAAAAAACCCTACTCTTGACCCAGCTACCCCCACTAATTACAGACCCATAACAACGGTACCGTTCCTCCTGAAAATCCTGGACAAGGTAGCCTATGTTCAAATACAGAAGCACTTGGAAGAACACCACCTGTTAGGAGCCAGACAATCAGGCTTCCGACCCCAACATGGGACTGAGACAGCTCTCATCGACCTTAAAACACAGATCGATCTGCTCAGATACAGTGGCCAAGCAGCGTTACTCCTCCTCCTTGACCTTTCTGCAGCTTTCGACCTGGTCGACCACTCGGTCCTTTGCACCCACCTACACACGGCTGCCCATTTCTCCCCCAAGGCCATTACATGGATTAGATCCTTCCTCGATGGCAGAACCATGAGGGTTTTTTGCCCATAGATGCTGCAGACCCTATACCCATCACCTGTGGCGTACCTCAGGGATCCTGTGTCTCCCCTACACTGTATAACATATTCACCAAGCCCCTTTTCGATGATTTAGATCATCTCGGTATCACCTACACTAAATATGCAGATGATACTCAGATCCTCCTTCCGCTTTCTGGAGATTATGGAAAGGATTTGGCCTTGGTGAATAGGGTTTACATCATCATCCAGGCATGGATGGGCACCCACGGTCTATGCCTGAATGATGATAAAACTGAACTCATCACCTTGGGTACCACTGCCAGCCTAAAGAAATTAAGCCCAGCTTACTCCTCCTTCATGATTGATGGCAACATCATCAGAGTAGGACATGAAGTCAAAACACTG
This sequence comes from Ambystoma mexicanum, assembly GCF_040938575.1. NCBI lineage: Eukaryota > Metazoa > Chordata > Amphibia > Caudata > Ambystomatidae > Ambystoma > Ambystoma mexicanum. The sequence continues at coordinate 1,051,517,748 of NC_090933.1, read as the reverse complement.
GGCTTCTTCTTGGATTCCAACTTCTCCTTTAATAGACAAGTGAACTCACTAGCCTCCTCCACGGCTTACACGTGCAAATTGATCCGCACAGCCAAACCCTTTCTATCCGTCACCAGCTACCTAACCTTGGCCCGAGCCCTCATACTATCCCGCTTAGACTACTGTAACACGCTTTATCTTGGATCCTCCAAAGCCGTTACTAGCAAGCTTCAAACCCTCCAGAATAATGCACTTAGAGCGGCTTTGGGCATCTCCAGAAGAGACCACATAACAGTACACAGCCAGCAGAACAATTGGACCCCCATTAAAGACAAAATCTCCCTTAAAACTGCCTCACTCACCCACAAGTCCCTTAATAACGCGGCCCCCATCTACTTGACGGACAGATTTCACAGACTGACATCCTCGAGACCGACAAGATTAGCATATAGAGACTGCCTCTCCGTCCCTAACTACAAACGCTCTACCATAGGAGGGAACAGCTTTCCAGCGAAAGCGGCGAAACTGTGGAACTCCCTACCACCCACTCTTAGAATGGACTTACCCTACCAAAACTTCCGCTCCAAGTTGATGTCTTGGCTGAAGACAGCCGCCATCTAAACATACTGAACCAGGACGCCTCTCCCTCCTTTCATCCGATTATGCAATTGTTAACTGTATATATGTATATACTGTGTGCTCTCCTACATTATTACTGCGTATATGCCATGTATATATTTTACTGTCTGTAACTAAGCTTCGCAAATTCTTGTATCTGCTGCGCCCTGTTACCCTCGGGTATTCCGGCGCATTACAAATAATAAACCAAACCAAACCATGAGTGAGAAGACAGAATCATCCAGTGAAGAAGGGCTGATTTTTGTGGGTGTTTGAGGAGAAGAAGAAAGCTGAGCAGAGCAAGATTGGAGCAGATCAAGGGGTTTAGATGGGATGAGTGGAAGGGGCATCTAATCAACTCATGCTGGCAATGACTATGACAGAGTTTCTCACCAGCTCTCACCCTAAGATATTTGGCCACTGTGAAATCTGGCAAAGCCTGAGTCGGGTGTGGTATCACCTGTAACAAGTCGGGCCCCTCGAGTAGAAGAAACTAACCAAGACGAAGTAGTGCTGGGGATGCTTAAAACCCAAATTGACTGTGAATTCATTTTTCTTGACTGAGCAAACGACTCCAGTTCACAAAACATGCTGGAATTGCTCCCCTTTGTATGTTTTTGAAAGCCCTTCACTGAATTACCAATAAATCTGTATGAATACTTTTTTATTAGTCCTGAGTTGTCAGTCAATCCTTTGGCTTTGACAGGCGGCCGGCTGGGCCCTGTAACCTCGGCCCTAACACAAACCATGGGCTGAAATATTTGCCTCTGTGATGTTTGGGAGTTACCCAGATCTGTCAATGAAGAGACAAAAATTCGAATCTTTTTCAATGCCATCCCTTAATAAAACAATCACTGCAATCAGCCACGTCTTGTCATTCTGAAAAACCCACCCATTTAGGGTGGAGTGTCATTAAGAAACCCCTCTGTCTTTCTATAATAAGTGAATCATTATGCCGTCTATAGAGCATAATAAGGCCCTTCAGGCCCACACACTATTTAGATTGGGGCCTAAAGGTTTGTTGTTAGTCCTGCCCACCTCTGCTCGTTGTAAAGTCTTTAAGTATTTATTAGCCAATTATGTTGTCCATGCTCTATCAATGCCTTTGGAGAGTTCCTTTCCAAATCTCGAAATATAATTGGTAGTTTAGGGGCAAGTATTGGGGGAAGTATGTTTTACACCTCTCAGAAGGCTTAGGTCATTCTACCTTTATTTTCTTTCTCACAATGCTGTCTGATTATTTTCATAGAGTGTTGTGGGCGAATCCTTCCATGTGGAGCAATGTGAAAGTAGTTAGGGTGGGCCAGGTCAAAAGGGTTAAAATGCAGGTCCCCCAAATGGCCTACAACACCTTATGTGTTTGGAATGGAACAGAAAGCATAATCATGTGGATTCATTTGCAGGGTGTCAGGGATACATACAAACATGGGTGGGGGAAGTTGTGGGTGCCCCTTAAGCAGGTGTTCTCCACTATTCATCCACAGGCAGTGAGAGTAGGCCCTTGTCAAATCTCATACTCTTGACATGATATTGTGCTTACCCTAAAACCAGGGGGTGGGGAGGCACTGGGGAGAATCAAGAGTGGCCTGTCACAGGCACTCCCTGAGCACCTCAGTCCTAGACTCTTTATCTATGGCCATACCCTTTTGGTTGTCATCCCAATGTTTTCTTTGGTAGGATTAGTACATTCCTGGGGCCTTCTGTGAGAAACCTGAAGGTGTCTCACCCGCTAGTCCCCGGGGATCTGTCATCCAGGTGGCCAGGACACGGCCATCACTTTTTGACCAGTTCCTGGGGGTGGACCAGTGCAGGAGGATCATCTTTATGAGGGGTCTTCGGGGAGTGGAAGTGGGACACCGGATGGCGAGGTGCGGTATCCCCTTCCTTATGACATCTTTTCCCCGTCCTGCCCGGTAGGATACGCAGAAACTCTACCCCCCACCCTAACACAAACACTTTCCCACAACATGAATGACAACGGGCCAATATCCAAGCCGTTTACCAGACATGCCACAACGCACCGGTGAGGCAGAGTCCGGCAATTACAGACAACTGCACACATCTGACCACCCTTTCCCTTCCTCATAGGGATAAAAGGCAGAGCACACAAGCACACTCCGAGCATGGCCGAATGCATGAGGAAGCAGCCATTCCAAGACGGCAGTTCAGACAGAGGATAAAGGCAGCGAGACCTGAAAGGACGTCAAGAAGGGAGCCAACGAGTTCAGCACAACCAGTGATTCGGAAGAACCTGATAGTTAACCTGACTGTATTATGCTCAAGGTTGCATTGGCAACATTAAGAAGCTAAATAGACAAGAGGTCTTTTGTGAACAAACTTGGTATAAGAGACCGAGTGGTCTGGCGCCACGTGCGCGCTCAGTCGAATGGTCTCTGGCTGGTACCCCTCTCCTGAACAAAGACTGTTTTGAACATTGTGAGTAAAGAAACTACAAATGCAAAGAGGCCATAGAGAAAGCCGCGCTCTAAGGTGTTAATGTGGTCATACAAAGGTCAAGTCAAATCCTTTGTACAATCGAAAGTCCTTGACACATTGCAGATGTTTTTGTTGTTACAAATTGGTGTTTGTGCCCGGCTGAGGGGAACACCGTGCGAACTGTAATGGTAAAAAGCCGGCACTTGCCGTTGTCTAAGAGAGTGACCCAGCGAGACAAACTCGCCCTTCGGAGGTCTCAGTTTGTATCGGTAAGCGCTCTGGTTGATCTGAGCCCGGATGAGGGAGACCTAATCTGAACCTTGTGCTATTGTTTAAAAAGAGACTTTAAGAGTTACGAATGTCATAGAAGAAGAGAAAAGCTAAGTAAAGCAAACTGTGATACAGGGGCAAGTGTGAACCCGATTAAGGGATGCCTGCAAATTCAGAGTGATGGTAGAACTTTGTGAAGCCTGACTGGGGGCTTAAGATGAAGCCTGACTGGGGGATTAAGAGAAAGCCCGACTGGGGCTGAAAGCGAAGGTAAGTGAGTCTTGCATCATGTGAAAACACCTATGAACATTCTGATGACAAGTGTGAACCCGACTGAGGGATGTCCACAGTGAGTGGTTGGTCTGAACTCGACTGAGAGAGAGGCTTACAATTGAGAGAAGGATCGGAACCCGGCTGAGGGGGATCCAACGGTGACATGTATTCACCCCACGTAAAGATTACCCGAAGGAACTTTTGTTTTGGTATATCAGGCCCTCTGAAGCAAGAGACTTTGCATAAGAAGGGCACAGAAGACCCGGATACTGGAAAAGGAACTGTAACATCCTTGCTCGAGAAGCCCATGAGTGTGCTGTGCTCCAGAGTCCCACCTTGTCCCGTGCTAGAAAACGTGGGGAAGGGAGACCCCGGCGATAACATCCTGACTTATCATTTTTGTGAACACTTCTTTCTTTTCTTATGAACGTTATCCGACTCTGGGGTTGGCAATAGGTTTCTTAGTATAAGCCCTTTTTAGTTGACTAGACTCCACTTGGACAGTAATATTATTTAGGTTTAGATTAGGTGTTTATCTCACCCATTTTACAGTTTAATAAACACCCTTGAACTGTGATCACTTGTGTCTGTCTTGCTTTGATACCATGCCTTTCTTACAGTAGCCATTGCAGCAGGCACAGCTCTTTTGCTTTCAGTGGTGGCGCTCAAGAAATCGAGTGACTGGTGAAGTATCAATAAATAAAATACTGTGACAAATCCATCGGATCCCTCACTGAAACCCTGCCTAATGTCTCCTCCCAGGTGTCCAGGGAAAGACAGACGCTCCCCGATCCTGACCATGGGGGTGGTGTACTGCGGGAGATCCCGTGGGATGAGACTCAGTATTTGTTCTTTGAAAAGAAAAACCTCTTAAAATTGCCAAATCAGGTAATGGCTTATTGCCATTATGATGTATTTGATCCACATATAAAACCTGTGGCTCTGGGCACAAACACCATAAAACCTGAAATACTCCCTCCTCCAAAAGGTATAATATAAAAGGATCTAGAAATAGTGCCCTAAGTAAATTGTCTTCCTTTGTAACAACACATTTTGATGGTCCGTCTTTAAATATTTCTAAGGGAAGTAAATCTACGCGTAAAAGCAAGAAGTTATTGAAAGAATAAGTACTGGGATGAGGAAGATGACTGAATAGTTATGATGTAGTAGTAGTATGGTAATTAAGCCAACAGCCCACACCTGAAGGAACCTGGGAGGCATAAAAAGCCCCCTCAGGTGCAGGCAATGAAAAGGAGCTGGAACTGTGAATGGAGTGGGTGCAGTAGTAGCAGACGCAGAAAAAAAGAACGCACAATATTGGCAAGCCCATCAGAAGTTGTAGAACCAGAGGGATGCCGGAACGTGGGTACAGCAGATTTCACCTGCTTGTTCTGAGAGGGTCCTGTTCCCCAAAATATGAAGTGCAGAGGTTGCACAGTGGAAGGCATGCAGGAAAGCTGCCTTTCCCCATGTGAGCCTGATTGCAGCGGTTGCCGTGCTGACGACGTGTCAGAGACCGAGGCGATGAGCTGTTGTCAAGCCGTGGGTCTCAGGAGCAAGAGGGGCTCCTTAATAGAGTGGCCAGGCCGTAGTAAGGGAGTGGGATCCAAGTGACCTAGAAGCAGTAGAAATGGTGCAACTTGTGGAAAGAGGATACCAGAGCTGGTAAGTGAAACCTGGCATTCTGAACCTTGGCGCGAGCACTGCTGGCAACATTATCCAGTTTAATGTCACTTGCGTAGAAGTCGAAGCAAGTAGACGTTCTTCGTTACAAGGAGACAATGGAAAGTAGCACTCGCATGTGATTAGAACTCTCTAACTCGCGTGAAAGCAAACACTGCTGAAAGCCATTGTTAAGCCCTTAAACTTAATGAAGAAGTGGTCATGTGTCTCTCATTAAACAGAATGAACACTGCGAAGAACGGATGTCCAGCATTTAAACATTTAAGAGCTGTGTATGTGTGGGTCTAATTTCCTTTTCTAAGTGAAGAGTGAACTTTACTTCTTTATTCATACAAACACCTGTTGTTCATAAAAGAAGCTGAATGTTTAAATATTGTATCTGCAGTTGGAGAGAGTGCACACATTGCACAAATCTAGAGTATTCCCTTACTGTGATTGAAGGCAACCCTCTGAAAGCCAGAAAACTGTCCAACAATTCCTGTTGCCCAATAGAAGTTCAGTCATGCCTAAATTAGCCAAGAGAGTGGCACTAAAGCTTCTGGGTAATTATTTGGCTAACAGTTGCCAGAGAAGTGAAAGCCAAGTTGGAAAAGGGAACCCTTGTTCCTTATATAAATTACTTGCCATTATTGTCAAAAACTGTAGGAGAAGGAGATAAGTGAATCCTAAAATCAATCTTAAGTTCTTGTGGTTGCAGGTAGATGAGAGCCAAAGAGGCTGCCCTTTTTGGAGATAGATATTCAGAGGAAGAGTGCCTTGCCTATTTGAAGGTGTTTCAGTGCCTTAAAGTGAATCTTGTCAGAACATGTCTTAAATTACAAAGTACTGAAATTGTGGTGGTATATCTGGTTGTCAGTAGATGTAAGACTTCAGTAGTACAAATGAAGTGGAAAGCTGTGAGGCAAAGGAGAATGTCCTCATGGTAAACTCGAGTGAAGTTGTTGAAGTAGAAGCAGCAGCACTGTGAAGTTACCCTGGCAAATATACCTGTGGTAAATCCTAATCTTGTGAATTAGGTTATAATGGCTGTTAATCAAGACTGGTGTTTTACTACCGCTTACAGACGTTGTATTTCTTTTGAACTGTCAACTCCTGTTGTATAACTGGAGGTGGTGACAAAACATAATGAATGATAAAAACATTGATGCTATACTGAGTAAGTGATAAGTCTTTATTTCACCAAGAAGAGTTTTGTTGTTGTTGTAGCTTTGGTTAACAAAACTTTACTGTGACTTTGAAATATCAAGAACTGACTTGACTTTGCCATCTATCTGGATTCACCATTTTCTTTTGATGAACATTGGAACTGAAATCTATCTTGAATCCTGGAAAAGGGAGTTCACCAAGGTTATACAAAGGTTATCAAGAGACAGGGAAAATAATCATTTGTTATTTTAATTGCCATATATTTTCTTTGTGCATGTGATTTAGTGTTTAAGTGTGAGGGCCAGACATCCTCTGTTTTCCCTCAGTTTTGCTAGGCAGGGAAATCTCGATCAGAGTAGGGATAGTGAGGTTATATCATTTAAACCATATTAAAATGGCACGTTTTGAAAAAGGAACAGTTGCCTGCCTCACATTGCTAACCCCTCACAATACTTTTGGCGCCTTTAGCTTTGAACTGGGGCAGTCTCCATGTCTTGAGTTAGGTGTTACAAAAGGCAGCACTTTTTCACTGGCTTTTTCGGTGCAATATTTCTCCAAACAGTTGAATCATCTATGTCACACTTGAAGAAGCAGTTCAACTTTTTAGCACTTCTTGCTTTAAATTTAGGCAGTCTTCTTTTGCCTTTAGTTTTCCATACGGAAAGAGCGGAATGACTCAACAGAGCTAGGTCACCCAAGAGAGGTAAGCAGCCAAAGACAGCCCATAGGTGTGAGATGCCTGAAACATCTGAGAAATCTGTGAGAGCTTGGATGCCTTAGAAAGATTATTAGTGAGGTGGGGTTGAGTGGAGCATGGTCTGCCATGGTGAATCCTTGCTGCAGTAACTCTTCTGCCCTATTTGCTGGAGGCGCAGTACATTGCAGAGCACTGCTGTTGGAACCCTTATCAGCCTCATAATACCACAGAGTGGAGCACAGTGAGGCGAGTGGAGCGTGGTCTGCCATGGCCGCTGTATTCACCAGGTACTTGTATTGATTTTTTAAATGCTCTCTTGAATGGGAGCTGATCTTGGTCATTTCACAGCTGTGGCGGCCTCTTGACTATCGTACACAGCTAAATTATGACCTGCTTCCACTGGGTAGGAGTGTAAGGCCATGCCAGCAGTTTGCCGAAAATACTCACTGTGCAGTAAAGATCACTCAGCTGGCCCGCAATCGAAAAAAAGTGCCAAGAATGTCTCTCACGACACAGAAATTATGGTGGCTGAAAAATACACCCTATGTAGTATCTTGAGCTGTATCAAACAAACTCTTGAAGAGATTGCAATTTCACGTGGACACATCAGTGTCAGTATCCAGTCCTCCAGTTCAATGGTCCCCACACCCGCCTGCTATTTTGCTTTAAGGCTAGACAGATCCGGTGTAGCAAAAGCAGTTATAACATTGTAGAGTGTGGAAGTGACCTTGGTGGGTATGCGTTTTAAAAGAATGTTACACTCTTGTGGCATACATTGTGGCATGTCTGATAGTAAGGGAAGATGTATGTGCAGTGTATGGGTAAGTTCTGGATAGTGGTATTGTTCTGTCCAGACCTGCGTTTCAGTTCCTCAAAAGGAATGATATTACCTTCAATGATTGTCTCCCACCACCATTACCCGGCTCTCCACCCATTCCAGCCAGGCCGGTAGTTTGTCCACTTCAGGCAGGTTACTGTTTTTCATAAGGGTTATATCAGAGTCACCTTTTTGTTCCAGTCGATGTATTTGTGTGCCTCCCTCCATGTTACTGCTGTGTGTGTCATCATCATCGTGGGGGGGGGGGAGGACCTACCGAGGGGTTGATAAAGGTTCGTAAGTGGCGTCACATCCTACAGCCCTAACACCTCTGTCCGGATATGTGGAAGTTCCTGGTCTCCATGAAGCACGTCATTAATGACCATCATTTTACCTGCTCAGTAGTATGATTTAAGGTGTGGTAGCCCTATGCCTCCTTCCCAGAGTGAGCGTTGCAGTGTGCAGGGAGCGATTTGTGTCTCCCTCCCCACACAAAATCTCCGAGAGCGTTATCAACCCTATGGAACTCCAAGTCAGGGATTCGTAAAGGGGCATTTTGCATAATGTACAGAAAGCTTGGTAGTGCCAGAATCTTGAAAAGGGCCGCTCTGCCCAGTAAGGTCAGTGGGAGTAGTGTCCAATGCCGAACATCAGTAGAGAACCATTCAGTTATCGGGTGTAGGTTGCGGGGGAGAGATTCGGAGAGATCTACCCTAATTTGAATCCCTAAGTAGCAGAAGTGGCCCCGTTCAATAAGATATGGGCAGCATGGTGGGAGTATGTGGTCCGCTCCTTTGATTGGAAAAAAGACAGACTTGCCCCAGTTGACTCGTAGTCCACCAAATGTGCATCTTACCTCTTCTCCAGCGAAACCATCTCGGAGGAGCTTCTTACCTGTCGTCCAGTGAAACCTTGTGGAGAAGCATCTTACCTGCACAGCCAGCCAAACCATCACGGAGGCGCAACTTACCCGTTTTCTCCATCGGAACCAGCTGAATCATCGCTGAAGCGTCTTTTACCTACTCGCAGTGACACTGTGAACGACCAGAGCGCACTCACCTGGCTCGTGGAATACAACCACCGACTGCACGCCTTACCTGACCTTCAGCTCAGACACCAACTCAGAAGTTCTACACGGCCAGCTTGGTCGCGGTCGCAGGCATCCTTCACCCGCTGCCAGGCCTGCGCACTGCAACTCTTCTCCAAGCGCCGCCAGACTATACCTGCAGGAGGAAAGAACAAATAATGTTAGAAACCTAATAGAGACATTTGCTAAGGTCGCGCCCCATGGCATCTAGCGCTTACATTTGGATTCCAACTAGTCATCTTCTTGGGAACACTTCGAAGTCCTCCACCAGCGCAATGGCTCCGCTGGGCACCATCACCTATAAGGGAGAAAGGGACATTATTAAGAGTATGAACTTAAATCATGTGACAAGACATTAATACTTATAGGAACAATAATCATCACAAAAACTCCTACCTTCAAAGTGGTTCGCTCACAGCCGGACTGGGCCACCACATCTATGGACCAGTGGAGCAACTTGGTCATCTTGAAGCGCCCCTGCTGTTGAGAAGCAGGACGGAGTGCGCGCCCTAACTATATATCAGGGGCAGTACCAGCATCTAGAACTGGGGGTGAGCAGCAGCTGGGGGTGAGAACCGATTCCGGGGAGCAGAATCCAGGGAGGGTTCCGACTGTGCCCCAACGTCCCCGCAGAGACCAGGTGAGCCTGACAAAAACATATAACACCCCAAAAAGTTAACCTAAGCGTAATTTACCGTAAATAGCGTTGATCGAACCAACCAAACTTGGGGGGGGTGCACTGGATTACACAACTATTCTCGAAGTCGTGACAGCCCAGTGGTATATTTGTTCAGTCATCAGCCAGCATTAGGTTGTCAGTGTCATTGCTGTCATAATGTACTTCAGTTTTGCCACATTCGGGTATCTTCTACAGGTGCAGCCATGTCTGGTTCTGCAGATCCAGTCATTGCCCTGGGGGATTTTATTGGGGCGGGACCAAGCTTTACCACTCACACCCTTTGTTTCTGGTCCCCAGTCACCCTCCAGATGTTGTTTGGGCCATCTCTGTGCTTCTCAGGGTTCAGTAAAGTGCACTGTGGTGTCTTTATGATAGATCATCAGTTGCGCCGTGAATAGTAGACCATATTTTACATTGATGGAGTATAAGCGTTGCTTCAGCTGATCAAAGGATTGTCTGGCACGTTGCACTTTGTGAGTTTAGTCTGGGAAGAAGGTGATCCGAGATCCATTGTACGTGATTGATCCTTTTGCAAAGGCAATATGGAGCAGCGCGTCATGGTCTCTATAGTTCAAAAATCTTGCAATGGCTGTGCGCGGTGGTGCACCCGGGGTAGGCCTCCCTGATGGCATGCGGTGAGCCCTCTCAACCAAAAAGAAGTCTGAAAAGGTCTTGGGCGCAAATATGTCCACCAGCCAGTGTTCAAGGAAGAGCTCCATACTGGGCCCCTCCACATTCTCAGGAAGCCCCAGGATACGTACATTGTTGCGTCGTGATCTGCCCTCTCCTTCCTCAATGCGGTCTTCCATTGCCTTGAGTCGTGTCATTTCTTTCGAGATTTGTTGAGCCCCTCCTCAGCTTCGGAGATGCAGTGTTCCGCCTCTCCTGTACTGGAGGACAACTTCTGGAAACCATGTCGTAGAAATTACACATCCACGCTGATGCCCCCCATTTTCTTTTCTCACTATTACAGATATGTCACATTGTGTTGCTTGGTCAGCTGGAGCATTGTCAACACTTGTTGCATATTGATCCATTTCGCTTTGGGTGGAGGTCTTTTTTGGTTTCTTTGACTATGATGTGTGAATGTGCCAGATTAGAATAACATCCAAGTGTGTTTTATAATGTAGATATGATCACCCTAATGGTTGCACCCGTAGCCAGTTGTTAGTAGATCCTCTAATAATAAACCTCAAGGGTACTGTGACTCAAGTTGGAGGGGTGACAATTCAGGACAGTCTCTGTGTTCACTGGTGCCCAAAATGGTGATTTGCGAGTTAGATGTCGTGGTCTTGCAGCAGGTGGAAGTCTGGGCTCTGCTATACTGTTAGGCTGATGGAAACATGATGTCGGGCAGAGATGTGCCGATAAAGCTGCAGGGCCAGGATCACGTTCTTCCTTTTAATCAGCAGGGTATGGCATAGGTCAACTGATCTGTGTGTGTTACAGATTGTGTATTATATTAGAGTGTCAGAGGAGTGCCTACTCAGGACAGTCTCTGTATTCACTGGTGCCAAGAATGGCAGTTTATGCATTGGATGTCATGGTCTTGATGCAGGTGGAAGCCAGGGCTCCACCATACAGTCAGGCTGAGGGAATCGTGATGTTGGGCAGAGATATGCTGTAAAAGCTGCAGGGTCAGGATCACAGTTTTGTCTTTAATCAGCCGGGTGTGGCATAGTTCAACAGATCCGTGTGTGCGTTACAGATCACATATTATATTAGACCCAAAGAGCTGTAACAGTGCGCCTCTTTGATATTGTCCACCTCCCAGGTCCGTCTCTCTCTCGGGGAGATAGAGTGCCAAGGTGCAAGACAGTCCCACATTGCAGCACAGCCTGTGTTCTTACCGGGTCTGCACTGTTCTGTTCCTGCCGAGTCAGTGCTTCTGTTGGCTTCGGCAGCAGTCTGGCGGGCGCACGGATGCCTGGATTGGCACCCTGCTTTATTTCAGTGCTCTGGTTGGTGTTATAGAGAACCCAGACCTCCGAGATCACTGGTCCAGGTCTACAAGCGCAAGGTGGTGTACGCAGCCTGATCCACCGCCTCGGTAAGTTCCCACCTTCAGGTAGCCGATCCTCCAAAGCGGCCTGCAGACTCTGAGGCTGTTTACAAGATGACGGCCGGCGGTGGCCGATCTCTGGTCCTCAAGAGTAGCCATTATTGCCTTCAGCCTTGCGTTCCCCCCCCCCGGCGGTCTTTTAATAAACAGCGGAGTTGTGCCTTGAATGTCTGGCAAAAAAGCAGGATATCAACCAGGATATTCGCGGCTCCCACAGAGCTGCCAGCAGACACATCCTTGCTCTTCCATTGCAGAACATTGCCCCCAATCTGACAGATTCTTGAACAGGGTCTACCAATTTATTAAATCTGTAGGTCCAACTGGTAAGGTGATGCAAACTGGTCAAATTAAATCTAGGTCTGAAGTGTCTCCGGTTACGGATGAATTGGTTAATAATATTGTGGCAATAGATTGTGCTTCGCTGTGTTTGGGCTCTGAAGTGGCGCATAAGTGTGCATAATATGGCTCACTCGAATACTGATGAAATCGAGATATGGAAAAGGAAGATACCTGCCTGATCATTAGGTCCTGGAATATGAGGGGCTTTAGTTCCTTTGTTGAAAATCCTTTGGGTATAAACTATTCTATATCGGCAGATATATTTCTTCTTCAGGAAACATGGTTAATGAATGACTTTCATCTGGATGGCTAGGAAGTACATCAAATTTGTTCTCAAAGAAACCCTACTGACCGACCTTATGGAGTCCTAATTATGGGAATTGCCTCACATCTAAAATCCACTATATTTATGTACCATCTGCAATGCCAGTTTGTTCAGGCAATCTGTGTCCAGTGGAATACTGTGGATACTGATTGCACTTCACTTTTTATAAATATTTATGATCCTCCTTGTGATGTAAAAACAGGTCATTATTGGCCATGTGGAAGTACTGGTAGAGGCTTGGTCCATTAAACATGACCGTGACCAGTTTCTTATTATAGGAGACCTTAATTTTCATAGAGTTAGAGGTTTAATCTTTTAAAGACTTGCGTGGAAAAAATAATTTGGTTTGCTGGCTATAGTTTAAGAAGAATCGAATTAATGACAAATAGGAATGCCTGGCTGAGTTTTGTTCATTCTTATCAATTCATTTGATTGTGACAGATGATGAGGGAATTTTGCATACTTGGTCTAATGGCATTAGGTGTGCATGGATCGACTAGCTAATTAGCAGCTCTGCAGATTTTGCATGCTGTAATAAATTTAGCCTGATTTCAAATGAGTTAAGCGATCACGTAGTGCTAGAATTTAGTATTTGTCAAAGTCACCTAGGACTGTATGGGTTAATAATGCAGGAAACTGCTTGAGATGGCCTGAGAGCAGCCTACAGAAATTTAGTGAAAGCATTCTGTTACTACTAATTAATAAAAAGTCTCTTAATTTCTCTAATTTGGCACAGTATAATGATATTGTGACTTTGAATTATGACCAGTTTGTAAACAGACAACTGAATAGAATGGTCATAATAGGCGGCAATCAGACAATGTATGATCCGTTTCTGGTGCTTATAAGAAAGGAATTAAGAGCAAACATAAGGGTAACAAAAAAAGGCCTTAGTGATAGATTGAAGCAGCTAAATCATATTAAGAAAATACAATTGAAATGCGAAATTGGTATAGACTGAATAGAGGATCCAAAACTTCCATTCAGTGGAAGACTATGTATAGTGCCCTTAAGGAAAAGGATTCCCGCACATTTTGGCACATATTCCAAAAATATAACACTTTAAAGCTGGCTAAACGAGCAATTAACCCTATCCAAAATGACAAATGGGGAGATTATATCTTGAAATGTTTATTATCTTATCAAGTATACTTACCCAAAGCTAAATTGGATTATTGGGCAATTAAAGATAACCCCTTTTTTGTAATTACACAGTATGAGATAGAATAGAGAACATAATTGGACGTTTAAAACCTTATAGAGCCCCTGGCAATGACAGGCAATCAAATGCCTTGTTTAAATAAGATCCTTAAAAAATGGGCCTGCGTATTAATAGTGATCTACTTTGAAATTATTAGAACAGGGTTAATACCTAAAAGCTGGAATAGTGCGATATTGGTACCAATTTATTAAAAAGGGTCTTGGGACTTCCCATCTAATTATCGCTTGCTAGCCATGCTAAATGTGAGTGCAAAGTACTTCTCACAGCTACTATTATATTATATGAATAAGTGGGTAAAAGAATACAATATATTGAAAAACCAGCAATTAGGTTTTAGAAAAGGATCTGGAACGGTTGCAAGTTTTTGGACGCTGATGTATTTTATTAGGACGACCCTTAACAATTAGAGTAAATCCCTTTACATCTGCTTTATTGACTATACAGAAGCGTTGACACTGTAAACTGCTTTAGCCTATGAGCAAGATTGTTTACCTTGTGAAAAGTTTATATACGAATACTTAGATAGAGATGAGAACCAATCAGCAAGGGATACCAAGTGACCCTATCCGGGTTAATCATGGGGTTACAGCCATCCATTTTGCAGTAGGTGTTCACCATTTGAAGTTTTTCAAACACAAACAAACACCACCAAAAGGCTCTTTTCAGAGCCACCACTTCCTCCCAGAGAAAAGTGCAATGGTTATGATAGGGCAGCACCCCCAAAAAATAAATGTCAGCGGACTCCTAAAAAATGCACAGGGCCCTGCTCCATTTATTTGCCACTTCTATTTTTAAACTGTGAAAGGCGGCTCTGAAAAGAGCCTTTTTTTTGGGGGGGTGGGCGGTTTGTTGTTTTATTTTTTGTTTTTTTTTTACACACGACACACTAGGAAAGGAGGGGAAAGGAGGGTAAGGAAGGGACACCAACCACGGGGATATGAAAGGGCACGTGGAGAGAGGAAGATGTAGGGTGGGCCTTATTCAGGTAGTGGGCAGTTCTTCTCCTGCTCCTTGACCGCAGTCTCGAAAGCACTCCGAAGATTCTCCCCCTGCAGTGTACTGCGTCGCAGTACATACACAATATTGTGACCCTCGAAAGGTAAGGGTCAACAGCATCATGGATGGCCTGTGAGGCAGCTGGAGGGATGCGCTGTCCCACAGGAGGGTCTCTTGCGGCGGCAGGAGCAGAAACGGAGGATGTTGTAGAGGAACTCAACCTACTACGTTTATCACAAGGTACAACCTTGCGAACGGCCCCACCGTGGAACGACCTTAGGTGTCGCTTCATGGATGTCGTACCAAAGCAGTACAAACCAGGGTCCCACGACTCGGTACCATTTTGCACTGGTTGCAGGTGACCTTGTTCGCACATGCTTTTGGCACGTCACTATGAATGGTAAAAAATCGCCACACCCAAGACTCACGGCGAGTGGTGGTAGTAGGGACTTCCACTACCTCATCCTCTTCATCCTCCTCCTCTACATCCTCACGCCTGTTCCCCTCTGCAGGCCCTTGGGGAGGTGGTGGTGGTGGAGGGGTTGGGGGTGGTGCTGAGGCAGAAGCAGCACCAGCTGGAACAGCAGCAGTCATGGATGCCATCAGGTTTGATGATGCAACAGCAAAAGCAGGTAATCTTCAATAGTAGGAAGACAGAATAAAGATGAGCTCTAGGGTGTGGCCTTTTATAGGGGTGCTGGTACATGCTTCACGGACACCTGCAATGTCTGCGGACAGATCGAACATCCCAAAAAGGCTCAAAAAGTTCCAAAAAGTATGTAGAAAGCCAAGGTCATTGTCTGGGACATGTAAAATACTTTGGATTGTTCAGAAAAGTTATTTTAAAATATTCAGGGACCCGGACAGTGTCCGCAAATCAGGACCCACGCTCAGGGTGGGTGCGGTCACATTATGACGTTGCGAACACGTGCGCGAATGGGACGGGTGTTCGCAGGACACCAAATGAGTAGGAACGGTTGTGCACATGCGCGCGGGTGTTCTACGGACAGTGTTCAAGTCCACAAACTAATTAAAAGTGCGACACATGTGAAACGGACAGTTACGGACAGACGCGATGTTCGTAGGACTTATGGGTGTGGTGCGCATGTGCATAGATGTTCTACAGACAGTACGGACAGGTGTAGTGTCCTTAGGACACCACAATATTTGTTAATTGCAGACATTCCGAACACCGAATGTGTTCTAAGAACAGTTCCATTTTGCTTGCGAACAGTACAGGCAGGTATAGTATCCTTAGGACACCGCCATTGTGGTTAATTTCGGACATTCCGGACATTGAGCGTGTTCTAAGAACAGTTCCATATTGCTTGCGGAAAGTACGAACAGCTATAGTGTCCTTAGGACACCCCCATTTTGGTTAATTGCGGACATCCCGAACACCCGCGCTGTCCACGGACACCCCAACTGCCTTTTTTTTTAAAAAAAAAGACAAACAGACTCAATTAAAACGCACATAATATTTTTTTTATTCTATACAGATATAACATTTATGAAAGAGCCGGGGAAGCAGAAACTAACACAAATACAGGGGAATTAGGGGTTTGGAGAGGATGGATGGGAGGGAATGAAGGGATGGAAGTCTCATAACGTTTTTCTTGGTGGCGAGGGTTTGGGAAAAGTTGACTGGGACATGGAGATGGGGAACAGGTACATGTGGGACAACGATATTTAATTTTTTCTTTTATGTGGTCCTCCACAAAATGTTTTAAAAGATTGACATTTTCCATAAGGATATCCATTTTTTCTTCCATGCGCTGCAGAGTATTTGTAGTGTCTCTTTTGCTATATTATTTTCAATGTTTGTATGGTCTGTTAAAAAAAATATATATGTTAAGTACACATAAAGTAATGATTATTAATTTGCTTATATAGAGAAGTGTCTACCATTAGTATCACTCTCTTCAGTCATTTCCTCACGTGGAACATTTTCTTCAAGCCATTCCAAAGTACTGGGCATTTCTGTGTAAATATAATATAATGTGTTTATCTGCTGCTTTTTGAACTTGTTCAGTGTTTATATGGCATGATAGAACAATTTAAGATACCCCCTGAGTTTTTGTGTAGTGTTGATGTTATCCGCATCCGTCCGCGGACATACTCACAGTCCGCAGAAATCAAAATCACTAGCAGGGGTTTCAGTATGTTCTATGTTACATGTATATAAAATAAGGGAATCCTAGTAAACATCTATCAAATTCACACTATGAATATGTAAATTCAGTAAAATAAAATTTGATAAAGGGAGGTTATGGTTAAGTTGCGCTATTAAAAACCTATGAAATTCAGTAAAAAATCTTTGTTAAACGGATGTTATGGTTCAAAGTAAAACAGAAAACCCCCTGAAATTCGCTAGTTATGGTAAGCTAAGCAACCATAACTCACGCCACCACTGTGCATTGCTAAGACTAACACACAGGACATCAAAGATGACATCATAAATGTCACAAGACTGCAATATAGACTTGGTTAAAACAAGGAAACGGGTTCCCCTCTGACAGAAGACAGTGGGGCACGAGAGTCCCGAATAGACACCTGGGAGGCAAAGTCTCAGTAAGCGCAATCATTTCTGGTCACACAGAATTGTGCGAATTGTTACTTAATAATGGAATAAGTAGAATGAGACTTTTTTTTGTAAACAAAACAGACATTTTGTTTCAGTTTCAACCAGATGATGCATACGAGGAAATAGACATACAAACACAGAGTAAGCACGGGAGGTTTAATCTCCACCCTTAAAAGTACGTATGGCCTCTGTTTGTTCAAGGCGTTAATGCGTGAATAGAGAAAACTGTTATCAGAATGAGTCCATTGAGGGACTGTTCTCCACAAATGAAACAAACCCCTATGGTGCATTATGACAATTAAAATGTGAGCCTGCACGAGTAGAGAAATAAAGTAACTATGATATAATAAGGATTCAAGTAGGGCATGAGGTGTAAACGTTATGTGTCCTAATATAAATCAAGTTAGACATCAGTTATCTATATCTGTTATAAATGGGTACAGCTGATGAGGAACTCAATGCCAGGAAATGAGCACCAGGTGTGTAAACAATGAGTTTGTGCTCCAAAAATTAAGCTCAGTTTAAAGATAATCATTTTTACTAGCAATATGAACAGTAATTTGAAAATGTACACAGAAAAAGAAAAAAAGTGATACAAATATATGCTCACTACTGTAGGTTCCACAGCAAGAATAGGCGTGGCCGATGAAAAATACAGAGAAAAAATTGAAACGATTTCCCTGTGTGTGTGTGTGTCAAAAAAAGATTAAGGTTAGTAGCACTTGGTGGTTGTGACACATCGTCTAGTGTAAGTGTGTACGCCAGAGGGATCCTCATCTAATGGTTTTAGAATGAATATGATAGTCAAGCAAATGGATTTCGTTATGTGAATTAATGTTATGTCCTAATGAAGGCTTTGCTGCAAAGTAGAGAAAAAGAACACTAAATGATGGGTGGATCTTAACTGGAGTGCCGAAACACCCTGTGTCGACAGATTTGTTTTTTTTATCTAGTACATCCTTCTAAAGCGGGAATATAAAGCATACCTTCACGGTAATGGTTAAATACACTAAGTCAATATAAAGTGAAGGATGAAATGTATAGCTCATGATAAAGCACTGCATTGAAGATGTCTGTCACTAATTCGGATTAGGAAAATGAACTATTTCTGTTAAACAAGTTGATTTGTCAGTGTATCCGTGCCCAACTTGATAAGAATAAGTGAAATGAAAAAAGGAATGTTTATGCTCAAATAAGAAATACCTTTATTGCACACAAGGCACTTGGTTACTGACCCCATATTGCACTGTTGCACTTTCATAAGTAGTTTTGCACATTGATCAGCAACTTTTTTATACAATGTTTGTGGTTTATTTTTTTAATTTGTCAAAAATTCTGTATACTTAGTGTTGTGTTATATGTTCTCTAATTAAGATGTATTACAAATAAATTCTTTTTTTATGATGATAAAGAGGTGCGGTCCTTTGCATTGAATTGAATGTACCTGCATTTTATCCACATGTGTTTAAGTAATTCACAAATGAGGGAAGGGTAGCGTTTTCTTTATGTATCTTTCCAAGACTGAGCCACGAAAAGGGGTGAATGGTCTGTAATTAGCTTAAACTTCCTACCGTGAGGTAATATTTGAGGTATCCTATGTCCCATTTTATCGCTAAAGCTTCGAATTCAGTGGTGGCGTAGTTTCTGGCTGATGTAAAGCACCGGATGTTCCACTCCATCATATTCTTGCGACCAAACGGCCTCTATCCCCACTTTGGAAGCATCTGGTATTTTTGGGTAAAATTGTTTTATTTAAAGTTTCAAAGGGGAACAGCATACAAAGAATGCAGTACATCATGATAAACAACCAATAATCACGTCAAGTATTTCCTTTCGCCACTCCGTACTATATTAAATCAGGGCCATTCTCTAGGACAATATTCACCAGCAACCAAGGAAATTGAACCACTGACATTGTAACATCTTTGTCACTTATTATTCACTGAATTATGCAATCCCCTGGATATGAAAAAAACTACCCCCACCTCCCCGCACCCTTCTCCCTGTTGGGACGGTGAAAGGACTGGGCTTATATTACAGCCAGTGGAATTACTCCAGGTTGGGAGGACCGGGACGATACCTAAAATTGATGGCTGGGGCCACATAGGACATAATGTATAGAAGCACCTCGCCGCTGGCTGCACCCGGCTTCTGGTACCGGCAGCAAGTCTCCTGGGACAGCCGCGGAGCGGTTGAGATGCTGAGAACACGGAGGGAGAAATTCCCCCCCCCAGCATCCACGCCTTGAGGAGAGGCAGACCAGGCAACTAAGGTTGTGTGGGATATATTGACCCACTCAACAGCATTTCCCCACATCCCAAGCTGCATTTGCGCAAGCAACAGCAATATGGCTACGCTGGCTCCTGTGAGCGCTATGGCCTCAAAAACTGCATTTTTACAACAACAAAAAGATGGCTGCACCTTCTTGCCAAGCACACAGGGGCAGGATGGAACAAGGGGACACACTAAAGAAGCGTGCCAGTGTGTTCTGAAACATATTAATGGAATAAAGTGAAAAGGCAGCACTGCTTTGCTGAAAACCCAAAATTCCCATTCAAAATGAAACTTTTTCACCCTTTAAAAAAGCTGCTTTGATGCTAATTCCATTTGTTCATTCTGAAACCACTGTGATTAATTAGGCCCTGCCATGCCCAGTATATCTCATAGTGCTTCACCAAAACCAGGCATAATTTCTGAATGACAGGCCCTGTCAAACCAACTATGAGAGAAATCAACAAGGAACTTCACTTTTTACTCGCACGGGAACACACATTTATTTCTTTCCAAAGTATCCAAAGCTCAGCAGTTCAAAGCGACTCTAACTCTCTGAGCCAGGTCAGTTCCAATATATCTGTGCTTCAGACAAAACTCCTGCTTTCAAGAAAATTACTATGGCTGCAAAGACAGTGTGGGAATCTGATGGAGCTGCCAAACCGAATTTAAAGAAAGAAGTACTAGCTTTTAACCACACATGTAAAAATGGGCCTTTGCAAACGAAAGGAAAAAAATGGGCCGTTTAAAAAGGAAATTGTTGAATGAAAGCTTGCCTTACCTAGCAATGTGAAGGGGTTGTGTTATTGGTGATGATACACACAGGGGCTATTTTATTCCACACCTTTGTTTCAATTCAGGACCCAAAATGAGAAAATAAAGATGTTAAGCCACATGGGTTGGATTTGCAAGCTCCCAAAAACAAGTTATTCCAGTTGGAAGCCCTAAAAGCTTCCCCCTAAGGAAGGAAGCCGCACCATAAACTCTCAGCAGATACTAACACCTAAATGATCATTACTAGGTTGGAGAGATCTAGGCTAGGCTAACCCACTGACAATGGAACTCCCAGGTCAAGGAAGTTTGAAGTGTGAAGGGGCAATAAACCTTCAATCAAGCTAAGAAACCCCCACCTTGCTTTGGAGGAAATTACAGTTGGTAACAACTGAAGAAAAAAAAAAAAAAGATCCCAGTAACAAAGGACTGCCATTTGTTTCCAAAGACTATTTCATAAATAAGCTTTAAAGACTATTATCTCTGCAGCAAGACTTTGTAAAAATGTAGAATTTTTGCAGTGTAAAAGTGATTTTTTGGGCTTTCTTTTAAGACATGGTAGAATTCACTGACACCTTGGGGACAGAAATGCCAAAGTACAGCGGATTACAAGAAAAGCATCCATGTTCAAAATGCACATTTTTGTACATACATCCCTTATGATAATCCACACCCATGTATAAATTTATAGAGTTTTGAGTAATATAAATTCAATTGAAAAGCGTAAAAAACTGATAGAAGGGCAAAACATGGTCTCACGGACTGGAGGATTGGACTGCTAAGTGCTGCATAAAATATGTAACTTGTGTATATAATTTGCTAAGAGATTGCAATTGTATAAATGTGTGTTTGTGGCAAAATCGATTTTTTTGTTAAATTTTGTTAAAGTAACTGTGGGAGGTTTTTGGACATTATAAAATTCACATCATAAATCTGACATCATTTTCCTGAAATTCAACCAGCTGAGAGCGAGGCGGAGACGATCACCCTTGTCCAATCCCGCTGTTAGAGTAGTGTTTAGTTAAGCCTGCCCAGTCATATACTTGGATGATGTCACTATGCATTATAAATAAGAGTCCCTGACAAGACTCTACACACACACACTTCCTGGCGTTCATGCGTTCCGTTCCTGTTCAATCCATCCAGATTCCAGATCCCAACTACAAGGCCAAAGCATTGCTGACCATAATACAGGGCCCACTGCGAAAACCTGAGCATTGCTGATCCTATCCCAGCAAGGCCTCAATTCTGAAAACCCACTAAAATCCCCAAATAACCAAAGGTGAAAGCTGTGGTGTTTTTGGGAAGCATCCTGAACCAGCCTGGCTTGCTGCCCATTAGCCGCTGCCATCCTGCCATCCACTAGACCTTTAGTATCCAGTGACTAGAATTGCCATTTCAGTCCAGTGCAATCCGGTGACCAGAACTGCCCAGCTGTTTGCCAGGCGCCCTGCCGTGTAGTGACCAGAACCTTTGACTGTCCAAAATCCCAAACTAAAAGTGCACTTTGAGTATTTCGCCAACCCATAGAAACCCATAGCATATCTTGTCATTTGTCCTTATCCTACTCTCTGTCATCCTATCCTTATCCTGGTAACTTGTAAAACTGTCCAAATTATCCATGCAACCTTGTCCTTGATTTCTAGTGCTAGAGCCACGTTTCTCTTCATTTCTGTCTTGCATAGATCCTAAGTCTTTGATATTGTGTTTAAATAAATTAATTTTCCCTTAAGAAAAGGGGTACACTGCGTGAAGGGTTACAACTGCAGCGTAACTTTTATATTCACGGGTGGCGTTCCTCTTTTCTTAGCCATTAAATCTAGTTTAAATAAGATTTGCCTTTCAGTTTTAAAACCAATTCCTCTTTTCACTGCTCTATTTTCCTAAAAACAAACCTAACTCTACCTTTCATATCTCTCTCAATTTACCAGCTAGAGACTTGCGTTCACTTCCATATTGTACCTGAGATATACCTCTATCCCTCAGCCTGAATACCACACTCCACATTTCACCCGTTTTTCACCTGTTTTTATTAAAAACCGTTTGGGTAATTTCAGGCGGGAATTGCAAAATTTGCAAACTTTCCGTGTCATTTTGCTGCAATCTGTTTTAAACTTTCCACTCATTTTTCGAGCTGTATGCTTTTGATAATCCATTCTTTGTGGTTATTGTTTCTTTGCATTGTTGCTTTAGTGAGGAATTATATTTGCTTCAAGGTTTTTAACACACATTCATTATTTATTTGTCAATTTCCGAGTGTCATTTCATAACATTGCAAAGGGGTTTAAAATCTGTTTTTCGAGGGGATTGGATCCTAGGACGTATTCCATATCTATGACAGTAATCACAACAGCTGTGCTGCTTCGGAAAATCTTTGTGTCTGCGTCCTGCGTCAATGACGTCGATACGCTGTACTCGAGGGCCTCCGTCGAGCCGACGTCACCGGATGTTATAAGTAGGACGCATGACGCCCTTAGCCTCAGTTCCGTTTTTTCCGCGAACATGTTCCCTTCAGAGATCTCGGCATGCCTCGATTCTACTGAATCCTGTTCTTTCGGTTCTTCGAACCTGTTTCTTCATTGAGTTTGTATGATGTCTTCGGCTTCTTACACCCCGTGGTCTGGGTTTAAGAAGTGACGGGTGTGCGGGTCCAAGATGCCGCTGACTGATGCGCACAATGCTTGCCTCTGGTGCCTCGGGGGGGACCATGATACGGACGACTGTGTCGACTGCCAATCTCTCACATCGAAGGCCTTGCGGGAGCATAAGAAGAAGCTGTCGGTCGGTAAGGTGGCCAAACCCCGGAAGTCGCGTTCCACTGGCCTTTCGACGGACGATTCGAGGAGCGACTCTCCGCATCGTCATCGTGAATCCGGGGGTTCACGGTCTGGGAGTCGTCCCGCCATTCTTCTGCCTCTTCGAGGCACTCCAGGAAGCGCTGTCACAGGTCGCCTTCCCCATTCTCTTCCGAGGACGCTGCCCGTCGGTGGGTTTCTTGTCCCAACAAGCATTCCACTCCTGAGGAATGGGATTCCTTCCGAAGGGTGATGTTGGCGATTTTTCAATCGCAAGCCTCCGGTCTGAGGACGCCGGTCGTGGCCTTGCTAGAGACGCTGCTCGTCCGCCTTCGGGCTCGAGAAGTCGTTGCGACCACCGGGTGCCTTCGAGGTCCCGGTCGGACAAGGATGGTCGTTCTAGACATGCCCATTCCAGGTCCCGGTCCTCAGCGCCCTCGAGACCGCGAGAACCTGTGAAGTCTTCGAGGAAGACATCGACGCCGGCAGCGCCAAGGTCGTCAACGGACTCTCTCGATGCCCCGCCCCTGAGGAAGTCATCGATGCCATCGGCGCCCAGGCTGTCGAGAGACACGCTTGGGGCTCTGCCCTCAAGGCCTGTGTCGACGCCGTCGAAGATGTTGGCGCCACGCTCGACGCCGATTCCATCGACGCCCTCAACGCCTTTCGAGGTGGCTTTGTCAGAGGTGCCCGTGGCTCGGTGGCGCCCCCCAGGAAGGCGCTGGCCAAGGCTAAACATGTCTTTGTGCCTTTTTCTGTACCCTGCACGACGCCAGTGGTCTAGACACCTCTCCGGAGGTGAAGTTTGGTAGGCAGGAGCCTGTCACGTATGCCGAAACCTCATACCGGCGCCTCATGTTGAGGGTCACGGATTACCTAGGGTGGTCTGCGCCCCCGGTGGATTTTCAGCAGATGACCTGACTGATATCCTGGACCAAGGTCCTTCAACTGACCCGGTGCTGCCATTCCATATGGCCTTGCAGGGAAGGGTGGCTGCAGCTTGGACTTCTCCGGAGAATCTCCCGGCAGTGAGCAATTCCTTGTTGAAGAAATATAGCCCAGCCAGTGGCGACCCCTGCTACTTGACCATGCACCCTACTCCGGAGAGTTTGGTAGTGCAGGCGGCTACGGCCCCAACAAAGCAGGCGTCGTACCCTACCATCCCTCCTGATAGGGACGACAAACGTTTTGACGGCTGGGCGAAGAAGGCGTTTTCTTCTGGGCGTATGGCGCTTCAGGCTGCCAACTCCGTTTGTGTCTTGTCTCGTTTCACGCACACTCTGTGGAACTGTATTTCCTTAGCGGCTGATCATATTCCCGAAGGGGAGGAACAGGATGGTTTCCTTACTATTGTGCAGGATGGCAAGGATGCCATGTGTGAATTTGTTCAGTCGGGTCTGGACATGGTTGATTGCGTCAGCCGGTACATGGCTTCGAGCACCGTAATACCAGGTTTGCGTGGTTGCAGAAGTCGGGTTAAGCTCCTGATGTGCAAGCCCGGCTCCTCAACATGCCCTTTGTTGGTGAACATCTTTTTGGCAGCAAGGCTGACGAGAGTCTTGAGAGGTTGCAGACCTCCAAAGCTGCAGCAAAGTCGTTGGGCGCTGCAGTTCGCCAACCTCCGCCTTTTCATGCTAGGGGGCACCAATGGAGGGGAGGTTCCTTTCGATATTACTCGTCCTTTAGTAAATCGAGAGGACCTGCAAGTCAAAGGGGCAACTGTAGGAGTGCCAGAGGTGGAAAACAAGGTACTCGAGATGCCAAGGCCACGCAAGCAGTTGCCTCTTTGCTCTCAGGCACTGCCGCAGCCGCTTCAGCTCAGTCATGAGGCCCATGCTTCTCCGGTTGGGGGAAGCCTGGCACAGCATCTTGTAGAATAGCGTGCCATTACTTCTGATGTGTGGGTTCTGGAGATCATAGCTCATGGCTACTGTCTTCCTTTCCGGCAGAGGCCTCACAACAATCCACCAGGGAATCTCTCTTTGAAGAGTCTGGATCCGCTCCTTGCGCAGGAAATTCAATCCCTGCTGGAGAAAGGTGCCATAGAACTGGTGCCTGTAGTGGAGAGGAACAAGGGATGCTATTCCCCTTATTTTTTTATTTCGAAGAAAGACGGGGGATTGAGAGCCATCATGGACTTGCGCGGTTTGAACAAGCTCCTCAGGAAGGACAAGTTCAAGATGGTTACTCTTTCTCAAGTCCTCCAGGCCCTTAAACTTCAGGACTGGTTGGTGTCTCTCGACCTCAAGGACACTTATTTTCATGTGCCGATCCATCTAAAGCACAAGAAGTACCTGAGGTTCACGGTTGGCGACTCGCACTTTCAGTTTCGGGTCCTGCCGTTCGGATTGACCTCCGCCCCGAGGGTTTTCACCAAGCTCATGGTGGTGGTGGCAGCGTATCGCAGGAAAGGGGGGATTCACGTCTACCCCTACCTGGACGATTGGTTGACCAAGGCGCGTTCTCCCGAGCAAGTCCTGGATCATCTGTCATCTGCCATCCCTTCACAAGCTGGGCTTTTCCCTCAACTTAAAGAAGTCCCACTGACGCCAACACAGCGGCTCCAGTACATCGGAGCAGTGCTCGACACATCCCTGGGGCTGTGCTTTCCTCCCCAGGTGAGGGCTCACCACATTCAGCAGATGGTGCACAAGTTTCAGCATGCCCAGAGTCTCCCAGCGTTCGAATTCTTGAGATTGCTCGGCCTCATGGCATCCTGCATTCTTCTGGTGCCAGAGGCCAGGTTGCGGGTGAGATCTTTGCAATGGGCTCCCAAGCTCCAGTGGTCACAGCCTCTGGCAGGATGTCGGACTCCGTTCAGGTGCCACCCTCGGTTGCCCAGGACCTTCTGTAGTGGGCCGTCGAAGGCAATCTGATGACGGGGCCTCCATTTTGGCTACCGTGGCCGGAGGTGACGATCGTGACGATGCGTCCCTCACGGGAAGGGGAGCTCATGCCAACGAGCTGACAGTCAGCGGTCGTTGGTCTCCGTCGGAGTCCAGACTCCACATCAATCTATTGGAGATGAGGGCCGTCAGGCTTGCCTGAAGGCTTTTTGCCGACTGTGCGAGGAAAGAATGTCCTTATTCTGACAGACAACACAGTGGCCATGTACTACCTCAACAAAAAGGGGGGAGCAGGGTCACTGATTCTGGGCCATCCAGCAGGAAATTTCGTTCTCAGCAGTTCATCTGGCCGGAGACGAAAAGGAGACGGCGGATGCTCTGAGCAGGCAAAGCGCGATCTCTCACGA
Source organism: Ambystoma mexicanum (assembly GCF_040938575.1). Classification (NCBI taxonomy): domain Eukaryota; kingdom Metazoa; phylum Chordata; class Amphibia; order Caudata; family Ambystomatidae; genus Ambystoma; species Ambystoma mexicanum. The sequence continues at coordinate 1,051,491,445 of NC_090933.1, read as the reverse complement.
GTGGGTGTTGGCTCAGGATATTCTTCTGGAGATCTTCGCCCTTTGGGGGACCCCTCAAGTGGATCTCTTTGCCTCCAGTGTCAACCGGAAGTGTGAAAGGTTCTGCTCGTGGGAATTTCCTCCAAGAGGAGCCTTAGGAGAAGCGTTTGTAGTGGAGTGGTCCTTCCCACTACTGTATGCGTTTCCTCCAGTCCCCGTCATCCCGCAAGTGTTGCGGAGGTTACGGAGGTTCGGTTCCCGGATGATCCTCATTGCTCCGGTATGGGCCCGGAGGACGTGGTACCCGGACCTTCTCGACTTGTCCATCTGCCCTCCACGTCGTCTTCCCTACCAAGACTATCTGCTCTCACAGGAGGGGGGTCGGGTTCTCCATCCAGAGGTCAGATCCCTCAACCTTCACGCTTAGCTTCTGAAAGGTTGAGGTATAAGGATTGGGACCTATCTGAAGATGTGATGGAGGTGTTGCTTTCGGCCAGACGGCTGGCAACAAAGTCCCTGTACCATTGACGTTGGAGAAAGTTCTGCGACTGGTGAAGGGTTAAGAATGTGGATCCTTTTTCATGTGCCATTCCTGCGGTTCTGTCTTTTTTGCTTTCTTTAGCCCACAGGGGCTTGCAAGTGGGTACCGTTAAAGGTTACCTGGCGGCGCTGTCCATATTTAAGCGCTCGTCTGAGGAGTGTTCTTATTTTAAAATTCCTTTGATTTCTCAGTTTCTGAAAGGGCTCACTAATGTGTTCCCTCTGTCACCTTTCCAGGTGCCCGGTTGGGATTTGAACCTTGTTCCCAAGTTTCTAATGGGTTCTCCATTTGAGCCTTTACATTCTTGTCATTTGAGACTGTTAACCCTTAAAACTGTATTTTTAGTTGCGGTCACCTCCACTCGCAGAGTGAGTCAGTTACAGGCACTTTCAGTTAAGTCACCCTTCACTGTGTTTCATAAGGACAGGGTTTTCCTTCGAGGTCGTCCTTCTTTTCTTCCGAAGGTGGTGTCGGAATTTCATTTAAGCCAGAAGGTTATTCTTCCAGAATTGTATCCCCTCCACATCCTGGTAAGGAAGAGGAGAGGCTCCATAGGCTGGATCCTAGGAGAGCTTTACGTTTCTACATTTCACGCATGTCCCGGGTCAGAGTGGACGATCAGCTCTTTATTGGTGACGCTGGAAGGTGTTTGGGACAAGCTGTGACTAAGCAGGCTTTGTCTAGAGGGATTATCATGGCAATTTCTGAATGTTACAGCCTGGTGGGTAAGGACTCTCCGGTAGGTTTGCGGGCCCATTCGACTAGGGGTATGGCTGCCTCTACTGCTCTGCAGAGGGGTTTTCCTATTCGTAACATCTGTGAAGCAACCACTTGGGCTTCAGTCCATACTTTTGTACGTCACTACTCCCTAGATTCTTCCCATGGGCAGGATCTGGCCTTTGGCAAGGCAGTCCTTTACTCTGCCATTTGATTGGACATTCTAAATTTGTATATTCTAAATTCTTTTCCCGCCTCCTTACGTTGGTACTGCTTTGGGAGTCTGTCATAGATATGGAATACATCGGAGGACCCTATCCCCTCGAAGAACAAGTTACTCTCTTACCTGGTAACTTTCTTTCGATTGGGAAGGCCCGACGACGTATTCCATATCGCTCCCTCACTGCCTACCCCGCTACAGAACTTCGTATGCGATTGCAGCTTACGTTTCCGCAAGGCTTTCTGTGGTCATACTGGCAGTAGATTGGTGCCACACGTTCTGGGGAAAAAACTACAACTGAGGCTATGGGCGTCGTGCGTCCTACTTATAACATCCGGTGACGTCGGCTCGACGGAGGCCCTCGAGGACAGCGTATTGACGTCATCGACACAGGACGCAGACGCCGAAAGATTTTCTGAAGCAGCACAGCTGTGGTGGTTACTGTCATAGATGATTACACGTCGTCGGACCATCCCATTGAAAGAACGTCACAAGGTAAGAGAGTAACTTGTTCTTCTTTCTTGTTTTGGGGAGGGAAGGTCAGATTTGAATTCCTTTTCCTGTTTCTTATTCCTGATTACCTGCTGCTTCTGTTTATCCACTCAAAATTGATTATTTGTGGGTCGAGGGAACATTGCAGGGGGAAATTCTAACTTGGGTGCTACCTTTCCTAAATCAAAAAGTGCTCCTAGTCTGCTATGCTGTGTATATGTTCCACTAGAAAGTTAAACCCAGTGCATTGTTCACATTCTCCTTGTAATTATCACCCCATTGGTGATTACTGCCCCATATTAAAAAGTGTATGATGTATTTTGAATTTTATAATAAATAAATAAATATTGCATTTTACCAACCAGCCTGGTTCATGTTCCATTGTGACCCGGGGTATTTGAAAAGGGGGTGTGATTTGAGTGGTGTACATCTCAATATTGAATCTATATATATATATATATATATATATATAAAAAAAAGATAAGCATTTCAGTTGTGCGCTGCATACTAAGCTGAGACCAAGGGGTGTGTCGCCTGATTGAAATCCTTAACAGTCGGCTCCTCCTGAATTTGCACCCCCCGCCAAATCAAAAACGCCTGCTACGACAACGCCTGCCTCTTGCTGAAGGCTGATGCCTTATCTCACGTTGCGTATTACCAGCAATGCCGGTTTTACTTCTAATACTCAATACAGCAAGAACGTATGCACCCCTCCGCATGGCCAACTATTATCCTACTCCCTCTTAGTGCTCTGGCCTCCCGCCCGACGCCCACCATCGCCTGCAGACTGACAACAGCAGCACTCCTCCCTCTGGCCTTCTGAGTCCCAATCTAATCTTAGCTCTGGCCCACCAGGGCGCGGGGGGGAAATTACTAGATAAAGGTGACGAGGCGCTAACGAGGGGAATCCACCACCATCTACTTCAGCGTATATGGTGGCAACTGGGCTGCCAGACAAGTGCAGCAGGTAGCAGTGCCCTTAAGGTCTCTCTATCCAGTCATCAGTGGGGTACCCCACCACCCGTGAAAAGTGCTGGGATCACGCATCCGAAAGCAACGGCTGTCATGTCCATCGTAACCTCTCTATCGCCCAATGGCCTCACCTGTGCAGGGCTTTAACTAATAAGCAGAGCACACAGTGGACTACCAAGAGCATAATAATTTGACCCACTTGAACAGGAAGGGCATAGGCTACCTGCACCCCCTCTGTCTAGTTTCATCCTCCGGAGCCAACCACCGCCGGCCTGTGGAAGGCCATAAAGCCAACTCCAAATTAAGTCCCTCAAACCCTGAGCTCCGGGCCCAGACGGATACACGAGATTTTACAAGAGGTTTCGCCCCCAGCTAGTGGCCCCATTAACAACCCTTTTCAATTCATTTGGGGCCTCAGGTCCCATCACTTCGTCAATGCAGGAATCCATGACCATCCTTTTGCTTAAACCCGGTAAAGACCCCCGAGACAATGCCTCATGTAGACCCATTTCTTTGCTAAATATTAATGCCTACATCTACTCAAAAGTCCTAGTGAACCGCCTAGCGAAGGTTCTACCTAACCTGATAAACCCAGACCAAACTGGTTTCACAATGCATAGGTCAACTGGGGATAACATTCGTAGGGCCCTGAATCTAGTGGACATTGTCACCCAAGACTCGCATAAACTGGCACTACTGGCTTTGGACGCGTCCAATGCCTTTGACAAAGTAGACTGGGCCACTTCTACAACTTACCTTGGAGGCATTTCGCTTTGGCCCAGCCTTTCGGAAATTTGTCTTGCCAAACTGCCAGTCCCCTAAGACACTCCTCAGGGTCAACTGCAATCTATCCGACCCGATCCCCTTAACCTGTGGGACTATGCAGGGCTGTCCTCTGTCTCCGCTCTTATTTGTACTATTAATGGCCTTCTCACTGGCGCCTCCCAACATAGGATCTCACTCTGTGCAGACGACGTGCTGCTATCTATTACAGAAATTCGTCCCGCACTAACGTCAGCCCTTGGAGAACTCTGCAGATTCGGATGGGTAGCGGGTTTTGGCATTAACTCTGGGAAATCAGCCGTTTTAGGGATAGGCCTGGAACCTGGGGAATGGGAGATCCTATAGCCCTTCTACCCTATTCAATGGAGTGAGAAATCTATTACCTACCTGGGTGTCCAAACCCCTGCTCGACCTAGAGATGTATATTTATCAAACTTCCCCCACTCTTTAAAGAGCTGGAGAGAGACCTGGAACGATGGACCTCACAAGAGATCTCACTTATCGGGCATATCACCGCCTGCAAAATGAACCTCCTTCCATGATTCCTATATGCCTGAACCTCCCCACTACGATCCCCCTGCCGCACCTCAGACGCTTGCAGAGAAAAATGTGGTGCTTTATCTGTTAAGGCAGGAAGGCGAGGATCTCCCAAAAAACTATGATGTGTAGCACTAGACTGGGAGGCCTAAGGGTCCCCTCCCAACCCTGCGTAAATACCGGGTGGCAGCACAATTAGCGCACACACAGGCTTAGTTCATGACCTCGGGGCATCCAAAATGGGTGGAATTGGAACAATCCTACCTGCCTGTCCCCCTTCAATTTCTCCCACATATCCCGTCTCCACTACGCAGAACCTGGGCTGGGACTTTTGCCGCTACCAATCACACCCTTATAACGTCGGACTGGCCATTAAAACACAAGGGCATCCCGAGGGGTCTGGGTCCTTCTTCCCCAATCTTGCACAACCCAGCCTTCTCTCCTGGGTCTCAACCATTGAGCTTCAGAAACTGGATTGCAGGGGGGCTTGAATCCCTGGGAAACTCTTTGAGAATGACCACTCCCGCTCCTTTCAACAATGCAAAGCAAACTTCCAGCTAATGGAGTCGGACAGGTACTCATCTGCATAACTTCGTCACTGGTGCTCCCTCCCCCAAACCCGTCAAGCAGCGATAGGTACCCCTAGCCCGCTAGAGCTTACCTTAAAGGAGCTGCCGCCCTGAAGGAAAATCTCCACGCTTTATAAACTTTTACAGGAGGATATGCTCATCACAAGTGCCCCCTACATGATACAATGGGAGGCTGAAATGGGTGGACATATGGTCTAGAACTCATTCCTCTTCCCTCTGCATCACAAAACGGGAATGCACCCATAAACTGCTTCTGCGATGGTACTATCCCCCCCCACTACACCTGCATCACTTTAACCAGGCTCTTGACCCCCACTGCTGGGGCCGGTGTATTCAGCCAGGATCATACTTTAATGTGTGGTGGTCATGCCCAACCATGAAAGCTTTCTGGACACAATGCATTGCTACTATAGAAGAGATTGCCCAGGAGGTGATCCCCAGGGAGCCAGAAATCATTTTACTAGATGTGCCAGCACCAGGGGGTTATCCGAGATTGGGAAGAAAGGCCGACTCCTACTAGCTGGGAAAATCACAATAGCCCGGACCTGGAAGACTCTTTGGTGGATCAAAATTTGGGACATTTTGGTTGCGTAGAAAGTAATGGCAGCCAGGATAGGCTTATTACTCCGATTAGCAAACATTTGGGTGCCCCTTCTAGTCTATGATCAAAATTTCCTGGCGATGACTCACCAACATCAATCAGTAAAATGGGCCTTACACTCGGGCAGTGAGCAGCCCACGGACGTACCCGCTCTTTTGGGGCCTGGAGGGGAGCTGAACTGAAGAAGGAGGGAGGGGCTGGAGATCAACAGTGTCACCAAACTTAGAACACTCAGTCTCGCCTGATTGGAACTAGGGGTTCTAGGGGTTTTCTCATACCTTTTAAATATGTCTGTATTGTATTCATTTGTGCAACCGGTTTAAAATAAACATGTTAAAAAAATTAAAAAAGAAGAGTATAAGGACAGGGGGAACACGAAGGAGGCACACAGTGGTATCTGGTATTAAGCATTAGAATTCAACCCCAATTTAACATATCCATGTGCTCTAGTTTTTTTTTTCTTTAACTCTAGATTATACTTTGTTTCCTGACAATTCTACCAGTGAGACATCATATAATTCCCTTCAGATTTCAAAGCAATCACTGAGTCAGTTAATTTAAGCATAATCATAATTTTTTTTTATTGAAAAACTACAGTTTGAATTCATAAAACAAACTTTTGTTTCAAAGGATAAGCGAATTAACCAGGAAGAGAAGAAAGAGAAACAGCCAAACGAACAAGAAAAAAAGGAAATAGGAGAAGAAAAAAAAACAAGTCGAGCACCACGAGCACTCCCAAGGAATAGCACCACCGATACTAAGGTTTAAACGTCAGCTTTCAAAATCATATCAAAGTAATTCACAGTTGCACATGCAAGTTTTATGTTGGAACCGGAAATAATCCTAGCCCACCACCCCTCCATATCATCATCTGAAGGTGCAAATTGTCCGACGTGTAAAGATCGTTGAGTGGCAGTCTGCGTGCATTCAATTAGCAGATGTTTGGCTGTTTCAATCGAATCTCCACAGAAATGGCAGAGATTATCTTTTAAGGAGTTGTCCTTTCTTTGCCAAAGAATTTCCTTGGTTTTTAGAATGTTGGCTCGGAACCTAAGAAATTGTTCTCGATGATAACGAGAAGGACAGTGCAATAAGTAGAGTGCTGGTTCATTTAGTTTCCTACAATCGCCGCTCATCAATTTTGTTGACTTCAGTTTTAGTCTTAAGTCGTTATTGATGATCCACACCCAGTTGTCGAATTTCTTTTTTGCGTGTTGTGGGCAAGTTAAAAGTTCTTGGTTACTAATGTTTGCTGCAGATAGAAAAGCCGATAATTTACAAAACCGTGTATTAAGAAGGTCTCGATTGTTCGGCGTCTGGTTGTTGGCAAAGAGTTTATATGCCGGTGCCAGTGATTTTAGGGACATTTTGCGCATTGCTGCTATTGAGTTCCAAACCACTCTCATATGCAATGAGTTGATCGCAATTTCGTATCTCAATATAGCTATCGATGTTGATTGTGGTAGCTTCAGAACTTTCCGCCAAAAGCGACCTTATAAGACATGCCAAGTTGTCTCGCTTATGTTCCAACCAGCCACAACCGCAAAGATTATTATTGGAACTACTTTTTGTTGATAGAATTTGAGGACGGGTTCCAGTGAGAATTTTCCATAGTTCCTGTTGATTTTTGCAGCTTGCAGAGCTAGCTTTGTCATTTTTGATGTTAGTTCCGCGACCCATTGCTGTTCTCTGATGGAATTTTTAAATTGGATTCCCAAATATCTTATCGCGTCAACAGATGATATGTTGGTTTCAGCAATTTTCCACCTACATGCTTTGTCTTTTTTACTTCTGACGTTTCCAATAGACATAATCTTTGTTTTTGTGGTGTTTATTGACAATTCATTTAGAACCATGTACGTTTGCAGACCTGTTAATAGACGCTGCAGCCCAATTTGAGTTCTGTCCATCACAACCAAGTCGTCCGCGTAGACTATACATTTGATTGGAGTTTGATTTATCTTAGGTTGGAAGCATGAAACTTGGTTAAGATAGATTGGTAAATCGGCCAGGAATAGTTTGAATAGCTTCGCGGCTAAAGGGCATCCTTGCTTGACACCTTTGTGCGTCATGATGGATTTGGATAGCACACCGCTGTTGTTTAGCCTGACTTTAATTGATGTGTAATCGTGAAAAGCGATAATTGGTTCCAGAATAGAAGCCGGACAGCGCCATTTTAGCAATTTCGCCCATAATAAACTGTGATTCACACTATCAAACGCTTGTTTCAAATCGATGAAGGCAAAATGTATCTTACCATTCGTCTTTAAGGTTTCCAGTTTTAAAATTGTCAGAATAAGCAGATTTACGTCCACTCCAACCCCCTTCGTAAATCCGGTTTGCCATATGTCGTGTATCTGCAACGTTTCTGCCCATTTTGCGAGTTTAATGCGCAAGTTCGAACCAAATATTTTTCCAATCGTATCTAGCAAGGCAATTGGGCGATAGTAGTTCGGATCGTCCCAACTGCCCCGCTTGTGAATTGGCACCACAATCGCGGTCATCCATGATTCCTGCAATTTTTTGGCCAGGCTAATTTTGGTGAATAGCTTTCCGATGAAATCCGCCCACTCGCTTGGATGTTTTTTTAGATCGATGTTTGAAATCAAATTTGGACCAGCGGCACGCAAGATCTTCAAGGCGTTAATTGCACGGACGAGTTCATCGTGCTCCATCTGCACATCCCACTGATTGTCAACAGTGCTGATCGTTATCGTGACTTCAGATTCAGGTTTTTTGAAAACCGAGGAAAAATGTAAGTCCCATGCGTCAGCTCATATGGTGTTTATTAGATGTGGAGTACATTTTGAAAGATCCATATTCAGGATCTTCCAGATGTCACATGTGTTCTTTGTCATAATTAGGCGTAGCATATACTCAGCATGATTTTTCTCGATGATAATTGCATGCGACCTTGTCCAATTTCGATAGATCATGCTTCTTGATTTTATCGCTTTTTGGACATCCATACTTGGTAAGTGTTAGGAAAGATTTCGTTATTGTAGGGAACTTTCCTTCCATGTGGCAACCCCTAAACTTTTTGCTATTGTTTTCAACCTGTTTTCTTGACTTTGCCAGAGAAGTGTAGCCTTCTGCCGTACTCCTCTGGGCTTTCGCTCCTTTCTTACGGGGAAACTGACATGCCCTTAAGACAGTCAGTACCGGGGAACGCTGTTTCCCGTAGTTTCTTTTATCGTGTCGCCATTTTAGTGCAACACGACACAAGAGGGCACTGTAAGCTAAGTTACAGCTCTCTTGGGTCTCTAGCCTTCTACAGACCCTAGACACTCTTGTAGGATGGTTTTTGGATCGGTGCAAGTCATTCAGGGACTGGGCTGGTGGCAGCGATCATTTGGTTTATTTTGAGCTCCTTTTGCCGTTCTGAGCACCTTTTTGCCGCGAACACAAAAGGGTGGCCCGGCTACCCAAAATGGCCGGACCACGAGGCTCCTTTGTCTCGTCCACTGTCCGTCTTGCTCCCTTTACCTTCCCCCGGGTCAGGCGACCCGGGGCCTTCCTTATTTGGGCATGTAGTTTCCCGCGAAACACGGTTGCTTTCGCGGGCTTCTACATGTCGTTTGAGTGCCCCCAGGATGTGGGCTGGGCTGTCTGGTCCCAATACACATCCTGGGTGCCAGAGAGTCTAGGGTGGTGTGAATGCCTGGGACCACTGTGGTCCGTGATTGGTCCACGTATGGTATGTGTGTTGATGAGCGGATCTCCCATTGGCTCCCCTCCGTTTTGGCGCGAAGGGAACCGTGGATAAGAGGGAGCTGGAAACACCACTACCAGGTCGATCTCCTGAGTTCTCACGAACGAAGGAATACAGGAGCCAAGTATCCTGCAACCCAGAGGCTGGACCGAGGAATCGCTGGTGACCCGCTGAAGGAATCCTCCTTTGCACTGCTGTCGTCCTGTGAAACCCTTTTCCTCCTTGGATCGAACCAGAAGGCCTGTACTGGTGCTTCGACCTTTGGAATAGCAGGAACAGCTATTCCCGGCGACTTCATCATCTCCTGCCAAGTAAGCCTTCGGAAGTGTCTCTGGGCCATCCAGTTGACTGACCAGCTTACAAGGGAGTCCTGCTCTGTAACTGCCGCCAGGTTGTGCTGTATTTCGAGTCCTTGTCACTCTCCCACGCTTCGTACGCTTGGCGTCCCCAGGTCTGAAGGGAGGAGTGTACATTTGGCTTGAATACACACAGCCGCTCCGTTGTCCTGCTGCGGCAACAAAACTGTGCTGGTTTCGTCGATTGGGACGTCTTTTTGCTCTACACGACTACGAGGCGTTCCCTGCTCTTCTGAACCTGCCAGCTGCTGAAACTAACGTGGAGAAGCCTGGGTCTGCTTGCTTCGGGGACCGGTGAGTAGCTTAGCTAGGATCTGGTCGCCCTCCTGCAGTATCCCATTGCTTTTCCCTGCTGTGTAAAAACAGCACCCTTTTGGCCGTACTCGCGCTCTGCTTCTGCCCGCTGTGGAGGCTGCGCTTGAGTTGCGGAACCTGTTCTCCTTCTGCTGTGCACTAACCCGAACTGCCTGACTTCCTCCGAAGAGCTTCCCCTTTTGCCCGTTGGCACCGGCGTGGCAGGTACTTTGAGCACAAGGCTCCACTCTTCGCAGGGCTCGGACTTCCATCTAGTTAGGTGCCTCTAAAGGCGAACTGAGTCAAAAGCGTTATCGCACTGCCTGTTTTCCTTTCCTTTCAGGTGGACTACATATTTCGTGCTTTAAACGCTTGCGACTGTGTATTTGTATATATATTGTGTTGATTTGGTATGTGTTGGCTTAATACTGTGTTATTGTGATTTTCTCGCTACGGTCGTTGTTTTAAAGGCCTTAAAATAAATGTGTTTATATTTTTGATATAACAACTGTTTGGAGTAGTTTGTAAGCGCTCTTGCTTTGTGTGCTCATTGCGGGCTTTCAGTCACCCTCACCCCTCTTGAGACCTAGTCTTGACCGCCGCGATCGCTACCTTGATTGGTCTGGCTTGTCCAGAGGTTACCCTGTTCCAAGTAATTAGGTTGGCCTTCTGAACTTCTGCGCCACCAGGACAGAGTTCAGAAATCCGTCTTAACAAATTGGTGTACAGCGGTGGGATACGACTGAAGGTATCCAGTGTTGCGCTCGAACTAAGGCATTTCAGGTTATTCCAAACAGTACACGTAGTGAATTGTTGTAATATAACTTTAAAAAGGCCATAGTCCTATCAAACAGTATGGAAGCAAATACCTTGTTAACTTTAAATGCTTCCAAATCAGAAACGCTGAAAAAGATGTGTGCGGAGAGAGGTGTTTCCTCTCAGGGCACAAAATTGGAAATGATCCAGAGAATCGTGGCGTGGCAAGAAGCGCAGCTTGACGCTATAACTTCCGAGGACAGTGCAGAAGGTGGTGGGGCTGCTCTCACTGGCAGAACCGACGGTTCTGCCGCTGCACTGATCCATCGCGACCACGAGGACAGGGAGGATGTAATGTCTAATGTTTCCTCTGCCAGTGTTGATGGGGAGGCTATGCTTGAATTCAAGAAGCAAGAGCTGCGGTTTAGGCAGCAGGAGCTTGAATTCAGCATAGCCAAACTAAAAATCGAACAGGCAGAAAAACAGAAAGACAGGGATCACCAGTTGGAACTGGCCAAGCTTCAGGTTGCAAATGGATCCAAGGGTCCTGGACATGGTTCTGGGGCTACCTCTCATCCACGGTTTCCAAAAGATCTGCTCAGTGTGTATGAGGAACGAAATGACATTATGGACTGGTTAAATGCGTTTGAGTATGCATGCGAGGTTCAAGAGGTTGATAATGCGGATAAGATTGCATGGTTACTCAGCAGACTGCCCCATTCTGGTTGCAGTGCCATTATGGAAATGTCGAAGGCTGAGCGCGCTGATTTTGCAATGTTGAAGCAGACTCTCATTTTAAAGTTTGGGAAGACTCCGACCCAATACTTGAAAAGGTTTAGAGAGTATAAGAAAAAGGAAGGTGGTACTTGGGTGTCGTATGTAGCTGAGTCCCTGAAAAACTTAACTGGCTGGGTTGAAGGTTATAAGGTTTCTACCTTCGAAGGCATGATCAATCTGGTCATGCTGGAACACATTTTTGCTTCTTCTTCCCCGGAGCTTAAGCAGCATTTGGCCGATTCGAAGGAGATAGATCCTAAGAAGCTGGCCATTGCAGCAGACTTATGGGTGTCACATCGAGTGTCCCATAAGGACAAAACTCATCCTGGTAAGCAGGAGGAAGGGAAAAAGTCCAAAGATGTGGAGGGTGGGGAATCTGCTAAATCTTCTTCCCATAAGGGCCACAAAAAGAAAAATAAGGGTAAGCCATACGAGAACTCACAGGGTAGTGGAGGTTCGCCTCCGAAAAAGAACTCTGGTTATAATAAGCCTCCCTACGTAAACAGACCCAATGGGGCTTGTTTTTCTTGTGGAGCAACTGACCATGTGAAGGGGGATCCCCGTTGTAAGGTTAGACCTTTGGGGGTCCACTCCGCTAATCTGGCCTTCTCCTCCTACGAGGAAGAAGAGATTACAGGAGCATCCTTCTCCTCAGACTCATTTCCCAGCGGAATAGAGGCTGAGGTAGTTTTAGTGTCCCTGGGTTCCTGGGAGCCTAAAGTCGCAGAGGCGTATGCTAGGATTCCGGATAATACCAAGCACTACTTTAAAGACAGTGTGCTGATCAATGGAGTGGATACTCCAGCTCTTAGGGATAGTGGGTGCAGTCGAACTGTAGTGGATTCTACCTTGGTAGACTCAGAGGAAGTTGCCAGAGCTCCTCTGATGCCCACTAAGTTGGCTGACGGCCCCCTCCGTATGTTTCCCGTGATCCCTGTTAATCTAACTTTAAATGGTACAGCAGTTAGGATTCCAGTGAGCATTCAGAGAAACGTCCCGGGAAGGGTCTTGTTGGGCAATGATCTCAGAGCTCTAGGGCTCGTAGGAGACACTGCCGAAAGACCCTACACACGGTCTCAAGCACGGGCAGCATTGGCCAAGTCCAATACGCCGCCCCAGCCGAAGGGGAAACCCAAGGCGAAAGGAGTCAACAAGTCCCGACGGGGGAAAGAGAATATTCCCCCGAGCTCGCCTACCACTGCGGTGGAGGGAGTTGGTCAATCGCCCGAGCCTGACGAGGAGGTGGCGATGCCTGAAGTGTTCGACCCCAACGACCATCCTGAACTAAAAGACTTGTTAGTTGAAGGAGGTCCTGATAGGGACGACTTCAGTAAGGGCCAACGTGAGTGCCCATCTCTGGAAGGCCTAAGGAGACAGGCCTGCTCCCAGCTTGAGGGTGAACCTCCTGGGAAGCATCGGATTTATTGGGAAGGTGGACTCCTGTACAGTGAGCCCACAGAGTCTACAGAAGGAGACCATAGGAGGTTGGTGGTTCCCCTTTCTGTTAGACCCTTCCTCCTGCAGTTGGCGCATGAAGTTCCCCTTGCTGGTCACCTTGGAATGAAGAGGACCAAGCAAAGGTTATCTATGCACTTCTACTGGCCCAAGATGGGGGTGCAAGTAGAAAGTCACTGCAGGAGTTGTGCCTCCTGCCAGTTGTCTGGTAAGGTTGGCGCGACAATCCAAGCTCCGTTGGTACCGCTCCCAGTTGTGGGGGTACCATTTGAAAGGGTAGGGATCGACATCGTTGGTCCCCTTGACCCGCAAACATCCTCAGGCAATAGGTTTATCCTGGTGCTGGTCGACCATGCAACCAGGTATCCTGAGGCCATCCCATTAAATACTGTAACTGCCAAGTCAGTTGCAAAAGCTTTACTCGGCATATTTACTAGGGTTGGCTTCCCTAAAGAAGTTGTGTCAGATCGTGGCAGCAACTTTATGTCGAAGTATATGCAGGCTATGTGGAAAGAATGTGGGGTCACCTACAAGTTCTCTTCTGCATATCACCCCCAGACCAATGGTCTGGTGGAACGTTTCAACAGAACGTTAAAGAGCATGATTGGGGCTCTGGAGGAGCCCCAGAGGAGGAAATGGGACCTTCTTTTACCATGCTTGTTGTTTGCCTACCGAGAGGTACCACAGGAGGGTGTTGGCTTCAGCCCCTTCGAACTTCTGTTCGGTCATCCCGTACGGGGACCCTTAGCCATCGTCAAAGAGGGATGGGAGATGCCCACTCCCCCTGTTACTACCAATGTAGTTGACTATGTGCTAGGGCTCAGAAAACGGATGGTACTCCTGATGGGCTTGGCTAGTGAAAAGTTGAAGGAGGACAAGCGCTGGTGAAACATTGGTACGACCAGAAAGCTTCCTTAATTCACTTTACCCCTGGTCAGCAAGTCCTGATCATGAACCCTATAAGGCCTCGCGCTTTACAGGACAAATGGTCAGGCCCTTACACAGTGGTGGAGCCCCTGGGTGAGGTGAACTATTTAGTGGACCTTGGAAGGCCTGGACAGGCTCCAAAAGTGTTCCACGTAAATAGGCTGAAGGCTTTCGTCCCAAGAGTCGAAATCGCAGCACTGCTACTGGCGTCAGACGTTGAGGAAGAGGAGTCAGAACCTCTTCCCGACCTGTTCCAAAGCGGTCCTTCAGATAGCTCCGTTGAGGGTGTCCGAGTGGCCTCTCACCTGACTTCTGATCAGCAGGCTGAGGTGAAAAGTTTGCTTAGGCAGTTTTCCCCCCTGTTTTCACAGTCGCCTGGTTTGACACCTTGGTGCAAACATAACATTGACACAGGAGACAGTGTACCTACCAAAAGTAGGGGATACAGGATGTCGGATAAAGTACGGTCTTATATTAAGACCGAGGTCAACAAGATGTTAGACCTTGGGGTGATTGAACCCTCTAGTAGTCCTTGGTCCAGTCCTGTGGTATTGGTTCCAAAGGCAGGCACTTCTGAATTGAGGTTCTGCGTGGATTACAGGGCTCTGAATGCTGTCACCAAGACAGACGCTCACCCCTTGCCTCGAACTGACGAGCTGGTGGATACCTTGGGTGCCTCCAAGTACCTCAGCACGTTTGACCTGACTGCGGGCTATTGGCAAATAGCTTTAGCAGAACATGCCAAGGAGAAGACAGCATTTTCAACTCCCGACGGGCTTTACCAATTCCGGGTAATGCCGTTCGGATTGAAGAATGCACCTGCCACTTTCCAGAGGCTTGTGAATCATGTGTTGAATGGGTTGGACGAATTCTGTCTTGCATATCTGGACGATATAGCAGTTTTCAGTGCCACCTGGGAAGACCATGTGAAACACCTCGGGATTGTGCTCCAGGCTCTTCAGAAAGCCCACTTGACCATCAAGGCGAGTAAATGCCAGATTGGACAAGGCTCAGTGGTTTACCTTGGGCATGAAGTAGGTGGAGGAAGGATACAGCCTCTCCCCAGTAAAGTACAAGCAGTACAAGACTGGCCTACCCCCACTACACAAACCCAAGTGAGAGCCTTCTTAGGACTCACGGGTTATTACCGCAATTTTATGGCAGACTATGGCACCATAGCTGCTCCTCTGACTGCCCTCACAACTCCGAAGAAACCCAAGAAGGTAACTTGGACTGACGAGTGTGAGAAGGCCTTCAATGGCTTGAAAGACTCCTTGTGCCAGGCCCCTGTGCTCAGGGCCCCTGATTATCAAAGACCTTTTATCGTGCAGACGGATGCCTCTGACACTGGGATAGGAGCTGTACTATCACAAGTAGATGAGAAGGGTAAGGAACACCCTATCGGTTTTATTAGTCGCCAGCTTAAGGACAGAGAGCTCAGATGGTCCACGGTAGAGAAAGAATGTTTCTCTGTTGTGTGGGCCCTAAGGAAGCTGCGGCCCTACCTCTATGGGACCCACTTCACTGTGCAGACTGACCATAAGCCGTTAAAGTGGCTAATGAACATGAAGGGGGAGAATCCAAAGTTGCTTAGGTGGTCCATAAGTCTACAAGGCTTCGACTTCACTATTGAGCATAGGCCAGGTGTCCAACATAGCAATGCTGATGGGTTGTCCAGAATGTTTTACCGACCTGAACAAGAGACTCATCCAGGGGTGGATTAGTTCCCCCTGTCCATAGTCTGGGAGGGGCGAGTGTTAGGAAAGATTTCGTTATTGTAGGGAACTTTCCTTCCATGTGGCAACCCCTAAACTTTTTGCTATTGTTTTCAACCTGTTTTCTTGACTTTGCCAGAGAAGTGTAGCCTTCTGCCGTACTCCTCTGGGCTTTCGCTCCTTTCTTACGGGGAAACTGACATGCCCTTAAGACAGTCAGTACCGGGGAACGCTGTTTCCCGTAGTTTCTTTTATCGTGTCGCCATTTTAGTGCAACACGACACAAGAGGGCACTGTAAGCTAAGTTACAGCTCTCTTGGGTCTCTAGCCTTCTACAGACCCTAGACACTCTTGTAGGATGGTTTTTGGATCGGTGCAAGTCATTCAGGGACTGGGCTGGTGGCAGCGATCATTTGGTTTATTTTGAGCTCCTTTTGCCGTTCTGAGCACCTTTTTGCTGCGAACACAAAAGGGTGGCCCGGCTACCCAAAATGGCCGGACCACGAGGCTCCTTTGTCTCGTCCACTGTCCGTCTTGCTCCCTTTACCTTCCCCCGGGTCAGGCGACCCGGGGCCTTCCTTATTTGGGCATGTAGTTTCCCGCGAAACACGGTTGCTTTCACGGGCTTCTACATGTCGTTTGAGTGCCCCCAGGATGTGGGCTGGGCTGTCTGGTCCCAATACACATCCTGGGTGCCAGAGAGTCTAGGGTGGTGTGAATGCCTGGGACCACTGTGGTCCGTGATTGGTCCACGTATGGTATGTGTGTTGATGAGCGGATCTCCCATTGGCTCCCCTCCGTTTTGGCGCGAAGGGAACCGTGGATAAGAGGGAGCTGGAAACACCACTACCAGGTCGATCTCCTGAGTTCTCACGAACGAAGGAATACAGGAGCCAAGTATCCTGCAACCCAGAGGCTGGACCGAGGAATCGCTGGTGACCCGCTGAAGGAATCCTCCTTTGCACTGCTGTCGTCCTGTGAAACCCTTTTCCTCCTTGGATTGAACCAGAAGGCCTGTACTGGTGCTTCGACCTTTGGAATAGCAGGAACAGCTATTCCCGGCGACTTCATCATCTCCTGCCAAGTAAGCCTTCGGAAGTGTCTCTGGGCCATCCAGTTGACTGACCAGCTTACAAGGGAGTCCTGCTCTGTAACTGCCGCCAGGTTGTGCTGTATTTCGAGTCCTTGTCACTCTCCCACGCTTCGTACGCTTGGCGTCCCCAGGTCTGAAGGGAGGAGTGTACATTTGGCTTGAATACACACAGCCGCTCCGTTGTCCTGCTGCGGCAACAAAACTGTGCTGGTTTCGTCGATTGGGACGTCTTTTTGCTCTACACGACTACGAGGCGTTCCCTGCTCTTCTGAACCTGCCAGCTGCTGAAACTAACGTGGAGAAGCCTGGGTCTGCTTGCTTCGGGGACCGGTGAGTAGCTTAGCTAGGATCTGGTCGCCCTCCTGCAGTATCCCATTGCTTTTCCCTGCTGTGTAAAAACAGCACCCTTTTGGCCGTACTCGCGCTCTGCTTCTGCCCGCTGTGGAGGCTGCGCTTGAGTTGCGGAACCTGTTCTCCTTCTGCTGTGCACTAACCCAAACTGCCTGACTTCCTCCGAAGAGCTTCCCCTTTTGCCCGTTGGCACCGGCGTGGCAGGTACTTTGAGCACAAGGCTCCACTCTTCGCAGGGCTCGGACTTCCATCTAGTTAGGTGCCTCTAAAGGCGAACTGAGTCAAAAGCGTTATCGCACTGCCTGTTTTCCTTTCCTTTCAGGTGGACTACATATTTCGTGCTTTAAACGCTTGCGACTGTGTATTTGTATATATATATTGTGTTGATTTGGTATGTGTTGGCTTAATACTGTGTTATTGTGATTTTCTCGCTACGGTCGTTGTTTTAAAGGCCTTAAAATAAATGTGTTTATATTTTTGATATAACAACTGTTTGGAGTAGTTTGTAAGCGCTCTTGCTTTGTGTGCTCATTGCGGGCTTTCAGTCACCCTCACCCCTCTTGAGACCTAGTCTTGACCGCCGCGATCGCTACCTTGATTGGTCTGGCTTGTCCAGAGGTTACCCTGTTCCAAGTAATTAGGTTGGCCTTCTGAACTTCTGCGCCACCAGGACAGAGTTCAGAAATCCGTCTTAACAGTAAGCATTTTCTTAGTTTCCTCAGATCTTTCCGCAAGAACTTTTTTGCATCTTGTAACACCTTACAGTATATATGTCGGTGAGTCCGTCCAATATTTTGTGAGGTTTTTCCGGGCACGATGAAGTCTGTTAGCAGCGGAGTATAATCAGGCCCTTGAGTAGCTGGATTGTTCAGTAGCTTCACTCCAAGATCTTGAATCTGGTTGCCACTTAGTCGTAGACGATTTCCACTAGAGTTTATTTCTAAGGTGTCATTGATGGAACTCTTCGGCTGATACATATCCGCCATGAAGCATTTTTTTTATTTGTAGATCAACTAGCTTGGGTTCAAGATTACTTGAAATCCATATGTAGTTGAAAATGCTGTGTGTAGAATCACGATTCCAGGTTTGCTTGGCGGAAATATCCCCTTTTGTTGTTGCATTCAGCATGTGTAGATCGCGCACACTCATGGCAGTCTGCCAGCTTTGCTCTCCGTCTTCAATCGCGTCGTTCGGCAACAACTGATAATTTCTCGAGGGAAGGTCGAACTGGAACCAAGTGCAGTTCAGATCTCCACAGCAGATGACTGACAAGTTGTTATATGCTAGCATTGCATCGCCAATTATCTGTGTGATTGCCGATATGAGAGCGTCTGAACTGATCTTTGTTGGGTTCCAGTAAATATTTATAATCAATAAGTGTTGCTTCTCTGTACGATTTTTTCCCGTGGTGTGCATGATGGTACCTTGCACGTATGGGTTAGGATTTATTGACTCAGGCACAGACCAGGCTTGAGTTATCCTCACCATTGTTATAAGGCCTGAACTTGGGCGGCCTTTAGCATTTTTAACAGCAGCGTTTAATAAGATATTAAATCCATCGCAGATGAGAGGTGTACAAAGCCATGTTTCCTACAAGCATATAATAAAGACGTTTTCCAAAGGTGTCTCAAAGTCATTAAATAGATGTTTATATCCACAGGTGTTCCAGGAAATAAGTAAGATAGGATTTTCACTTTTGGTTAGTCATGGCTAGTGCTGGTTTCTAGCCTGGTTTTGCTTGAATTTTTTCGGTGGGGCATTTCTTCGCAACAGTTGGTCCGGTCTTGAACTCATGGTGACACTCATAGACTGCCTTAGTGCAGCCGAATCAAAAGGTTTCTTTTGTTGCTTGTTTCCTTCTTTTACTCTTTCTGTGCGCTTAAGGTCATCTTGATCTGGTTCAGGCAGGATTTCAAAGCCGAAGAACAGCAGTTTGTCGCTAGCCTTTAGATGAGTGCTGCGTACGCTTACTAAGTTGATATGAAGCAGCACCTGGTCTGAACATTTTTCAGTGGCGTATTCAACGATCCGTATGTCGTCTGAATCAATGGTTCGCAGCGAAGGCACGCATTTAAATAATTTCATGCTTGCTCGGTTGAGGTTTACTTCAGCGTCATCGCTTTGGATGTTTTGTAGACGTAATTTACGGCAGCCAAGTGGGTCTTTGGTGTGATTATTCTCATGAACTCTGCTTTTAAAATGAACGCGTTGATTTTGTTGATTCGATGTAAGTTTTGGATTCAGCTGCGACACAGCTAAATGAGCCTGAGAAGATGTTGCTAAGCCCACAATGCCTGTTTGCTGGCGCTCAACCATTGGTTTCACTACTTTTACAGGGCCATTGTTTGGGTTCTCGTCAGATATATGAGTTGGGAAGACAAGATGGCAGGATGAAATGCTTTCTGCATCATGGTTGTCTTGAAGAGAGTATGTAGACAAGTCGCATGGATTTGTTGAGATGGATGCGATTGAAGTGAAGCTTATCTCTGAGTCAGAAATGATTCTTCTTCGTTTCAAGGAAGGTTTATGGTTTTCTTATTCTTGAGTTGGATGAGCAATGATTGCCTTGTTTGAGGCAGAGTCGGGCTTGGACTTTTTGTGGCCCTCGTTGCGTTTAAATAAACTCAGTCTCTGGGGCGTGGATAGGTTCCTTATAAATGCTTTGGTCTTAGAGGAACCCAATGGTTTAGAGTGCGTTGAAGTCTTTGTTGTTTTCCCACTTACTTTTTTCACAACCATATTCTTAACAGTTTTAGGTGGGATAATTGAAGTGGTTTTTGCTGGCCCAGTGAAGATGCCGAAGGAAGAAAAGTGGCTGCTGGGCAGAACAGATTGTGATCGAGTGTTGTCCTGGTGCGAATCAATGCTGACGTCTTTTATGCATTTATCATTCGGTTGGCTTCCATGACATCCAGAACAGTTCTCCTTTTCAACAGTAAGGTCGGCGTCCAGACTAATATGCAGAGACTTCTTTCCATCTAACCTGGTTGGATTGTTGATATTTTGTCGACAATCTACTTCGTTACTTTTTGTCGCGCTGTCGGCAACCATTGAAACTGGAATAGGTGCTGTTATGCTTCCAACAGATCGTATGTTGGAGGTTTTCTTAACAGGCTGCTTGGTGCATGCACCATCATGCTCAAGCATCATATAGCATTGACACTTTTGTGTTGACTTCAGAGCTTCTATCAGGCCATCGACTAGTTTCTCCTGTTGGCAACTATTTCGGAGAGCTAAGTTGTATTGCCTTTGTTGCCACGCTGCATTTCGCTCGGCTTCTGCCTGAATTTTATCTTTTAAGTACCTATTTGACTTTTCAGCTTCGACCATTTTCTGGGTTAGGTTCGCTAGGAGTGCCCCTTGGTCCTGAATCTGTTCGCTTAATGCTTCATAGCGTTTAACGAAGGGAATCATCGCCAAGGAAGATGCCGCTAGAACATTATTGTGAATTTGCATCGCAGCGGCCAACGAGATACTGGCTTTTGCTGGAGTTTGCCCATTGTTCTCTGCGCCACTTGTCGAAAGACACAATGAGTCTTTAAATTGAACGTGTGCTTCAGTTGTCGGGTTGACTTTTCGTGCCGACTCGAGGCCATTAATACTTTTGCTTTTCCTTTGGGGCGCCATCGGGGTGCTTGTAATTGGTTTATCAAGCTCAAGCATTGGAGATGGCACGGTATCCTTTAAAGGTTTCCTTGTTGCCGTGTTCATGTTGTTAGCATTACCTATATCCAGACATGAAGACATGAGTGGGCCCTGTGATGTCTGAGCTGGATGTTGTGGCATGGACTCTCGGTGTGTGTCCAGGACAATTTGAGTGGACGGTCTATGGCTAGGGTCGTGGACATAAAGATTGCCATCCTCCCGCAGATTGCGGTTGGCCAAGAGCTGAGATTGATTGCTTAAGGCTGGCAACATGCTGCCCTGTGGTGTATCAACAGGGTTGCAGCACGTAGTTAAATCATGTGTTTCATTAGAAAGCAATATTGATGGATTTGGAATTTGGCTTGCAGCTTTGTCGAGATGCTTTCTGTGGAGTGTCGGATGGTAACGTATCACCTTGCCTCCGGAAGGGGACATCCCCATATGGGTGGCATGAAATTGAATCCGATGCAGATTTTTCGTTATAACATCTGACGAGTCATGGAAGAGGTCTTGAGAACTCGTCGCTCGACAAGCTGTCGTCCCCACCATCTCTAAATCGCTGTTATGAACAGCCTGGCTGCCTAGGTGGATTGCATCTGCCTTGGCCACAATGTGACAGGCGTTTTGGTCCCCAACTGAAAGTTGTTCCGGCTCAGAGTGCGCATACCCAGTTTGATGGGTGCTGTCTAGGCATTTCTGGCTTTCCTGGATTGTCGGTAGTGCTTGTTCATGGTCTTTGGAGACAGATACAGCGTGAGAAGCCGCCATCATGTCGGCGTCCGTAATCTCAAATGGTGAAAAGAACGTCTCCGGAGACACAGGACTAGAGATGTTCTCACGTGACTCACAGATCGACTGTGATATTGGTTCTAAGTTATTTAGTAATAGCAGAGTGATTTGTGGAGGTGCGGTCTCATTTTGCAGATCGGGCTGCACCAACTCGGTAACAGTAGATGCATCACTGCCGTTTGTAGCAGGTAATGAGGCATTAATGTTAAGTGCGGCATCCACTGGGACAGCATCGTCTGTAGGGCCGTTATGTTTTGTAAGGGGAGGAAAGACGATAGTGGGTGTAGCAGCACTCGAACCAACGAGAGAGTTATAGTCTGACCCCACAATCGCCGCATCGACCGCCTCAGGCGCGTTGATCGTTTCTGCACTGATGAGCAGCTTGCTTGGAGAAACGAGTGTCGGCAAGGTAACAATTTGTTTACTTACCTTGCCGTCCAGCGTTGCAGCCTTGTTCAGGGCAGTCTATGGATTCAACATGCGGCGCTGCTGTAGAGTTTTGTGGCGAGTCTGGGGCCCAGATTTCTTGTTCATATGGTCCGTCATGAGTCGGACTGGGGCAGACTGGGAACTTGTTGCCGAACTCCGTGCCGCGCTACGCGCCCACAATCAATTTAAATAGCAAACACAAACGTAGGACTCCAACAGCAAACACGTCGTGCAGCTCCTCAAGGAAAAAACACAGTGAGACTGGGGCAGACTGGGAACTCGTTGCCGAACTCCGCTCCGCGCCCACAATCAATTTAAATAGCAAACACAAACGTAGGACTCCAACAGCAAACACGTCGTGCAGCTCCTCGAGGAAAAAACACAGTGAGACTGGGGCAGACTGGGAACTCGTTGCCGAACTCTGCTCTGCGCCCACAATCAATTTAAATAGCAAACACAAACGTAGGACTCCAACAGCAAACACGTCGTGCAGCTCCTCAAGGAAAAAACACAGTGGGACTGGGGCAGACTGGGAATTTGTTGCCGAACTCCGTTGCCCTATTTTTTGACACATCAGCAACCAGTCCCATTGTTCTTCCAAATTTAAGGATCCATCTAGGTAGTTTCCCATGAAATGTTATCGTTCCTCAATAAGCCCCTCACATTCCATTGCAATATGGAAGAGCGGTTCCCCTTGTCATTTTTCTTACAGAAACGACAATCCTTGTTCTCAAAACCACTCTGCCAACGTTTGTACTGAACTTCTCTTGTGAGCATAATATTCAAATGGCAGCAAAGCAGAAGATCCCTGTAAAATGACAAAGGAAACCTCTACAGGTATACAGGAGGGTCTTTTAAACCCTATTTTCCATCCACCATCTAAATGAGCGGGGTGTAATTGGTCTTGCTTCACAAGTCTTTATCCAATCTTCTCTTGCCAAGATTGACTTTACTTTCAGAGGATTTCCTCTCAACATGGCCAAAGTTGTGCAATATCTCCTTCATCACTTTGGTCCAATGATTTAGCAGTTTTTCATTTGATTTGAGATCTGGTCTCAGAATAGCCAGGGGGGGCGGGCACATTCAACATAATATATTTCCTGAAGAAAGAAATGTCTTTCCATAGTACCATGGAGGCCATAGATGGGAGACGTAATTCCTGTCGAATTTTGGCTGTGCATAGAGATGTGGGTAGTCTTAAGACCTTATGCCAAAAGTGGCCTTCATCATAGGCCAGATTTTTGTACTTAAGTAAGGTAGAGTCTCCGCACCATAGGTGAGGATTTGTATTACCTTTTGCCGGTAGAAGGTCAAAATAGGCATCATAGAATAGGCCCCAAAGCGTCTATAGATAGCAATTCCTTGATACGTCAGAGTTTTTAGTTTCATTTTCAGCCAGATCAATTGAGCATTTTCGTTAGTATTTCTGTTGATTTTTACTCCCGGATATATAAAGGATTCCACTACGACCAGCTGTAAATCTTCAACCCTCCATGAGATGGTTGTAGTTAGTCTGTTCCTGGCAGTGGCCGTGAGTAGAATTTGGGATTTTTTTACGTTCATTCTCATGCCATTGTTGTTTAGGTAGTTATTAAATGCTGTTAATCTGCGTTGTAGTCCATTGTAATACTAATGTAGTATTGGTAGCCATTTAGCAGGTTCAATATGAATACATTTACGGAGGTCCCCACCCCCTTTATAAATCCTGTTTGCCTTGGGTCAAGAATTCCCTTTGCAGATGCCCATAAACTGAGATCCCAAAGAACCACCAAGGCAAAAAGCTTGCTTAAAGAATGCAAGAGGGCGATACGACAATAGTTCTTAGCATAGGTCCTATCGCCCTTCTTGAATACTGGCACCACCCAGGCCTCCCGCCAGGATTCCGGTACTCGCCTATTTTGTATCACGTGTTTGAAGATGGATAACATGAATTTTTGCATAGGCATCGGGATTGCTTTTCATCATACTATTGGAGAGCCCGTCAGGGCCTGCTGCCATGGAGGAGCTGAGCTTCATAACCGTAGATCTGGCTTCCTCCTCGTAAACTTCAAAGTGCCAAACACCAGGGCACGGACTCTTATGGGCCACCAAAATACCGGGGGTCCATCAAATATTTTAGTATAATGGCTGCCCCATCCTTCTTCCATCACACCCCCTATCAGTTGATGTTTCTTACTACATCCCCCACTGTTAATAAGGTCCCATAATAAGGTCTTCCTTTATGAGAATAGAATCTAGATATAGATTTACGCGGTCTCCCCGATCTTCCAATGGGAATTCTACTACTCTTATATCTTCAGTGGATATAAATCGCAGTGCTGGTACACATTGGAGGGGCTTCATCACATTGTTCCTGTTAAGGAGCAAGAACTTTTGGTCCATTATTATTCTCGTCAATAGTAGCTTGGGGATCTCCTTTGACTTGTTTCGGGAGTTTAGATGCTCTTTCACTTACAGATTTGATCTGGGGATTTTAGCGGCCCTAGTAGGTTGCTTACTTTCCCTTTTAGGTTGTTTACTTTGCCTTATTTCGACACTAGGTCTTTCAAAGTCTGCCACAGGGAGCCTCGAGTCCTCATTGTATTTGTTACTTGGATCATCAAGCCGCTCTTTCAATCCACTATTTTCCTTTTATCTTCCATAGTTTGAAAGATTGAAGCCACTTTCAAGGACCCAAAGCTGCTCCCTCCATTATTTGTCTTGTTGCTTTTCAATGATATCAAGGCTTCTTGCTTTTCAATTTCTTTCCAATCTGATTCATTCAAAATGTTCCATTGTTAGTCTTCTTTGCCCTCCATGATTTCCAGGTGGTCACTAAGACATGCATCTGTTTGGAATGAGACTTCTTCCAAGTTGGTGCGGGAACTTTGGTTTTGGTCAACCTCTGTTGCAGACTATGTGGGCTGTGCGAGGTTCAACAAGCTCATCTCCTTGCGCTGTCTTTTCATATTTTCAAGAGGCGCCAACTGAGTTGGAATTTGTATGTTCTGCAGAAATGCTCTGGATCCATTCATCTTTTTTTTTAGGCATCAGCTTCAGATTTTGGGATTTCTTTTCTTGTAAGACATCACTTTTCCTTTTCTGTCCCCTGGTTCCATCTTTAATGGGTAGTGACGAGGAGTATGACTTAAATATAGAGAAGGCTTTTTTCTTAGGGGGGTCTATACTAGTTTTTAGTCAGATCAATCGTATTTTGTGTTTGTTCAACAACTACAAGAGAGCCGACTTCTGTTTCAGCCCAGTGATCATCCCGGGAACACATTTGTTCATTACGGCTTCTAGTTCTTTTGCCTTCCAATACGCCCTCATCCACTTCCCATCTTCAAGTCTTCAAGGATAGCGTTCATTAAGCAAGTTTTGTCAGCATTCTCACTCCTCCTGGCCAGGTTGCTCAGCCTTCACTGCATTTGATTGGTGGTTTCAGGTTCTGCATCGAGCCGTTCTTCCAATTTCCTTCTGAACGTATCCAGATTTGCTAACTTCAACTGCGAGGTGTGAATTAGGTTTACTTGTTCTTGGATTGCCGAGTGGATGGATTCATACAGTTTGCAAAAGGGGGATAAAGAGATGATCAGGGAGGCCATTACCGTGTTTTGTATTCTGGCTAGTTCCTCTGTAGAGATACTGCCTTCCTGGCATTTTTCCTCTCGTATATCACTGTAATTTCGTGCCATACTCGAGGCGACTGATGAATCAATATGAGACCCATCAGTATTACCGAAACAATCTTCTTCTCTATTGTCTTCAATCAGTGAAATGTCCTTTGGCATTTTGGGACTTTCCACAGGCTTGATTGGGTTTATTACTGGCATTTGCATTGGCATTTGCAGGGGTGTTTCAACAGCGCCTGCTAGTTCCAAAGCAGCCTGTGAGATTTCCCATTCCTGTGTTTATTTTGGGTCATTCGAAGTTCCCCTTTTTTTTTGTACAGAGTCCTCAACTAGGGCATCTAGTTTGTCCTTTATGAATGAGATACGCTTATGTCTTTGAATACTAATTTTCTCTGATAGGGCTGAAAGATCAGCAGCCAATTTTGCTGCAAGATCAAAGTTAGAGAGTCCAGACACTTGATTTAGGTCCATAGTATCCTCAGTGTCCATCCGAGTATGTTGTCTACCCTAGCCGCCCATTTCAGGTTCAATTATTTCACTGTTAGGACAGGCCTCTGTCAAATCATGAACCTGCAGTGTGGTCATATCTGTTGGGGAGGCTGCAGTCTTTACTGGAAGTCCCTTTCCGAGAGGGCTTTTGACTGGCCTCCATGGGGATTGTGAACTCAAGTTGTTTTTTTTACCATCTGGTCAGTACCAACTAAGCCCAATTTGACCTGTAGTCTGGTCCTAGCGCCCACTTGGTTTAAGGACTCCATTCTTCTTTCCTTGTCCCTCAATGGAACCAATACGGGCACTACCAGCCGGCTTCCAGGAAACAAGTAGGGGGAAAATATAGTTTTAAACCACCCTTTTGTTATACATTTTTTGTTTGCTTTGGGGCATCAGCCACCGCTGACTTTTCCCAACCACTCGAAGGTCTAAACAGTGGCGTTTCCACTGTCTGCACTCCTCTCACGGCCGCTTTGATGGATTTATGAGTTATGCCACCTGTACCAGCATGGGGCAGAGTGCCTAGGACCACAGTCCCCGCCTGCTTCAATTGCTACAAAGATATGCTTCAACACGGGTAAAGGCCATATACCCACACCTCCCCAACCTTATTAAAAAGGAAGTGCTTTTATGTCCTTCCTAGTAACACCAAAAGGTGTACACCGACACGCTCACAGCCTATGTGTACACTCTGAAATACCTATTTGCCGCGTTCAGCATACGTGCTCCCAGTTCCAACTCAGGAACACTGTAGCTCTGCAAGTAGCTGCTTCGCTAGTAGCTGGGAGATGCTGTAGGCAGCTTACAACTTGCACTCCTTCCGAGGCAGCGCCACGGCTCTGTCGCCAGTGCCTCTGCAGCACCTCTCGTCATCATCGCCTCCACGCCTTCCACTCTCGAGGAGGTTTGAGGAAAGGACTCAGCAGTCAGTCCAATGCGTCGCACATAACATAGAGTACTAGGTCAAGCCACACTGTCTCAGTACACCGCCAAACCATGCCCATATGAAAATTCAACTCCAGCAATATCGATGTCAGACTTTACTTAGCCATTCTCTATGTGTGGGTAAATGTCCCCTTTTCCAATGAAGGGCAATGCATCCCCTGGCCGCTAAGATCAAATTCCTCTGCATATGGGGCAACACTGTACATTCATTGCCTCACCTTTCAACTCCGAACAGCGCCAGAAGCGGGGCCAGATCCCTGTCAATTCCGTCTATGGCTCTTACCCACCCCAACACCTCTTTCCAAAAAACCTTCCGTGCGGGGCACTCCCACCACATATGCCAATAAGTACATATCAACCCACAGTGCCTCAGCATAGGGGGCTACAATTGGTACACATCTTAGCAAGTCTTGATGGGGTCAAGTGCCACCCAAACAGCAATCAGCCATTATTAATTTTATATTGGGTTGCTATGGAGGCTGACCAGACTGCCCTATACATTTTGATTGGCCTGCACCAATGGTGTGAAATAACCACCAAATGTGCCTTGTCTTTGTGTTTGGGATTTTTATATATTGGATGATTCAATACTATATGCACCTATACGCCACAAGGTAATTCCAGACATTTCCCTTGTACTCTACCCAAGATGCCACAAAACTGCAAGCACTGGATGATTACAGATCTTCCGGGGAAGGAGCCCCTCATGCACCCACAGCCACTCCCCCAGTGTAACAGGGGCAAAGTGAATGTTCTCCAAGGCCACCCACTGTCTGTCCCTGTTTTCCCGTACATGATCCACCAAGACTTTTAGCTAGGTAGCATGATAATTTTGATAGAGGTCCGGGAAACCTGCCCTTCCGTCCTCGCTAGGCAAGTTAAGTGTAGAGTATGCTATTCTCGGTTTCTGTGCTGGCCACACAAATTCCAGGACAGTCATTCTAGCCTCTTTGAAAAAGGAGGTTGGCACTATCACCGGGAGGGACTGGAACAAAAATAAAAAGAGCGGGAGAACATTCATCTTGACAACCGTCAGCTGCGCTGCTCATGACAGCGTGACCTTGAGTTGAGGTACTTTTTAATCGTGCTCCAGAGAGCATTTAGTTAGCCTCATATAGCTTTTCTAGGTCTGAAGTGATGTAGACTTCCAAAGATTTCATTTGTCCTCTCCTGAACGCCGATCTGTCATGACCCTGCGGGACGCCATAGCATACTGTGCCACCCATACACCCATGGGTGGTAGTCACATGCATAGGAGTAGGAGAGAGGGGTGGACTTCCCTGGTTACTGGCTGGCGCAAGAAAGGCTGGTGCAGGAATTCCTTAGCAAATGAAGGTGGCCATTGCCACCACCAAGATGGCTGCCAGGTATGCACATCATCCAGAAACCAAGATGGCCACTGGGTTCCCCAGTGCTTCTGCAGGCTTTACAGTCTAGTGGCAGAGGGTGCAGCCCGGGCCCATAAAACCACGCACTGGACCACACCCCATGCTTTGTGTTGCTTTCTGCAGTCTAAGGAGCAGCTAACACTTACCACTCCCACTGCAGTTCTCCACCCTGCCCGCCTGGTCCAGTACTCACTACCGGATCAGCCCGCTACTTACCCACCTCCAGATCCTGCCTTTTCAGTTCTGCCTCGCACCCTCTCCTTTCCGGAAGGAACATTTAGAGGAATCTGTGTGGCAGAGATGTCGTGCTTGCCCGCTCTACACCCTCCCTAAACCCTCCTGGCTTTCCTGAATTCCTGAACTAGGGTGGCAGCAGACAGTAAGTCCACCTACAGGAAGAAAGAAAGAGACAATAAGTGAGCAGCACTGCCCAACTTGAGCTTCTCCTATGCAGCGCTGCGCACGAAGCATCATAACAGCATCTTCTTGAAAGCATCACAGCAGTATCACGCAGTATCACCTAACAGCAGCTCCACGCCGCACAAGCTGTACAAGCACAGACAATCAAACAAGAGACTTTACCCAGCATCTCACGAGTCACAGCAGGACTGGACTGTTCATCACCAGTGAAGGAACTGGTTTAGTGCCGACCTTGCACACTTGGGTTCACAAGAGCAGAACAAGAGGTGAGCCAGTTTGACAGCCAGCCAGTACAACCATGGGCATTGGGCAGATGGGAGGAGCTATACACAGTACTGGGCAGTTAGTGATTTCCTTTATTTTGTTCCTAGATCCCACTTCTTCGCCACATCTCAGCCACACCTAGGGCCCTCCATCACCAGCATGGGAACCTACTCATCTAACACAGAGGGGATCTTATCCAACCACTCCCTACTACACTGAATGCAGGGTATTTGCCCCAACTCTGTAGCTGTGGGGAAGGAGTGGCTGGAACACTGCACTCGACATCAGAGATGAGACGCTCCCGCAGGGCATCAGGTAAGCATTAAAAATCTCACTGAGCAAGCAGGCTGAGGTGCTTTTCAATGGGCGAGCCACCATCTTTGCATTATTAACTCTAAACCCTGAACGTCGGCCATAATCTGAGATAGTCTTCAGAAAAACTGGGATTGAGGACTCAAATAAGCACAAAAATAATTGTCATATAATGCCAGTTGATATTCTCGAGTACCCATCTTCATTATTGTCTTAGCTAGCGGCTCAAGAGTGAGCTCATAAATGAGAGGTAACAGGGAACATCCCTGCCGAGTCCTGCAGCTCACGTGGAAGTCTCGGGATGCAACTCCATTCACTGTCACATTCGCCCTTGTTTGTCGGTTTAACCCCAATGACCCCGTGTGCCACCTGGGTCCTATGCCTGGAGTAAAAGTACCCAAATCTGGCCCCAATTCCTTCCGGATTGGAGACCAACTACCCTGATCATTTTTTATTTTGAAGACTGCCCTTTGACATCTCAAGCGCAATGCCACCAATGTATGGGACTTATGTCCCTTTTCAAAGAACTTTATCTTCACAAAGCAAAGATAAGCTATTGCTTTCCCCTTCAATAGGTCACCCAATTCCTGTCTTAAATCCCTCATCTCCCACATCAGGTTTTCAGAATGGCCCCCCACGGATCTCATCTCCTCCCCCTTCCTTTGCACCTGTTGTTTGAGGTCGGTGTAACGTAGCAATCTCTCTCTCTGTTTGGCAGCTCCTTCAAAAATGAGGGGGCCACGCAATGTGACCTCTGCTGCCTCCCACACTGTGTAGAGCGGCATCTCTCCTCTGTCTTTGTGCTGGAAAATATAATTCAGCTCATTCCGGGAATAATTCCCTCAACACCACGTCTCTAAACAGGGTGTCGTTACAGACATAGTGTATGTCCAATTTAGATGGTTTAAACTCACATGCAATCATGCATGAAGCGTTTCTGAGGCGAGTTTAGACCGTTTACGTTCAGAGAGCCCATCTTCACCTCAGTTTGTAGCCTTTGCCTTGGTGTAATTTAAAACCAATTTTTGAGCCTGATGTCTTTGCCTTATTCATGTGCCTCCAAACCCTGAGATCTCCCATCCCCAACCTCCTCCTTTCTTCCCCCCACCTTGTTAGCCCAAAATGTAGGCTATATTTCCACTGATTATCAAGGCCCCAAGTAATAAACCTCCTCACACCCTCAAATAGAGAGAACAAATAAACATTGAACCTGGAGATGCCCCAGAATACGGGGGCTGCATTAGAGAGACTTCTCGCGCAGAAACACCAACAACCAAATCATCAGATTGCCCCGATGCTCGAGTCAGAACACAATAATCTTAACGATGACCACATCTTCAATGATCTCAGTAAAATTACATAAAACACCCGGAGCCCCAGAGGGTATAACATTTAGGAAATCATACCCCTGAGTTCAACAAAACTGCTGAAGAGCACAAAAAACAGAAAGGAGATATAATTAGAGTTATGGTGTGTTGAATGTCCAAAATGTCCTTGTGGCAGCCACTCTGCCTCATCTTGGGCGTAGGATGAGTTCTCTTTCTGCCAGTTGGTGGCCGCTGCAGAGACCCCCACGTCCTGGCCATGGTCACAACTTATCCCATGTTTCAAGACTCCTTCCGCTTCCTCCTGCATGGTAATCAAGGAAAGAGCGAATGGGAACTCCCAACGGTATTGTATGTCTCTCTCCCACATCCACGTCAAAGGACAACATTCTTACCTCTTGTTCAAGGTCATAGACGACAAATTGTAGTAGATTCACACAGGGGCACTCTCAAACATGATCTGATCTTTCTCTCTAGATTTTGGTAGGATTGCAGCTGCGTGCCTGAAGTAGTGACATTTTGTGGACCTTTCATGGGGGTGCCAGCCCAATGAATCCTGCCAAATGAGATTGCAGGGGAGGATGCTTCCTCCAAAAAGTCCTTGTATCAGAGCTTGTACCCAACGTTCCAAGGAGAGGGTGGTTACTCTTTTAAGTTCTTTAAGGCCCAATATGTGTATGTTAGAGTGTCTCTCCCTGTTCTCCTGGTCGTTAACTTTTAGCTCCAGGTCTCCCACGTTCTGTTCGAACTCGTTCATCCGCCCATCCATCTTCATTTCCGTCAGGTCTGCTGATAACTGCTTGTTTTTGAAGGCTTCCAGCTTCTCCTCAACCTTCTCCATTCTGCCCTTAAATTCCGTGATAGCCTCAGAGAGTCTGCTTTTAATGGTTCTGTTCTTTTCCAGGAATAATCAATGTCCGCTTTAGTAGAGCCTGCCTGATCGGAGCCTATCTCTACAGGGGCCGCATCCACTGTTGTCATAACCACTTTGTCAGGCCTCCTTTGAAAACTGTTCAAGAGCAAGTTGTTGGGGTCCAGCATGTGGCACCCCCGAGACCCTGTGTTGCGGTCCGGGAGTGGCACTTGGATTTGGCTCTTATGGCACGTGTAGCTGTCGTGCTTCAGCGTCTGTTCCTCCCTGGTCATGTACATGTAGTTTCCACCCAGGTCCCACTGTTCACCTTGGGGCCAGATCTGGAGGTGCCTCCATCTGGGGCTCCTTGCAGCAGGATCTGTACCTTGCAAAGCCCTGGTTGAGCATTGCTTTAAGATAATGGCATGGGGTCGCCAAACTGGTTGATTTGCGTACGCTGCGGCCTCTCAGACAGCACTTTCTCTATTCTGTGTTGCTTTAAGGCTGGCATGACCCATTGGGGGTAGCCTCTGCCATGGTGTGCTGATATGGCCAATATTGGATGGATCCACTCTCTGCAATGCGTGTGGGTAGCACCTGCCAAGTCCGGCTGGCACCGCACTGGAGCCTGCACTTAGGGCGCGTAGTGGATTTGGGTTGTTTTGACAGAATTTATTAGCCCGTAGTCGATTTGATCGAATTCTTTTTTTGTGTGATCGTTTTGACCAAAAATATATGCTGGGAGAGACCCCCGCAGACCTCCTCAATGCCCCCTATATTATGTATTAACCCAAACCGACCCCCCACATATATTTGTGGTAAACACCCTCTCCCTAAATTGGCTCAAATAGACCTCTGGAAAATCATCTCCGGTCAACTTGGGTAATATCACACAGTACAGCCCACCTAACGCCTGGCGTGGCCTGACCAATGATGCTCGGTCCCCTCCTCTGGTCGTTGGGGCCCCATGGCATGCAATGCCTTCAGGTCTCTAAGAAGTCACACCACCAGCTGCACCTCCTCAGAGGTATTCTTCCCTTCCTGTCCTTCCCCCAGAAGCTCACTGTCTCCCGAGCCCTTGTTCTCTCAAAGCTGGACTACTGTAACAGCCTCTATCTTAATCTGCCTGCCTCCACTCTCCGCCCTCTGCAACTCATCCAGAACAGAACTGCGAGACTTGCCCTTGGCCTCAAGCCCAGGGACCGTATCTCTCCAGGACTGAAATCTCTACACTGGCTCCCAGTGGCTGCGAGGATAAAGTTCAAAACCCTATGCATTGTCCACAAGGCCTTCTGGGGCCTGCGGCCTAAATACCTTCAACTCTCTCTTCCTAAATATCTTCCTTCCCGAGCCCTTCGCTCATCCGTCTCCAACTCCCTCAGGGTCAGCCGCTTCTCGAAGCAACGAGCTGGTGGTAGATCTCTCTCGGCGGCAGGGGCCTCTCTCTGGAACAGCCTTCCTGCCTCCCTGAAATTTGAGGAGAACCATCTCCGGTTCCGGAAGCACCTCAAAACCGTCCTCTTTGCTTCTGCTTTCTCTCTCCCTCTCCCCTGCTAATTCTTCACTGAAACTGCACTGAATCTGCAACTAGGCCACTCTCACCGACCTCTGTCCTGGGCCCAGCCACTCTCCACTTGCACTGCCACCCTGGTAACCCCTGCACTGCGGGACTGTCTCTGTATCCCTACAGCCCCCCCTTCCCAGCACTTGTCTGCACTTACCCTGCACTTGCCACCAGCTGGCCGTTTTTTTTTTTCTACTTACTTGTACTGCACTTCCCTCCTCCCCTTCCCCTTGCACTTCTCCCTTCCCCCTACCCCTCCACTTGCGCGATCTGAATGACACCTGGCCTAGTAGGATCGTTGTCTGTCCTCCCCTTGTTTCCCCCCTCCCTGCCTAGTTGCGCCTTGAAACACTTGTGTATAGGCGCGTTACCAATGCCATATCATATCATATCATATATCAGGTTCAGATGGTGCAATGAGATACCTCTGTCCTTCTGAGGCGCCTGCAGAGGACAGACCGCGTCAAGGTCCTAACTCTCACAGCCCATCTCGAGGGAGCTCTGCGGCACCCTGGGACTGATCTGCTCTAACCCAGGTCACCAGACCCTCCATTGAGCCGCTCCGGTGTTCCAGTGCCTACAGACACTTAACACGCTGTCATGTGCTTCTACCTCTGACCCGTACCCCTGACTCCAGGGCTCTGAGGCAGCGGGGGCTGCAGGCAACATGATGTTCGGTGTAAACCCACAGTTGGCCAGGCCGCAACCTTCACCTCCTGGTGTCTCTGCTGACCAGAGCCATGTCGAGCCCAAACTCAGGCATGGGACTCCTGCAACGTTCCAGCAAGGGTGCTATCCAAATCGGACAGTAATTTCTCCTTTAAATTAAATTAAATTTATATTTTCAGTCATTTTGTGTCCGGACGACAGAGACAGCAAGTTAAATCTGCATGCTGTCTTCACCCCCTGCTGGTCATTGGAAGCATCTGCTTGAGGCAAAATTGGGAACTTTTAAGATGGACTTGCTGCATTTAATTCACTTCACGGAATCAAAACAGGCCTGATCTTCTTTTTACCATCATAATTTGAGGTTCAGGATTCTTTAACTTATCAGAGTTGATGGTGGAGTAATTAGGGATGAACCTCCTGTAGTAACAGGCAAATCCTAAGAATGCGCTCAGATCCCTTTTAGTCTTGGGGATTGGTGTTTCCTGAACAGCCTGTACTTTTTCTAACTGCGGTTGAACCAGTCTGTTTCCCACAAAGATATTAACTGCTGATTGGGATAAGTGGCATTTCTCTGGGTTGACAGCTAGGCCAGCTCGTCTCAGGGTGCTAGTAACTTCATACAGATGGTACATATCTTCTTCCCAGGTTTTGGTATTCATACCAATATCGTCCAGATAAGCACTGCAAAAACTGGAATAGGGCCACAAAATCTGGTCCATCAATCTCTGGAAAATGGCGGGAGCACCATGGAGCCCAAATGGATGGACTTTAAAGTGAAATAGTCCTAAAGGAGTGGAGAATCCAGTTGTTTCCATGTCCTCCGGGTTTAATGGTACCTACCAATAGCCCCTGGTAAGATCAATCGTGGAGAAGTAGACTGCCGAGCCCAGTGGATCAATAAGAGCGTTAATCCGTGGCATCAGGTAATTGTCGAACTGGGCATTCAGTTTTCTAAAGTCTATGCAAAACCTTCACGATTGATCCGGTTTTGCCAGTAGGACTATTAGTGAGGATCACAGACTTTGTGATGGTTCATTAATGTCTGCGGTGAACATTTTCTCC
Source organism: Ambystoma mexicanum (assembly GCF_040938575.1). Lineage (NCBI taxonomy): Eukaryota > Metazoa > Chordata > Amphibia > Caudata > Ambystomatidae > Ambystoma > Ambystoma mexicanum. Next base: position 1,051,456,809 of record NC_090933.1, on the reverse strand, counting down.
ACCTCTTGGAGAACTATTTCCTTTTGGACTTCTGTGATCTGATAGGGTTTTAGATTAATGACTTTCCTGGGTGTAGTGCATATATGATGGTAAATCCCCTTCACTCTCCCAGGCTAACAGTGAAATACATTGTTTGGATGGTGGAAGGTCTACTGGTACTAAATTGGACCGGACTGTCTCTTCTGACAAGAGACTGGCCATTACCATGGAGGAGGATTCAAGTGGGTGCTCTTTCCACTCCTTTAAGGGGTTAACGTGGTATATCTGAGTCTTAAGTCTTCTATCGTGTTGAGAGATGCGATAGTTACAAGGACCAGTCTGTTCTAATACCTCATATGGTCAGTGCCAATGAGACAGCATCTTATATTCAGAAGTAGGAAGTAGTTCTAGGACCTTCTGACCAACAGAAAACAATTGAGTGACAGTTTGTTTTTGTCATATTGCTAATTTTGGTGTTAGACCTTCACTAGTTCAGTGTGGACTATATCGGTCACCACAGCCATATGCTCTTCAATCCACTTTGCGGTTTGGGATAGGGGTAAGATAGCTTCCTCCTGTTAAGCTCACCTGGTATCCACAGGGATGCCACCCAGCCCTGGTTGGATGATTTGCACTCTCGAACCCTCTCCTGGTCCCTTGGTAAGGCCTCTGGTTAAAGATGGGTCCGCAATATAGGAGAGCTGGATTCAATACCAGATTGTCTTTGTTTTCCCACCTCCCTTGGCCTCACCTCCTTCCTCCCCCTTGGGCCTTCTTCTCACCTTAATATTGTAAAAGGTGGATTCTCCGTCCTGCTCCTCGTGGCAGGGGCGCGTAGATGTGGGGGGCGAGCAGCGACCAAGTTACTTCACTGGTGCAAGCACCGCTGTGGGAATCCAGGCCTGCTGCGACTCTGTAGGTTTTCTGCTTTACAGTCTTTATATGCAGTTCTTATGTTCCTCTTAGTTCGAATAATACTGTCTTGCTTCTTTCCTTTTAGGTATGGAAAGGTATTTTGGTCTTGTCATGCAGTTTGAAGATGAGCATGAGCCGGTAGGCGAAAGCGCGGTGTGCGCGATGCTGTCCGGTGAGTAATGCGCGATGCGTGGCGCTGTTTCGCCTTTTATATTGCTAACCTGTGTCTTTTCTCTCCTTGCAGGTTGTGATGTTCCTCGCTGAGCGCCGTAATGTTCCTGCAGTGATACTGACCAGGAGATGACTACCCAGGTAGGAATTGTGTGGCTTCCTTAATTCGGGGGGAAACGTGAGTAAACGCTTACTAATGCTGTCTTTCTTTCTTCTCTTTCCAGGTTATGGTATTCGAGGATGCATGCGGTGCCGGATGATGGAGTTTGTACCTGAAGTCAGCGATGGATTGAAGACAGGATACTGTTCCAGGTAAGTTTCGTAGTGTTCTTTCTCTCTCTGCAGGTCCTTGGTTTCAGGTAAGCTGGCATCAAAAAACTGGACACAGTGAGCATTACGCTGCCCACAGCAGAATAACGCAAAGCATGTTCAGCTGTTTGGGTGCGGTTTAAATAGTCTCAGGTAAAGTAGTCCAGGTAAAATAGTCCCAGGCCTGCCACACCCAAAGTAGTCCAGGTAAAGTAGTCCCAGGCCTGCACACCCAAAAGACTAGACCGCATAGCTCAGTTCCTTGTAACTGAGCTAGTGTGTGCCTCCATGTTGGCTGAACCCCCCCAAGTTAAATAGTCCCAAGTAAATAGTCCCATTCTAATTTTGGTCTTCATGATGGTTATGAGCCTGGTGCCGAATACGCCAGGACTGACTCCAAGAGAGTCTTGGATGTGGTTTTAAGGCCTTTGACCTGACCCTAACTGGAAGGCTGACTTGCCAGTGAGGGCCAGGGGCAAGGGTCATGACACCTCCCTTTCTTTGCAGGATTCATTTAGCATGTCTTAAACATCTCTGGGATCACACCCATAAATGAGTTCAAATGGTGAAAAACCGAGGGAAGCTCGGGGAGCCTTCCTGATGGCAAATAAGGCCCAAGGACCATCATATACTAGCTCTTTCTATCAGCTTCTACTAACTTTTTAAAACAGCTTTTGAGTGTTTCATTAAATCATTCAACCAGGCCGTCAATCTGAGGATGTTATACAGAGGTTCTTAAAGTTTTAATTTGAAGGATTTGTTTGACCTCCACCATAGTTTTGTTCATGAAGGTCATTCCCTGGTCCGTTAGCATTATCTTTGGGAAGCCTACCCATATAAAAAAGGGCATACAGTGTTTTAGAATTTGTTGTGAGATGTTTGTTCGCGTAGGAAAGGCCTCAGGGTAATGTGTAGCATAGTCTAGTGTAACCAGGATATACTTGTTCCTGAGTTTTGATGGTGCTAATTGTCCCACAATATCCATCCCTATTCGGGAGAATGAGACATCTGTGATTGGTAGAGGCTGTAAAGGGGCTGGAGGCGGGTTATGTGGGGCCGTCTTTTAACACAAAGAGCACGTCATGACAATGTTTTTAGAAGAGTGTAACTACATATCACTGTATAGCGAGATAATGACCCCTCAGCCAGGATCATTGTATGAAGACATTAGAGCCCACCTGAAAAGGTCTAAGTCAGGCATCCTGAGAGGGTTGGAGCTAAGGGCAAAAAACACACTGGAGAGAATAGATGAGGATCTCGAGACCTTGACTACTAACCCCCTAAAGGTTAAACGTAATCTGGAACGGTTGGACTGGATGAAAACCATATCTGTGGTGAGAAGCTCTAAGCCATGTAATTAATTTTTGATGGCAGAAAAAAACATAGGGCACCTACCCCGCTACTTAGTAAAGTATCCTGATCCCAGAATAAGATCCAATATCTTGCGGGTGAGATTGAATCTTGTCCCCACTGGGGAAGTCTTGGCGATAAGAAATCAAGAAGAACATGCAATTAAATTATGTAAAATATGCTCTAATCCAAGACTTCAATCACTCCGACATATTTTAATGGAGTGTTAAGGGACTTGGCTTTGAGGCTAGCGAAGCTAAGAAGGTTCACGCTCAAGGAGGAGGATCTTGTATCAGAACATCTTTGGGAAAGAATGATTGCAGGCCAAGAAATACAGCTAACTGCAATGGTAGTTGAAATATTGGGAAAATTGAACTTGTTAAACTAGACCTGAGAGAAATGTTTTTTGATCGTTTCACAGTGACTTTAAGAAGTGGGGAGAATAGACTTATTTTATTGAAGTTATATTATGTAAAAGGTATTAATCGCATTTTTTCTTTTTCTTTTTCATCTTCTTTCTTTTTAAGCTTGGTTTATTTTCTCCATTTCTTTGAATGTTTAATTGTATTGGATGACTGGAAATTGTAAAGGTTCCAATGAAATGCTTGCTTTTTTATGAACCAAATACAAAAAACAAAAAAAATAAAAACAATGTTTTTAATGTCACTGTATACCCCTGGCCAATAGAATCCACTCACTACTTGTCCCTGGGTTTTTGCTGTTCCCAAATGCCCAGAAGTGAGGTGGGCATGGGCGATTTCTAGAAAAGTCTCCAGAATCCCCCACAGGGTTACTATTTGGGTTTCATGGGTTCCCTTACTGGTGATATTGTCTCTGTATTATAATGCCTGTTTCACAAAATAAAATGTACCATCTTTCTTTATGCCCCACTCCTCGGATATGACTCTGAGGAAAGCTTAATTCAACACACGGTCATTGCATTGTGCGAACACTAAATCTGAGATTATCTCAGTTTCCCCCTCCTCAATATTCTGTTTGGGTAGATCTAGGTTTGGGTCTGGATCTTGGTCAGCTTCCCCAAAGCCTTTAGCCCCTCCCTCTGTGGAATCTAACTCCCGTACTTCTAGAAGTTTGGCTATAGTGCCCTCTCAGGAATTCCCTGAGCAATCGTCTCCTGATTTGTACATGATAAGCATGTCTACCGTTATTCTAGAGTAAGATCTTAATATCTCCTCTATAGTCTGGTTCCACTACCACAGCCATTACATCCAACCCATTCTTCCAAGCGAGCCCTGACTTGGAGACCAACCGGATATACATACCGCTGGGGCCTGCCAAGACTAGAATAGTGGGTATGAGTTGTCGCTCTCCTGGTTCTATAGTTATATTGCAGCTAATGGAGCAGAGAGTTCAAACTCTATAGACTTTGCAGTAGAAATAGATGGGTTAGTGGCTCGGTCACTTAGTTTCATGAATTTTTGAGTCCCCCAGTTTGTGTCAGCTAGGTCAGGCCCCACTCCTGCTACCATATGTAAGGGTGCAGAAGGAGGAGGCTGACATACAGGTGGCATGGTGATTGCTATAGTCTTTTATTAGTTAGGAAAATTAAGAGAAAACCTAACTTTGCCTATCTCTAAGAGGGGTTTCCCTGACTCAACTAAAATGCTAAGGGCTCTGTCAGAATGTCTATGTAAATCAATAGTCCAACGTCCTGTGTCAAAAACCCTTCTTCTGTCCCTTGCACTTATAAGTAAACTAGTGATAACATAGACCATCTTGGTCCAGAAGATTGACTCCGTTCTTCTGGACTGGGGATAAATGTTCACTTCGAGGCTCTATCTTCCTCCTAGGGGAATGACTCCCTTCTCTTGGTCAAAATTGTCCTCCAACACAAAAGACAAAGTTCTGACACGTCTCTCTGTCAGGTACAATGCTTTGTATCACACAGTCTCTTCAGCTTTGACTACCAGGAGAATGACTCCCTTCTCCTGGTATTTGGATGTTACAGTTCAACACAGTCAGGGGGAATGACTCCCTTCCCCTGGCCTTGGTTACCAAGAGAATGACTCCCTTCTCCTGACACTTGGCTTTCAGAGTTCAACACAACAATGACTCCCTTCCCCTGACCTTGGTTACCAAGAGAATGACTCTTGATCCTTCTTTAAGGATATTTTGCAGCAGTCAGTATCAACGATATTCAGGGTCCTAAACCCAGGTTTCTCGGCGTCCTTGATTTAGGCCAACTTGGTTTACTATCCTGCCCATTACTGGCACGTGGAAAATTATTTGTGCTTCTTCTCTACTTCTTTGCTCTCGCAGACATGGTTCACTCACTTGCCAAGTACTTCCATGAGGAAGATGGCTCATATCTTTTTCTTGATACGTGTCTTTTCGAGTTGGCCAAGATAATGCCTCCCTTTTTGTGGCCTGGTATGCCATATGGCCTGGGGGAATGGCTCCCTTCCCCAAGCTTCTTGGCTGTGTCTTCAAATTAGGGCCAACAGGGGGAATGACTCCCTTGCCCTTGTCTACGTATCACGTACCTTTGAACACACAGTTCTCAAATGTTAAAAGGCTCTACGACCCTGGCTTCTCCTCTTCTTTGATTGGACTCACTTGATAACTCTCTCTACCAAATACTTTGATGAGGAATATAACTTGTGTTACTTTCTGACTTTGGGTCCTAGACCCTGGTTTCTCTTTCTTTCGTTTTGTTAGGCAGAAACCTGTGCAGTTCCCTTAGGGACCACTGCAAAAGATTTAGGACTACAGGTGGTTGGCAGTAAACCCAATTGGTAGCAGTCTGTACCACCCAGATTTACCTGGTAGCTGTGGCTGGGCGGTCAGACTTCTCTCAAGATGAGTTAGGCAGTATATAGAGTATACACAATAGGTACAGGGATACAGTAGCACAAGCAAACACTGACCAGAGCCTTGGTGTAAAAGTATGTAATTATTTATTTAAAGACACACTTGTAAATACACTAGCACACAAAGAGGTAAGTAAATTCAACACACAGTCACTACTATATATATACAACCCTAATTACTTATTAGACAAGTCTTAGTGAGAAACACCACTTATTTTCAGACAGAGGTGAGCGCTTAACATGAGATGGCACTCTAATAAGTTATAGAAAAAGGGAGGGAAAAGGCAAAGTTATGGAAGCACACAATTTCAATACTTTTCAAAGAACCACAGTGAGGCAGGTTAGGCAAAGTCTACTGGAGAGCAAGGAAGTTCAAATGCCAGGCTCACTCTTCGAGAGAGCAAGCAAAATGTGTCCAGGATCACACAGTGGGGTTATGCCCAAAGAGTCTTTGTAGATAGTTCATAAAAGATTGAGATCAAGTCAGGAAAAGTTAGTTAACGGGCCCCAGGCCAACCCAAGTTAGAAGGTTGAGGATTTACTGTCACCCTGAACGATCTGTCGCAAGGGAAGCCAGGCGGGACACAGTACCTGAAGATGGGAAGAATGCTCCAGCAGAGCAGTTGTTTCTGGCAGCGGGTGCAAGTCAGTGTTTCGTCCAGAGGAAGAGGAGGTCTCGTCGTGGAGGAAAGCTGAAGGTTGTTGCGCTGCCAGGGAAGAAACCAGCCGCGGAGTTTCCCGGTTACAAGGTACCACCCTTTTCTTCACGGTAGTGGTAAACCGTGGTATTCCGGTTGCCAGGGTGCTTGGCACGGGCAAGGTGGCCACGAGATGGTCCAGGAAGGTGAAAAGACAGGCAAACTGGTTATCCCCACCAGTCAAAGGAAGAAGACTCTCCGGGCTGGAGATCTCCTCTGTCGTCGGGAAAAGTGATGAGACGGTTCAGCAGGGCTCCACCAGTGGTGTCGTCGTTGCAGGTCAGCTCGGCTTCTCCCTCCTCGGATTCTTTAGGTCCTGTGGTGACGTCTGAAGTCCCAGTCACCAAAGCCCTGCTTTTATGCAGAAAACCCCCATTCATTCAGCCTAGCTGTCACTCAAACATGCTAAGTGGTGAGCCGGGCGGCTCACCACTTGGGCCAATCACACAAGAGTGGGACTTGAGTTGCCGAGGCAACTCAGTCCAGGGTGCCTAAAGCCCCTCCCACACCCCCTGTGGTATCCAGACAGAGTGGCACCACTTTTGGAGGCTTCTGTGGAGAAGCCCGCCAAAAAGTGGAACAAAGGGCTCGACTTGGGTTGGAATCACAGAAGCGAACACAAATGCCATTTTGGAACCAAGTTTCGGCAAAAATTACCAACCGGTGAATTTATATTAATTTAATAAACCGGCGGTATGTTCAAGGCTATATTAAAAAGTGGTAGCCTCGAACAATGGGAAAATCCCATAGGAATATATTTGCGGTCGAATATAAAAAGTATCCACTGCCACTAGCCAAAACTCGGTCGGGGGGGGGACTGGACAGTGCCCCCTCGAACAACCGACCCCAGGGCAATCCAATTGCCCCAAATAGTACGTCCACAATATGATGGTTTGTACTGGTTCTGTTCACAATTTAAGAATAGTAAAGCCAATGGTGACTTTACATGCCCTGGGGGACAGTAGTCAGTCCTAGGGTGGGTATGGAGTCTGTGTTGGGGGGTCGCTACAACACCCCTGGATTACTGCACGGAGGGTGCTGTGTAACCCACATATCAAAAACACATGAAACCCTATGGGGTAAAGGACCCCATAGCCCATAGAACACATACAAAGTCAAAGGAACACCTCAAATCATGTGTAAGAGTGGGAGGAAAAGAGTCTCACTCTTAGCAGGAGAAGAAAATAAACCCCAAAAATCCAGCAGAGCTGCTGGGGGACTCACTATGTTTGGGAAATTAGCCTTTACAGAAAATTCTCCCTAACAGGTTTGGCCTACACGCGCACTCAGTGGGAACCCTATGGGGTGGCGGTACTCGGAGACCTCACCCACGAACAGGAGCTCATGACGTTTACTGACCTCAGCGAGTCCACGGGCCTGCCCACGGGCCAGTTCTTGCTCCACAGAGCAGTAATGAAGGCCCTGATGGAGAGATGGCCGGAGGCCGTCAACCAACTCACGCAGAACGAAGCCATCGAATCATTACTGGACACTGCCGAAGGAGGCCATGAAACCTCCAGAATATATGAAGCCCTGCTGCAGAGCACGACAAAGGACACACTGAAATGCAAAAGCAGATGGGAGAGTGAAATGGGCCTCGAATTTGAGGACAAAGCATGGGGAGAAATAACCCATTACCATAAAAGAGTCTCCAGAAATGCTTGCCTCCAACTTATTCAATTGTACATCACCAACAGAGCTTACCTCACGCCCCAAGCCATATCAAAGTTCAAGGGAGCCACGATTCAGACTTGTCCCAAATGCCACGAGCCAGGGGCGGGTATGACCCACATGTTCTGGAGCTGCCCGATAGTCCAGAGGTTCTGGGCCCGAGTACAAGAAAAAGTAGCGACTGCTGAAATTGAGGTGATGATCCATGAACCAGCAGCCTGCATATTGGGGAGTTACAAGCGAAACAGCAAGAATAAGCCCCTAAACAGACTCACTGACTTGATATACATAACAGCAAAAAGGCGCATAGCCATGGGTTGGAAGAGCGCAGGAGGGCCAAGCGAAGCCCTTTGGTGGGACGACCTCAAGAGATGGATAGCTGCCGAGACTGCGGCTTGGGAAACGGCGATCCAGACACAAAGGCTGGACTCCAGCGCAGACTTACTCCGATGGGTGGCGCTAACGGTGCCACTTCTCCACCCAGTAACGCAGGACGGCGCCTCGAACAGCACTGCCAGTCCCGGCCCGGCTCGTGCCTAAGGATATCTGAGGACTTCACTGCGGTCTCGGTGGGAGGGGGGTGGGGCGGGAAGGTTGGGTACGTTAAGACATGTTGTTTTTGATCCACACATATTGCATTGTCTAACCACTGTTTATATGTGTTGAAAAACCAATAAAGAAATTAAAAAAAAAAAAACAGGTTTGGCCTGCTTGGCTTAATCTCTCATCAAGTACTGTGATGAAGACTATGCCTCTGATCCTCCTCTTCTTGGTTTGGGTCCCAGACCCCCTTCTTAAGGCCCCACCAGCATCAGCGTCAAGCCATTTAACTTCTTGGGCTCCTGGATGTACTTCCGGTGCTCCTTGGGTGCTTGCTGTTGTTCGTCAGATGGTGCAGGCGCTTCTTTGCTTGGTCTGGCCCTGTGCCTCTCGTTCCCGAATACCGTCTTCCAACCTTTAGTTCTGCTCTGGACCAGCCCCACCCCCTTGCTTTCTTTGTTCTGTTGAGGCTGGATGACTTTCTTCTTCTCTTTATCCTCTTCAAATCTCCCGGGCTTGGCCGGTCCTTCGCTCTGGTCTACTGTGCGGCTGTGTCTCTCCCGAGTGTAGCTCCTCGGGCTTCAGAACAACTTCTGCAAGTCCCTTGTCAGTTTTTATCTCTGTCTCATAATCGATCCTCTGCAGAAAGCTAGAATGGTCATTACAATTCCGCCAGGTGTTTTTCATGGCTCTGTACCACCTCCCCCAGTACCTATCTGGTACACTCCCTTTGGGTAGTCCCTACTCTTCTTCGTTTCAGTATTTCCTAGAGTCACAGGCTTACAAAGGTACATGGGGGGTACTAGGTAAAGTGTTCGGGTCTATGGGGTATGGAGGTGGGTGTTGGGGGAGGGGTGTCATACTATGTTCTCTTGAGATGTCCTCACCACCCCCAGGGGGACTATCGGGTAGCGGCATCACCACCCTGGTCTCATGGGAAGGGACTTTCCCTCGGGGAGAAGTGACAACATCTCTGTATGCTTCACACCAGGAACAGGATAATGTCGTTTGAGTAAAATGGGATCTTATGTTGCGTTTTCTGACATAGTATACCTGTAATGGTGTTATTGTTCCTGATCTTTTGTGCCAGGGTTCCGAGCGCTTGAGCAAATAAGTGGAGACATAGGGCAACCCTGACGTGTGCCTCTCCTGATTTTAATTGGCTTAGTGGTGTTTTGATTGAAGTTCATTTCTGTGAATGGGGATTGAGAATTTGAGAGGCCCAACCTTGTGAATTTTGGACCGTAGCCGTATACTGCTAGCACTTTTCCTATATGGGTACACTTCCGCTATTGAACAATTTATTCACATCGAGTGATTAAAGAACCACTTTCTGCTGTGTGCAGGCAAACCAATCGATTAGATTAATTGTGCGCTGAGTATTGCCAAAAGTAGATCGTCCCCATAAAAAACCCTTTTGGCCAGTGTTTATTAATTGAGGAATAACCTCCAACAAGCGGATGGCTATGATTTACAGTGAATATTTTCACGTTTCTATTGATAAGTGCAACACACCTATAGGAGTTACATTCTAGTGGGTCCTTCCGAGGTTTTAATAAGAGTGTAGTCCTCGATTCTGTCATGGATTCTGAGATTGTTCCGGAACCTATAAGCGAGTTAAACACCTTCGTCAAGTGAGGTGTTATCTTGGAACAGAATGTTTTATGGAACGAATTAGGGAACCCATCTGGTCCCGCCGCTTTGTTGTGCTGGAGTGCAAGAATTACACCATCCACCTCCTGGGGTATGATCAGACCCTCTAAATAGTCCCTATCTGGGTCAGTGAGTGCGTGTGGCTAAATAAATCACTGGGGTCTACTGAGTTCTCCTGTCCCCATTTTTGGAGATCCAGGGAAAATTATTGTATAATTTTGGGGTTGTCTGATTCCCTGTGTTCCCTTCCCCTTTTTTCACAATCTCCTTTTCAGATCTGCCAGAGCACCTGGAGACCACTGCAGTGGTGATGGTGCGTGGTACAAATACCTTTAACAATAACATAACATTATTCCCTTGGAGTCTCGGAGTGCCCCAATGAAATTATGTGATTTTATATCTTTTGGTTTTGCCACCGATATTGGGCCTCATTACGACCCGGGCGGTAAGTGAATAACGATGCCGGTAAAGGATTACTGGCATCGCTTACCGCTCCGGCCGATTATGACCTGATAAAGCGCTATTAGCGGCACTGTAATTAACGGTGCTGCTAAAAGCGCCGCCAAGTACGCGGGCAAGCGACCACCCATGGCGCTAACACCGGCATGGCGCAAACAGGGGAACATTACGAGTCACGAGGACATGCAATTAACGCCCTAGTGAAGGCTGTATAGTATGGGACCTCATTAAGAGACACCATAGCATGCATTTATTTGTTCATTTCAACCCCATTTCCATGCATGAATGGAGACACACGATGTGACTACTATGTGGGTATTCCTCTAATGGACTGGTCTACATGCCATCAACTAGTGGGCGCAGGGGGGTCCAGTTCCTTGTGAGTGCTCATGCATTGTTAGTCCACGGCGGTTGTTTCTGTGATCTGGCAGATGTCCAGTAATTTGTATGCTTTCATCCTGACACCGTTGATGTCAGCCTCATGATGGTCTCACTACGCACAACAAATGGTGTCATGCAATTCAGTTGGCCCTCTGTGTCAGTGTAGTGGTGTATTGATGTATTTGGCCCTCATGTGACTCCTTTGTACGCATTAATAGGGGATTGTCCTTTCAGTTGATGGTGTTTGGTGCTGTGTATTGGCTATAGTCATTGCTTGTAGCTGCATTGTGTTGAGGGGGATGCAATCTGATGTGGTACAGTGCACATGCAGATGGCTGTGGAATGGTTTGACACTGCTTCATTTACATGGTAGGGCTGCTTACATCTTGCATCATGTGGCAGGGGTCAGGTCCAGTCTGGGCTGCTTTGGGGTATGAGCATGGTCCATTCCCTCTGGCACTCGCAGCCAGGTGAAGTATGCATCTCTTCTCCCCCCCCCCCCCATCTCAGCCAGGTGAAGTATGCATCTCTCCCCCCCCCATCTCAACCAAGTGAAGTATGCGTCTCTTCCCCCCCATGTCAGCCAAGTGAAGTATGCATCTATACCTCAATCACCTACCCACATCACATTTGCATGGGTCTAACATGCGAGTCACCGAGAAGCCAGGATCTCTGCCCTGCATGTCACTCCATGTAGCGTGGTATCGTGGAGTTCTGCAGGACCATTGAATCATGGGTTGATACGGGGAACCGGGCACAACAGTGTGTGATGATCCTGTTTGAGTCACATACCTGACGCTGAACTGCAACCACCTGACGATGAGGAGGAGGAGGGTGGGGATGGGGTAGCACCTCAGGGAGGCAGCGATGCACAGGAGGGACGTGACATGCGTCAGACTCTGATCAACCAATGTTTCTAGCACTCATGGATGGGGAGTGTGACATGGAGATGGCACTCTGGGCACTGGGCGTGTCAGGGACAAGGACACTGTAGACTGTTCAGCAATAAAACACACGCACGCAATAAGCAATGTCCACACATGTGAATTATGAGTTACCAAAATGTGTATTGAAGATTTATGACAAAGTGAACAAGCCCTCCACCCCACACACCCTCTTCCCCCTCCCCCTCAACTCCCCCACACACCCTCTCCCCTTCCCTCCTCAACTCCCCCACACACCCTCTCCCCCCTGCCCCTTCAACTCCCCCACACACCCTCTCCCCCCTTAACTCCCCCACACACCCTCTCCCCCATCCCCCCTCAACTCCCCCACACACCCTCTGCCCCCTGCCCCCTCAACTCCCCCCACACCCTCTCCCCCCTCCACCCTCAACTCCCCCCCCCCCTGGTTTGCAGTAGGCTGCACCAGTGGTCGCATGGCTGTGCCTACTGGCCTCCCCCTCTTCCAGCACCAGGTGCCCCCCTGTCGGATCTCTGCAGGTTCCTGGTAGAATTAGCAGTTGATGATGTACCCGCTTGTTCAGATAACTGTGTTGGACGCATGGCCTGCATCGCTGCCACCATCTCACTGAGGACGTACCGCACCGGTGCCATTTCGGCACAAATGTCCTTAGAGGATGACTCTATGGCTGATTTCATAGACGCCGCACATTCACGGATGTCATCCCTTACAGCCCCACATTCAGTTATGTGCTGCGTCAACAGGCTAGTGAGCTCCTGCTGGCGCCTCTGAATGTCCTGGATCCCCTCTTGGGTGGTTTGGGCTGCGGTGACTCTTTGAGGGGTTTCAAAAACACTGTTCCTCTGGGACAGTTGGTGTGGTGCTGGGAGTTGCAGGCCATGATTGATCCGGAGACTGACGGTGCATGCTGGTGTCGCACATGCTGCATGGTGACAGTTGTGGGGAATGCAGGGGGCCTGTGGTGGGAGTTGCAACATGCAGCTGATCTTCTTCCTCATCATCTGAGACTGCTGCTGTGGCAGCTGTCTCGCCCACTGTGCTGCTTGCAGCCAATGCAGTCCCTTCTGCCGCTGCCACTTGGATGCTGGTGGCTGTTTTGGGCTCTGCAGTGGGGGCCGTAGAGCACATTGGTGCTGTGGCCTGTGTTGTTGTCTTGGTCTTCCGATGTGGTGCCAGTTGGCCTATGCCCCTTGAAGTGGAGGGGCGGTGTTGTCCCTCCGTGGCCCTGGGCTTCTTCCATGGTGTGGCACCGGTGTCCTCATCACCGCTGTCAGAATGTGTGCCTGTGGGGGACCAAAGGAGGGAGAGGGTTAGTGATGGGTCTATGGGCATTGGGCATGCATTGCGGTGGCTGCATTGATATGGATTGGTAGATGAGTCACATTGGGGGGCGTGACATACAGGTTGCCTCACTCTTGGGTGGTTGATGCATGGAGGCATTTGGGTTGCAACACAAATGGGTTGCATCATTCATGTGGACAAGGTGATGCTCTGCACTGCCTGTAGGCAGTCTTGTGCTTATGTGTCTGGTGGACCCTGCTATAAATCATTGCACTGTCAGATCAGGTGGACATCATCATGGTGGTATTGGCATTATTTAATTAGAGACACCAACCTGCATCGGCTGATGACGGGGCTCCTCTCTCCATGTCCCCGACTTCCTCTATTGCCTCGGTGCCTATGGTGGTGGCACATATCTCCTCCCATGGTTGGAGTTTTATGGGCGACTCCGCACCTCCACCTGTCGCCATCCCAAGGTTTCGGTTGGCCGAGAGTATACTTCGCACATGTAGAAGGAGGTCGTCCCAGCGCTTACAGCATTGTTTTGGTATGCGGGGTGTGGTGGCAACAGCACTGACTCTCTGGGCGACCAATGCCCAAATCTGCTTTTTACGCTGCAGTGCTGGACGGGACATGTCATTAGCAAACACCACATTTGCATGCTCCTGCAGTGTCTCTGTTAACATGGTGAGCTCCTCTCTGGAGAAGCGCTCCTGGCGCAGCCGATCTCCCGTTTTTTTAACAGCTTTTGGCATCCTAAATTCCAACAGGTAGTTGTAGAGGTGTGTGGGAATTCTGGGGGTCAGATGGCTCCTGGTTGTGGTGGATGGCAATGGATTGTGTTTTTAAAGATTGCCGCCGTGCTCATTCTCGTTCCTGTGCGATGACGCTACTTCCGGTTCCGCGTATTTAAGGTCACCGTTAATGGCGGTTACCGCTATTTGAGGTGACCGCTATAAGAGCTGACCGCTAATGCCGATGGCTAGGATGCCGGAGGTGCTATTTCCACTGCAGTCGATTCCGGAAACGGGGATTTTTCTGGCTTTTTCGGCATGGCGGTGAGTTCATTACCGGCATGGCGCAAACCTCGTGCCCGCAAACTCGTAATGGCCGCTTTTAGCGGTCTATTGCCAGCACGGACACGGTAATTGCGCCATGCCGGTAATGACCAGTACTTACCGCCCGGGTCGTAATGAGGCCCATTGTTTTAGCTTTATCCCCTTTTGTATAGTAAAATTCCCTAGTGTGTAGAACTGCTTGGGCCGATTGAACCACCTCTAACTTTGATAGAGTCGTTCGTAGGGCTCAGAGTGTTGTTAGTAAGTTTTTCAATTTATGTTTGTTCTCTTTATCCTTAACTTCCTGTTCAAGTTCTTTGCATATTTGGGCTTTTGCTCTCATTAATGCATTTGACTTCCCAATCAGCTACCCTCTGAATATGGCTTTACCTGCATACCAGATCGATTCAGGTTCCATAGAACCCTGTTTGTTTTCTCAGAAGTAAATGTATATTACCTTTGCTATATGTTGCCTTGTCACCTCGTCTCTTAAAACCGCACTATTCTTTTGCCATTGAGCGCACTCTGAGGGTGGGGGGGGTGCAAGATCTTGTAGAGTTAGTATGATTGGTGCATAGTCGGCGATCGCCATGAGTTCTGTGTCTAATGTGGGATGCTATCCTTTAGCATGTAATATCCAGTTAAAAGTCAGGTATCAGCTTGCAGGTCCAGAGGGCAGGTATTTGGCCGTTAAGGGATGGTTACATGGGCTTTAAATAATCTGTATGGCGATATACGTCCCGTATGATAATCAGTGTTCCTAATTCCGTGAATAAACTCCTTCATGGAAGATAAACTCATAGCGAAGGACTTCAGTTGCATGGCTGACCCATACATGGATAAAACCTCCCAGGCTATACTCTAAGATTTACGGAACTTAAGGGCAATATCGAGGTTATTGAGGGAACTAGACCTGATAGAAAAGTGGCGGTTCCATCATCAGAAAGAGAGACTATACATTTTTCTCAGCAGTCCATAAAAGCTACTCAAGTCTATACATGTTCCTGACCACTTCCTCACTGATCTCAAAGACCTCAGCGATAAACATAAAACTCATGGCGATTGCCAACCATGCACCAATCACACTAACTCTACGAGATCTTGCTCCCACTCCCTTGGAGTACGCGCAATGGCAAATTAATAGTGTGATGTTAAGAGACCAGGTTCCAAAGCCATCATGGAGGACGCTGATTCTTCTTTAGAAATGTACTTTTCCCCCAGATTTCGAATAACAGCCAGCATACTTGTAGATGATCTTTCTTTCACGTAGCCAGGATGTAACCATGTAAAAGCCATACATTTGAGCTGAGTGGTCTGTGATAGATCTTGGAATAGCATTATCTTGTTTGTCCTCCTTATACATAATACTGTTTTTCTTTCTGGCCTCCCGGTTAATATTATCCTTCTGCCAGAAGAAGTGCACCCTGGTTAGAACATCCAGGGATAGCTTGTTTTTTAATTAGAACGATCCTATGGGGTCGGTCTAGGATGATCACATCCCATATGGGGAGTTGCAGAATGTGTCGCAACAGTCCCTCCACACGTTCCTGGTCCGGTGCATGATTAGGCATCCCACAAATTCTGAGGTTGTTTCGCTGCGCTCGATTCTCTGCGTCTTATTGCTTTGCCATGAGAATCTCCATCTGTTGCTTCATGCAGTTCATTCTCTCTGTGAGAAGTTCTTGTTCGTGGGCTTTTCTCCCCCAGTGTGTTCTGCACTTCATCCAGTTGGGATTCCGCTCCCTTTATATGCGTGTTGAGTTCCAATATTGACCCCTCAAGTTTGTCGGTGCTGACCTGGATTACCTGTTTCAGCTCGAGGAGCATGGATCTTAGGTCCGCCCTGATTGTTGGGTTTTCCAGCGACACCTGTGATGATTGAAGCAACGCAGATGTGTGAACCTGTGCATAAACTTGAGGGGTTGCTTCTTCACCATTTGTTCCTGCGATTGTAGCAACTGATCCGGTGCCATTTGTCTTGGCTGCCGGAGCAGACATGGTTTTGCCTCTGTTGGTTTGTACCTTAGTGGCCTTCCCGAGTCTAAGAGGTACTTCAGAGGTTACTCGTGCAAAAGGGTGCCTGATTACAATGCCATTCTTGTGCTCGGCCTGTAGGATTCTGTACAGACCCCAGGACAGGTCAGCGGTGACCGTGAGGAGCAGATCCATCTCTCCATTGCATACCTTTCACCATCACTGCATTGAACTCCCCATCAGGTATGCTGCAAGCCTTAACTTGTTCTCCCCCAGTCAGACACATTATGCAATTAGTACTCACCAGGTAAAAGCACTTAGCCTTTTGCATTTGGAGCTCTGATTCGGGGCAGATTATGCTGTTCCACTCGCTGCTGCAGTCACCCCTCATCAGGATCTCTCGGGGTTGCATCTCCTGACGTCCCTCTCTCTCTTTGCTGCCGTTGTCGGGATCAGCCAAGTTCAGGACCTTTCCGGGGATCTCCTATCTCAGATGGGCAAAGCGAGGCACTATGCAGCCACCAATTTGAGGCATTGCGCCATTTGACTCGTTCAATCCGATCGGAGAGGCTCGCCAGTCGGTCCTGACTGCCACTTTATATCAGCCGATCCGTGGTGCTGGGTTCCTGCCATTCAGGTGCCCGTTCCGGCGTGCTGCTGCATTGCCTCTGTGCCCCCCCCCCCCAAGTCGGACAACATCGGGCACCGCCAAGGTTGTACGCTGGGGCCAACCACTCCTTACTACTGCCATCAGGAAGGGGAGGGGTAGGGGCACCCATGGCCCTGTCCGCCTCTAGCATGCCACCAGCTAGTGAGCAGCTGCCATTTTAGGATTCTGCAATTCTCCCAGTCACTGTCTTCGGGGATCAGAACTAGGTGAGCTGCCTGCTAAACCATTGAGACTGGCATTTGCTTCTGCTACAGTTCCCCTTTGCTTGTGGGGGGGGGGGGGTTTCATTGGGTCATCCCCATCAGGGGGACCCTTTCGACCCCATAGATACAGGAGTTTACTGGAGACTATAGTCACTGTCTAGTCAAGGTGGAATCTACTATATCAAAATGGATCCTTTAGTACCTGAAACCTGACCGACCCAGTACACTGCATACATAGATGCATACCTTTTAGCAAAAGAAAGGTTTGCTAGTAGTTTCGTTTTTTAATGTCCACTGAAACGTTTCGGATCTGTCACCGCCTCACAGTGCTTCCTTCTTGGTAACCTATCCAGATGGGGAAAACAAATTCTAATATCTTACATCTTCAGGACATTGGAATATTTCGTTGCACGTGAAGGTATGTATAGATCTTTCCCCCTTCCGCGGGAGCTGAATACGTGCAAAGTGCTGTACAGCGGGCTTCAGAACTTGGCATCTGTACAGCAAGATACCAGAAGCAAATGTCCAAGTCAGGCTAGTAAGGCTGGCAGCTGGCTGGATTCTGGAAGTGATCACGAGTGACGTCTGCAAAGTCCTAGTGGCCCTATAAAATGTTATTTATAACGTGTTTATTGGGCAGCTGTTGCAATTACTTCTAGAACTGTACCATAGATGTACTTCAGCGCGTTAATTACCGTTGTCCATTCAGTTTTAAAGCCAGTGTTTTACAAACTTTGCAAGGATCTCATCTTTTCTTGCACATAACAGTCATAGCCAAATCACTCACATATAATTTATTAACGTCACAGCTGTTAAATGTCAGTGTCCACTAATTATTCCAGGACTATAGCATATGCCTGCCAGGAAAACATGCTCATTGTTTGTCTTACAATATTTCTCTTATTTTCAACAGAAGGGGCCCTCAGTCCTTTAAATGTGCAATGCAAATGATTCCGGGCAGTAGGTGCTTAAAAGATGACCTGCATATTTGGGCAAGGCACGGTTAGCGTAGGGGGACCGACTGATTCCCAAATAGGTTAGCATTGGTTGGAATTCATATATTTCAGACTTGTCCCCCTATTTTGAGTCCCTGCTAGACGACCAATGCTGGGATGGGATTAGTGGTGAAAAAGGGCACTAGCATTAGTCGAAAGTTGCAGATACAACCCAGGCGGTAAGGGGTTAACGGCGCCGTAAAAAAGGTGGCGGCGCCATTAACCCATTACTGCCTAATTACGAGGTCCCTTTGCGGGTCCCGACCTTAATGGCTGGTTTTACCAGCCGTTAAGGAAGGAACCCGCAAAGGGACTTTCGAGGAAATTACGGTACCGCAATTTGCAGTACTGTAATTACCGCCTTGCCCATTCCCATTGAGCCCTATGGGGGCAAAAATGGGAATGGGGAAGGGCCAATGGTGAATGGGGAATTACCACCCCGCCAACCTTGAAATGGGGCGTTAATTCCGGTAAAATACTGGCGTCAACCATGGCGCTAATAGCACCATGGTTAACGCCTGGGTCGTAGTGACCCCAATTCCATTCCCTGCCATTGTGGTAGCGATCAGGCAAAACAATGTTTCCCATTGGTCCGTCGAGTTCCTATATACAAAATACTATTTTCGGACAGATGGCGACTGATTCATGGTTCCCTCAACTTCTGCAATTTGCTCCAATATGAACCCTAGAAATGAGTGGAACGTCGCTTCTCCTCTGTCCACGCTTCTCCTCGTTGTGTTAGCTGCGTGCGTATTTCAAGTGGGGACAAATGTTGATCCGCAGCCTGAGAAGTCTCAGTAAAGTCAGTAACATCGGGGGCGTGGCCAGCAGGCATAGGATGCAGACGTGATCCCTCGCTGCTCCCGGCCGCCAGCCCAATCCTACATTCATCCTGCCGCTAAAAATAGAAAATTAAAACTTTGAAACTCCATATTGACGTCGGAACTTCTGCCGCTTCGATTCGGAGCATCGCGGACTCGAATCGGTGCGGGCTCCACGAGATACAGCCCCCAGCACACACTCAGCCGCGGAACCGCAACCTGCAATCCAAGATGGCCGCCTGAGGACAACGGAGACAGGGGCTGTGAATCCCTATAACCGCAGCCGTCTTGAAGAAACCGCGAAGCGCGCGCAGTCACCCACCCGCTGGCTGCGAGGAAAGAAGCGACCGTCCGGTGCCTCTGCGGGGAGACCCAGCCGCTGCGGGGAGACCCAGCCGCTGCACTCGGGATCCGGACGGCTGTTAGCGTGATACGCTGCCCGGAGCGCAGGGGGGAACCGGTGGAGACCCACGCCCCCACCTCATCTGAAGAGGACTCACCTTGCCCCCCCCCCCCGGAATCGCCGGCGTTCTCCAATACGAGGGGGAAGGAGAACAGAGGCGAACACCGATCCTCACCTCCTGGCCCGTAATACGCGCACGGCCCGGAGCGGGCCCCCCAATCCACGAAGAAGGCTGCTGACCTGCACCACGAGTGGAAAAGAATACGGAGTGCTCCGACAGCGCCCCTTGATCATCTCCCCGGTCGCTCGCTGGCGACCCGGGATAGCGTTAAGGAGAGGGGGAGACAGGGGAGTGGACCCCGGCATCCTGTGTGACATTTCCTGGCCATATATGCGAACATACCACGCGCTGTGCATGTACCCAGCCTCCAACACATGCGTGGCACCTACTAAGCGCAGTTTCCAACCCTGGAGGGATACCCCCTGCTGTTTGAACTGACACAATACGAAGAGGGACTTTAAGCCCCCCCCTGGCCACACATAAAAGGATGCTGAATAAACCACGCTGCACCTGCCGGGCTACGTTTGCCCACTACCCTTGAGCCCCTGGGCCTGAACAGAACTGCTTTTGTCCACCCGCCAAGCTCACCCTTGGAATCAGCTGGTGCCACCCCCCCTCTGCGCATCTAAAGCGCATCCGCATACCATCACGAGTGTTACTTTGCCAGGCACTCACACGGCCGCGGAGCACAGAACTTCGGTCCCACAACCGGACCCACCGATGGTGTCTCCCCCGACACGCACTCAGATGCAAGCGCATGGACTGTAGATACTCCTCCTGCCAGGGATTGTGGGGAGCGGCCATACCCGAATCTCTTTTTTCCCCCCAATAACAACACTTGCCTCCCCTTCCTCCAGACGAACCCGCACCGCCACCTCACCAACATCCCTGCAATGGGGAAAGATAAGCACAGGAAGACCTCCACACAAAGCAGGATTGAACAATATGCAACAACGCCACTCTCTCGCTCGCCGGAAAGGCCAACACAACAAGATTTGGACTGCACGGAAGATAATATCTCCCTCAGGGACATCATGGGTGCTATTGCCAGTTCTAGAACCTCCATGGAGAAAAAGATGGATAGCATAGGTGCGGACGTATCCTTGTTGAGACATGATCTCCAGAAACTGACCTCACGTACCGGGGAGGCGGAGATGCGGATCTCCGAAACTGAGGACAACCTTCGCGGCGTGAACCGACAGATCTCTGGCATGGTGGCACGCATAAAGCTCCTGGAAGCAAGAGCAGATGAAAGTGAGGGCAGATCAAGACGGAATAACGTCCGCATACTGGGTCTTCCAGAAAAAGCTGAAGGAGATTGCATGGAACTATTCCTTGAGGGCTGGCTCGCGGATATATATGATGTACAGTCCTTCTCCAAATTCTTCTCCATCGAGCGAGCCCACCGCATCCCCGCCGGCAAGATCATGCCAGGAGCACCCCCACGTACAGTCATTGCAAGGTTCCTAAACTATAGAGATAGAGACACAGTACTGCAACTGGCGAGATCTAAAGGAACTATTACGTACAATGGGTCAAGAATCTCGTTCTTCCCTGACTTCACCAGAGAAGTACAGAAAGCGCGTCAATCATTTGATCCCCTTAAAAAACGCCTGCAATCAATGGGAGTTCAATATGGGCTAATATTCCCCGCCCAGCTTAAAATATTTCACAAGAACACTACAGTCCACTTCATTGATCCTAAGGAGGCGTGGAGCTGGGCTGAAAGGCATATAGATGGCGACTGGAGCGCTGACGGAAGGCGAAGGGGAGAGCGGAACAGACCCCGCCCTGACCCACCACCTGAGCAGGAACCGCAGCAACAACAACAAAACGGAATCCTACAACACGCGGAAGACTAGCAGACATTCCCAATATCTCGGATATCCAGACCACTACTAACATACCGCAAAGGTGCTGTACTGTACACCGCAAACGCGACGTTGACGGCAACTCCGGCTGGCGGCCGCCCAAGCAGCGCCCCCCCATCCCGCCCCCGGACACTAAGTGAAATCGGAACGCCGTATAGCGGAGTTCCACCACCCCGCCTTGTGTTTCCCCCTGAGACGCAACATCTAGCACAGCCGCACTGCGAAAACGGATTGTCTCGGGGCAGGCGGATGTAGATAAGTTAAATCGTTCAGAAGTTAATAATGGGTCGACAGATGCTTCAGTTGTGGGTGGAGTATAGGGAGGGGGGAGTTGGGGGTGTTACATCTATTCAATGTTTATCATACAAAGGCACGACGAGTACGATACACGGACCAAATATCACGCAACTGTTGCATATGCATCCAAGGAAGTACAACTGTGTAAGCAGATCCCGCACTGACAATGGCAGCTGAGTATACTCCGACCCAAAGCAAGCTTAAACTCCTAGCATGGAATGTAAACGGACTGGGTGCCAGCATCAAAAGGCGGCTAGTCCTGCAGCACCTAAATAGACACTCCCCAGACATAGCCATGCTGACCGAAACACATCTAGCCGGAAACATATGCAAATTCTTCCAAAGATCAAACTACCGTACTGCGGTACACGCAGGCTTCTCTATGGGAGCGAGGGGAGTCCTCATACTAATCCACAAGAGACTTCCGCTGGTGATCACGAACGTTCTTCAGGACAAAGGAGGCCGATATGCATACATTCAAGCAATACTATGGAACCAAACACTGGCACTCATGGCAGTGTACTCCCCACCAGCCCTCCTCAACGACCTGCTAAACGAAATTACCCCCATCCTAGCAACAAGAAATGCAGACACAACGGTGATAGGAGGAGACTTCAATGAGGTCATGGACTATACGCTTGATCGCACGCACCTGAGAGCCAGAAACCCCGCCACTACGACTAAACTGGCCTCCTTTGTGTCGGCAATGGGCCTCTGTGACGCGTGGAGACTTCTTCATGCTCAGACTCGACAATATTCCTTCCACTCGGGAGCCCACGCCTCGATGTCCAGGATAGATTATTTCTTCCTCCCACACCAAAGTAGTCACCTAATAAGTAATACATCCTTCCTTCCCCGAGGAATCTCTGACCATTCTCCACTGCTACTAGAACTGGAAACAGCTAGACCACGACCGCCCCCCTTATGGCGTTTAAATTCCTACTACTTGGGATTCCCTGAATTTCAGGAGCTGATAGAGACCGCCACCTCCGATTACTTTGACCTTAACACAGATTCGACTGATAACCCCAATACACTGTGGGAGGCGTACAAACCAGTTCTGCGCGGAGTAATTATATCATGGACGTCCCATAAGAAGAGGATGCACCGCGAAAAAATCATGGAAGCTGAAACTGAAGTCATGTCCAAGGAACTGGAACACATTGCCAGTGACACCCCGGAGTCAAATAGAACCTTACTAATGGCACAGAAGAAGTTGCATAATCTATCCTTAGACTGTGCCAAGAAAGCACACGCTGCAATGAAGGCACGTGTATATGAAACGGGAGACAAAGCAGGTAAACTGCTCGCGTGGCTGGAAAAACGAGACGAGGGTCAATCAAAGGTCAAATGTATCAGAACCCCAAACGCAAACCTAGTCCACGTCGATGCAGACATCGCTGAACGCTTTGCCGAGTTCTACGAGAATCTCTACAAACCCCCCGCCAACGCTATAGACAGTACCATACTAACTGACATTGTCCTCCCAACACTCACCACAGACCAGATCACCGCTCTAGACAGCAAAATTACTACCACTGAGATAGCAAAGGCCATCGGACAACTCCAGGCCGGTAAGACCCCAGGCCCGAACGGGTTCCCAATAGACCTCTGGAAAAAGCTACACCACCTGGACATACCCACACACCTGCTCAATGTGTTCGAGCACTCCCTAAATCAAGGCGAGCTCCCACCTGATCTCCGCAAAGCCACCATTATAGTAATTCCCAAAAAGGGTAAACCCCCTGAAGAATGCACATCCTATCGACCCATATCCCTCATTAACAGCGAAGCCAAAATACTGGCTAAGGTTCTTGCCAATAGATTACAACTAGTCATCACGTCCCTGATCCACCCGGACCAATGTGGCTTTATGCCCCAGAGGTCGACCAGAATGAATATTCGCAGATTGCATCTAGCACTAGAGAGAGCCCCGGCCCTGCAGCAATCGCTGGCCCTACTGGCCATAGACTTTGAGAAAGCATTTGACTCTGTTCATTGGGAGGCGCTATGGGCCATAATGCGCAGGATGCACTTTGGAGAACCATTCATAAAATGGGTACAACTACTGTACAATAACCCAGTAGCCGAGGTTAAAGTAAATGGGTGGCCATCGCGTACCATCCGACTAGGGAAGGGAACCCGGCAAGGTTGCCCACTCTCGGCAATGGTGTTTGCACTGATAATAGAGCCACTGGCAGTCCTCCTGAGGGACACTACCACATGGACTGGCTTTAGGTGGGGTCCGAACTGCGAAGATAGAGTATCCCTCTATGCAGATGATCTCCTAGTATACTTGGGTGACCCAGCATCGTCATGCCCTGTAGTCACGCAAATCCTAATAGAGTACGGATCCTTTAGTGGACTCAAAGTAAACTGGCCCAAATCCGTGCTATTCCCAGTTAAAGGGATAGACTGCATTCCAACATCGGGCTCCCCATACAAAGTTGAAACCAATCAGTTCCGATACCTAGGCATTCAAATTACCAACGAGCTAAATAGCTACGTAAGACAAAATTTATACCCACTTATCGAAAGATACAAGCAGGACGTAGCCCACTGGCAAGTACTTCCGCTGACACTGTTAGGCAGAGCAGCACTCTTTAAGATGCTGACCTTACCCCGTTTTCTATACATTCTCCAGAATGCCCCCCTCCATATCCCCGCTGTAGAATTCCACAGTATAAATAGCACAACACGTACGCTCCTATGGGGAGGGAAGCGCCCGAGAATTGCCCTTCAAACTCTCCAACGCTCAGTCTGGGAGGGGGGGAATAGGACTCCCGAACATCCAGATCTATTATTGGGCAGCCCAGATGGCAACAGTCAATGATATCCTACATGGAGACCCGAGCATCCCTCACATAAGAGCCGAACTAGCGGCAAGACACGGTATGTCCCCACTCGAAAGCCTCTACTGTACACAGACCCGCCCGCCTGAACGCACGATAGCGGTACACACAGCCTTGGTGTGGAAAGAAATACATAAATACTTAGGCTGGGATAACAAGATTACCCCAGTCCAACCCATATGGAACAATGCTCACCTCCCGAATCTTGCCAATCTCCCGAAATGGCCAACCTGGGCTGCAGCTAACATACAGACGATTCAGCAGATAGTAGTGAACGACCAGCTGATGCAATTCCCTGAGCTTGCTGCAGCACATGGCTTGCCAGAGACTGAACGGTATCACCACGGACAGCTACAGCATGCACTTACCGTACACAGGGCCCAACTCGTAGACATGCCGGAATGCACACCTATAGAAAGGAACATAGTAATGGATAAGGTAAACAACAAGGTCACATCTACCATGTACAATGCTATCTCCTCATTTGGCGCGAAAGAACTGCTGACCTTGAAGACGAAATGGGAAAACGATATTGGCCCCATATTACCTGAAGACTGGATTGAAATCCTGATGTATCCTAGAGAATGTGCAATTTCGGCACGAATTCGGCTGGTGCAATTTAAGATACTACATAGGATATACTATCCCCGAATAACCCTGTACAACTGGGGCAAATCGACCGACCCCAAATGCCTACGCTGCAAACAAGAAGAAGGATCCTTTTACCACATCCTTTGGCAGTGTGCACGCATACAACGCTTCTGGCATAAATGTAGCGCAAGGCTTTCCAGGGTCCTTTGCCGCCCAGTCCCGACGGATCCTAAACTCCTGCTCCTGGGCATTGCAGACACTCTTGAACTGTCAAGATTCGAAAAGCTACTTGTTTCAACTTCCACAGGAATCGCGAAAAGGAACATTGCCCAATTGTGGGGTTCAGAAAATACCCCGAAATACGATCAGTGGACATCGGACGTGGATGCAGTCATATTAATGGAACGCCGAGTCTACCAAGCTAGAGGCTGCCCAGACAAAGCAGATAAGATTTGGGGAAGGTGGGAACAGACATTATAAACCTGATGTAACATTGGCGGTATGCATTGGCACGTAGTCCTCCAGAGACCATATCTGCCCACATCACTCTTTGGGATGCTTGTACATCGTAATCATCCATAAACTGCCTGCTGCCTTAACTGCTCATATACTTCGCATCACGTGTCTCGTTGCGATTGCATATATTTTAAGCATACTCATTCGTGCTACTCTGCCAACTGTATGTAAAGGTTTTATGGTTTTGTTGGTAACTTGTCGTTTATTGCACAAAATGTAATAAAATTTGATATTAAAAAAAAAAGTAAAGTCAGTAACATCTCTTTATTTATTTATTTAAATGCATATAGAGCTTCTAGGTTTGAACCTATTTCAAAATAAAACAGTAACAAAGGCCAGATGAACAAAAAGGGGCCCAGACAACGTGTTTTTACATTCGTCAGGATGGGAGAGAGAAGAAGATTCGTTTTAAGAAATTCTTGCAAATAAACAATGTTAGAGAATGCTTAAAGAAAAGAGAAGAGTGTTCCATGGCTTAGGGGCAAGAATGTAAAAAAAGAATTTAGCATAACGAAGCTGACGAGCAATCAGTAGAAAAAGAGGTGAAGTGAGCAAGTGGGGGAGGGAAGTATACAGAAACAAGAGAGGAAAGATATGTTGGGGCAAGATCCTGGACATATTGTAAGCCAAAATAGAAGTGAAAGAGGGTTTGAGAGAAGAGCCATTGCAGAAAAGCCAGTGAGGGAGAGATGGGTATGGGCAGAAGGCAAAAATTGCTGATCAATTCCACAGATAAAGGGCCTCATTACGACCCAGGCGGAAAACCATGGTGCTAGAAGCACCATGGTCCATGCCGGTAACTTACCGACTCCGCCATGGAGAAAGGGGGAATTACCACCCCATTACAAGTTGGTGGGGCGGTAATTCCCCCTTCCTCCATGGCCCTTCCCCATTCCCATTTTTGCCCCATAGGGCTCAATGGGAATGGGGAAGGCGCTAAGAACGGTACCGCAAATTGCGGTACCGTACTTAGCACCAAGGTCCCTTTGCGGGTCCCTACTTTAACGTCTGGTGTAGACCAGCCGTTAAGGTCGGGTCCCGCAAAGGGACCTCGTAATCAGGCGCTAATGGGTTAACGGCGCTGCAGCCTTTTACGGCGCCGTTAACCCATTAGCGCCAGGGTCGTAATGAGGCCCAAAGACAGACTTGAAGTCGAGGAGGGGCACAGACCTTGGAGCTGAGAAGAAGCGAGGAACATTACTCAAGATAAGAAAAGATCAGAGTGAGAGTCTTGGCAATATAAAAAGTAAGGCATGGATGAATTTCTAACATATTGAAGGATTGATAGCACTAGAAGAGTTGGCGTAAGTGAAGGAGGGCGAGGAAACAAAGATGACACAAAGATTACAAGCACACGTATAAAGTAAGCTGATCAGGAGGAAATGAAATAAAATAGTAGTGAGAAGGGAGCATGGGGAGTAGATCCAGCGAAGAAGAGAATCTCTCCCTTAGATCAGTTATGGTGAGAAGAATTATCCTGTATCCAAGCTTAATAGCAGAGTGGCAGTCGGAAATTGCCAATCGGAGGTGGTTGGTAAATAAGGGAAAATAAATAATTGTGAAGAAATAACATTACAGTAACAGGTAAAACCAAAGGAAACAGTGTATGAAAGAGGGAGAATAGAGAGGAAAAAAGCTAAAGGACGCAAACCTTACCCTTCAGGAAAGCCATAATATAAAGGGATGTAGTTCTAGGTGACATGCCAGGCCAAGTCCGAGAACAATAGCAGCTTGAATGGTCAAAGAAAAAGGAAGACAAATCCAAAAGAATGAGAATAGACGACTGCTTCGGGCTGTGAGAGGAAGTAAGATATTTAGTGACGTGCAGAATGAGGATTTCAGTCTATCAAGCAGGGCAAAATCCAGTTTTGTATGATAGGGGGAGAGAATTAGAGTCAAGAGAGAAAGATAGTTGAGAGTGAATAGGCGCATTGAAGACATTTGGAAAGAAATGGTAGAAGAGAAGTATAGTGATCATTTGATGGAAGAGAAGGTTAAAGAGAAGGCTTTTTAAGAACAGGCACAAATGTGTGCTTAAAGTAAAAGGCGAAAGACCAGAAGAGAGAGAGGAATTCAAGCCCAAAGACATAAATGGGAAACAATGAGGCTACACTAAAGAAATGAGAGAGGACAGCAAAGCATCAAGAAGAACAGTAGCAGTGTTGCAGATGGGAGTAGCAATTACTCTAACATGAGAAGAGAATCAAGCACTTATGTTTTCATTCACATATCATCATTAGCAGAGGATAGGTGGCCAGACATTAGAACACTCGGCTGGGAACCTACACAATCCCTGGTTTAGTTCAGCTTCCTATGTCGACAATGGTTGTGGGAAACCAGAGGATTAGGGACAGGGAATTGTCGATATGTTGCCCCAAAGAGATTGTGGAGAAAAACATGTCTCATCGCAGGCCCCAGAGCTTGTTGTAGGAGGGAGCCTTGCAATTAATTGGCCATGGCTTCCTTTTATTTTACAGGCTAAATGGACTGTGCAGTCGGGTCTTTAGTCCTGTGACAGTTAAAGTTCTCTACTGAAATTCTAGGAGCAACAACATATTTCTAGGGAATCATAATCTTTATCCTAGAATAACACAGTACGAAATTGTACTATTACAAGAGGTGTGACTCCTAGATACGTTTAGATCGATTTACATTCTTCCTAAAGGAAGCTAGGAAGGGGGCTAAGTTCATACAGCCCAGGTTTGATTTTTGCTATTAATAACACATTAGGTGCAATAACTACAGTGTGGGACACCATTTCAGATGCTTTTCTTGCATTTAGCCTTTCCTGGCCATCTAAACCCACAAATCAAAATCTGTTGTTGGTTAAAATATATTTGAATCCTGTGAGTTACAAAGATAAAGAGGTTTTAAGGACCTGTTAGCTTATAATAGGTAGCCAGCCCGCTGAGGATACTGGTGGCATGTGATTTGAATTGTGATTGTAGCAACACTTTGTATAATGATACAAATGCTTTGAGCCACCTCCTATTCAAGGACGGTGTGACGAATCCCAGAATATTGTCACTGCTTCCGCAGGGGTAGCCATTCCCATGAGGCTAAGGAGGTGAGGCCGCTATCCCAGAGTCCCCCTGGGGTTGGTACTCAGCGGGAGGATCTCTAAACCCAAACCCCCTTTTGGACTAGAGACAACCACACTTCCACTTCCCAGTCACCTCATTCCTCTTCTCTCCTACCTTCATACCCAATGTAGTTTACAAGAGCAGTTAGTGTGGAAAGTAATGAGATGACAGAGTCCTAGGGAGTTTCCACACCTACACTCCCTTGATACTGAAACTAGGAGGTGGTGCAGAGCAATGCTGAATCAGCATTGCAACCACTGTTGCCAGTCTACTGGTTCAGAAACATTGATTGGATGAGACACGATAAAAACTCCCAGGCGGAACCGTGAGAGAAGAGTGGAGCCCGCTGTGTATGGAGATGCAGACCGGGACGTTGTGCAGAAGGATGGAGAGTCAGGGGTTGATCCAGGACCAGAGGACTGCTGGGCCACGAAGCAGACCGAGACTTCAGGCAACCCAAAAGCATGCCAGCACGCCATCCACGAATGGAAAAAACCAGCAAAGTTACTGCTGGGCAAAAGAAACTCCGGAAAGTTACTGAAGTACTGAAAATAAGCCAGCTGGAAGTGTAAGCAACTCATTGTGGTAACAGCAAAGACAGACACAAGTGATCACAGTTAAAGGATGTTTATTAAAATGTATGCAGGTTGGAACAACACCTAATCTAAACCTAAATCTAAGATGAGAGCAAGCGTCGACCATCAAATGAAAAAAAGGCAGTCCTAGTGGCACTGTGTTAAATAAAGGGCCTATACTAAGAAATCTATTGCCAAACTTTACAACTAATACAAAATGGGTGTGGGATCGTTTTCAAGAAAAGGAAAGAAGTGTTCACAAATAATATGTCGGGATGCGGTAGATTGGGTCTCCCTTCCCCATGTTTTAAGCACGGGGCAAGGTGGGATCTTGGAGTACAGCTCACACTCGAGCTTGCCAAGCACAAGTTCTGTTCCAGTTTATCAGGAGCCTCAATGGCCAAGTATTGTTTCCCTTGAAAGTCTCTTGCCTTCAAGGGCCTGAAGAGTTCAAATAAAAAAAAAATTCCTTCAACAAAATTAAAAGTTTGTTTCCTGGAACTCGCTTCCCGGGATTCCCGGAGTTGGTGCTTCTGGCCCTGGACGCGACCAAGGCGTTTGACAAAGTGGATTGGACCTTCATGAGGCTTACCCTGGAGGCTTTTGGATTTGGCACGGAGTTCTGCACCATGACGCTGGCAAATTACAAAGCCCCCAAAACCCTTCTTAGAGTTAACGGCACCCTCTCCTCCCCTATCAACCTAACTTGCGGAACCCGACAGGGATGCCCGCTGTCGCCACTCCTCTTCGCTTTAATTATGGAACCGTTTGCCCAGCGGATCAGGTTGAATCCTGCAGTCGAAGGCTTTCAATCAGGCTCGGCGCACCACAAGCTGGCCCTCTATGTAGATGATGTCCTCCTGACTATCACGAAACCCCGCTCCTCCCTCCCTCAAGCCCTGGCTGAGATAACGAGCTATGGCGGGGTCACAGGCTTCACAGTTAACTACCAGAAATCAG
Source organism: Ambystoma mexicanum (assembly GCF_040938575.1). Classification (NCBI taxonomy): domain Eukaryota; kingdom Metazoa; phylum Chordata; class Amphibia; order Caudata; family Ambystomatidae; genus Ambystoma; species Ambystoma mexicanum. The sequence goes on along the minus strand of NC_090933.1, from coordinate 1,051,426,717 downwards.
TCGCCATATGAGTGGGCTTGACCCGGGAAGCCCGAGAAGCCCTGGTTCCGCTGTGCCCAATACACTGGTCGACCAAAGAACTTAGCTACTTGGGAGTTCAGATCCCAGCCAGTCTAAGCAAAACTTATCGGGCTAATTTTCCCCCATTATTTACGAACTTGGAGGCGGATTTGAGACGCTGGGCAACACAGGAGATATTGCTGATGGGCCGTATTACAGCCTGTAAAATGAACTTACTGCCGAGATTTCTGTATGCATGCTCCACACTCCTGGTGCCGGTCCCGCCGTCAGCCTGTCAACGCTTACAGAAGAAAATGCTGCAGTTTATTTGGGGGGGGAAAAAACCCAGGATCCCTAAATCTACGATGCTGGGCAACGCGAAACTGGGTGGGCTCGGGGTCCCTGACTTGCAGAAATACCAAATGGCAGCTCACCTGTCTTGTATCCAATCATGGCAAGTCCTTACCAACCGCCCTAGATGGGTAGACCTCGAACAAGCGCAGCTGCCCCACCCACTACGCTTTCTCCCACATGTCCCCCCTCCGGAACGGCGACAGTGGCGGAATCTCCTGGCATCCACCAAACACACCATTTCGGTGTGGGACAAGGCGCTGAAACAGAAGAAGATCCCGACGGGGCTCAGCCCCCTCTCCCCAGTGTTCATGAACCCGACCTTCTCTCCTGGTCTGTCGCCCCAGAATTTTAAGGCCTGGATTGCAGGAGGCCTAGAGACCCTGGGTCAACTTTTTGAAGGGGGCCAACCCTGCACCTTTGAGCGATGCAAAGAACATTTTGGGATCCAGGAACGAGGTAGGTTCACATATACCCAGCTACGCCACTGGTGCACCCATCCTCAGACTGGCCAGGCGGCTACTCGTCCCCCCACAGCCATCGAACTGACCCTTAAGGAGCTTCCGCCCCGAGGAAGAATCTCCACTCTGTACAAGCACCTCCAAACGGACTTCCTAACCTCAAAGACCCGGTATATGGCCCTATGGGAGGAGGACCTGGGCCATCCGATTGAAGACCAACAGTGGGTCGACATCTGGTCCCGGGCTCACACCTCCTCATCATGCATCACAAATAGAGAGTGCGCCTACAAGATCCTCCTCCGGTGGTACTACCCTCCCCTAAGACTCCACCACCTGAACTCCACGATCAACCCTCAATGCTGGAGGCAGTGCGGCCAAATAGGCTCCTTCTTCCACGTGTGGTGGTCCTGCCCCAAGGCCCAAGCCTTTTGGAAACAATGCCTAGCGACGATAGCGGACATCACTCAGGTGCGACTGCACTTGGCCCCCGAGCCTATCCTCCTTGGAGCACCGGTCCCCGGGATCTACCCCATGTCTGGCCCCAAGGCCAAACTATTGTCACAATGCCTACTTGCGGGTAGGAACGTGATAGCCTGCACCTGGAAAACGACGGAAGGCCCTCTCATGCCTTTCTGGTGGATCAAGGTCTGGGACATCCTGATCGTCGAGAAGGTGACGGCTGCCGGAGCAGGCACCTTGCATCACTTTCGCAACATCTGGGGTCCGGTATTGGAGTTTGACCAAAGGTTCCCAGCCCTGACTTTCAAGCCCCAACTGGCCAGGAGAACTATTCAGGATGGAGACCCCCTACAGGGAAGTCAAGAAGGAACTTGAGCCCGAGGGGTGGGGGGTGGGAAGCGCGTCAAATGGGATTACTGTATGCTACATGTCGCAAGTAATTAAGCTTTGTATTGCCATAACCTGCCTGTTTAAAATAAACACATTTAAAAAAAAAGTTTGTTTCCTGGTTTTACTTAGGGTGAGGGTTCTTCACCCCTGGGCCCCCTCTTCCCGGTGCTGACTGTTGTTCCTTGTGGTGTTGGGTGATCGCTTTTCACCTGCTGGATCTCTCTATTCCGGGCTTGGAAACAGTTCCTTTCGATATCAAGGCCTTCGGTGGTTGTGGTTTCCTGGTCTCGAGGGCCTGATAGGTTTACCAAGAAAAGAACTAACAAACACAAAGTTCTGTTTTACGTATTTTTTCGGGTGATGGATCCACCCCTGGGCTCCCCTCTTTGCTTTCAGCCTCCCTCTACCGGGATCACTATGGCTTTTCCTTCCTTCACAAATCTTAATTTCTTTTTAAACAGTTCCTGTGGACATTTCTCGGCCATGTTCACTCTTGTCAACACACTGTTTCTTGGGACTTTAGACTTGCCCCTTTCTTGTCAGCATCCCTGTTCTGGGTTCACTCTTGCCAACTTAACATTCACATTTACTTTCAATGTTTACGGGATTCACTTCCATTGCTTTCTCATGTGGTGAGATTCACTTCCCTTGCTTTCTTTATACTTCTTAGGTCAAAGGCATTCGATTGTACAGGGATTTTGCTTGACCTACTGTATGACCACTTTGACCTATCTTGGCGGCTCTCCTATGGCCTTCTGGTATATCTAGTTTCGCTCAGATGGGGATGGACCAGAGTTTCTTGGAGTAGCACCCACGTGGTTATTTTGCATCTATATAGCGCCTTATATACCATTGGTATGGTCTGAAAGCACTGGTAGGTTGAACGCCCTTGGGAACCGAAGTTCAGATCAGTAGAGAGAGTAGGGAGAGTGAAAAGGTGCGCACAGCTCGTGCGGTATCAGTGTAATAGCTGCTTCTTAGCGGTAGGTGTGGTGGTTGAGAGATCAGGGGTATGTGTTCGTTCTGGCAGGATTTATCCAGACCGGATGTGGCTGCGTTAGACCTGAGGTGAACGCCTGGCTGGGGGGGTGTGTAACCAGATGTGGAGAGAGTGGCGGATGTTGGTATGAGAACAGTTATACCGAATGGTGTCATAGTATCTCTGTGTTCTAGTTGAGTGGTGATGTAAAGGAGAGAGTAAGCGTGGTGGTGTGATATGATGGGTTGTATGCTCTTTCAAACGTTCTCTGCATTCCAAACCATACTATATACGTCACGCAATTCTATGCGCTCCAGTCCGTTGCATGCACTCCTATCCACTCCATGCATCCCAGTCTGCTCCATACACTCTGGTCCGTTCCACGTACTCATGCATTCCGCGCGCTCCAGTCTGCCTGCGTACACCAGTCGGCCCCACGCATGTACTCTTGTCTGCCCCACGCATGTACTCTTGTCTGCCCCACGCATGTACTCTTGTCTGCCCCACGCATGTACTCTTGTCTGCCCCACGCATGTACTCTTGTCTGCATCACACATGTACTCCTAGGTGCCCCACGGATGCACTCCTGTCTGCCCCAAGCATGCACTTCTGTCTGCCCCACGCATGCACTCCTGTCTGTCCCATGCCCTACGCATTCGGCAGCTCTACGTATTTATCTATTCTACGCACTCATCAGTATTGTATGCAATCTGTGCTTGTTCGTTCTACGATCTCGTCCGCTCTACGCAACACGTCTGTTCACTCTGGCACTCGTTCGCTCCGGCATTCATCTGCTTTATGTCCTCACATGTACTATGCATTCACCTGTTTTATGCACTCATCCCCTCTATGCACTCATTCCCTCTATGCACTCATCCTCTCTATGCACTCATCCCCTCTATGCACTCATCCCCTCTATGCACTCATCCCCTTTACGCACTCATCCCCATGGTGCTGGTCCCCTTCTGCAGCTAGTCTCCCTTTACAATTTTACAGTTCTCTGAACTTCTCTCATTTTGCCACTATGCAATTTTCATTCACCACAGCCCGGTTCTTATCTGCTCTGCCCTCGACTCACTGGCTGTGATGAACCGCTTCGCTTTCCTCTTCTCTGGGGTCAAGGCTGGTACCATGGAAGCAGGAGTCTCCTTCGCTCTGGCTTATCAGCGTCGATACACTCTGTGTACCATTGAGATCTGCTGCAGCACACTTGGGCTATTGTCCTTGGTCTTCCGATTCTTTCAGCAGAGGATTCGCAGGGTTTTGTCGAAAAGGGCAAGGGTGTGTGTCTCATCAGCCTCTCGATATTTGCTGCCTTTCTGCTCCTCTTGACGTGTCGGGTCTGGATAGCTGTCTTGTTGTGCGGTCTGCCTTGCTCGTACTGTGCTCTCCTGCTCCACCTTTTATCCCTGTGGGGAAAAGGAAGGGCCGTCAAGTGTGTGTGATTTTAGTCAATTGCCTGACTTTGCCTGATGTTTGTATTGGGACATGTCCGGTGAACAGTTCTGGTGTTAGTCTGCCGTCCATGTGGTAAAAAGTTGTTTGGGTCGTAAAGGGGGATGGGGGTTAGAGTATCAGATTGTTCTGCGGGGTAGGATGAGAAACAGTGCTATATGGGATTACAACCCTGGTATAGGAGGGGTTTTGAAATAAGTAGAAGTGTTTGTGAGGGAAACAGGAAAAGCTAGGAATGTGTAATAAACAATAGTGATTGTGGGAACTGTAGTGTTTTTCCGGAGCGGGTTGGAATTGTGAGAAATAATGACCAGAGGGGTGTAAAAAAGAATGACCAGGAGTATGCATGTAGGAAACAGAAAAAACAGGTATTCTGGGAGGTGCGGTTTTGAAGGGTTTTGGCTCCTAGTGGATTTACCAGATATGGAGGGGACATTGGGTTGGGACAGGAGATATCTAATGGGAGGAAGGCAGGTAAATGTAATACAGCCTACGAAGGTTTCAAAGATTTCACCCGCCTCTCGTTCTCCGGTACAATAACGCGTCTCCCTTTGGTTATTCCCTCGAGTACAACCTCGGGTTCCCCCATCCTGGTAAGCCTTTCTCGCTCTTTCACCCCTAAAGTTTGGATTTGAGCAGATCAGCCCTTCATTGGCCACCTGAATAAGGGCTTGTCGAGGTTCTTTATGTGAGATACCCTCAGGTATTTCACAGAAGCCACAGGGGCTCAGAAACCTCAAAGAGGTTATTGCAAATGTCGGAAAGTCGAGTCTGGGACTCGCACCCAAATCGTACATGGACTTGTACTAAGGCATGGCAGGAGAGTGAATCACATCTACAGGTTGGAGAGAGAATCCAGGCAACACTTTGTCAGTGCAACACTTGGTGAGAGGGAGCCAGGTTGCACCGGCGGGCCAGGGACACATACAGCTTGGAGAGTGCATCCTGGAAACGTTTGTGCAGCACAGCACCTGCTGAGAAGGGCACCATTGCTGCCAACCAGGGTCTGGGACCCCAGGAAACTGTGTAGAAAGCCTGAGTAGAGCTGGGGGGCGGGGGAGACATTCCCCCACCAATTGTGGAACTGAATCTGAAGCCTGAGAAGGGCTGGGGAAGGCACCAACTGGTAAACAGGTTTGTAAGCCAAGAACTGCCATTTGTCCAGGGGAAGGGATCATTCCTCTGGACCAAGAAGACATCTTTTTTGATTTAGTTAGCTTGGAGTGTAAGGGAGTGGAGTGTAAGGGGCAGATGAGGATTTTGACACTGGACATTGGGACTTTTACTTTGGACATTCTGACACTAGTTATTTCAGTTGAGGCAGGGAACACCCTCTTAAAAGGAAAGGTAGGGTTTTCTTTTCCTTTTTGTCATAAAATAATAAAAGTTTATAGCCAAAATTATGATCCTTCCGAACAGAGTCTTACTTCTGCACCCTTACAATGGACATCCATTACTCTGGTCCAAGGGTATGTTAAGAAGCATTTTCTTAATGTAGGCTACTTGCACACTATTTAACATTAGGTACACATCAAGAAGTGGGAAAGAGGATGGTATTCAGCAATTTGGCTAGGAACGAGACACCAACTAAAGATGTATTGCAAGGAAGATGCTACAAGTATGCCAGAATGATAAATATTGGATGCGCATACATAAGTATGCCTTGATAGTACCGGAGAGCCAGAAATGATGTGATCCAAGCATATAAGAATACTTCCACTTTATGGAAAGTAATGAATAGTAAGGTGGGTGCTGAATATACATTACCTGTGAATACGACTGATGAGAGTGCAAGGAACATGCTTTATTCATCTTTATTTTTAGACACTAATTCCAAGGAACTTTTGTTTGGTTGTCATTCATTAGCAAATTGGGAGAGTTTGCTTACCTACTGGGAAATTGAGAGAATAATTGCTAATATGAAAAGTTCCAGGTTCCAAGGCCCAAATGGTCTAGCAAATGTTGTGCTACAAGAAAACCAAAGAACATCCAAAACAGCAACTCATCCAAAACAGGACTGCAAGGATTAAGTTCAAAACCCTCGGCATTGTCCACAAGCCCTTCTGGGGCCTCAATACCTTCAACTCTCTCTCTTCCTAAATATCTCCCTTCTTGAGCTTTTCGGTCATCTGCCTCCAGCTCCCTCACGGTCAGTTGCTTCTCCAAGCAACAAGTTGGTGGAATCTTCTGCTGGGGCCTCCCTGCCTCTCTGAAACTTGAAGAGAACCATCTCTGGGTCCAGAAGCACCTCAAGACCTTGCTCTTTGCTTCTGCTTTCTCCCGTGCTGGTCTTCTGGCTAAAACTGGATCTGCACTGGTTACCTGGCTACCCTCTAATCTCGGGCCCAGGTCCCCCCGCCAGTTGCTTAGCTGCACTGCCCCCCTAGTAACCCTTACACTCGGGTGCTGTTTCTGTATCCCTACAGCCCCCTACCTGCACTTGACACTTGATGTCTGCACTTACCCTTGCACTTGCCACCAGCTGGCCGCACTTTTCATTTATTGTCTTTATTTATGTACTGTTTATCCTATGCACTGCACTGCCCACTCCCCCTTCCCCACAATTTCCCGCTTCCCCCTACGCTGCACTTGCGCGATCTCAATGTCACCTGACCTAGTAATACCGTTTTCTCGATCTTCCTCTCTTCCCCCTCCCTTGCCTCGTCGTGCCTTGAAACACTTGTTTATAGGCGCATTATAAATGCCTTATCATATCACAACTGGGGCATCTCTTTGGGTCTATTGGAGATAATTATTAAGCTGCACTTTTACACATGAATCCGAGTGAGATTAGACATGAGTTCATTCATAAACAGAATAAACAGCTTTTGACGGGGTTCCATTCTCGCACCCTCTTTTTAATCTGTATATTTCAGACTTTAGGGAAGTCATACAGTCCATTTGTTTGTTTTCGGCTGAATTGGAGAATCGTCAAACGCTTTAGGTTCACCTACGTGGATGACATCGTTTTGGTCAATTTAGCCCTGAAAGGCCTCAAGCGCCTTTTAAAGATAGAACCATATGTGAAGGAAAATTATATCTATTTTAATTTATTGTAAAAAATGAAAAATTATTAACTTTAAGAAAATCAACAATTACTCAATTTTTCATTGGAATTTAAACAAAATAAAATTCCAAGAAGTTAATTATTTAAAATATTTCGGTTTTTCCATTATATTCTAAAAAGAGTAACAGGGAGGTTATCACACATAGAGCAGCAAACGTGTCACCCACTATTGAATAAATTAAAACAAATACTATGATATGGTCGATTTTCACACAGAAAACGATTACAAAATGAAGGTATTCCCTAGGCTCACTTATGGGCTAGAGATTAGAAATATACAGCAATGGGACTGGCTGGAAATGCTGCAGGATACAACATGGAAAACAGGCCGAAGCTCAGGGATTCGCTGTGAACTTGGTGGAAGGCTCTTGCATATGTTAGTGCTTTGGAAAAAACTCTGTTGTATGGCACAATATTGCATATGCCAGTAAAAACTCTGTCAATGTAAAGTTTATTTAAGATAATAGGAGTTCAAGAATTGTATGGAATCGTTTTGATTATTGTGAAGAGGATTTATGTGGCTTGGGGTAAATGGGGAAAAGCTTTCCTTCCATCCAATGATAATGAAAAGGAAATTATCAGAATTTGCTTGGACTAAAACTATGTGCACAGAACATGTATGGTACCTTACTGGACATTCGAAAAAAATAGGGTGCTTTGCCCCGCAACTTCGTACATTTCCCTATAATAGAACTCGATTATTATTAATGAGATCCCGGCTGAACCTTTTGGCTACACTGGAAGTTATGGGACCCATGTGAAAGCTGCTTGGAGAGTTAAGGACTTTTTGTTTTTGCACACTGATGGGTCAAGTCAAAACTGTGAAACTATTTATCATAATAATATCCTGTATCCTTCAACTTTTTAGAACGTTGGATTAATATTTGTATTTATTTAATTAAACCGTTGTAAAAGGTTTATATGATTAACCACATTAGAAATAAATAAATGTATGATATAATAGTTTATTTATATAGCGCCTATACACAATGTGTTTCAAAGCGCTTCAAGGCCAGGCAGGGAACAAGGGAAAATACAATGACATTCTTACAGGAAAGGACAGTAAGGATGTGAAATTAACTATCGTACTCGGTCTGACGACATTTCAGATAGTGCAAGAGCTAAGACATAGATAAGGAAGGGAGGTGGAGAGTGGGAAGGAAATGGAAACAGACAGGCGACTACCGTACTAGGCCTGACGACATTTCTGGTAGAGCCGGAAAAAAACAAAAGGTGAGGTGGAGGGGTGCAGAAAGGGAGGGTAGGAACAAAACAAGCGAATATCATACTAGGCCTGACATCATTTCAGATAGTGCTCCAGATGGGTTGGGAGGGGAAAAAAGTAAGGGGAGAGGGAGGAGACAGACGAGGTTGCTATCATACTAGGTCCAGGAACAACTCTGATAGAGTAAGTGCATAGAAGAAAGTAAGGGGAGGATGGGAGGAGAAAGGAAAGGGGAGAGGAGGTGAGAACCGAGAGTAAGCAGTCAAAAAGAGTGTAGAAGCAAGAGGGGAGAGTGTATACAATTGCCGTAGTCAGTAGTAACACATAATGTTGCAAGCCAGGATACAAGATGAAGATGGGAACAGCCTGATTCAGGGCCCCCATGAGTGCAAGATGCAAAGGAAGTCCAGCATGAGAGTTGAGAAAGGCTGATGCACTATAAATCAATGAAGTCCATAAAAGTCAAATCCAGCATTGGCCACAAGACAGTGATGGTGAAACCAGAATGTATCAGGACAGACTCCTACAGAAGTAGGATGGAAGGGGGGAGGGGGAGCAGGGTAGAAGAATCAAGCAAAACAGGCAACACCTGTGTGCGGGAAGGGTGGGGGGGGACAAGGGAACATCACAGGGATCCAGAGTGGGTGGGTATGTATGCAATGGGTATTTTCATTTATGACTTGTTTTTCTGTCTGCTCAATTTAGCAGTTCTTCTTGTATTTAGGAATGTCATCATTAATACCACTTTATTGTAGTATACCATAGGTTTATAAAAACTGGTGTGCCGGGCAGAGCCATTAGGTTACATTGCAGATACAGTCCAGTGTTTTCCAAAACAGTTCTATCTTTGGGGCTGTGTGAGCCAGAAGGAGAAGTGTTTTTGGTGGCAGGTGTAATCTTGAGAGTGGGGAAAGTGCTGCCCCCCTGTGATGAAATGCAGTTCATCTCAGTTCATACCTGCTAGTCATGGTGCAGATGGTGGGACTGGCTTGTTTGGTACTTGCAAGTTGAGGAGTCTCTTGTTGGTCCGTCCTAATTCCAGATGCAGGGATTGTTGGAGCCCTCATGAACCCAACCTTCAGGGCATTGGCTGCAGAATGCAACCGCAATGCCCTGATCAAATCTTTTGAGCAGTAGGAAGAGGGAACACATGGTTAAGGTATGTCAGAAACCCCTCTAGAATACAGCCAGGTGAAGGGACCGAGGACTGGCCACAACAATTTGACGTTAGGCAGGGCAACAAATGCTTGTAAAACATTCCCCAAGGGAAAGGGATGATACAAATTGCCCACCCAGTTTGTCAGCTTTGGGACATGTCCATGAATGCCAGCAGAACAATACAATTCCTTGAGCAGTGAACCATGGGAGGAGTGAGAGGAAGAGCAGAACCACCAACCCTTTTTCAGCTCATAAGGCTATGTGCTCCAAACACAAAACAGAAATGTGGGAAACCTGAGTGGAAGGGTCAGGTCTATAAACAAGAGGCATTTCTCCCTGGAAGTCAGACAGATTCCGAGCTAGAGGAGTAACATTTGGGATGTTGTTTGCCAGGAGGCTGTACAAACAAACCTCTGTTCCTGTACAAGGTGAACCTGCCCGCAACAGCACCATACTTCAAAACTGGAGAATACCCTGACACAGAGATGAACCCCAGAAACTGTGAGGCCAAAAGGAGAGAAAACCGCAGTACAGAAGTGAACCCCAAAATATTTGTGAATTACAAAATTGTTGTAAACAGCAACATTGGAACCAATGAAGAAAGTGGCCAATGGAGATTGCATGAGCCTCTTGAATCCATGGAGAAAAAGTTGAAAATCAAAACCAATGACTGAATGCTCTAAGAAACGTATTAATAATGTCTACAATTATTAACGATTTTGCCAGATGAAGCGTAGAAGGAGCACTTGCGGACTAGCTGGGACTCCCCACTCCTCATTACAGTTCCTCCTGAACTATATTCATGCACATTTCTGACTTTACCCACCCTCTGGGGGTTATTGGAACTTCACTATTAGTTTGCACAAACTACATATGCTATAATGCACCTTTTGGGAGTTTTTTCGAAATCTGACTATTCCTATGTAGAAGTCTGAGAACTAGGCCCCCAGAAGTCCTGTAGGTCAGTAATGCTTTCAGTGTTCCTGCTCCAGTGGTGGGTGGGAGGGGGGGGTAGGAGGTGTGGGGGATATCCAGATGACCTTGGGGTGCAGTGTATCAGGTGCTTCTAATGAGCCTGTTTCAGCACAGGGTGTGTCAGTAGCTGCCTTCAGAAACAATTTGTTTATGCATTGATTTGACGTCCATCCCCCCTAGCTCTGAACCGTGGTTTCCTGTGGTGTCCTGTTGCTTTGTCCAGAGCCTGTTCCATTGTCCTGTGCTCCCTGTCTCTCAGGCCTGCTTCTTTACCTGCAGTCCCGGACCCTCTGCCCTGTGCTCCCTGCCGCCCAGCTTCTCTGCCTAGAGTCTTCTGCCTTCTGCCCTGCAATCCTATGCGCACTTCTTGGAGCTCCACTGCTTCTCTGCCTGCAGCCCTTTACCTTCTGCTACCCGTTCTCTTGTTCCCTGCCTACGGTTCCTTGCTCTGTGCCCAGAGACCTAGTAATCTGCCTTTGGTTTCCTTGATTTCAGTCCATAGTCTTCTTATTATATACAAGTCTGCAATTCAGTCATTATTCTAGTCCAGCATTTAAGTTCCCGGTTACTATGTTACCAGTTTGTGGATCAGTCATTGTTATTCTGGACCAGAGTTTCAGTTCTAGCTTCCTTGTTACCAGACTGCAGTTCAGCCCTTGTTATTTTAGTCCATCGTTCAGTCTGTGGTTTCCTTTTTCATAGTATGTACTTTAGTCTGCAGTTCCTTGATTCATGTACGTAGTTTCCATTATGCATTTTTAGTCCCCATTACCTTTGTGCTTAGTTTCCACCTCTCTTCATTATGCTCTTCCACCATGGTCTCTGTCCTGAGCCTTGTATACTTCAATTTACTCTCCTTTCCCTGAATATTTTTGTGAAGGTGTGTCGTACTATACCTGTTCTCACTTATGATTGTGTAAATCCTTTGTCCAGAGTCTGGCTTCTAGAGACTCCGGAAGTCCCTTTCCTTAGTCTCATCTCAATATTGTTACATGGAATATTGTTCCATGTGCCAAATTTGTTAATTGTGCTGGTTCCTGTTCAGGAGGAAGTCACTGTTCTTTTTCTGCTGCATCCATTCCGTCTACAGTCTTGTGAGTATTGTTGCCTTGTTTGTGTCTTAGCGTCTGGACACAGAAGTGTACACCTGCTACTCCTTTCCATGAGCATTCACAATAAAGATCACCCCTGCTAGCTGCGCAGGGAGTATTAATTCTATTAAAGACTAGAAGGCGAGCATTATGCTTCAACTTCTTTATTACTACTCCTCAGCATTTCAACAAACTTATATATATAACAACTCTGAAAAGTGATCAACATTAACTTTTCTGTCTTAGAACTACAATCCCCATAGTCTCTGTAGTCCACCTCCTTCTAGCCCAGCCATGACGCACTTCCTGTTCTTGGGCTCCTCCTCTGCTTTTACTTGCTCTGAACTGTTCTTTAAAATCCGTAACTGCCCCGCCAACTGTGCAAAGACTCTGAAACTCGTCAATTTAACAGCCGTTGACCTTTACGTTCTTACAGCTAATTTGCTCCTCGACTATGTCCTCAGCTATTCTTCTGCTCTTCTCCTATGGAGCATACAATAGAGAAATTTAGGGTGGAGCTCATGTAGTGTCTTCACATCATACATTTTATCATTAATTAGACAATACATGTTTGGGTGGGAATTTAATGTTCGCTTCCTAGTCTTTCATAGAATGAATACTCCCTGTGCAGCTAGCAGGGGTAATCTTTATTCTATGACAATAATGGAGGCGAGCATTATGCTTGTTCAAAGCTTCCCCGACACCGCTACTGTTAAACTTTCAGTCAGTTTAAAATAAAATTCTTTAAACACACGATTGCTATACCAATTAGCTGCTAGCATAATCTCCCTCAGTGATACACCTGACATAAAGGCTTTGGAGGCCATTGCTCCTCTCACTGAATGTGCCCCATACTTTCCAACATTCACACCTGCTGCTAGCATCACTTATTTGACCCATCTTGCAATGGTAGCTGTCGCAATTGCGTGGAATGGTTTGCTATGTGCTATTAATAATTGAGAAGTGCCCTCTGGCCTGCTCCCTGCTGTCCTTATCTCATATTCTTTAATGCGTTCTGCTACGCACCATTTACTTTCACTCGGGAAATAGGGGTAATAGATAGTCGTCGTCCCTGTCTTAGTTCTTTTAGCTATTGCGAAGGTTACTCCTTCTGGGCCAAAGGACCATCTGTTAATCTCTAGCGCTTTGACGTCTGACACTCTTTTACAAGATATCAAGCATAGAAGCATTGCTAGTTTTCCTGACAGCTGTTTCAGAGATAAATACCTATATGGTGGCCAATCTCCTAACAAGCGTAGCACCGCTGTCACATCCCACATTGTATTGTACTTACGTTCCGGGGGTACTTTGTATTTCGCTCCTTTGATGAGCCTCACGACTGCTGGGTGTTCCCCTGCTGGGACTCCCTCAATCGGTAGGTGTCCAGCTGAAATTGCTGACCTGTATATTCCAATTGTACGATACGCTTTCCCATTCTACAATAATTGTGCTAGGAAATTCAGTATCGCTACTACAGGGGCTGAAATGGGATGAAACCTTCTTCCTTTGGACCAGCTTGTCCACTTGGCCGAAGCTGCTTCGTAGCTCTTCCTAGTAGATGGAGCCCAGGATTCAGCGATAAGTTCTGCAGCCTGTGCTGAAATTTCCGGCAGTTCCCAATGTCTCCTGATATCCTGCATGCGACGAGTGGGAGTGTTCCTCTCACTCTCAGAGGATGACACAACCCAGCTGGGTCCATGAGCAGTCGGTCTTCTTCGGGTAGCACCTTTCGGGAAGTCTGCCGTCGGCTCCATTAACGTCGGGAACTACACCTGTGACCTCCACAATGGTGCTACTAAAATCAATTCCGCCTTCTCCCTCCGGCATGTCGCTAGAACTCTGCTCAACATCACGAAGGGAGGGAAAAATGCATAGTGCGGGCCGCCTGTCCAATTTTGTAGGAAAGCATCTGTCCCTTGAGCATCCAAGTCTAGCCTCTAACTGAAATACTCCTTTGTCTGAGTATTGAGCCGGGATGCAAAGAGGTCCCAATGTACTGGGCCCCACCTCGTGTTCAGAGTCTGAAACACTGCTGGATCTAGTTTCCAGTCGCTGGAGTCTGTTAGGTATCTTGAATTCCAGTCTGCTACTACATTCAAGGTCCCGGGCAGGTATTCCACCGTCACTGACATTTCTGACTGTAGGCAGAAATGCCATAAATCCTTCGCCAGTTCCGCTAGCAGTTTGGACTTTGTGCCTCCTAGGTGATTTATGTACCGAACTGCTGATATGTTGTCCATTTTCAGCAGAATGCACAACTTCACTTTTCCTCTCGTAAACGCTTTGATTGCAAAGGATCCTACCAGGAGTTCCAGACAATTTATGTGGAGACGGAGCTCTTCTTCGCTCCACTTCCCTCCAGTCTGCAGATTACCACATCCGGCGCCCCAGCCTCTCCGGCTGGCGTCTGACTCTATTATGAGGTCTGGCCGGTCTCCGAAGATGGCGCGCCCATTCCAGGCGTCCATATTCTTCAACCACCATTCCAGCCCTGCAATGGATTCCTGATCTAATGGCACTTGCTGATGATATCTCAAGCCTTGCTGCAAGTGCTTTATTTTCAGTCTCTGCAGCGCACGATAGTGCAAGAGCCCTGGGAATAGGGAGTGTATGGAGGCTGCTAATAAACCCACTATTCTCGCTAATACTCTGAGCGAGACTGGCTCTTTGCTTAGACACGTCCTGATCTCCCTTTTGATATCTCTTATCTTCCAAGCAGGAAGTTCTAATGTAGCTTTCTTGGTGTCTAACACAAATCCCAGGAAGTCTAGCCTTTGTGCTGGAGTGGTATTTGATTTCTCTTGATTCACTAGAAATCCCAGTGACTCTAAGAGACCTTGTACCCATTTCGTCTTGTAGACTAGAGCTTCTCGACCTTCCGCTAGGAGCAGGAGATCGTCTAGGTAAATAATCAGTCTGATATCTTTCTCTCGAATCTCTGCTGCTACTGGCTTCATCAGTTTTGTGAACGCTCAGGGGGCAGATGCAAGACCGAAGGGCATTGTCCTGAATTGCCAGAGCTGACTGTTCCAGCGAAAAGCTAGGTAGGTCTTGTAGCTCGCTGTCTATGCACTCCTGCTCTGCACGCGCTAAGATTTGTTGGTGCGGCCATTATCACTGTGCTGGTTGTTCTATGAAGTCCAGCTGCAAACCTCTGATAGTTTGCAATATCCAAGCGTCGTTGGAAAGCACGTGCCAGTTTTTTTCCAAATAAGCGCATCCTCCCCCCAACCGGAGGATACACTATTGTTCTCACCTGGAGTAAATCCTTGTCCTCGACCTGATCCTCTGGGCCTGCGGCCTCTGGGGAACCTTCCCCTGGATGGGAAGAAGGTGTCCTGCTGCTTATTTTCCCAGTATTGTGCTCTGGGGTTAGAGGGTCTCCTTCCTTCCTGTCCGCGACGGCTGCACAACCACTTAAGCAGCCGGTCCCACCAAAAACTCTGTTCGGGAAGATTTTTCTAATAGATGCTTGTGCCTTTTCCAGGGAGGTATAGGTCCTGACAAATCGGCCCATCTCCTTCCCAAAGGTCTCTCTGAAAAGGAGTCCTTTAGCCGCTTCCCCGGCCTCGTACGATGCCAGATCGCTCAGTTTCATGTCAATCTTTCGGAGCAAACCTCTCCTTCTCTCCAATGCGATTGCACAGTTTGCGTTCCCTAATAGACACACCGCTCTTTGCGCCCAGCCGGCTAGAGCTTCGGGGTCTACTTCTTCCCCCGTGTCTCTCACCCTCTCCGCTAGATCCATGATCTTCGTGAAGGGCCCTGCCAGGTCTAGTACCTTCACCTGGCAACTCCTCCATGATCTGTCGATACCTTTGCAAGGGTCTTTGCTGGTTTCTGATACGAATGTTAGCATTTTGGGGTCCAGCTTGGGGGTTTCCGCTACCTTCCCTGGAAGGTCTGGGCGGGGGCATTCTGCTCACAGGCGCTGCCTCACTTCCTTATCGAGGGCCTTACGTAGCCTCATCGTCATGTATTGGGCCACTCTCGGGGATGGTTGCCACTTTGTGGATCTAGGGCTCCGGATGCTATCCGGGTCAAACATGTCCTCCTGCACCTCCTTGAGGTGCTTCCCCTTACGTGCCCTCTTACCCTTGCTGGGCTTAACCCACTCCTTTTCGGTAATCTGCTCTCCCTCGTGCGAGGAAAGGTCTCCTGATGGCTCCTCTTCCAAGCCCGGGTCATATCCTGTGTTCTCTTCCCCTGGAGAGGGGGTCGTGAGGTCTGGGACAGCCTGACGTTGTAGGTAAGCTTCTTTAAACTTAGTGAAAGCGTCGGCAACCTCTGGGGCCTTTTCTTTTGCCCCTTCTGAAGGGCCCTGGGGCTTGTCACAGAATGTTCTCTTGTGGGCCTGCTTACTCCCCTTCGACCCTGCTCCTGAGGGTCCTGTGGGCGTACGCTCCATCTCTCTGGTGCTTTCATTGGGCTGTGTGAGCATAGCCTCTAGAGTCTCTAGTCTTTCTTGTATGGGCCTCACCCCTTGTGCCACAGCATTTACTAGGGAGCTTCCCAGCACTTCTTTGAAACTAGCAGCAAGGTCTAGAGGCTGTTCCTCCTCGCTCCACTCAAATTCGGACATATCTTACTCTGTGCTGTATGCCTTATTACCTTCAACAGGTGTTTTAGCACGCCCACGCTCCTTTAGTCCTTTAGTGATGCTCAGTCTTATGATGTTAACAAGATATATATATATATATTTTCTTTTTTATGTGGCTGCACCAGGCTGTCAATCTGGCCTTCTTTTAAATGCGCGCTGTTGCGAGAAATTCGCTCCTTCCCAGCGGTCGCTTTCTTTTGTAAACACGTGTAATCCCTGCTGTTATGGGATGTGTGTTGTGAGCTGGCTCAGTGTTCGGCAGTTGATTATGAAGCAGGTCGCTTCCCGTGAGCCTCCTGCTGTGTACGCAATTCCCAATATCGCTTATCACAATACTTTCACTCTGCTGCGTCTAGCGCTATCATTTAATCGCCACCGGGCCCGGGTGCTGATCTACTTCCTTTCGTTCAATTTTGGCGCATGTGTCTCAGCATTAATACGCGAGCGCTTTAAATCCACCTTCGCAAGGGTGGGGGGCTGGTGAGCTGCTCCGAGTGCTCCCACCCTGCCTCTCTGCCAGAGGCGATCTCCGCATTCCGTGAGGCCCCGCTAACCCCTGGAGTGCCGGTAATGCAACACGGGGCAGCTGCCTCGCGGGTACTCACAACGCTACTCACCTGGTAAGCTCGCTCTCAGGCGCTGTCTTTCGGGATATGCGCTGCCCTATTCTTACGTGTTTAATTACATCCTGATAAAATATATACGTTTCGTCTTTAGACTATTTGTCTATTCTCCCGTACTCGCTATTATAAACTTATCTAATACACTCTCACTCTCCTCCGACAGCTTTTAAATTAAACTCAAACCACTGACACACAGAGGGCAATGACATAGTACTTATCTGCTTGAAGAGCAGTAAACGAAGAGAAGGAGCCCAGGAACAGGAAGTGTGTCATGGCTGGGCTAGAAGGAGATGGACTACAGAGAACCATGGGGATTGTTAGACAGAAAAGTTAATGTTAAGCACTTTTCAGAGTTGTTATATAAGTTTGTTGAACTGCCGAGGAGTAGTAACAAAGAAGCGGAAGCATAATGCTCGCCTCCATTCTTGTCATAGAATGAGTCACTGAAAAAGCAACCTACTCAGATGGCTGTAATTGCCTCTAACATTGTTGGTAACTCTGTGGCTACTCTGTGTATAGCCTAATGTTTTTTGCCTTTCTTGGACTCCCTGTTTTTCTGTTCACTATCATTGCATAACCTATCCTTTCATGTCTGCAGGACTTGTTTTCCTTCCTATCTTTTGTATATCATTCTATCTCCTGGTATGGGGATACTTGTCCCCCTTTGTGCCTCTGACAAGGAAAGGTCAGCCTGTCTGTGCTATGGATTACTAAAGTGCCCCACTAGGGGGCTAGTAGAGCTACACAAATGGGGCTGCGGCTGAATCCTGACCCGGTGGCTGGCAGAAGAACAACAATAGGCCTTTCTCACCTACTACATCATAATCGTTGAGGCCTTCCACTGAGAAGCATGCTATCAAAGGACACATTGCCTAAACAAAACAAGAAATCTTTATTCCACCCTCGAACCTCCGCTCGGGCTGGATCGGACAAATACATGATGTTCTACATGAGAGCGACTTAACTAAGGGTGAAACCATCGTAATGGCATGAATGAAAGCATTTCAAGTGGCATCCAGTGATTTTACTGAAGGCGTTTTCGATGGATTGTTTAACCGAAACAAATGCATCGAAAAAACACTGATTTCTAATATATATATATATATATATATATAGGTAAGGGGTTAAAACCCCCATACATATATGGGGATTAGGGGTTAAAACGGGTGGGAAGGGCTTTGGGGTGGGGTTAAAAACATAGGGAAATGTGTTTTTTTGGAAGGACCACCCCCCCAATCCAATAAAAGAGAATTACAATTCTGCGATTTCTTTCAATAGATTTGTTTCAGTAACAAATCCATAGACATTTTTGGGGTAAACTCACTGTGAACCCCTCAGGTGACTTACCTATGACATACAGAAGTAACTTACCATCCGACACTCATTTGTATTCGATGCAGGCTCAGGATACCTACAATGAGAAGGTTGTGAATGACCTCAAGGGTAATATTGGATCACTTGAGCTGACTTGGGAAAAGTACTAGGTATGTGCTTGGATGGTGTAGAACGATGGACAGGTAAACATGTACTGCTACACTGATGATCCTAAGTTTCCCCAATTGCACAGAGAAGAAATGTTTTTAGATGTGTTCGAGTTTTTAGTTCCCAATTCATAATTGAGTGACATGAAATATCACTTCTTCAAAACCTTTTTTGCTCCTAACATAGCCAACGTTTGCATGGCACACAACGAGAACATGAATGTCTTCTCCAACAATATACTTAGAAGATTTGGGAAATTAAATATTGATGATTTGGCATGGCTCAGGTCATTCTCACCCATTCTTTACTTGGGTTTGGCAATGGAACAGACACCAGACGCCCTTCCTGGACATTTGCATAAAACATGCCAAGTTATACACCAGGCATGAGTACAGAAAACTGTCAGATAGGAACACATTACTATCCTATGAGACCCAACTTCCAGAAGCCCTTATAGGAAAATTAACCGGAGACATTGCCGTAAAACATATAGCAAAGACAGTACTTCCATCTGCAAAACTATTTGAAAGAACTGATGCTTGCTAGGAAATCATGCAGAACTGAAAGAGAAAACAGTGTTCACATATAAAAGACAAATTATTTGAAAGGTTTTCTAATAAGGTCCACAGAAAAGGAAAACGCTTAGGCAGCAGGATTCACTAGCTGCTGCTATAGCTTACACGGCCTAATGGAGCGGAAAGCAGCCTCCCTTTCATGTGGTCCAGAGTACCTGCTCACCCAACGGTTGGGTTGTCATACATCTCATTTATATGAAATTGCTCCTGCATATGAACACTCTTTGTACGTAGGCCTAAGACTAGGGATTCTACAAACTGCGTTTTTTTTACAAGAACATGGACTAACATGGGGTCAGGGCTGTGCTCCATGTGTAAAATGATAAATGAAACAATACTGCGTTACTTGTTAATCTGCCCTAGCGCACTTAATCTGAGGCATATTTACTCAAACACTATACTTAGAGAGGCAAAGATTCACCATGTAGGGGAAGCCATGTTATACTTAATGCAACCCATACATTGGCGAGTGGTAATTGCAACTGCAAGATGCACATATAGAGCGTGGCTACAAAGGAAGAGAGTTTTGGAAAGCACTTCTATGGAGGTTCTTTGTCTCTGAATCCTTAATATTTGGGAAGCAACTAATTGAAGGACTTGAGTAATGCATGTTGAACCCAACAGTATGTAGGATGGGGCTACTGGAAATGATTCCCTGATTGAATTTGTAAGAAGCTGAGAGTATCGCTCTACTTTATGTAGTATGATCAGCTGAATGTCTGGTGTAGTTATTTTACTGCACACTGTCATTAATCGAGTGTGCGGTCATTTGTGGAATTATAAATTGATGGATGTTTTTATGTAACCTATGCTTGAAGGTTTTTATACCGAATAAAAGCTGCTTTGACTAACTGACTGGCTAGGATTTATTACGTTCACAGGAAAAAGCTTGACTGCCACCAGCTTGTTTTTTTTCTGCTGCGTTTGCCCTTTTGACCCAACAAGCCTTAGTTGCCTAGCCTTCTTGTTAGGCAATGGACAGTTGGTTCCAATTTTTGCCACTCTTCTCACATACCCAAATACACTAATCTGAATCAACCTTAATAAAAAAAAAGGAAGACTTCACTGCGGTGAATCCTTATAAAGTCAGCATCCAGCATCGAATATGTGTATCTCTTACTTTAGTCCTCTCGCTGAACTCGTTTATGTTAACTGCTTTAAAACCCAGTATTATAAAATATTTACATAGTAAATAAATGTGAAAATCATCTTTAATTATATAAGGTAAGCACAGCTCTTAGATTTATCGTTAATTTTGGTTCTAACAGGTGTTTCCTTCAGATTTTAAAAGCAACAAAGTTTCAACCTTAGCACTTGCTTTCTCTACCCTCCAGTTATTAACAAAAAATACTTTTGACTGTTCTGTTTTGATGGTCACTCCCTTCTTTCTATTCCACGTCACACCCACAGGTGACCTCTGGCTCTTTAGTTTCCTGAGTGAAATCGTTGATGTTTTGAATTATACACTAGTGAACTCCACCAAATACAGGGATAAACCATTTTTGTCCCTTTCAACAAATGTTGTTTGGGTATATTCCTGACTATCCTTGCATTACATAAAAAAAACCTTTGTGAACCCTGCTGAAGACTGGATCTAAAGCAATTGCCTAATATGCCTAAACATGTCAGTTTGTGTAATGTTAGGCAGGAGGATAGCTCAGGTGCAACGCTTTTGTCTTGGAAGCAAGACAAGGCATAGCAAGACAGGTTTGAATCCTCGTCTTGCGCTTAGAAACTGGTCTCTGGTAATAACAATTATATTATATATTAGTCAAATAACACTGCATACAATGATTTTGAAATATAAGAACACCACAAGAAAAATGATATCCTTTTGATCCTGTAAACCCAATTCTTATTAGAAAATGTGTGGGTTGTCTATGTATGAAATATTATAGAAAATGGAAAAACAGAGTTTTGAATGACGCTGATATAAATGGTTTGTATGTATGTGTGTTTCTAAATTAGTCACTCATATATGCTATGTTGCATCTTTTTGTGTAAAACGCAAGCATACATAAAAGTTCATTTAGGGATCGATGAATATGATGTACTCGGGCTCCTAAATTAAAATCAGTTATCTGTTCATAATCAAATCTTGAACAATTTCTAACAAGTGCTCATAACTGCAGATGTAATGCAAAAAATACATGTATACTCTGCATAAGTCGTCATAGTCATGTACCAAAACATTTATCCTAGGTTATGTTTTGATCTGCCTACATGTGTTTTGAGCACTAGCTCTTCTTTAATAAGAGTGTTTCCATAATTTGAACTGTTATTATAAGAGTTCTATACACAAAAGTTGCAGTTTGTTTGATTAGAGAAGAGTCATTTTTATGTGCATAATACACATGCATATTGTGGTGGAAAATAAAATTGTGCCCTCTATGTATGTACCACTTTGTTCCATACTAGTGAAAACTCAGCCATCTGGGACTGTCATGTTAAATTATGCCTTACTGCATATCACTGCAACCTCATATATTGTGCGCATCTCACCAACCGATATGTACCCCAGATAGGCTGTGTGAACCAGCTCACCTCATAGTCTGATCGCTTTGTATATATTTCCTATTTGGCACAGACAAGCGTGTTTATATCACCGCCACACAGGTGAGATGGCTTCAATGCATAGAATTAGCAACATTAGGAGGAGTCGTGTGAGAACTGTAGTCCTACAAGAAAACGCAGACTCGCTCGAAGTGTATCTGAAAATGTTTGCTGGTTGTTGCAAAGTTTACTCGACAAGGTCTGAAAACCCTGCCGATGATTGTAAATTATATTATAGGAATCCCATGTAGTACAGGTTGAAACTGCCTGAACATATTGTATATGGTTGCCATTGTAAGATGCATGACCCAACCTTTCGATAGAAGACCTGTGTAAGTTGTCAGTATATAACCCACGTAAACCTGGGAAAGGGGGTTGCTGCACTATGTGCTGTTTGAATGTTGGTTTAGTGTCCTGTGGATTGTTTGTATGCTGGTTTGCTGACTGCCGCTAAAGATGCATTTCGAGCCTTGAACCACATGTGTGTAGGCGCGTTATAAATGCCACATCATATCATATCATATATTATCACCAACCTACCCGACGAGTGGATTATTGATTCTGCTGTGAATTTGCCACAACAATAATAAATATGATGAAGTGGTAACAGCATATTTTGAGACCGGAAGAACAGAAGAAGCTATGTGTATCTGTCAACGTCTAGTAATCAAGCATGGTCTAGACACAGATAGAACTTTGTTATTTTTACTTAGATATATACCAACTAGCAGGGAACTGTATACATCTATGTTACTTGAGTGTATGAGATCACATCTTTCTAAATATTCTTAAGAGAAGCCTTAACCATTTAGTGTTCATGCTCCAGATGTACGAATTGAAAAAAACGAACAGGTTATAAAATGAAAATTGGCCAAATCATGTAAGACTATACCTACTATACAATTTGACATGTATGTAGTACACAAGCATGCGTTCCCAAAAGATATATAAATGGACATATGGTCATAAAATTAATTAATTGGTTGATAAGTCCAAAATATAACACAAGAACTACATTAATGGCAACGATTTACACCACTAAGAAGGTAGAAATGTAGTATTAACCCAATCCTATTCCAACAAATTAACCATGTTACGATAGCCAACACCATCAAAAAGGGAGCCTGAAGTACTCTGTATAATCGTTCCAGTATCCAGCTTCTGTTACAATACATAGAAAGCCATTCAAATTAGTTAACATTTAAAAAGGATAGTGTATCCTATTCATTTTGTGTGTGACACACAGATCAAAGTTAATCATACAAGCATCTAAATAAAAGGTGTGCCTATGACAATTCTCCCTACCAGTGTTTATAGTAAGAAGATATGACAGTCTTAGTATAACATTAAATGTGCTAACACACTAACCATCACAAGATGACCAAAACCATCCGAAGAGGATGCAGGGGATGCTCTGTTTACTAACTGTATTGTGTAACAAACGTATCATCTTAAAATGGCTGATACACAGTGTTAATCCAGGCCAAATTACACAATTTTCAGTGTTCTTTCTGTCTCTGTTTTTTATAGTGTAAATAAGGAATTAAGATCGCTATGGGAAACGAACAACACACTGCCTCAAGATGGCCGACACAGACTTTTTATTATAAAGAGCTATTCCAAGTTGCTTGACATCATTTCTGTCTCATTTCTCTTACTACTTTGGAGAGTTTAAAGATGGCTGACAAAAGTGAAATACCAGCCAGCATTCTGTTGTTTGGTTTGCACCACTCCCAGTTCAAGAGGAGTACTTACTTCTACGCACACTTTTAAATATGCTATAGAAGGTAAAAGTACTGCTAGACATATTTTTTGGACAAACCCACCAACTTATGTTCTTTGGTGGATAAGCCGCTAGACCGTTTACAATGTTTGTTTTATTTTACTACATAAATCATGTTATCACCCGCAATAGTACCAACAGAAACCATGGATCACAAATCTAATTGGAGTGAATATCACATTTTAACCAGCATTTCTTGCACCTGAAGGTGTATTTTAGCCATCAGATCTGAATTCATATCCTACTTAAGGGGAAATACATTTTTGAGCGTCATATTTAAAATATGTAAAACTTTAATAACAGGCAATGGAATCCGTTTATCAGGTGCCCTTTACAGTTAAGTAGCTCAATAATTTAATATGAAGGACATTGTTCAAATATCTATTCAAGCATCTATACTGCAGCATGTAATTGTTTTATTTTTGCTTGAATGTTTCATTTGTTGTAAAGAGTATAATTGTAATAAAGTGGATACAATTTCTCACCATATGTTAATAACAAAGATATCTAAAAAACATATATTGGGTCAATCTAGAGTATGTTCAAATCTGCACACAGTAGGAAAGAAGAACATTCCAGTTAATCTATTATAGGGATGATACATTGATACGAATAAAATAATAAAAGCACTGTCATACCTTTAAAAGGAATCAGTCATGCAGTTTAACCAATTTTATGAAATACATTTCAAGAGGTAGCGGACATAACAGATACAACAAATAAAACCAGACAAGAAACATAATGAAGGACAAACAATGGAACATAAACTGTATATAACAACTACCATGTGTCATAGAGAAAATTAAGGGTATTTGATTTAGGAGATTTAAACGCATTTGATTCTCTGAATAAGATGTACAGGTTCATTTGATCACAAGAAATTAGTGACCTGGTGCCCATTCTTTCTGAAATGGAAGGAAATTACTGGAAAATCTAACACTTTGTGTGAAGAACAAACAGAATTCAACTGTGCATGTAGTTATATGTCAGAAGCAGTTTTACAATTGCTTGTAATCTCTTTGAATGTCACGGCAATACATCAAATAACATGCAGTTAGGGCATGTGTTAGTAATGTTATCGCTAAAGAACATAAACCCTAAAATGATTTTATAAAATTAAAGCTCTTGGGAAATTAAGTTAGACTGCATACATTTCCAGATTCTTTCCCAGAAAAAGTGTACCTCAGGATAATCCCAGAGCATATGTTGCAGCAGTGTCGTCAATATTACATGATTGCTCTTGTGGGTTGTCACAAATCTTGTGGTTTTTTGCATGTAAAAAGGACTCTCTTAAAAATTCAGAAAATACTGAAAAACATTAGCTGCAAGAGAAGCCTGGAAAACCTTTAGCCACACTTTTTGCCGCTCCTCTTGGGCTAGTGAAAAATGACAATCCTTTTCCCACGCTAACTCCACATTACTCTTCACAAATGGACATAGTTAATTTAAGATTATCTTATACCTTTTTAGACGCTTTTAGCATAATATTCTGACTGAAGAAAGTGGACCAGAGCAATGGAGTTTTTAAAGTAGGGGAAATCATGAATTCCTGTATTGCCTCCATAACACAGTTTAATCACAGCATCCTCAGATTTTAGAACAAATGGAGCCGCTAATATGTGAAAAGGTACAGGATAGTTGTCATACATATGTTTAATTTTGGATACACTTTTGTTGAACCAATCATGGTAAAATATAACTTTTATTGCAGATTTATTTATTATTCAAAATTATCATGTAATCATCATAATCAAACTTAACATTTTTGGTCCATATTGACAATGTATACTTAATTTGAAGAAGTTCATGTAGACTAAAAAATGCTGACATCTGAGAGATTCCGAAAAGTGACTTTTTCACTAGAGACCAGATGGAAATATTGGGGCTATTGCATTGTATTATAAATGATAGGTGTGCCTCATCACAAAGGCACTGTGATACCCTTTAAAATGAGGAAAGTTAGCACCCCCTTTAGATTTGCAAAGATCAAGTTCTCTCATTGAAATTGGAGGGGTATTATTTTGCCAAAGAAAACAATACATAATAGAGTATTCTTTTAAAGAAACTATCTGGGTATTGAAAGGGAATAGATCTAGTGTGCTAACACACATGAATAGGAAACTTCCTCACTTTATTTCTCAATGTATATTTCTTGCAACCCTGTGGACACCACTCCGCCAACTCTCATTGCGGAAAACACTCTGCTTGCTTCCCTTCAAGTTCACCAACCTCCCACGATCGAATCATATGTTCCGCAACACTTCCGTTCTAACTCAACATTCCACCGACATTAACTATGCTAGATACTACACATCCCCTCTCCTATAAATAAATACACAACAAAAACACAAAAAATGATAGATTTATTTTATAAAGGCACAAGAATACGTTTTCTTAATTTCAACATTTGTCAACAAATCTTTTAATAATACTCTCTTATCTTGTTAGGAATCCTCCGACTCTATGCACTCCTCCTCACACCTACAGCATCTTGACCCTTGTTCACTGTCCGCGTTCCTCTCTCTTCTTCCCGAACCGTTTCTCCCACACTTCCTTACTCACTTCTTGTCAGTCAATTATCTCACCACATGTGATTCCCGCACAATCCCACACCCTAGCATTAGTCATATCCTCATCTCTTATGATTTTTTGTGCCTGACCACTCTGTTGATATTCCACACCGTTCCATCTTTTACTTTCTTAAAGCGTTTTTAAAGAGTTTGATTACTCTCAAGGCACAAGAATATTTCAATAAACCCTTCATCCTTTGCCTTCCCCATCTCACTTTAACATAATCTTCAACTTCAATCTCACAATCTCTCCTCTTAATATTCTTAATGAACTTTGTATCATGGCACGCCTTATATTTCCTTTCAGTTGTCGATATTCTGTTAGCAACACGTCCTTCACCTACCCTTTTAATCCCTACCTTTTCATTAAACGGCGAAACACCCATCGCAGTATGTGGCGTCACGCTTATACTCTTTGTACTCCACACCAAGCCATTCAAAGCTCTCTTCTACTCCATTCCCTTAGCTAGAGCTTGCTGAACACAATCCCCTATCACTCTATTCATTCTTTCTCCCATGCCATTAGTTTCAGTGTGATATACCGAAGTACATTTCCATGTGAAACCTACTTGCTCACAAAACTGTTTAATTTCCTTGGACCTATATTGAGGTCCTTTATCACTAAATACAGACTTAGGATTCCTTACCTCCTGAAAATGTTATCTAAAAATACCACTACATTATTTGAACGTACCGTGTCCAGAAAAGTAACTTCAGGACAACATGAGTATTGATCTACTAAAAACAACAAATGTATTGCCTTGCCCCAGACCTTGATACAGACATAAGATATTGATTCCCAATTCTATCCAAGGTCCCTTGGACACTGGAAGAGGATTTAGTGGTAACTTGTTTGTCAACAAATTCTTGTCACAGTTAGCACACGGTATACAAAATCTCACAACTCTTTCCGCTTGCGTGTCCATCGCTGGCCACCAGTACCTTTTGTACAGAAGGGTGGTTTTTTCCACTGACGGGCCCATAGATCAGTGCTCACCCTCGAGTACCTTAAGACAAGATAGCTGCACCATGTGAGGGATGGGGGTGCAGGATTCACTTACTCCAACACAACTCAATAATGAGTTTTATTTTCAAATTTGTTTATTGGCATTTTTCAATAATATCAAACAAGTTGTGTACAATGGAGCCAATCTCAAATAGTTATAAACATATGTTTAACTTAACGTCAAAAAATTACAAATACAAAAACAAAACAACCATAACTCTCCATATTCTGTCCATTTCATATATATTTAACTGTTTCGGGGGGAGGGTGGGAGCGAAGGGGAACCATCCGGCAACTACAATAGGGAAAGGCTTCCGCAAGGTCTCTGTCCTCTGCCGTACTTCCGCTGCTGCTGGCTTTATGACACGTCTCACATGGGCCTGGATTAAGTTCTGATTCAGGGGGGTTTATCATCCGAGTGGTGGAACATGTGTCTGGTGAGTTCCTTCCATGCCTCGAGTGACATACTAGAGTCATCCGTGGATCTGGCCACACAGTCCTCCCATGCCACGGTCTCGGCCAGCACCCACCGTTCAGTCTCTTTGTGCCATAGTTTGAACTGAGGGCCCATGGGTTTCTTCCAGGCCATTGCTATAGTTCTTTTGGCCAGTATGCACAATATGTCCATGAGCCTTGTTGCATGCTTGAGTTTGGCTGGTCTGGGGTAGGTTCCTAAGAGGCACTCGCCGGGTGTCCAATTATATTTACTCAAACCTGCTTTTTCGCAAGTTTGTTGGACCCTGTCCCACAGAGCCCTTGTCCTGGGGCATTCCCATAACATGTGGATCAGATCCGCTCTTTCCCCCTTGCACCAGTTGCAGGTCGGTTGTGCCTGGGGATTGAAGGTGGCTATGCGGCATGGGGTCAGGTAAGTTCTGTGTAATATGTTCAACTGAATCTGCCTAAATCTATGGTTTCTGGACACCGTTTTGGGGAATGTGAGAGCTCTGTTCCACTCCCCTTCGGTCATTTCCCGGCCTATATCCTCCTCCCATTTGCTTTTCATTTCCATGCTCCGAGGATTTGGCATGTCAATCAGGTGGCCATATATTTGCGAAACGGGTTTACCGCCCTCTCCCAAGTTGTACATCAAGGTGAGGAGTGGGTCTGTGTCTGGTTCCATCAGCCACGAGTCCCATTTGCGTCGGGCCACAGCCGAGTTCTTTGGTACCACAGAAACTGGCCGGTATATATGCCTTCCGTCTCCTGCAGCGAGGTGAACTCCCTGAAAGTGCCTTCATCATACAGATCTCCCCAGGTGTAGACCCCTTCCCTCTCCCAGAGCCTGATATGTTTCAAATCTGAAAGTGTTGTGCATAGGTCTGCGATCAGGGGGACTTCTGGGGTATAGGCGTTCCGTGAGTTAGTGAGCATTTTTGCCCTGTGCCAAATTTTCCTTCCCAGGTCAGCCAAAAAGGGTAGAGTTCCCAGCAGTTTGGACGGTGCCCAGACCAGTTCTTTCAGATGGAATTGGGGCAGCATGGCCTGTAGCAATGGTGTTTCAGATATGGGTTCATCATCTAGCCATTTGGTGACAAAACTAAACTGTGCTGCTATGTAATATTTTTCTAGGTTTGGAAGTTGAATACCGCCTTGGCTATATGGTAGGGTTAGCAGTTGCAACGCTATTCTATGCCTGCCTTTCCCCCATAGGAACTCACGCAGTATGGTCTCAAGCAGTCGGAAGAAGGGCTTGTGTATATAGTAGTGTACATTTTGAAACCCATTAAGGAAACGCGGGAGAACGATCATTTTAGTTATCGAAGCCCTGCCCATCATCGAGAGGGGGAGTTTCGCCCAGAACGCCATTGATTTGCGCAGGGCGGGGAGTGCTGCCTTTGTGTTTCGTTCGTGCATTAGCTCAGGGGTATGCATAATGTGCATTCCAAGGTAGCGGAATGACGTATTCTGCCACTGGATCCCAACTTCAGGGAGTGCTTCTAAACTCTCTGTTTTCAGGGCCGCTAGTGGGAACATACAAGACTTTGACCTGCTAAAACTTATCCCAGAGACCTTGGAATAATTGTCCAGTACTTCTAACATGGTTGGTATGTTGAGGTGTGGGTCCCTGACATATATGAGAAAGTCATCCGCGTAGAGCGAGATGATGTGATCCACGTCTCCCAGTCTAATGCCTGCATCAAAGAATTGCTTTCTAAAGTAAACAGCTATGGGTTCTAGTCCCAGTATGTAAAGCATTGTGGATAGTGGACAACCCTGTCTAGTCCCCCTGCATATATCCCAGGCCTCCGACACATACTTCTCAGATTTCACCCTTGCCTTAGGTTTAGCATACAAGATGTTAATCCACCCGATAAACCCGGGACCAAAGCCAAACTCCCTAAGCACTGCCACAAGCCATTCCCAGTAAATGGAGTCAAACGCTTTGACTGCGTCTAGGGACAGCAGCGCGTATGAGTCCTTGTCTTTATCGGTTTGCGCTATAATGTGCTGCAGCTTGCGTAGGTTCATGGATGTATTTCGGCCCGGCACGAAGCCACACTGGTCTGGGTGAACTATGTCTCCTATTATTCTAGACAGCCGCTTTGCTAGGATCGTAGTCAGGATTTTAACGTCATAATTTAACATTGCAATCGGGCGATATGAGTCACATTGGTCTGCCGGTTTATTGGGCTTGAGGATCGGGATCACAAGCGTCTCCCTCATACTTTCGGGTAGTATCCCTTCTTCATATGCCTCCTGGTATACTGCGTGTAATAGGGGGGTCAGGGAGGACTCATACGTTTAAAAAAACTCAGTGGGCAACCCGTCTGTTCCCGGTGCTTTGCCTGTGGCCAGGGATCTGATTGCATCGGTAATGTCTTCGGGCGTGATTTCTGCTTCTAGGGAGACGGCTTGCTCAGGGGACAGCCTGGGGAGCCCTATCTCTTCTAGTGTTTCTATCAACCGTTCATGGGGGACCTGCTCCTCATGTGAATACAGGTGGGTGTAAAAGCGAGTGAAAGTGTCATTTATGCCCTGCTGCGTACAGTGTGTGTTTCCATCCTCATCTTGTAGTGAGGTGGTGGGGTGTTTGGGGTGCTCTTTACGGCAGAGCCAGGCGAGTAGTCTGCCCGGTCTGTCGGCCTCAACGTGTGCTCTATTTGTTCCGGCAGTATAGTCGAACTTTTCCAGCCTTTTCCACGCAGTTATGTTCCGCTCTCTAAGTTTCACAAGCTCCTCTTCCCTCTGTTGCGTGTCTACGGGGGTAGCCTCAAGTCACTCAATCTGCCGTTCCACTAGGTCTAGTTCTTTCCTGAGCTGCTTCTTGATACCTCCTGCCTTTGCAATTACTTCTCCCCTGGTTACCACCTTTAGAGCCTCCCACACTGTGCTATTGTAAGCTACACTACCGGTGTTAACCTCTAGGTATGCATCAATAGAATCGCGTAATTCTTCTCGGAAGGCCGGGTCCCTCAGGGCGTCTGTGGGCATTTTCCACATGGGAATGGGGGGTCTGGGCCCTCTGTGGTTCCATGTTATCAGAAGCGGGGAGTGATCAGAGATAGTCCTCCCCAAGTATTGTGCTCCCTCCACCCGGGGTAAGTGTTCCTCGTCTATGAATATGTAATCTAGTCTTGTGTGTAACTTATGTGGGGATGAGTAAAATGAGTATTTGCTTGCTTCGGGATGTTTTTCCCGCCACACATCCGTCATTTCCAGCCTCCCCAACATGGCGGATAGTGCTGTCGTAGCGGTCGATGGGCCTCCTAGCTGTGGTGTGGATCTGTCCAGCCGTGGGTCATGTACACAATTAAAATTCCCCCCACCCCCCAAATAAAGAGATCGTTCCTGTACTGTGCAATTCTAGAATACAGTGAGTTCAGGTAGGACGGTATGTTATTGTTAGGGAGATAGGAGTTCATGATGCATACTGCTTCTTGTTCAATGAATCCCCAAATTACGATGAACCTACCTTCCGGGTCTATCTCAGTTTTGTCCACCCGGAATGGGAGCTGCGGGTGAATCCAGGTGTAGACCCCTCTTGCGTATTTAGAATAAGTGGTACCAAACCCCTGTTCACCCCAATGTGTTTGTAGCTTGGCCACCGAGTCCGCCGTGCAGTGGGTCTCCTGTAGTAATGCTATCATTACCCCTTTTCTGTGCAGGTAGGTTTTAATCCTGTTCCTTCAGAGATAAGTCCTCATGCCCCTTACATTCCATGTCATTATTTTTATGGTGGTCGCAGCCATAGGGGTTTAGTAACGGATCTGTTGTCCCCTTCTTTCCCCGCCTCTGCCGCCCCCGGGCCTGGACCTGTTAACCAGGGGTTGGTCTGTGTTGGGGATGGGGCGCGAGCCTCATCGTTTCCTCCCTCCCTTCCCCCCCTCCCTCTCAGTGTCAATTGGAGACTTATTAACATTAACAATCCTCATTCTAGTGAATAAGGGCAACAAACCTTTCAACTCAAAACTGCCCGCAGCAGTTGCCTCAAACTTGCAGCGCTCGGGGGCACCCGATCCTTCCAGGCCTTTCTGGGCCTCCCGGTGCGGGTGGTGTGTCGGCAGTCGGCCTCCACGTGTTGCAGGGGGGTGCGTCGGCTTCGTTGTTATTCGCATGGGTCGGTGCGCTCCTGCCCGTCATGGCGTACGTAGAATTGTAGATCTCGAGCGGTCCGGTATTCATTCGGCAGTTGTGCGAACCTTCATTTTCCTGTCATTTGGTGCTTTCACTGGCCTGTGACTTCATGCGCAGTGCTTTCCTAATCATCAGCAAGGTTGTTGTCCTCAAGCCACATATTTGCCGCTGCCGGAGTCTCAAGAAAGATAGCTTTCCCCTTGTATAGTACCTTAAGGCGGGACGGGTACAGTAGCATGTACTTGAGGTTTAGCTTGCGCAACCTAGCTTTCACCGGTACAAATGATTTCCGTGCTCGCTGCACCGCGGGGGTATAGTCTGGGTAAATGACTATTTTGGCGCCATGTTTCTCGATCTCCCCTCCTTCTCTTGAGAATCTCAGTATAGTCTCTCTGTCGCGAAAGTTCATGACTTTCTCAATAATAGGGCGCGGTCGGGAGCCCGGAGGGGGCCTCTTCTGAAGTAATCTGTGGGCCCGTTCTATTGAGAAGCCCTGAGTCAGTTTGCCGGCCCCGATTTCTTGCAAGAGCATTGTTTCTATGAATTCAGTCGGGTCTGGGCCCTCCGTGTCTTCCGGTACCCCCAGGATTCGGATGTTGCCGCGGCGGGCACGTCCTTCAGCGTCCTCTGATCGCGCCTCTAGCCGTGCTACTTGCAACTCAAGGTCTTGGACCTTAGATTTAAGTTATGTGGTGTAGTTAACGTTGTCTTGGAGCGTTGCCTCCGTTGTGGTCACCCTTTCTGTAAGGTTACGGGGCGTCCTGTCTCATCAGTTGCATGTCCGACTTGATTTCATCGATCCTGGTTTCGATGGACGTCCTAGCGCCGCTATGGCTTGTAGCACTTGCGTATTTGTCGGATCGTCCTCCTTAGCCGTTGGCTCGTCTGCTGTCTCTGTCCCCTGATGTTGTTTCGTCCTGACCGTGGTGAAGGAGTCCATGGTCGCGGTTTTCAATTTGCTATTGGGGGTGACATTGCCTGTCTTTGGGCGTGCTCCGCGGCCTTTTCCCGTTCAGCGGGGACGTATATGTAGGATCAATTGCGAGGGTGGTCGTTGCAGATGGGGAGTCGTCAGCCCGCGGATGTTCCGGAGGGAACCGCCCGTCGCCTTCTCTCTTCTTCGTGTCTCTCTGTGTCTCTTGTGGCCTCCCACCAGCCAGCACTTCTTTTGCATGCAGTCTCGCGCTGAGGGTCCCCCCCCTTTGTCTCTTCCTCCAGCACTCGGTCTCGGAGATAGAGACCCGGGTCACAGCCGGTCACCGGGTCACTGGGTTGGACGCTGTGGGCCCTCCTCTCTCGCCTCCGGAGGCTATCCGCCCTCCAGCGGTGCGTCTCAGATGGGGCCGGCGGGCGCCGCCATTTTGTGGGGCCGGGGCCTCCTCTCTGTCCGCTTCGGTTAGCCGCTATCTCGGTCCGATTTAATTGCGGAAACTACGTCGAGGGTAGGGAGACGGTTCTTCTTCCCGTAGCTACTTCAGGCGTGCTTGTTCAGCTTAAGCAGGTCGAACGATTCGGTCTGTTGTAGGATCTCGGGCAGGAGCGCGAGGAAAACACGTCCTCACTCCATGCGCGCTGGCCACGCCCCCCACAACGCAATAAAGAGGACTCACTAATTTGGCAAAGGGAAGTCCGTTTAATGACAAGTACATCAAACAGGGAAACAATTGGAAATTAGCATTGTTGCAATCACCTGTCTCGCTCCAACTTCCTCGAACTTCAGTTGAACAGAAACTTTTATGCACAAAACTCGTCATTACTGACGTCTAACTCTACAAATTCATCAGCCAATATAATTGGTTAGGAAAGGTAACTTAAGTATAGGTGCTATATCTGTATATGGTAACAGAGCATGCAGATTGGATAACTCTTATCGGGTGGGCGTCTACGCCCAACCCTCTACATCACACGTGATAGACGTCACTGCTAGTATGACGTCCTATTGGTTCTACTATCTATAGGACCATAGATAACTTGGTCCGTTGTGATTGGGCAGGTTACACCCCTAGACATAAATCCCCATTTTAATTAGCAGCATGCAGAATGGACACCCATGTGCCTGGTGCCCCAAGATTCACCCTGCCTCCCTTCCATCAATCAGTATCTTGGGGCTATGTGTCAATTAATTGGCTGGGTATGGCCTCGAAACTGTAGCCTCTTATCAGGAAAAGTTATGACATCCTCGGGTTCTGGATGACATCAGGCGGCGGTAGCTCTTCGCACCTGGCTGGTCACGTGTTAGTTCGCCATGAATCTGCTTCAGTTTCCAGCTTTTAGTGTATTTAATTCTGTTTCGGCCTCGCCACCTGCATGGGCCTCCCTTATCTTGGCCTTCAAAGGGCAGGCTGGTATGCTCTGAAGTTTCGATTCCTGTTAGCTGACGCTCTCCTCCCTTTCTCTGATTGACCTCGATTTCCCAGGCATGAGCTGCTCTTTGTTGAGTTTCGATTCTGCTCCTTCTCCTGGCTTTGAAACCAGGCCTGTTAGGTCTCTGACCGCCTGGGCATAATTCTGCTTACAAAATGGAGTCGCACTTGTATAATGTGCCTTATTGAGGTAGATATATAGTTGGCGCTTGCCGCTCTATCCTTCTACTAAGTATTACAAGCCGTATTATTTTCTTAGCTTCTTGCGTTCCAAGCCTATTTACATGCATTTACTAATTGGCTACTTATATCTTGCTTCATAGCCACGTTTCCTTACGTTTTATCATCGTCTCTTTTCCTGTGTCCATTACATCTATTTTCCATAGCTGCTCGTTCAGGCGTGCTATCCTTGTTAGCTGTTTTCGTTCATCCGCGAGTCTGTCCAGGCCCTTGTGTCATTTCCACTGGCCTTCCATTAAGGCTCTTTGGGTCTCTTCATGGACTGTCTGTAGGTACTCTTCATTTCATCTCAGAGGCTGGTACGGCTGTCTGATAGGGTACCGTGCTGCCCAGGGCTGTCCGGTTATGGGCGCTTCAACAGGTATGGCTCTTCTGATGTACACTGGGCAGAGTCCCAGTGCAGCTCTCTGTTGGCTCATTTGCTCCTCATACGTCGCATACCTTGGCGGGTACGCTCCTGGTACCTTGAAATTGGGGGCAGGAGTGCAGGCCATGTTTGGGACCTCCTCTACACTCCCCCCTCTGGTCGGTTCATCGACCACTTCTGCGTCCTCTTTTGTATGTATATCCTTTGATTCTTTGGTGTCTTGTTCATCGTCTTCAGGGTTTGTACATGATGGTGTGAATGTGTGAGTCTTTGGATTCCATATTTTTATCACCCCTTTCAAACTTCCTGCTGTTTTTACATGTTCGTCTTTGTTCCACGTCATTAGCTGACATTGTCCATTTGGGCTGCAATAGATCCATTTTCCTTCATACTTTCTTCGTTTCCTGGGATATGTAAATTGTGTTCCTTCTGGCGCAAATTCACTGGCTTTCACAAAGTCTCTTATTTCTTCATCATTCAGGTCTCTGGGATTCCATCCTGGTTCAACATCAACCATGATTTTCATCCCAATGGCTTTCTTCGCAGTTTTCTGGCACTGTGTGATGATTATCTTGATAACACAGCATCCTAGCAGTACCATTGCAGTACCATTGCTAGTAAGGCTCCCAGAAACTTATATATCCGCCATCCATTGTGGGACCCATGAGAACAGGGCTCCAAACCAGCTGTCATCATCCACCTCATCACTTTCATCGATCATCTGGTTCTTTAGGTTTGTCAACGTACCTATGGCTTCTGTTAGGGTTTCATTTTCTTCATCGTGCAACGGTATAAATGTGCAACACGATTCTCCATCCATTGCTGTGATCATGTCTAGTACATATCTGTTCTGGAGGGTCATCAGTCAGATTGCTCTTAGTTCCTCTTTGATCGCGTTAAATCCCTTTATAGTGGAGTTGATGGTCTGCAATAACTCCCATCTGGTTATCTGCAACCATTTGGCATTTACTCCTATTTGGATATGCGGCAGGAGCAGTGTTGTGAACACTGTTGAGGTGAGGCTGAAAAGCCTGTGCTCGTATGGGATTACATGGAATGCCTCTTCTGATTTGGCAGAAAAGTAATTTTCTCTCTTCATCCTGGATATCAGTTCCACAGATCTCCTTTTTCTGAGATGAGCATCTGCCTTCGTGAAACTGTCCAAATTCAGGTAATTTTTTGGCATCACTAGTGCGGGAACGTGGACATTCACCAGTGTGCATATGCCTCCCCAGTTCTTCGGTAGTCTTATATATGCCTTGGATCCGCACGCCCAGTAATGGTCCATAATAACTACGGTTCCTTGCGTCATTCCTGGGGCTTCAAAGATTCGTCCACATTTTACATTTTTCTCCCATCTTCCTCGTGCCGTTACTTCTAAAGCATAGATTCGGGCTTTCCAGTGGTACTATTTGCAGGGGTCCTCCTCTGTCTTCGACCCATGTCAGCAATTTTACCAATTTCGGCCATAGAGGTTTGCATAACCTTTGCAAATTCTCTATTGCTTCTTGGCAGGCTCCAAGGACCATCCAAGCTCGGCAAATTACTACTGCTTCTTCCCATCCATCTGGGGAAACCACTGTTCCACAAATCTGCATTTGGCCTCTGTTCTTCCAAATTTGAGCCTCTTCTGCAGTTTTTCCTTGAACGTTCAGTCTCGGGTTTATATCCCATCTTATCCCTGATCCTTTGACGCCAGGGTTCTTGTATCTGATCACGTGATTCCTGGTGTGCGCCCTGTTTCTTGTTTTAATGTCCTGGAGGTAGCCATCTTCATCTGGGTAATCCTTTTCGTGGGCCCATATCAGTGAGGCGTCTCTACCTATAAATTGTCCTCTGGTGTTGCACATTGCTACGTGTGACATACAGTGTGCTGCGGGGACATCAATTCCTACAGCCACGAAGATCTTGGATTTTCCCTTGCTGTATGGTAGGAGTGCACAGACGAAGCATTCTCCTTCTGTTTGCCTTCGTCCTACCTCCTTCATGTGCTGATACCATATGTTATTTCCGAGATGGGCTGTGCTGTCCAGATAATCGTTGAGTTCATTGTTATCTTCATGCAGGCTTCCCTTGATTCTCAGCGTTCTTCTGTAGTTTGCTATGACTGTCTCTAAATGCGTCTGTGCTGCTTTTCCACTCTGGGTGTCTTGGTGGAGCAGGTTGCCTTGGTGTATCGCTGTGGTAGGAGAAGGTTCTGTGTTTCCTTTCCTTCCCTTTTGTAGTCTTTCGTAGACTTCCTCTAACCACCATTGGCTCACCATATTCCCAACTCGTGGCTGTGTCGTGGGCCTGGTGCTTGTTCCTTGCGTTGGAGCTGGTGTGCTTGCTTCTATAGTCTCTGGAGTTCTAATTTTCAGCTCCTCATGCAGTTTCTTTGCTCTAACTATGAACAGGAACAAATGATCTATCAGCGTCTGTGTTTTCTCTGTGAGTTCCTTTGTGGTTACTTCTGTTCTTTTGAGGGATTTTGCTATGCCCTCTCTTTTTGGTTTCTCACTTGGCTCCTCTTGGTTACTTCCACTATTTTCTGGGGCTGTTCGTTCAGTAGGCAGTTTCTCCTTCTCCGTTGCCCTTGTTTGAGGCCCTGTTGCCATTGACACTTGCCCTTGTTTGTGTGCATTCAGTGTGTGCTTGCGTGCAGTGGTAAGTGCTACATTCTCACTCACTCCGTGCTGACCCTGTCTCCAGCTTTTCTCTTCATTCATCACCTCAAGTGTGTATGTACCACTGCTAATTGCATTCAATTTTAGTTAATTAACTTTACCATCAGCTTTTCTTGGTACTGGGATAGCTATATAGGGTCGTGGTGCTTTCGTGGGACCAAGGCGTTCATTATCAGGCGGATGCACTGAAATTGGGACGCTTCGCGCACCGATAAACAATGCAGTTCTGATAGTCAAAGACAGTAACACAATGATAATTACTACGCATATACACATTATAGACTTATAGGACAGTTGGCAGCATTTCCTTCCAGGGAAGCGGGGGCGCCCCTCTGTCGGCGGTAAACCCAAATTACTGTTCCGGACCCCCATTTCGAACATGAGTCTGTTTTCATAGTTTATTTCTTTTTATTACTCTGATTTCACTGCTCAAGAGTTCATGAATTACTAAAGTGATGAGTGCTTCTCAAGTGTCCCCCCCTCTTGCGAGTGATGACAGTAGTCTCTGGGTGTGGAGTACAGTTCTTTTGCTAGACTATGGAAAAGGGCTAGGCTAGCACCTTTGGCACATCACATTCATTATACATATCTATAGTAGGTAAAGTCCCAGTGCACTCCTCGAATTTGCCTGAGTCCTGAGGACATGCTGGAACCTGTTCGATGCGAAGGAATGAAAAGACGGAACTGCTAAAAATCACACAAAAATCAAATGTTGTAAAAATAAAAGTAAACATGGAAAAATAAGAATAAAAATAGGAAAAAATAGGAAAAGAATAATAAGATGGTGAACTTTCTTGTTTCTGCTCTTCTCGATTTGTCCTTCGACGGAAAATAATGCACTGTGTCTCTTTCTCTCAGTCTGACACACGGCGGAAAATTGAAGAACTGTGTCTCTGTCCCTTCGATCTGTCCCACGGCGGAAAATTGGAGAACTGTGTCTGTCCCTTCGATCTGTCCCATGGCGGAAAGATAAAGCACTGTCTCTCGGTCTCCTCGATCTGTCCCACGGCGGAAAGTCTCACTGGAACCTCCTTAGGTATTCTTGCTGGAAGTTAGATAGCTCCACCTGGAGCATTATGCCGTGGAGGAGTGTGCCCATGTGTGAGATATTGGCTGGATCTCTGAGGAAGGTGATGACGTTAACATCTGCAGGCCTTCCCACCATTTCTGGATAATCTGTGACTAGTCTGAACAGGACGTTGTGCGCCAGCCGGATGTCCTCGGGTGATAGGGACATTGGTCCGGGTTGGCTGGGTCCTGGTCACAAGCTTTTCTTTTGATTCGACAGTCTCTGTACTTCCCTGTTGCGTGGATTGCCACTAGGTAATTTAATTTAGTCCACAGCTGGTTCAATTGTGCTAGGTTTCTTGGGTCTCTGATGAAAGTGTGTGTATCAGTTGTTCTCCCGATGAGTCCTGGGTATTTCTCAATTATTTGAAAGAACAAAGTGAAGGTGAGTTCATCAATGTCTACCGGCGGTGGAAGCATTTGTGTCCTTTTCGCTGTGCTCGGGTAGCTAGGCGAAGGCTTCCGCGATGACAGTCAGCAGTTGGGAGATTACTTTCTTGTTGGCAGGTTCTCAAATAGTCTGTGACACTGGTTTCTCTCCCTAGGAGTGACGGATATGTTATCAGCACCAACTGGAAATATGTGAGCACATCCCACTTGAGATTTCTGCTGGGAGATACCATAAGTTCTGTGAACAAAGTCCCGACACTGGTTGCTTCAGGATGCTGTGTTACGCTCTCAGAAAATGTCTTATTTGCAGTCTAGCAGAGTCTTGATTCTTTATACTACTTGAGCGTGACGCTATTTAAAAAGTTTGTTTTTTCAACATTGTTGTGGCTTTGTATGTGTACTTCTCTTTTTCACCCTGCAACTGTGGTGCAAAGAGTGTCCGTATTATTGTTCTTTATCACCTTTCCCTGGTTTGAGGAAATGTCTTGTTTAAAAGCCACAATTTAAAACAGAGTTCCTTTGTCTTTATTTTGCTGCTCATGCGTCCTTCTTCCTCGCCATAGATCTTGTCTGCACGTGCTGAGGTTCTTCCCCGTTCTCTGTTGCTTCTTCGCAGTTGGATGCAGCTGGTGGGCTCTCTCCTATATAAGGTTTAATGTCATTCAGGAAGAGCCGTGCTCTTCTACCCAGGACCTTGACGGCTGAAGGAGTGCAGTCTTCCATGCTGAAAGGGTCATTGAATCGTGGCTCGTTCCACCTTTCCTTTGTAAAGTTCCTTATAAGTACAGTATCACCAGGGAAGACGAGAGGCGCACGTAGACTTTGCGCGGTGTCTGTTTCAGCGCTTCCTGTTGTGTTAGGTGCTGCGCTGCACCCTTTTCGCCATCGCTGCAGCTGGCCTGAAATGACAGAGACGCTGGATGTCATACAGTTTAAGTAATCCTGCATCTCTGTCCCCAAGACCTCCTTTGTTGGCTGGGCATCACATCTAGCTCTATCTTGGGGGGTAAGAGAGGTCCTCATTCTTCTGCCCGTGACTATCTCGTGTGGCGTGAGATGATGGTCGGAGCCGGGTTGGTTACGTAGTGCATACAATGCCAGTGGTAGACAGTGCAACCATCCCTTTTTTAATGTGATCTTCAACTTGGCTCTCCTCTCCTTTAGCAAGCCGTTGAGCCTCTCACAAAAGCCATTCCCCTCCGGATGATACGCCGACGAGAACTTGTGCTTTATACCAAGCAACAAGCTGATCTGTTTGAAAACTGCATTGACAAAGTGAGCCCCATTGTCTGACCTCATTACCTTGCACACCCCCCATCTAGGGAACACTTCCCTCACCAGAAATTTGGCAGCACAGGTAGAGTCTGGGTGTGTACAGGGACCTGCTTTTATCCATCTAGAGCATGGGTGCACAACATATGGCCCGCAGGCCAGTTGCGGCCCGCCATGCTGTTTTTTCCGGCCCGCGAGGCACAAAGACTTTCCTAATGGAGGGCGGCCCGGAAGCAGCATCGGCCGCCCTCCATTAGGAAAATCTTTGTTGTCATCCGGGCCGGACAAAACACTGGCTGTCATTGGCTCAGCACATATGCACCACGTAACTCCTACGAGCCACGTAGTGCATGTGTGCTGCACCAATGGAGTGCCAGCACTACGGCTGGCGTGGCCAGTAAGGCTTGATGCCGGAAGGCATTTCAGCCTTGCTTGCCACGCCACCCGCAGTATGATTCCACTTACCTCGCTAGCGTCCCAGCTTACCTGCCTTCCAGCAGTCTCCGGTAAGTGGTTTGTGTGTTTGTGTTTGTGTGTCGGGTCTGTTCTGCTGTATGTTTGTGTTGTGTATGTTGAGATGGGGGGGTGGATGGTGTGTCGGATGTGTATGAATGTGTATGAATGTTTGTTTTTGAGTGTTTGTGTTGTGTATGTTGAGATGGGGGTAGGGGGCGTGTCGGATGTGTATGAATGTCTGTTTTTGAGTGTTTGGGCCTCATTACGAGTCCGGCGTTAACCGAGGCGGTAAAACCGCCTGGTTAACGACGGACTCGTATTACCATTCCGCCTCCGAGATTCCCGGAATTACCGGGGCATTACAACCCCGGTTTTCCGGGAATCACGGAGGCGGAATGGTGTAAATCCCCATTCCCATTGAGTCCTATGGGACTCGATGGAAATGGGGATCATGGAAACACCGGCAGCATCTCGTAATGCTGCCGGTGTTTCCTCGTCCGCCTGCATGCGGGAGGTGTTAAACCCGCCAGGTCAGACCTGGTAGGAACATCACCTCCCGCCTGCAGGGTTCGGACTCAGGTGGTCTGGAAACAACGGTGGGGGCGGGTTTACCGCCACCGTTATTTCCGGACCGCCTGGGTCGTAATGAGGCCCACTGTGTTGTGTATGTTGAGATGGGGGGTGGGGGGGCGTGTCGGATGTGTATGACTGTTTGTTTATGAGTGTTTGTGTTGTGTATGTTGAGATGGGGGTGGGGGGCATGTCGGATGTGTATGAATGTTTGTTTTTGAGTGTTTGTGTTGTGTATGTTGAGATGGGGGTGGGGGGCATGTCGGATGTGTATGAATGTTTGTTTTTGAGTGTTTGTGTTGTGTATGTTGAGATGGGGAGTGGGGGAGCGTGTCGTGTCGGATGTGTATGAATGTTTGTTTTTGAGTGTTTGTGTTGTGTATGTTGAGATGGGGTGTGGGGGGGCGTGTCGGATGTGTATGAAAGTTTGTTTTTGTATGTTTGTGTTGTGTATGTTGAGATGCATTTATGGATGCATGCTTCAGAGTTTGTGTGCTGAGTTGGGGGGGTTTGGGTCTGTATGGGTGCATGTTTGAGATTTGAGAGTGTGTGTGCTGAGTTGGGGGGTGGGGGGGTTCGGGTCTGTATGGGTACATGTTTGAGAGTGTGCTGATTTGGGGGGTTCGGGTCTGTATGGGTGCATGCTTGAGTGTGTTTGGGGCATAGTGTTTGGTTGGGGGTGAGGGGGCCATGGGGCATAGTGTTTGGTTGGGGGTGAGGGGGCCATGGGGCATAGTGTTTGGTTGGGGGTGAGGGACAGGGGGCATAGTGTTTGGTTGGGGGTGGGAGCCATGGGGGATAATGTTTGGTTGGGAGTGAGGGGGCCATGGGGCATAGTGTTTGGTTGGGGGTGAGGGATAGGGGGCATAGTGTTTGGTTGGGGGTGGGAGCCATGGGGCATAGTGTTTGGTTGGGGGTGAGGGGGCCATGGGGCATAGTGTTTGGTTGGGGGTGAGGGACAGGGGGCATAGTGTTTGCTTGGGGGGGTGAGGGACAGGGGGCATAGTGTTTGGTTGGTGGTGGGAGTCATGGGGCATAGTGTTTGGTTGGGGGTGAGGGGGCCATGGGGCATAGTGTTTGGTTGGGGGTGAGGGGGCCATGGGGCATAGTGTCTGGTTGGGGTGAGGGACAGGGGGCATTGTGCTTGCTTGAAGCGTGGTGGACATGGGGCATAGTGTTTGGTTGGGGGTGGGAGCCATGGGGCATAGTGTTTGGTTGGGGGTAAGGGGGCATAGTGTTTGGTTGGGGGACAGGGGGCATAGTGTTTGCTTGGGGGGTGAGGGACAGGGGGCATAGTGTTTGGTTGGGGGTGAGGGGGCCATGAGGCATAGTGTTTGGTTGGGGGTGAGGGGGCCATGGGGCATAGTGTTTGGTTGGGGGTGGGAGCGATGGGGCATAGTGTTTGCTTGAGGTGTGGGGGCCATGGGGCATAGTGTTTGGTTGGGGTGTGGGGGCCATGGGGCATAGTGTTTGGTTGGGGTGTGGGGGCCATGGGGCATAGTGTTTGGTTGGGGGTGGGAGCCATGGGGCATAGTGTTTGGTTGGGGGTGAGGGGGCCATGGGGCATAGTGTTTGGTTGGGGATGAGGGACAGGGGGCATAGTGTTTGCTTGGGGGGTGAGGGACAGGGGGTATAGTGTTTGGTTAGGGGTCGGAGCCATGGGGCATAGTGTTTGCTTGAGGTGTGGGGGCCATGGGGCATAGTGTTTGGTTGGGGTGTGGGGGCCATGGGGCATAGTGTTTGGTTGGGGTGTGGGGGCCATGGGGCATAGTGTTTGTTTGGGGGTGAGGGGGCCATGGGGCATAGTGTTTGGTTGGGGGTGAGGGGGCCATGGGGCATAGTCTTGCACTCCAAGAGTGAACTCAATAATAAAGCTAAAACAGGCACAGTTAGGAGATGTACATCCTTTGCTTTTTTGGGGAAACCTGACTCAACGAAGGCCATACTCCTCTTGGGCAACCCAAACAGCATACTATAGCAGTCCAAAATAACGTCCAATCAAGGGTCAATAAAATATATATAATTTAATTAAACAGACGATACACAATAACTAAATCGAAATAAATGATAACAATGGAAAATGTGTAGTACAAAATGTAAGTTTGAAATGCAATAAAAATCGTTACCCCTCAAAAACATATTCTTTTTCCATGTATGTAATACAAATTGGGGGTTGAAAAAGCCTCCTGACATGTCCCGCCTACCGCCCCGCCCACTTTTACTTTTCGGCCCACTATAGCCCTCATGTAAGGTACTTTCGGCCCTCTGTCAAAATCAGTTGTGCACCCCTGATCTAGAGAATGGACACACCACCACAATGAAATACCTGTACCCATTGCACACTTGAATCATGTCAACATAATCAATATGCAAGTGCTGGAATGGCCCATTGGGCCGTGGGATGATGCCTCTCACTACTTTGTGTGTGCCCAGCGGTGAATTGCTGGCAGATAATGCAGTTCACCATGAAAAATGCAACATGCTCTGCTAAATTCGGTGTAAACCAGTCTTCTGCGAGCGTTGCAGCGAGATTTTCTTTTGTCATATGTATAGGGTAGTGTAACTGCTCCAATGCTACCTTTAGTAAGGCGACAGGCATTACTGGTTTACCAGTGCTGTCTTGCCTCCACAATCCATCAGAGGGGCTTAAAGAGCACCCACAACGATTCTATAAATTCTTCTCCTCCTGAGGTGCCTCACCCTCGAGCTCCATTAGCTGAGTCTGCCCCATGTTGCTATAGGCCTCGGGTGTGGCTCGTGCTACCATTATAGGTTCATGGGTACGTGCCACCTCCACGTCCATGATTGTTTCATTCTTGGATGCCATCCGTTTGGCTTCTGTGTCCACTTCATGGTTTCCACGTGACACGAAATCCGTCCCTTTGGTGTGGGCGGCGTATTTCACGACCGCTATTCTGAATGGGAGCTGTAGTGCTTTTATCAACCTGTCCAATAAGGCTGCATGTTACACTGGTGTGCAGTCTGCTCTGTGGTAGCCCCTCCTTTTCTAGCATGCTAGACCTGCGTGCACAGTAAATGTCACATAGGCGGAGTCACTGTACACCGTTACTTCTTGGTCTGCATGATTCTCAATGGCGAGTATCAGCGCCAATAGTTCTGCAGCTTGCGCAGAATAGTGAGATGCTATTC
Organism: Ambystoma mexicanum; assembly: GCF_040938575.1. Lineage (NCBI taxonomy): Eukaryota > Metazoa > Chordata > Amphibia > Caudata > Ambystomatidae > Ambystoma > Ambystoma mexicanum. Next base: position 1,051,382,794 of record NC_090933.1, on the reverse strand, counting down.
GCGCACTGAAGAGTACCTGAAATTCTCCATTCGCTAGGTGTTTTACCACGGCCATGCCTGTATACCTTAGTCCATCCTCTTGATCGATTCTTGATGAACCGTCAATGAACACAATCTCACAACCAGCCAGGATATTTTCTTTGACCCTGGGGATTTCATCATAGAATTCCTCATAATTCGCACAGTTGTGTATGGGTTCTCCCTCTGTGACTGGCTCTGCTATCAACGTAGCTGGATTTACAGTTTTACATCGAACTATTTTGATCGATGGGTTAGAGATAATCACCTCATATGCGGATGCTCTCTAACGTCATGGAGCATCCCATTACAATGGATGATGCCTTCTCGATGGCGAACGCGGCGGCAGCTAGATTTTGTTTGCATGGTAAGTGGCCTCTCATGACCAGGTCCAGACTCCCGCTGTAATACGCTAGGGGCTTGTACCCCAGCGAGGTTCGCTGAGTGAGCACTGCCGTCCTAAAATTGCCATCGGTACATGAGAACAGGTAGAATTCCTCTGCATAATTAGGAATCCCGAGAACTGGGGCCTTACAAATCGCCCCTTTGAGTTCTGCAAACCACTTCTCCATTGCCTCAGTCCATTAGATTTTCTCTTGTGTTGTCTGGGCCTTCTTTAGGGCCTGAAGCAAGGGCTTGGTATATGAGCTGTAGTCGAAGACCCATGCTATGACATAATTGCACAGGCCTAAGAAGCTTTGCATTTGTTTTATCGTGAGCGGCTTAGCCGTGTTCATGATAGCTTCAGCCCTTTCCGGGGTTATCTTTTTCCCCTTGTGTGAGATTAGCTGGCCTATGTACAGCACCTCTTGTTGACCGTATTGTAACTTTTCCTCATCAACTTTATATCCTTTCTCAGCCAAGATAGTCAGTATCAGGACAGAGTCGCGCCTGCATTGTTCCTCAGTGATGCTGCAGATCAGAATGTCATCCACATAGTGCAAAACAACACTGTCTACCACAATGTTGCTTAGGTCCATTTGCAGGACTCTGTTGAAGATGGATGGGGATTCACAATATCCCTGTGGCAACCACGTGCTTTTCAGGCGCATTTGTCGGAAAGTAAATGACGTCAGATCTTGTGAGTCACGGTGTAATGGAATTGAGAAAAACACATTTTTCAAGTCAATCACTGTGAAATATTTTGCCTCAGTGGGTATGTTGCATAGGATTGTAGATGGATTCGGGACTAGAGGGAACTCGGCTTCAACAATATGGTTTAATGCTCTTAAATCTTGGATTAAACGCCAAAACCCTCCCTTCGATTTCTTGACAGGGTAGATCACCGTGTTGCAAGGCGATTCTGACGTCACTAGGATGCCCTGCTCCATCATGGCGGAAATTTTCTTTGCGATCCCTTCATCTGCTTCTCTGGACATGGGATATTGTCGGGCTCTTGGTAAAATTGCTCCTGGTTTCAATTTAATTTTCACTTCACCTGCCCCCTTCAAGAGTCCTACATCATAGGGCCCTTTAGTCCTTAATGTGACAGGTACTTGGGCCATGTCATCATAAAAGTATTCTGGACGTATCAGTGCCAACATCATTCTCTGTGGTACCTCTCTTTTGATCATTTTGACCCAGAATAGGAGACTCACTTCCATCCTTGTCTCTTCTAGGTCAGGGTGTTCAAACAGATCGTCATCGGTGATGTCAGTCACTCGATACCCTTCTTTGATGGTGATAACCGCACACCATTGTCTAACTTCATCATCGTATCCTTTGACCAATGCTACTTTCCCTCGCACTGCGGCAGATTGCATCTTTAAGGGAAATACTTGTCCCTCTTCTTCATGCATAGGTATTCTTGGTCTGAATAGGAACTCATCAGGTGTCCTCATAGTTCTATCTGCGAGGCCTGGCATTCCCGCCATGAGCACACGCACACCATACGGGAAGACTTCTGGCTCTAACGGTATAGCCCTCATGGCTATGCGTCCTGAGTATGCTCTGATCATTTTGCATACGTTTGAATAATGCATTCCTGGAGTGGAGCACACTATACCATCCTCGGAAAACGAGATTGTCATATTCAAATTTGTCATCAAGTCCTGACTCAGGATGTTTACTGGGGTCTGTCATGAATACAATAGGGGTACATTCATTTCGCACTCTCCTACAGAGACAGGGAGCACGTCTGTGAAGGGAACTCTACTGTGAGCTCCTGTGAAACTCTGAGTACCTATGGCCTCACCGGACAAGGAAAACTTATCTTCTCGTATGCACGAACGCGTTGCACCCGTGTCAACTAAGAAGGAATATTCTTTGCCCCCTATGACAACATTCACCCTAGGTTCCCTGTTAGGATCTGGTGTCACTGATAGGATAGAGCACATCAGAGTCTCCCGTGAGCTGTCCTATTTCATATATAAGTTCGGCCCACTGTATACTTGTGGATTTCCCCCATTTCCAGGTTGACTCCCCCTCCGGAGTTAGTGCCCTGAGGAATTTGCGGCGGTGCCTGCTGGGATTGTCCCTGTGGCAAGTTCCCCGTGTTCGTGGGTTGAACCCCTTGCTGTGCACCTTGCTGCACTGTGTGATTCTGCGCACCGCCTTGTTGTGGGACGGTGGACTGATTCACCATGCCTGTTCCCATTCCTTGGCCATTTTGCCACATGCCTTGGCTTCTGCACACGCGCGCCACATTTGCTGTCATTCCACACAGCCAACACACTGGCGGTGGTCGGGCTATCTGTCCATCTGGCGTGGCTGGGCTGCCCATCTGCCCGTTTTGAAATCCACCTTGATTGGTCTGAAAACCTCCCTGGTTACCTCGAAACCCTCCTTGGTTACCTCGAAACCCTCCCTGATTACTCTGCCATCCTCTTCCTCTGAAACCCCTACCCCTCGGGTAAGATCCTGCGCCACCGTGATTATTCTGGGATGGGTTAGTCGCGTGTTGTGTGCTTGGTTCAGCTGGGCTTGTCAGCATCGCTCCTTCGAGAGCATACTTTGAAAGTTTCTTTTGCACCAGCTTCGCCTCCTCACCCTTACGAGTTGCCTCCTTTTTCCGTTTCTTTTCCTGCAACAATCTACAATAGTGTGCAATAGTTAACTGTATTTCAGCCCAAGGTTTAGCTTCTATTCCTTTCAATTTCTTGAGCTGTTTTTGCACCGGTTCGGGCAACCCCAGGCACAATATGTGGTAGAATACAGGGATAGATTTCGTCCAAGACTCATGCGTCTCCAGCACCCACGCGTCCTGAAAATTCTGGTTATAAATCAATGCATCCTTTGACTCTTTAATTTTCCGAGTCATTATAGCTCCCATATTGGAAGTGTCTGGGTTCCACACTGCAGCTCTACAATTATTAAATGGCACTCCGTCATGGGAGGTGTTAATTATGGTTACCCTAAGGTACCCTGCCCGTTTCCATACATCGTCTGCTCTTTCACCAAGTATGGCGATCAGGAAGCCCTTATAGGCCCCTATAGCTAATGTGACACCCCCAGTCATTTTCTCTAACTCATGTATCCACTTCCCAGCTCCCGATGTCCGCATTGGAAGCTTATTTTTCAGGTTTTCTCGATCCATGTGTGGCCATGGAATATATTGTGGTCTTGCTCCCCCTTTTTCTAGCAGTGGAAATTGGAATGGGCAGTCTTCCTTCTCTCTTCCCATAGTTCTCCTGTCTACCACTGGGGTAGCATTCCCGCCTTGCCGTCTACCTGGAAATGCCCTTAATCTGTCTGCATAGGCAGGTGCTGACGCCCCCCTCTGACCGTGGGGTGTGGGGTGTTCCTTCATGTCAGCCAGACTGCGCGGCTGACTTCGATGTCCTAGTTGTAGATTCGCTGGCGTCTGACCATCGCACCCCTGGGTCCATTGGGAGCCGCTTTTCGCACCGTCTCCCTTCCTCATGTGCCTCATCCTCCGTTTCCCCACCGGAGTCAGATTCTGAATACTCCCAGTTTACACAACTCCTTGCATCTTCTTTGTTCTGCCCCATCTCCAGCCTGTCTAGGGACAGTCCCCTGCTCCCACTACTTCAGGTGACATCCTCAGTGTCAAACAGCTGAGTGCTCTCCAAGCGCTCGTCTTCCCTTCCGCCTTGGGAAATTTGTTCCAGCCCCATCTCATCATATATTTTATCGATCGTTTCCCCGATGCTTCTGGTGTCGAAGTCTTCCTCTATATTTATCGCACTTGTACCTTCCACCGAGTCGCTTGCAGGAAATAATTCTTCTATATCTTCCCATTCTACAACAGGATCAGGTTTTTTAACTTCCCGCTCCAAATATTCAAGAGCCCCTGCCCTCTGTCTGCGCTTACGTTCTGCTTCCTCATCTACTTCCTTGCGCTTCCTCACTTCTTCTCTTGCCTTGTCTACTTCCCTCATCCTTTCATTTCTACGTTCCTTTGCCCTTCTAATTTCCTCATCTTCTCTTCTCTTCACTCTCTTCTCACGTACTCTTTGCTCTTCCTCCAACCTTTGCTTATTCTGTTTGTGCTGGTCATGGGCTGCCTTCTGTTTGCGAGCGAGCTGTTTCTCTTGCTCTTCGCGATATAGTTGTTCTCGCTTCAGCCTATCCTTCCTTCTTACCCTCTCATCCCTTATTTCCATCTCTTTTTCTGTCTCCCTCCTTTGCGTCTCATCAGACCTCTCTCTCGGTCTCACATCATCACTTCCTTTTCCATCTAGTTTGAACAATATCTGTCCTCCCATCCATTAGTCTTTTGCAAATGTTGTCTCACCCTCCTCCGTGCATACGTTTAATATCCAGTCTGCGGGTTGTTCTTCCTCCTTCTTCTGTTCGAACATCTTCCAAAGTTCCAGAACAGTGAGGCGTTTCTCTAATATTTTGCCTGTGTACGTGGCATGTAGGTAAGTCGTCATATGTTGTAAGACGGCTTTAGATAGGGCCCCATCTGTGGCCAACACATAAACATTTTGTGGGTGGTACCCTTAACCCCCTCTGTGCTGTACTTTTTGAGTTTATGTGCATGCTTAGGTAGCTGCTTGCACAGATGCGCAAGTGGCGTAATTTCCTCCATTCTTAATTTCGTTACCGACAATATTTATACAGTTTTTTTATCCTACCAACAGTATGAGCGAGCACCAAATACGCAAGCTCCGATCCACTCTTTTCCCACCAAAATTTTATACTATCAATTTACTCAAGAACATCAATTCATTGGCGATTCCCTCTCAGTTACGGAATCCCGTAAAACCAAATTTCATTTCAAACCATCAACGATACAGTTCTTTTTATATTCACCATACAACAGAACACATATGAAAGACACTTGACAGACTAGACGGACACAAGCTGGTCACACATATACCTGCCTTCTAATTTATACCCCACCATAGGGTCTAAACGAACCCCATTTGTGCCGTCTTTAATCGTCACCTGTTATATGGGCTCTGGGTTCATGTTTCTTCTGACCGCTGTATTAAAGTGCAGGAACAAGGCAAATGCTTTCGTTTTTATCTCAGGTGCCCCCCTGGTATCCTCTCGTTTTTATCTCGGGTGCCCAACCGGTAACCATTAATATTTCTCTCGGGTGCCCCCCCCCCGGTAACCACTTTTTATTTCTTATGCTCAAGTCATTACCCCTTATATATATATATATATATATACAGTCTTCTCAACTTCTGCCTATTTTATTTTTTCTCTGCCACCCTCCGTTACCTTTCCCTTACTTGTTCTAATGCCTACAAGACATTTGCCAAAGTAACAAGTTTATTGTTTCACTCACCGCTCGCATCTTTTCCTCTCTGGAGCCTCGGGATCACCGCTCCTTCCTCTTCAGTCTCTTGCGGTCTTTTTGTCCGATTGGCTACTCGTGGGAATGAGAAGGGTTATGCTAGGAAAGGCGGGTTCCTTCAGACCGACTGCAGATTTTTATGGATTTACACTATCATTGTCCACGGGAAGCTTCTCAGTATACTCAACCGGAATGGTGAAAGTTACTTTGTGCCGTCGGTCTGTGGGTGTCTTAAAATTAGATATATATACAATACTTAATGGCCAAAACCATCCTCATGCTACCAAGTGTACAGAAGGGCGTTTTTTTCCACTGACGGGCCCATAGATCAGTGCTCACCCTCGAGTACCTTTAAGACAAGGTAGCTGCACCATGTGAGGGATGGGGGTGCAGGATTCACTTACTCCAACACGACTCAATAATGAGGATTTGGCAAAGGGAAGTCCGTTTAATGGCAAGTACATCAAACAGGGAAACAATTGGAAATCGGCATCGTTGCGATCACCTGTCTCCCTCCAACTTCCTCGAACTTCAGTTGAACAGCAACTTTTATACACAACTCGTCATTACTGACGTCTAACTCTACAAATTCGTCATGCAATATAATTGGTTAGGAAAGGTAACTTAAGTATAGGTGCTATATCTGTATATGGTAACACAGCATGCGGATTGGATAACTCTTATCGGGTGGGCGTCTACGCCCAACCCTCTACATCACACGTGATAGACGTCACTACTAGTACGACGTCCTATTGGTTCTATCTATAGGACCATAGATAACTTGGTCCGTTGTGATTGGGCAGGTTACACCCCTAGACATAAATCTCCATTTTAATTAGCAGCATGCAAAATGGACACCCAGGTGTCTGGTGTCCCAAGATTCACCCTGCCTCACTTCCATAAATCAGTATTTTGGGGCTATGTGTCAATTAGTTGGCTGGGTATGGCCTCGAAACTGTAGCCTCTTATCAGGAACAGTTATGGCATCCTCGGGTTCTGGATGACATCAGGCGGTGGTACCTCTTCGCGCCTGGCTGGTCACGTGTTAGTTCGCTATGAATCTGCTTCAGTTTCCAGCTTTTAGTGTATTTAATTCTGTTTCGGCCTCGCCACCTGCATGGGCCTCCCTTATCTTGACCTTCACGGGGCAGGCTGGTATGCTCTGAAGTTTCGATTCCTGTTAGCTGACGCTCTCCTCCCTTTCTCTGGTTGACCTCGATTTCCCAGGCATGAGCTGCTCTTTGTTGAGTTTCGATTCCGCTCCTTCTCCTGGCTTTGGCTGGCATATGAAACAAGGCCTGTTAGGCATACTTCTGGTTACAAAATGGAGTCGCACTTGTATAATGTGCATTCTTGAGGTAGATATATGGTTGGTGCTTGCCGCTCTATCCTTCTACTAAGCATTGCAAGCCGTATTGTTTTCTTAGCTTCTTGCGTTCCAAGCCTATTTACATGCATTAACTAGTTGGCTACTTCCATCTTGCCTCATAGCCAAGTTTCCTTACGTTTTATCATCGTCTCTTTTCCTGTGTCCATTACATCTATTTTCCATAGCTCTCATTTAGGCGTGCTATCCTTGTTAGCTGTTTTCGTTCATCCGCGAGTCTGTCCAGGCCCTTGTGTCATTTCCACTGGCCTTCCATTAAGGCTCTTTGGGTCTCTTCATGGACCGTCTGTAGGTACTCTTCATATTTTCTCAGCGGCTGGTACGGCTGTCTGATAGGGTACCGTGCTGCCCAGAGCTGTCTGGTTATGGGCGCTTCAACAGGTATGGCTCTTCTGATGTACATTGGGTAGAGTCCCAGTGCAGCTCTCTGTTGGTTCATTTGCTCCTCATACGTCACATACCTTGGCGAGTACGCTCCTGGTACCTCGAAATGAGGGGCAGGGGTGCAGGCCATGTTTGGTACCTCCTCTACACTTTCACATACCTTCCTCTTGGTTAAGGTAATAACAGGGTGTCCTTCAGGTGCCAACTGAATAATTTGTCCTCTTAGGACCTCAGGACACCCCCAATGTCATTATAACTGTAAAAACATATTAAAAAAAAAGAAACTGTTATTGCAGATGCTGAACTACACTCCGTAGCCCTTTATATCTGTGAATATCAGAAAAACAGCTTAAAAAATCAAATGCTTTCCCACCCCCATGCCCTTACCAAGGGCCCACCTCATCTGTGCCAGCTCCTCCCACTCACCTCACCTGCCCTCTCCCTTTCTCCCCACAAACACATGCTGTTTCTGTGATGCAGTTTGCTTTGAGATGTCATCTATTCGCAGCTATAGCCAAGGCTACAGAAAGGTTTGTGTTGCAAACTCAGTTCCTAGACCCCCTCCTCCAACTCCCAAATTTCACTTGGTGCCCTCAAGCCATCTCCCCACCTCCAGTCTGATGGCATTTGCATGTTTGTGTACCTGCAAATGGTTTTTTCCTGTGTTTCATTTTCCCATATCCGCGGCTATAACCTTGAATATCTCTCACATCGAGAGAAAAACGAATGGCGGCTGTTTCATTTCTAAAAACTCCCAGTTTTGGGTAAATCCCTAAGATATAGCTATCTATTTTTGAGAAGGGGGCACCCCCTTCTCCATCAAATATTTATATAACTACGGCACAGAATAACCCCAAACCAAGCATGGATCGTGAGTGCTCAAGTTGTTTCGGACCTGGTCCATAGCTGTCCAGGAGTGTGGGCTGTGCGCTTTGGCAGAAATTGACCTTCTATGTCTATGAGAAATTGAATGGGAAGTAGGCTGCACATTTAGGGAACCAAATGTTTGTCTTCATAATAACTTCTTATTTTTTAACATATCTTTAATGAACTTTGAAGTCTGGGGGTGCCTGTGAGTCCCTAATCACTTTCGAAATTTTGGTCAAATCGTTACTCGAATCAAAATGTATTAACAATAGAATTTTAAGGGGTTCCTATGGGAGTCCGACTCACCTTAACAATAGGGCAGCTATCGCCTCCCTATTACACGGCCACGTGTAGTTATGGTTAAGTTGCTGTTTCCATAGGAAGAGCACTTTATGGGTGGCCTATAACTCCGCTCCCCCTGGAGTAATCCTCACCAAACTTTGCAAAAAAAGTATATGGGCCACTCTGAATTATACTGCAAAGTTTGGTGATGTTTAGTCCAGGGGGGGAAAAGTTATAGGGGGGGTTCCAAAACATCTTTTTTTCCCATAGACTGAATGGGGGAAAACTTTGCGCACGGCTACATGGCAAACCGCTGGACAGATTTGCACCAATTTGCGCCAGTGGCAGGGGCTTGGGCGCGAAAGCGTGTTTTTGAAAATTTTGTGACAATCTATTCAGTAGTTCCCTGAAAAACCAACAAAAAGTATGTATGTAAAAATTAGTGATATCTATGTCCGCTCCGGGGACACACTTCCCTGTTCGCTCCGTGGGCAAGATTGCAGTTGGCTATTCTGTGGCGTGCTGCCCGCGACCATGTTGCACTTGCACCGATTGGCTGTGGCACAGCGTGAAGTGCGTCGTAATCTTTCGATACGGCCGCCATGTTTACTTCGTTTTCTGTTGAACGCAAACATCGGCGCTAACAAACCTAACCCAAGAAGACACCAATGCACTTGTTGCACTTATGGAACACTGTTTGGAAAGGTGAGCATTAGAGGGACATAGTAGATGAAAAACAAATATGAAATAATTATTGTTAGCTCTGTCATACCGTATGGTGCGCCTTACAACTCATTGTACGAAATGAACTTACTGCGTTCATTTTACAACACATACACATCATTACTGCAGTCAGGCTGGCATCCTACTGTTTGAAATCTGAGACTGCCACCTGCACTATTTCGTACACACAGCCCTTCTGCACGTGTCGAAGATTAGCCGATCTCATGAATAGCCGCTGATATGTTGTTGCAAAATGAGAATGTATTTGCATTCAGAGTGAAGGCCACTGCGTTTTCTGTTTTCAATATGAGCTCCCTACGGCCGCATATTTGTCGACACCCATAAGGGTCCCTTGTTTTTTAACCTTTACGTACAGGGAAAGAGTAGAAAGAATGTAGGGAGTAACAGTTTGAAAAACATATCGCTTGATAAGGTTATGCTTCAAAAACATTTGCTCCGACCATGCAGAATTAGTTCCCGAAGAGCCACTGATCCCCATACATTACTCTCTGCCTGCAGCGCACGCAATGGAGGCCGTCCAAATCATGTAAGTCTATGTCTGCCAACTATATAGCACATTGATGTTATTTCTTCACTTTGCCCGCATAAAAGAAAAAATGTCCCTAATGTTTTACAAAATTAATGTTTCGGTGCCATGTTTTTGCCCATTATGGACATTGCACATTGTCGCCGTTTGTAGGATACCACTACATTTTCCCAAATTATAATAATATTTAATAAAAAAAGGATGTGTTAAAATTTTGTTTTGAAGAAAGGTTGCGTGGTGATACACGTTGTGTTTGCCATTCTACCGCGCTGCTACCTCCAAACAATAATTTTATTATTAATATCGACATTCCAGCTTTCAGTACCGTTCCATTTTCTAACCCTAATATGGACATTGCACATTGTCGCCTTACATAGGGTCCCACTGCATTTCGTCCTATTGAATTCAATTTTCAATAAAAATGTTGTGTCATAACTTTGGTTTATCCAAAGGTTGCGTGTTCATACATCTTTTTTTCCCCATTTTCCCCATCAGATATTTCCTTCCCTATTGTCATTGTCACGGATTACAGCTACTGAGTGACAGGTTTTGCACCCGTCAACTCCAATTGTTTATCTCCAGTTGTCTGAGCGTCATAATTCACTGGGATGATCGTGTCGGCCCTCTGTGTCCGTACGCTTCTGTCGTCATAAGAAGTAACATTCCATCCTTTCCGCTGGTGTAGATCAGAACGGTTGACGTCATCTTGCACATCAATGTGGGAGGAAAACGACTCCTTTGGCAGCACTGCTTACTTTCTGTGTGTGAAAAAACAACGTGGCCTTTCAAATTTTCATTGTCACCCAAAGAGACACGCTTCTGTCGTCCTAAGAAGTAACATTCCATCCTTTCCGCTAGTGTAGATCAGAACGGTTGACGTCTTGCACATCAATGTGGGAGGAAAACAACTACTTTGGCAGCACCACTTACTTTCTGTGTGTGAAAAAACAACGTGGCCTTTCAAATTTTCATTGTCACCCAGAGAGACAACCTTTCCACTTCTATGGAAATGTGAATAGGGTGATCATTTTGCACAGGTCATTGTGAAACCAAACCATTTTACTAATTACATAGTGATGATTTCGGTCAGTTTATTGTGAAATAAAACGTATGTACTAATTCTTATATGTTCGTGTTTTCTTTACAAATGTACTCTCTGTTTTTACAATGTGGTATGCTACGTTGCAGGACGTAATGTGTTCTTATATAGTTGCTCCATCACGAGTCGTACATCCACATGGACGCATTTGTTTAAGCAGCCAAGGAACATTATTGAGAAAGGTACTGTGCACCACTTGCATTGGGTGCGGGCAGGTCAGGCCCATCTCATATGCTTTAGTGCCGTCTGCCCATTTTCTGTCACCATCAGGCCAATTTCTGTCACACAGATGCCCTATGGCCAGAAATGTTTGTGAAATAATACATGGTTACACCCTCCAAATACACATATCTGCACACCTCTCGACTTGTTCCACTTACGACATTATATGTGGAAAGGTGAGTGGTAATGGTGTTGCTGCCAGTATTTCTGATGTCATTATCCTTCACATCACACAGTTTCTTTGGGATTTTATGTTAACTTAAGTAGAGTACTCCTTTGCATTTTTTACACTCCTTTTTACAGAAAAAAAATTACTACATGTACAACACATGTATGTAAAGGTCATTGACAACAACCGAAAATCTTTGTGTTGTGCATGTGATTGTGTTCTCATTTTTAACAAGTGTCATCATGTACATAACAACTGAACGGTACAGCTTCCGTCTCTGAGGGGGGAGCCTCTATGTATGGTTAATGGCCACAATGTCGGGGATGTGGCTACTGGTCTTTACTGGAAGGGACAAAACATGGCATTTAGGTTGCCATGTCCACCAGGCACTGTCTTTGTGCTCAAGATCTTGCTCATAACCACAAATTTGTCAAGGAACACAAATGTGTTGCTCCCATTACGGGGACACCGTTTCATTTTTGCTTTCTGGAGCCTGCAATGGAAAGCGAAGAATGCTTTCTATCCTACACCCATTTTCCCTTTCGATGGTGGCCATCTTCACAAAGGATTTCTTTTCTTCAGCCAGGAACGCCAGAGGCGTTCCGGGTGAAGAGAAAAAATCCTCTTTTTTGATACCACGCATTACTGCTGCAAAATCTCGATTGCTAATGGCATTCATTCCGCACTCTTTGGAGGGGAATGGGGTTTAATGATCCAGATACGTCGCTATGCACTCGTGCTTGTATTGTGTTCAACACTTGCATTGTGGAATTCTGCGCCGGAAAATTTCCAATTACAAGTTCCAACCAGAACACCCAATGTACTTTACCACTATCAACCAGTTACACATGACATTGTTAAGTGTGTATGATTTTTCCAACACTCCCCCATGCGGTGTGACAGTATAGGATATTGTACATTTCTTTGGAAGGTGGCCAGTTACTTCAAATGTTCTGTTACAGTACCGTGCTTATGTATTACTATTAGAACTCTGATAAGTGTGGTACAACGTTTTTGTTAAAGTAGTATGATGCATTTACACTACTAAAAACGTATGGCATTCAGTTAAAAAAACTTTGCTACAGGGACGTTATGATTACGTTGCCCTCCCAAAAACCTGTAAAATTCACTACAAAAAAAACTTTGAGGGGACGTTATGGTTAAGTTGCCGTACCAAAAACCTGTGCACTTCACTACAAAAAATGTTTCGCCCTCCCCTTTATGCTTCACATTAAAAACAAAAAAAACCGATGTCAAAGGGACGTGATGGTTGTGCGTTACAATGTGAGTGGAGGTCTTACCTGGAATGCTCGCTTAGCATTCTATCCTTGCTCACATGCCTCTCTGTTTACTTGTGGAGCAGGTTCCACATTCCATGTATTAGCAGTTGGTTGGAGAGTCCTGCTGGGCTCAGGGTTTGCTGCAATAAAGCTACTACTCCAACTACCCAGTGTCATCATTATTACACTGGCAATGAGAGCAGCTTACCCTGTTTGGCCCACACGTGCAGTGCCAGAATTATTGTAGCCCAGCAGTCCACAGATCCACGACGCACCTGCCGCCTCTGCCTTCCCAAGAACGAGGATCGGAAGGCCCACAGCGAGCGAACGGCCCTGATATCCTGTGCGGATCCAGCCACCCCTACCAGCCAGCGCTCCCCTGACGTGGAGAGGGTTGAGCGCGGCGCCGGCTCCTGCAGCTACGTGAGCCGCACTCCAGAGAGAGCAGAACTGTCCCCATCTGCGTTCCTCCAATCAGGAGGGGGTCCAGCTGCAACGAAAGCCGTGCCGCGTCCCCAGCGCTCCCCTGGACAGAAGGGGGTCGAGCGCGGCGGTGGCACGAAGAAGCAACCATCTTCAGCTTCTACGAGAAGGAAGGCTGTTCTGCGCCTCCAGCGCTCCCCTAGATAGGAGGGGGTTGAGCACGGTGGCAGCAGGAAAAAGAGCAACACCATCCTTTTCTCCATCCTGTGTGGGCCTGCGCTCCCTTGGCTGATACTAAGGTCAAGCCCGGCCGGCACACCTCCGGTGGCAAGTGATTACTACCCATTGCCTGCGGACCCAGCGATCGTTCCCCCGTCATCTTCATATCCAGCTGTGTGGAGTCACAGCACTCACGTGACTCTGCTCGATACCTCCTTTCCGAATCACGTATAGTGAAGAGGCGAGGGGGCGGGGCAAAGAGCTGGGCAGTGGATAGAGCAGCAAAGCAGTGAAGACACAGGAATGAAAGCTGCAGGATATGCCCAGTAACAGAAAGTGTGCAAAGAGCTGGGAAGTGGACAAGGCAGCAGAGCAGTGAAGACATAGGAGTTGAAGCTGCAGTTTATGCCCAGTATCAGAAAGGGTGCAAAGTTCTGCGCAGTGGATAAAGCAGCAGAGCAGTGAAGACACAGGAATTCAAGCTGCAGTATATGCCCAGTATCAGAAAGGGTGCAAAGTGTCAGCCCACGGACCATAAACAGATGAACAAGTAGAAAGGAAGGCAGTTGTGCTACCCATACTCCTTGCCCAGTTTTCATCACCACAGCGACACCTCAGTGAACCTAAGCCCTATTTGGGGCAACTATGCAGCAAAGTAACGCTCAACCAGCCCCTGTATTCCTCCCCAGTCCAGGGGAGCCGCCTATAGTTTGGGATCTATGGGTGGACACCTTCAAGGTGTACTTAAGAGCAGCTGGTGGGTCTAGACTGAGTGATGATGACAAGGAAGCTGTCCTTTTTAAATGTTTAGGGACTGAAGGGCTGAGAGTTTTCAGGAATATTCCGGAGCAAGAAGTGCGTGCCCCCCACGCAGAAGGAGGAGATGGAGGAGATGTGTGTGAAGGAGTTCTACTAGCTCATGAGACAGCTTTAGGACAATTAGAAGCTTGCTTTGGCAAGAGGACAAATGTAGTGCTGGAAATATACCACTTTTTCTCTAGAGCCCAAGGTGCCGGGGAGAGCATTGACACATACATGACGGCATTGCGTACTCTAATCGCATCTTGCAAATTCACTTGACTGGCGGACGAGCATATTCGTGATCGAATCATGATGCTCACTAGCGACTCCAGAGTGAGGGAGAGACTCTAGATCGAGGGAGATCCACCTTTGGAAAAAGTGGTAGAAATAGCGAGGGCTATAGAAGAATCTAAAAAGAGTGTCCAGGAGGTGACAGATAAAAATGAAATGGTGCATGCCATAATGGCCAGGAGAGGGAGTGATGACCACAAAGGGAAGTGCAAGGACAGAAAAGGAACGTCAGTATCAAGAGAAGTGTGCAGAAGATGTGGGTGGCGGGGACATGCAACAGGTTCCAAGGAATGTCCCGCGTCCACTGTTGATTGCAAATGCACGGGAGAGGGCACTATGCCTGAATGTGTAAAAGTAATGTCTGCAGCAGACAAACTATTAGGATGGTTGATCCTGATCCAGATGAAGACAGTGTAACTCTTGTGGGTTACGTGGGTGATACTGACCCCAACTCTGGGAGTGGAGTTGTGCATGAAGGAATGTTGTTGAGTGTGGGAAATGGGCAGGGGAGAAAGGGTGCATGGGCCACACTGACTGTGAATGAGGTGCCTATGAAAATGATGGTCGACACTAGTTCACCCTATACTATGATATCGCCCTAGTTATATGTGGCGAGTTTCCACAAAAATGTGGCTGAGTTGCTTCCCCTTGACATTAACCCATGTGCATATGGTCGAGTGCCAATAAAAGGGGTGGGGTATGACTGGGCGACCATTGAGGGACTCTGTAGTGGGTTAGGATGAACAAGCAGCTCTACAAATACAAATTCGGCCAGGGAAGACTGTTCCTGTCCTAAGTGTGAGTGCTGACGGAAACCAGAAGGAGGGACATATGGTGTCCGCAGAGTACCTCAAAGAGGCTTTTCCCAGTGTGTTTACTTCAACCTTGGGAAAACTAAAGAGGTTTTCACATAAGATAGTGCTCAAGAGGGGTGCTGTGCCAAGCGTACACAAAGTGAGGAGGGTTCCATTGTTAGCCTGTGAAGGGCTTAAGGAAGAATTGGTAACGCTCCCGGAACTGGCATAATTGAGGAGGTGGAGAGCTTCGAGTGGTTGGCACCTGTGGTATTGGCACGGAAGGTGGATGGTGGGATGAGGATGTGTGTTGACCTGAGAGATCTGAAGGACAGCATATGAGTGGACAGACATCCCCTGCCCAACATAAACAAGTCACTTGCATTGGTAGGAAGGACTTCATGTTTTCCCACCTTCAACTTATCTTCGGCATATCACCAAATTGATCTCCATTTAGAATCCCGCCCCTTGACATCATTCGTGACCCCTTTCGGGGCTTTCCGGTTTTGTCGTATGACATTTGGTTTAGCTTCCGCGTCGGCAGTGTTCCAAAGGATTATGCAAAAGTTGTTTAGTGGCATTTCGGGAGTTGATTATTTTCAGGATGACATTCTGGTTTGGGGGAGGAGCCGTAGCAAACATGATAGAAGAGTACTGGAAGTGATGGAAGCATTGAAGAGAAGTGGTCTCACTGTGAAATTGAGCAAATGTCATGTGGGTGTGTCCAGTGTCACCCACCTACCTAGGGCACACCCTGGATGAGAATGGAATTCATCCCAAAGAGGACCTTGCTAGGGTGTTGAAAGATGCCCCTGCCCCCACGAGCAAGGAGCAACTTAGATCGTTCATGGGTCTGACAGAATACTATAGCCGTTTTGTTGTATCATATGCCGATAAAACGCTCAAGATGAGAGCATTGTTGAAGAAAGGGGTTCATTTTCTCTGGTCTGAGGAATGTCAAATGGAATTTGGCAGATTGAAAGTGGAGGTCGACCGGGCTCCTTCTTTGGGTTCCTTCTCTCCCAGGAGGAAAACTGTGTTAACAGTCGATGTCAGCGAGGTAGGTGTTGGAGCAGTACTAGAACCATGGAAAGAAGGAGAGTATCTCCCCATAGCATTTGCATCTAGGGTATTGAGGGATGCAGAACATAGGTATGCTTTCATTGAGAGGGAGGCTTTAGCTGCTGTCTGGGCGTCGAAAAATTTTAGAACCTTTTTGTGGGGCGTGCAGTACACATTGTGCACTGATCACAAGCCATTGGTGCACGTTCTGACCACCAAGGGTTGTCACATGCGTCGTCCAGAATTTTGAGATGGATGGCTGACATGCATGAGTTCAACTTTAAAGTGGAGTACATCCCGGGTAGAAAGAATGCTGTGGCCGACTGTTTGTCGCACTTTCCCTCTGGGGGAGGGGTGGTTGAGAAAGAGGAGGTGGATATGGACCAGTGCACCATGGTGGCCAATATAGTTCCTGCTATCGATGAGGAAATGTGGAGCAAGGAATGTGCCAATGATTTCACTTTGACGAATATCAGGGCAGCCCTTAAAAACGACATCCTTGATGAGGATTTGAGTAAATACTATGGTCATGTGTGGCATGAACTTTCAGAAGGCCCGTGGCGTATCGCCAGAGGCCAGAGGCTGATACCTCTGGTGTGCCTTAGAAACAGGTTTGTTACATTGGCTCACAAGGGGCATCTATGTAGGTCCATGACAAAGAGAAGATTAAGGGAGTTTTATTGGTGGCCCAAAATGGATAGTGATGTAGAGGAAGAAGTAAAAGAATGTTTGGCGTGTGCCACTAGTGATAAAAGCAAGGCTCCCAGCCCCCAAACAGTGTATCCGGTGGATTTTCCGAAGGAAGTTTGGGCCAAGGTTGCTCTTGATATTATGGGTCCCATGGATGTTCTAGGAGATGATTGTAGGTTTGTTGTTGTACTGGTAGACTATACTTCTAGGTGGGTTGAAGCAACCGCCCTGTAAACAGTGACTGTGGAGAAAGTAGTAGATTTTTTTTTAATAGAGTGTTTGACAGAGAAGGTGTTCTGGCTGGGATTGTAACTGACAATGGAGTGCAGTTTGTGTCTAGCCATATGCAACAGTTTTTGAAGGACATGGGTATACGGCATCACAGGGTCTCCTTGTACAATCCCGCGGCCAACGGTCTCGTGGAAAGGATGAACAGATTTGTTAAGGGAGAGATTCAGCTAGCGGTAGCTAATGGTCTATCTTGGAGGAGTGTGTCTCGTAGGCGCTTAAGGCGTATAGGTACACCCCTTCTGCCTTGACGAGTTGTTCTCCATTTGAACTTATGCGAGGAAGGAAGTACTAAGTTGAGGGTGCCTGCATTGGGTGGGGTATCCATTCAGGAGTGAATATGCAGGAGGTCTTGGAACTGGTATGAAGAAAACAGGAGGTGCTCAAGGAGCAGTATGGGAGCAGGAAGCCTTTGGCGGTGGTGGTAGGAGATCTGGTCCAGATTAAGAATCCCAGACATGTTGCGCAGGGCACCAGTGTATGGTTGTAAAGGCTGGACGAGGTTATGTTAAGTTGGATGATGGGTCGAGATGGAGTAAAAGGTGTGTGGTGGTTGTGGAGAAAGGGCGTGTTGGAAATAAGTGCAAAGTGACAAATGTTGATGTGTTTTCTTCTGAACCTGTGAGTGGTGAGATTGGCATGGGTCCTGGTAAGGATGGGCCTGGAGCAAGCGCAGTAGTGCAAATGGAATGTACTGATCAGGTGCCAAGCGGATGTACCAGTTGTGAAGGTTTGGAATGACCTCATTTCGTCTGTGAGAATGACGGTGGGCGGCAGAGCAATCACCCGGTGCGGGAGAGAAGAATGCCTGCTAAGTATAATGACTTCGTTATGGGAGCTGTTGTTGGTTAGTTTTTCTGCCCCCTTTCTTTCCTCTTGTGTGGAATGGGTGAGGGTGTGTATGTGGTGGTGTTAGTTGTGCTACCTGGATGAATGGTGACTGAATGTGGGGGCGTAGTGCATGACTGGTGTCTTGGGTATGTGTCCATATTTGTGTTGGGCATATTATGGGGGGGAGAAGTGTTACAATGTGAGTGGAGGTCTTACCCGGAATGCTTGCTTAGCATTCTATCCTTGCTCACGTGCCTCCGTTTACTTGTGGAGCAGGTTCCACATTCCATGTATTAGCAGCTGGTTGGAGAGTCCTGCTGGGGCAGGGTTTGCTGCAATAAAGATACTACTCCAACTACCCAGTGTCTTCATTATTACACTGTGCTGCTAAAAACCTATGAAATTCATTGAAAAAAACGTTGTTAAAGGGACGTTATGGTTCCAAGTAAAACCGAAAAAAACCCGAAATTTGTGATGTCATCTTTGATGTCCTGGGTGTTAGTCTTAGCAGTGCACTGTGGTGGCGTGAGTTATGGTTGCTTAGCTGGCGCCACATAACCGGCGAATGTCAGGGGTTTTTCAGTTTTACTTGGAGCCATAACGTCCCTTTAGCAAAGTTTTTTTTCACTGAATTTCATAGGTTTTTAGTAGCGCAACTTAACCATAACGTTCCTGTAACAAAGTTTTTCACTGAATATAGATATATAGATAATGTAAATTTGATAAATGCTTACTAGGATGTCCTTAGTTTATATACATATAACATAGAATATACTGAACCCCCTACCTGCGCTAGTGGGACTGATATCCACGGACCATGCGCCTGTTCGCGGGCGGACTCGACAACATCAACACTATCCAAAAACTCAGGGGGTATTTTACACTGTTATATCATCCAAAAAAAACACAAAACATGTTAAAACACAAAACATGTTAAAAAAGCAGCACATAAATAAATTACATTCAGTAATAAATAAAGTGAAACTGTGTATGTAAGACACTAACAGTGCAATTACATAGCATATGCAACATAGTGGAATATACCAAAACAAAATAAATATGCCTCCAACAGAATTACCTCACAGAAATTGCACAGCAGAAATCAACAGGACACCTACGCAGCAGTAACAGCAAAACCTAGCAAGAAACTAGTGAGTACACTAGATTTATTGTATATATTATTGTATATATATTATAAACTTTCTGTATTAGGTACACTAAAACTAATATTTTTTTTTTACACAGAAATCTCCAGTACTTTGTTAAGGCTGGAAGGAAATTTCCCTCGGGATGAAATGAGTGAAGACAGTGAAACTAATGGTAAACACTACACTTCTCTATATAAGCCAATTAATAACGATTACTTTATGTGTAATTAACACATTTATTTTTTTAACAGACCATACAGACATTAAAAATAATATACCAAGGGGGACGTTAGAAAATCCTCTGCAGCAAATGGAGCTAAAAATGGATCTGTTAATGAGAAATGTCATTCTTTTAAAAAAACTCTGTGGAGGACCACATAAAAGAAAAAATTAAATATCACTGTCCATGTACCTGTTGCCCCTCTCCATGTCCCAGCCAACTATCCCCAAAACCTCCCCAGCAAGAAAAACGTTATGATAAGACTTCCATCCCTTCCTCCCCTACCATCCATCATGTCCAAACCCCTATATCCCCTGTATTTGTTTTAGTTTCTGCTTCCCCCCTCTCTTTCGTAATTTGTATACTTTTATACAATAATAAAATATTAAGTGTGCTGTTAGTATATTCCTCTGTGTCTCATTTTTTAAAAGAAAAGGCAGTTAAGGTGTCCGCGGACAGCGTGACTGTCCGGTATGTCCTCAATTAACCAAAATGGGGGTGTCCTAAGGACACTATACCTATTCACACTATGCTCAATCAAGATGGAAGTGTCCTTAGGACACACAAGATGTCCGCCTGTCCGCAATTAACCAAAATGGGAGTGTCCTAAGGACACTATACCTTTTCACACTATGCTCAATCAAGATGGAAGTGTCCTCAGGACACACAAGATGTCCGCCTGTCTGCCATTAACCAAAATGGGGGTGTACTAAGGACACTATCCCTGTTCGAATTGGCCGTAGTCAAAATGGGGATGTCCGCAGAACACTAAAGACGTCTGCATGTTCGTAGCTATGGAAAATAAAGTGTCCTAAGCACATTCCCCCTGTTCGCATTGTCCGTAACCGGAATGAATATGTCCGTAGAACACATAGCCCTTCGGCCTGTCCGCAAAGTTGTGATGCACATTTGTTTTGTTTGGGGACCTGAACACTGTCCGTAGAACACCCGCACACATGCGTAGCACACCCTTGCCCCTACGAACGTTGTGCCTGTCTGCAACTGTCCGACGCACGTGTGTCGCACTTTTCATTAGTTCGGGGACTGGAACACTGTCCGTAGAACACCCGCACGCATGCGTAGACCCGACCCCACGCATTTGGTGTCCTACAGACAGCCGTCCCATTCGCCAACGTGTCCTCGATGTCATCATGTGACCACACCCGCGCTAAGCGTAATAAACACTGTCCGAGCCCCCGGACACCTAAAAAGTGTTTTTTTCAGCAATCCAAGGTATTTTCTTGGGAAAGTTCACCCTTGCACACGTTCCACACTATGTCCCTGGCGATCTGCATATTTTTGGGAATTTTTTAAGCCCTTTCTTGGTGTTCAAAATGTTCGGGGACAGCGCAGGTGTCCGCGAAGTGTGCCCCAGTAGCCCTATAAAAGGCCACACCCCAGAGCTGCTCCTTATTCTTTTTTTGAGCTTTCAGGACAGAGACTGCTTCTTGTTGCATTGGATTGCTCTTGCTCTTTGAAACAGCTGTCCTAATGGCATCCATGGCTACTGCTGGTGCTACTGCTGTCTCAGCAGCACCCCCACCCCCTCCACCACCAACACCTCCCCGAGGGCCTGCAGAAGGGAGCAGGCATCAGGATACAGAGGAGAGTGATAAAGAGGATGAAGAGGATGAGGTAGTGGAAGTCTCTACTACTAGTTCTCACCGTGAATCTTGGGTATGGAGGTTATTTACCACTGTTGATGGAGTACCAAAAGCATGTGCACACAAGGTGACTTGCAATCAGTGCAAGATGGTGCTGAGTCATGGGACACCGGGTTTGTACAGCTATGGTACTGCCTCAATGAAGCAACACCTAAAATCATTCCATGGTGGGGCTATTCGTAAGGTTGTACCTTGTGATAAACGTAGTAGGTCGAGTTTCCCTGCAGCATCCTCTGTTTCCGCTCCTGCCACCACAAGAGACACTCCTGTGGGGCAGCGCATCCCTCTAGCTGCCTCGCAGGCCATACATGATGCTGTTGATCCTTACCTTTCAAGCGTCACAGTATTGTGTATGTACTGCAACGTAGTACTCGGCAGGGGGGGAGAACCTTCAAAGTGCTTTCGAGACTGTGGTCAAGGAGCTCGAGAAGAACTGCTACATACCTGAATAAGGCCCACCCTACATCTTCCTCTATCCACCTGCCCTTTCTTATCCCTGTGGTTCGTGTCCCTTCCTTGCCCTCCTTTCCCTTCCTTTCCTTGTGTGTCGTGTTTAAAAAAAACAAAAAAAATATAAAAGAACAAAAACCCAAAAAATAAAGTCTCTTTTCAGAGCCACCTTTCACAGTTCAAAAAGAGAAGTGTCACTGAAATGCACAGGGCCCTGTGCATTTTTAGAAGTCGCAGACATCTAAAATCTGTGCAGTGCTGCCCTGTCACAACCATTGCACTTTTCTCTGGGAGGAAGTGGTGGCTCTGAAAAGAGCCTTTTTGTGGTGTTTTTTTCTGTTTCGAAAACTTCAAATGGTCAACACCTATTGCAAAATGGATTGCTGTAATTCCAAAAAAGGTTGCAACGCATTTTGTATATTTCGCAGACAAATCTGATTGCCGGCATAAGTAAGATATACTCCATCTCTGTGAAAAATGTGTGTACTACGAAACATAATGTTTTCATTGTGAAAAGAGGACATACCAACATCTCTAAAAAAGACACAGACAGCCTTGTTAACATTGCACCTTGATTTCTCCATTTGTGGACCAAATGAAGAAGAACGCAGCCACATTCGTCTCTGCGTAATACGGGAAAAAATGACTCTGGAGTTTGGAATACATGTCCATGACTTTCCCAAGTCCTTCTTTCATTGCAAATTGTAAAGAGATTCCAGACACATGTCCTAAACCGTTCCCTCCACAATGAATAATAATGATGTCTGGATGACACTGTGTCACCAAAGTAGCACAAAGAGGTACCAAATCCAGCCACTTCATTCCACGCACTCCATGCCAGTGCACTTCCACTTGAGCGAATCCAAGATGTACAGCCACTCTGCAGCGATCTGCATGCACCTCCATCCAATTTCCAGGCAATCTGCTTTCTGAAACACACAGCCATAGCTATCCCCTCTCCTCTCAGGAAAAAGACTTTCTAACAAACTCTCTGCTCACACATCACACCCAGTAAACCCTATTGACCAATCCCTTGGTGTGCTACATCTCATTTGCATCCCTCTCAACCTCAAAAATCCTGTATGTAATACGTGCTGTCCGCGGACAAATGCGGTGTCCGCGGACAAATGCGGTGTCCGCGGACACATCGAAAAATCTGAGCGTGGGGAATTAAAATGTAAATAGTGTGCCCCATTTCCCCTTTGAGGTTGGCTCTGAAAAGAGCTTTTTTTGGGTTTTTTGCAGATGCTTCAGAAACACCTTTTATTTTGTAATTTTTTGTTGCGTATATTTCCTTATTTTCCTCCAAAAATCTTCACATCAGCTTCTCCAAAGCAAACCTTATGTTCCAAAACAGCATGGCATTTCCCATACAAGATAAAGACATGCCATCTTCTTTAAAGTAATCAACATTACCAGAGTCAACGTTCTCATTGTTGCAAAAGAACATGCCAGCTCTAGTCATTAAAGCAAACATGCCTTGGCTGATTAAGCACCTAGCAACATTTTGCTAAGGACGAAAAACAGAACTATTGTCCCATATAGCCATAGGAATCAAACCAGAAAAAATAATCTTGGCATTTGGAAGTAGTTTCATTACTGCCTGAACCAAGTTTTGCAGATCTTCCAACAAAGTAGGGGCCCTGACATAACCCAAATGCAAAGCACCACAGTGCAGGACAACCACATGTGGACTGCTTACCCTAGCCATATCTTGGCAAACTTCTACCATTGCTTGCAAATTGAAACCAGGCACAGTGCTCCACACCACCTCCACTCCTGTTACATCAACATTTTCCCACATTCCTACATTTTGCATTCTGCTCCAAACCATTCACAAACATCTCCAAGCACCACCCCCTGACTTTCTCCACCTCCGCCATCTTCACTACACACACCCTCTCTCGATACGAAGCAGAACCTCAACACCTGATTGGCTAATCCTCGAAATACACTCCCATTTCATGCTTGGAAGCCCCGGATGTGCCATGTCCTGTCTGCGAACAGCAGCGCTGTCAGTGGAGCATGTAAGTAACACGGGGGCAGTCCTTCTACTCTTTCCACTTCACTCTCTGCACCATTCCCTCAATGGCTACTGTTAAGCAGTCACACAACCATCCACCAATCACATGCAAGACCTCTACATCTAACTCCATCATCACAATTCAGCACTTTAGATGTACTGTTGATCACTCCGAGTACAATTGTGCTGTGACTGCAAAGCACCTACAGCAACTACTAGTAAACTCTCCAACATTTCTACTTGCAGATTCATGCACATCCACATGCATGAACACAAAGTACAGGTATTAATATTTTTTGCACAGTACGTCATACATGCCAACATTCCGACCCACCTGGGAGGAACATTTCCTCCACAAAATCAGGAGACAACATCTGTATCATAAGAATGCATTGGGCAAAGACCTATTTTCGGCGGGAAAACGTGAAAAATAACAATATTTTTCACAAAAAAATCGGGAGTCTACAGCTGAAATCGGGAGTATTGGCATGTATGGTACATGTACATCTCTTGTATAAATGCATGTAAACAGAGTAACTGCCACTTACCCTGTGCAACCTGTAAAACAAGCTTACTGTAATTTCTCCCATATAAAATGATCAATTGTTACTTGCAAAGTAGCCTGCTCTCCAAATTTTTATTTACCCATATTATTAACTGCAATGTGTAAACTGTTATTTTCTACATTCATTCTATCATCTCTGTAACCAACCACATTTCAACCATGATAGCATTTAATGCATTATAGTGCATAAGATGTACATACAATTTCCTTTCTATACATTCTGCATATTTCACATACATTCTATCATTTCAACTTCCTTTACAAATTACTATATTAGTAATCAGACACAACGCACACAGCTATCTAACAAAGTGTCATTTCATGTTACAAGATGGGAGAAATAACAGTATAATTATGGAAAAAGACTTTCTAGTGTGTTATAAAATGACACGCAGCCAGGATGAGTGCATGCATCTTTATTTATGCACACATATAGCCAATATCATTTGAAAGGCTCCCTGCTGAAACAACACCACTGCCTCTACAACTGTTCTTCCAATCTGGACAACTCGCTCTTTCCAGCTGGTTGCCCATTCCGTACTAGATTTCACAACAGCATTAGCCTACACACAAGTGCAGTCATATCTATCACATCATCTACAACTATGTACAGTGTTATAAAGCAAGACATACAACATCTCCCCCCTTCCCTTCAGTCTGCAACACAACCACCAGGTCCTTCCTTGCAACCCTTATTTTATTTCAGACTCTCCTATCTCCAAGCGTCACAGAATCACCCACTACTTTAGTAATCACCTAGTGAGTAATAAGCTGCTAACCCCATCAAATCCTTCTGATTTATTTCCCACACCTTCCCAAATGCATAAATTGCATACTTTTCCATACAGTTCCTGCCATTTACCCTTTAAAAATAGCAAACAAAGCATAGGATTATTTTTTCTATCTCCTAACATCCAATAACACTGCCTTACAAAGCCAAGTGTGCTCTGTGCGCTTACTATTGTACTCATTTCTAAACACACATTCAACTAACAGATTCTTAATAAAATAAACAGAATTCACATAGACAAAGAAAAGTGCATGTACATGCTATGCACAGTTATCAGAAAGCACTACTACTGCAAAAACAAAGAAATCCATGTCTACATTAACAACAGTGCTGCTTTCTTTCACAATTGCAGTGAAGACCACTCTCCTGAAAAGCAACAGCGTCTGAAGTACGAACGAGAACTCAGAAGAAACCTACTCTTTCCATCCAAAAAAGTAAGTGCAATGCTGCCATAATGTTCTAACTGTTACTCAAACACTGTAGAATTCTAGTATTCTAGAACAAACACTTGTATTACCCCTGCAACATTAGATTCAGTATTAGTGCTTCCCCTCGCCAGCTCCATACTTTCTATTGCAATCTGAACACCAGTATAGTAACACGCAAATACAAAAATAGCCTTCCCAACCTGTTGTAGCAGCCCACTGCACATTCACACAAGATCCCAACCCACACTTTCTTTTTTTCTCCAACAGACCTGAAATAATGCCTACCACAAATCAACTCCGTAGAAAGCAACGCAAAAGTAAACGAAATCAAACGAAAACTCTCCAAAATAAGCATCTACTTCTAGCAGAATTTGTACAAAAAGTTCAAACAAAACAGCTAATACAGTCATTAAGCGAAACAAAACAAGCTTCCAGTATAGAAACTTTGCCTCCTCTTTCAAAATGTAAAACGAAACAGAAAGTGATTAACAAGACTGCAGATACCACTAGTGCTAACACTGCACCAATAAATCTTGTAGCGGCAAGTAAGCATACCAAAAAAAATCTTTTACAAAAAATGTGCCACCACAGAGTCCTTCAGAACCTTATAAAAACGGGAGAGAAATCACGCACAACCCTTAAAACCTACCGTAGAATATGTATCCTAGAAGCTCTCATAGACAGTGCAATCCTTCTCAAAAGGAAATTATTTATTTTAGTTTAAACAGAATGAAACCACTAACAAAACTAAGTACTAAACTACAAAAAAGACTTCTCAATAAACGGAATATCAACAAAGATAACTTCACAAACAGCTATGGAGGTGAATGGAGTCGCACCACGAGCACAGAAACATATTTCAATGAAAAAGCATACAAACAAAAGCAAATAAACCCAATTGCCATACATACCACTGGACGAGGGTATGAAAAACTTAATAATACCATTATGGAACAAGAAACGCTGCTCACAAAAATATCCCCAGAAAACTCAGTGGGCCTCATCACGAGTTGGGCTGTAGCCCTTAAATGCGGTGGTAACGGTATTACCGCCACATTTAAGGGCTGGCCCTATCACAAGTTTGGTGCTAAATCGGCTGTTTTACCTCCAGCTTTTTTCTGGAGGTAAAAATCCCTGTTTTCGGCTGTATTAGCCCACAGTATTAGCACCGAAAATTCCCCATTGGATCCAATGGACCCATTCAGGAATGGGGATTTACCGTTAAGGCCCAACCCGTGATCCGGTGGTAATACCACCGGACCAGTCGGCACTAGGGCTATTACAGTCGGCGGTATTACAGCCGGAAATACAGCCCAACTCGTGATGAGGCCCAGTATCACCTGTCCATTCCACTGAACCAATACATCCAGTCTACAAATGCCTGTGCACATCAATGTGTAACATTGCCAAAAAATCTTTCAAATCTTTATGCCAGTTACTCAATCAGTATGTGAAAGGCAAAGACAAATTCAAAATCAAACTACTACAAAATATGGACCCCTGTACGGTGTGCAAATACACAGGACTACAAGGACATTCATTAGCCTGCATTTCTGGACCTATTGGCAAAAGCACCTTCCATCATATCAAAATGATATCAACACATCATTCAACTATAAGAAATCTGGTCCATAAAGTGTACTATGCCAAAAGTCCTGCTTTAGCCCTAGCCAACTTAAATAACAATCTTCTACATGGTACAGCCAAACAACTACTGGAAAAAATAGAGCATATCCATAGAAAATACTTTGGAACTGAAAGCCACTTACAAAATGCAATAGATTTACGACAGACTACCAGCAACTGTATAGATGGCAACCTTCTATTACACACATACAAAAAAGAAATACTAAAGTTTAAAAGTACATATGCTTAAGTACCCAACCATTTCTGTGTATGTTGCTGCAGGACTTTTTATAAAAATAGCACAACAACTGTAGACATAGCGTACAAAATAGAAGACATGAAGATTCCAAATGGTTCCAATTAGCTCTCTATCTTATAACAGAAACCAAATACGAAATTACTGACCCCTTAATACTTTGCAGTTACTGCACTGACAAAACTTGACAACAACCAAACACCTTCACGTGCTATCACAAATAACTTGGAATTATCCCCATTACCAAAACCCCTGCAACAACTTAACTTATATGAGAGCAACATCATTCAAACAGTGCACCCATTTCAAGCAATAATACGCCTTCAACCAAAAATAGCAAAACTACCTTCCTCTGAATTAGTAAAAGGCATTCGCTGTAAAATAGTTTATACAAATGTGTACTCCAACTACCCATGTCATGAGAAAACTGCATACAACCACAAAATGTCAAACAGTAAGTATATAAGGATTGGACTCACAAACACCGCAGCATAACACACCCATTAAAGCAAACACCTGACCATAAACCACAATCCAAAATGTTTGCTTCCATGGGTATCTTATGCTGCAGCGCTTGTTGCCAAACACTACAATCTTGGCTGCATGGCCTGGCCAAAACTCTTCATGCAGCCTCAACAAAGGAAACAGTAAGTATATAATAATTACACTCACAAACACTGCAACATAACACAGCCATGCAAATGAACACCTCACCAATAAATACAACCCAAAATGCCTAGAGTCTTCAATACTAACAATCTGAACACAACCCAACAAACAAACACACATCATCTCACTATCCCATAAACACTATTACACTACTACCAATCAGTACTCACATTTTTTAAAACATATCCCTTAAGCAGCCCACATACAACAATCAAAATGTTTGGTAGCATTGTAGAGTTCTGCTGCGGTGGTTGTGGCCAGGGCCTAGAGTCTTGGGTGCATAGCCTACGGCCTATAGCCTTCAGCCATGCACCTAAGACTCTAGGCCCTGGCCACAACCACTGCGGCATAACACACCCATAGAAACAAACACCTACCAAACGACCACATCCCAAAAACATAATACATCATCTCAAAACTGTGCACTTCGATTAACATTCTAAAAAATAATTACAACCAACGGGCAAACTTTTCAATACATACCCTCTTCACCCAATGCTCTTCTTATGACCCAAAACCAACATCATACTAAACTAAATTAGCCAGTAGTGCGCCCAGCATCTAGTATGTCTGCGGACAACAGCGGTGACCGCGGACACCGCAAATACATCACAGCCTTCTCCCACCTAAACAAATGCAGCATTTGACCCATCTCTTACTCCCCCACCCTCTCCAAGCACTCATACACACCAACACACTCCCCAAAATTGGATTTATGCTCACTTCCAGCGCATGTCCGCGCATCCAATATGGCAGGCCAATCAGAGAACATATTGCGTGTCCGCGGACATGATGCAAGTCGATTAGCCAATCAGGGTCCTGTCCACGGAGCGAACAGGGAAGTGTGTCCTCGGAGTGGACATAGATATCACACATTTTTTAGACCTACTCCTGCCGCAAATTTGGTGAAAATCTGTCCAGCGGTTTGGGCTGTAGGCGCAGCAGAAAATTTTCCTCCATTCAGTCTATGGGGAAAAAAAAGACATTTTGGGACGCCCTCTATAACTTTGCCCCCCCTGGACCAAACCTCACCAATCTTTTCAGAGTGGGCCATGTACTCTTTTTGCAAAGTTTGGTGAAGATTCGCCCAGGGGGAGCAAAGTTATGAGCCGCCCAAAAAGTGTTCTTCCTATAGGTTTAGCAACTTATCCATAACTACATGTCCACTACTGTGGGCTGTGTAATTAGGGCTTGTTGCGAATAGCATATTTAGTATTTGGCCGAATAACAAATAGTTTGTCAACTATTCAGCCCAAGCCAAATATGAAGCCGAATAGTTGCTTTATTAATAAATCATGTTCCAAACTTGAAAGAACACACTTATTAAAAATCAAATAAAGCACCATTTTGAATGCATTCTATACTTGTATTTCTCTTCATTGCAATTAATGCAACATCTTTATTTAAAGTATAAAAGCCAGAAAAATGCTGATTTAACCAAAATGAAGGGACCAAATGTACAGAAGGTTGTTTCATATTCAAAACCTGTGCCATTCAAAGTAGGAGGCTTCAAAAATGCAAAAGGACTACGTTGCAATGAACAAAATGGATATTGCAATTTGCAACTACCTTTGTGAATCAGATGCATTGCATTCTCTATCCAGTTGCAAAGTCACTGAGGTGGAGTTTTGAAACTTCTTTTCAGCTCACATAGAAATGTATAAAATGGTTCATGTCGGCTCATGCAGGACGCAAGTCAAGAGGAAATCTGAAATGCATGAACTCCATCTCACAACTATTCACTCCACCCCGTCATATGCCAAACAAAGGAGAGGACTCTCCCAGAGAGGCTGCTAGTGTTTGGTGAATGGGTAAGCACCCGTTCATTTATTACAATTGATTTTGCACACCATTAAAAATTAAAATACAACAAATAAAACAATTCTGGATTATTTGTAGGGGAAGTTTGTTTATGTAACTCTGATGGCCACCAAAACAATTAAACAAAGTATAGCAGCACTAGAAAATACTTTAACATTTCCTTCATACTTGATTGAAATATAGTCCTATTCTAACCAATATATTTTCAGCAGTTTTCCACCAAATTTGCTGTTGCTTTTGTTAATTTTGTCTTTTTGCCTTTTTAGTGCTGTTTTTGATTTGTTTTGATTTCTTTGGTCAATAAAGAAAGCTGTTTGAATAGTTTGGTGTGTTAAAGCAGCAGCAACCCTAAACAAATCTGAGTGGCTTGCAGGTCTCACACGATTCAGCCTTTCATTTGTCAAAGGGTCATTTCACAAGCATCAAGAAGAAGATTAAACGATACTGTCCAACCAGACATTTACGCTCTGCATCACAGCTGCTTCTAACAATTCCAAGGTTTCAGCAGGCCTGGCTTGCGGGTTGGGCGTTCCTGGTTTTGGCACCCAGACTGTGGAATTCACCCCCCCCTCGCTGCAAAACATTGAGAACCAATTTCCTTTCCGTAGGGCAATGAACACCTTTCTGTTTGAGTTCCCAATTTGTTCATTTCTCATGTGTTGCGGTCTTGTCTGGATTCACTGGCGCCCCCTTCGCTCCTAGACGCCTTTTCGGCCTTAGTCCACTATCTACAAGTTATTAAATAAATCAATCACATTTTTACTACAAAGCAATATATATAAAACATAGTGTATGCAAACGTACAAGGAAATCTGCCCCATATATTGAACTGCAGCCCTCTGGTGGCTTTGAGAGTGAGCCTAGCAAGTTCGTCCTGTCTCCACTCCCTCGTCCAGTTGTGTTCATGCTAACGGCTCCCCTGGAGAGTTTACACCAATTTCTTTCAAAAAGGCTAGTCTGACCTGTCCCCTTCTCCCGAGCGCTGCCGGTTGCCCCTGCATTCAAATTCTGCTAGAAGTGATTAAACAGCAATTATGATCTGCACCCATTTATGAGTAAACAATGGTCCATAATCACTTGTGCTGATGGAAAGGTGTTGTGTTTCAGCCTGGTCTGTTCCTCGGCTGTACCCGAGACCAGCTGTTAATATGTTTAGCAACAGAGCAAAATGCTCATTTTGAGAAACAAGCGAGTGAAGGTGATTAACATTTAGGAGAGCCAAAGCACATATCCAAACCCCTTTCATTTATCAACTACACACACAGGCCTAAAATGCACATTCTCATTAAAGAATTGCTTTATGTCAGAGGTGAAACCATTGCCACTAGCTCAACAAAATAAAAATGCTTTAAAGGAAACATTTCAGTGGAATAGTCCCATGTTTTGCAGAACAAAAAGGCAATGTAATCACTACTACCTGATAGTTTAATTTTTTTATTCCTCGTTAAAGCAGAATCATTTTCTGGCTCTGGTTGCCTTCATTGTCTGATTGCTCCGAGTAGGTGTAGGGTGTTATCTCTGTGCGAGGTCTGGGGAGGCCATGCAGGGATTTATGTTTATCAGGGATGGGCAAGCAGAATTCCAGGTAGGAGATTTGTGTTGTTGGGGTGGGAGGTTATGTTATGATATCCATTTCGTACCAAAGTACAGCACAACTGACACCAAAAAGGCAACCTGGCGCTAACAAGACTGAAAAGGCACTGACGGTCGGGCACGGGAACTCAAAAGAGCAGAGCTTTTAAAGCACATCTGAATTGCAGATGGGCTACCGTGGGCCGAAGTGCAATGGGCAGGGCATTCCACAGTTTGGCAGCTCTCACAGAGAATGAACAGCTACTAATTCAGACAAATCGAAATCTAGGAAAAGAAATGAGAAACCTGTCTGTCGAGCCCAGAGTGCAGTCAGATGCATATGGACGGAATTTATGCTGCAGGTACTCAGGCCCCACAGCGTGAAAGGCCCTCTGTACAAGACAGAGATTTGAAGTGGACACACTTGGCCACAGGAAGCCAATGAAGAGCACGCAGAATAGGGGAGATGTGATTCCCTGAAAGGGGTACCGTTAGCTAGCTGGGCAAGAGAATTCTGTAGGATTTGTAAGCGCTGTACCAGATAAGCTGGTTGTGCCAGATACAGGGAGTTGCAGTAGTCAATGCGACTAAGAACTAAGGCTGCAACCACCAGGCGGCGAAGATGACATGGGATAAACTGCAACATCTTTATCCAACTCTTCAGCTGAAAATGGCCCGGCTGGCACACTGACCTGGGAGGACATGGAGAGGTAGGCAGAAAATGTAACACCAAGAATTTTAACAACCGCAGCAGGGATAGGGAAAGAACCAATAGACTAAGGCCAAAAAGACGGAGTCCAAATGGAGGTGGCGGAAGCATATCCCACGACCAAAACCTCAGATTTACCTCCATTCAATTTGAGCCAGTTGTCCCTTATCCAGCTCCCAAAGGCCTGCAGGCAGTCCCTCAGCTGAGTGGCATGGGAAGGGTGGAGGAGATCCAGCTGTACTATGATCTGAGTATCATCAGTGAGAGGTGGAATGCCATATATAGTATTTGTGTTAGGGGGTGGCAGGCCCCAAGTAGGAAGTTTGTGGGGGTGTTGTGGAGGTAGGATGCCAGTAATGGGGGCTTGCACTGTAGGTCAGCAGAATGTCAATAATGGTGTCTTTGGTTCCAAGACGTACATGTTCATTTTGCCGGTTTAGCCCATGTTTGCAACTTGGAGCCAAGCTGGACTCTGAGGCTCGTCCCTGACTTGGGCCTTGCCAGGAATTCTCTGGCTCTCCCAACTCTACATCCTACAAATTCCACCAACAGAGTATAGCTCTCTGACTATCTCCTACAGAGTCCTCACACCTATCTTTACTCGCTGTCACA
The DNA here is from genome assembly GCF_040938575.1 of Ambystoma mexicanum. Lineage (NCBI taxonomy): Eukaryota > Metazoa > Chordata > Amphibia > Caudata > Ambystomatidae > Ambystoma > Ambystoma mexicanum. Next base: position 1,051,350,151 of record NC_090933.1, on the reverse strand, counting down.
CACTGGCCCACTTTGGAACTTGAGAGATTACCCAACATAAATTCCTCTGAGAGGCCTGTTAGGTGGGGGCATATTACTCTGCCTGACATACCCGAGCCCTGCTAGTCTCCACTACCTATTGTGAATTCTTAATCTTTCTCCATGGGCATGTCCCATAGGAACAAATGATGGTCACTTTTCACTTATCCTCGCCACTCCTTCTCGCCAATACACAAACATATGCACATTATCATTCCTGATAAAATATCAGATGATATTCAACTCAGGACTCAAGTCCTTGAAAAATGAAAAGGGGGGACTAGGACCTACGCTATGGGAAGTGACATGACAGGAACTGAATGTATCCTAAATTGAAATATGCACATTTCTTTCAGTTGGTCTTTTAGAACTGAAGAAAGTGCACATTGCATATAAACAATCGCCAAAACAAAAGATTTTCCTGTATTGTTGTTGGCTAAGTAAAAAAGATGAGCACCTGTTATGTCTAAGAATCTGTACCAAGAACAGAAGAGAGGATGAGTGGGCACTGCTTGTTTAATACGTATTTGTTGATATTTTTGGAAGATTATATATATCACAATATCGAAGTTTTATATGGGGTGCAGCCCACCGTGGAGTCTCACTGTAATGCAATGTATTACAGTGATAAAGTGCTCGAGAACTGGGAAATGTCACTGGCCTGTGGTGGCTGTGGCCGCGTTACAAACCGCGTATAATAGAGCGTGTGTAGTTGAAATCTGAAAAAAATCCACGTAATGTGTTAGCTGAAAAGCCAGTAGATAATGTTTTAGATAAAGACCATGGTAGATGAATTCTTACCTTCTAGACTGTGATTCGAGTCGTTCGCTAGCTCACTGTCCAGACGAACGCGATTGTTCGTCTGTGATGTTTGGGAAACTAATGTGTTGTCATGACAACGTACATAAACACGGATAAGCAAGATGGCTGCTCTCCGCGAGTTTGGTCGGCCATCTTTATGTGGGCAATATCATAGCCAATCACTATATACTGGTGTGAGGATAGTAGTTAACCTTATGTATCACGTTTAAAGGTTAAAATTGAGTTTTCATGTAAGACTTGAGCTGCTGGGGCATTGTATATCATTGTGTGAATAATAACATTGCTGATTTGGATAATATCAATGCCAATCGCTATATGTTGGATATTAATTGGCCAAATGTACCACGTATAAAGGTGAAAAACTGGTGTTCACATGTCAGACCCGTGCTGCTGGGGCATTTACTTTGGCCCTCTTGTATGTATGCTGAAGTTTGAAAATCATATATAAATGAAATGTAAAACGGTGTGTCTTGTTCATTAAAAATAATATGTTGTGAACTAAGCCAACAAACATCTCATCATTGTATGATAGTGAAGTAGAGGAGTGGTTAATCATCTTAGTGAAGAAAGTAAAATTAATAAAGAATATTCAAGCACATGCTTTCTAGACTAATTCACTGTCATATCATTCATCATACACCATACAAGTGACCTCATTTGAAGACATTGCTAGAAATAAGGAAATTAGTGTCATGTTTCATATCGACAATCATATCTTCTTATTCATAAGAAACAGTTCAAATCGAGTTCTTTGTTCATCCCTCTGGGTGACAGTGTGTCCAGGCGATCGATCCAGTAGGCTTCTCTTTGCTGCCTCCTCTTCTTAGTATCAATGCCTACTTGTGAATACTAATTGGTTTCCAGTGTTTGAAATCTAAATTCTTGTCCATGAAATGTCTGGCCACTGCTGAGTTAACATTTTTGTTTCTTATTCAGGATTTGTGTTCATTCATTCTGGTCTTAAGTTTACATCCAGTCTCTCCTACGTAATATAAGCCACATGGACAACATATGCAATATATAGTGTTTTCTGTGTTGCAGGTGGCAAAGCATCTGAGTTTGATGTTGTCATCTGTGTGTGGATGTTGTACCACATCTCCTTTAATGACGTTATTGCAGTTGCTGCAATTGAGACATGGAAATGTCCCTGCTTGTTTGTGTTTCTTGATTCTCTGTCTTTCATATCTGGTGTTCACTAGCAGGCCTCCAAGTTACTCGGCCTTTGATATGCAAAGGTGGGTTTGGTTTGAAAGAGTTCTTTAGTTCTGTCATCATTTTTAAGTATTATCCAATGTATATCTATGCATCTTTTGATCTGTGCACTTTGTGTCGAGAACTTGGATACATGTACAATCATGGGCGAATCCTTCCTGGTGGTTGTGGTTAGTGTGTCAGTTCTGGTTTTGGTGGCCACTTATGCTGAAGCTTTGCCCAAGTCTTCATCTGGATATCCACGATCTTGCAACTTCTTACATAGTTTAGCTAGTTTGTTGTCGAACTCCTCTTGGCCACTGATGATTCTCTTTAGGCGTAACATCTGACCATATGGCAAATTTCTCAATGTATTTTGTGGATGGAAGCTCATCCTACGCAACAGGTTATTTCTGTCTGTTGGTTTATTGTAAAGTGAGGTTGTGATTTGTTGCTTGTGTATATTTACTTTCACATCAAGGTAGTGGATACCAGGGTTGCCAATCTCTGCAGTAAATTGAATGCGTTGGTCAATGTTGTTAATGTACAGGAGGAATTGGTCTAATGATTCTCTTGTTCCTTTCCATATCCCAAACACATAATCGATGTATCGTCGCCAAATATTTTGTTGGTTTTTCCATTGTCTGTTTTCGAAAATATGGATGGTCTCAAATCGATACATAAATGCATTGGCATAAGACAGCACCGTAGTGGCCCCCATAGCAGTGCCTGACACTTGAAGAAAATATTCTATATCATACATTAAGTATGAGTTGGTTGAGATGAAAGTAAGTAGAGGCAGTATGATTTCTTTGATTGCTCCAATTTCCCCTTCTTGTAGTAGAATCCACTCCACTGCTTCTTGCCCCAGATCATGTGGGATGCTGGTGTATAAGCTATTAACATTGATGGTGAAAAGAATGTCTTCTGCATCTAGTTCAATGTCTTCCAAAATGTTGAGAAAATGTGTGCTATCTTTAATGTATGTGGATGTTTTCTGGATTATGGGTTGTAGAAAATAGTCAATATAAGTACCCAATGGTTGTAATATTCCGCCGGTTGCTGCCACAATAGGTCTGCCTGGAGGGTTAATCAAGCTTTTGTGTATTTGTGGAAGAAGATGGAAATGAGGTGTTGAAGGTTGTGGTTTTTGTAGGAATGCCTTGGTTTTTTTCCTGATCATCCCTAATTCTTCTGCCCTTGTAAGTAAAGAGTCCAGATTGTCACGTATGGTGTTCAGGGGGTCATGGTCTATTTTGAGATAGACCGAATGATCATTGAGCTGCCTTCTGCATTCTGTTTTGTAATCCTGCGTGTTTTGGATAACTAAGGCTAAGAATCTGTACCAAACATGCCCTAAAGAGCAGATTACAATATAAGATATTTTACAGCTGTGTGATGGCAATGTATGTGGTCTTGGGACTAAGTGTTTGCTCTAATTATATTAAGTTTTGCAAATTGAAGTCTATATTTGCCTTTCAGTTGCATTGTATTCAAATGAGAATGGCAAAGTATTCGGCAAGAGCCGAATAGCAAGAAACTATTCGACCAGAGGCGAATAGCTTTGTTCAGCTGGAATTCGGCCAAATACTTACTCAAAGCCGAAGTTCAATACACCTCTAATATATATATCCAGATTTCCAAACCCTCAACTGATGTTTTCTCCAGTGTAGAAGTGGTGACTGTATAAAGCTCTGCTTCAGTGATGACGTAGCTCAAATATAGATTTGTCTACTTTGCATCCATTCGTTTTATGGGTCACGTGATTTTCTGATGTGTACACTGATATTTAATGCTGCAGTGGAATGGCCCCGTCTATTGTTGGTACTCTGGCATCTGAAGTATTGCAATATTTCATGTGTTAACTCCAGGGTGTTTTATTTAATTATTTCTCCTGAAAATTGTGCAGTAAAATGCAATATTTTGATATTTTTGTTAATTAAAAATGTTTTTATTTTACATATAGGAAACCAATGTAATGATAATAACAAGTTGATGTAAAATATGAAAGTAACATAACTGATGAGGTTATAACAGCATTTTATATAAATAAACCCATTAAGTTGACAACAAAGGAGTTAAAAATGGAACACATTAAAAAATTATCTGACACATTAGGTATACGCAACAATAGAAGCATATAAGTATCTAATAATTTAAAGCAAACAGTGATGATTTATAACATATGAAATGCCAACAACTCTTATAAGGAAACTTTAAGAAAAATAAAACTCTTGAAATATTACCAGATATTTTAAAATGAAATACATTAAATTGACAGATAACACAGAAACAAGAAAGACACCAGACAATAAAGATAGTAAGGAGCAGGTGGTAGAGTTTAAAATATGCAAATTAATTAGTATAATGCATAAAATATTATACTTATATTTTCAAAAATGTTCTTGTGAGCAAAATATCCCCTGAACCCCCCGTTTTAGATTCAGGCTGGCTAATTTCTGTTACAGTGTACTATTCAGCTTTTGCTTTCCTAGGTCCAATGGGATGGAACATCAGATGTGCTTTTGAATCCAAAATGGCCCCCTGTCTGCGTTTGGCACCCATGCTGTAATGTTAGGCAGGATTTCCAGCAAGTTAGATCTAACTCTCACAATGGTAGTGTGCCTCAGCAGTTTTGTTTCAATCTTAAGAGGGGATTGGGCCGATCATAAAGTACAGATCACACACACATTAGCACACAGTAAATTCTGCAAACTGTTTTTACTGAAAAACATACTCTTTATATTGGGGGTCATTACTACCCAGGCGGTATCCATGGCGCTTGTAGCGCCATGGTTGCCGTCGGTATTTTACCGTTTCCGCCATTTTGAATGGCGGAATTACCGCCCCATTCCAAGGTTGGCGGCGCGGTAATTCCCCATTCACCATTGCCCCTTCCTCATTCCCATGTTTGCCCCCATAGGGCCCAATGGAAATGGGTAAGGCGGTAGTTACAGTACCGCAAATTGCGGTACCGTAAATACCTCCAAGGTCCCTTTGTGGGTCCAATCCTTAACGGCTGGTCAAAACCAGCTGTTAAGGTAGGGACCCGCAAAGGGACCTCGTAATTAGGCGGTAAGGGATTAACGGCGCAGCCACCTTTTATGGCGCCGTTAACCCCTTACCGCCTGGGTCGTAATGAGGCCCATTATCTCAAAGAATATCTTCAGTTCAGGTAAGTACATTTAGAAAAATAATCACAAGTATCATTACAAACAGTAAAGTGTCTAATAGACACCAAACACAAAACCATTAGGTAACCCATTTTACAGTTGGGTAAAATATTCAGTGACTTTGAGAGAGTATAATATTGTTAGGAATTTAAAAAGATATTCTGTACAATTGTACAGGTAGGTAAAATATGTAGGCACTTGTAGTTGGTTTAGAGAGTTTTAATAGTTTGTCCATAAACTAACAGGGAAAAGTCAATAGGCATCGTGCTGTTAAAATGAAGGTAAGTATTACCATAGTTGTAGAAGAGCTTCAGAGGAGGCAACCGTTGGGACCGCAAGGATTTAGATCTCCACCAGACGTTTCAGACCTAGGTTTGCTAAACAGTGGCTCAGAGAAGAAATAATGTATGATACCTTACAAAGTTAGGAGCAGACCGAGTCATAGTGGCCGTACCTGGAAAGAAGGTGTGCACACAAAGCACCTACGTAGTGCAGATACACACCAGTAACTAATGGCAGAACAAGGATCCCAAAGGTGTGCAAAAAGGTCAACAGTTTGGGGGTGCACAAGAGAGTTGGAATGTCAGAATTTCTGCAGGACTGCTTCAGGGTGGTGAATGATATGATAAGACAGCAGTAGCCTATTTATATTTGTATTTATTTGTTTATTCATAGAGCGCCAAAGCCCTAAGGCATCAGGGTGTTACATTGACACAAAAGGCTTCTAAAAACGGGACAACAAGAGAAATGGAGGGCCGGGTCATACCAAGAAATGAAGAGAATAAGTGGGTCTTCAGCAGTTTTCTAAAACGCAGCAAGTTAAGTTCTTGTCTCAGTGTACAGAGGTAAGTGCATTCCAGATGTGTGCTGCTAGTACAGTAAAAGATCTCCACAAACCTCTGGTTTCCTTTACTCTGGGGATAGTAAACTGACCACTGGTACTCGAGCCAAGCTGTCTTGATGGACTGTATAAAATCGTATGTTTTTTCATATATTTAGGAGCATTGCCGTAGATGCATTTATGAATTAGGGTGATGGCGTTGAAGTGTATCCATGCCGACACAGGAAGCCAGTGTAGTTCCTTTCTAGCACCCGGGATATGGGTTCTTTTGGAGATGTCATGAATTACACGTACAGCTTCATTTTGCACGCTCTGCAGTAAATTGACTCCCAAGAGGTAGGACATTACAATGGTCTAACCGGGTAGAATGATTTCTCTAGCCAGAATAGCACAATTTTATTGTTACAGAAAAGGTTTGGCATATCTTAGTACTTTTAGGTGGTATTGAGTACTATGAACTGCCCCTTCAACATGAGCGGCAGAATATACAGCCACATTCATGTGAACACAAAGAGATTTGACTTTGAATTAGGGAAGATTACGATGTCATCAATGGACACGCTGGAATAATCAGAGCACAGTTTGGTTCTGGCTTGAGTGGATCCGAAGATCATCAGTTCAGTCTTGGAGGGGTTTAAACACATGGAGTTCAAATTCATCCAATCCTTGATGAGTTTGTAGATGTGTTGTATCTGGGCTGAGTCTGAGCCATAATTACCACTGAACTCCAGTACGAACTGAGCGTCGTTAGCATAATTTGAATAATAAATGTTCAAAGATGTTAACAAGTCACATAAAGGCTTGTTGTATAAGTTAAATAGGGAGGGGGACATGCAGGCACCCAGTGGGACACCTTCCATGATGCATTCAGTTGCAGAAGTAACTTTTCCCCCGCACACATGCTATTTTCCTGCGGTGTCCACCAATTCGAAAACAAAAGGATCGAATGCAATACATTCGAGTCAAAAGGACCGAAAAAAAAGACTGCCTTTTTTTAATGTATTTTTTTTTTGGTTTTGGTATAGGTAAAAAAAATGGTTTTTGGCCAAAAAAACAGGGGTATGGGGAGGACCCACCCCCCACAAAAAAAATAGAAATAAAAGTGCATTTGCTCTTTTTCTCCGTCCTTTTGACTCAAATGTATTGTTATTCGAACCTTTGTATTGCAATCTTTGACCCTAAACCATTTCCTGCTACTAAGAAAGAAGAGAACCAGTTGATTGCATCAGTCGAGCACTGTCCATGAGAGTGTGATAGGTCCACGAGACATGAATGTTTCAGTAAACCAAAAGCGGCTGACCGGTCCAATAATACCCGCTTTACCCTTCTCCACAATGGTGAGCATTTTTGTCTGCAAATCCACTTATTCGGTCTCAGTCCTCAGGAAAGCCTGAAAACCTGATTGTTGTTGGTGTCTGATGTTATTTGCTTCCAGATGATGCTGAAATTGAATTTTGGCAAGAACTTTTAACAAGAATAAAGAGTTGTTTATTGGGCGTAAGTTGCTTTTAAGGTCTGAACCTGGTTTCTTCGGTAAGGGAGAAACAATGACTTGTTTGAGACTATCGGGCACCGTACCAAATTCTAAATGAAGAATTGATGAAGCGTACCATGAAATGTGAAAAGATAGTTGAATTTTTTACAATTAATTTAGAAGGCAGAATTTCTGCTGCACATGAAGTCGGTCGCATTTGTTTCAAACGTTTCAGAATCTCATCTTCTGAAGTATACGAAAAAGAGAAGCAGTGAGAGGGTGGATAACACTTTCCGTACTCAGAAGAAGATAAATGTGTGTGCGACTTTAAAGAAGCTGCAATCTTAATGGTGCCTCAGAGATCTTATTGGCAAAAGTTTGTTGGATTTTGTTGCAGGCTTCATTAGTGGGTATGAACTGTTGAGATTGGATTTTGGTTTTTTCCAAATTACAATAAATCTCAAATAGTTTATTTTGGTGATTTTCAGCAGACTCAATTTCCAAATTAAAAAAAGATTTTCTTGAGGAACTGTGCAAGTATTGATGTTGCTCGCCTGATGGGTCTGGGGGGAGGGGTGGAGAGAAGGGAGGGGGAGAGGGGAAGTCATTGGATAAAACGGCTGTAAATATGGTTAAAAAAAAACTTCAGCCTCGTAAATTTTTTGTTTGTAAACATGCTGAATCTGTTTCCTAACTGTTTTGTTTTCACACGTGGTATTTTTTTTCCCAAGCCCTTTCCAGCCGTCTCTTGTCTGTTTTAATTTTAGATAGCGTAGGGGCGAACCATGGTTGCTTGCTGAGGTTATCTCCTCACTGTTTTTATTTTAAATGGTGCAACCTTATCTAGAAGACAAGTCATTTGCAAGTTGTAGGTGTTAACTAATAAGTCAGGTGGGTCCAGATCCTTCGTAGATTACATGATTTGTTTAAGGCAGTTGCCTAAGGCCTCTGGGGTACACCTTCTTTACATTTCTTGTCATTGTTATGTAAGGTTCAAGGTGTTGTTTATAGGGTTTACTGGGTAAATGTATATTAAATTCCATAACGGAATGGTCTGACCAAGAGCATACTTTAGTGTTGGTAATTTCTGAGATGATGTTCCTTACCATAACCCACTCAAGAATGTTGCCACCTAGGTGTGTTGGTTCAGTGTTCAAGATTTTAAAGAAAGCAGCCTTTAATGCTTTTGTTTTCTAGGTCCTTAGCATCTTTGTCACTTGGTGCACCTAACCATCTATTGAAATCCTCAAGGACAATAGTCCATCTTTTTGGTGTATTGAAGGGAGCAAGGAGACATAATAAGTCCTTGTTGAAGTTAGGCATACTGACTGGGGGACGATAGAGGGCTATCAGATGTATACAGCTATTGGCATTTGCAATACATTTGGAATTCAGATGAATTATTTTGCAGCTGGCACATTCAATGGCAATTTCTTAACCTGCCATTTGGTTTTAATAAAAAACGCAACACCGCCTCTATTGCCTTGCTCACGGTTCTTACTAAAGAAATTGTAACCAGGGGGTAACGCTAAACATATTTTAGGGGAACATGATTCATTCAACTAGGTTTCGTTGAGACACAGGAAGTCAAGGTTATTTTCCAAAATATAATCATGGATGTCAATAGCTTGTTTGGGCAAGGAGAGCGTATTCAATAATGCTAGTTTGATGTGTTCAGAGTCAATAGGTATACTAGCGTGGCTGGATACCAGGGGTGTGTTACTAGTAGTGCTCCGCATGTGGGGGGAATTCATCTTTGACCTGAGTTGTGTTGCTTAAGTCTTCTGTCCGAACCATATGTGGGACCTAACTACTGTGTACTGCCTCATCTATTTCTAATTCCAGTAAGAGTGTAGATGGTAAAGAATCAGTTGAGACTAATGCAGGATCTAAATCTCGAGACGGAATCAGAGGAGCAGCCTCAAGGGAATGAGCCTCAGCATAACTGTGGGATTTAAGAGGTATTAATGAGGTGTTAGATTCGTCAGTCGTGGGGCATGTAGGTGCTAAAGCCTACTGACCGGGTAATGTAGTATCGTGATCCATCTGCGCAGTAAATCTTTCGACAAGCCTCTCACGCCGCAGTTTCTGAGCGGCGAGAAGTAACCAACAGCTCCAGGTGGAAACCCATGGTTTAAGACGGGGATCAGAGGTGAGTGTACAGTGTGAAAAGTGACCTGCCAAGCACCATGCATCCAGCACGGACTGGCGACGACCGGGCTCGTCTCAGGTGCGCCTGGTAACCCAATATATGCAAAGGCAATATATGAAATGTAGTTTCCCTGCTCTGCGCGTTCAGTAGTTCAGGCAGGCATCAAAAACAAACTGTTTCAACAGCAAGTTCTAGTGGACTTGCATGCAGCCACAACAAAACACAGAATGCACATGCACTGTACAGTTCTCTAACTTTCTCTAACGTTTAAGCTACTACAGAGCTAAGTGGAACTCTGTGGAAGGACAGCCGATCGACACACAGCAATCCTGCTAACACATCCAACAATATTGGCCCTTTGGGCTAGGCCTGTGATGCTCCGGTGAGGATAAAGGGCTGTAGGGCAAGTAGAAAGGGGGGGAACGATCAAGAAAGGACACCTGCAAAGGAACACAAATGTAACAACAGAATCAGTAGTTTCTAGCAGCTGCGTCCACTTCTGATCCAGGTAAAGAACATGATCCATGAGCTTCCCGAGGTGCACACAGGTATTCAGTGTTGGAAGATCCAGCTATAACCGACAGAGCAGAGGAAGAAATGCCTGAAGTTTGATGCCAGTTAAAGGAAGAGAGCCTAAGCTTCACACCAGGAGGAACCAGATTGAACAGTGAAGCCACAGTAAGGAGTCTCCACCAAAGTCTTCAGCCCTTCAGCGTCACAGGACGTAGTTCCAGGTACATTCCAGTGAATGGCTAGCATAAGCACAGATATACAGAGAGTGTGAACAGGAGGCTTCCCCGACCCTCCACTCACCTTCTGTGGACCTTTCAGATTTCCTGAGACCATCCAATCAGGGATAACCAGTCAAACTCCACTTTCTTGGGCACACACAAAGGGATGTTGATTGAAATGTCTGGAAGACTCTCGCCCAGTCAAAGCTGGATCCCATTAACACAAAGCAGCTTTCAACATTCAACATGCGTGAAATAATTCTGCAAAAGGTCTAGGGGACTAAAATAGATAGACAAAGAAGACCCAAAAATAGATTTCTGACTTAAGAAGAATGCTTATCCACACACAGAAAAAGACCAGGCCCAATGTGTGAATTATGAATCTGTTTCACTGCTTATCATGGACCACAAGATCATCGCAGACCATTGGCAGATCAGGCCCAGTCCGACATTCTAGGCTTGTTGACCGTGACCAAGTAAAGATTATTGTATAGAGGGTCTCATCAGATGACTTGCAAAGTGAGGCCCCTCACATGGGATCAATACAGGTCACAGAGCTTTCCATGGCTGGTGTGGATAGACACAGTTAAAGTCTCCAAACAAATATAATGGCCCTCTATCTACAGAATTTGGCTTCCCTGGTACCTTTATTGCTTGAGTCGGGCAGTCTAAAGGTTACCTCGATCATTGGTAATGACTGGCACAGTCGGATCCCTATAATTCAGCTTAGGAAGTGGAACAGTGCAGGGTTCTCTGCTCCTTTCTCTCCTGTTTAATTTAGTCCTGATCCTCTGGCACAGACAATTAGCTTGAATCATGCCCTACACTGCACCATACAGAGTTCAGGGCTCTTTTTGGTATACTAACTAAAATGGGCAAAAATGAGGAAGCTCCTCCTAAATTATAAGATTTGCTTGAGATTTCCAGACCTCACAGATGAAAATTGTCACAAGTTAAAATACCTTGGTATTACCCTCCCCAAAACACGTATTCAAACCATGAACGTAAACGTGCCTGTGCTCTGGGCATTGATAGAGATTATGGGGCGATTGGCGAGCTAAAATGGTCATCACTCCACAGGTTAGTTGTGTGTTTAGCTCCATCCTCCTGATAACACTAGATCAATTGCATTTTTAATGGTTAGAAGATTAGTTGGCACATGGGAAAAGGGAGAAATTATTTAAGAAACAAATGTTGTGCAGCACAACTATGTTTCTGTAAATACATCAAAACAATGCCACTGGGTCTTTAGGATATTCTATTTTGTTTTGTTTCCTCTCTCTGAATTCTGGAGATCCCTTTTCCCTTGGGAAGTAGTGTCTGTCAGCCCTGGGCGCCACCTTAGGGTCAGGTCATGAGATTGTCTGAAGGTACTAAGGGATGCTAACTAAAGTATAAAAGGGAAACTGTATATCTAATGTTTCAGGATGGGGGAGTAACTTAGTGTAAAATGGGACCCTAAACTAAAGGACTTGATGTGCTTAGTCCGACAATAGGTCCAGCCCCACCTGTACTTTCCCTGATGTTTGTGCCGAGTAAAGGTCTTTCAAGTTACTCACAGGTTCTGGGTGTTTTAAATGCTCCAGCACACTTCTTGAACTTTGTCTTGACAGACACAGGCCAAGCATGAAGTAGTCTTCTGGGACTCAGTAGCCTTCATAAACTACCAAGGAAAAACCTTGTTGTGTGACTTCTCTTTCCCTAGAGGTTTATTCTGGGTAAGTTGTTCTTAACCGCATGCAGACATTTTCCATGCTGCAGTAATTATAATCCACCAGCCATGGGTATTCGCCATACTTGTAAACTTCTTTAGTTGGACCTTGGCTCTGGTGGCTTTGAAGCTACTACCAGTATCTCTTTTTCTTACGGTCTGGCTCTTGCCTTTCCTATACATTTCGCTAATATCTACAGTGTAGCTCAATTGGCTCAGCCGCCTGTTCTGTAACTCTCAATATGGGGGTATTTTTCAGTCTCTTCTCTTATGGCTACAAGTTACTCTCACACTCTGCAACACTGTCCTAACACCCTTAACGCCAGGAGGCATCTGCCTCTTTTTATAGTTGGGCTTCGGCAGTAATTGTAAGGATTTTTCTCATTGGTGGGCCTGTTTTTCCATTATGTTTGATGTTTGTGATTGGCATATCTTTAATGGGTTCACCTCCTTCCCAGGTTTGAGCCCCTGTTTTCTCTTGTACTTATGTGTTGTGCTTGTTCAAATAATATACTCTGGGTTTTAGTGTCAGAAAGCATGTCTGCTTTTTTGGGATCAGGCAGGGGTGTCACGTTGGCCGAGCACGCCAGCGTCATTGCTGGGAATGCTGCTGATAAGCTTGCTCGCTTGAACAGCCAGCGAATGTGGGGCATAAATGCTTGTTCGGCCTGGTATTCTCTATCGTCATGTATTTTTCATCGTGCACCGCTATGCAATCTATGAGGTAGCTTCAGCAACCGAGGTGTGTTCATCGGAGAGACTCACTCCTTTAGTGGATCTGCAGTTTGAACACGATGTTCCTTGCAGTCTTCCCTTGTGCAGCAAACACACAACATATTCTTTGTGTGGGGCTAATCTTCTTGAGGTTTCTTCTGCTAAACCCACTTCCCTCACTGTACATTGGTAATGGGTGGCCTCCCTTATCTCTAATAAGATACATATCCTTCTAGGGCACACTGCAGCTCCTATCATGTAAAGGTGGTTGGGGGACATGTGCTGAGCTACATGGGAGTAGACTGATTGTGCTCTGTGGAATCCCAGATATACCATCTCCAAGGGTTGCATTACATAGTGTGGGTGGATACCATTGGCGTTGCTAGTAGTGCTCCGCATGGGGGGGGGGTTCATCTCTGACCTGAGTTGTGTTGCTTATGTCTTCCATCGGAACCATAGGTGGGACCTAACTACTGTGTACTGCCACATCTATGTCTAATTCCGGTAAAAGTGTAGATGGTAAACAATCAGTTGAGACTAAGGTGGGGTCCAACTCTTCAGGGCTGTATTTCTGGGATTGTTCCAAGAGCACTGACCAAGTCCCAAAGCAGCCAAAGAAATTGGGAATCATAGCTTTGGTCTTTGCTGAATGGACGAGAATGATAAAATGGAAGGGAGAGGGCTTAATGTTGTTTGCAGCTTCCTCTGAGGAGGTCATGATGTAGCAAAGTTAGTCAGATCAAAGTGGCAAAGGCAGAACCCATAGACTGAGTCGATCCCAGATTGGTAGAGCAGATAGTTGGTGATCAAGCCAATGGAGAAGAGGTAATGTTGGGAAATATGGTATAGGTTTTTCATCCTATTTCTGAGGGTGATGTTATCTCTTCTATTTCCCGTTCCCACCATCCTTCTGATCCCTTCCCAGCTTCCTTAACCAAACTCGTCTTTCCTTATTTTTGCTTCTGGTTTATCTACTCTTTTGAGCCTTTTTTTTTAAACTATCTGGTCATTTCACATCATCCTTTAAAGTGCGGTGAGAATCTTACTTTTGGGGACTCCCTCTTCCAATGTTTCTACTTCATTGGCTTCCGGTCAAACTTGGCGTTGTGAGTTCCCGTTTCTTTGCTTGGTTTTTAAAGTATTCATCCCCTGTCCCGACCCTATCATTGTTTTCTGCTGTCCCTCTATCATCCTAGTAGACAGCCTCGTTTGTTGTTCTTCTCCAGGTGTTCTTTCTGTTCTTCCACCGCCATATGTAGCTTCACATTTCTGCTTGTTTCAACTACTGGCTCCCGAACTCTAGAACTTCCTTCCTTTGTAACTCCGCTCTTGTTCTTCTTTAGCTGAATTTGAGAAAAGCCCTACACTGCTCTTCCATGATTTGTCGCTCTTGGTCTAATTTATTCTTGTCATGTTTCTTTCAGTCTACACCACACCCTCGTGTTATTGCTCATTATATTTGATTTTGTTCAGCGCTTTGGATGACAGCGCTATATAAGCACTATAATAAATACATTTTAAAAATGGGGGCAGGCAGCCAGGATGTAAGCTAAGGGTTTAAGGTTGCTCAAACTATGAATACCATTTTCGGAATACAGTGATGTTCCAAGGTGAATGGGGGGGGGAACACTGATCAACATTTGGAGAAGAATATTAGTTTAAGTATAGGGGACCCATTGAGAATTGTGTGGCGCTGCCTGGTATCACAAAGAGAACATGAGTATTGTCATTCTTTGCTGATTTTAGGCAAGGTCACATGCCAGCCAGTGAGTGCGATACCGTGAGCAGCCCCTTTGTTTAAAGAGTCTGAGCAGCTGCCAATGGAGCCATTGTGTCCAAGGACAGCTGGCTGCCCTGGCTTCCTCTGTATTGCATAAATCTGCAGAGTACACGAGGCCATGCAAACACGCCACCGGATGACAGAGCAGCACTGCCCGAGCCACTAAACATCGGAGAAAACTCGACTGGGATTTGTCCGGTCGGTCTCCGTTTCCCAGAACTCGAGGGGCAACCACCAGCTCTCAAGCATTCATGGATGGGAACGGAAATTGGGTACGGTAGGATACACTTTTTCCATAGTTTGTGCCAACATACTGGAACGAATATGTGCGCACGGAAACCGAATCTGCATCATCTACTGAATCGCGTGGTTGCAACCAGCACAGTTATCAAGAGGAACGGAAATGGAATTTTGCGAGGCAAATACGCTTGTTGACCCCCGTGTTTGATTGCTGGCTTTCAAGACTGCGCATGCGCCCTCGGCTCGTTCCTCTTGCATACACGGTATTTGCCTAGGCTTGGTAAACGTTTGGTGCATTCTTAAG
Source organism: Ambystoma mexicanum (assembly GCF_040938575.1). Taxonomy (NCBI): domain Eukaryota; kingdom Metazoa; phylum Chordata; class Amphibia; order Caudata; family Ambystomatidae; genus Ambystoma; species Ambystoma mexicanum. The sequence continues at coordinate 1,051,335,000 of NC_090933.1, read as the reverse complement.
GCTGCTTTTCTCCAGACACTTGCTTCTTCCGCTTCTGAGAAATGGTGCTTGGGTACTGAATGCATTTATTGTGAGATTACACCGACACGAACCACAAACAGGTCTGCCATGTTAGTAGCTAATTCTATGTGAATCACTGACCCACAAAGGCTGTCCTGCAATACACCGTTCTGTCCCCCTGGTTCTCAATGGGGTTTTCACATTTTTGCAACATCATGTTTCAATGGGTCATGTGACACATATCATGTATATGTAGGGTCTGCGGTAGTGGCCCTGTAGTTATGATATGATAAGTGATTTATAGTGCACCTGTGCACAAGTGTTTCTAGCATGACAATACAAGGAAGGGAGGACAAAACAACGAGCGTACAAGGCCTTGTGTCATTCAGATCAGCAAGTGTGGGTACAAGTTGCTCAACCCATAGGAAGAGCACTTTTTGGGTGGCTTATAACTGTGCCCCACCTGGATGAATCCTCACGAAACCGCAAAAAAAGCAGATGGCCATCTCAGATTGATTCTACAAAGTTTGGTGAGGTTTCGTGCATGGGGGCAAAGGTATATAGACAGGGTCCCAAAATGTGTGCTTTTTCCCATAGACGCAATGGAAAAAAAATACATGCTGTTTGAAAATTTGGTGTAAATCGGTTAAGTAGTTTTTAATTTTAAATGACCAAAAAGTACTTTAAAGAAATTGCGATTTCTAGGTTCGGTCCGCAGACATCGGATGCGTCCAATGATTGGATGGTGAAAAGCGTGAGGTGCATTATATTTTTTTGGAAACGCCTGCAATGTTGGATTTGTGGACAGCCCCCATTGTCCGCGAACATCGTGATAAAAACATATTTAAAAGCAAAACATTGCACTTGCCAAACTAATGAAACAATCTCTGGGGAGGTGAGGGGGGATGAGTATGGGATACAGGGTCGGACTGCGACAAGAAATAGGCCCGGTCACTCAAGTAAACATGGCCCGCCCCTTGCCTCACGACCCTTTACCTTTGATGACATCACCGGAAGTGATGTCATTTGATCCCACCCCAAGGTGAAATCCCGGGAAGCGATGAAACACAACCTTTCACCCCTTGACAAAACAGAAAGTGGCATCAAATAGCATTGTTCCTAAGTAGAATCAATTACTGTGAATCCAAGCAGACGTCCAAAGCCAAATGATAATGTTATTGTATAACACTTAAACTTAAGCTCTTTTTTATAGAACAAATATGCATACAATATCACCCAACCTGTGTTGGTACTCATTTATCGACCTAAGAAGGATGAAAGGCTTTTTGAAAACAAAAAGAAAAAAAAAGGGATTTTTTTTTTACATTTTTTTTTCTTCCAAACCGGCCAAGGCATGGCCAAAAAATGGGCCCTGCTCCCTAGGGACGATTGCGGCCCGGCCACGGGCCGAAAGGCTGAGGGGCCAATCCGATCCTGATGGGATAGGGCCATAATAAGCCAAAAACCCTGTGGTTTTTCATCCCTGAAGTCAGTGAACAGTTTGTCGCAAACCTCTCAGATGTTCGGGGACATCCATGCCTATTTTTGAATTACAGGGTTGGTGAAAGCAGTTTTCGGATGGCTTATAACTTTGGAGCCACTCAATGAAACTGCATGACATTTTGCAAGATCATTCTAGACCTGACCCTGAATGGCTCTGCAAGGTCTGGTGCTGTTTTGCCAAGAGGGGGGGTCCCAGAATGTTTCAAAGGCTTGTACATTTGGTGCCATTTCATGAATATGCACAAAAGTTTGCAAAAGGATTTTAGACCCAAAATTGAATGGATTTGCAAAGTCTGGTGGGATTCTGTCAAGAGGGGTCAAAATTAGATGGACATCTCAACATTTTTAGATGGCTTAAAACTTTGTTGCCATTTGATGAACGTGCACACAGGTTTGCAGAACGATTATAGACCGAACCTTGAATGTATGTGCAAAGTGGGGGATAAGTTATATAACTAATTTATGTATGTACATTTTAACTCTTAAAATAAAACATGGATGGATTTGTAGCAAACTTGTGCAAGGAGCAATGGCAAGGAACTTGAAGCATGGTTTTGCAAATGTGTCAGTGTTTTATTTTTTGAAAAGTGTCATAATGTAGGTACAAAAAATAGTGAAATACCTTTGGTGACTGAGGTGTAGCCTGTGTCGATGTGCAGTGGCCAGATTGTCCGGGTCATGGCCAAAGGCTCAAGGCCATGACCCGGATGATCTGGCTACTGGCCATGACCACAAGGGACCAGCAATGGGGTTAAATTGGGCATGGCCACCAGGGACCGGCTATGTGGTAAAGGTATAGGAAACCGGTATAGGTTTGAATGGGAACAAATATTCTGTTTGTGGCTCCGAAGTGCTGGACAGGATTGCAGCAAACATTTGCGAGGAGCATCAACAAGGAGCTCAAAGCATGGTTTTGCAAATCTGTCTTGTGTTTTATTTTCTCCAAAGGGTCAAAATGTATGTACAAAACATTGTGATATAACTTTGGTGGCTGGGCAACGGGCCTGGCCCTGAGCGAGGATAAATGTGTACTCTGATTTGCTTATTGGGGCATGTGGGAAGGCCGAAGCCCTAGGTTTGAATGGGAAATAAATGCTTGTATCAGCAAGGACCTGAAAACATGCTTTTGCAAATCTGTCCTGTATTGAACTTTTTTGAAAGAGTCCAAAAGTAAGTACAAAAAATAGTGGTATAACTTTGCTGCCTGGGCAGTGGGCCTGGCTTTCGATGAGGACAAATGTCTACTGTGATCTGCTTATTGGGAAATGCGACATGGCCGAAGCCCATGGTTATGGAAACTGGCAATGGCTGCAAGACATGAGCACTGGCCATTGGTCACATTATGAGGGTATAGTGTACACTGAACTAGGATGTAGGGTAGGTGCAGTGGATAATGGGGGTGGTTTGGTGAGGCTGGGCTCATGGTCAAGCCTCATGCCCAAGACAATTCAACCATGACTTGCATGCGCTGCTGATAATGGCACACATCAGTATGCGTGGCAAAACATTTTTTGTTAACCCCCCTGAGCTATCTCTTCCTTGACATTACCTCTGTGTTGCCAAGGACGAGATAGCGCATCCTTTTTGGCAGAACACTGAAATCCAACCCGGGCTATGTGGGGAAGGGATTCTTCTTCACGGCCCGGGAGTTGGATTTCCCTCAGTTTCACACCAGCACGCGTAATGCGTGCTGACATGAAACTGAAAGTAATTTTCACTGCAGCAAAACAGAAGGTACGTGTTCTTCTTTTTCTCCCTCGATCTGTGGCACTATTGTGCCATTCAGATCGAGGGAGGTGTTGTTGGAAAGGGGAGAGTCTCCCCTTTCCAACGACACCATTTGTGAAGCATGGCTGGGCCTCGATCAGGTGCAGAGCGCTCGATCCGTGCCCAGCAATGCCACTAGACCACCAGGGATCTGCTTGTCAAGTGGGGAGGAGAGGGGGTTGCTTACTATGCAAGCTGCCCTCTCCCCCTTGGCCCCAAAGCATGGGGCCACATGTATTGCCTCCCCTGGGGAAGGGGCCAACACACATTTAAAAAAAAAAAAAAATAAAATACAAAAAATAGATTTGGATGGGGGGGCCACTAGACCACACAGACTTTTTTTTTTGATGAAAGGGGGGTGGCCCTCTCCCCCTACCCTAAGTGGATGGGGGCACCTCATGTAGCCCTCCAGGGGGCAGATTTGTGCCCCTAGGAAGGGGTACATGAGATGCCCCCAATCCATTTGGGGTGGGGAGAGGCCACCAGAAATATTGGTAGAGCCCCCCCTCCCAAGCCTGGGGCAGTATGTTTTGCCCCTCGGGGGCAGATGGGCACACTCATGTGCCCATCTGCCCCTAGGGAAGGGGCCAAAAATAAAATTTGAAAACAAAGATGATTTGGGCAGTGATATTATATAATGAAAAGGAGTGTGGCCCCCCTCCACCCCCACCCCAAGTGGATGTGGGGGAGCCCCATATCTATCCCTCCCTGGGGACAGATTTCTGCCCCTAGGAAGGGGTACATGAGATGCCGCCCCATCCATTTGGGGTGGGGGGAGAGGGCCACCAGAAATCTTGCCACAGACCCCCCTCCCCAAGCCTGGGGCAGTAAGTTTACCCCACCCTGGGGGTAGATGGGCACACTTATGTGCCCATCTGGCCATAGGAAAGGGGCAAAACTAAACAAAAATTAAAAACAATTATAACTTGTTTTGGGTGGGTGTGGGGGGCACTAAACCACCATGGGTGTTTTAGTGGAAAGAGGGGCCTCTCCCCCCAGCTCAAATGGATGGGGGCATCTCATGTAGCCCTCCCTGGGGCAGATTGCTAGCGCAATGTGCCCCTAGGAAGGAGTACATGAGATGCCCCCCATCCATATGGGTGGGGGGAGAGGCCCATCAGAAAACATTGGAATACCCCCAATCCATGGAGCAGTATGTTTTGCCCCCGCCCTGGGGCCATCTGCCCCTAGGAAAGGGGCAAAACAAAAAACAAAAAATAACATGGGGGGGTGTCGGGGGGGGCACTAAACCACCATGGATGTTTTTAGTGGAAAGGGGGGTGGACCTCTCACCCCACGCCAAATGGATGGGGGGCATTTCGTGTAGCCCTCCCTGAGGCAGATTGCTAGCGCAATGTACCCCTAGGAAGGAGTACATGAGATGCCCCCCATCCATATGGGGTGGGGGGAGAGGCCCACCAGAAAACATTGGAATACCCCCAATCCATGGAGCAGTATGTTTTGCCATCTGCCCCTAGGAAAGGGGCAAAACAAAAAACAAAAAATAACTTGTTTTGGGTGGGTGTCGGGGGGGGCACTAAACCACCATGGATGTTTTTAGTGGGAAGGGGGGTGGCCCTCTCACCCCACCCCAAATGGATGGGGGGCATCTCATGTAGCCCTCCCTGGAGCAATCTGTCCCTAAGAAGGAGTACATGTGATTCCCCCCATCCATTTGGGGTGGGGGGAGAGGGCCACCAGAAAACATTTGAATGGCCGCCCAATGCATGGAGCAGTACGTTTTGCCCCCCATGGGGGCAGATGGGTAAGCTAATGTGGTGTTGGCGGCATGTTTTGGTGTGTAGGCCGAGTGAAATGTCTGAAAATTGTATTTATTTTGCCAAATTTTGGACTTTGCCGGAGATTGTAGGTAATATATTCAGGGGCGATTCGTGCAAGTCAGACCTATGTGGATTCAAGGGGTGTCTTCTTTTCGGAAATGCATGGGGTTCCCTGTTTTCCTTGATGGCTGCGACACCTCAGGCCCAAATATGTAGGTTGTCCACAAGAGCAAAATTCCTCAAAATCTGCTCTGCCGAAAGACTTGGGGTTACCAGTGGCTTAGCCTTTTCCCTTTGCGCCCAGGGGCTGCACCCACACATGTGAGGTACCGTTTTCGTCGGGACACTTGTGGGAACGCGGGAAGGTAGGACACATGTTTTTTTGGTTTCATAACATTTGGACACATTTGCTGCTGCACTTTGTCACACAACCATCTCATTTCTCAAATGTGACATACATTTAGTTGCTGCTTTAGGCACTATACACTTTTCTAACATGCACAAGTCACCTACCCTTCAAAAGGTCTGCCTATGCTCTTTCATAAAATGTATGCTTGCCCTTCGTCACCACATTTGTTTTCCTTATTTACACATACTAAGTAAGTCTGTTTAGGCCGTAAACATAAGAATCCTGTGTACCATGGCTCAGTTTTTGGCTTGTGGTATTGCTTGTTTTGTGAAACATTACGAAAAAAGTGTGATTTCCTAACTGGAAGAGTCAAAATTCACAGAAGCCAATGCCTTACCGGGCCAACCATGTCCACCACATACCTTTTTTTCTGTCATTTTCCCAATTTTCCACCAAATTATGGAATTTTTCCCTAGATAGTTGTTGCCTGACCTGCGCAAATCACCCTTTCCTAACTTGGAATTTTGTCTACTTTTCAGAAATGTATGCCTTTCTTCTTCCCATTCAGCTTTGCTACCCTTCTCTTCCATTCCTTCCACGCATGTCCTATTGGGCAAAAAGGGCAAAATCGCCTACCTCTCACAAAACGGCTGGTAACCATATCAAAATAGGTTTATTTGGTTTCCACTCAACCTGTTCTTGAAAGCCTGGGAAATGACGAATTCAGCACAGTAAACCATTTTTGTTCCTAGTTCTTACAAGTAAAAAAACACAGGATTCTTTGTACATCATTTTATTGCCATTTTCTGAAAGAACACAAAGTTTTCTCCCTTTTTGGTTATTTTCCCTCACGTACCCAAAAGCAAACTAGGAAGTTACAAGGAATTGAATGGCGACATATCAAAATCACCAAAAAAGGCCTTGGCACTGGGGGAAAGGCGGGGGCACCATTGGCAGTTAAGGGGTTAACTGGGGTTTACAGTTCTTTCATATATGTTAAAAGAGGAATTATTAAGGATTTATATACAGTGATGTAACATCATGAAACATTTTCACTCATACAAACCTATGAAATCCACAGAAAAAACTTTGTTAAAGGGACGTTATGGTTCAGTTGCACTAACAAAAACCCATGAAATTCACTTAAAAAACTTTGTTACAGGGACATTATAGTTAAGTTGTACTAACAAAAACCCATGAAATTCAATTATAAAATCTTTGTTAAAGAGATCTTATGGTTACAAGTAAAACTGAAAAACCCTTGAAATTCACCTGTTATGGTAAGCTAAGCAACGATAACTCGTGCCAGGACATCAAAGATGACATCACAAATGTTATTGATAACATCACCGATGACAACAGATGAAATTTATTTTGAGGGGCTGTGTTTATAATGTTAGTAACACGATGTCGGAGGTGATTAGGAGACCAATCATGAACTACTTAATGAATGAAAGAAGGTAGTCATCTGAACAAAACATAATATTGGAGTGTTGTTGTTAATACAGGAACCTAATTATACATACACATCGACAATGGCTGCAGCATGCACCATAAAAGTACAATACTTGTAATCTGGTAATTATGGATAGTAAAATAATGAATGGTACCTTTTGAGAGCTTTGAGTAATGATGAACATGGAATATATAGTTAATAGCTAATACTTGTGTTACTATAAACGATACATATGGAGACCCACAATGCATACAAATCTGAGGCACATAACTTCAGTAAGGAGGACAGGAACCACACCACCAAAAATGTATGGTGACATTAGACTGTATAAGTACACAAATGAATTGTGTGTTTAAGGCTTGGTTATTTTCCCATGTTTGTGCTCCATGAACTGAGGCCAAATGCTAATGATAGTGTCTTAACAACATACAACAAGGTTAATGTCTACATATGTTACACCGTATGATTTTTAAAATGGTCTATCATCGAACAAAACCACGTAGCCTAGATATGTCGGTGAACAAAAAGAAGTGGCCCAGAAATGTGATGTAATTGGTGATGTCATCAGTAGCACATCTTTGGTATCCTGGCTATTAGTCTTAGTAGTGCACAGAGGTGGCGCGAGTTATGGTTGCTTAGCTTACAATAACTGGCGAATTGCAAGGTTTTTTCAGTTTTACTTGTAACCATAACATCTATTTAACTACGTTTTTTCATTGAATATATGTATACATTTGTATTTATATATACATATTGCTAGGTTTAATATCCATGAATGTAACTCATTGTTGCCTTGCCCATCTTTCTTAGGCGAGTGTGCTTTCTGAAATGTAGTTGTCTGTGTGGGTTCTATGTGTTAGAATCGCGGCAAAAATGGCAGTGGACACAAAATATTGCAGCAAAAAGGCTGTGGTTTTGCCACCGCAATCCATTTAAAGGATGCAGGAGATACCCCTGCAACTCCTGGACCCATTAAACCAATTAAGGGGAGTGGGTGACACCCCCGCAACCCCTGCTCTTAAATGGAGTAATGGGGTACACGTATAATGGATGAAACTATAGCATTTTTGCAGCAATTGTTTGTACAGGCGACATTTTTTCTGCGATTTTATCACTACATACCGTCTGTGTGTAATGTTTAACTCTATAGAATAGGCTATTGGTGTCCCTAAATGACAATGAGGCCTCTCTTTGCTACATTATGGTGACTAACCTGTAAAACTCTCTGCCCATTGGAATCGGTCCCTTCAACACCGCCTCGCTTTCAGAATATGCCCCACCAGGACAACAAGAGAAGCCCACAGAACCTGAAGAAATATATCAGTCTAGCAGTTTGAAATGGCAATACTAAGCCACACAACTCACCAAATGAACACGTGGGCCAAGCATACAACACTAGCTACAAGATGCATAATCGATGAAAAGATGAAGAGAAAAGTACCTGCCCACCTGACAAAGTGATCTGAAGGCTATACTTAGCCCAAGGGGTGTACTACAAGTTATGAGCGCTGAAGACAGGCGGAGTCAAAGGCCCGACCACAGCATAGCCGTTTAATGAGGTCTTAAGGACACATAAATCCCAGTACTGTCCAAGGGGGTGGTATATAGAGCTATTATAGACAATGTGTTTCTACAGAAGCCCTGAGACTAGAGTTGGGCCTGACTTCATTGATGGGGCTATTACATGTGAGGAGAGGTGTACTCTTTAAAAAGGCCATACCGGTCCCAACAGGCCCGTTACTAACCAGGGTGGGAGAAATCATGAAAACTGAAGAGGGATCATATTTGGAGGGGGGGGTATGATTAGTGTTATTGGTGAGGCTCAATCAATATCCCACATTGGGGGTGCTAGGCTCCCGTCAACGCCTAAGTGGAAATGGGAGCTGCTGCAGATCCAACAGACATATGCTAACAACTTGCAAAGATCTGAGCAATGCATATTTCTTTTTTATCTGGGTGTTTGTACATGACCTAAATAGTATTAAACCCTATGAAGTTTGGAGAAAAGCCAGAAATTGATATATGGTAAGCATATTAGTTATTCTAAGAAGTAGGATATATGTGCATTGTTTGGAAGAACACAATTATGTCTATATTAATTTTATTATTTTATTGAGAGCAAAAAGCGATGGCTGCAGACTCTCAAAGTGGGTAAAAACCACAGAACAGGTTATCATGCCATGTTCTTTCTAGAGAGGGGCACCTGCTACCTTTTTTATGATGTTTGCAGTATTTAAATGATAGATATGTGTAACTTACATAAGGAAAAACGTTGCTGTGGAGATATTCATTTTGTCATAGGAAATGAAATAGAGTTTTTAGAATTTGGTGTAAGATTGATAAATAATTTTAAGATATATGTGTAAAGTTCAATATTGAACTATAACACAATAATACAAAATAAAAAAAGCTTTTATGTCCTCATGTCTCACGGAAGGGGGGGCTAAAATAGAAAGTCAATCTGCCTACAGTGTTCCCAGCAACCACATACACCTTGTGATGAGGAGGGAAGGGTAGGACTTACAAAGGAGCCTGGCCGCTGCTGGGTGCGTCCTGGCAATGTTTTGAGTAGCGATTTGGGGTCATGGAGAGAAGATGCATATGCTAGGTGCGGCCTGGAGAGGATTGTATCCAGCAAGGGGGATGCGGGGCCATCCGCCCACCACCTCAATAAGGTAAGGAACAGGGGTGTGCATTGTGCCTGGGCCGCGTCCGACTGGTGCAGCCTGGGGCAAGTGAGCGCCGGTCCCCTCAGGGCTCTCTGTGCAGCGCTCCCTCTGATCATGGTGGCAGCACCGCACGAGAGCGCGTGCACTAGCAGCAGGGTTCCCAGCGTGGTGCTCCCATGATCAGAGGGAACATTATGCTGAGATCCCTCCTGGCAGGGCACTCCCACCCAGGGAAACGACTCAGCATAGCAGTATTGGCAAGTTTCTGGGCCATACTGGATTTCAGAGCCATCCCGGCTTGTATGGCCTGCAAATTGGCAGGTGGGGAAGTGCTTCATCACTGAAAGCATTGGTCTGACCCAGCACACACCCATCAGTCACTCTCACAGACACCAAACCTGCACTTATTCTCTATCAGACAGCAGTATCCCACGCAGCGTTATCACACCCATTATATGGCATCCCACTGGAAGAACCCTACAACACAATGTGATCTAATATGTTTGCATCTGGGTCTGATATTCTGTATTGCTTCCTCTCGCAATAGGCTGTGCCAAGATCTACAGAATCCCTGTGATGCATCTCACAACAGCATACCCAATAATGCTAGCTGTCCTATGAATCAATACATGTAAGACTCAAAGGGCTACATATCGCTGCACAGTGCTGTTTCGTGACTTGTTATTGTACACTAAACTGAGGAGGTGCACAGTATGGACACAAGCACTGACCTAAGACTGATGGTTAATGCAGTGTCCACAACCTGCCATGTATTATGAAAGATGTATGATTCTATTTGGTTGGTAACAGCTAATTGTCAACCTGGTACTCTAACCAACACCCTATAAACTCTACAGTAGCAATTTCCAGCTGCATCACAGATATATAGCACTCACTAAACTGCCCAACTCAACCACCCACCCTCGCCACCTGAGCATGCACTAGATTAGCCCGAAACTAAGCGATGGGTTCCGGGTTCCAGAATATCAACACCCATCAAAAACCCTAACATTTCCTACTCGCATGAAGGCAATGGTAAAATAAGCTCTGTCCTGCACATCTGATTTAGCAGAAATCTATGTTCTGCCCCCTCTAACCTAATCCCAATGTTTTACTTGCGGGACCCCAAAGGGTAAAAAGGCCATGGAAATTGCGAAAGATTTGCTACAGCAAGAACCATTCATATCATAATTCGTAACACACCCAGTGCCTCTTGAGGCTGTAAGTGTGTTTATGGCCCACTGTCTCCTAAGTGGTGATTGTCTCTCTTCCAATTAATGTCAGCTGTAAATTGAAGAGACAGAACAAATTCTAGCCAACTCGCTCTGTATTGTATAGGCAGCAATCTGATAAAAAGCCCTGAAAATAAAAAGGTATTTCTCTGCGAACAGAAAACGTAGAACATTCATGGAAGAATTGGTGCCACACCACACCCAATTAAGCTGGTTTGCACTTAGCAATCTCCTGTTTATGCACACAGACCTTCTTTGCCCAGCACATCCCTCTGTTTCACCATGTATTGATTGAATAAACTATAAATGGGCAAGAAAAGAAAATATGACCCAAAACAACTACAGGAATGTTATTGATACGAACCTGCATGGAAAGTGTTTGGGAATGTTTTTATGTATATGTCTTAAACATGCGTGGATCACTTGGCGACTTTTATGAGATTCCAAGGATGTGGAATGACATGCCAAGTAGTAGAATAATAGAATGGTGTTACTTATTAGAACTTACACAGCCATTTACTATGCCATGTATCCAGGCCGCCTATAGAATATATGTATTACCTGTAATCTCCTGCTGAGCCTCATCCTTTGGATCCTACATTATGCAGGGATCAAAATAGCTGGGAGCTGTATTGCTCCTGCTGGGAGACTACAATGACCTGGTTAACTTGAAGCCAAATGCAACCAGAATCTAATTTTGACTCCCCAGAACAAATGCTGTGGTACCATATACATAATCCAATTCTTGAGTTTTCATAACAAACGGTTTGAATGGTACCAGAGGCACATGCATGCAAACATCTTTGAAAAACATTGCATTTATGAGAACATAAGGCAGTAAAATTGGTCAAAATCACAAGCTGCAAGTGGCACAAAGTTGTCAAAGTGGCCAACATAGGCCCACAAAATTGGACGTCGGCAGTATGAACCTGGCAGGGAGGCGTGTTCTCTATAATATGTAAACATATGTGCCTGTAAGCATATTCAGTTGTTAATTTGTTCACTTTTTGTTTATTTGGCACCCAGACTGGGGAATCTCCACAGCAGAAGCCATTTGTAATTTGGATGTACCTCAGCTTTTGTAGAAAAGACAGCAGAGCGGAGGAGGCTTGGTCAAACGGGCAGTCATCTTTGTGGTTGCGGTTCATGATGAGCGTCTTGAAGTCTGATCCACCGGCTGCCAGACGTTCAAGTTTGACAAGAGGTGGTTTTGACTTTTCCTCATACAACTAAGAGGTATATTGGGCTTGTGCTGCTACCCAGTATAGTTCAAGGTTGGGGGCCATGAAACCCCCTTATAGTATGACAGAGTCATGTCCAACCATTTCTTCCAGACTGCCCCGAGTGCCACAGGAATTGTGCACAGAGTCTGTGGAGTTTGGAAACGAAGGGCTTGCCTGGCCAGACCGGGACATTGGCAAATATGTGTAAGAGTCTTGGCACTAAAACCATCTTTACCAAGGTTATTTTACCAGCCATCGTGAGTTGAGTGCCCGCCATCTTGCAAGCTTACCCGCCAAATAGTCACCCCATAGTTAACCCTCAAGAGAGATGGTTTTGCCCCAGATACTTCACTCCTAGGTATTTAATCCCGTTGGGGGACCAACAGAGGGGATATATGCCCTTCAGCTCCTTAGTGCCACTGGTCAGTGGGAACATCTCTGATTTAGTATAATCAATTGTGAACCCAGAGAAGCCCCCCAAGTGAATCACATCCCGAAGAATAGGATCTAGATTTGTCTGAGGGTCCCTTACATATAGTAAGACATCATCTGCATATAGTAAAACTATCTCGGGCGGGCCTCTAAAGCGGATTCCCCGGTGTCCGTGTCTGGCACGGATCATGTCAGCCATTGGTTAAATGGCCAGGGCAAAGAGGATCGAAGAGAGTGGGCAACCCTGTTGTGTGCCCCTACTCAGCCCGAAGGGTGTAGATTTATAAGAATTGACTAAAATACTGGATGTGGGGCATGTATATAGACGTTTAATACAATGAAGCATTTCTGGAACAATTCCTGTCTTTTCAGGAACCACCCATGGATACTCCCACAACACCATGTTGAATGCTTTCTTGGTGTCAAGTGTCACGGCCACCGCCTCTGACACCGAGTCTATTCTTGCAATCACATTGAATAGACGCCTAATATTCAGAGACGGTAACCTGCCTGGGAAAAAGCCCCTCTGGTCACTGTGTAAAATGTGGGGTATCAGTGGGAGAAGTCTGTTTGCGAGAGTGTTGGCTTAAATTTTGGTGTCCACATTCATAAGAGAGAGGGGTCGATAAGACCCACATTTGTTGCTTGGCTTGTCGGGTTTCAGGAGGATGGTTATGGTGCCTTCGCAAAGGGAAGTAGGCAGGATGGGTTCACAAAGCGCCTCCACCCATACCCCAAGGGGGCGAGGAACAAGTAGGGCTGCGTGTTCCTGGTAGAATTTGAATGTGAGACCATTTGGGCCCGGGACTTTGCCGTTTGCTAGGTTGGTAACTACCGTAAGAATCTCTTCCATCGACAGGGGACCTCTAGACTTTCCCTGGTCTGGGCTTCAGTCGCAATAAGGGAATCCCTTCAAGAAGGGAGTGTATGTCTCGTGCACCATGTCTTTGTTCCGAAGTGTATAGAGAAGTATAGAAGTCAGAGAAAACTTTAAGGATTTCTTGGTCTGACCATTGGGGATTTCCCAGTGTATGTATGATGCAGTCCACCTGGGTGCGCCCACTCTCTGTTTTTGCTAATCTAGCTAGAGGTCTGCCCAGCCTCTCCCTCTCCCCATATATCCTGGCTGCTTGTGGACATGAGAAGTAGTGCACCTCCCTATGGGCATGCACCTCAAATTGCTCCAGTTTGGAGTGTATCTGTGCCAGCACCTGTGGGTTCGAGTGGTTGGAGTATTCCTGTTCCAGGAATTTGAGCTTGGTTTTGGAACGCTGAAGGTCGCTTCTAATGGTTTTTAAGACCCTCACTTGCCCGGCTGTAAACCTTGAAGGCTTCCCAACATACACCGGCGGAGGTCGCGCCGCCTCATTACAGGCGAAGAATCTTTCTATGTCTGACCCAGGGAGTCTGTCTGTTTTAGAGTCAGTACCACTGGGGAGTGGTCAGAGAGGGTCTGGGGTAGTATTGCAGTGTCCCCAACTCTGCCCATTAACGAGCCAGATGTCTGGTACATGTCTATACTTGATGAACTGTCATGCACTGATGAGTAGAATGTATATTGTCGCTCTTGTGGGTGTAGTAACCGCCATGAATCCCTCAATTCCAGGCATTCCATGTGTGCTAGGAGTTGCTGGGCTGCCCGCAACTGTGGTCTGGTGGCCATGCCAGTCCTGTCCATAGTTTGGTCTAGGATTACATTAATTTCCCCCCCATAGGATGGGGACGCCGATGTACCCAGTGAGTATCGATTACTACTTCTTCAAAGAATTCAGGAGAGTCAATATTTGGACCATAGGTATTGGCCAACAGCGATTCGATACAGTCCATGAAGCAGTCAGGATTGTGTAGCGCCCCCGGGTCCAAGTATTTCTTTTTTAAGGCAAATTTCACAGATTTGTGAATTAGTGTCATAACCCACCGAGATTGGGTTGAGTATGAGGTAAAAAAGCTGTTTGTCCCCCTTGTCGGTGTAATGCCCATAGATGCCCCCTCCTTGGCATGTGGCTCCTGTAGGAGAAGAACCTTTACCCCATGTCTATTTGCATAAGCCATGATCTTACGTGATTTAGTAAAGTTCCCCATCCCTCTAACATTCCCGCTGATCACTTTCAATTCCATCATCACTTTCAATTCCATTGCAGTAGATAGTCACCTTTAGTGGGCAACCCACTGACCTGCTATTGTTAGTTCAGTCTTTGAATATTGGACCAGTTCCAACCATGTACTCTGCTGCCAAATCATTTTCCCTCTTTTCTCCCCAACCTGCCCAGGTCGTGCAACTGGCGCTTAAACATTTGAAAGGATGCTAGCACAAATTCCAGTCCCTACCCAACCACCCTCACTGCCCCCCCAACCTAGCAGTGTAAATTCCCTCTCCTCCCCCATCCCCCACACGCAGCTCACCCCAACACAGCCACAACTTCAAACCATGACCCAACATTGATTAAGCAGTTGCTATGGGGCTAGCTGGTGCCGCTGTGGCCTGAACCACAACTTTGTTGCAGGATTGCATATCTAAATGTACATGTGCTAGCAGTAGGTTACATATCAGATGCTATGTACTGATCAGCGAATTAGAGATAACTTGAATGCGGCCCTGTCCAGAACCCTCAAACTGGCAGTTGATCCTTTCTCATTAGCTTCCCCGTGGTCCAGGATCGATATCTGAACCTCTATGAACTTTACTGCCTCATCTGGAACTGTAAAAAAGTACATTTTGCCACAGAACTGGATTCCCTGATGGGCAGGAAACAACATCACGTACTGGAAGTCATGGGCTTGGAGCATTTTCCTGACTCCAATAAACTGGTGCCTCTCGTGAAGTGAGGAATCTGGAAAAATTCGTATTGTCTGAGAGCCTAGTCGTAGCACCTTTTTTTCCCCTGGTGAGGCGTAGAAGATGATCTCTGTTGCGGAAACTCAGGATTTTCACGATAATGGGGCGAGAGAAATCACCTGGTTTGGGTTTGGGGGAGAGCGCCCAGTGGGCCCGCTCCACCTCGAAGAAGGGGGAGAGCGTAGGTGCTTCAAGTACATCCTTGAGTAGATTTTCCACTGCTTGCTCCATGCCCCCAGACAGTGTATCCTCAGGGAACCCCACAATTTGAATATTATTCCTCCTGGAACGTGATTCGAGGTCATCACATTTGGTTTTCATGACTTTCATTTCCTTAGCCAGTATTTCCAGGTTAGTTTGGAGGCCTTGCACTGCATCTTAAGTCACTCTGATCCTTGTTTCAGCTTCAGTGATGTGCACAGATTCCTTAGCAAGTTGTGACCTCATGGATGCTACGTTGGCTGTTATGTCGTCCATCTTCTCATGAACAGCTGCAAAGCTCTTAGCCATGTCTTCCATAATGTGTTTGAGGTCCGGAGGCAGAGTCATGCTGGGTTGCACCTGGTCCAGATGAGAGCTAGTAGAGGGCTTAGGGCTTTCACGGGAGATAAATGGCCCCTGTCTTCTTCCCTCTGCCTGCGCCTCTAGTCATGGCTGATGGGCAGGGGGCAAGCATGGAAATGAGCACTGGGGTCTCGAGCAGGGAGCCTCCTCTATCTGTCACCTTCAATTGCGTTCGTAACAATGCCCACACCTGTGTGCAGGATCCCTCAAGACTGGTGATTAGCTCAGGCAGTCAACGCGGAGCCCAGGAAAGTCTGGGGCTCACCAAGGGGACCTGGGGTTAGCAGGTCTCTTAGGTAGGTGGTCAAGAGCACCAGCACAGCCTCTGGGTCCCCCGTTGCACCCCCCAGTGACTCTGCAAACCCCAGGGAGATCTGGGTGAGCCAGTGGGAAGGTCAGGGGGTCGCAAGGCCAAGGATCAGGTACTGGCGAGTGACCCTCACAGATCCTCAAGGATGCAGGTCCCTGGGTCCAAGGATGCGCTCCTTCCAGTGGGCCAACAGTATAGCGGCGTCCAGAGAGACCCCGAGGTGCTGCCTGTTCCACCATGAGCCCCACAGAGTCTTGGCTGGGGCAGATAGTTTGCTCAGCTATCACAGGGCATGGGTAAGGGCCCAGGAGGACTGCCACACAGTTCCCTGGAGTGCAGGTGCCCATATCCCTCGATTGCCCAACTAGAGGGTTGCAGTGTGTGTGGGAGCTGCATGCCGGAGTCCCCGAGCGTGGGCCTAGCTACTCAACGCCGGCACCCTCCGGGCGTGTAGTTGCTTCTGTCTGAACCGGCCAGGTCCATGGTTTCTGGGTGATGGGGTCTGTTGTGCCGTGGGTGTAGAACTCCCGCTACTGCCTGCTGTCTCTTGCTGCGGACTGTGCGCAGCCACGGCATTAAGGCGGGAGCCGCACCAGGCCGCCATCCCTCTCAAGTGTTCCAGAGCGCGAGGGCTGCCTCAGCTCCTCCCTCGCCACAGCCACGGGATCTTCAGGAGACCGAGGTGAACCGCCTGGTCCACTGTTTCTTCCGCTAATCGGGCCAAGCGTCGAGTTAGGATGTGAAGGGATCCGTAGTGCCGCCACCACGTTCAATTTCTGGTTGGGCCGACATCAGAGCTCCAGCCCTAGGCAGCCATCATGTTAGCTTGCGCTCCCCATATTGAGTTGTTCTAAGCATATTATGAAGCCGTTCATGGTATGTGATCAGGGAACATTTACTTATGAGGCTACACTGCACATATGAAGTAGTTCCTTACATGCAATGGTGGATCATGGGCAGGTGAGCTGTACCTCGAAGTATGAAGCTGTACTAGGCATGTAACATGGGCACAGCAGCATGTAAAGCGTAACATGGCCGAATGTAGCTTTTGCAGGCTAAAATAGCAGTATATATGTATGTAAGGCTGCATCGTGGCACACAAAGCTATGATAGAGGTATGCGAGCATGTGAGGTTGAACAAAGGTATATAACGCAGTTCCAGACATTTGATTTGTTCATTGCAATGGGCGATTGAACCTGAGCTTTCAACATGTGTACACAGGCATTTAAATAGTATTAAGTGGTAAACGCATTTATTGCGCGTAAAAATGTTATATATTAGCAGAAGGCAGTTTAATTCCGCTGTACAGATACATAATGACAACAAAAGACATAACCAAACAAAGCATAATAAACACAAATAACAATCACTACACATGAATTAATACGAACGAAAAAACACCAGGTTCAAATAAATAAAATAAATAAAAAAAGGTCTTGCCATATTATCAAAAGATACCCATATAAACCACACATGGTACCTGACAACTAGCCAGAGGCAGCTCCATTGAGAGTTTTATACATTTGGATCACGGCGTGATCATGTATTCATTTATATATTTTTCCAATTTATTTAAAAGCAATGCATTGTTGGCACAAAAACACATACAAAATGTAACATTGATAACAGAGAGGGATGCATGGGTCCTTGACAAGGAGGTGAGAGAATGTAACTTGAAGACCAGATGTTGCAGAAGAAGCTGGAAACATAAACAAAAGTAGAGGACATGACAGAAGCACATATAAACGGGACAGTGGAGGAAGTGCTAAATTAAGGATGGAGGAGTGACGGAAAGGTTTTGTAGGGTTGTCTGTGATGGTAGGGAGAGAGGGAAGCAGGATGATGGAGTAATGTAGAGGGCTAGGAGAGGTTCTTCAGAAAGGAGGAGCGCTTCAAGGTTGCATTTAAATAGTGTTAGAGTTGGAGAAGAACTGAGAGGGAAGCGAAGAGCATTCCAGAGTACTGGAGGGAGAGAGAGGACGGAGCACCTGGGTGTTATGGCTTAGTCTCCCTTGTTCTTCTGGAGCTCCACACAGGGATTCGAGAACGACGTAGGAGAGCAGTATGAGCAAAGGTTGATGTGGGACAGCCTGCGTCGTGGAGGTTCTCCGTATTAATTAACAAACGTACTCCAATTCCTCAGTTGTGTCAGCCACATTGTATCTCAACAAGGGGGCATGAATAGTGGCAAGGAGGTGAGATAGGTAGGGTGGGGCAAGTCCATGTATAGTTTTGAAGATGATGAGAAGAGGTTTATAATTGACTCTTTGTTTTATAGATACCCAGCAAGTCTGGCGATGGGCAGAGGAGGTAGAAGTAAAGCGAGAAAGGTTGAAAAGTGTGCAGACTGCAAAGTTGAGGACTTTGTCTAGAGGTGAAAAAGCATAGTTGGGAAGGCCATAGAGGAGACTAGCATAGTAGTCAGATCTAGAAAGGACTAAGGAGGAGTTTAGCTATTTAGCAGTATTAAAAAGAAGATTGTTCTGATATTGAGGAGGTTGAGTCTGCTATAGTGACAGATTTGTAGATGAAGAGAGAGAAGTTGTGAGATGGGTCAAAGAGGACACCAAGGTTACGAGCGGAAGCAAAGTAAGGAAGATGGTCAGGATAGAAAGGAAGAGACAGTCTGTTTGGCTGGGAAATAGAGAACCTCAGACTTAGTGGAGTTGAGCATGAGCAAGTATTTGAATGCAGAGAGACAGTTTGACATTTTTGACAACCGCTCAACAGATAATGAGGGAAAGGAGAAGTTCTGAGTGTCATAAGCAAAGAGATGATAGGAGAAGCCATAAGAGGATAGCAGTGCGCCAAGAGCTGAAATATGGAGAGTGAAGAGAAGTGGACCAAGGACAGGCCCATGGGGAATTCTAACAGTAAGAGGTGTGAGTGGGGAAGTAAGGCTGTTCCAGAACACTTGAAACTGTCTAGAGGCAAGATATGAAGCAAACCAAGCAAGAGCCTTGCTCTGATGCCAAGGAAAGCTAACATAGAGAGAAGATCAAAGTGGTGGACAGTATTGAAGGCAGCAGAGAGGTTGAGAAGAATAAGAATAGATGAACAGTTTGCATGATGTACGGAAGAGATGAAGTTGCTGACATTGTGGATAGAATGCAGAGGTTGGAAGCCAGTTGAAGAGGGTCCCGGAGTTTGTATCAAGGAACTCAGTGAATCAATTGAATACTACTCGCTCTAGGATTTTGGAATAGTGTGGTGGAAGAGAGACAGGATGTAAGTTAGCAGGAGAGTTAGGATCCAGAAAAGGTAGCTGACTGACAGTAGCTGACTTATAGGATGAGGGAAAAGTAGCATTTTCAAGAGAGGAGTTGAAGAGGGAAGTAAGATGTGGAGCAACACTGGGAGCTATGTACTTCACAATGTCCTGGGGCAGTGGGTCAGTGGTGGCACAGGAAGGGTTAGCCATGAGGAGTAAGGCAAGAATCTATTCAGGGTTGGTGGGGCAAAGGAAGACATAATAGCGGGCAAGGAGGGTTGAAGTGGTGGAGAAAAGTGAGTAGGAGGAGGGGATAGAAGTTAAGTAGCAAGGGTTTTGTGAATGGCAGACATTTTGGAAGCAAAGTAGAAAACACAATAATTTGCAGAAAGAGTGGAGGGGATGCAGGAGGGTTTAGTAGGTGGGAGAATTGAGTTGAGGGATTTTCAGAGGCGAGCGGGGTGACAGGATTGAGACAAAAAGAGAGATCGATGGAAGTCACGTTTGGAAGTGTCAAGCGCAGATGAGTAGTTTTGAAGAGCAGTGTCATAGAGTTGGAGATCTGAAGAGTGTCTTGACCTTACCAAGTGCAAAACTTTTTTCACATTGTTGTCTTCAGGGTGCATATGAGAGGTGTAATCCAGGGCTGTGGAGGGGAGGATTTAGGAGTAAATGTGGAAATAATGTAGTGAGAGGAGAATGGAGCATAGAGATCAGTGTTAGTTAGTGATGGCTTCTTCTGTCGATGGGAAGGTTAGTTCTGCATAGGAGGAGAGAAAGCGGTCTAAGTCAGAGAGGTAGTCGTGGAGTTTGGAGGAGGGAAACTATAAGATGGAGAGAGTGAGGATGAAGCAGGAGTGGAGATTGAGGCAAAGACGATAGAGTGATCAGAGGGAGAAGGAGCGATGGAGATATTAGAGACGGAGAGTTGAGAGGAGGTGAAAATAAGGTTGAGTGAGTTTCCATTTGAGTGGGTGGGCAGAGAGTAGATTGAAGAGAGTGAGTGGTTAAGGAAAAGACAGTTAAAGTCACTAAATAGAGCATCAGAGACAATGGCAATGAGATGGTGAACTTGAGGGAGAGAGTCAATTACTTGGGAGATGTGGTCAAAGAATTCACCTACTGCACAATGTGGGCGATAGAGAGAAAAAATGTATGCCGTAGGAGGCAGTGATTGTAATATGATATGCTGTGGCATTTATAACGCGACTGTAGACAAGTGTTGCTATGCGCGACAAGACAAGGAGGGGGAAACAAAGCAAGGACAAAATAACGATCTTACTAGGCCTTGTGTCATTCAGATTGTGCAAGTGCAGGGAAGAGGGAAGGGTACAAGTACCAGGGGGAGGCGAAGGGGGAAGTGCAGTTAACTCACAAGTGCAGCCAGTGGGTGACTTATAAGTGCAGAGAGAAAGGACTGTAGGGTTGCAGATACAGACCCTTAAGTGCTGGGGTGCCCGGAGGCAGTGCAAGGGCAACTGGACATGCAGGAGCCTGGGCCCGAGTTCTGTGGGGGACCAGCACGCAGAGCAGTCAGGTGCACCAGCAGGGGAGAGGAAGGGAGAAAGTGGAAGCGAAAAGGAAGGTCTTTAGTTACTTTCAGAACCGGATGTGGTTCTGCTCAAGTTTGAGAGAAGCAGGAAGGCTGTTCCAGAGGGAGGCCCCAGCCGAGGAGATAGACCTGCTCCTAACTCTCAGCTTAGAGAAGAGTCTGACCCTCGGAGAGTTGGAGGTGGATGAGCGGAGAGCTCGAGAAGGAAGATGTTTTGGAAGAGAACATTAGTAGTAGAGCGGTCCCAGGCCCCAGAAAGCCTTGTAGACGATGCAGAGACTCTTGAACTTGATCCTGGCAGCCATGTGGAGCCAGTGAAGAGATTTCATAGCTGGAGAGATACGATCCCTGAGCTTGAGGCCAAGGACAAGACTCTCAGTTCTATTCTGGATATGGTCTAAAGGTCGAAGAGAAGAGGCAGGAATATTTAGAAAGAGACTGTTTCAATAGTCCAGCCTAGAGAGGATCAGTCCTCTGGAGACCGTGAGCTTCTGGGGGCAGTGGGAAAAGGAAAAATACCTCTGAGGGGCATGGTAGTGGAGATAGAAAGAGGGAGAATTGAAGGGACATAGGGCAGTAGGAGAGATAGGAAGATTGGAAAATGAAACCAGTCCTACACCACCACCGCTGCTAGTGGGGGTGGAGAGAGTGGGTGAAGGTGTAGGCAGGCGAATGAAAGGCAGCAACAGTTGCAGGATCAGAGGGAGAGATCCAGGTTTCGGCAAGGGTAATGAGGACAAGAGAAGGAGAATGATAAAGGAAGAAATCAGAGGTAAAAGAGGGCTTGTTACAGGAAGACTGCATTCCAAAAGAACAATAGAAATAGATAGATTTGGTCTTCCATGGAGAGCCAGCCCAGAGAGATGGGCTTGAGTAACGTGATCGTATTTCTTCATCTGGAAGATGAGACGTGTGCTCCTATTTTAGACAGCTTGAAATGTGTCCAGATATTTGTTTAATTATGCCTATATATAAAGGCCTAGCCAGTTCTTGCACCAGAAATGCACAATGGTAGGCCAATAGCCCTTCTGAACCTAGACTCAAAAATATGCCCAACAAGGCTGAACGCCCCCTCAATCTGGTTGAACTACCCTAGACTTGGGGCCTCATTACGACCCAGGCGCTAAGTGGTTAACGGCACCGTAAAAAGGCTGCAGCGCCATTAACCACTTAGCGCCTTATTACGAGGTCCCTTTGCGGGACCCGACCTGAACGGCTGGTCTGGACCAGCCGTTAAAGTAGGGACCCGCAAAGGGACCTCACAGGCAATTACGGTACCGCAATTTGTGGTACCGTAATTGCCACCTTCCCCATTCCCATTGAGCCCTATGGGAATAGGGAGGGCCATGGTGAAATGGGGAAATACAGCCCTGCCAACCTTGGAATGGGGCGGTATTTCCCCTTTTCACCATGGCGGACTGGTTACAACACCGGCACCAACCATGGTGCTAATAGCGCCATGGTTTAGTGCCGGTGTTGTAATGAGGGCGGTCTTTAAACCCATGATAATTTAACTGTTCTTTCTGGTAGGTTGTAGTTATGTAATGCAATATCTGAGAAAACTCCCAGGGGCAGGGGGTGGGGGGCGAGGGGATAGATGGTATGGGGCATAGGGGGTGGGGAATGATGCTTTGTTAAAGATATTGTTTTATTATGTTGATGGTTGCCGGCACAGTCCGGAAGCTGTTAAGAGCATTGCAAAACATAATAAAATCTTACCTTTAATAAAAATAATTACAATGGTTTTCACCAAACAAGTAGCTACAACTGATGGTATTAAATAGGTAATAATAGGCAGATTTTACAACTGCATCAACTTGAGGAGTGAAGGACGACTGGCTCTCTAATTTGACCCTCAGATTCCTGATCGATTGTATAGTAGCAGGCGGAGGGTCACAATAGACATGCCTCTATAAAGGCAATGAATCCTGAGGGGTGCAACCCAGGAGCAAGATTTCTGTCATATCAACATTTAGGCATATGGCAATGTTCTGAATCCATCACTGCACTTCTCCCAGGCAACCATACGCCCCAGAGCATCCCTAGACCCAGAATGGAGATTAATCAGAATCTGGGTGCCGTCAGAATAAGGTGACACTGGAGACCAAAGCTTCCCACCACTTGGGCTAGGGAATACATCTAAATATTAAATGAGAGTAGAGAAAAAGAGCGAGGAGCTCTACAGAACTCCCGAATATGTTGGGCAACTAGGTGATATGACGTTTCCCAGCTACACACTCTCTGACTCTTCTCTCTCAAGAGTCGGATAATCCAAGGAGAAGCTGGCCCTTGATCCACATAAAATGCTCTAGGTATCAAATTAGGATGCCAGGGTCTATGGTGTCAGACACTGCTAACAAATTTAATAAAATCAAGGCAGGTGGCATCCCACTATCCCTCAGGTCTAGCAGCTTTTTCCATATCTGCAGCGTCATACTTCAAGTGCACCGGAAAGTATAGCCAGACTAACAATCAGCAAGCAATTGATCCTTTCCAGAAGGCTAAAGAGTTGTGCTGCTACCTCCCAGTCCAAGATTTTACTTATGAAGAGGAGGTTTGAGATTGGCCTAAAGTTGTCAGGGATCAAAGAATCCAACCTGTCTTTTTTAAAAGAGGTGAAACTACCACCTCTTTTGCAGAACTTGGTACTATCTCTCTGGGAGAAGACATTAATAATAATTCTTGAGGCTCAATCTGCACACGAGAAGACACGTAGTGAACAGGAAAACAAGTTTTTCAATCTGCTAAAGAGCCCTTACATCAGCAACATTTGGGAAACAAAATGACAAAAAGCAATACATTATCAAAAATTGCACTTCCGTGAAGTTATTTCGTGTTGCTGGGATTTATGTTAGAGGGATGTATACCATGCTCCACTGTTCTTTGCACGGTCTCGAGGGGGAGTGGGCTAGGTTAGTGGGAGAGAGAGTAAAAATGCACACTAGCCTTTATTGTTAGGGCATTTAGTGAGCGCAGACCTAGCTTTGTGAAGTAACAGAGCGAGCGCTTTACAATCATAGGGGGAAAAACATGGTGAGGGAAACAGAGAAATTGGGGACCAGGGAGCTAACAAGGGTTAGGGGGGTCAGTTTGGGAGCAAGGGATCTACAAGCAATCAGGGGAGGAAACGGTGGGGAGCAGATAACCCAGTCTCAGGTTGTGTGGGGAGTGAAGGGTGTGTGCACCTCTGTGTTGAGCTCCTTCCAGAACTGTAGAATTGAGAGGGTGAGTCTGACGTTGATGAAAAGGTAGTTCCAGAGTCTTGGGGATTAGTGTAGGCAGAGAAAGACGGTTCTTTCCTTCCTGCACCAGCATAGTTCAAGTCTGCACATGTCCTTACTTTTGGTGGATTGTACACCTATGGAGATGCTGAGTGTCTCCATGAGGTATCTTGGGGACTTCAGCATGACAGCCTTATAGAGTCCTTTAAGGAGACATGATGCAGCATGCAGGACACATCTCAGGGTTGCCCGGGTAGTCTCTGGAAAGGCCTTCCAAAAGGGCATTGCCACCATCCATATGGGAGAGGACCGATGCTTGGCCAGCACATCTAAAGTTGTTTTCTAGGTTGAAGGGCTTGATTTCCCACAGGGGGAACGTTGATACCAAGCCGTTTGTCTCTTTCTTGCTATGTGCTGTTTGAAGGTAATGTGTCCGCTTGTCAAACCCAAGGGGCTTTTTGCAGATGGCCAGTTTTGGTGTGAAGCTCTCGAGGTTCATAGCAGAGAGCCAGGTCTGGATATCAGAGTGTTCGCTGTTGTTGGTCAGTAGTAGGAATTCAGTCTTGGAGGGGTTGAACTTCAGGTAGGCACTGGACATCCACGACTGGCGCTTTGTGGGGCAAGCCTTGAGTCTGTGGATGTATTCGATGAAGGATATTGTGACGAATCACAGGATTTTGTCACTTCTCCCCAAAGGGGAGCCTTTCCTTAGGCTAAGAAGGTGAGCCCGCTATGTGACACCCTCCCTAGGGGTAGAGGCCAGCAGGACTTTACGTGGAGAAACTCTCCCTTTGGGGACAAGGACTCCTGAGGAACTCCCTAAACCCAAGATCATCATACCCTCTTTTTTCAAGATCTTGTGAAGGAAGACATGACGAACAAGCCCAAGTTTGTTATTTGCAACAAAGTACTCCTTTAAGATCTAGAAAATTTGAGCCATAATCAGTGTATAATTGAAAGAGAAACAGGACATATGCAGTGCTCAGCGGAGGATGTAGTAAAACTGAGAGGTGGTGCTCTGTCAGTGAGAGAGGAGGACCACAAAGTTCAAATTGGCTGGTGCTGGAAGCGCTGCGTCCATCACGGAGACGAGATCCTGTCAAGACGCTCTGCTTTGGGGAAGGGAAGCCATGCTGCAGACTGAAGTGGGAATTGTGTGTGCAAAGAAACTGAGAAAACAGAAGCAGGTTAGCATCGCACTTCGTTGGAAACAGAGAGAGAACGAGAATGATAAAGGAGGTCCATACTGAAAGACGTCCTGGCCCCGAGGGAGAGGGTGTTGGCGTGGCTGCAGGAGAGACGTGGTGGATCCTTTGGTCCATGAACTGCACCGAGACCACAGAAGCAAAGCGGACCAAGAATGAAGCGAAGGAGGGTGCAGCCGAGCAGTGAGCTGGTCAGTAACCGGCAAGAGTGGCCATCCCGACAGGCTGAGAAAGAATCCCCCGTCCTCACAGGAACCCAGTGACATTATGCCGACAAACCAGAGGTGAAGGGAGAATGGGAGACCCGGGAGGTGAACGAGGAAGAATAATAAGCATTACTGGGACACGCATACTCGTCTCAGTACACCAGAAGCTTTGGAGATATGCTGAGGAAGGATTGCTCAGGGGCAACGTGTTTGTCTTGGAAGCAAGACAACACGGCGCAACACAGGTTTGAATCCCAATCCTGTGCTTAGAAATCACTTGTTGGTATTAAGCGTGTTATAAAAGAACAATTATAAATATATAAATACCAAGAGAATAATGAGCATTACTGGGATACGCATACTCATCCTAGTACACAAGAAGATTTAAAGATGCAGAGTGAGGCTGGTGTGTGGCCAATGTGCAACGGAGGAAGGTAAACTCTCCAGAGCTCCAATGGCCGCCCATCTTGATCCTGTATTAATCCTGGCAGCATAGCAGCAACTCTGACGCCACTAGGTGCAACAGACATCGGAACACCAGGGGTGCCGGCCGCCGGCTGATAAGGGCCTGAAATCGGTCCCAGGTCCTTAATACTTTCGGGAATCCCTTGGGGGAAGACAACACATGGATGGCTCCAAGATGGCCACCGCCTGGCTAGAAGGGTGAAGAACCACAAGGCAAGGCTGGGGACACCATACAATTCGTCAGCGCGACTGCAACGGACTGGAGGAGTTAATATCACAACTCGCCCGAGGGTGGAACCTCTCAGTACCAGTTGGCAGAGGCCCTGCATATACAGCAGTCCATGATGAATTCCGGGCCACCAGTGACTCCGATAACATGAGGTCCCTGGGTCAGCGGAGCACAGAAGGCAGAAACCCCTGCGGGGCCGACGCAGCCGATCCCAAGCTACTGGTGGTTAGAGAGCACAGTGCAACACACAGGAGCTGGCTGGCCCAATACAGAGCAGCACTTCTCCCACACTAGGCACGGAATGGGCTGGAGCAAGGGGCGACCCGCAACAGCAAGGACTGGAACCTGCACAACCTGAAGGGCCAAGGCAGTGGGTCCCGGGCTGTGAACCTACTCCACGGGAGGTAATCAACTAACAGAAGTGAGCAGGGAGCCCACTATAACAACGCTAATCAGCATGCCCACCCAAAAGATCCCGAAAGACTCAACGGGAGTGGGGGGGCACCACCATCTGTCCCCTGAAACTGAGGGAAGGTGGCTAGGAGGTGCCAGAACCATCACCCCACGTTAACCTGTGGGCACAACAGCTTGCATCACCATACGCCACATAGGAAGTTGGAGCAAACAAACACCAACCTCAGAGGGCCCATTCAGCCTGAAGAGGCACCACATGCATTAGACTCCTTCCAATGATCTCAGGGCGGTTTGAGCCCGGAGACCACTTTATCCGGGGTGGCGGTTGCGGGCCACCAGACTGGGACACATACAGATGTGCCTGCTCTGGAGACCCCGGGGGTGCAACAAAGTGCCCAGGTCATACCTGCAAAAGAATAGCACACAGGAAGGCATGATACCCCCCAGCAGATTCTGGGGGCATGCTGAGAGCAATGACAGAGCTCAACCACTACTACAGATGTCCACCTCGAAGTCTGCCCACTGCAACTCGCACTCTCTCCTGCCTACTACACTGCAAAAGCCTACAAGCAAACAACATAACACGGTGGGAGCAAAAGGACGCCAACCAAAAATGGATAAATACACAACCTCATCGACACATCCACAAAGCACCATAAGCACAGGATGCGTTAATGCCGGAGATAAAAACTCGCAGACGTTCTATTGGCAGTGCAAAACTCACGCTCTGCCCTGGAACTGAAGATTGGGAGCATTGGTGAAGAACTTAATGTCATACGGGCAGACATGCACAAAACATCAGAGAAACAGAAAGAGATGGACGGTAGAATCACAACCACTGAGAAGGAAATGCGCACACTTAAGAAACAGGTCTCTGCCCAGTGACAGGTTGCCAAAACCCTAGAGGTACGGGTGGAGTACACTGGAGGCTGCTCAAGAAGAAATAATCTACAAATAGTTGGTCTGCTGGCGTATGAGGAAGGAGACTCAATGGAACGATTCATGGAGGCCTGGTTAAGGGACAAGCTGGGATCCAAAGGCCTCTCTCAGTGCTTTGCAGTCAAACGGAATCACAGAGTCCCTGTACGGAGGACCCTACCCAGGGCCAGGCCCAGATCAGTGATAGCATAAATCTACAATTATAGGGACAGCAACACAATCCTTGAGATATCCAGATGTCAGGGTCCAATATGAATGGCCAGCGGCTCCGTCCTGATCTTTCCGAACTACACAAAGCAGGTGCAGCAACAAAGACAAAACTTCAAATAATTGAAACAAACCCTGTGAAAGAATGACATAAATTACATGCTGCTGTTCCAGTGTGAGAAACCAAAGGGTGTCTCGCCTGCTAGTCCTCGGGGATCTCTCTCTCAGGTGGCTGGGGCACAGCCATCGCCTTTGGATCCCGACCCTGGGGGATGGACCAGTGTGGGAGGATCACCTGGTGAGTGGTCTTCGGGGACAGGGGCTGACGGTAGTCAGATGCGCTATTCCTCCCTTTCCCGTGCCCATGATCACTCCTATTTCATAGGATTCTCTGGTGTCCCAACTCTCCCTCCCCTTTCCACACAAACACTGGGCCAAGGAAGAGGGCGACAGAGTAATAATGCTAACTCTAACACATCACATTAGACATGACCCGCTAATTAGGCCAGGCAAAGTCAGGCACTTGACTCAAGTGCATACATCTGATTCAAATGAGCTCTCCTCACACCGAGAAAAGGCAGAACAGAGACACACACTCTGAGCAAGGTGGAACACAAGTAATAGCAGAACTTCCGATGCAAAGGGGCACCTACTGGAGCAGAACAACGGACCGAGGGACGAGAGCCACGAGTGGAGAACCCGAGGATTTCCCTGTAGGATGCCATTGCCTCCAAAAGGCCACAAAAGACATGTGGAGAAGGCTGAATCCCAAACAAGAAGGCTGCATTGTGTTTCAAGGACACCAGTGACCCTCCCGGGTCAAAGGCAAAATTGTAGCAGTGAGGCCAAGCCTGTGGTATTAACCTTGACTCGAAAATTGAAAGACTGTAAAAAAATGAAAGAAACGCACACAGCCGGTGAGTTGGCAAGCGTGAGAGACCGGTGTGTGCTAAAGAAACATTGAAGTGCAAACATAATATTGCACAATTGAAGACTACATGCATGTGGATGAGATATGAAGAAAGGCAGACCTGCGAATGAACCTTGAAGTAACGATAGCTGCAAAGTCAGTGATTCTAAGTAACGAAGTGGTCCGGCAAAAGGAAGTAGCCCACTCGAAAGTCTCTGTGAAAGGTGAAATGTGTATAGCGATAAAATGAATGAACTGTAAAGGCGATGTGATTGAACTGACCCCGAGAAAAGGGGAGAGAAAAAGGTGAACGTTGCATTTTGGTGCATAATACAGTAAACTACCCAGACCAAGAGGCATTGGGCCAAATAACATAGAAGTGTGAGTTGAAAGCTGGAAAGTCAAAGTGGTCCTGCGGTGGGTCTTATAGAAAAAGGCCACACACATTTGAAAGTCTTTGACAACAGGAAAACGGTCTGAGCTTGACCGGGGGAGACTGAAGGTGTAATAAGCTTAGGGAACAGAACCCCTGCAAGTGTTTTGTTTTGCTGAGAAAGGTCTGAGCCCGACTGAGGGAGATCGCTGTGAACCTTTGCTGTGAAAGGTCTGCCCGAATGAGGGGGACCGATGGGAACTTTTGCTTTACAAGGTCTGAGCCCGACTTGGGGGACAGACGTAAACTTTTTGTTGAACTGTGTTTTGGAAAAGAGGTCTGAGCCCGACAGAGGGGGCGGATGTGAAGTTTTGGTGAACTGTGTTTTGGAAATTGGAAAATAAGACTTTGGCGTGGAAGGCCTGGCGAACCTCAATCCACGTCTTAAACTGTCTTTGTGTTAAAGAGCCTGAGCAAGAGTGTGTCATCTTGCATACAGGGGCAGCCTTATTCCATGCTGTCTATCGTGGGCAGCAGAGCGCACTCAGCCACATTTATTCTTTATATTTGAACACTGACTTTCCTTTGCATACATTTGATCCTTTTCACATTTTTTGTACAAGGTATAGGGCAGGTATTAGGTTGTTGCTAGTATAGACCATTTTAAATTGACAGACTCAACCAGGACTGTTTTATTTATTGTTTGATGGTCGAGAGTACCCCCATCTTAGTTATAGGGCTAAGTAGGAGTTTCTCCAAACCCATTGAAACTTCAGCAAAGGTTTTACAAACTGTACCGTTTGTGTCAGTGTCATACTTGTGATACCATGCCTCCCTTACACCAGTCAGATTGAAGATTATCCACTGTGATAAGTATGGGTTCTGCAGGACACCAGATGAGGCATGGGAATGGCTGAAAACATAAGGGGAAGGGGAGTTTGGTCCATTAAACCATCCGGAGAACGAAGAAGGCGAAAACACCCGGAACATCAGTACCCAGAAATTGTTCAGCCCCAAGATCAGCTGAACGTGTGGCAGACAACCCTTAGGGCAGAAGAGTCGCTGTGTCGGAGGACGGTACCTTGCAGTTGGTGAGGGAAGAGAGAGGAGAGGGTACACAGCCTGACACATTGGTGGATGAACCAGACTATGGGGATGAAGCACTAGGCCCCCTATCCCGGGTGTCTCCCCAGATCCCTGAGGAGCCACATGCACTGACAAATGAAGGACTGAACGAGACTTTACAATGAGGGACACGGCCAGCGGTGGAGAGTCCTGAGGGCAACTATGAAAGAATTGTCTAAAGGTGAACCCCCCTCCTTCTACTGCGACACACTCTATGGAAGGAGGGGAGGATACCAGACCCAGATGCAAGATGACTGTGACCCCTCGCCTGAAGAGGCGCAAACAGTTGTCGGGCACCCAAATTGTTGGTATTAAACACAGAGTATCTCTGATTTTGGAGGGTAAACATTGGAAGGTTCCTCAGAGCACACTGCAGAAGAAGGGTGTGCTCCCAAATCTTCAACATGGTTGGTTGAGTTGTAAATTGGGGAGTTTACAGGGGAGTGAGATGGAGAAAAGTGAGAGAGGAGTGGTATGGTTCTAGCTGGGTTGAGAATGCTAAGTGCACACTTGGTCATGACCTTGATGGGGAATGTGAGCGGGGACCAAGGAGCCAACACACCTACAAATAAATGGGGATTCTCATGATATTAACATGGAACGTACGGGGGATGGGTCGGGCTGCCAAGAGGAGGGAAATACTGGGATCCCTGAAGAGATGTGGGATATACATAGCATTTTTACAAGAAACGCACTTGAACGCCACAGAACTTTAAAATGTCAAGGCTAGTTGGGGAGGGGAAGTACACGGCACATAATTCTCTTAATACTCTGGAGGGGTACTGACATGGATAGACAGGGTTTCCTTTCCAGGTTACCAAAGCCATACAAGATGGGGAAGGAAGAACGCAAACCCTACCGGGCACCCTGGCAGGGAGGGAATTGTGCTTCGTGAACACATATGCCCCTAACATCGACAACAACAAATACTTTCCTGGAGTAGTACAAATGACAGGTGGGCATAGATATAGGGAGGTGGTATGGGTGAGGTGACTAACTGCCCACTTAACCCTCTCCTGGACAGCCACTGGCATCAAGGACACTCTACTGAAGCATATCAGACCCGGACCTAATTCAGCTATGGCACAAACAGAGGGGGGAAGAGAGAGGGTGCTCCTTCTATTCATACCCACATAACACACACTCTCACATAGACTATATCTTCATAGGCAGGGACCAGTTTCACTGCTTCACAATTTCTCAGATCTATTCCGAGGAAGGGGGCCTGATAACTGCACAGAAATGTATAAACAAGACCACAGGACCCAGAAACTTTGTTCTCCCAAGTTAAGTATTCCAGGAAGAGAAAGGATTGATGAGGGATTACTCAAGCCCAGTAAAATGGGAACGCAAGAGAAAGAAAAGGAAGTGTGAGACAGGCATGGTATCAAGAGAGACACAGATTCAAAAGTGTTTGTTTCCAAACCTTTATTTACTAGGGTTCCTGAGTTGGTGTAATGCTTGACTGGCCCTAACTCTAAAGGGATGGTTCCCTTAACTGATGTCTCTAGAGGCCATCAATGGGCCTCATTACTAGTGTGCCGGTCTTGTAACAACGGTGCTGGTAAGGCTACCGGCACCGTTGTTACTGGACCGGCACACTACAAGTCTGCGAGCGGGAGCCATCCCGACCGCCAGGTCAGACCTGGCGGCCGGGACAGCACCCGCCCGCAGACATTTCTGGAAGCACCATCACCATTATTAACAGTGCTGGTGCTTCCATCATCCCCATCCCCATTGAGTCCTATGGCACTCAAATGGGAATGGGGATTAGGATTTTCCCGGCACCTGACTTCACGGCTGTAATGCCCTGGTGTTTCCGTGAAGCCAGGCGCTGGGAAAATGTACAAGTCCGGCAGCAGCCTGTAATGAGGCCCAATGTCTAATTGTCCAAAATAAAGGTCTGTCTGTGTAAACCTATGCTGGCCCTCACGCTTTACAAAAATGTGATAGTAAGTCTTTAACATGAGATAGTGCTCCTCCATGATCCAGAACTCCTAAAATTGCAAATGTGCCCCCATTTGCCCCTCCCCCCATAGTTGCCTAGTGAGACTAGACAAGACCACCAAACCAGAGGAAAGCTTGATGTCCCGAAACATTTTGAGAACATCACCTCAGGAAGCCCTGAGAGATGCTCTCTTCGCCGCTAGCCGGGAGACTGAAAGTGAAAGTGGATCCCGAGGCGGCGACCGGCTGTGCCACTGAACTAGAAGAGAGACGCGGTATGAATTGCTCGCCCATCCAGTGAGGGGGCCCAGGATTACGTTTCCAACATCAATGAAATAATGGGAGCAAGTGGCTCAGTGCAGCGGCATTGGCCGATGGACCCAGCACCGCGAGACATTGCATTTACAAAGGGGCCCACATCACCTAACAGGCCTGCGCTAAAACAGCGCTGTCGTGTGGCACGAGACCCCGGTGCCGGCTGATAACGAACGTGGATGCCCATGAAGCGTGGACAAACGTGGGCGGACCCGCAGACCGTGGATGCAGGAGCAACCACTTACCGACAGTGAACGGTGTGCCCACATTGAGAGACCAGTTTGTCCAGAGGTAATACCATATTGAAGAGCTAACTTGTGGATATGCAGTACCTACCCTTCTCCAACGATCTGTGGTGCGATGAGCGGCACGGTCGACCTGTGTCTCCTATGATGGCCCCTGGCTTCACACTCCTGACCTGCACCTGCCCCCTTGCTGATAGACTAATTACCCACTCTGTGAATTACCACATAGAAGCTACGGGTTACGGTGGTTCCCTGTGATTTTGCCTTTTGCTCAGAAGTACCCCCCGAAGTGATACTAAACTGGAGCACGGGAGACAGGGTGGAATGCAGAGCCCCAGGAGGATATACATAATAAGCAAAAATAACTGGGATTGGCCTGCAGGGTGTGGGTCCCCTTCCAAGGGGGCGTGTGCCCGCCTTGCTAGCCTAGAAGACCTGCCGCGGTGCGTGAGACGAGAGAAGCCGGATATCTGACAGGAAACTTACCTTCCAGACCTTCAACACACTAGAGAGTGTGAACCTACGCAGGGGCCGGAGACTGGGTTGAGACCCGCTGCCAGACGTCTGGTCCAGGAGGAGACCCCCGTACTGAAACGTGCTTAGGTGCTCAGTGACATGGAGCCCTAGAAGTCTGGAGAGAACTCTAGACCTGATCCCCGGGGTGGCAGCGAAGGAGGAGGGGGGGCCCCCGGACCATGTGGAGGCACATGTTGGAATTCCCGCCCATGACAGGAGAATGATACAAGTGTGTGGCCCCCGACCTGAGGCGGGTGCCTGCCCACCTTGGAAATATTGAAGTAGATGCAGAGACTCTGAGATAATTGACTTTGTGGTTTCCTGGAGTAAGGTCACTTGCTTAAACACCAGCATACCGCAGCACGCCCTGGAAGGTCTTGTACGCCTCTTGGGACCATAACAGAAGTTCCCCTTTGGCGGCTACAACTAAGAATGCCTGACAGCCCCGGAGACTTGCAATCACGTACAAAAGAAAGAAGAGGGACTCCGAGAGACCGGGGTGCTGTAAAGAGGGCTTTGCGAGACGCAGTAGTGCATGAATCCGAGAGACCGGGGTGCTGTAAAGTGGGCTTTGCGAGACGCAGTAGTGCATGAAGCCCAGAAACAGGTCAGCAGGCTTCGCATACCTGGGCAAGAGGGACAGCATTAACACTGATAAAGAAAGGCTGATGGCAGCAGGAGGTGAGGACTTGATGGCAACCAAGGGGGAGGTTGCTTCGTTGCTAGAGGAAATTAGAGGCATGTGAGCTGACATTGGTGGAAAAGTAGACAAGATTAATGTCAGACTAGACATGATGGAAGAGAGGCTGCAAGAGGTAGAACACAACTAGTCCTCGCTCAACGCCATGGAAACCCAAATAGACGTTAGGCTGGGTAAATAGAGTGAAGGGAAGCAGAAATGGTCTTAAAGATGGACGATTTTGAAAATTGTGAGAGGAGGAATAACCTCTGGTTCTTCAGGATTCCGGAGAGAGAGGTAGAGAGAGAAGGGGACCTCAAGAGAGCAGTCCAGGAGATTGTGAAACTCCTCTTTGACAATTATTCGATTGATGTCACGAAGATTGAAAGAGTCCACAGAGCTGGCGGCCCGTCCGGAGGCCAGAGGTCAGTCCTGGTGTGTTTCCAAAACTATCCTGACAGACTCAAGATCATAGACAGGGCCAAAGCAAAAGGATCAGTAACGATGGGCACAGCGAGAATCTCCATATTCCATGACTTGTCCTCCCTCACCTTCGCAGAGAGACACCTGTGCTTGCCCCTAACAAAATGGTTGATTAGAAAAGGAGTGTGCTATAGATGGGGATTTCCTTTCTCATTCTCCTATGAACTGGAAGGGCAGAAATACAAGCTCGTAACAGAAGAAAAGATTAATAGAACCACAAGGGAGTTACTCGACGAAGAAAACCACACCCCGAAGCCCAAAAGAAAGTTTGGGGAGACAGAGGAAGGCGAGTTAAGGGCCCAAAGAGGAGAAGGATCCCTGGCTCCAGCAAATGTATTAAACTCAATTCCTCCCCATCAGGCACATCTTGAATTAATTCTACAAACTGATAATGAGATGATGCAGGGAGACGCTCGCACATATGAACACCTTGATGAGGGTACCGGTAACAAGTTAAAAACCCGCCAGTACACTGCAGGGACATAAAGTGCTGAGAGACCCTTAACAAGGTCTAGTAGACTGCCAAAAAGTTTAACAATGTTGAAAAATGTTAGAATTGTTAGACACATGTGGTGTCTAGTTGAATGGGGGAATGGGTGGCACCTGATAATGAGGCACAAGGATCAGGAGTCACAGTTTTGGACCTCGCTGGTGGCTCGGACTCACCTAGTGATAGTAACTGGGATGGACCGAGCACCCTCGGAGAGGGACGGGATGGAAAGGGAGGGGGAGAAGCGACAAGGGATGGGCGGGGGGAGGGATGGAGGGTAGAGGGTAGGAGATCTGGGGAACATCGATTAAGTGAAATGGCTCGAGAAATGTCCACTACCATAGCTGAGCTTGAGGGGCTCGTCTGGAACATGAAGAAATGCTGTGATCATAAATTTTACATACGGCTGCAGGAAATCAGCGGGGTGACAATCTCTGAGTATGTACGTTGAACTTTAAGGGTCTAAACTCTCCTACCAAGAGGTCTCTAGTCGCCAGAGAATTCAAAAGATCAGAGATCGATGTTCTATTTATGCAGGAAACAAAATAACAGAAGGGTGATGAACGTAAAATCCCCTGTGGCCTTATAGGTGATGCATATTGGGGATAGGCAATACTCAGGAAGGCGGGGGTTGGTATCCTGCTACGAAAAGGTATCCGGATGGAGGTCACGAAGAGGTGGACAGAAACAGAGGGGAGGGCTTTGCTGATATCGGGCCTAATCCAGAACATAAAAAAGTTACCTTTAAAACAATTTATGCTCCAAATCATGTTCAGAAAAGATTCCTATAGAAAAAATAATGGGAGAACCCCAGGGACACCTTGTACTTGGAGGGGACTTTAATATATGGATGGATGTAACCCTGGATAGACAGGCTAGATGTGAAACAAATCGTGAACCTCAGGGTCAAGGGGAAGCAGAGCTCAACACGACCATGGGGCTCTATCATCTGAAGGACATTTGGAGGTACCTACAACCGCAGGAAAGGGGATTCATTTTTTATTCCGCTCCACATGGTACTCATATGAGAATTGATTATTTGTATGTATCAAGGGATTTGTGGGAAGTGATGGGTAATTCTGGAATTCATCCAATTTCGTGATCAGACCCCGATATGGTTTCAGCTGACATACAATTGGGAGGGACTATGCCCCCAAAATTCTAAGTGAAGGTGTAATGAAACACTGTGGAATGACCATGAAACAATTTTTTGCCATTAATTACACAGGGGAGATGAAGAAGGACGTAATATGATATGCGGCCAAGCCACATGGAGTGTATCCTCATCAGGGAAGGGGCCCGTAGAAAAGAGAACGTGCTCTCATTGAAAAAATGGTTAAGGGGTAAAATAGAGGTGATTGAGAGGCTTGCTCAGTCCTCCCCCATAGAAAGGCAAGACCGTCTTATGGAAGCTAGGGGTCTGAGAGTGGAGAGAGGAGCTGAAACTGTTAGAGGAGGGGAAGATAGTCCGAAACTTACAGTTCCTCAAACAGAAATGTTATGAGAAAGGAGACAAAGCTGACACCCTTCTGGCAGCACGATTTCGAAGACAGTAGGCCGAGAGATGGGTTACTGAGATGGAGGGAACAGATGGTAATAGCACAGGTACAGCGGAGGAGATCCTGGAAGCATTTGCTTCATTTTACGAGACTCTACATAGCAGTGATGCAAAGGCTCCCGTAAGAGCCACTGAAAAATATCTGGTGGACTCTCACCTCCCTTCCCTACTGGAATCAGAAGTTGCGGTCTTAGAAGCCCCGATCACAGGGAAGGAAATACAGAAAGCGATCAGGCGCCTCAAACTGGGGAAAGTGTCTGGTGAAGACGGCTTCAGCCCAGGCTTCTTTAAGACGTTTGTAGCGGCCCTGCTCCCCTACCTAATACTACTCTTCAATGACATCATGGAGACAGGGAGAGCTCCTGACACCTTTGCCCAAGCCCTCATTACAGTGATACCTAAGGAAGGCAGAGACCCTAGATGTTGTGCTTCCTATCATCCGATATCGCTCCTCAACATTGATGTGAAAATCCATGCCAGATTTATCGCAGCTAGACTGGAGGGTCATCTACCGAAATTAGTGCACCCTGATAAAGTGGGTTTTGTCATGGGACGTTAGGGGGCGGACACCATGAGGAAAACACTCCACCTGATCAACAAAGCTCAGTGGATGCAGGGGGATCCCAGCCTTCTCCAGAAAGACGTGGAGAAGGAGTTTGATAGGGTGATGTGGGACTTTCTATATGGGGTCCTGTCAAAGATAGGGCTAGGCCAAAGACTTCTCTTGGGTATCAGGGCGATGTATTCCTCCCCGAAGGCCTGTGCTGCTGTTAATGGGGGATATTCACGATGGCTCACCCTGGGGAGAGGGACGAGACAGGGTTGCCCGCTGTCCTCATTACTCTTTGTTCTCTCATTGGAGCTACTTGCTCAGAGATTGAGACAAGATAGGGGAGTAGAGGGGATCACAATGGGGGGAAGATATATAAATTGGGACTCTATGCAGATGACATGCTACTCCACGTGATGAACCCGCTAATGTCAATTATGGCGGCGATTGAGGTGATTGAAGCATATGGTCGGTTGGTAGGGTTCAAGATAAACACAGGATAATGTAATGGATATGTACATGTAACTTTTCTCTTGTATGTTTTATTCTCAAAATGATAAATAAAATGATTTTTAAAAAAGATAAACACAGGCAAGTCGGTCCTCTTCCCATTGGATAAAAGCAGGGATGGGGAAACGGGGCAGTTCGCACCCATGGGCATGAAGATTAGTCTGGGAACACTGTGCTACTTGGGCATTAATGTCACTAGAGAACTCAAAGAGCTATATGAGGCAAATCCCCTCCCATGACTGTCATAGAAAAAGACCTCGAGAGGGAGAATCAACTCACACTTTCCTGGATGGGTTGGCTTAATGCAAATGAATGGTGATTCTCCCCAATATCCTGTACCTGTTTCAGATGCTCCCCATACAGATGCCGGACGACTATTTTGGGAAAACTAGAGGCTCCCTCTCACGCTTCCTATGGCAGGGCAAGAAACCCAGGGTCCCTGATGTGTTGCTGAATCTCACTAGGGACAGCAGAGGGGTGGGGCTCCCAGACATATGTGCATACTATAAAGCCACTAAGCTCAGGGTCTTAATTCTGCATCTCAGACAACGGGAAGACTTGCAATGGGTTGGTCTTGATAATCACCACTTGCACCTCGCAATGGTAGGCAAATGGTTATGGGTTCCCAGGTCAAAGTTACTTCAGAGAATACAGGAACTCCCTATTTTGAGAACCATATGGAACATCTAGCGACAGGGTGCGGGGCTGGTGGGTGCCCGAACTTGGCCGTCCCTGCTGGGGCACTTGTGGGTCCCCGGAATTCTAGATGCCATCCCAAACCCAGAGAGGTTCCAGTTCTGGTATGAAGCTGGACTCAAAAGGGCGGGACAGGCAGCTGTGGTAAGAGGGAACCTTTGTTACCATACAAGAACTGGAGGAGGCATTAGGCTTGGGTCCACTTTCAGTTTTTTTGTATTTAGAGTTGAGGGGTTAATGGCTAGAGAAATCTGCAAGATAAACTACAAAGAGAACTTACTCCCTTTGAGAAGATCCTGGATACTGGCTCTAGTGCCAGTGGACTCATAGGTGCACTATACAGAGCCTTGGTGGAAACGAAGAAATCTTCCTCGGACAAGCTAAGAGAGAGAGATGGGAGGGTGACCTGGGGAGGGAGTTTTATCCTCGTACATGGCAAAAGATATGCAGGAGAGCCTCACAAACATCGATCTCTTGCCAATATAAACTTCACGGTATTAAACTCGTCTATAGGAGGGAATACAAGTCGGTCAGGCTCTCTAAGATGTATCAAGGAGTGAGCCCTATGTGTTGGCATGAATGTGGGTTGAAAGCCGACTACTGGCATATTTGGTGGAGATGCACAGTCGTCCAGTCGTATTGGGGCGAGGTCCTAAGTTGGATCAAAGACCTAGACGGGGTTACGAGAGAGGAAGTACCGATGCTACTATTGTTCGGCTTGCAGGAGCAGGATGGTGAACTCACTAAGCTACTGAAGATGATTCATGGTATACTTCTTGCTGACAGGGCATGTCTTGCAACTTTCTGGAAGAGAGAACTCCCCCCAAGGAAAAGTGAATGGATCAATATTGCACAGAACTTGTATCCGATGGACGTCTAACTGCGGCCATCCACAGAGATCAGGGATCCGTTGTAGTGGAGTGGGCAGACTTCTGTACAAAATACAATCAGTGAGAGAGTGAGCTTGGACCCAGTCGAGTCAAATGGGGCGACATGAATCGCAAACATTTTTTTCAAAATGGTTTATATTTATGAAAGGAGATGATTATCCATGTGAAGAGTTGAGGTCTCCTCTAGTGGCGTAAACAGCTAAAATGGTACACGTTTGAGCCTTTGGTGAAATGAGAGGGGGGAGGAGGGTGTTCAGTGGTGGGGGGGAATTTAACAGTGCACTTGCACAGTTTGTTTGCCCAATACTATGTTATATTAATGTTGATCTGTCCATTGGATCAGTTGTTGCATGTGTATAATGTGATTTTGAAAACCCAATAAAAATCGATATTTAAAATAAAAAATAATAAAAATGGTGGTTCAACATAAAAAAGGAAACCGAGGTTGGTTTCAGGTGGTCTTCTCATTCAGTCAATGTCACAAAAATGAGTTCAATCAAAATGGGCTGTTAGTAAGACCTTCTCCACAGACCCCTTGCAATATTCTCAAATGCCTTCAGTGTCTTTTGGATTCCTTGAGGTTTCCTTTCCCAAGCTTCAACTTGTTCAATTTCCAAACACCTCAAAAGTGACAGAACAGTTCCATATAAGTTTCTCAGGGTGCCCTTCCCCAAGCTCAGGCCCTAGCTTCTTGTACGTGCACACTTGCACCTTTTCTTTGCTGTCCTGTTTGTTACACACTGCACTCTTGCACTTTCCTTTACTTTCATATCGTGCCTCTTGCGCACCTCACATCCTTTTGTTTCATTGTGCACTCTTGCACTTGTCCATTTCTTTCTCGTGCTTCCTGCACGCTTAACACGCTGTCCTCACTCTACCATGCATGCTTTGTATTTCTCTTCATCGTACACGCTTTGCCCTCTTTAAACTCTTCACATGCATTTCTTTTGCTTGTTCTTTTCTTCCATGCCACTAGCGCCCCTTTTCTTCCTTCTTTTTCGCCTCATCTGTTTATTTCTTATGCTTTTTGTCCTTCGAGCACTTTCAAACCTTTCCGCCCTGTGCCGCTTTAAAACTGTGTCTTTCTCCCGCTCCACTTCAGTCAAACGCATGCCCCCTTGTCTCTCTCTTGGTAGCGTTGAGTTGACAATCGCTTCCTCTGGATGCACAGGGTTGAGGTCAGGGTCTCACCACCTGCCTCTCAGACACCCTTTGGACCGGCACATGTCCCAAGGGAATGTGCATTTTCCCAAATTCCACCTGCAGGTTACAGGCTGCATTACCCCAGCTCCTCGGAGGCACAGCTCCCTAGCCATGCTGCAGCCCCTCAGAAACACCAGGCCAGCGTCTCTGCACGCCGTTCTCATCCAGGCATTAACTCCTGCAGCCCTCTGCTCCTTGGCTTCTCGGGCCCTGTCAGCATCCCCAGCGCGCTCTCTTAGTTGGTTGTGAAAAACCACATCAAGAGTCAGGTGTGAGTGGTCATTATTAAATGCCTGACCCTTCCTGACTATTAGTGGGACAACTTGAGTACTTTCTACAGTAGGTTTCCCTTACTTTCCCTCCTTATTTCTATGGTTAATCTTTACTGCTCCCAGTTGCCTATTCCTCATCTCAGTATTGGTTGGAAATGGGCAGGGAGTGATGGAAGGGTTTTGGAGGATAGATATAGTTCCTGCTCTTCTATAAGGGAATCAACAATGGATATAGGGAAATCCTGTAGCCTGGTTTTCCCTCAATGGTATGGTTCCCCCCTTCCATATTCCTGATGGTTGATTATACAAACATGAGGTTTGATGGTATTCCCTGTGATTTAAATTGGTAGCGGATGAATAGATATTAACACCAGACTCCTGGCTTTATTTTAGTTTTTTCTTCCTTCCCCACCTTGGGAAATTGACTCTTTCCTCACCATTGGGTCATTGATGATGGGATTGGAATTAGGGAAAATTAAACCTCCCTCGCTCGTCCACCCCCAGGATTGGGATCAATGATCCTCCTCTAGCCACCTGAATAGAGGGCTCTCGGTGTCTTAATGGGAGAATACCCCCAGGTTTCTCACAGAAGAGAAAAGAACACTGATAGTACAAGATAAAGGACCATTTAAAGTGGAAGAAGGTAAAACATTGTAACCTTTCCATACTGTTTGTTTTTCTCGTGAAGAGAGTAGGCACTTGGCCTGACACTGTCTGTCTAATAGAAAGGAATAACCCATGGAAATAGGTTGTATGAAAGGTGAGGAATGGCGTGATCCAGAGTATCAGTTAGACCCAGAGATTGAGACCAGTACCAGTTATGTCTGCCAAACTGTTCCTTCCGAGACTTATGAACCAGTTACTGTTAACAGAATCCCTGTTTCAGCTCTAGTAGATTCACGAAGCAAGCAGACTCCTTTAAGAAATGACTTGATTAACATAAACAACCTAAATCACAGTAGACTCATTAGAATCATCTGTGTTCACGGTTACCAGGATATGTATCACAGGCCCCCCCCACAGTTATTAACATTAGAGGCTAAGAGACCTGGATAGATCCAGTGGTCATTCCTGGCATGCCGAGGAAACGATTATTGGGACAGATTCCCCGATGTTTGGTGAAATCCTCAGTGAAATCAACAAATCTACCTCAGGGCATTCTCCCTTAGAAACCTGGGAGGAAGAAGAATATTCACCAAGT
This sequence comes from Ambystoma mexicanum, assembly GCF_040938575.1. Classification (NCBI taxonomy): domain Eukaryota; kingdom Metazoa; phylum Chordata; class Amphibia; order Caudata; family Ambystomatidae; genus Ambystoma; species Ambystoma mexicanum. Next base: position 1,051,293,265 of record NC_090933.1, on the reverse strand, counting down.
GCACCCATATGGGACTGGAATGTTCTTCCTTAATCTAACTGTAAAGAGCTGGAGGAAGGAACTGAAAACTAAGGGAAAGGGTATGTGATGATTCCAGAGTATCAACACTGCTTTAGATGGGGAAGCCCCTTTCAATGAGGCCAGGGTGGTGAGGCCTGTACACGATAGTCCGTCTGAAACTCACAGGCTTAGAAACCTGGGAGGAAGAAGAATATTCACCAAGTGCACCCATATGGGACTGGAATGTTCTTCCTTAATCTAACTGTAAAGAGCTGGAGGAAGGAACTGAAAACTAAGGGAAAGGGTATGTGATGAATCCAGAGTATCAACACTGCTTTAGATGGGGAAGCCCCTTTCAATGAGGCCAGGTTGGTGAGGCCTCTACCCGATAGTCCGTCTGGGGGTTGTTCGCAGCAGGAGGATATCATGGCTAGGGAGGACCTCATTAAGAGTAGTGGCCACGTTGGAAGAACGCTGTATTCCCTCGGCCCTCCTACCTTCCCACAAAACCCCTCCAATTCCCTATTACCTGTTACTTCCATGTGCTGTAATAGCATATCCCAAAGGAGAACAACTGGGACGAGGAAGAGGACACAAGGAATGATAATCACTCGCTAGAACCAACAAACACACTCTTGTTTCCTAGACGCTCCTATCGGCCAGCTGTCATTCAAAGCAGGAGAGGTACGAGAATGATGGCGTATTCACCTTCGGTCCAGCTCGGACCGAGAACACGGCATGGCCAGTGCAGATCCAGGGTGGAGAACAGCAGGCGGTGTCCTGGAGGGAAGCACACTTGCAGGACATCCGCAACGTAGAAGGCAGACCGCCGGCAAGGCACCCGCTAGTAACCGAAGCTGCTGGCGTGCAACCAGACTGCTGGAAAACTGCAAAGAAGACCGGAAAAGGTCTCCAAAAGCTAGGCGAGCCGCCAAAGCTCTTGGAAGACCCACAACAGCTCGAACGTGATGGCCAAGACCCTACAGGTACAAGGGTGGCTAACCACAGGGCTGGGGAGACTCAGAGTACAATGGGCTAGAAGCGAAGCAGAAAGGCAATACTCATTGGGGCAGAGTAATCAAGTGAAGGGTTCTGGGACCCATATACGGAAAGCATACCCCTATCAGTAACAAAGCGGGATACAAACTTTACAAATACTAGAGGCACTGACAGACCTTCACAGGAGAGTAAACCAAGGCTGTGGATTGAAGGAAGACCAGGCCAAGAGAACGATATGTATGATCAATTGAAGGGGGTCTGGGACTTGCCCTACCACTAAGATTACAACTAAGGATAGGAGAATGACTCACTTCTCCTAGGTGGTTGCTTTCCACAACGTTTATTCAATACTTGATCTTCAGATAGTCTCTGGTAACTTTCTTGATCAGTTTTTTTAAAATGTATTTTTATTGAATTTTGCATGAGAAATGTAACCGCAGCCTTTCACCCCCTACCCTTTGTCCCCTTCTACCCGTGCCCAACATTCGCCAGAGGAACAATCCATCATGACCATCATTCTTCAATATTCATTCCACCATTGCTTAGATAATGTCCAATATTCTCAGTTTGTGAGGGCACTACTGCACTTTGAAATCGCTCTGGAGATATGACGGGACTTGTCCCCAGTCTTGCCTGAATGCTTCTCGATCCCCCTGCAGACGATACGTCACCCACTCAAGGGCCAGAAAGTTGCACACTTTTTGCAGCCAGTCGAATTCTGTCGGGGCCTATCTTTGCTTCCACTTCTGCGCTATAACTAACCATACTGCTATGAGGAGGATCATGTAAGCTTTTATTTTGCTTTTTTCTATATATCTTAGTATCGGGATCTCACAAAACACATAGCCATTCCATTGCACCCACCTCTAATTGTGGCAAATATCTCCCACAGCTGAACATTTACTTCCCAGAAAGGTTTTAGCGCAGGGCACCTCCACCAGATGTGAGCCCAGTCATTCCTCACACCCTCACCTACATTTGGGAGAGGTCTTGGGGTACATGACATGCAGTTTTTCTGTGTTTAGTTGCATAGCACCATCATTTTGTTCCACATTTCCCTGAGGTGGATGGAGCAAGTTTATGTTGGTATGTTGCCCCATAGGCACTCCCACCTTTCCCTTAATATAGCACTGCCTAATGCCGCTTCCCACATGTTCATGTAGGTCCACTGTACTGGAGTCGAGCTTTCATTGATGAGCTCATAGAGTGCGGACACAAGCTTCTTCGACACTGATTGCGTTATTATACATTTTTCAAATTTCATCCTGGCACCTCCCAGTGCCCTGAAGACACCGGATTGGCTGCCTCGCATCACATGGGAGCTTTGGCGGGAGCTCCCATGTGAGCTCCCATGCTCACAGGAGCACTGGCAATGGCTGGTCAGCAGGCACTCAAATTGCAGGGCAGGTGGGCAGCAGGCACACACAGTGGGCAGGCAGTAGCAGATGGCTCGTAAGAGGCATCTCAGGGCAGTAGGAGGCAGGTAAAAAGGCTTGTAGGCAGGAGCGTATGGGTTTTCAGTGTTACTCGCATGGGCAGCCGGAAACAGAGAGACGGTTAGTTTGCGCTTGCAAAATTAGCGCATACAAGTGAAATCAGAGGAAAGAGCCTAATTGTGTATGTTACAACACGCGTTTGGGGTTGGCGTTCACATTCGAGATCAAGGAGTGCGTTGGAGAACATCAAAACCGCACATGCGAATTGGAGCGGACGGACGTGTGTACTTTGGATATTTTTGGAGTGCCAGGCATTTTGTTCACTACTGTGACAGTGCAAACTTCTTATTTTGGTGGGCGATTTGCACACACGCGTGTATTTTTCCTTTTTTTCTGGGGCTAATGGTGAGTCGCATACGCATTATTCATACTCTGGGTGCCCATGTGTATCGCGTACCCCCATTCTTAACATCACAGTACCTTAGGTGTGCTTCACGTATGCATTTTTTATGTTGCTGGGTGCCACAGCGTACCGCATAATGCTTATTATTTTCATGTGAGCTACCTAGGGGTTGCGTACACGCATTTTTAATATTTGGGGTGCCTGTGCATCACACGTCCCGTTCATTTTATTACCAGGGGTAATATTGAGCCTTGCTGGACCAGTACGTTTGACATCACATACCCTGGCCCCTCACTCCAATTGCCAAGGACAATTGGTTGGTGTGACCCCCATTGTACAAATCCATATGTACCATGAGTGGGAAGGGCACAAGAGGGAAAGATGGCAGAGGTGGCAAAGGTGGCTGGGGTCGGGGAGCTGCAGAGGGAGCTGTGCCCCACCAGCAACAGGGTCCGAGAGATGCAGGGTCATCTGCTCTCACCACCACCCAGGGTCATGAAACTGCAGGGGCAGCTGCTGTCCCCAACACCCAGGGTCAGGGATCTGCAGCAACGTTTGTAGTGGTCACTGCCCAAGTACATGGACACGCTGGGGCAGATGCTGTCTGTGGGTCCAAGGTGAAGGGATGTCCATGCCAAACACCTGGCACCAGCTCCCTGGGTCAGGGATCTGCAGGGTCATCTGCTCTCCCAAGCACCCAGTTTGAGTCACCTGCCGGGGCAGATGCTGTCCGTGGGTCCAAGGTGAAGGGACGTCCACACCAAACTCCTGGCTCCAGCTCCCAGGTTGAGGGACCTGTAGGGCCAGGTGCTGACCCAACATCTGCGGGTGATGCCATGCCCCAGGCCACTATTGGTCCAGCCCCTACTGCCCTGAGTGGTCACAGCCACACAGGGTCTGCACCACCTTCCAAGAGGCAAAAGCGTGCAGTACAGGGAATGGCTCAATCCAAAAGCATGGCAAAGGAGACTTTTAGAGGAGCTTTTAGGAAGAAGAACTCAACATCCTCATGCACTGTGTGAGCAGAAACCACCGTGAGATGTGCACACAGCCAGGGTCTGCACATACGTCTGCTCAGCGTATGGTCCACTGGCAGCAAGTCACGGATCAGATCAACGCCTTGGGGAATGAGAAGTGCATTGCTCGTGAAGTCATGAAGTGGTGGAATGACCTCCACCGTCGAGCCAAAGGGAAGCTGGGTGCCAACTTCGCTTCTGCTCTGGTGACTGGAGGTGGGTCACCACAGGAGCAGGATCTCACACCACATGAAGAGGCCATGAGCAAGTTTATTCATGTGGAATAGTTACAAGGTGTGGTACGCCTGGAAAATTACAAGGAAACTTCCGGTGAGTGATGAAGCATGTGCATCATGATTATGTGTATGTAGATTGAATAAATGTGTGTGATTGTGTAGCTTTTCTGCCAGCATTTGTATGACTGACATGGGTGAACCATGTCATGGTGTACTGACCCGTGCTTAGTGTACTGCAGAGTGCATACAACCCATGTGCTGCACATCGATTGAACATGGCTTTGGGACAGCAGTCATCTACAACCGTCAGTTATTGAAAGACATTGCTGGCATGCCAACACAACCTGGCATCTGGCTACGTACATCAGTGATGTTACTGACTCAGCTATGCCAGTCAAGTGCTTGTCTCTGAAGCATGTGCTACACATCATGCATGCTTGTAGTCAAAATTCCACCCACAAATGTCCATAGATGGTTTCCTGCTACCCATACCTTCCATGAACACTGTCTGCAGGAGGGACATTGTGCCATGAGTGACATAGCATTTTACTACACTGTGCTAATCCCTGAACTGACCCCCTTGTAGGATATTTGTGTGGAGTCACCCATGTTGGCCTACCACACTCAACACACCCCTCATTGGTGCATGGCCTTGTCCCTCTTGTGTGTCACTGTCCTCTCTTCCTATCTCCAAGCACGTGTCATCACTCTCTCCACATCACGCACCTGGAACACCACACATGTCTCTTGGCAATGTCTGCAGTGCTCACATGGTCAGCCATGATTTCTGGTGTTTTTGTACATAGTGTGTGAATGCAAATTATGGCATGTTAACATGCTGTTGCAGGACAGCATTGTGATGACAATGCATGTTGTAGATGCAATGAACATGATTCTTCATGTCTTTATGTGTCCTTGTGCAGGTGATTAGCCACCAGATCAGGGGAGGAGGTAGAGGAGAAACGGGAGCCTGTGCCCCAACAAAGCACAAGTGGAGGACGTGTTGTGGCAGCCCATGAGAATCCACTGGTGCTACAGTCCTTCCGGGCCATGACTAGTATGAGTCTGACTCCAATGATACCAGTAGCTCTGTTGGTGAACCGGATGTCCATTCCTCTATGCTGTTGGAGTTCAGTGCATAAAGTGATGGAGCTGATGTAGCCCATGCGTCTGCAGTTGGTAACGTCCCCTCACAGGGCCAGTCAGTGTTGCCACGTCTGTCTGTGGTGGTTACGGCTGCAGGGCCATGCTCCACTGTATTGGCTTCTGGTCCTGGGACGGATGACGAAGGGAGAGATGCAGTCCTGCAACCACAGACAGCGGCTTCACATCAAGGGCCATGGTCCCTTGGGTCCGGCCTGCCTGGGGGCACGCCCACGTGGTGACCGTGTCGCGGCTGGGGAGACAGTGTGGGAGCAGTCAATCTTGCATGTGGCACAGCAACAGGGTGCTTACTATGAGATGTTGGCTCAGGGCATGGATAGGGTGGCCAATTCTACGTTCTCATGAGCAACACAGGTAGCGCAACAGCTGCAGGCATTGCAGTCCACATGCTGGTCACACAGGCTGCATATGGATGCCAGCAACAGGAGGAGCCGACGAGCCGAACTGAGGGCTCTGTAGGCATCCCTGCTTGCAGAGGGACGGGCCCTCCGAGCTATTTATAGCGTTCTAGTCAACGCGATGACGCCACGACAATGCTTCTGGATTGAATTGTGATTCAGAAATGTGTAATTGGTTATAAATATTGTTTGTATGCTTATTAATATGCAGAGAAGTATGCAAGTCAATATGCACAAGATAACTCTTTGCTTTCTTTTGTATCTCTCTTTTCATACTTTACATATTATTTATTTCTGTTACCTCTTGTTTTTTACAATAGTGATATTGCAACCTATAATTTTGATCTAAATTTATCATTCTGTTAATTCTTGTTTTCAAACATGCCAAGAGCATTGTACAATAGTGATATCGCAACCCATAGTCATGATTTAACTTTGTACCCAATTAGTCCAACATTAAAATTCAAGATATATTTCTCTTGTTAAATATCTATCAGCTAGAACTACTTACAATCTCTAAATGAACAGATTGAATTTGAGGGATTATTTTAACAGAATAAACAATAACATTGAGGACAATTTTAAACAATACGAGATTCAGGCCGAATTTGCGGGTTCCCATATGCTCCAAAATGGCTGCCGGGCACGTAGGGTACGTGCCGGCGTGATGACGTCAACACGGCACGCAAACGTTGCGTAATCACACAAATAGGGTGAGTCAGTAAACTCCAAAATAATTTTTTCATGCTAACATTAACAAAGGGAAATGTTTACTTCATATCAGATCCTTTCTTTTTCGTCCCTTTTTTCTTCACAGACCATTATCCTTTCTCTTTTTTCTCCTGAAGAACCATTGCAACTGGCAATGGGGAAACACGTGTTCAGAAAATAAACACAATCTGATTCTGAAAAATTGTTTATGGTAAAAATTAACACAATTTGACCCTGGAAAAATTGTTGATGACTAGTGTGAAAATAACACTATGAGAAAATAAACACAATTTGACTCTGAAAAAAGTTTATGATAAGTGTGAAAACAACACTACATCAATAAATTTGATTTGACTCATCGAACAGCAATTTTCTATTTATTTAAAAGTTTAAGGAGTTGGCGCATTAGAGTGACATTTTTTCGCATATTGGGCATTTAATGCATTTAGCTTGTGTAGTAGCCACATAAATATATGGGAAACGCTCATGCTGACAACTTCACACTTCCTGAAATAGGAATACATCCACTTTAACTTAAGAATTGGTGTCGCCAAGGTTGAGCTTAGTTTGGCTACAAACCAATTTTTCTTAAACCTGTGAAACCATGCTCGTAAACCTCGACCCTAAACTCTCCTGCTGTTCACATTCTCCTCGATCTCTCCTCTGCCTTTGACACAGTCAACCATTCCATCCTCATAAAACCGCTCTGTGACACCCTCAGCATCACTGACCAGGCATTGGATTGGCTGACCACTTTCCTCACTAACCACCATTTCCAGATGCAACTGGGCCCTTTCTCCTCCACCACCACACACTCTAGCTGTGGCGTTCCCCAGGGTTCTATACCATTGCCATGGCTCTTCAATATCTACCTCTCCCCCTCTTGCCCACCTGATCTCATCCTTCTCTCCTTATTTCCAGTGTTAGGCCGATGACACCCTACTTTCCTTCAAACTTCCCTCTACTTCCCCACCTTCATCCTCTCTCATCCCTGACAGTCTGTTTGCGTGCGATTCAGGCATGGTGTGTAGTGAATGATCTCTGTCTCAACGCCAGTAAGACGAAGAGCCTCCTCATCGGGACACCTGTCTTTACAGAATACAAGGCAAAGCATAAAATAATGCTCCTCAACACTCCCCCTCCCACCTACCCATACATTCTGAAATTATTGGGGGTTGTAGACCCTCCTCTCCAGAGACATGCACCTATTCTCCTCAGCAATCCAACGGCTAAGCCGTGGGTGCTCCATCGAACCCCACATTGCTGCAATGACCCATTTTATCAGCCTGACTGCCATGGATAAAAACACTTTCTCGTATTCCATGAACCCTGCTTCTCCCCAAATCCCAAGCAGCTCTAGTTTTGGGTCTTGAGGCACATGAGGAACCCAGTATTGTGGTCAGCACAAAAATAAATTTCCCCCCAAAAACTTGAATTTGCTCGCATTCCCGTATAATGTGAAAGAAGGTGCCCCCCGATCTCACGCACCACAGCCAGGTGTCATCATCTGTTCTACCCCACTTAACCGGTGCCATTTGAGAATAATATACATGGTGCAATATCGTGTACTAAATAAGACAAAGTCTGGCAGATATCCTGACCTCCCTTGGGAACATGAGCGCCTCCACCCATTCCTCGGTGTACAACAACCCAATATCCTGTTCCCACCTTTCCCTTAGCCGGATCAGCTCCATGTCCCAAACACCGTTAGAACTTGATATAGGGTAGAAGGTGGCAATGCGTTCAGGAATTATATGTTATGATATGAGCAGTCATTTATAAAGCGCCTGTACACAAGTGTTTCAAGCCACAACAAAACAAGGAAGATGAGGACAAAGGGGAACAAAACAAACAAACTAGGCCTTGTATCATTCAGATTGTGCAAGGGGAAGGGAGAGGAGAAGTGTCAGGGGGAAGGAAGGGGAGAGTGCAATAAGCAGAGCTCAAGTAAGTGCTGCCGGGGTGGCCAGCTCTAAGTAAGTGCAAAGAGGCAGGGGACTGTAGGGTTTCAGATACAGTCCCTAGTGTGCAATAGGCCTGGAGGTAGTGCATGGGGCTACTGGTCCTGAAGGAGCCTGGTCCCCCTAAGGTTCAGAGGGAGGCCAGGTAACCAGTTAGTGCAGCAGACAACAACATCAGCAGGGGAGAGATAGAGAGAGAGAGAGACAAAGACAAAGAAAGCAGAAGCGAAAATGAAGATATTCAGTTGCTTCCTGAACATGAGGTGGACCTGCTCAAGTTTGCGAGAGGCAGGGAGGATGTTGCAAGAGGGAGGCACCAGCCGAGGAGAGAGATCTACCCCCACTATCTGCATGGAGAAGCGTCTGACCCTCAGAGAGTTGGAGGTGGATGAGCGGAGGGCTCGAGAAGGAAAGTGCTTAGGAAGAGAGAGTTGGATGTAGTGTGGTCCCCGGCCCCAGAAAGCCTTGTGGACATTGCAGAACTTGTTTCTTGCAACCACCGGGAGCCAGTGGAGAGATTTCAGGGCTGGAGAGATAAGATCCCTGGGCTTAATGCCAAGAACAAGTCTTGCAGTCCTGTTTTGGATTAGTTGCAGAGGGCGAAGAGTAGAGGCAAGAAGATTTAGAAAGAGGCTATTGCAGTAGTGCAGCCTAGAGAGAACCAGGGCTCTGGAGAGGGTGAGCTTCTGGGGAAAATTAGAAAAGGAAGAATACCTCTGAGGAGGTGAAGCTGGTAGTGAGATATCTTAGATAGGTCTGTGATGTGAGGAGAGAAGGAGAGAGTGGAATTGAAGATGACACCAAGGGTTTTTGCCTCACAGGAGGGCAGCCAGAGTGATAGAGGAGAAAAGGGAAAGAGGGAAAGGCAGGTGCAGGCGTCCCAATGAGAAGGATCTCGGTCTTACTCGCATAAAGGCAGAGATCATTGGAGGCACACCATTCCTGAAGCATGGATAGACAGCCAGAAATGAGTGAGAGGAGAGGAGGCAGGGGCGAGTCTGAAGGAGAGTGTTATACACATAACAGTGAAAGGTAGGAGAGAATGTAGAGATGAGGTGGGCCAAAGGTGCCAAGTAAAGGTCGTAGAGCCATTATGAGCGCTAAGAGTCCTGGGGAACACCACATGTGGAGAGAGAAGTGGTGGAGAGAAAGGACCCCAGTTGGACCTGGGAGGGTCGAGGTCAACCAGGCTAGGGCCTGATCCGTGATGCCTGAGTTGTCACTGAGACGATTGATAAGGATGGCGTGGTTGACTATGTCGAAAGCAGAGGAAAGGTCAAGGAGGATGAGGACAGAAGGAAGGCTAGAGTCGAGATTAGAGAACTGGTCTTCACGGGTGTTCAGGAGAACAGTTTCTGTGCTCATGATGGTCATGGAAACAACCAACAGATTCAGTATGGAGAGTATGCTGGGAAATGGCCAGCTTTTCCAGGATTTTGCCCAGGATAGCGGTGATAGAGATCGGGCAGTAGTTTGCTGGAGAGGAAGGATCAGCAGAAGGCTTCTTAATGAGGGGGTGCACAAGGGAGTGCTTTAGGGCAGAGGGGAAAGTTCCAGTGGCAAAAGAGTGATTGCAGAAATCGGCCAAGGCTGGAGCAAGGGTGTCGATGTGGTCCTTGATGGTTCAGGAGGAGCAGGGGAGCACTTGCTTGGACGACACTTTCATGGATCAGGCTTGTATAGAAACATCGTCCGGAGAGAACACTGGGAAAGAGGAGAAAGAAGGAGGAGAGGAAGAGGCGGCCAGAGAAGGGCCGAGAGAGGGAAAGGAAGAGGAGAGAGAAGACAGGATGTCCAGAGTTTTAGTGGTGAAGTGAGAAGCCAATGCTGTGCAAAGGGCCTGGGAGGGAACAGAAGAGGTGGAGACTGCAGCAGGATTGGCCAGCCATGTTGTTAGAGGCCGCATAGACGCGGGCTTGGATGTTTACTCTCTTCTTGGGCTGACAGAGTGTGTATTGCCTTTGGAGCAGGCGCAGGCCAGTTTGTCAGAGGGTGCACCTGATGCCCTCCACTTCCTCTCAACCTCCCTAGACTTGCATTTAAGGGTGGTTAGGTCATAGTCATACCAAGAGTTGCACTTGGAGGTGGGTTTCAAGCGGTTCCTCATGAGAGGGGCAAGGACATCAAGAGTGTTAGAGATAGAGAGATGCAGGTTACAGAGGGCTGTGTCAGAATGTGAGTAAGCTGCAGGCATAGGAGGAGGAGAGGAAGTGGCGGTGAAGGCCTCCACTGACACACAGGTCATGGGCCGGATGACCGAGAAGGTGGGTGGCAGTGCAGGGGTCGGCTACACCTGGGGGACAGGGAGTGTCAGGTGGGAGGAGAGAAGAAAGTGGTCCGTCCAAGAGAGAGGATTGGTGAGAGGGTTAGAGAGGGGATCTCTGAAGAGATGAGAACATCCAGGGTGTGCACGGCACAGTGTGTTGTGCTGGAGGGTAAAATAGAAAGAGAAAATCGCAGAGATTGCGAAAGAGCCCAGAGGAGGGGTTAGAAGTCTACAAGGAGGAGAACTTGAGAGGTAGCGGCAAGGAGAGATCGGCCCATTCAAAGAGCAAGAGGGTGACTAAAACCAGGCGGCCTGTAAGTGGAGGGCATAGTAAGAGAGAGGCCAGGAGAGATGGAGAGCCTGCAGACCAGGCATTCATAGGAGGAGTAGGCCTGCATAGGAATGACAGAGGCAGGGATGCACTCCGGAAAGATCAGGGCTACTCCACCTCCTGGGCGGTTAGTTCTTGGTTCGGAGAGGATCTTATAGCCAACAGGGAAGAGAGTGTCAAAACTCGGGACAAAGCTGGCCATGAACCATGTCTCGCTGAGACCAAGGACATCCATATCAAGTTCTTCGAGGAGTCGGCAGATATCCGAGGAGTGTTTGACAGCAGAGCGAGACTTGAGAGTAGCGACATGGAGCAGATTGACACATTTGAAAGACTTCCGTGGAGGGGTACAGACATGAGGTATGCCCTGCAGAGTTGGCAGAGGAGCCCGAGAGTGGGCAAAGGAGGAAGAAGAAGATGGCAGCGTAGACAGAGAGGATGGAATGGGTGCCAGAGAGGTGGCAGAGGAAGATGATGGCAGAGTAGCCAGAGAAGATGAGGAGGGTCCCAGAGAGGTGGCGGAAGAGGGAGGTGGCAGAGGAGCCAGAGGAGTATAGGTCGAAGTAGCAGGAGAAAGAAGGAAGCTGATGAGACATGGGAAACGCCTATCGAAAAGGAAGAGATTCGGCTGAGGGCCCTGGACTAGGAGAGTGCCATTCAGATAGACATTTATGATGGTCTTGGGGGAGTGGAAGGGAGCCAGGAGGGCCTCCCACCGAGTGCCACCATTAATTGGAGGGGAGGAAAAAGGGGAAAGAACAGAGAACATATGAGGGGTCCATAGGCCTGTAGAGGGAACGACAAAGAGGATGCTGGTAAGGGTCTGTCTGGACGAAGCACTGATTATCAGCGATATGGAGGCCAGGGTTGGCAACCAGGATGTCCTTCTTGAACTTCTTCCTTCCAGACTTAGTGAGAGTGATAGGATAGGAGATAGAGTAGCAGTTACAGAAGATGGGAAAAACAGCAAGCACCATAAAGGGTGCGAAGGAGGTAGGAGGGATGAGAAGGGCCTGAGGGAAGCGAGAGAGACACACAGCCCTTTGGCACACAACTAGGAATGCACCAAGGAGGGCGGGAGAGCTGGAGTCACAACAAAGGAAGACACAGAAGGAGGAAAAAGGGCACAGTTTTGAACATAGCACAATGCAAAACACCCAGATTCAACTTACCTGGAACGTTGCAACAGGTTGACAGCTGCAAGCCTCATGCTACCACGGCAGACACCGGCAGACACCATCTGGAGCTGCTTCAAGCTGTCCTTTGCCTGGGGGTCCTTCGCCACAGGGGGCTGCAATGGGTAACAGGCTGCCCTATTGGGAACACCTAAGGGGGCAGAGCGCCCAATCAGGTGTTAGGGGAGGCAGGAGGGAACGAGGAAGGAGGCGAATAGGAAACAATGGAGCTGTGATGCGGCAGTGCCCAACAAAATTCTAAGCTTTGAAACAAATGCTGCGGGGAGAGCAGAGATGCAAATCACACTCACCCAGATGGGAAAAGAGGGTAAATACTGCGCTGAGAGTAGGAAATCACAACATTTCTTTGGTCTCTGGTAGAGCGCCCAATCAGGCATCGGGGGAGGGATGGGAGACGGGAAGGAACAAGGAAGGAGGGGAAAAGGAAACAATGGAGACACGATGTGGCAGAGCTCAACAAAATTCTAAACTTTGAAACAAATGCTGCGGGGAGCGCAGAGATGCAAAGCACCCAGATGGTAAAGCAGGGGAAATGCTGCGCAGAGCGCCGGCAATCACAGTAGTTCCTGGGTCTCCGTTATAGTGCCCAAACAGGTGTCAGGGGAGGGGTAGGATGCAATGAGATTAGCTTCAAGGGGTGAGCATTTGGGAACATCATCTAGGGACGGAAACTGGGATCCGATAGTGTGAGCAAGTTGCACGTGCCTATACTGTTCCCTACCTGGCAGTCCGTACATGTCTTGCAGTGTCCCAAACGGATTGGGGTTGTTTGTTCATCTGATAATTGTTTGCAGAGAACTGTCCGCAATAAATCGCTCACATTAGAACAATTATCAGACAAGCAAACAACCCCAATAAATATGAAACCAAAATGCAGCTGCCAACACCTACTCTCCCCTGCTTACCAGTTTGCTCGCCTCCCCGTCCTCTGCTCCCCTGCAGCGTCAGATCCGTCCCTCTAACGTGGGTCGAGGATCCGGGGAACAACCCTGCAACCCACCAAGGCCAGAAATACCAAACATGAGGAGCGGAGGACACCCGAGCTCCGCATGTTTGGTATGTTTTATCATCAATTGAATGGTACTGGCCATGTTCAGTGAAATGTACCATTGGATCAATTATAAATGAGCAATTTGGTTAATACCTCCCAAACGGAATCAGTCATCCCTCTTGCACGGCATTGGCTAGGGTTAGTATCCCATGGTCCTCCCAGTTGCTAAAGCATCCCATTTTACATAGCTCAGGCAGGTTTGCATTATATCAGAGTGGTTGATCGAGGGTCGGCCTACCCCCCCACCATGTGTTTGTGTGCATTGGACTATATCTGTCGAGTATGTTGTATCATTTGTGGAGGGCCGTCTTTCCCCTCGCACCTCCGTACATCACTTGTGTTGGCAGCGTCCCGTTCATCTAACCCCTTTCAATTGCAGTGTGGGGAAGCTTGGGGTCTCTGTGCAACCAGTCATTAACCACACCCAACTGTGCAGCCCAGTATGATCGCTGGAGATTGGGCAGGCCAGTTTCTCTCTGCGAAACTGAGCGCTGCAATGTTCTTAGGGGAATACGTGGCTGCCCCTCCCCCCCACCACCCCAGAGCAACCCGCAAAGGGTAACCTCAATCGAAGACCGAGGTGGAAACCAGGAGTGGAACGTTTTGGAACATGTACAGAAACCTAGGAAGTGTTAACATTTTGAAGAGAGCCACCTTGCCCAGTAAAGTCAACGGGAGAGATTGCCAATGCACTGTGTCTAAAGCAAATATGTCCATTATATGGTGGAGATTCAGCCAGGGAAGGTCTGAGGAGCATTGGCTCACGTGAATGCCCAAATACTTGAAGCCGGACATTGAAATCAGATAAGGGATGTCCAGTATTGGGAAAAGTACTGACTTCTGCCAGTTAATTTTGAGCTTGCTGAGCCCTTAGTAGTCCCTAAGTATCCCAGTCACTACGGGACAGGAGAATGAGGGGTTGCTCATGTAAATCAACAGATCGTCAGCATATTACGAAACCTGATCCTCCCCCAGGGCCATTTAAATCTCCCATAATCTCAATCCTCTCTAAATTTAATCACAAGCGGCTCTATGGCCAAAATTAATAGCAAGGGAGAGTGAGGGAAACCCTGTCTCGTTCCCCACTCCAGGCGAAAGGTTCTGGAAGATATCGCATTGACTCTTAACAGTTCCCTCAGGGGAGTTATAGAGCAAGAGTACCCAAGTCAGGAAGTTCTCCCCAAACCCCATGTGGCTCATAATCTCCCATGGGTAATCCCAGCGGACAGAGTCAAATGTTTTCTCGAAGTCCACAGATAGAAGCGACAACGGATTGTGTATCAGGGAGGCTTGACTTATGGTGAAATGCACACTCCGGAGATGTATGCGTGTGGATCTAGAAGGTATGAACCCACATTGGTCGGGATGAATTAGAGAACCTATTAACCCCAGTATACGGATAGCCAGAACCCACACCAAGATTTTAGCCTCCGTGTTAATGAGTGATATCGGCCTATGAGAGACGCACCAGTCAGGCGGTTCCCCGGGTTTAGGTAGAACAACTATGCTGGCTTTCCGAAGGGCAGGGGGGAGCTGCCCGTCCTGCCTGCATTGTGTGAAGAGGCGATGCAGAGGGCCGCTAACCAGGTCCCCCAACACCTTCCACACTGCCACAGGCAAGCCATTGGGTCTGGGGGTTTTCCCAGTCTGCATCTGAGAAAGAGCTGTGGAGATTTCATCTTCAGTAATATCCGCTTCCAGACCCAATGCCTGCTGTGCTGTGAGGCTTGTGAGGATCAATAAGTCAAGGACGTTCGACCCATTAGCTAAGGACAACTCCGGTGAGGGTTGATACAGAGCCTGATAAAAAATGGCAAATGCCCCTGCAATTTCAACATCCTCTGTTACAACCTCTCCAGAACCACCCTGTTTAGCCCTTGCATATTCATTCCCCCTCTCCCGCCTTTTCATTGGCACCAACATTTTCCCTCCTTTGTCTCCAGATTCGTGAATTTGACTGCGTATGGCCCAATGCACCAATCTCGTGTTGTCCATGGCCATGTTGCAGAGTGACTACTGTGCTATAGAGAAAGTCTCCTGTGAAAGTGGGGACCTGTTAGGGAGAATTCTCATTCAATGGCTAATTTCCCTTACCTAGTGAGTCCCTCAGCAGCTTTGCTGGATTTCTGGAGTTATTTATTTCACTTGGTAAGAGTGTGAGCTTTTCCCCCACTCTTACCCATGTTTTGCTATGTGTATTTCATCTGTTTTTGTGATTGTGGGCTCTGGAGTATACCACTTCAGTAGCCCCCTTCTTTTGTATGTTGCACAGCACCTTCAGTGCAGTGAGACAGGGTTGTCTTTCAGACTTCCCACCGACTCCATTTCTGAGGCTGACTACTGTCCCCCAGAAAAGGGTAAAGTTGCCATTAACTTTACTTAGTCATTTAACCACAGATCCAGTACACCCCATTTTTCATGGAGTACTGAAAAGGGTTAATCCTTAGCCCTTTTTTTCTGTACCTCCTAGAGCATTGTTTCGCTCTTTTTAACATTTAGACTTGGCTGGTGGCAGTGATATCTACCCTAACTTTTCCACCACGATTATACTACATAAACGTGGTATTGTTGTAGGCTATTATATTAGCCTCGAACTTAAACCCGCTTGACCAAATACTTTTTCTTTTGGCTCCGGTCTGGTTTATTCGCCATTTCTTTTTGTTAAAGTCCTTCTTGTGTTTTACTTTGCGCGGCAAACCTGGTTTGCCTTCTTTGTTCACTGTCTTTTGGCGGGCTTCTGCCAAGATGCCCACCTCTAGGCGCCTGGGTGTCTAGGTGGGCTGAATGTGAGGGAGGGTTGTTGTCATCCCCCGCACAGGGTATACTAGGAAACCCAAGTCGCACTTTGCCATGATTGGCTGAGGTGGTTGTCCGGGCTGTACAACCCCCCTGCTGCGTGATTGACAGCTGGCTGTGTGAATGGGGGATTTTCGCATAAAAGGCAGGACTCTTGGGCGAAAAGTCAGAGTCGCCACTGGAACTACAAGGAACCGAAGAGAAGCAGAGAAAAAGTCGGCTGCTGCAACTATCCCGTCCCGGTGAAGCCCTGCTGCAGTCCTGAGCTATCTACCCTTCAACGACCAGAGAAGATCCTGTCCGGAGTCTTCTTCGCTTGAGTCTGGTGGGGATAACCAGCTCATCTTCTACAGCCATAGGATCTTCTTCGTGGTCGAAATCACTGCACACTGCTGTAGTGGTCCGGATAGCCATCTGAAGAGCCTCTCCTGTTTTTAAGGAGCGGACCTTTTATTCACCGTCGCTGCTGCCGGCTTCAGCCCTGTGTGGTGCAGACACCTCCAGACGTCCTCCTTCTTGCCGAAGCTCCAGGAACCGTGGGTCTGCAGGAAACTACCAGGAACAACTGCCGTGGCACCAGCGTCTTCATTGAATAAGGTACTGTGTTCTGCTTGAGGAATTCGGGTGAATCCCTTCTCCTCCTCCTACAAGGCTTGTCCTTATCTTCCCTCCTTCTTATAACTTTTGCTTCCTCCATTGACAATATCTAAGTACTCCTATATACGCTGAATCGTGAACTGTCCGACTGTGTGATCCTCGACAACAGGAAACCGGTTCCACTTGACAATGGCTCCGGCCGATTGACTCTTGAATTTCTGTCCATGAGTGTTCTCTGATTCTGTCTGCCTTGACAAAAGTATTGCCTATTATTTTTGCCCCCAACTCTCTCTGGGTATCTCAGGTGCTAAGTGTGTTTTTGCCCCGGTAACATTTCTTGCTGCAGATACGCGTTTATTTAGTAAGACCGAACTGTCATTACTGTAAAAAAAAGTGATCGCATAGGTATTCCCGGTAATGTTTCTTGTTTCACAACACTGGTCTGTTAAAACATAGGGTACTTACCTTGAGTTATACCGTACAAAGTGAATTGATTAGTTGTAGTGTATTTTACGTGTGGTTTTGAATTAATAGAAGTGTTGTGCTTACAACAAACGGTTTAAAAATAAATGTACTTATATTTTTTACCTGAAACCTTGAGTCAGTGTTTTGCTTGAGTCACAGTAATTGTGGTCCCTTTGTGTAATCTCTGCTACTGCTCATATACGCTTGAGATAAGCCTGGCTGCTCCGCTACTGCTACCACTTTAACATAGTAGTACAGGCTTCTACCAAAGGTAAAACTTGTATTGCCACCTGTAGTCTTAATTGTGTGTAGTGGTACCTAAGGGCACTGCACAGGATTCTGCCTAACAGGACCCCAAAGCTAGAATTTCATCTTCAGCCCCCGCGGAAGATAGTTCTGCCTCTTCTATTGCTTGTGCTTGCTGTCTCTGCTTTGCCGACACCAGCGAGAGTGCCTCCCCCTGAGTACTGCTTTGTAGCCCTACCACAGAGTGACTGGAATGTCAACTGTGCTGTCATTAATAGCAAAGTATTCCGTTGTTGTGTGGGACAATCCCTCTGTGAACTCAGAGAAGCCTAGGTAGTATGTGTTGAGACACCACATCACTGTGGGCTTTGTACGCCTACTTTTGAGTTCTATAAGTAGTGGAGAGTGGTCCTAGATTCCCCTGGCCAGAAATCCGGTGGAGAGAAGCCTGTGAGCGATACTACGGGAGATGAAAAAGTAGTCAACTCGTGACACAGAGGCATGCACCCTGAAGAAGAATGAGTACACCCAGCTCAGATGCATGAAGCATCCTCCATGCGTCTGCCAAACCCATTGCTGTGGTGAAGGAGCAGAGCTTGGTGGGGAGATCGGTGCTTCTAACGGCAATATGGGTTCGGTCCTTACCCAGTTCCATAACCTCGTTAAAAAGTCTACGTCCAACACCCACATGTCAGTTTCGACATGCACTATCAGCGCTTGGAGGCCATTTAGTAGTTTGAGTAAGGGTGGGTGCGTAAACAGCCACACTACCCCAGGTGGCCCCCCGCAATTCACCCTTCACCAATGCAATTTGCCCCTGAGGGTCAGTGCAAAACTCTGTGAGATTGAGTGGGATCCTTTTATGTATTGGTATTAACGTGCCCTGTGATCCCCTTAAGAAAGCAGCATATAAGGTCCTTTTGTAGTTAGTTCATGCAAAGAATTTACATTCCGTCCCGGCTAAATGTGTTTCTGTAAGGAGTCCATGTTCGGTGTGAATCTGTTGAGAAACTGTTACACCAGTCTGCACTTTATGCTGGAGCTCAGCCCATTTACATTCCAGGTTAATAGGGAGATCCTCCCCTCATCATCCCTAAGAATGTGCATTAGAAGACAAGCCTTGTGTAAAGTCATCCTCGTCCCTGCAACTAGCAGATCACAACATCCTCATTCCCCCATATCCTCACGTAGATGTCTCAATCAAGGTAAACAAAATACAACAACCGTGAAAAATCCCCTAGTACTGCCACCCCATACTTCCCCCCCCAACTTGAAGCACCTGTTGCCCACATTCCGTATCAAACTTACACAAGAGAACAATGTCAACCATGTGTGGGGTGACCATCAAACAGCCTGTGTGGACCCCATTCCCCAGCTAGGCACCGCCTATGGACAATGGCCCCAGTAGCGAGAACAGCTTTACTTGAACTGGCACCCTATTAACAGTTAGGTCAGCCATTGCTGCCATCTTTGGAGCGGCATCTTTGCCTGCCGGTCGCTACCCAGACTGTGACTCAAATAAGACTGGAGATGAGTCTCATTCAGTTTCCAGCCTTGGCCTCTCACTTGGGGCCCTGGACCGGACAGGGCCTTTGTCTCCAGCCAGTTCTAGGCCTCCTTGGGGTTGTTGAAGAGGTGACCCTTCCCTCCATCGTACACCTTGAGCTGTGCAAGGAAGAAGAGGGTGCATGTGATGCCTTGCAATACCAGCTTTTTCTTTACAGAGTCATATGATTGTCAAGCCCTCTGTATCTCCCTGGTGTAGTCCAGAAAGAACCCTATATGGTAGCCACTGTAAGTGATTGGGCCAGTGGTCCTCGCCATTTGCAGCAGAGCGTATTGGCCCCTATAATTCAAAAGCTGCACAATAATTGTGCGTGGGGTGCTTCAGGAACAGGGTGACCCATCAGGATCCTGTGGGCCCATTCTATGAAGATGTATTTCGAGAGCTTTTTCCGTGCCATTGTTCCAGGAAAAGCTCATACTGGGCCCTTCCTCCCTTTCCGGCGCCTCCAGCATGCAGAGATTGTTGTGCCTCTCGCCTCACTATCTTCCGCTCTGCTTTCCAGATGAGTACATTTCTGTGAGACTGCCACCAGATGTTTCTCCATGAGTCTGAGAGCATCTTCGGAATCTGAGATGTGTTGCTCTGCTTCTCCTATTCTTGAAGCGAGTTTGTGCAGGTCATGCCACAAGAAGGACACTTTTGATGAGAGGCCATCCATTTGTTTCTGAGGATCTGGACACACCTATGGCGCTCATAATGTCAGTGAGGGAAATCTGCGAGTCCAGTGCTGCCACCCCCATGCCCGCCACCATCGGGGTATGAGATGCAGAGGATGGGGGTCCACTTACAGTATATTGGTCCATCTTGTTTTTGAGACCCGCATTCCAAAGTTTTTCGTTGGCTATGGTGCAACACACGGCAGACCCAGGGAGTCAACCCCATCGTTAACTGTCGTTCTGTGCCTGCCAGCCCCTGATGTGCGTGCCCTTGGGTGTTTGGTGAAAGAGGGTCCTGTGAAAATTGACCACAGCCTCCAAACAATGACCCTCATTTGCTGTTGCGATTTGCTCTTTGCCTGCCCCAGGTCTCACTCTGATCCTGCTGATCAGCGCAACTTTACAGTGCCTGTGCCGGAGGGGGGACAAGGATGGGAACCCAAACGTTTAGGGGCACCAATCACCAACCCTCCAGTACTAGTGACTGTATCAGGAGGCAGGAGCACACCCCAGCACACAGAGTGTATTGCACTTATCCACGTGTGTTCGCCTGCAGTGTGCCTCCAATTCACTGCCATACAATACTCAATATTGCTGAGTGCGCTGTCCTGTGGGCCGCCAAGATTTCTGCTGTTCCCGAGGGCCCTCATGCCCAGGCGTGTGCAGTCCTTACCTGTCGCAAGCCCTTCAATGTGTCATCTGATGCCCCAGGGTGTGCAGTGCTCACCGCCGGTGGCCCTGTTCACTTCGCTTTGCCATCAGACCATGCACCAGCATTCCCAGCAAGCTCTGGGCTGCTTCCCAGGCCTACATCCTTCGGTGTCAGAAACGTTCCTTTACCAGAGCACAACTGCAAGCTGGTTCTCGTGGGGCACCATCACCGCTTCTGCAGGCAGCCCACTAGACTCGCCGGCTGCACTGCCAAGAAGGCAACTGCACCAGGTGCCCACCAAGATCTGTTGGCCTGGGGTTCCTGTGCACCGATTTTCTACAAAAAGGGAGTCAGATGGAGTGGGGACTTTCCCCATCGATGACTGCCTGAATTGCTGTATAGTATGGATGCGGGAAGCACGTTGGGCGGTCTATGCGCTTTTTCTAGCCTCCGGATTCCCGATCTAGTCCCGGCCATATTTCATAAGTATTGCCCGTGAACCATTCCCGAATTACCCAGAGTTGTGCTGCTTCAAAACATTTACCGAAGTGTGGGAGTCCTAATCCACCTTGATGCCTTGGGGCCATTCATCGCTATCCAGAGGTTTCTGATGCCATGTACATATATACGCCAAACTGATTTTGTTTAAGGTCTTAAAAAAATAATTGGGATGTGGAATGGGTAGAGCCAGGAAATAGTATAAAACTCTCGGTAGTATCACCATTCTTATCGGCATTATCCTCTCTATGCATGATATTGATAGAGGGCACCAGTTTATTAAATCAGCTTTAAACTTTCACAATAGTTACGGATAGTTTGCACCATATAGTTGCTCCAGTGTTTTGGTAATGGGTACCCCTAGATAGGTGATCCCTCCTTGCGCCGGTTTAAAATATGTGTGTGATGTAATCTGTTCCATTTGATCCGGTCAAACTGATAGGTTCAGCATTTCTGAATTTGCATACTTATTTTGAGACCCGCCACCTCCCCAACGTTCTCTAAATTCCCTTATTAGAGCATTGAGCTATTTTCCCGGGTTTGCTAATGTCAGTAACATTTCGTCATGATTTTATGTTCTTTCCCTCCCATACTAATCCCCTTGATTATTTCTGTGCTGCGGATCTTAGCTAAGAAAGGCTCTAGGTAAAAGGCATATAGTAGCGGTGAAAGTGGGCACTCTTGTTTTGTACCTCGTGTTATATATATTTGCCTAGAGAGGTTGGCATTGATTGAGAGCCTTATGGAGGGGGAGCAATAGTTTGCCTGAATAATTTGGAGAAATTTAGACCCAAACACCATTTGCTTTAGCATACAAAAGAGAAAAGGCCATTCCACTTGGTCAAATGCTTTTTAGGCTTCCAGCAAAACCAATAGTGCCAGATTCCTTGTGATCGAAGTTAGATCAGGCACATTGTATGTTATCAAATGTCTGTCTCTCCTTGATAAGCCCAGATTAATCTGGCCCAACCACCTTCGGAAGCAGTGTAGTCAGTCTCTTAGCCAAAATGTTGGTATAAATCCAGGTTTATTAACGCAATAGTCAATATGACCCGCTTAGTGTCTGGTCCTTATTTGGCTTTGGCAACACCACTATTTTAGCCTCTTCCATTGATGGTGTTATCCTCCCTATTGACCAGATAGGATTATATAATTTTGTAAGCCACTGAACTAGCCGCGTAAGATATTTTTTATAGAAGATGGCCGGAGAGCCATCTGGGCCAGCGGCTTTGTTAAGTAGAAGAGTTTAAATGGCATAGGCCACCTCAGTTTCTTGGATCTCCCTTTCCAAATCCTCCCTTTCGAGGCTTGTGATTTTTGGAAGTGGAATTGTTCTCAAGTACTCCGCTTGCTTATGTGCATCTGAGTTGTACTAGGAGCATAATTCACAATGATATTCTGCAAATACTTCAGTAATCGCATAAATTTGGGTGTCTAGAACACCCTCTCGATTTTTCATTTTTGGGATAGTTTTGGCTGCAGTTTTATCTCTGAGTTGGTTCACCAGCATGTGGCCTGCTTTATTCGCCCCAATTTAGAATCTTTGTTTCGCACTCTGTAGGGTTTTCTCGGCTCACCTGATGTGAAGGAGTTCTAGCTGGCTGTTAATATGTTTAAGTGTCCTTTGTAAACCCTTGGTCGGTTGTATCGCAAATTTCTACATGGTCTCTGTTAGTTTGCCTTCAAGCTCCTTTTCTAAATATCCCTTTTGTTTATCCTGTTGGGCTTCCATCCCTATTAATTCCTCCTTAATACAACCATAAAAGCATCCCATACCATCTCCTGCTTCATCCCCAGGAATCTATGTGATCACTGCACCTCCCGTAATTACACCGCCAAAAATGTTGACTCTAATCATTACGGCACAGCACAGTGATCAGATGAATCACTTTTGCCTGCATGCCCGGCCCGCAATCCTCCAACCCGCAGCCCCCCACTTACCTTTACTGCGGCGCACTTCTGTGTGCGCCGCCGACTGCCTTGCACCCCTGCAGCGTCAGTTCCTCCCACTTATGTGGGGCGTTGCTGATGCCGCTGGGTCCTTTTTTATAGAAGACACCCCCACAACACCTGCTTTGCTTGGGCAAAGTAATGAGATTCAGAATAATGTGAAGGCTCAAAGTGGCAGCAACTGCCTGGTCGTAGTTATTTTGTTGACATCTTCGTATATATTTCCATCCCCGGCAGGGAATTCTCTGCAAAATATGTGTCAATCCATTCTACTATTGACTCCACAAGGACCCAGTCCTGTAAGATTTATCTCGGAAATCCCCACTGCCATAGGCCTCGTTTGTTCTCAGGTAGAGCAATCATGGCTGTAATCGGAGCATGGTCTGATAGGGAGATAGCGCCTAGCTCTATGTCTCTTACCCTCCCTAATAGCCTTGTGGACACCGAAACATAGTCTATCCTAGGGAAAGAACGATGAATGTGGGAATAATAGGAGAACCCTTTCTCCTCCCCTCTCACCCCATCCACATGTCTTGTAGTGCCAACACTTGTATCCTTTGCTTTAAGCTTTCGATGATGCCAGTGTGCCTAGCGTCGTCACCTTGCTCCTATCATCAGGAGGGGCCCATGCTACATTAAAGTCCCCTCACAGGACTATCTCTCCTTTTGCAAACTCTTCTAACTGAGATAGGATCCCCCATAAGATGCCATCTTGGTACGTATTTGGAGCATACACAGTGAATAATGTGTATAATTTCTGCTCAATGCGAACCTGGAGAAATAGATATCGCCCGGCTGGGTCTATGTGTTTATCCTGGATCTGCATGTCAAGTGCATCTTTAAATGAAACCAATACTCCCCTAGATTTATCTTGGGCATTAGCTTGGTATACCCGGTATATCGCTGTATCCTGAGCCTCATTTTGTCCTTTTTCCTCATATGCGTTTCCTGGAACATCGCCACATCTAGATTCTCTCTCCTTAGAAACGCCTCTAATTTCTTGAGACCTGCTGTACGTGCCATCTTCAATATCTGTTCCTTTTGGCTGTAGGACGTTATCACTGGCAGGAGATCTCTTGTTCGAGCCCCATGTTCACCTCTTCTCAGCCCTACCCGATGGGTCCTATCTATTGAACGGGCCCCTCCTGCTCACCTCCCATTTAGTCTGTGAAGTTGTACTATGGGCCTCAATACAAGTGTGTCGGGGCAGTAATAATGTGCCGTTGTAGCCACATACTGGCACGTTACCACACTGGCACACTCTGAGTTTGCAGGTAGGGTGGTGGATTTACCTTCAGCTTTTAGCTGGAGGTATATTCTCCACCCTACCGGCAAAAACTGCTGGCATTACCGGCCAGGTAATACTGGTGCCAGTAAAACCGGCAAGTCCCCGCATGGAGTTCTATGGGGCTCCATGGAATGGGGATTTGCTGGTGGTTCTGCCACTTGGAATCTGCCGGTAATTCCGGGAGACCAAGTGGTGCAAAAGGTATTACAGTTTGCTGGTATCTCGCCGGCAATATCAGCAGGATACCAGCAAACTTCTAATGAGACGCTTTGGGCCTCATTACACGAAATGCGGTAAACCATGGTGCTATTAGCACCATGGTTTGGTGCCGGTACCATACCGGTACCACCATGGAGCAAAGGGGAATTACCACCCTATTCCAAGGTTGGCGGGGCGGTAATTCCCCCTTTCTCCATGGCCCTTCCCCATTCCCATTTTTGCCCCATAGGGCTCAATGGGAATGGGGAAGGGGCTAATTACAGTACCGCAAATTGCGGTACCGTAATTAGCACCAAGGTCCCTTTGCGGGTCCCAACTTTAACGGCTGGTCTACACCAGCCGTTAAGGTCGGGTCCCGCAAAGGGACCTCGTAGTAAGGCGGTAAGGGTTTACCGGTACCGGTGCCCTTACCGGTACTGGTAAACCCTTACTGCATTCCGTGTAATGAGGCCCTTTGTCTTTGATCGTCTCCATCAGATTCTTGATGAGTATGTTGGATCTCCTAGAGTGGTTCTCCAAATCCTCGAATTGCAATTAAAGGTTTTGGGAGAGTTGAGAGAGGTGTTACAGGATCTCGTAATTTTTCTTTGAATCTTCGGCTACCTCCTGCAATGCCTTTTCAGCATTGTCTGTTTTTTCCTCTTATTTTGCAATGTCCACCTTCATCTCTGTCTTTAGCATTGCAAATTGGGACTGAAAATCTTGTTTTGGAAATCTTTAAAGCAGTGCTGCAAGTCTTCCTTGCTGACCGCCATGCTGGAAGATGCCCGTCCACGCTACTCTACTTCTTCGTGCCCTCCAGTCTCTACATCTCTGTCTTGTCATGCCTCTTGTCCCCAACACCTAGAAATACTGCCTTCTGATAGCTTTTGAGGGGGCTTGAGCTTAGCTACTGAGTTCTTACCCTTGCCCTTTGACATTAGGCACTCTTCCTGTGGTTTAAAGCAGCACCTGGGTGGGGTAAGGAGATAGCCTTTGCTCCTGTGCTCCCTCAAGTACTTCTGCTCAGCCAGCTAGTCTTCATATTGACTTGCGGGAGATGTTTATTGGGGATGTAATTTGCCAGTCTGCAGCCTGCCACGTCCTACTCTCCTGTTTCCCACTGCATGTCACTTTAGGGACCACTCGCACCTCAGCACACTCCACCTGCTCCTGAATGGCTGTTCCCCTCTCCACCTGGCTCTCCAATCTACTCGGGTTCGTCCAATGAAGGTAGCATGGAGATTCCTGGCCTCCTCACCACCTCCGCTGTCACATGCAACGGCCACCAACCCGAGTCTGCAGTAGTCTGCCTCGCCACTTCTCCGCTCTCCTTGGCGAGTCTCCAGGGGCTGACCAGGCCACTTCAATTCTCTACTCGCCTCTGGTACCCTGCCAGCAGGGGGGGGGATCGGTCCATGCTACGTTGGTGTACCAGCACCTCCCTGCATCCTGGGCCCATGCGTGTGTACACTCCTCTGTTTTCTCTTGCCCGGCTGCTGCCACCATCGCAAACGGGCCCCTGGACAGTTGCTTACAACAGAAGCCTCCTCCCCTGCCAGCCGTGCACCTCGACTTCTCCCTGTTGAGGATCCAGCCAGCCAAATGCCGTACTCCTCGCCGAGTCCTCCGCTGCCCGCTTCGTGCTCTGCCTTTCTCAGCTTGGCCTTCACGTCGCCACATTCTTTTTGCTCCTTCTGTCATGAGTGGATCTCTCAGTCCCGATCTGGTATGGTTGTTCATTAACTATTTTTGGTCCCCCTCCCGGGTCTCCCGTTTTCCCGGTTACCTGCTGTGTATAGGGATAACGTCACTGGGGCTTTTATTTGCTTGGGTCGGTTCTCTCTTCTTGTCATTGTCCAGGATGGTCATGCGGTATCTTTAATACTGTTCGGTTCCATGTCTTCCTTAATGAAGTGGTGTCAGTGTTGTTTAGAGGACCAGTAGTCCATCACACGCTCTTTGTGTTCACACATCCACTTTCTGATTCTCTTTCAGCGTTTCAGGACGCCTCGTGTCCGACCTTCCTCCTTTCTTCTGTATGGTCTCAAGATGCAGCATGTCTAACTCGGTTTCTCATTCCTCTCTGGATGAAGGACGGTGCGCACCCAGCTTCACTTTTACAGCGGTCTCTCTACCCGTTTGTACATCGCATACATCGCAGGTGTTCTCTTCCAATCTCGTCCCACCTCGTGTGTGATGTAGTTTTGAGACTACCACAGCGGACGTCTCTATATCTCTCTGTACCAGACGGCTTCTCTCCATTCCTCCATATGCTCTTCTTCATCCCAGTTAACTGGGCTTTTTCAATTAAAGAAACATTGAGAGTTTCTTGGTGACAGTAACCCATACTGATCTTTTCTTCATGCCAATCTTTATAAGGTATATCCAAAGAGGTATTATTTGGATGCATTTTAGGGAGTTCCTTACAGGAACGGGAGTCCTTGTCCCCAAAGGGGGAGTCTCTGCCAGTGAGGTCCCACTTGCCTCGGCCCCTATGGAGGGTGTTTTCACAGAGGGGTGGGCTCTTCCTTTTCTCTTTTCTGTCTTAGAATTACTTGTTTTCAGTTATGATTTTACCACATGGTTATGGGTACTTGTTCAACCATGGGACTGGTTTGAATTATTTTCATGTGTTATGTCAACTTTTATTTGGCGAACATATTGTTTTTGTCAACATTTGTTATTCACCTTTTACTAACAAACACCAAGTCGAAAATCTGATGGCATTTGAATTTAGGTGCCCTGAAGAAGAGCCTGTTGACTTGAAACATGTGTCGGCTCAAGCAAAACCTTAACTTGTAGTTCATTTTGTATTTCCATTCAGTATCCCAGCTCAACTTTAAGATTTTACTGACATAAAAATTGAAAAATGCACAAAACCATATGTTTCAACATATTTTTGCATCACTAATCCAACAGTTACTTACTTGCTCTATTTGGGATGTGTGCACCAGGATCCTAGGACTTTCTGTCTTGCTTGTTCCAATTGGGACGTCAGGGAAGCGGCCCACAATCTAGATTCTCTTGCGATGCCCACACTATAAACTCTAGCTACCAGTGCATTGATTGGGGTATTTCTGTCATGATCTCTGCTTCCAAAAGATCAGGACTTGCCCGACTCCCTTGGAAGCAGACCCATAACCCCGGTTCCGAGTGCCAGCCAGTCCCAATTGGGACCTTTTGGACCCTGTCCTGGCGCCAGTGGCACCAGGCTCATAAAGATGCCCAGTCCCAGCGCTGGAAGCGCCGGGCTCATAATGCTTGGGTGGACTTACCTGCAGCAGACCATGCTGCTTACTTACCTGCCAGTTGAACCCCTGATCCTCTTCTGTTTGGGACTACTTTTCCTGTTGGGTGGGGCAGCAGCCACTCCCTAGGTTCAGAACACTCGAACTCTTCTGGAAAGCAGGAACTCTTTTCTTACCTAGGCGTGGCTGTGGAAGGAGACACCTAAGCACTACAGGAGGCTATTTAAACCACACCCGATGGATGAATCTTGCTTTGCGTTATTCTGCATTCTCTGCAGCAGAACGCTCATCGTGTCTTCTGCTTCTGATCCTGGGCCTAAGGGAACAAAGGCTTACCATCCTGGAATCCAGTCTTCAGCAGCACCTGTAAAGACAAAGAAAGAACAGGTTAGCACTACGGTCTTCAATGGCAGCGCATCTCTTACCTGGTCCATCGGCTGTCACCAATGCCTCGCGCTGCATTCCGGCATCTGAAAGACGAAGGCTTACCTACTCTTCGCATGCTCCGGAGGTCTTCGCACTGCATTCCGGCATCTGAAAGACAAAAGCTTACCAGCTCTTCGCACGCTCCGGAGGCCTTCGGCGCTGCATCCCGCATCTGAAAGACAAAAGAAGGTGCGTTTAAAGACATTGGGCAACTTTATTACTCACGTGCCATTACTCCTTCCCACGCCGAATCCAGTGGGTATTCCAGCACCCTTCAGCTTCTCTAAAGCTCCGAACTTGTACCTGCAAGATAAAAGGGACAGTTAGTGCGCATCGTGAAGCAGGCTACAAGCGCTTACTTACGTGCTTCCAGGCGCTTCTATTCCTCACGCGGGTTCGATCCTCAACTCTCATCAGCCCGCCATCCGCCATCGCCGGAACCCTGCAAAACAAGAGATATCATTACAAAAGACTTTAAGACATTTGAAGTGCCCAGAACTTACCGTTCGTGCAGTTAACGACGGACAGCAGTCCTCTGAGGTCAAGAGGCCTGCACCCTTATCCAGTGAAGAAACTGGTTACGGCACCCTGCCCCAAGGCAGATGGAGAGCTCGGCGTTCACTTACCTAAGGTGAGGGCGTTAACCTTTGGGGTTCTACAGGAGAAGAGAAAGGGAAGAGGAGAGAGGCACCCAATAACCCCAGTTCATTAATCCCATATTTTCTATCTACAGACATCTTACTCTTCGAGTCAGACATACAGTGCACAGAGGTCCAGCCCAAAGAGCCAACCGTGTGTTACACATCACCTTTGAAGATACGGCATTCACCCAGTCAAGACCGGCGCCTCTGCGGGAATCAGGTGTGCGTTACAGAATGCAAAGCCTACCGCAAAACTCCCACCCAGGCGCTATGGAAACCTCGGATACCGACCAGCTAGCCCAGTTACTTGGGGAACTAAGAGCAGAAGTGCATGCAGCCCGTCAGGAAACGAATGCTCTAAGAAGGGAACTGATTATTTCCAAGGAGCGAACAGACAATCTCGCTAGACAATTGCTACAGTCACAAGCCGGACAAACTCCGTTACCCGCATCAGGGGCAAATCGTCCTTCAACATCCTCTACGAACCCAGTGCAGATCAACCTACCTGGGAATGTACCTCTGGCTCCGCCCGAACGATTTTCTGGTGACCCAAAGAGGTTTGCAGTATTTATTAATCAGTGCCGCTTGCACTTCTTATGCCGGCCAGCAGCCTTTCCAACTGATCAAGCTAAGGTAGCTTTCGTGCTTTCGTACCTTAGTGGCAATGCAGCAGACTGGTCGATCCCGCTAGTTAATCAAGATGATCCGGTTCTCCATGATTTTCAAGCTTTTCAGCTCAGTATGGAAAAACTGTTTGCAAGACATTCACAGGGGCAGGCCTTGGACAATGAGCTCCTTTCATTGCGACAGGGTAATCAAGACCTTTTGGCTTATATTGCGTCTTTCAACAGACTGATAGTGGAAACTCGATGGCCTGAGGACAAAAGGATTACGCTGTTTTATAGAGGTCTACGTGGAGAGCTCAAAGATGTGTTAGCCCAAGTAGTGAATCCCCCGCAAGACTGTTCGGACTATATTGACTTAGTCGTTCAAATTGACCACAGACTGCAGAACAGGAAGGCCGATCGTTCCAAGTTTTATGCTCGAGTATTTTCCAAACCACCAACTCCTACCAAAGGAGTAGACTCCGGGGAACCCATGCAAATAGGGGGCCTGAAAGGACCACTAACACAAAAGGAGCAGGAAAGGAGAAAACAGCTGCAATTATGCCTCTCTTGCGGAAACTCGGGGCACTTTCTTCGAGACTGTCCGGTGAAACCAGCCAAGAAGGCAGTAGGAGCTGCAGTTACCAGGGTCACAAACTCTGAGCAGGGAAACGACCTCGCCCGACAAGAATAGAGGTCCTCTTGCCGAGCGTTAAAACCAGTTCCGTGACCTCGCATTTCGTGATACCTATGGTCCTCATTAGCCCTGAACATCCGGATCGATTACATGCGATTGAAGCTTACGTTGACAGCGGTGCCATCGGCAATTATGTGGATCATGAAATGGTTTTGAGGATGAATCTGACTCTTTGTCCAAAGGCTGTAAAGGACGTCATTACTACGGTGGATGGTACGGAGATAGCCTCCGGACCAGTAACGCATACCACCCAAGAAGTGACGCTAGTAAGTCAAGATGGACACCATGAGAAGATCGTGTTCGATGTGATCAAGGCCCCTCAGTTCCAGATTATTCTAGGAATTCCTTGGTTAGAGAAGCACAATCCTCAGATCGATTGGCGAGCAAGAACGGTTCAGTTTCCAGAATGTGTCTCTACTTGTCACCCTCGACCTGGTGTTGCACTGGCAGCAATTTCCTCGGAGGCTCCCCAGTTACCTCCTGAATACCTAGAATTCCAAGATATTTTCCGGAAGGATCAGGCTAACTCTCTACCTCCTCATAGGTCTTATGACTGCCAGATAGACCTGATACCTGGATCTACTCCTCCTTGTAGTAGAATTTATGCCCTCACCGAGCCTGAGAATCTTCACCTCCGACAATACCTGGATCAATACCTAGCGAATGGGTTTATTCGTCCTTCCAAGTCCCCTGCTTCCTCAGCTTTGTTCTTCGTTCCAAAAAAAGAAGGGGACCTTAGAACTTGTATAGATTATCGCGCCCTGAACCAGATAACTGTTAAGAATAGATATCCGTTACATTTGATCCCTGAACTCCTGGACCAAGTCAGAAAAGCATGCATATATACAAAGCTGGATCTTAGAGGAGCCTACCACTTGGTACGAGTAAAAGAGGGCGATGAATGGAAGACGGCCTTCCGCACCAAGTATGGGCTATTTGAATATCAGGTCATGCCCTTCGGACTTTGCAATGCCCCAGCCGCCTTTCAATATTTTATGAACTATGTCCTCAGAGAGCTCATAGATGTGTGTGTTGTTGTTTACATTGACGACATCCTCGTTTATTCTTCATCGGAAACTGAACATCGGAAACACGTGAAAATGGTCCTCGAGAGATTGCGGCAACACAAACTTTTCGCTAAGTTGGAAAAATGTGTTTTCAACGTGACTGAAGTTGAATTCTTGGGATTCATATTATCACCTAGCGGAGTGCGTATGGATTCAAAGAAGGTCGATGCAATTCTCAAATGGCCATCGCCATCCACCGTAAAAGGTGTTCAAAGCATGTTAGGCTTCGCTAACTTTTACCGCAGGTTTATCCCCGAATTCTCTCGAATAGTCCAGCCCATCACCGCCTTGTTAAAGAAAAACAAACGTTTTGAATGGTCTACCGAGGCGGAACAAGCTTTCCAGGATTTGAAGACTAGATTTATCTCTGCACCGATCTTAAAACATCCTCGCCCAGAACTCCCCTACATCGTTGAAACTGATGCTTCGAGCCTTGCCATGGGGGCAGTTCTATCACAAAAGGACCCAGTAACCAATCAGTTGCATCCCGTGGCATTTTGGTCCCGCAAATTCTCGCCTCCTGAAATCAATTACACTATTACTGATAAGGAACTTCTAGCTATCAAGTACGCCTTTAAGGCTTGGCGGCATTATCTTCTGGGGGCCCGACACACCGTTACTGTGATTACAGATCACCGAAACCTGCAATATTTGAAAACCGCAAAAGCTCAATCCTCTAGGCAACTCCGTTGGGCACTATTCTTTGCCGAGTTTGACTTCATAATTACCTATCGACCTGGTACAAAAAACGGTAAAGCTGATGCCCTTTCTCGGATGGGAGTGGAAGAACATTTGATCAATCCTAAACCTGTACCTATCATTCCCGAACAAAGAATTCTAGGTGTAATCGCCACACAATCCATAGAAGAAGTTAAGGATAAAGCCAGGCTACTGGTAACTCCAGCAGACATACAGAATTGGCATCTGCAGGGAAAGGACTTTACGGTGAAGGACAACCTATTATATTTCCAAGAACGGTTATACCTGCCCAGCACAGATTTACAGAAAAAGGTAATCTCTTGTTATCACGATTCTTTAATGGAAGGACATCCCGGTATGACCAAGACCTCGGAAAAGATTAAGCGCTACTTCTGGTGGCCGTCTTGGAAAAATGATATCAGAGACTTTATAATGTCCTGTGGAGTATGCGCCCAAAACAAGAGTCAAAAGGAAAAACCAGCCGGCCTCTTACGCCCTATTGACATCCCGCCTCGCCCTTGGCATACGCTTTCTATGGACTTCATCACCGATCTACCTCCATGCTCCGGATACAATACGATCCTAGTAATCGTGGACCTATTCTCCAAGATGGCGCATTTCATTCCGCTCAAAGGCTTACCAACAGCAGCAACTCTGGCCCGAGAATTTCCCGAAAACATCGTCCGACTGCACGGTTTTCCTTCTGTTCTAATTTCGGATCGAGGTAGTCAATTTATTTCTCATTTTTGGCGAAGTTGCTGTCGGTCGGCTCAAATTGATGTGAGACTTTCGACCAGCCACCACCCTCAAACCGACGGACAAACCGAGAGGACCAATCAAACTCTGGAACAGTATTTGCGCTGCATGCTACAACAAACTGAAAAAACTTGGAAAGATATCCTTTGGATAGCCGAATATGCCTACAATAACTCTGTCCACTCGGGAACTGGGAAGACCCCGTTTTTTCTTTTATACGGTAGTCACCCTCGAACTTCGGAGTTGGATCCACTCCAAGATGTTGGAACACCAGCAGTAGACCACCTGCATTCTACAATCACCCAAGCCTTTAAGGAAGCCGTTTCTCACCTTCAAAGGGCTAAAGAACAATACAAGAAAGGAGCAGACCAACATCGGAAGGAAGCCCCCCAATATCAAGTAGGAGATCAAGTCTGGTTATCGACCAAATATCTACCTCTAAAAGGACCACGCACATTCAACCCAAGATACCTTGGTCCCTATTCCATCACTACCATAGTAAATCCAGTAGCGGTCAAGTTGGACTTGCCCCATCACATGAAGATACATCCGGTCTTCCACGTCTCTCTATTAAAACCCGTGCAACCTCAAACCCGACTAACTACATCTCCAAAACCTATTCTAGTTGATGGAGAACTCGAGTTTGAAGTCAAAAGCATCCTGGATTCCAAGATCTCCAAATCTAAACTATTTTACCTGATTGACTGGAAAGGCTACGGTCCCCAAGAAAGATCCTGGGAACCTGCAGAATATGTCCACGTGCCTTATCTAATCAAAAGATTTCATCGAACATTTCCTAACAAGCCCAAACCCCCGGAGAAGCCCGGTTTGGGAGGGGCCTTGAGGGGGGGTGCTGTCATGATCTCTGCTTCCAAAAGATCAGGACTTGCCCGACTACCTTGGAAGCAGACCCATAACCCCGGTTCCGAGTGCCAGCCAGTCCCAATTGGGACCTTTTGGACTCTGTTCTGGCGCCAGTGGCACCAGGCTCATAAAGATGCCCAGTCCCAGCGCTGGAAGCGCCGGGCTCATAATGCTTGGGTGGACTTACCTGCAGCAGACCATGCTGCTTACTTACCTGCCAGTTGAACCCCTGATCCTCTTCTGTTTGGGACTACTTTTCCTGTTGGGTGGGGCAGGAGCCACTCCCTAGGTTCAGAACACTGGAACTCTTCTGGAAAGCAGGAACTCTTTTCTTACCTAGGCGTGGCTGTGGAAGGAGACACCTAAGCACTACAGGAGGCTATTTAAACCACACCCGATGGATGAATCTTGCTTTGCGTTATTCTGCATTCTCTGCAGCAGAACGCTCATCGTGTCTTCTGCTTCTGATCCTGGGCCTAAGGGAACAAAGGCTTACCATCCTGGAATCCAGTCTTCAGCAGCACCTGTAAAGACAAAGAAAGAACAGGTTAGCACTACGGTCTTCAGTGGCAGCGCATCTCTTACCTGGTCCATCGGCTGTCACCAACGCCTCGCGCTGCATTCCGGCATCTGAAAGACAAAGGCTTACCTACTCTTCGCATGCTCCGGAGGTCTTCGCACTGCATTCCGGCATCTGAAAGACAAAAGCTTACCAGCTCTTCGCACGCTCCGGAGGCCTTCGGCGCTGCATCCCGCATCTGAAAGACAAATGAAGGTGCGTTTAAAGACATTGGGCAACTTTATTACTCACGTGCCATTACTCCTTCCCACGCCGAATCCAGTGGGTATTCCAGCACCCTTCAGCTTCTCTAAAGCTCCGAACTTGTACCTGCAAGATAAAAGGGACAGTTAGTGCGCATCGTGAAGCAGGCTACAAGCGCTTACTTGCGTGCTTCCAGACGCTTCTATTCCTCACGCGGGTTCGATCCTCAACTCTCATCAGCCCGCCATCCGCCATCGCCGGAACCCTGCAAAACAAGAGATATCATTACAAAAGACTTTAAGACATTTGAAGTGCCCAGAACTTACCGTTCGTGCAGTTAACGACGGACAGCAGTCCTCTGAGGTCAAGAGGCCTGCACCCTTATCCAGTGAAGAAACTGGTTACGGCACCCTGCCCCGAGGCAGATGGAGAGCTCGGCGTTCACTTACCTAAGGTGAGGGCGTTAACCTTTGGGGTTCTACAGGAGAAGAGAAAGGGAAGAGGAGAGAGGCACCCAATAACCCCAGTTCATTAATCCCATATTTTCTATCTACAGACATCTTACTCTTCCAGTCAGACATACAGTGCACAGAGGTCCAGCCCAAAGAGCCAACCGTGTGTTACACATCACCTTTGAAGATACGGCATTCACCCAGTCAAGACTGGCGCCTCTGCGGGAATCAGGTGAGCGTTACAATTTCCCACTGGTTGTTTTCTGGTTGTTTTCTTAACATGTTGAGATTATCTTACAAAGGACCTAGTTTGGACGTGTTTTCATATTGTGGTATGGCATTTTTAATGGAAATGCCAACAGGAGGATGCTCGTATGTGGGGCTACTGACATATATTGGCAGAGTCAGCTTGAACATGTTTTCTTATAGTGTCATTACATTGCACCTGCCACTCAGTTGCTCCACCCACCTCCGGTTTTTGTGTCTTCCAATCCTCTACTTAAGGACTGTAGGCCAGCTCGAGGCAGACAGCATTGAGTAGGCTGCTGGTCATGTGACCAGGCCCTGCCACTCAGTTGCTCACCCACCACCTATTGTATCAGTCCTCCTTCGGCATTCTCATTGACGGCATCCTCAGTAAAGGACGTGCAAAGACAAGGACCTCATCTTTTTCTGCCTGTTCGTACCTAATGGGGCCAAGGGCCTGATGCATTATTCTGCATTTCACCTACAAACTAATCACTATTATTTCTACTCACCAAAAGCCATCACCATGTGTCTACACCCTCCACAGCCCATCCCTACTCTCACAAGAGGCTGAAGGGCCAAGTGAACTGGGCAGCCCTGGGAAGCTACCCTAGGAACCTCATCAATATTGCCCTTGCCCCCTTCCAACACCCACGGACCACATACAGACGCTCTCTTGTGTTGATCAATGCTCGCTCCGCAGTTGCGCAACGCTGCAGAGATCACTGACATCATCTCCTACAACAACCTTGATGCCCTGTTCATCACTGAAAAATAGTTTACCCCATCATCCCCACATGTTTTCTGCATCCTCCTATCCCAAGGCTATTGCATCCAACATTCCGAGCAGCCAGGAAGGGCAGGAGGCGGAGTAGCAATTATCCACAGGAGCGATTGGCCATGCTTCACCATCCCCTCTCCCAGTACAAGCTCATTTGAATCACTAGCCTGCCGGTACCCTCTATCGCACAAGGAATCCATCACCTACCACCTCATCTACAGTCCACCTCACAAGAGTTACTCTTTCATTGCAGACATCTCCAACTTACTCTACTCTGCCAAATTAGCGCATTCAAATAATTTCTTTCTCAGTGATTTTTTACTGTCCCAGAGTCACAGGCGGAAAACCACACTTGAAACACGATTTTCTCACTCACTGCTTCCATGGACTGTAAGCAAATTGTGCTCTCCCCTATGCACAACAAAGGCCACACCCTAGACTTAGTCTTCACACCGTCCCCCTACATCACCTGTGCAGACCCTATCCCCACTTGACTGGTCTGACATCGCCACCATCACATCATCAGTCACCTACACGGCTACAGCTCACAAAGGTCAGGCTAAACGCCCCCTCACTCAACTCCACTCATTCAAAACCTTCCCAGTCAATGAGCTAGAAGCAAACTTTGTAGACTTTCCCACCACAGGGAATTCCTGGGTCTCCTGGAATTAGTCAGAAATTCTGGTATGAAACTGTTGGACACTCATGCACCCCTGAACTCAAGCCGGGCTAAGACCAAACCATCCGCCCCATGGTACACCCATGAGCTAGCCTCCAACAAACACTTAATCAGAGCCCTAGAGAAATGGTGGTGCAAAAACCATAAATCCAGCAACCTCATCTACCTCAAATCTCTGCGCGCAAACTGTAGGATTCTGAGGTCAAAGCTGCTTACTACTCTACCACCATTGTGACAGCCTCTAAAAGGAGCAAAGCCCTCTTTGAAGTAGTAAAGCATTGTACTGAACCCTCAGCTGACCCTGAGTTACCAGCAACCAAGGAAAAATGCAACAGAATAGACACATTTGTTATTGAAAAAATAGACAAAATCAGAGAGACCATCAAATCTCTCACAGCATTAGCATCCCCTGAACCGCAGCACTCACACTACCCCTCTAGATCGAATTCTCTCCTCTCTTTCCTTCCAGATCTCTTAAAAATGATTGCCTCCCTCAAACCTACATCTTATTCTGGTGATATAAATCCGGACTCCATCCTCAAACAATTAACGGGCCTGGTGCCCAATGCGCTTCTCAGCACCATCAGTGCCTCCCTTGCAGAAGGGTAATTCCGAACACCATCAAGACTGGTCTCCTACAAACTCTTTTGAAAAAAACCCAACCATTAATCCAGACAAACTGGTCAACTACAGGCCCATTACGATCCTCCCTTTTATTGGCAAAATCTTGGAAAAAGTAGTTGCTACACAACTACTCTCCAGAATCGAACAACTCCACCTCCTAAATGACTATCAGTCAGGGTTCCGCCCAAAGTGTAGCATCGAGACAGTCACCATCCATGTGGTGGATGTTGCTCTTCAAATCATGGATACGGATGACTCATGCCTCCTCGTCCTCCTTGACCTCTCGGCTGCATTCGACTCCTTCGACCACCACATCCTTCTCTCCCTCCTTGCTGACAGGATGGGATTCTCTGGCACTGTTCTGGACTGGTTTACCTCCTAACTCTCAGGCAGACACCAGGCTGTCCGGATGAACTTGTTGCGTTCTAACCAACTCCAGGTCTCCTGCAGAGTCCCCCAAGGATCCATCCTCTCACCAATCCTTTTACCTTTACATGGAGCCTCTGGGCACTCTCCTCAAAGATCCCAATATAGCAATCCACCAATATGCAGACGATACTCACTTTTACATGAGAGTAAATAGCATGCAGGACATAATTCGTCTCTGCGATTACCTAACCATCATCCAGTCCTGGATGTCACTGCCTACCTCAAACCCATCCAAGACTGAATTCATCCTCATCGTTCCACCCACTAAAAAACAACCTGTCCAACAATGGCTCAATGATATGCGCCTAGCAGGATTTGAACTACAACTAGAAAAACCTTTAGGCTTCACTATTGACAGCAATCTATCCTTCCAGAAACACATAGCCAAGATGGCCCAAATAGCCTGGCTCAGAATCTCTACCCTTTGAAAAATCAAACCCTTTATCCTGCCGCAGGACTTCCGGACTGTAGTGCAGGCCCTTGTGGTCTTACACATTGATGGGGAAATGCTCTCCTGACAGGGCTCCCAGCTGCTGTAACGCTCACCTGATTCCCGTAGAGGCGCCGGTCTTGACTGGGCGTATACCGTATCTTCAAAGGTGATGTGTAACACACGGATGGCTCTTTGGGCTGGACCTCTGTGCACTGTATGTCTGACTCGAAGGGTAAGATGTCTGCAGATAGAAAATATGGGATTAAGGAACTGGGTTATTGAATGTCTCTCTCTTCTTCCCTTTCTCTTCTCCTGTAGAACCCCAAAGGTTAACGCTCTCACCTTAGGTAAGTGAACGCCGTGCTCTCCATCTGCCTCTGGGCAGGGTGCTGTAACCAGTTTCTTCACTGGATAAGGGGAGCAGGCCTCTTGACTTCAGAGGACTGCTGTCCGTCGTTTACTGCACGAACGGTAAGTTTCGAGTAATTCTAATGTCTTTAAAGACTTTAGTAATGATGTTTCTTGTTTTGCAGGGTTCCGGCGATGGCGGATGACGGGCTGAAGTGAGTTGAAGATGGAGCCCGTGTGATGAATAGAAGCGCCTGGAAGCACGTAAGTAAGAGCTTGTTGCCTGCTTCACGATGCGCTCTAACTGTCTTTTTATTTTGCAGGTACAAGTTCGGAGCGGTTGCAGGGTACCGGAATACCCACTGGGTTAGATGTGGAAAGGAGTAATGGCACGTGAGTATTAAAGTTCCCCAATGTCTTTAAACGCACCTTGTTTTGTCTTTCAGATGCGGGATGCAGCGCCGAAGGCCTCCGGAGCGTGCGAAGAGTTGGTAAGCTTTTGTCTTTCAGATGCCGGAATGCAGTGTGAAGACCTCCGGAGCGCACGAAGAGTAGGTAAGCCTTTGTCTTTCAGATGCCGGAATGCAGCGCGAGGCGTTGGTGACAGCCGATGGACCAGGTAAGTGAAGAGCTGTCACTGAAGACCGTAATGCTAACCTGTTCTTTCTTGTCTTTATAGGTGTTGCTGAAGACTGGATTCAGGATGGTAAGCCTTTTTCCTTAGGCCCAGGATCAGATGCAGAAGACACGGTGAGCGTTCTGCTGCAGAGGATGCAGAATAACGCAAAGCAAGATTCATCCATCGGGTGCGGTTTAAATAGCCTCCTGTAGTGCTTAGGTGTCTCCTTCCACAGCCACGCCTAGGTAAGAAAAGAGTTCCTGCTTTCCAGAAGAGTTCCAGTGTTCTGAATCTAGGGAGTGGCTCCTGCCCCACCCAACAGGAAAAGTAGTTCCAAACAGAAGAGGATCAGAGGCTCAACTGGCAGGCATGTAAGCAGCATGGTCTGCTGCAGGTAAGTCCACCCAAGCATTATGAGCCCGGCGCTTCCAGCGCTGGGACTGGACATATTTATGAGCCTGGTGCCACTGGCGCCAGGACTGGGTCCAAAAGGTCCCAATTGGGACTGGTTGGCACTCGGAACCTGGGTTATGGATCTGCTTCCAAGGGAGTTGGGAAAACCCTGACCATTTGGAAGCAGAGATCATGACAGTACCCCCCCCCTCAAGGCCCCTCCCAAACCGGGCTTCTCCGGGGGTTTTGGCTTGTCAGGAAATGTTCGGTGAAATCTTTTGATTAGGCGAGGAGCGTGGACATATTCAGCAGGTTCCCAGGATCTCTCTTGGGGGCCGTAGCCTTTCCAGTCAATTAGGTAAAATAGTTTAGATTTGGAGATCTTGGAGTCCAGAATGCTTTTGACTTCAAACTCGAGTTCTCCATCAACTAGGATAGGTTTTGGAGATTTAGTTAGTCGGGTTTGAGGTTGCACGGGTTTTAATAGAGAGACGTGGAAGACCGGATGTATCTTCATGTGCGGGGGCAAGTCCAACTTGACCGCTACTGGGTTTACTATAGTAGTGATGGAATAGGGACCAAGGTATCTTGGGTTGAATGTGCGTGGCCCTTTTAGAGGTAGATATTTGGTGGATAACCAGACTTGATCCCCTACTTGATATTGAGGGGCTTCCTTCCGATGTTGATCTGCTCCTTTCTTGT
Source organism: Ambystoma mexicanum (assembly GCF_040938575.1). Taxonomy (NCBI): domain Eukaryota; kingdom Metazoa; phylum Chordata; class Amphibia; order Caudata; family Ambystomatidae; genus Ambystoma; species Ambystoma mexicanum. The sequence goes on along the minus strand of NC_090933.1, from coordinate 1,051,253,709 downwards.
ATTGTTCTTTAGCCCTTTGAAGGTGAGAAACAGCTTCCTTAAAGGCTTGGGTGATTGTAGAATGCAGGTAGTCTACTGCTGGTGTTTCAAGATCTTGGAGGGGATCCAACTCCGAGGTTCGAGGGTGACTGCCGTACAAAAGAAAAAACGGGGTTTTCCCAGTTCCCGAATGGACAGAGTTATTGTAGGCATATTCGGCTATCCAAAGGATGTCTTTCCAAGTTTTTTCAGTTTGTTGCAGCATGCAGCGTAAATACTGTTCCAGAGTTTGATTGGTCCTCTCGGTTTGTCCGTCGGTCTGAGGGTGGTGACTGGTCGATAGTCTCACATCAATTTGAGCCGACCGACAGCAACTTCGCCGAAAATGAGAAATAAATTGACTACCTCGATCCGAAATTAGAACCGAAGGAAAACCGTGCAGTCGGACGATGTTTTCGAGAAATTCTCGGGCCAGAGTTGCTGCTGTTGGCAAGCCTTTGAGCGGAATGAAATGCGCCATCTTGGAGAATAAGTCCACGATTACTAGAATCGTATTGTATCCGGAGCATGGAGGTAGATCGGTGATGAAGTCCATAGAAAGCGTATGCCAAGGGCGAGGTGGGATGTCAATAGGGCGTAAGAGGCCTGCTGGTCTTTCCTTTTGACTCTTGTTTTGGGCGCATACTCCACAGGACATTATAAAGTCTCTGATATCTTTTTTCCAAGACGGCCACCAGAAGTAGCGCTTGATCTTTTCTGAGGTCTTGGCCATACCGGGATGTCCTTCCATTAAAGAATCGTGATAACAAGAGATTACTTTTTTCTGTAAATCTGTGCTGGGTAGGTATAATCGTTCATGGAAATACAATAAGTTGTCCTTTACTGCAAAGTCCTTTCCCTGCAGATGCCAATTCTGTATGTCTGCTGGAGTTACAAGTTGCCTGGCTTTATCCTTAACTTCCTCTATGGATTCTGTGGCGATTACACCCAGAATTCTTTGTTCGGGAATGATTGGTACAGGTTTAGGGTTGATCAAGTGTTCTTCCACTCCCATCCGAGAAAGGGCATCAGCTTTACCGTTCTTTGTACCAGGTCGATAGGTAATTATGAAGTCAAACTCGGCAAAGAATAATGCCCAACGGAGTTGTCTAGAGGATTGGGCTTTTGCGGTTTTTAAATATTGCAGGTTTCGGTGATCCGTAATCACAGTAACGGTGTGTCGGGCCCCCAGCAGATAATGCCGCCAAGCCTTAAAGGCAGATTTGATAGCCAGAAGTTCCTTGTCAGTAATCGTGTAATTGATTTCAGGAGGCGAGAATTAGCGGGACCAAAATGCCACAGGGTGCAACTGATTGGTTACCGGGTCCTTTTGTGATAGAACTGCCCCCATGGCAAAGCTTGAAGCATCAGTTTCCACGATGTAGGGGAGTTCGGGGCGAGGGTGTTTTAAGATTGGTGCAGAGATAAATTTAGTCTTCAAATCCTGGAAAGCTTGTTCCGCCTCGGTAGACCATTCAAAACGTTTGTTTTTCTTTAACAAGGCAGTGATGGGCTGGACTATTCGAGAGAATTCGGGGATAAACCTGCGGTAAAAGTTAGCGAAGCCTAACATGCTTTGCACACCTTTTACGGGGGATGGTGATGGCCATTTGAGAACTGCATCGACCTTCTTTGAATCCATACGCACTCCGCCAGGTGATAATATGAATCCCAAGAATTCAACTTCAGTCACGTTGAAAACACATTTTTCCAACTTAGCGAAATGTTTGTGTTGACGCAATCTTTCGAGGACCATTTTCACGTGTTTCCGATGTTCAGATTCCGATGAAGAATAAACGAGGATGTCGTCAATGTAAACAACAACACACACACTATGAGCTCTCTGAGGACATCGTTCATAAAATATTGAAAGGCGGCCCGGGCATTGCAAAGTCCGAAGGGCATGACCTGATATTCAAATAGCCCATACTTGGTGCGGAAGGCCATCTTCCATTCATCGCCCTCTTTTACTCGTACCAAGTGGTAAGCTCCTCTAAGATCCAGCTTTGTATATATGCATGCTTTTCTGACTTGGTCCAGGAGTTCAGGGATCAAAGGTAACGGATATCTATTCTTAACAGTGATCTGGTTCAGGGAGCGATAATCTATACAAGTTCTAAGGTTTCCTTCCTTTTTTGGAACGAAGAACAAAGCTGAAGAAGCAGGGGACTTGGAAGGACGAATAAACCCATTTGCCAGGTATTGATCCAGGTATTGTCGAAGGTGAAGGTTCTCAGGCTCGGTGAGGGCATAAATTCTACTACAAGGAGGAGTAGATCCAGGTATCAGGTCTATCTGGCAGTCATAAGACCTATGAGGAGGTAGAGAGTTAGCCTGATCCTTCCGGAAAACATCTTGGTATTCTAGGTATTCGGGAGGTAACTGGGGAGTCTCTGAAGAAATTGCTGCCAGTGGAACACCAGGTGGAGGGTGACAAGTAGAGACAAATTCTGGAAACTGGACCGTTCTTGCTCGCCAATCGATCAGAGGATTGTGTTTCTCTAACCAAGGTATTCCTAGAATAATCTGAAACTGAGGGGCCTTGATCACATCGAACACGATCTTCTCATGGTGTCCATCTTGACTTACTAGCGTCACCTCTTGAGTGGTATGCGTTACTGGCCCGGAGGCTATCTCCGTACCATCCACCGTAGTAATGATGTCCTTTACAGCCTTGGGACAAAGAGTTAGATTCATCCTCAAAACCATTTCATGATCCACATAATTGCCGATGGCACCGCTGTCGACGTAAGCTTTAATTGCATGTAATCGATCCGGATTATCAGGGCTAATGAGGACCATAGGTATCACGAAATGCGAGGTCACGGAACTGGTTTTCACGCTCGGCAAGAGGACATCTATTCTTGTCGGGCGAGGTCGTTTCCCTGCTCAGAGTTTGTAACTTTGGTAACTGCAGCTCCTACTGCCTTCTTGGCAGGTTTCACCGGACAGTCTCGAAGAAAGTGCCCTGAGTTTCCGCAATAGAGGCATAATTGCAACTGTTTTCTCCTTTCCCGCTCCTTTTGTGTTAGAGGACCTTTCAGACCCCCTATTTGCATGGGTTCCCCGGAGTCTACTCCTTTGGAAGGAGTTGGCGGTTTGGAAAATACTCGAGCATCAAACTTGGAACGATCGGCCTTCCTGTTCTGCAGTCTGTGATCTATTTGAACGACTAAGTCTATATAGTCCGAACAATCTTGTGGGGGATTCACTACTTGGGCTAACACATCTTTGAGCTCTCCACGTAGACCTCTATAAAACAGCGTAATCCTTTTGTCCTCAGGCCATTGAGTTTCCACTATCAGTCTGTTGAAAGACGCAATATAAGCCAAAAGGTCTTGATTACCTTGTCGCAACGAAAGAAGCTCATTGTCCAAGGCCTGCCCCTGTGAATGTCTTGCGAACAGTTTTTCCATACTGAGCTGAAAAGCTTGAAAATCATGGAGGACAGGATCATCTTGATTTACTAGAGGGATCGACCAGTCTGCCGCATTGCCACTAAGGTACGAAAGCACGAAAGCTACTTTAGCTTGATCAGTTGGAAAGGCTGCTGGCCGGCATAAAAAATGCAACCGGCACTGATTGATAAATACTGCAAACCTCTTTGGGTCACCAGAAAATCGTTCGGGCGGAGCCAGAGGTACATTCCCAGGTAGGTTGATCTGCACTGGATTCATAGAGGATGTAGAAGGAAGATTTCCCCCAGATGCGGGTAACGGGGTCTGTCCGGCTTGTGACTGTAGCAATTGTCTAGCGAGATCATCTGTTCGCTCCTTGGAAATAATCAGTTCCCTTCTTAGAGCGTTCGTTTCCTGACGGGCTGCATGCACTTCTGCCCTTAGTTCCCCAAGTAACTGGGCTAGCTGGTCGGTATCCGAGGTTTCCATAGCGCCTGGACGGGAGTTTTGTGGTAGGCTTTGCATTCTGTAACGCTCACCTGATTCCCGTAGAGGCGCCGGTCTTGACTGGGTGTATACCGTATCTTCAAAGGTGATGTGTAACACACGGCTGGCTCTTTGGGCTGGACCTCTGTGCACTGTATGTCTGACTCGAAGGGTAAGATGTCTGCAGATAGAAAATATGGGATTAAGGAACTGGGTTATTGAATGTCTCTCTCTTCTTCCCTTTCTCTTCTCCTGTAGAACCCCAAAGGTTAACGCTCTCACCTTAGGTAAGTGAACGCCATGCTCTCCATCTGCCATGGGGCAGGGTGCTGTAACCAGTTTCTTCACTGGATAAGGGGAGCAGGCCTCTTGACTTCAGAGGACTGCTGTCCGTCGTTTACTGCACGAACGGTAAGTTTCGAGTAATTCGAATGTCTTTAAAGACTTTAGTAATGATGTTTCTTGTTTTGCAGGGTTCCGGCGATGGCGGATGACGGGCTGAAGTGAGTTGAAGATGGAGCCCGTGTGATGAATAGAAGCGCCTGGAAGCACGTAAGTAAGAGCTTGTTGCCTGCTTCACGATGCGCTCTAACTGTCTTTTTATTTTGCAGGTACAAGTTCGGAGCGGCTGCAGGGTGCCGGAATACCCACTGGGTTAGATGTGGAAAGGAGTAATGGCACGTGAGTATTAAAGTTCCCCAATGTCTTTAAACGCACCTTGTTTTGTCTTTCAGATGCGGGATGCAGCACCGAAGGCCTCCGGAGCGTGCGAAGAGTTGGTAAGCTTTTGTGTCTTTCAGATGCCGGAATGCAGTGTGAAGACCTCCGGAGCGCACGAAGAGTAGGTAAGCCTTTGTCTTTCAGATGCCGGAATGCAGCGCGAGGCGTTGGTGACAGCCGATGGACCAGGTAAGTGAAGAGCTGTCACTGAAGACCGTAATGCTAACCTGTTCTTTCTTGTCTTTATAGGTGTTGCTGAAGACTGGATTCAGGATGGTAAACCTTTTTCCTTAGGCCCAGGATCAGATGCAGAAGACACGATGAGCATTCTGCTGCAGAGGATGCAGAATAACGCAAAGCAAGATTCATCCATCGGGTGTGGTTTAAATAGCCTCCTGTAGTGCTTAGGTGTCTCCTTCCACAGCCACGCCTAGGTAAGAAAAGAGTTCCTGCTTTCCAGAAGAGTTCCAGTGTTCTGAATCTAGGGAGTGGCTCCTGCCCCACCCAACTGGAAAAGTAGTTCCAAACAGAAGAGGATCAGAGGCTCAACTGGCAGGCAAGTAAGCAGCATGGTCTGCTGCAGGTAAGTCCACCCAAGCATTATGAGCCCGGCGCTTCCAGCGCTGGGACTGGGCATATTTATGAGCCTGGTGCCACTGGCGCCAGGACTGGGTCCAAAAGGTCCCAATTGGGACTGGTTGGCACTCGGAACCTGGGTTATGGATCTGCTTCCAAGGGAGTTGGGAAAACCCTGATCTTTTGGAAGCAGAGATCATGACAGCTGCTCACTTGGTTCCCTTAAAAGCAGTCCACCACGTTGCAGCACGTCCTATTACGGGAGCATGGAAATGTGACCAAATCACTGTCATCTTACATGAGCTACATTGGCTTTGACTCCAAGCCAGGATACTGTTCAAGAATGCATGTGTCATCTACAAAGCAGTCATGAGTAGCTCACAAGTGTACATGGCAACTAAGCTCCACATATCTAGCGGCACACGATCCTTGCGCTGCAATTTAACCTGCCAGCTTGAATCACAACTTAAAAAACAAAAGGAGGACCGCCAGGGGGCGTGGAACATGACGGACCTGTGAGCTCGCGCTCCGTCAGCACTGCGGGGCCTAGTGTGCTTCGAGGATCCCCGGCCGGGATTTTAAAGCAGCCCCAGAGGAGACCACGGTCCCCGAAGTGAGTGAGAAGCCCCACCCGCCCAGCAGCCCGAGACGCCAGCCTCCCTAGGCGCAACCACGGAGAGAGTCGCTGGAAGTGGGAAAGACACAGCCCGCCGAACGTGAGCGGCGCCTAAAGCGCGGGAGACACCTCCGAGCTTTCGCCGATCGGGCCCCCAGGAGGCACACGGGATCCGCCAGCAGAGCGGGAACTACCCCCCCCAGCAATCACCACAATATCAGGGAAGCTGGGGCGCAGCCCGGAGCGAGACACCAGGGGCCAGCTACCAGAACGCAGGGGGGAGAAAGACGAGGCTGCCCCGGACTCGTCCCTGACCAGAGTGGACGTGACTGCCCCGCGCCGATCCAGGCGTTCCTCGGCCGCGCCCCACATGAAAGCCTGGGTGCCTGGACCAAAGAGGACCCGGAGAAAGTCGGGCCCGGAGGCCCGCACACGTGAGGGACCTCGCTCCCGCTGCTCTCGAGCCCCACGGAGGGGCTCGGCCCGAAATCAGCCACCGATACAAGGTGAGGAGTCGAAGGGGGGCAAAGCAGGTTGGCGTTGGCATTGTGGCCGCAGCACCCTACAACAAGAAGGGGCTGTGATCCCCGACCTGAGCTTCTAGAACTTTCCAGGGGACCCTGCACAGCGGCGCCACCTCCCGGGTGCCCGCCCTACCCCCGATCCTGGAGCAGACCCCACTCCCCGGCACTATCAGTTCTCTCCAGCGGTTTCGCCGCCAGTCCCCAACCCAGCCCGAGGGCCCCGGAGTCATCATGCCGGCAGTGGGGGAGCCCACCCCCGACAGCACTGACCAGGGATGACCTCAAGGATATCCTCCAGGAGACCAGGGCGCTCCGCACGGACATACAAGCCTCCATTGTAGACCTCAAGGGGAGAGTGGACACCCTGGAAGACAAAATGGAGGGGATAGAAAACAACCAACTACAGGTGGACCTCCTTGACATGAAATATGAGGCCAGGTTAACAGACTTGGAAATGAGAGAAGAGGACATGATCCTTAAGATGGACGATCTAGAGAAAATGGAACGTCGAAACAACCTGCGCATCATGGGGGTGTCTCAGGAGAGAGGGAAGACGCCCGCGGATGCGGGGAGAAAAGTCCAGGGCCTAATCAATCAACTCTTCGCACTGGAGGGGGGCAAAGAGGTCCAGCTGGAAAGGGCACACCGAGGAGGAGGCGGTGCGGGGGGAGGCCCAAGATCCATCGTGGTGAGGTTTCTCCGCTTCAGGAAGAAAATGGAAGTACTGGAGAAGGCAAAGAGGCTGGGGAGCTTCATCTTTGAAGGGGACACCATTAAGATTTATCAGGACCTTTCTACCCTCACGCTCACCCGTAGGAGAGAGTGCCGTCCACTCACACAATGGCTGACAAGCCAGGACATGAGATGCAGATGGTCCTTCCCGTTCGCCCTATCCTTCGAACTGGCGGGTGTGGACTACAGGGTGATCGGTGGTAAGGAGGCTACGCAAGTTTTACAGATGCTCAAGGAAGACCCTCCGGAGGAGAGAGAAGGAGCGGGAACTCAGACCAGATCGGAAATGGAGAGGGGACCGTTGGGTCCCTGGTCGACAAAGAAGAAAACAAAGGGCAGGAGGAAATTTAAAAAACCCAACACCCCACCGTCGGAGGCTGGAGGAGACTAATGAAATGACTATGAACTCCTGGGATACATCAGGCCCCTAGTGGCACAACCCCGGCCGGGGACAGGATTTTCCTTTGACCAAGAGAACTGCGGTACACAATCATGTTCTGGCTTTGGCGGCTTGCCCGTTGGCAGGCGTCACAAACAGGGGAGGGAAGGGGGAGGGGGGAAAATGGGCCAGGGGAGGAAGGAACTCTCGGGATCTCCTCGGATCCAGCCACAACGGGGGACAGGGCAGCTCCCCCCGAATCGAGAAGCCGATGAACACCATGCTTGGGAGTAATGGCACACCATGAGAGAAAGGGCCGGGTCGAGATGATCAGAATTGGCTCACTCAACGTTAAAGGACTTAACTCCCCAACTAAGTGCTCTCTTCTGGGGTGAGAAATGAAGAACGCGGGGACAGACATCCTCTTCGTGCAGGAGACCAGATTGGTGAAGGGTGAGGAGAGGGCCATCATCGGATCGCATGTGGGCCAGGTATTTTGGGCGTCCAGCGCCACTAAAAAGGCAGGGGTTGGGATCCTGATCCACAGGCACCAAAAACTAACAGAGGTTTCACAACTCCAGAGTCTCCTTGGTATCCATTTACTGCCCCAATGTAGGCCAGAAGGAATTCATCCACGAGGCCATGGGGGAGGTGATGTGCATGGCGAAAGGTCTCCTGGTACTGGGGGGGGGGACCTCAACATGTGAGCGGACCGGGATTTAGACCATAGCGGGGGGGGGCACCCAACCAGGCGGCATAGGGGGAGGCCGGAATGGGGGCACAGAGACCTGATGTGGGAAAGGGGACTCGTGGACATTTGGAGGGAACGTCACCCAAGAGCAAAGGGGTACACCTTTTACTCGGCAGCCCATGGGACAAGGACAAGAATTGACTATCTGTTCACAGGTCACCAGTTCATGAGTAGAATAGACGCGTGTGATATTCGCCCGGTCAGTTGGTCGGACCATGATATGGTCTGGTCGGACCTAAGCATCTCTGGCTTAAAGGCCAGGGAATCTTTGTGGAAATGTAACGACTTCTTGCTCCGGGACGCAGTCTTTAGAGAAGAAATGTCCTCGGCTATCAGAGAATATTTCGAGCTAAATGACACGGGTGAAGTGGATCGGGACATTGTATGGGAGGCAGCGAAGGCAACTTGGAGGGGTAGGCTGATAAGTGAAGGAGCCTCCAAGAAAAGAGAAAGGACCCTTCTAGCTCACAGGTTGAAGTCAGATATACTCTCCCTAGAAAGATCCGAGGGGAAGGGGGAAGGAGAAAAAGACAGGGACCTAGGCCTGGCGAGGGAAAAGAGACAGGAACTCAGGGATCTAGAATTGGGCAAAATAGTAGCGGGACTCCAACACCTGCGTCAGAGGTACTACGAGAAGGGGGACAAGGCTGCTGCTATGCTGGCGGCAAAACTCAGAGGTCAGAGAGCAGACAGGTGGGTCCAACAAATCGGGGATGATGTAGAAGGGGAATGTACGGATCCAGAAGGCATAGCAGAGAAATTCGCAAGTTTTTATGAGACCCTATATGGAAGTGAGGGGGTAGTGGAGAGGGACGCACGGGAGGCATACCTCAATGGGGTCTCATCCCCGACCCTTGGAATGCGGGAATCCGTGGCCCTAGATGCCCCAATAACAGAGGAGGAGGTGCTGAAAGCAATTTCAGGGCTGAAGCTGGGTAGGGCCCCGGGGAGGATGGATTCACCGCAGGCTTCTACAAGGCTTTCTCGGGTTTACTGGCGGGCTTCCTAGCGGGTCTATTTTTGAATATAATGCAGGCAGGGAGGGCACCACCGTCCTTTGGCAAGGCACTAATCACGGTGATCCCGAAGGAGGGGAAGGACCCTACGGACTGTCGCTCCTATAGACCTATCTCCCTCCTTAACGTGGACGCGAAGCTGTTCACGAGATTTATTGCCACGAGGCTGGACGGCCATATGCCGAACCTGATCCACTCAGACCAGGTGGGGTTTATACAGGGAAGACAGGGAGCCGACACCCTGCGTAAAACTCTGCATCTCATGCGGGTCGCGGCTCCGATGGGTGAGAACCCAGTCCTTGTGTCCATAGATGCCGAGAAAGCATTCGATCGGGTCGACTGGGGGTTCCTACATGGTGTCCTAGAAAAGCTGGGCTTTGGAATGGGGATCAGACGGGCCGTCAAAGCCCTATATATGTCACCTTCGGCCAGAGTGACTGTCAATGGTCGCCTGTCTCGCATTTTTGGCCTCGAGAGGGGGACGAGGCAGGGCTGTCCCCTTTCCCCCCTTCTCTTTGCCATGACCATGGAGAATACCTAAGAGGCGCTCCCATGGTGCGGGGCATAGTGGTGGGAGACCGTACCTTTAAACTCGGCCTGTACGTGGACGACATCCTGCTCCACTTGAGGAAACCCACGCGTTCAGTCCCGGCGTCCCTTCAGTTCATTGACCAATTTGGCAGGTGGTCAGGTTTTAAAGTTAATGTCGGCAAGTCAATGATCTTCCCATTTGCCTCGGATGCCGATAGGTGCTTACCTGAATTGCCCCTTTGGGCCTTCAGGTCTGCGTCGATGGGATAAAATACCTGGGGATCAACATCGTAAGACCCGATGAAGACCTGAGTCTGGCAAACTACCCCCCTCTGTTTGAGAAATTGTTCAGGGAAATGGAGGGTTGGGGGAAGGGACAAATTTCATGGATGGGTAGAATAAATGCGATTAAAATGAACCTGCTCCCCAGAGTGCTCTACCTCTTCCAGATGCTCCGACTGGAGGCCCCGGTGTCATACCTCGGAGCGGCCAAGAGGCGCATACTGAAGTTTATATGGCAAGGCCAGAATCCCAGAATAGGGTATGAGACCCTCAACCTTCCCAAAGAAAGAGGAGGTGTGGCCCTCCCAGATCTCGACATGTACCACAGGGCTGCCCAGCTCAGGGTTTTTGCCCCCCACCTTAGAGAAGACCCCAACAAACAGTGGGTCTACATTGAAAACTCCTTCCTGAGCCCAGTTATGGTGGGGGAATGGTTGTGGGTCCCACTTAAGAAACTTCCGTGAAGAATTAAAGACCACCCCATTATGGGAACTATGTGGAAGGCACTAGCAGGGAAGGGACTTAAGGATGGAGTCACCACATGGCCCTCCCCACTCAGTCACATATGGTCCACACTAGTACTGGAAGAGATTCCAGGACACGAACATTACCAGTCCTGGTTCGAAGCAGGGCTTTGTAGGGTTGGCCAACTGGTGAGGGTTAACTCTTTCATACCGATCCAGGAACTAGAGGAGGCGCTGTGTATCGGCAGACTTTCGCCACTCCTATACCTTAGACTCAAGGGCATCCTAATGAACCCAAAACTGAAGGAATGCTTACAGAGGAGGCTCACCCCATTGGAAAAAGTACTGGATTCCCATATGGAAATGAAGGGCCTCATCTCACTCCTGTACACGGCCCTCCTGGTTCCCCGAGAGGGAACCACTGGGAGCCTCAGACGAAAATGGGAGAGGGATCTAGGCTGCACCATAGGGAATGGTCTTTGAGGGAAACTCTGGAATAGGGCCTTCAAGACGTCGATTTCATGTCAATATAAGTCTCACGCTGTCAAGCTCCTCCACAGGTGGCAGTACGACCCAACTACTCTTTCCAGGATGTTCCCAGACGTAGCCCCAGTGTGCTGGCATGGGTGTGGGGAAAAAGCCAATTACTGGCATATGTGGTGGACCTGTCACAAAGTCCAAACCTATTGGTCCGAGGTGCTTAGTTGGATCAGGGATGCGGGGGAGGGGGACTACCCGTTGGACCCCATACTGGTGATTTTTGGCCTGCAACATAGAGATGAGCACTGGGAAAAGGTATCAGCCTTGACACACACCCTATTGCTGGCTGCTACAGCGGCTCGGGCCAGGACATGGAAAAGACAAACCCTTCCAACGAAGAGGGAATGGGTGACAGTGGCCAAGGGCATTTACTTCATGGACAAACTAACGGTTGCAATACATGTACAGATTGAAACCGAATGGCTACGTTTCATGGAGGTGTTTGTTAACTCAGAGGACAAGTCTCCAGGGTAATTGGACGCCTCCACCTGGCCCATAACTACCTTGCGCATGGATCCCTATGCATGGGAATCTGGAGAGTCGACTATATATAGTTGGCCCCGGGCCCGGCTGGTGCTGTCCAAAGAGAAGAATCACTAATTGCCCCCTTGTTAGAGCCCCCATATCCTCACCCCACTTAAACCACTTGATGCTGGTAAATGATCTTGAAAAGTGGGGGGACAACCTGGGTGAGGTGTGAAGGTGAGCAGGTGGTACCATGTCTGAAGTCGAGGGTACGTGCAGGTGGACAGACCTCCCACTTTTTTCAGAGGGTAGATGCCGTCCTCCAAAACACTTTGGCGGTCATTATGAGTTTGGTGGTATACCGCTGGTCATTCAGGCGGGATACCAGCAAACTGACCTACCATTACCAGCCCCGATATCCCGGTATTACCAGGATATTCCAGGTGCCGGCAATTGCGGTAAATCCCCAATCCCCATTCCCACGGAGGGGATTGCCGGAATTACCGTCACTGGTAATACCAGTGCCGATAATTCTGGCCTTTATTATGCCGATGGGGGCCTGATTTACCTCCAGCTCTTAGTGTCAGAATTACCTGCAATTTTCCCCCACCGGCAAACCCATTATGAAGCCCTTTGACTGTTTTTTTCGGAATTACGATTTTAGTCACCAGGTTCACAGGTCAGGCACTTCACCACTACCCCATATAAACTGGTGAAAAATAATGAAATAAAGGTGAAATGTCACATTTCATGACTGCACTACACAGGGAAAACAGTGACATTGATTCTTGGGGTTTAAAACGTGCACACTTTTAAACATTTTCAAACCGTATTAGAAGTAAATATCCTCTCTTGGTTTTTTGTGTAGGTTGATTTTATAATTATATAATTATAATTGGTTATTTATAATGTGCTTAATACCCAGAGGTTTCTAAGCGCGGACCCGGGGATCTATGAAAGGCAAATGCTCATTTGTCCTGTGCAGTTTGTATGGTTATTCAAAACCTATTGAAAGAAATGTGCATATTTCACCTTGATACGATTTCACCTGAAGCAGCTCCAGATGGTGTCGGCCGGTGCCAGCCGGGGAAACAAGAAGCCTGCAGGCATCAAACTGCTTTGACTTCTAAGGTTATTGCAGTGTGGTCAGTGGGGCAGCAATCACTGAACCCCACTAAACTGACCCACCCTTCCAATTACTCTTATTTCTCCTATCCCACTACCCATACGCATCTCAGTGAACTGTATTGTTTATCCATCTCTCACATCTCTCTAGGAACGTCGCTTTTGTTTTTGTATTGCTGTTAAAAACTAGGCCTTTTCCCCTCTTTTTAGGGACGTCGAATCTGGGTGTTTTGCATTGCTGCTGTGTTAAAAACTAGGCCTTTTTCCCTCTTTTTAGGAAAGTCAAATATGGGTTTTTTGCATTGCTGTTGTGTTAATAACTAGGCCTTATTCCCCTTTCTGGGAGGGTTGAATCTGGGTGTTTCTCGCAGTGCACGTATTTCTACCTAAAAGCCTTTTTAATCTGCTCTATCTCTGCACACCGTACTACCGACTACTGTTGGTTACTGTTGGGCCTATTGATTGCTGCTGGAGCCACTGCTCCCCCCCTCGGCTGTTGATCTCTGTTGTCTCCCTGTCTTCCGTCCACGCTGTTCCTGCTCCTTCTGTGTGAACCCCCACCCCAGTGTTTCTTGTGGTGCGTGGCTCTGAGCCGTGATTGTTCTCCTCCCTCACTCTCCCGTCTTTCCACTTCACACCATCTATGGTGCTCTCCATCTTCTCAAACTGCTACTCTTTCTCCTATCTTGTCCTTCTCACTAAGTCTGGAAGGAGAATGTTCAAGAGGGATATCCTGGTCTCCAACCCAGGCCTCCCTATTGCTGATACCTACATTAGGGCTTCCTCCAGACAGACTCTCACCGACATCCTCTTTGTCGTTCCCTCTCCAGGCCTTTGGACCACACATATGGCCTGTGTTCGTTCTCCTTTCTCCTCCTCTCCCATTAATGGTGGCACCCGGTTGTAGGTTCTTGTGGCCCCCTTCCAATCCTCCAAGAACATCATCAATGTCTATCTAAATTGTACCGTCCTGTTCGGGACTCTCAGCCCAATCTCCTCCTTCTTGATAGCTGTCTCCCACATCTTATCAACTTCCTCCCTTCTCCTGCCACTCCTTCTAACACCTCTCTGGCTCCTCTGCCACTTCCTTCCTCCTCTGCCGCCTCTCTGGCACCCACCTCCTCCTCCACTCTGGCCCATGCCACCTCCGTCTACTGGATCTGCCCACTCCCTGGCCTTTTTACTGCCTCCGCTGGGTGTACCTCACTCCTACACCCCACCCTGGAAGTCTTTCAATTATGGCAAACTGCTCCACATATTTACTCTCAACTCTCGCTCTGCTGTCAATCACTCCTCTGAAATCTGCCACCTCCTCAAAGGCCTTGACCTGGATGTCCTCGCTTTCACCGAGACATGGTTCACTGCCAGCTCTGTCACAAGTTTTGACACTCTCCTCCCTGATGTCTACAAGATCCTCTCTGAGCCCAGATCCAACTGGCCCGGAGGTGGAGTGGCCCTGATATTTCCGGAGTGGGTCCCTGCTTCTGTCATTCCTACGCAGGCCTATTCCTCCTTTGAATGCCTAGTATGCAAGCTCTCTATCTCTCCTGACCTCTCTCTGACTGTGATCACCATCTACAGGCCACCTGGCCAGGTCACCCTCTTCCTATCCGAATTGGTTGACCTCTCTTCTTCTCTCATTGCTTTGACCTCTCATCTCCTTCTCCTCTGAGATCTTAACATTCACATTCACCTGGATGCTTCTAATCCCTCCTCTGGGCTCTTCCACAACCTTTGTGACTCTCTCTCCCTTTCCATTCTACCCTCTGGCCTGACACACTCTTTCCGGACATACTCTCATCTCCTCAGACATCCCCCTCTCCAACCCTCTCAATATTCCTCTCTCTTGGACGAACCACTTTCTGCTCTCCTCTTCTGAAACTTCTTCCCCCTCAAGCAAAGCCTAGGCCAGCACTGCCACCTTCCTTCTCGGTCATTCGGCCCATGAAGCAAGTGTCAGTGGATACCTCTGCCTCTATTTTCTCTGTTCCTCCTACTCTTGCCGCTGACTTGCACTCTGACACAGCCCTATTTAACCTGCATCTTTCTATCTCCAACACACTGGACATCCTTGCCCCTGTCATGAGAATCGGTCTGAAGCCTACCTCCAAGTGCAACTCCTGGTGTGACTCTGACATCGGCACCCAGAAACGCAAGTGCAGGGTGGCTGAGAGGAAGGGGATGGCTTCAGACGCATCTTCTGACAAACTGGCCTTCCGCCTGCTCCTGAAGAGGTCCCATATCCGAGTCCTCGTCTCTGCGTCCTCTACCAAACACGGTCAAACTCTTTGAAATCTGCAAGGAGCTGGCCAATCCTACTACAGTCTCTACCTCTCCTTTCACCTGACACAGCCCTATTTAACCTGCATCTTTCTATCTCCAACACACTGGACATCCTTGCCCCTCCAAGTGCAAGTGACATCCTGTCCTCGCTTTCCTCTTCCTCCCCCTCTACCTCTCTCATGCCCCCTTTGGCTGCCTCTCCCTCTTCTCTTCCTTTTTCCTCCTTCTCTCTGAGTACACCTGACGATTTCTCTATACAAGTCCGATCTATGAAAGTGTCATCCAAACAGGTGCTCCCTGTTCTTCCAGAGCCCTCAAGGACCACATTACCACCCTCACCCCAGCCTTGACCGATTTCTGCAATCGCTTTTTCGCCTCTGGATCTTTCGCCTCTCTCCTCAAGCACTCCCTTGTGCACCCCCTCATAAAAAAGCATTCTGCCGATCGTACATGTCCGGAAAATTATCGTCCGATTTCTATCACTCCTTTCCTAGGCAAACTCCTGGAAAAGCTGGCCATCAGCCCAGCTTACTCTCCACACTGAATCCATTGGATCCGGCATGTGAGCGGGTGCATCTCTCTTATAAGAGATGATATTATAAGGACTCGTAGGGGATCCATGAGTCCTGGTTTGGTGGATTATGTAGAACTGGCTTTTACGAACCCAAATTTGGTAGATGGACTCTTATCAATTGAGATTAGAGCTTAACCAGTCAAAAGCTTCACTGTTTCTCTGAGACTTTCGTTATCTGTGATTACCGCCAAGTACCCTTCTAGGGATCAGCTACCCCTCTGCGTTCAAGGCTCCATCTCAGGGGAGTAGGGCTTAGAAGAGGTGGATTGACACCCTTATCCTCCCCTGGCCAACTCCTCTGGCCCCAGTGTTAGTTAGAAAGTTCCTGTTTTGGAACGTATCAGAGATTTCTAGGCATCTGGTGGACTCTGAAAGATTGCTATAAGATCCTTGTATGATATTATATGCTTCCAGGAAATCTGGGCTGTGGATGCCATTGTAATCTTGGGGTTTAGAACATTCAATACCCCAGCAAATAAGAGGCCTCGAGGAAGGCAGTGGGGGGGACTGTTGACCTTGGTGGCAGTGGATTCGGGATGGGAGTCTAAGATGTGCAAGGACAGTACATCAAAATTTGCAAATCATAACTTGCTTTAATTCTGAGGGGCTTACTCTGCTCATTTTTAATGTCTATAATAGGCCACATAGTGTTAACCCATTGGCGACTTTGACCCTGGTCTAAGACACAGTAAGTAACTGGGAACCTAAGTTGTTCAGAAATGGTCATATTATCATTTGGGGAGATTTTAACCTCCAGTTGGAACCCCTTTATGAGTTTGAGGGGCTGTGGGACAAAGTGGAGGTTGCTTGAGAAATTCTATCCTTGGAAGCCAGCATTCGCGCGTGGGCCCACAGGTACGCTGTGGATTCTGCCCAGGTATTGTACAGGTTGGCTCTGAGGGCGTGTAATGGTAGACGCGTGAAAGATAGACCTGTAAAGGATACTTTTTTTGGTCCTGGATTTTCTTCCAGGATTGATTAAATCTGGATTGAGATGAATGACTCAGAGGAAGTGGAGGAGGTTGGTATCTTGGAGCACCTAGCCAGTGACCCAATTGGGCTGAGATGGTGGGAAAAAAAAAGATCAATCAATCAAGTGTACCAATTAGAATAGATGGGAATGCTAGATGCACTGTTAAGAGTTTAAAGCCCCCAATCTTTCTGTCTATCCTGCCCTCTATTAAAAACATATGCCAACTTAATTGTGGGGACAGGGACATTTTATCTGAATTTGGCCAACCAACCCTTGAACTTAATCCATGGTTTTCTAGGAAAAAACCTGTTTTCAAGCAGAAGCCCCTGAAGATCTCTCCTTGGTTTGATTGCGAATGTAGATCGGCCAAGGAGGAATTATTGTCATTCCTGGGTAGCCCAGGGAAGGCAATCAAAGATGTATTTTACCACCTGAGGAACAGATACAAGAGAGTTGTGAATTGAAAGAAGCTTATATTCCGCAAAGGGAAATGGAATGAGTTTAGAAGAGCTGCTATAGCTAAGGATAGTAAGGACTTTTGGTCTTTGTTCTCTGAGTGGAAAGACACCAATGATAATGAACTTCACTGCGTATGAATGTTTCCTTCACTTTTGTGGGTTATATGGTGTAGTGGTGTCTTCCGATAGTTTCCGTGGAGAAGGTCCAGTGGGTATAGCTGTTGAGCCGGTGATTGATAGTGGCCCAAACGTTAGCATCCCTTTGCTCATGGCGAAGAGTGCCCATGCCCTGATAAAGTACAGATTGATCTTTGGAAAGATGAACCAGATATTTGGGTGCCGTTACTAACTACGCTCTTCCAATCAGTGGTTAACCTTAATAAGGTCCCTGCTTCCTGGGGAAGTGCCAGGATTGAACCCATATATAAGAGGGGGCGGGGGGGGTGAGATCGACCAAGCAGTTATAGGCCCGTTTCGCTTCTCGATGCGTCAGGGAAAATGTTTGCTACGGTGATTCTCCAACTGCTACAGTAATTTGTCGAATCCAAGGATCTTGTCTCCCACCTTCAAGCTGGGTCTTGGCAAGGGATGAGTACCGTGGACCAGTGTTTTTGTTTTTATATGATTTTGCAGAAATACTGTGTTTTTAAAAAGATTCAAGTTCATGCAGTATTTATCAACCTCCATACCGCCTTTGACAGTGTCGAGAGGGACCTTCCCTGGCAGGTCTTGTTGAAGCAGGGGGTCCCATATAACCTGGTGGCAGTGATTGTTCAACTATATCTTTGTAACACTGCTGTGGTGAGATGGGTCCAGCTGGCGAGACGACGAGCCAGTTTCCAGTCGACAGAGGCGTGCGGCAAGGCTGTGTCCTTGCCACGCTTCTGTTTACTATTTACATTAATTAGATTATTTTAGCACTGTTGGCTGACTGCCAGGGCGGAAACCTGGATCCACCAAAACCAGGCACTGATGTATTCCCAGCTCTACATTTTGCTGATGATTCAGTTTTGCTGGCTCTATCTCCAATGTACATCAAACAACATTTGGAGTGCTTTCTTTCAAAGTCCTCTCAGCTAGGCCTAACTTTGAACAGGAGCAAGACCAAGGTCATGGTGTTTCGGCCAGGAGGTCAGGGGCTACAACATTGGGGTTGGAAGTAGAAGGGACAGCTCTAGAACAAGTTACCTTTTACAACTATCTAGGGGTAAGGTTTTCTGATAACACAACTTGTGTAAGCCAAATAAGCGAATCGCAGACCACCTTGGAAAAGAATAGCAGTGGCTTAAAGAGGTTTTTGTTTCTCATGGTGAGCAGGCCGTACTACCTGCTCTTGATATTTATACCATACAGGTCACATCGGCAGTGCTGTATGGAGCCAAGATATGGGGATGTTTCAACTGCTCCAGTTTGGGGGTGGCCGAGAACACATTTCTAAAGAAGCTCTTTAGACTTCCATATAGTACCTATATATAGCACTAATCACTAGCACTAATCATGGAATGTGGCCTAGTTCCTATAACTTGTCAATTAATGTGGAAACCAGTTCTCTATTGGGTATGCAGCTCTCCGGTCCTTGGTAAATACTGCAAAGTCCTTATTGATTTGTTGAACTATCCAGGTGGCCATTCCCTTCCTTGGTTGTGCCATGTAAAATGACAACTTGCAGTGGCAGGCTTGGAGGATCTCTGGAATAACTCTTCTTTCATGCCCAACAGTTCAAAATGAGATGTCAAGCTGTTTGCTGGGCATGATACACAGGAATACCTTGTTAGCTTGTGTCTAAGATTGAAGTCTGGACAGGATTATCTCTTCTCGAAACCTATCCTAGAAAGAGAGCTTTATTCGGATTTGATTTCTCCTGCCTACACTTGCACCTTTATTAAATTTAGAGTTGGCACTCTACAGGTAGCAGCATTTACCTGTGGTTGGATTGGCGGTTCCTCACAAATTTGTCCAGCCTGCGGTATGGCCTCTGAATCTGTAACACATTTTCTGCTATTCTGTAAATACTGTAGTATTTTATGGAAAATGTATTTGTATACATTGTTCAAGAGAGAACGTGTCAAATGTAGCTCAGAAGCAGTTGCCGTATGTCGGTCTACTGTATCAACCAACTACATTTATTTTGTGGCCATATCAATCTATCACGCTTGGCTACGCAGGAAGATTGTAACCAATCTTTGATTGTACTCCTATCGTTTTGCTTTTTATGGTATTTTCAGTGTTATGCAGATGACACTCAGCTCTCTTTCAGGCTTCCTTCAGCCTCCTCTCCTCTGTCGCTCATTCCTCACTGTCTTTCTGCAATTCGGTATTGGTGCGGCTCCACCGATCTTTGCCTTAATGCCGGTAAAACAGAGATCCTTCTCATTAGGACCCCAGCTCCCACTTTCCCTCTCTCACTCTGGCCACCCTCCTTGGGCCCTCTACCCTTGCCTTCCTGTAAAGCAAAAAACCTTGGTGTCATCTTCAACTCCACTCTCTCCTTCTCCCCTCACATTGTGGACATTGCAAACAAGGCCCACTTCCAGCTGCACCTCCTCAGAAGTATTCTACCTTGTCTCACCTTCCCCCAGAAGCTTACTGTCTCCAGAACCCTGGTTCTCTCCAGGCTGTACTACTGCAACAGCCTCTTTCTCAATCTGCCTACCTCTACTCATCGCCCCGTGCAACTAATCCAGAACAGGACTGCAAGACTTGTCCTTGCCCTCAATCCCAGGGACCATATCTCTCCAGCCCTGAAATCTCTAAACTGACTCTTGGTGTCTGCAAGGATCAAGTTCAAGACCCTGTGCATCGTCCACAAGGCTTTCGGGGCCCCGAGCCTGCACTACATCCAACTCTTTCTTCTGAAATACCTTCTTCTAAAGCCCTTTGCTCAGCTACCTCCAACTCTCTGAGGGTCAGACGCTTCTCCTGGCAAATAGTGGAGGGTAGTTCTCTGTCCTCTGCAGGTGCCTCCCTCTGGAACTGTCTCCCTGCCCCTCTCAGACTTGAGCTGGACCACCTGAAGTTCCGGAAGCAGCTCAAGACCCGCCTTTTCTCCTCTTCCTGCTCTCACTCGCTCCCTTGCTAACTTACCTGTCTGCTGCGCCGATGGTTGCTTGGTTCCCTCAGAGTCTCACTGGGTATCAGGCTCCTCCATGACCAGTCTTCCTTTGCACTGCCTCCTGGCCGACCGCACACTTAGGGGCTGTAGCTGTTACCCCTACATCCCTCCTACCCCCTTGCACTTATCCAGAGGTGTGCTGCCCTGTCTGCACTTACTCAGAGCCTTGCTGCCCTGATCGCACTTCCCCCTATCTTCTCCCTTGCACTTCCCCCTCTCCTTCCCCTTGCACTTCTCGTTGTTGCACTTGCACGATCCGAATGACACAAGGCCTAGTAGGATTGTTTGTCTTGTCCTCCCTATGTCTTCCCTCCCTCGTCTTGTGACGCTTAGAAACACTTGTGTACAGGCGCGTTATAAATGCCATATCATATCATATTCTATTTTCTGGTTACTTCGTATCATGTATGTTGAGTCCCCCCACTTTTATTTTAGGACTTGACCCCTGACAGTGTTGCGTCTAGGGTTGGCGTGTGATGGCAGGGCACGGCGCAGCAGAACGCAATGAAACCCAACTACACAGTATGGGGTTAATACGGAATCTGCTTTATTCGAACCTTCAGTGCTCCCACCTCAACTTCGGTCATGTGACCACTTTTACATTGAGCCTCAGGCAACCTGACTCGGTGACCTGAGAGAGACTAGAACGCTACATCTTCCCCCAAAATAACATTGTCCTACCGTATCTCCTCGATCCATCGTCTTGATATTCGGATGGTCCGATAGAGCCTCCTTCTGTCTGGGTGAGGGGTCGGCACGTTCATGGGGTCACCATCTTGGCCGATTTGTAATTCAGTTCCAGAATCGTCTTCTTCCCCCGAGTATCCAAATTCTTCCCTGACGCAGGTTTAATTTTCGCTCCATTCTGGATCGGTCTGTGATGGTGTGCCTCGCGTCTTCCTGAAGAAGGAGCTGTTCCTGGTCACTTGCCAGCCATCTCTTGTGGCTGTGACCATGGACTCCTTCACTCTTGTGATGGTCAAACAGCAGAAAATGGTTGTAAAAACCCCTAAACAAGGGAGATGTTGTTTGGCACCATACGTGTATAGTTCCATGCAGGCTTTCTGCAGCTGTGGGGCTGCTCGAGTTTGCAGTATTTATCTTCATGCATTGCGCTAATTGTGGCGCCTGAGTCGACGAGGAAGCGGAACTCCTTTCCTTGTAGGGTGATAGGCAGCATGGGGCTATGTTCAGATGCCGTCGGGTTGCCCAGGGCATACAAGTAACCCCTCTTCCTCTGTTCCATGCTTGACTGAGATTCTGATCCACTCGTGAAGGGTGTGCTTGTGCGTAGGTGGTGGATTTGTCTTCTCCCTTTCCAGCGGCCTACAGGTGAGGGTGAGTGCCGTGGTCGGGATAGCGCCTGCCTCCGTTGTTTCATTGTTCTGCATGTTTGGGTCTTTCCTCACAGTGATAACATGTTGGGGATTTGGGTCAGTGTGTTCTTGGCTCCACTCGCTATTCTCTGGATGAGTTGGGATTCTTAGAAATGGTCTTCCCTGCCGCAGGCCAAGTATATTTGGCTGATGGCCGGGCATGGTCCTTCATGTGGGAGTTTGTAGCCGCACCGGAAGCACTGGCGCTTCTATGATCTGGAGTCTGGGGCCGGATGCGTCTGCGCAATGAGTTTGTCTATGGCTTCTTCCTTTATTGTCGGTGCTGATGATATGTGGACCTTGCTGAATGACGAAATTTGGAAGTCCAGTGCTGAGATTGGCCCAGCTAGGACAAGGATCTCGGCCAGTGAGTGTCGTACTTGTAGTAGCTTCTTTTTTAGGGGAATGGATTCACACCTGGCAATGACTTGCGATTTGATAGCCTCCTCGTTGGTGTAGTGATGGAATTCGCAGTGTTTCACCTTAGACCAGAGGCGTGTCACAAATGTGTCCATGCTCTCGTTTGGGAGTTGTCTCGGGGTGTGGAACACGTGCCTTTTGTAGTCTACGTTCTTGTGTATGGCAAAATGTTCAATCCATACAGTCTTGAGTTCTTCATATTTGTATTCTACATGTTCTGGGAGTTCAATAATAATGTCCCGTATTCAGGGCCTGCTGTAACGGTGAGGTGCCCTATAATGTGCTTATCCTCCTGAGTACCTACTGCATTGAGGTAAGCATCAAACTTCTTCATCCAGCGGTACCACGGAGGGCCGAAGCTCATGGAGTCTGAGGTGTCGAAAGGGAGTAGAGATAGGGACTGTATCCATCCCATGAGGTCTCTGTGGTTCCGGGGCTGCTGGGGCATGGGCACTCATGGCACAGTAAATGTGGTGGCAGCCTGTTGACTCTTCTCTGTGCTCAGGCAGGTGCTGTTTCCTCCAGGGGTGCAGATTCCCGTGTGGTGCAGAATATCCCTCACACCCCTTTCCAGTGTTCCCTCAACATTGTGTGCCCTGCCCGCAGGGCAGGGGCTCACCTCTGTCATTCGTGGTACAGGGCCCTCTGCAGCTGGGCTTCCGGATGCCTTGTCAGCATTCCTGCAATGAGCCGATCGGCTCTGCGAGCAAGGACCGGCCTCTTTTTGAGCTCCAGCTGGCTTTTAGCAGCTGTCTGCGGAGACCGGGGCAGGCAGCTTGCAGCACTATGGGACCCAGAATGAAAGGCAGTGTGTCACTGCTTCGTCACCATTGTTGCGTCTTGGGGTGGCACGCTCTGGCATGGCACACGGCGCAGCAGAACACAATGAAACACAACCACACAGTATGGCGTTAATACGGAATCTGCTTTATTCGCGCCTTCAGCGCTCCCTCCCCAACTTCGGTCATGTGACCACTTATACATTGGGCCTCAGGCCACCTGACCATACTTCTCAACTCACACGTTTTTGGCGGGTGTCACCAGCCACTTTGGCAGCTCTCTCACCCGCCAAGCTCCCTACACGCCCATAGGAATCAATGGGCGTTCACCCGCTAAATACAAAATCGGTTGTTTTCACCCGCCCAGGGGCCATGAAAGGTTGAGAGCTATGCCTGACTCGGTGACCTGAGGGAGAATAGAATGCTGCAGGCAGGTATCCTTAACAATTTCCCAAATGGGAAGAAGTTGGCTTCAGCCATTTAACTGCTGCTCATGTTGGGTATTGTTAGATGCACATAGTTTGTATAAAGAGTAATTGTAGAATCCTGTAATAAAAGTTAGAACGGGTTTATGGATCTGGAATGGAATGTGAAGGGAAAGGCAGTAAGAATATATATATGAAAGGATATGGATCACTAATATGAGGCTCCAGTATATAAATATTATAATAGTTTAATGTATAACAATGGTGACGAGGGGAAACGTAACCGGTGAGAAAAAGAAACAGAAATACTGAGGCAGAGAAAGAAAAAAATAAGAATAAAACGGACACTGAATGAACAATAACGTGAAACTAGAAAAGGAAGGACATTGGAACAGATGAAAGAAAGGTAAGGCGCGCATACAAGTGTAAAGCGGCCTATTATTGAAACGGAAAAAAGGGACATTTAGTATCATAAATAATATGCATGTGAGGTTCGGAAAGGCGCTGCACCTTTCAAAATAGAATGACAAACAGACTTACTTGAAGCACAAGCGTTTCACTGAGAAGACGTGCGTATGAAAACACGGAGGAAAGTACTAGAGGAAAGTACCTAAAGGTACACACACACACAAAAGACGTATTTCATAACGCTTTCATAACATCTCTAGAACAACACTGATACATGAGATAAGATCTGAAAGAAACGACAAAGTGATATGAAAATGAAAGTTATGGATTTGGCAAACCGGGTAGAGGGAAAGCAGTGAGGTTTTGATTTGTCACAAACAAAAGTGCTGACACATAAAAGTAAAACAAAACAAAGTGAAAAATTGGAGGTATTGGAGAGTGAAATATTTAAGCAGCATTGGCAAATAAAAAATAAAAAATGAAAGTAAAAGGACAATAAAAGGCTGAAACAATAACACAAATTATTTTTAAAAATATATATATATTGAAGAACAAATTGGAGTGAAGTAGCCCACAACAAAGAAATAAATAAACCTGCATGTAAAACAATAAACAAATACAGTAAGAGTGAAAAATGTATTGGATAACAAAGTCGAAAGACTATAAATAAAATATTGGATAAAATGTCATCTGATAATGCAAATGGGGACTCAAGCACAATTCTACTCAAAGTGTATCTGGGCTATCAGTGCCCATGAATCTAGTCAATTATTTAAGGCGTCCAAACCCTTTTAGTCTAGAACCTCAAGCAGATCAAGGTCAAAGATGGCAAGAGTGGCTAGATGTGTTTGAGCAGTTTTTACGAACAGTTGGAAATCAAAATGCTGTAAATAAATTGGATATATTTATAAATTTGGTTGTTAAATGTCATGATGCCTACCTCCAAGGTGCCAGACAAGACCCAGCTACCCCAGAGGCAGACATCATGTCTTCAAGGGAAGTCACAACAGCCTCAAGTAGGGGCTCTTTGGACTCAGTCCTGGCGCCTTTGGCGCCAGGCTCATATCGGGCCACAGTCCTGGCGCCATAGGCGCCAGGCTCATAAAAGGGGACTTTGTGTTAAAGGTGCTTAGTGTTAACTTACCTGATGCAGACCATGCTGCAACATCGAGGCCTTCTGAGGCCTGAATGGGACTACTTTATCTTTGGAACTACTTAACCACACAGGTGTGGTCAGGGGAGGAATACATACCTGAGAGGAAGGATACATACCTGGAACTACTTTGAAGGCTATTTAAGCCACGCCCAAGCAGCAACTCACGCTTCGCGTTGTTCTGCATCTAGCAGCTGGACGCTCACCGTGTTTGCTCCTGCATTCTGTCTTCTGCCACTCCTGCCAGCATCCTGGAACACCTGCAAAGAGAGAAGAGAAGAGAAAAGGGTAAAGAAGAGTCCTTACCTGCTAAATCCGCATTCCTGAGACATCTCGCCGACGGTCCTGAAAAGGAAGACATCCATTTAAAAGCACATCGCATCGATCGCTGCAGCGCCGCATCTCACTCACCTGTACAAGGTACCACCACGTTCTACGGCGACATCTGGACTCGCAGCCACATCACCGCGCCTAGGGAGAAAAAGACAAGAATAAAGGTGAGAGGGGAAAGAAAACAAGGAAACCTTAATTTCCATTACAAAACTTACCTGTTGGGTTATTCCAACTTCATTTCGGGTCGGTGCCGCATCCTGGCATTTCCGGACCCCGGCCCCTAAGGGGAAAAAGAGACATCAGCGTTAGTGGGCGCATGAAAAGACGTTACCCAACGCCCATTAAAGACTTACCTGATTTCTTCTGGATTGATCTTTGTTTCGGGTCGGTGCCGCATCCAGGCATTTCCGGACCCCGGCCCCTATGGGGAAAAAAGATATCAGCGTTAGTGGGCGCATGAAAAGACATTACCCAAACGCCCATTAAAGACATACCTGATTTCTTCTGGATTGAGCTTCGTTTCGGGTCGGTGCCGCATCCATGCATTTCCGGACCCCGGCCCCTATGGGGAAAAAAGACATCAGTATTAGTGAGCGCATTGATACAAGGACACTGAGAGAACTCTCATCAAGCTCACCAGAGTCTCATTCTTCGGTTCCATAGCTCTTCTCGGAATAGTTTCCGCACCTGAAAAAGAGACAACGAACAATTATTATTGCGGAATCATACTCATTAACAGAATCCTTACGGTACTATACCGGCAAAACAAAACTTGAACCCTCTACAATCAAAATCCCAGTGAAGTAACTGGATACAACGCGCCCCTGCATGAGAAGCAGGATGGAGAGCTCAACCTTTCAAACCCTAAGGTGAGACTTCACGTGGGGGTCGCAGGAGGGTTTCGTAGAGGGGTGAGAAGGGAGCGGGAGGCTTATACTTTCTCCCGCAGATTGTTAATACTCCCCTTTCACATACAGAAAGATATTCCTGCGAGCCAGACAAGCCAGATTCGAAGGTCCGGTCCAGTCCATCTTCCGGGTCCTGCGCTTCACCATAGAAGAAGCAACAACACTCCAAACCAGACCTGCGCCTCCGTGGGAGTCAGGTGAGCGTAACAGTAAAGACCTGAACTGTGTTATTAAGACAATACCCCCAGAGGCGAAAATTACGTATCAACTTCTGATTACAGCGATCAGCAGTAGGCTGGTAATTCTTCCAAACAAGGATTATGAGAGATATGTGTTCAACCAATGCACACAAGGTCTGAATGAATCCATTGCACAATTTGCATTAAGATTACAACAAAAGGCAGTATATTGTGACTTTGAAAATTACAATGATAATGAAGCGATAAGATTACGAATATTTGAAGATGTGTGTCATCTCAATTCAGGAAACATCTATTAAAAAAAACACTTCCATTGAAGAAGTACTTGAATTAGCAGGAGTCTATAAGAGAGTTGATACACAGGCGGTGAACATAGAAAAATCCAAAGAAACTGAACACTATTGCTGCAATAGGACAAAATATACCATGGCAGAAGAGATATTCTAATGTGTACTCTGGAGCAGCGCCTCGTCAGGATGGTTGGAACAATTTTCGTACGAGTCCATCGGAAAGACAATGCTACAGATGTGGGTTTGAGTTCCTGCACAAAGGTCAGTGTCCTGCTACATGTCAATTATTTCTATGATGTGGACAGGAAAATCATTTTCAGACAATGTACCGAGAAAGAACAATGGCACCTATATATAGAACAAACTGTCACGCGCTGGGCTCCCCATCGTCTCTGGAATTGCTGGCGTCTTGGACGCCATTGAGCATTCCACTACGTTCGGGGCCCAGCGTCTGTTCCCAGACTAGCGGTTGCGACGTGCGGCCGCCGGATGATTTAACTTCCTGTTGTAGCCGGCGGCCTTTGCGTTGCAACCGCGGCTTTCCCTGCCCTGAAGTTACGCTTCCTGCTCTTCCTGTGAATCCTGCTATTTCATCTGTTATTTTTCTTTTTACCTATTTTTTTCCGGCCCAGCGCCCTTCCTCCTGCTTTCCTCCTCCTTATCCTGTTATCTCCTTTGCCCTTCCGTTTGCCTTTTTCCTTTAGTCCCTATTTCCCCCGGTCCTTTTTGCCTGGCCCTGTATTACCTTCTGCTGCTTCCATATATTTTCCTCCCGTTCTCCTCCTTGTCAGCGGTTTTTTCAGCCTTCTGCCACTCTCTGCCAGTTACTCATCTGGATAGTCACTTGGGCCCTACTTTCTGGCAGTCCTTTTCGCGCACCTGGGACTCCCTGCAGCACCCTTCCCGTGCATCCACCGGTACGGTCTTCAGTCCTGGACTCATTTCTACACCATTATCCTGAATCCCATCCAGGATTCCTATCAGGGTTTTTTTTTTAGCCTTCCGGCTTATTTTCCCCTTTTGGGCTTGTTCCGTGAGAGCAGCCTGTGATGTGCCGTGTTCTATCAGCGGCCACAGTGGCGGCCTCTTGGAGCAGGCCCTATCTCTACAAAAAAAAAGGAGCCATTGGAAGAAAGAAAGAAAGAAAGGCGGAATCAAGATATATCAGAAGGTTCAGGTGAGGAGGAGGGCATTGAACTGGTTTCGGAGGGCGTTGGGGGCACTCGTGACACAAACACACCAATGGTTTCAAACCGTAGTTATGATAGCCAAAGAGGTTTCAATGTAAGACCACTTCCAGAAAAAGAGGTGACAAGGTCAAATGGACTAGCAGGAGTGACTCAACAGGTTCAACAACTAGGATTTGTAAGAGCAATGAATAATTTACAAATAGAAATGTCTGAGCAGAGGAGTCTGGAACAAGATCAAGCTGTGAAAGCGTATCAGGGTCAGAATCAGGAACAAGTACAGATGGGAGATCCCTATGAAAACCCGCCAGTGGAGGAGGAGTATGTGAACAAAGATCAATATCAATACCAAGAGTATGATAGATATAGTAAAGAGTATGTAAGACTGATATATGACAATGGAGATGATGAAGTGGCCATAAAGGTTACTGTGAACCTAAGTGGACAAGATATACCGTTTCTAGTGGACACTGGTGTAATATTTCAATGGTGTGCTAAACAACCACTATTATCAAAAGGACAATGTCATTGTGATTTGATTCATGATGGACGTTGCGTGACAGTTGACATGCATGTTATAAGCACTCCAGCAGTAGGTAGATGTCTCATTAGATTTACCACAGATTTACAACTGATTGATGTTAAGTATAAGCAACCGGAAAAGATAAAAGGGGTGCATTTGCAGCATCACAAAGTGTGTGTTCTTGTGAAGGAAACATTGGACTTGGAAAAGACAAAAGAGAAGCTTCCGCAGTTATTTCAGGGTGTTGGAAAGCTAAAGGATAGTGTGATACATTTACATATTGATACATCAGTTTGTCCTGTTCCTCAGCACCCCAGGTGAATAGGTTTTCATCTGCAAGCCAAAGTGTCTCAGGAATTACAGCAACTAATTTACAATGACATCATTGAGAGAGTTGATGGCGGACCTACGCCATGGGTATCGCCGTTTGCAGTGGTACCTAAAGCAGATGGTCGCCTTTGGTTATGTGTGGATATGAGCATTCCTAACACAGCAATACAGAGGGAGCGACATCCAGGCCCTCGTATTGAGGACATGATAATTTGTTTGAATCAAGCTACCAGATTCACGAAATTGGATCTAAGTCAAGGATATCATCAGCTGGTGATTGACCCGGATTCATGACCCATAACCACGTTTACGACACATGAGGGGTTATTTAGGTACAAAAGATTGAGTTTTGCCATTTCTTCTGCAGCAAAGATATTCCAAGAGACGATAAGAAGAGTTATTGTGCCAGTAAAGCATGTGTTTAATTATAGTGATGATATATTGGTATACGGCGTGGATCAGAATCAACATGATAAGGCACTGGAGCAGGTAAGCAAGATCCTTCAGGACAATGGGTTGACATTGAATGGTCCAAAGTGTGAGGTGAACAAGACTAGTTTAAGATTTTTCAGACATATATTCTCAGAAAAGGGGATAAAGGCAGACCCAGAGAAAGTTAATACCATTCTAGGGATGGATCCTCCAAAGGATGTGGCTGAAGTGAGGTCATTTTTAGTAATGACTGGTTATTGTGTGAGGCATTTGCCTAATTATGCAACAATGACTGATGCTTTGAGACAATTGTTGAAGAAAGATGTGGCATTTATATGGAGTGAAGAATGCAAACAAAGTTTTGACTTGATAACAAAGGAACTAGCGAATGACAGGCAATTGGAATACTTCAATCCGAGATGGGAGACTGAAGTCCTGGTGGATGCAAGCCCGGTGGGTCTGGGGGCCATTTTAGCACAAGTGGAAACAGGAAAGGACAATGTCAGGCATATTGTGGCTTATGCAAGTAGGAACAGAGAGTGTGGAGTCACGACCAGGGTACCTGTGCGCTATTTATCACTAATACGTTTATAAGGCATATTATCAAATGAAGAAGAAGTGTGAGCAGCAATCCAATTCCCACCAACCATTCCACACAGGCTGGTACTAAATTAACAGTTATATGGTAAAAAAGGGTGGGATTGCGCTTGACACCATTATAATACAACAACCAGCAATCAAGGTACAGTATTTTAATGAGGTAGATTGATCTACCTCATTAAAATACTGTACCTTGATTGCTGGTTGTTGTATTATAATGGTGTCAAGCGCAATCCCACCCTTTTTTACCATATAACTGCTTATGCAAGTAGAGCTTTAAGTCCTATTGAACAGGCATATTCACAGGCTGAAAGAGAAAGTTTGGCAGCAGTATGGGCTTGTGAGAAATGGAATCATTTCATAATTGAAAGACCATTCACTTTGATTACAGATCACCAGGCTGTCCTGTCTCTATTTGAGAATCCCAGAGTTAAGATGCCTCCGCGGATTGAAAGATGGGGCATTCGTTTGCAGGAGTATGATTATAATATCATTCAAAAGCCGGGAAAGGAAGCCAATCTGACGGATTATTTATCTAGGCATCCAACAGAGGTGTCATGCAGCATAATATGCAAGTGGAGGCAGAGGAATATTTATCATATTTGTCACTTAATGCGTTACCATCGGCAGTTACGAAAAAAAGTGTTTATAAAAAAAAGTAAAGAGGATTCTACCATTCAAATCGCAGTTCAACTTATCAAAGCTGGTAGATGGAAATGTTGGAGTAAAACTCAAGTCATTGAAGAAGGGGTGGATAGAAAAGATCTGGAGAGGATAGCCATAGTGATCAGTGAACTATCAGCAACTGACCAAGGAGTACTGCTGGGAGGAAATAGATTAGTAGCTCCTAGAAGTTTGTGGAAGATACTTGTAATGCTAGCGCATAAAGGACATCGTGGAGTTGCAAATACAAAGAAAATTCTTCGAAATCAAGTTTGGTTTCCTTACATGGATGTAATTGTTGAAGACGCATTACAACACTGTATTGCTTGTCAAGTGACTGCATCTGGAAAAAATCTGAACCTCTTCAGATAGTGCCATTTCTGGATGGACCATGGAATAGAGTAGCTATTGATTTCTTTGGTCCGCTTGAAGAAGGAGGATATCTGCTGGTAGCTGTGGATGAATACTCCAGATTTCCGTTGGTTAAGCATATAGCATCTACTGCTTTCCATCATATAGCAATAGTATTGGAAGAACTATTCAGTGAGTGGGGTGTCCCAAATGTGGTTAAAACTAATAATGGACCACCATTTCAAGGACATGAGTTTAGTAAATTTGCAGTACACCTGGGGTTTAAACACCAAAAGATCACACCATTGTGGCCACAAGCGAATGGCATGGTTGAGAGATTTACGAACACGATCAAGAGAACGCGACAGAAAGCACTTGTGGATAATATGTCAATGCTGTCAATGCCTCAGGCAATATCACAGATGTTGCGAAGTTATCGCAATACTACTCATGAGATGACTGGATATTCACTGTCTGAGTTGATAATTAGATATAAGCCACGAACCAGGTTTCCGCAGATGGAGGATCATACACCTGCGGAGGATGCAGAGATCAGGGAGAGGGATATGTTGAAAAGGAAAAGGATTAAAGAATGGACTGATATCAAGAGGAGGTCAAGTGACAGTAAATTGAAAGTGGGAGAGTCTGTTCTGGTGCAACAAAGGCAGCATAGAAAATTGGATTCAAGATACAGACCATTGCCGTTGAAAATCAAGGCAATTAAAGGTCCCATGGTGACAGCTGTGGGAGATGACTTTGAGATAACAAGGAATGCTCATTTTTTAGATGACTATTTCAAGATGGCTTAGATGAATCTGAGGATGAACATGTAGCGGATATACCTGAAAAATAAATGGATTTTCCTTTTCTGATGACATTTCTGCAGGGTCTGTTGATGTTTCAGAAAGTTCTGGGTTGGTGGAGTCAGAATGTGATGTAAGTTTTGAGCTACATGATGTAGTTCCAAGGAGTCGGCCGGCTCGGTTAATTGAGCAGATGTAATGTAAACTTGCTATACCTGCTATACTGTAAGTACAATTCAGAATTTCCACACATTCGTTACAGAAAGTCATAATTCTATTAAAGACACGGAGGGGAAGGATTATGCTTAACTCTTCATCTTTACTGTCAGCAGCAAAGAAAAACAACATGTAAAATAGCATACAAAACCAAGAAAAAATACAATAACCATGAGGTTTTTCGGATTTTGTAGTCCATCCCTATAGGTCCTTAAACTGACCACGTGTTCCCAACAACCAATAAACAAATATCAGTCCTCTCATAACCCTTGTCCTTCCTTTATTCTCCCTCTTTCTTTGATCCTGCGAGGGTGTGTTCAGTACATCTTCAAACTTTATCCACGTCTTGCATCAAACTCCGGTTTGTTTGTTATCCGTCGCTCCTCCTACAAAATAAATTAGGCAAAAGGTGACTATAGACCAAAATAAGGGTGGGCAATCGTATGCATCAAAACATTACTACCGTCTCATCAAGCAATATTACCAATAATGAAATATTTTTATCATAAACAGCACATATATAAACACAACATGATGCATATCAATTACATCTCATACGATTGGTAGGGTGGGATAATCCTTCGCCTCTGTGTCTTTAATAGAATTATGACTTTCTGTAACGAATGTGTGGAAAATCTGAATTCTATGTCAAGACCGGAGGCTCAGATTATGCTAGTTCAAAGCTTACTTACCACCAACGATGACGCACTTTCCATGGGTTTAAAATAGAAAGTTTTAAATGTCGACTCATTCGACCAATCTGCAGCTCTCATAATATCTTCTATCCTAGCACCTATGTTATAAGCTTTAGTCGCCATCGCTCCTCTAGCTGAATGGGCGCCATACCTCTCAACATCTATGCCCGCTTGAACCATCAGCCATCTAAGCCATCTAGCGATAGTGGCCGGTACCACTGCCTTATAGGGTTTGCAAATCGCTATCAACAATTGAGACACTCCTGGAGGTCTACCATCCCTTGTCATATCCTCGTAAACTTCTATATACCTGACTGGACACAATTTTGGTTGATCCGGAAAAGACTCATAGGAAATAGATCTCAAACCTTTTTTTGTCCTTTTAGTTATAAGAAAGGTCACTTCATTCGGAGATATACTCTTCCTGTCAACCTCCAACACTCTCACATCAGAAGATCTCTTAAATGCCAACAGACATAAAAGCATAGATAATTTGCCGGAAATCGCTTTCCGGGATAAGTCTTGATTATCCGGCCAAGATAAAAACAGTTTCAAAACTTTATCTACATCCCACAACTGGTTATATTTAACACTAGGTGGTCTCAACATCTTTATTCCCCTTAACAATCTACAAATCAACGGGTGTTCTCCAATCGCTCTACCCTCTACTCTAGGGTGCCCCGCAGATATCGTCGACCTGGCTGTATTGATCGTTCTGTAAGCCTTGCCATGCGCAGCCATCTGAGCTAAGAAATTGGTTACATGTACCACATCTGCTCTATCGGGATGAATATCCCTTTCCATACACCAGCTATACCTTTTATCCCACGCTGATCTATAAGCTTTGTGAGTCCCTGGGGCCCATGATTCATTAATGATGTTTTCAGCTTCATTCGATAAACCTGGCCTAGCCCAAGATCTCCTGAAAACGCCCAAGCCACTAACTTGAGTCCTCTTGACCTCACCAGTGGATGACTGCCCCCTCTGGGATCTCGAATGATAAATTCTGTGTCTGGTAGAAGTACTGGGTTGTTATATGTCAGTTCTAACAAACTGGGAAACCACGCCTGTCCCTTCCAGTCTGGTGTGATTAGAATTATGGATGCTTTGTGACGTCTCACCTGTGCCAGCGTCCTCGCTATCATTGAAAAAGGAGGGAACGCATAATTTCTCTGGTGTTCCCAGGATTGTAGGAAGGCGTCTGTCGCCTCCGCTTCCGGATCCGGTCTCCAGCTGAAGAACCGAGGAAGCTGTCTGTTCAACCTCGAAGCAAACAGATCGACCTGACAAGGACCCCACCGTGTCATAATTTCCTGGAGCACTACCTCGTCCAGCTTCCAATCGCTGGCGTCTCTGAGGTATCTCGAGTGCCAATCGGCCACCTTGTTCATCTGCCCCGGCAGATATTCCGCCGTCACCGAAACTCTCCTCTCTAGACAGAGTTCCCAAAATTCTTTTGCCAATTCCGCCAATAACTTGGACCTCGTCCCCCCCAGTCTGTTGATGTACCTGACTGCGGAGACATTGTCCCTCTTTAGCAGGACGCAACAATGTGCTTTCTCCTGAGTCCAGCATCTCACTGCAAAGGACCCTGCCAACAACTCCAGGCAGTTTATGTGGAGTCTCGTCTCCTGGTCCGACCGCCTGCCACCTGTGGACACGTTCCCACATCTGGCTCCCCAGCCCCATCTGCTGGCGTCGGACTGGATAATGAGGTCCGGGGATGAACCAAATATGGCTCTCCCGTTCCATGCATCCATATGAATGAGCCACCATTCTAGCTCCTCTCTCACCTCCTGTGAAATATTCATTCTTGATTCGTAAGAAACGCCCCTCCGGAGGTGAGATATCTTCAACCTCTGGAGTGCCCTGTAATGCAGAGGCCCTGGGAAAATCGCTTGAATTGATGCCGCTAGTCGGCCCACCTATTTCGCTATGTCCCTCAACGACATCTCTCCTTTCGCTAGAGTATGTCTCAGTTGTTTCTTGATGTCGTTCACCTTGACAATAGGTAAACTGAGAGTTCCCCGTAACGAGTCCACAATGAAACCCAGAAATTCAATTCTATTGACTGAACAGGGGTTATATTGGACTTTTCCCAATTTATTAGGAAACCCAGATTCTCTAACACCTCTATAGTTATCTGAATCTGTTCTATCAACAATCCCTTCTCTTGACACATCAGGCAAATGTCGTCTAGATAGATTATCAGTCTTATCCTCTGAGCTCTGAGATGAGACACCACGGGTTTCAGCATCTTTGTAAAACACCATGGTGCTGATGCCAGGTCGAAGGGTAGACATCGAAATTCCCAAATCGTTCCCTCCCAGAAGAACCTTAGAAATTTGCAGTGCTCTTCTGCGATGGGAATGGTCAGGTAAGCATCTTTCAAATCTATTCTGGCCAACCAATCTCCCTGAATAAGGGTATCTCTCAACAGATGTATCCCCTCCATCTTGAAATGTCTGTATACCACGTAACCGTTTAGGCCTCTCAGATTTATGATCGGTCTTGTCTTGTGTCTTCCTTTTACTATGAACATATTGCTTATGTAACCTCCTACCTGGACCGCCGCGGGTCGAATAGCCCGTTTGATTTGTAAAGCCTGTAACTCTTTTTCCAGTAAGGCCTTGTCTTCGCTGTTCATTTCTGGCACGAATCCAGTGGATTGTCGCGTCCCTCAAGGTGCTAGCTTCTCCCCTCTCCTATTCAATTTATATATCCGTGGCCTCTGTGCCCTTCTTTCACAGCTGGATATTTATTTTACCAATTTTGCAGACGATACTCAACTTATTATAGAACTCAGTGGAGATCACGCCACAGACAATAACAGACTCTCAGCAATCTATAATACTATAGAAAGCTGGATGAAAGCCCACTGGATGTGTCTGAATAGTTCAAAAACAGAACTTATGACATTCGGATCTTCAAAAGCCTTATCCAATCTAGGCCCAGCCTACTCATCATTTCTTATTAAGGACTCTAGCATCACGGTTCTAACTAAGGTGAAAACACTTGGCATATACCTGCAATCCTCATTAGGAGCAGACGCTCAAGTCGCTTTTCTTAAAAAGAACTGCCAGTACCACCAGAGATTACTACGCCGCATTAGGCCATATCTCAACGCTACAAATTGCGCCACCATTGCTAGAGCCACGATATTGTCCCGACTGGATTATGGGAATGCGCTAATGCTCGGTTCAAGTAAATCTTGCATTAAACAATGCCAGATCATCCAGAATAACACTGTTAGAACTATTACCGGGAAGTCCAAGCGCGAGCACATCACCCATGACCGAATAGGCCTTCACTGGCTCGGCATTGAGGAGCGTATTAAATTCAAATCCCTGACACTTGTCCACCGCTGTCTTTTTGGCACGGCTCCTACATACCTAGAGAAGGAATTTCTTTGGTACGAACCAAGCCGCTGTCTTAGATCAGCAAAAAAAGGGCTACTCAAAGTTAGCCACACCAGAGTCAAAGCTACTGGACTCGGGAGAGCCTTCCCCACCAAAGCTATTGCACTCTGGAACGAGCTTCCTGAGAAACTCAGATTAGAAAGTGGCTACTCGCTATTTAGGAAGCAGCTGAAAACTCTACTCTTTCGATAATTCGTTACACATTCAGCATGGACTCCTTTGAGTCCCCTGTCCTCCTTTTTCATGTTGTCCTGTGATCTGTCCTCTTGTGTTGTTGTCGCGCCCTGATGCTTGCGAGCTTCGGCGCGTTATAAATATATAAATAAATAAACCTCTTGGCGGTTCTCTCTGATAAGGAGTTTCTATAAAATCTATATAAAAACCTTGAGCAGTCTGAATCACCCAGGGATCCCCTGAAATGTTCAAACAATTTTTCAAAAATTGAGCGGTCCTCCCCCCTACCTCTGGGGTCACCGCACTTGTACAAGGCAATCTCACCTGTGTTATTTTGCTGACGCTCCCCTCGCCAGATTCTGCCTCTTCCTCTACTCCTCGATGGGAAAAAAGGCGTTTGTCTGCGCTCTTCTTGATCGCGCCAATTTGTTCTATCTTGAAAGGATCGGTTGAAATGGTACCGGCCAGCCGAGCGACCCCTGCCTCTGCTGGCCCGTCCAAAAACCTGTCTCCCAAAAACTCTCTTCAACGATGCTTGCGCCTTATCCAAGGCTGCGTAGGAGTTCACAAATCTGGTGAGCTCCTTGATGAAGGAGTCTCCAAATAACTTTCCTTTAGCTGACGAAGCTGAGTCAGAAGATGCTAACTCACTCAATTTTGGGTCGATCTTGACCAACAAAGATCTCCTCCTTTCGGTGGTTGTGGCATGATTAGCATTACCCAACATGCATATCGCTCTTTGGGCCCAACCTATGAGGATTGTCGGGTCTATCGGTTCCCCTTTTATTTTCGCGTCCTCACCCATTTGGAGGATCTTAGTGAGTGGTCCCGTCACATCAAGCATCTTGTCCTGACAGGATCGCCAGGATCTATCAAGTCCTTTCCTCACATCTTTTGTGAATTTACCCATAAAGGTAATCATTTTTTCGTCAATTACTGGCGTATCAGCTGCCCCTTCAGGGAGGAGTGGTCTTGGGCATTCTGCCCACATTTTGCTTCTAGCCTCTTTGGCTAGCGGCGCCCTCAGGCGTTTCTTTAAATATGACGCAATTCTTTTGGGGGGTTCCCATTCTGAAGATCTGGGATGAATCAGTGCCTCAGGATCGAAATCTTCATCATCCGCACCGTCCCCCTCAGTCTCCTCATTTTTCCTTTTCTTTATCGCCTCATGGCTTTCTTCACCTGAAGAGGATATCGATAGCACTTCCTCCTCTTCAGGGTACTCCTCTTCCCACTCTTTTTCACTCTCATCTGAGGTATGAGATGATTCTCGTCCCCTGCTAGGCACCGCTTTACCTTTTCTTTTTCTCTTTCCACCTTTCTTCTCTGGTGGAGTGCCCCGGGGGTGTGGGCTTCCTCCGCCCTACGGGCTGCTTTACTGCCCCCTTTGGATTTCATTCGAGCTTTCAAACCCTTGACCTCCTCCAGGCCCTGAGAAAAACGGACCCAATCCTCCATCAGCGCTCTCTGCTGAGGATCATGTCCCAATGAAGCCCCCAGGGCTTTGTGTAGGACGTCTGTCATGGCCATGTGGCTCCGCTTTTGGCTAACACTAGCCTTCCCCTCATCACTGGAGGAACTCATTAGTCTCAGGCCCCGGGGAAAGCAAAATAATAATAATAATGCTATATTTGTATACCAGGGATTATCACTCTCTCAGTACAGAGAGCAAAATATGTCAAAAAAAAAATAGAAATTAAATTCCCTGGTTCTGAGAATATAAATATATACAGATATGTTAATATCCAATAACAGGTTTTACCTGGGACTGTGCCCGTATGACTGCGGTATCACCGATTGCCTGCAGGGGCGCTGTATTGTTCCTGACACACAGGACGCTACGCTACGTTCTTATGAAGGGTGCGTAATGTTATGGAATCAAATTGTGATTCGAAAAAGGATTTAATGGACAAATCACCGACACTGTCTGACACAAACTCCTCTCAACATGAATCGGCACGGAAGAAGTGAGCGCCAGAACTACGCGGTCCTGTCGCGCTCCTTCTTCCGTACCGCAGTGCCCTCTTTGACGGTTCTGCGAAGTTGCGGCCGCCGGTGCCCCAGCCCCGTCACGCCCGCAACTTCTGTAAAACTGTGAATGTAGCGGATATGCTCCGCCCGCAGGCACGATATATTATCAACGTATAGTTAAATACACTCTCAGTACACACACACGTTTCAATATATAAGAAGAAAAAAGTACTTAACTCGCTGCCGAGCAGCAAAGAAAGAGGGAGAATAAAGGAAGGACAAGGGTTATGAGAGGACTGATATTTGTTTATTGGTTGTTGGGAACTCGTGGTCAGTTTAAGGACCTATAGGGATGGACTACAAAATCCGAAAAACCTCATGGTTATTGTCGTTTTTTCTTGGTTTTGTATGCTATTTTACATGTTGTTTTTCTTTGCTGCTGACAGTAAAGATGAAGAGTTAAGCATAATCCGAGCCTCCGGTCTTGACATAGAAATGTATTTGTTCATTTATAAAGATAAACTGAGATGATAAGGGGGGGTTTTTGGGTATTGTTAGATGCACATAGTTTGTATAAAGAGTAATTGTAGAATCCTGTAATAGAAGTTGCAATGGGTCTGGGGATCTGGCGTGGAATGTGAAGGGAAAGGCAGTAAGAAGATATATATTCATACATGCCAACCCTCCCGATTTAGGCGGGAGACTCTCGACTTTTTGTGAAAAAATATTGCTATTTTTCACATTCTCCCTCCTAAAATACTCCTAGCCCCAATGCATCCCTATGGGAAAATGTGCCACTCCCAATTTCTCTGATTAAATCTCCCTCCCAGGTGAGTCGGAATGTTGGCATGTCTGTATATTAAAGGATATGGATTGCTAATATGAGGCTGCTCCAGTATATTAATATTATAATAGATTGATGTATAACACAAGACATTTAGTTAAAACAAAGCGCTGGTGAAAACTGCTGCCCATGATAGCGAAGGGAGGAGTCACGGTCAGGCCAGAACATTTTCTCCCAGCCACGTTCCTTCCTGACGAGGGAGCAGCTGTGGAAAAATTCCCGGTACGTAAACTGTTGGTGGTGGCGGTTGGTAAGCTTAGTAACAACCCATGCCAATTCTTTGAGGTGCAAGCCTGAAAGTACTTAATTCAACTGAATGCTTGCCGAAGTAAACGATTTACTACCCCGTCGGCGAATCTCAAAAAGGCCGCCTCTGTTGACTGGGATGACACCGTATCCGTCTTCTATGTCCATGCTCCTAACTGGCTTGTGAAGACCTCAAGGCTTCCACGGTTAGGCCCAGCGGCGCTTCCATTTTGTATCACAGCAGAACAAGGGTGCCACTGACAGGCAGGGCGTATTTACAGCAATTTACCAACGGGGGAAAACAGAATAAAGGTCAGAAGCAGGGAATTTTTACAGCAACGCAGCACCGGATTTTACTTCAGTAAAAGCTTTGACTATGCTATTTGTTAGCAAAGGCGCTTGGAGGGACAACTTCCTGCCAGCTTCTCTCTCTCTGGATCATTCACTGGGAAAATGCACAACTACAGTGCCATGTGCATCACATTTTTCAGGTAAGCCGTATAATTTTAACTACACTTTTCCCCCTCTATGATTTTTTGAATGGGGTCAATAATGGTGAACACTTTTAGGAGAAGATTCCTGCACACTTCTGGCAGGGATCTGGTTCTTTCAATTGTGTGTTTAAAGAAGGGAGGGAAACCTAATTAGCCATCTTTGTAGGCTCTCATAGCCCATTGTATAAACGCCACTGCACTCTAGGTTAACCAAGGAAAACTTCAATCAATAATAGTGAGGGCCGGTAGCTCACCCCAGACAGGCAGTAAACCTCTCTTCCAGTCCTAGTTAATGGAATCATTGATGCTAACTGTCACACAGTTTGTGTGCCTGGCTTGCAATTGAAAGAAATGTACAGAGTCAGCTGGTGAAATGTTTCAGTGGAGAGGCGTAATTATTTCCCTTGAATTTGTGGATACATCAAGAGCAGGGAGCACAAACCAACCGAAGTCGGGGAGGGGTATGTATGTTATGTATCAGCATACCATGACCACGAGGCTGTACCTTATTGCCTGTCTGTGTTCCAGTAATGCCTCAATAAGCGGACCCCTCCTTTTATAGCTCTCTCTCACCCTACATGCAGATCTGTGGGTTCTGAGCAGTGCTCAATTTGTAAATAATCTTGGCCCCCTAATGCCGCGCCCGGACTGCCAGCACCCGCTCAGCGCTAGACCTAGATCGGCCCACCACCTGCCCATCACACTGCTGCTGCTCCATGTCACATGTTTGGCGCTGCAGGCTAGTAGTGGGATGGATGGGGAAGGAGCACACATGGGTTGAGGAAGTATAAAGCCTTAAAGTTGGAAAACAATTGTTATGGTACCTTTATTTTCAACATCCTGTATGGAAAACTGTAAGATGCAAAAGGCAAAATATATATTTACCCACTTTATTTTCAGCACTTTAAGACGCACAATAAAAGAAGTTGTCTCATGAACTCACTTGGATGTGGAGATTCGCCACAAACCTCCAGCGTGGTGTTATGTATGGTGTTAAGAACATTCAACTAAGGACATCAAAGGAAACTTTACTTTTTAGCTTATCAAGCTATTAGACGTTATGGGTATGAACATGTTTTCAAAGGATGCTTTATTGTGCTGCTCGCTTTAACTGTCACAGATTTGCAAGGTGACTGGTGGTCTTTCAGTTGGAAATTCACCATCATGCATACATACGAAAGGCTATCCTGCTGATGATAAAAGAAAGGTGTTGTCGAGTTCATTTACGGCACTGGCTGCAGAGCCAGGGATGCAGCTTGTGTGTCTCAGGGGGACAGTGCTTGATCACTGGAGTCGACCAGATAGTAGATTTGCCTTGGAACAAACCAAATCTGCCAACAGGACCATGTTCCTGATCCTTTGAACTGTTAAGGGCATGGAAGCCCAGCCCGGCCTCAGCAAAACTGTTGGGAGAGAGGGGGCTTCAGCTCGGTCAGCTCATTGACGTTGCGCGCCTGGGGCCAATCCCAACACATTACTCAACAACCTCATCCTCAGCAAATCATTTGCCATCTGTCACACTTTGTAGGAATTTTCAGGGAGCAAAGCTGCCGCGGTTAGAAAACGCAAACTTTACCGACACATTCGCTAACATTTCATCGCACCAGCAGCCTAACCCTAGCCATCAACAAAAAAACGTTTTAACGTTTGCTGAGATAGGAAGGACTGTGGTGCAAGGTTGCACTGCGGCACTCCACCTCACACTCATTTGGTTGTTCCCAGAAGTGTAACAGAGGGTGATATACGCCTCCCCCCGCATGAATGGTGTATAGGTTTGAAACATCAAGTGGACAGGCCAGCGCTCGGGAAAGCGGAGGCTACAGGATTAATCACGGCCACCCGCTGTGGCCGCAAAGCTGTGTTTAGCAGCCTGTTTTGTTTTCACTAGCACTTACATGATGGGGCCCCCAAGACTTACCGGTGAAGTTGCGTCGGCCGTCGGGTGGGCTGGACTCAGACTGTTCAGGTTAGGGGTGGTGGGTCAGGGCCACGATCACCCACCCAATCTCAAACTCAAGGGCAGCAAGATGCAACTACCATTAATTAAATGATCTTTGCATTATGGTAAAATCACTCCATGTCATACCTACTAAACCAAAGTCATTGTTGATAACTTCTTTCTTAAAATTCTCAAGAAAGCATCACAAAGGCAAGTCCAGGCTCGTATTTGTATGTGTATTTCATTAATATTTATTAGGTGCTTTTGCCAAAGCGCAATACACACATTAAGTAAAGAAATGGTACAACATGGCAGAGACTAGAAACACTTGTGTACAGGCGCATTATAAATGCCATATCATATATCTCGGAGAGAAATAATATTTTAGGTGTGGGAGAGAAGAAAAACTATGTTTTTAGATGAGCGCAAACACATGGGTTGAAGAGAACGAGCAGATGGTGAAGATTGAACAGTATCAATGTTTGGGGCCGAGAAGAGAAATGAAAGAAATCAGGAGGAAGCACTAGCGAGGAGATATTTGGCTTGATTTACAAAGTGTTTTTCAATAGGATTGTGCTAAAGAAAAATGCTTTTGCAAATCACGCCCGTAGTGATTGACAAAGGTCAGTTGGCGAATAAAAATAACCTTCTCGGTTCTGTTTATGGGATTGGGGCAGCTTTTCTGGCAAAAGGAATTCAATTTTTTATAATGCTGCAGTGCGCACAGAGGCGAAGAGTGCCATTTACTTGTGCAGAGGTGAAGCATGCCATTTTCAAGAACGATTTCCAATTTGGTTCTCCTGCACGCCTCACAGAACATGTGCTGACCTAACTCCAGATGTCTCGGGTATGCTGCCACAATGCTCATCTGTAACCGTAGGAATTGCCGGTGCTCTCCTCCTGGTTTGCCAAAAATGGGGACTATAATGTGCAGATCCACCAGCATAGCGGCTCAGACCTTGGGAATTGTTATTTTGTGAAGGGGGAAGGGATAGCGCTCGTGGAAATCCCTGCTTAAGGCTGTGTGAGGTGGTCTCTGGATCCCTCAGGGGCCCCCAAGACTTACTGTTGAAGTCGCGTCAGCCATCGGAGGAACTGTAGTCAGATTGTTCACGTCAGGGATGGTGGGCCAGGCCAGGGCCAAGGTCACGCAGCCAATCTCAAACTCAAGGGCGGCAAGTTGTAACTAGGCTGCAGAGCGCACAGCCCGTGGCTGGCTCAGACAAGCAGGCAGGCTCTTTGGAGGAGGATGAGAAGAGTCAACCACGCCCTGGGCTAACTCTGAAGTGAGAAGCTGGTGCTCAGTACCCATCACCCACCCCACACGTGACCAAGTCCATAACATATTTAATTGGCTGGCAAACAGCCAATGAAAACTGTACATTTTGTGTTACTATACAGAATTTCAAATATACTGTATATTAACACAGAA
The DNA here is from genome assembly GCF_040938575.1 of Ambystoma mexicanum. NCBI lineage: Eukaryota > Metazoa > Chordata > Amphibia > Caudata > Ambystomatidae > Ambystoma > Ambystoma mexicanum. Next base: position 1,051,211,075 of record NC_090933.1, on the reverse strand, counting down.
TGTATAGTTTTCATTGTCTGTTCACTGCGCTGTTTGTGCAAACAATATAGATTTGTACCGGCGGGGCAGGGCCACCACTCTTGTGCCACTCTTGCGCCCGCCAGGCTCTTGTCTTGTTGTAACTTACATGAAAGGTAAACAAGTGACTCGTGGAGCTACAAGCTCCATGCAAACAGAAAATTGTGTGGTGTGGGACATGTCACGCGCGCGCCTCTGTAGGCAAGCCCAGGCCCAGCCAGCCATGCATTGCAAGCTGCCTGCAAGCAGAGAACACAAAAACAAACGTAACGGATTACCATCGTGCCGGCCCACATCAGTGCCGGTGCCCAAAAGAGAGTGCCGGTGTTGCCCACTGGCAAACACCGACACAAATTAAGCACTGGTTCTGAGGGACATGTTTCCTTTCTCTCACGATTGGGCCCCCCTCTGCAGTGCACCATCGGATACGGTGGCTGGGAAACACACAACATCTCCCCTCCTTCACCCCGCATAAAGTACTCGCATTTCTTCTGATAGTTTCTCTGGCCTACGTATGGTGCGTTTCTTTCTTTCAACTTCCGCTGCCCACTCTCCTCCATCACTGGAGATGGGCCTATCGCTACTGGCCGCGCAAAGTCGTCTGCAAGTACTGACTAGTCTCATGACGAAGTTGACCATTCCTCCTTTGTTTTCCGTTGACGTTTCTGGCGGTGTTTCTTTACTCTTCACAAGATGTCTGAAGTGAGATACATTTCTTGTCACCTGCTGTCGGTCTGATCTTGCAGTGATTTTTGTTTATTAAATTTTTTAAAATTTGCATTTCATCAACAAAAAAAGCATCCTCGTGCAGCAAGCAGAATGAGTACACGAGAATGCAACAGACTGTTCGCCATTGGTGTACCATATGACATCAAGGGTTACATATTCATTCAGTTCACTTTCAGTGTCCCTATATCGATTTGCACCCCATCTTCTGATACATGCTCATAGTGCGCCCCTCCGAGTCCACCACTTCTATGAGGGCAAATTTGCACACAGCCTGACCCGACTCTCGGGCCCCAACTTCTGAACAAAATGTAACCATACTTTTGCATGCCTCTCCCGTCTCACTTCTTTACCTAGCCTGCCCTATCTGCTTGGCGCCCCCACCCCTTCTCCCATGTCTTCCTCTGTTCAGTATACCTTACGCAACTGCCTGGCAGGCATCACAGGGGCATATCGTCAGAGGGCGCAAACAACCTCAGGTCCCCCCACCATGCCTTTACACGCAGGCCCTCTGCTGACTTCCACACTAAGGCAATCCTGCGCTTGGCCAAAACGCAGATGAAGTCTTTCATCCTTGTAAAATGCTCCCCGGAGCGCCGACACAGGAATATTCTAAGCAGACACGCCTCAGGCGGCCACTCATAGATGGTTATCCCTCCCCTTGCTACTCTGTTCGCAATGTCCCGCTAGAAGACCCTGATCATGGGGCATGACCAAAACATATGTGGCTTGTATGCTGATTCACCTGCACATCTTGGGCATCTCTGTACTCCCGCGAGCCGTGAAACAACGTGTAGTCATGTATGCCCTGTGTGTGACTTGTAGCTGTATATGTTTGAATCTGGCATTCCTGAATACCTTCTGCACATACATCAGCACACTGGCCCACTCCCCATCTGTGAAAGCGCGTCCCACATCCTCCTCCCATTTGGGCCTTACCCTAAGTCCTGATCTCCCAAGTGAGTCCAGTATCATTTCATATAGCCTAGATATCACATGGCCACCCTCAGTTAGATTGTAAAGAAAGTCCAGCATGACATCCCCCTCCATGGCCATGTGGCTTAAACTATTTTGATCATCCTGTGTTGTGTCAGAAACTGCCCCTTAGTTATGTCAAATCTCTCAGACAATTCAGGGAATCCCATCAATATTCCGTCTAGGCACAGGTCTCCCAGGGTGATTACCCCATTCGGCTCCCGGTGGAGTTGCAATCTGCCGACATACTCTGGATCCCTCCCGAAGACTGCCGTTAAAGGTATGTTGGCTGAATACGGGTCCTGCTGCCAACCATCTTCCATAGTCTATGCCATAGTTTTCGCCCCATTTCTACTAGTGCAGACGCCCTCCGCAAGCCGACACCATTCGCCCAGAGCACTTCCTTTAAATAGTATGGCTTAACCTAATCCTGTAGTAACCCAGTGTCCAGCAAGGCTTCATCTGCCAACCAAGTCATAATTAACTGCAGCTGGCCAGCAAGGTAGTATGCTTCAAAGTCAGGCAGTCTGATTCCTCAATCCTTATAGTCCCAGCTCAATGTGCTTCTGCTCCTCTCCCCCTGTCAGATAAATCACTACACTATAGAATCTAAATTGCAGAAGAACACCCCCAGGATCTCATAAGGTAAGTTCATAAAATGATACAGTAGACGCGGCAGCACCACCGTCTTGAGGAGCTTCATGCGGCCCATCATTGACAGCGGGAGTCTCCGCCAAAACTCCATGGATCCCCCAATCCAGTAAAGCGCCCTTAATGTGTTTGTTTTGTGTTCTTTCCTGGGATCATGATAAACATCTACCCCCAAATACCAGAAGTTGTCGACTGGCCACTACAACCCCCAATTTGGTAGGCATCTTTGCTCTAATCCCGCCAGGCCCGCCAGCGGGAAGAGCCTCAACTTTTCTTTGTTTACTGTTATGCTGGACAACCGAGCAAAGCCGTCCAGGACTTCGAGTATGTATGGCAAATTGACCTCTGGGTTCTGTACGCAGAGCAACATGTCGTCCGCATACAGTGATACCACTTTCATGTCACCCCCTACGGGTATGCCCGCTTCCTCGAAGTCCACCCTAAGAAAAGCCACCAGGGGCTTCAGAGCCATAATGAACAACATGGGAGATAGCGGACACCCCTGTTGGGTTCCCTTACCCAATTCCCACGCCTCTGAGATTCCTACCGGTTCTAACTCTTGCTATTGGCTTCTTATATAACAGGTGCACCCATCATGCAAAGCACGGCCTGACCCCTAAGCGCTTCAACACAGCATGCAGCCAATCCCACCTCTCAGAGTCAAATGACTATCGCGTCTAGTGATGCCACATTATATTCTTCCTCTGCCCTCGTGGTCCTGTCTATAACATGGTGCAGCCTGCGCAAGTTCCAGGATGTGTTCCTTCCAGGTATATAACTGGTTTGTTCAGGGTGTATCAGGGCACTGATCACCCATCTTAGTCTGTTTGCTAGTAGTGCGGCAATGATTTTGCAGTCTTGGTTAATCATTGAGAGTTGTCTGTAAATCCGGCACTCGAGCAGTGCGTTGCTTGGCTGAAGTATTGGCACTATAATGGACTCCTGCAGGCTTGCAAGCAGCAGACCCGCCTGAAACGCCTCCTCCAGCATCTGCAAGAGGTGCAGCGCAAGATCTCCCGCATACTCCTTGTAGAAACCCTCTGGTAATCCATCTACCCCCAGTGTTTTACCTGAAGGCAGCGAGAGTATGGTCGCCCTTAGCTCTTCTTCTGTAAGCGGAGCATCAAGCATCACTGCCATCTCTTGCTCTAAAAGTGGGAGCACAATCTCCATCCATCCCTCTTCCGTGGCATCGCTTTCTCCGTCCACAGCATAAAGAGCTGATAAAACCGTTTAAAGACAGCGTTAATCTCACTCTGGGGCCGCCATTCCTCCCCACATTCATCCATCTTCTCCTCTGCGCGGCACAGCCAGGTTAGGCGTCTCCCAGGTGTATCCCCGTTTTCGCAAGGCCTCTCTGCATATGCACTGTGGTCATGTTTGCCCTATCTCTCCCAGTCCGCCATACAAGCCTGCCGAAGCTCTATGAGCGGTAGGATAGGTCAGGGGCAACGCGCTCGCCTTGGAAGCAAGGCAATGATGAGCAACACAGGTTTGCTCCCTGGGTCCTTGCTTAGAAACTTCTGGGTATTAAGCATGTTATAAATTACCAATTATAATTCAAATAATTATAATTATGAGCCTCTTCTCGCACCCTGCAGTTTGCCCTGTCCGTTCACCAATGCCTTCATCTGCACCTCTGTGCTAGCAATGCTACGTAGCAGGCCCCTCCGTATCCCATCTGTCCTACCTATCGCCTCCCCCTCATTACCACCTTAAAGGATTCCCATAGGGTCCCTGTGCTCTCCACACTCCCTGTGTTATGTGTGAAAAACTCTTCTATCTTTCCTCCCATGTGGCCTCTGAACTGCTCGCTGAGCAGTGCCTCTGCTCTTAGCCTCCACGTAGGGATTAGGAGCCTACCTGCGGCTCTCTGCCACGTCAATGCCAGCAGTGCATGATCAGAGACTACTCTTGCCTTGTATTCAGCTGTAAAAAATTCCCCCAGACTTTCAGCACCCTTTAGCATGTAATCTATGTATGTGTATACCTTGTGCGGGATTGAATAACAGGAGTAGCCCCTTCTGTCCCCATGCAGCCACCTTCATATATCACACAATCCAAGCTCACGCAGTAGTGTTCCCAGCACCTTTGCTAGTGACGCCCGCTTCCTGTGCTTATATTATCTTCTGACCTGTCTAACACCGGGTCCAGCGTACAATTAAAATCCCCTCCCCACATCCATAGGGCTCCTCTGTATGATGCTAACAGGGGTCCGAGTGTCCTAAAGAAGACAGTGGCATCGTGATTGGGGGCATATACACATCTCTCGGTTCTCCAGGAACCCATATATGATGGTCATTCTGCCCTCATTGTCACACTTAGATTCCAGGAGTTTAGTTGGCACTGCAGAGGCCACCCATATTGGGGTTCCCCAGGCATACTCTGAGTATGTCGATCCATAAGTTTGTCCTCCCACCTCTTGGCAAGCACTGCCTGTCCAGCAGCCATGAGATGCGTCTCCTGCAGGAGGGCTACATGCGCCCCTTTGCTCTTCAGATATATGTGCACCCTGCTCCGTTTAACACAACTATTGGGCCCTCTGACATTCCTGGAGACAACCTTAATGTCACTCATTCCACCTGTGCAATCCCCATCCCCTTGTGCGTCCCACTTACCTTTCACTCCACTCCTCCCTCTGAGCCTTTGCACACAATCGTGGCTGCCAACTGGCCTCTGTCCAGCTCTGGGCTGCCATTGCGCCACTCCTCGATCTCTGCTCCCGCCTATTACCAGGGTACGCATATGTGCACTATACAGCGGCACCATAGGGCAGGCTGCAGGACATGTCAACATGCAACTTAACCCAACAAAGAACTTTCCCAAAAACCCAAACATCCCCAATAAATGTCCAACGACTCCTAGCCCGTTCCAGCTCAGCCGCTCCTCACACTCAACCGGTACTCTCACTTACCCCCACCTGCCGGTTTAACTGGCACCCCAATTAAGAAAAAGCTTAAAAGTGAAGGGGGCATGCAGTGCAAGTCAAGGGACCACTTACAACTCAGTCCCAAGGTCAGCGTCTCACCTACTTTGCCTCACCGAGAGTTGCACTGTCTCCTCCTCCTGCCATATGCATATTACACGACGCCCTACTTCTTGTTGTCCACATCCTTACCTCTGCTGCTCTTCAAGTTGCTCTGTTTGGCCTCCTCCGGAGGGGGGCCATCCCCATCATGTTCATCCAGGCGTGCGCCCCCACAGAGCTGTCAAAGAAATGGGAAGTTCCATTATGAAGGACATTCAGTCTCAGTCTCTCCTTTGTGGGGCCAAACGCTGTCCTTTATTTCTATACCTTCAGTGTATAGTCTGGTAATTCCGTTATCATCCCTTCTCGTCTGGAAAATGCAAAATTGCTTCTTGGTCCCTGTAATTTAAAGGCTTTGCAGTCAGAGGCCTCGGGAGCGCCCCTGGTGGGGTTTCCTGGCCATGGATCTGTTGGCACGCTCCACAGTGAAGTCATACGACAGGGCGCCCGGCCCAACTTCCTGCAGCAGCAGGTTTTCCACATATGTCGTGGGGTCCTGTCCCTCTGTCCCATCCGGCAGGCCTAGTATCCAAATATTGTCCCGTTGTGCTCTTCCCTCAGCGTCCTCGGCTCTATTATTCAGGGCCGCCAGCTTCAATTTCTGCTCCCTCACCTCTGACAGGGCCCCTGAAATGTTTTGCTTACTTTCATCAGCTTGCGTTTCCACCGACTGCACCCTCTCTACCAGCGCCCGGACATCCTGGTGCAGAAGTCCTACATTGATTTTGACCTCGTCCATCTTCCTCTCCAGGGTAGTTTGGAGTTCAGCGATAGCCTGCAGGAGTTTGTTTTTTGCCACAGTCTGCATGGTGCAACCCGCTTGCAGGACATCGCTGCCAACCTCCCTCTTGTGTGCGAAAGCTTCCATTCTGGTCTGTTTTGTCTTTCCTTTGTGCTGTCAGTCTGGCATGTGCGCTGCTTCTTCCTCCCAATGATCTATTTCAGCTGGTGGTAGCTCACCTGGTGTCGCTCTTGTGGTGCAGTCTTGTTCGGTGTGCAGCTTCAGGTCTGACCAGCGGGGTTTAACGTCCACTCATCGGATGGCCGTCTCTTAATGGTTAATGTTAATGTTAAAGGATATTTGTATCGCGCACTATCACCACCGGAGTGGTCCCCTGGTGCTCTGGCGGCTCTGTAAAAAAAGGGAGAAGGGGTTGAGTTAGTGGGAATAAGCTGAAAAAGTGCAAGAGAGCAGTGATATGCTGTTGGCGGCCTCAACCCGGTGGGTCTGTTGGCTGGGCTTGGGGTGTTTTACGGTTGGAAGTCGTTGTGTGCTGTTGTGCGAGTCTATGTGTGGTTTGTTTTGTTGTTGCAGTGTAGTGAGATTTGTGCGGATTGTTGTGTTGTAGGCTTGTGGTTGTGTTTGGTTAGGGTTTGAGAGGTGTATGCAGAGGGGTGAAATTGTTATTGGATTGGTTAATTGGCATTGCTGTCTGGAAGCAAGGCGCTAAATTTCCGTATTCTCTTCAGGTGGACCGCACGGGCATCTCTGCGTCTCGGTCCAGATCTGTAGCCGTCTGACACTCATAGTCCCTTTCACCCATGGCACCCACTCACATTCATAGCCTTGCTATGGTGTACAACATCCTTGCGTGATTCCTCTCCTGCTGCAGACAGCAATACTGCTTTCTGCTACACCTGGCTGGGTCTCCCCCAGGGGGTACACCAGCCTCACCCAAGGACTCACTAACCTCACTTGCAGCAGGTGTCTTCAGTCCTCCCAAATTCCAGAGCGCAAGGTGGTCTTTTTTGGAGCTTGGCCCTTCTTTCTCCCTCCTTTTTCCTCTGGGCCCCGCTGCCCCAGAACCCCCGCTCACAACTCCCACATTGAGTTCCTGTGGGGCAGGCAGCTGTCCTCATCTTGCTGCTACTGTCAGTGGTGCAGGTTTGCCTGGTGCTTCTCCTCCCCTAGCCTGCTCAGCGTGTCAGCACTCCAGGCCTGATAAGGTAGCTCCCTGTTGTCTGTTCTCTGCAGCATACATGTGCCTAGGCTGCCCACATATCCCCCAGTCTCAGGGCCAGGTCTCTGTGGGGCTAATTCCTTCAGCTCGGTTTTGCTTGTGGGCCTCCTACACTTCAGACAGCGGGGCTGCCTCCTTCCTAGGCAGCCGCCACCATTTTGCATGGGGTTTGTAAGCTTGCTTCATTTACTGGCATGTGCCCCAGGGCACCCCACTTTGTGCTGCTGTGCCGCCGATGTTAATTATATATTTATACGGCCCTGGCCGTGCCTGCCTGCCTCCCGGGGGGCAGTGCTCCTCACGGTGTTCCATCCAGGGTGCACCTGACTGCAGCGCTCTGTGGTGGTCTCTGCAGCACGGATGCTGCAATCCTTCCTGCAGTCGCTGCGCTCTCACCCAGTATGTGCCCCCTCAACTCCTGGCTACCAGCGTCTGTAGTCCGGCGTTACAAACCACCCGACAGCACAATACTCAATCCGGTCCGCTGTAGCAGCCGCACTCACTCGCTGCTCCGCTAGGGAGACCTTTCTTATGCGCCGCAGCCCGGATCGCCGCCATGTTTCAAGGTGCTGCTCTCCACTTCCACTCAGCTTTGTGTTTCACTCCGTAGGACACTGACTCTCCGCTGCTGTTTCAGTGGCACCCAGGCCTCTCTGTAGCTCTGCATTCACCCTCAGGCGTTAAGCGGCATTTTCCCCCAGAGGCTCCACACCATCCCAGTCTCACTGCTGCTGTTCTGCAGGCACCCCACCAGCTCTTGCCTGCACCCCATCCTTCACTTCTTTACAGGTCGCACTCCCTGGTACCATTTCCACGGCATGTGCACATTTTTACGTTGTAGGACTAATCTTTGGATTGGATCAGGCAGGAGCTCACTGACCAGGCTTCCTCACAGCATGGCTGCTGGCCACTCCCTCTCCTCACAGTGACTCTTGTTCTGTCTATCTATACAAAGTTTTTATAGCGCAACTGTCACCAGTGGCATCATTGCACTATTTAGGGATAAAGGCTGTGGAGAAGGCAGATATACAAACCAAAAAAAAAACGTTTTTAACTTAGCTTTGAAAAGTTTAAAATCATAGAAAACCCCTAAAAAGGAGGGTAGTGACAACTTGGAGCCTGCAATAGAGAAAGCCCGACCACCACAGCAGGCAAGGCGATAGCGAGGAACGTGAAACAATCGCCGGTTAGAAGAGCATAGTGTTCGAGAAGAACATTACAGTTGGTTAGAAGATTGTAGTGTTCGAGAAGAACAGTACAAGGAAATGTGCTCTTGAAGAGCTGGATGGAGCCAATGAAGTTCACGTCTGGCTGACTATGTGGAGTGACCAAAAGGAATCCCCGTGGCTAAACGAACTGCAGCATTCTGCAGTTCGTTGCGCCACTCGGATCCCCTTTGGTCACTTTACTTTCATGGCAGTGGTGTTCAATCGACTCCCACTCTTTTCACACCATTGGAATGTTGCAGTTCGTTTAGCCACATGGATTCCTTTTGGTCACTCCACATCCAATGGGGTCATTACGATTAAGCTGATCCGGGAAAAATGCTACTACCAGCTCCGGCATTTTTCCATGACTGGCTACTCAGAGTGTGCCAGTAGGGGCAGTGAACTACCGGCAGGCCTCACCTGCCGGGAGTTCAGGCCCCTACTGACAGAGAAATCACTGAAGCACCGGCACGTTAGGTGCTTTAGTAGTTCCCATCCCGTGGAGTCCTATTGGACTCCACGGGATGGGAACTTATGCCGCTGCTGACACCCATAATATCCCAGTGACACTGTGATATCGGGCGCCAGTAACCGTAAGGCGAGTCTACTGGTAACCCGCCAGTAGCACCGGCAGGCTACCAGCAGACTCGTAATGAGGCCCAGTGACTTTGTCTTCCATCACAAATCACATGACTTGAGTTCTTTGTTTTTCTATCGATGTGTGATTTCCTTCTGGCTTTCCGCAGATAGTCACACTCGGTATCTCTCTCTCTACGCGAAGGATATTCTTTACCACCCGTTGGAGCCTGGTTCTCAACTAGCATCCACTCATTAGCTCTGCTGCAAAAACTCCAATGTTTCTATGGGCTGCGTTTCAGAAGTGGCGTAGCATGCGGCAAAGTGCTTGATCTAATGGCAGCACTCCTGTCGCAGCTCTCTGAGCAGTTGGTTTGATGGAAGACATTCATTATTCTTACATGCTATTTGCCTGGGTCCACAAGCCACAAGGGAGAAATCTTTTGGTGTGTGAACCCCAACTCTGCTGGCAGTTTCGTGAACCTGCCTGATTAAACGGAGGTCCATTGTCCAATTTGACAGTTTCCCATATCTCCCATTCACTGAATACTTTGAGTATTACCGCAATTACCTGGAACGTTGTGGACTGCATTGTGCTGGCAATCAGGAATGTAGTGTATTCGTGATCACTACAAGCAGATAGAATCCACATGGTCCGTAGATGCCCATGGCAACCTTTTGCCAGGCTCGATCAGAAAGAATTGTTGGTTGCAGGGTCTTCTTTGGCCGTGTACTGACATGCAGGACATAAGTGCACCTCCCTTTCTACTATTTCATCCATGAAAGGGAACCAGACTTGATTTTGTAGCTGTTGTTTAGTGGAGGCAATGCTGCAGTGACCCTCACGTGCTTTGTCAGCAACTCTTCTTATTATTTTTGGGGTAACGATTTTCGTACCCCTTAGTAGTACTGTCATACAGACCACATATTTCTTATGCACCGTTGTTAGCCTCTCTAATTCTTTCTGATCCGCTGCACCTGTCTCAAAACCTGTGACTTAATTTTCACCCATGTATTCACTTTCATCAGTCGTTTTGCTGCTTCAAAATTGAGTTCCTGACACATCTATTCCACAAACACCTTTTCTTGCAGTGCTGACGGTAGGGCATTGGCAACCATGTAGTTAGGGTAGCGTTTTATTTATATTCCTGTAGCCATATGTCCCACCTTTCAGATCTTGAATGCATCTGTTTGGGTTCCCGAACAGGCAAATCAAAGCTTGGTGGTACACCAATCGCGTGAACTTCTTTCCTGTGATAAAATGGTTGAAGTTCTTGCAGGCCCATATTGTTGCCAAACTCTCTTTTTCAGGTTGCAGACTCAGCTCTGCTTGCATAGGCTACAATGTTCTTGGAGGTTGCTGTAGACTCAGTGTGTTGTCCAATGGGACTGGGGTCTACTGTGATTTTGTTCTTTGGCAGGGGTCAAAGTAGGTCATGTGTTTCACTTTCGCTAGTAATATATTGCTCGTTTTGAATGCTTTCTTGCATTCTTTGGTCCAATTGAACATGGCATATTTCCCAGTGAGCATTAGCAAAGGTGTTATAATGGAGACATAGTCTTGTAGTCTTGGATGTAGCAGGCACAGTAGCCCACCATCCTCAGGCAGTCCAGGGGTAAGGCAATTCATCAGTGGCTCTGGCTCTGGCTTTGTCATGGAGACCCAGGTTAATAGTCTAGTTTGGTCATCGTCTTACTTCATCAAACTGCTCAGGCACCTTTGCCCATTTATCTCTGAGAAGAACGCAGAGATTTTTGCCAGAGCCATTATTGGCTCTAAACTGGATTATGGTTGCTGCCTTTTTGTGGGCATTGCACAAAAGGACCTCCACCGGCTCCAGGTGATTCAGCATGGAGCGGTGAGAGCAGTGAAAGAACTTGGGCGTAGAGATCAAGTCTTGGACGCTAGAAGAAGCATGCATTTGCTTCCTGTGCAGGCCTGAGTATGCTTCAGGCTGATTCATTTCACTCACAAATGCCTCAAAGGTCAAATGCCCCTATACCTAATGGAAGTTATTAAAAGGAAACCTCGTCCCTTAGGTCCCTTAGGTCAAATAATAGAAATGTCTTACTCATTCCTCGTTGTAAGCTGGCCAAAACCCAAAATGGAACATTTGCTGCCGCTGCCCCAGCGGCATAGAATGCATTACCTCCTGAGATCAGAAGAATTGAATCTACAGAAGTCTTCAAAAGAAACTTGAAGACTTTACTAGTCCATTAGTTCTATGCTCTTTCACTAGAACCATCTGCGATTCTTCAGCTCTTTAGTCCAAACGTAGACTTTGTTCTGTGGTGTGTCTCGTATGTTGTCTGTCTGTGCCCTTAAGCCCTTGGGTGCCGGGTTGCGCATTATAAATTTATAAACATAAACATAAATAAACATCTGAGGTCAATCTCACCCAATCTGGCTGCCAGGATCTTGCTATAGAGTTTTGCATCTCTGTTTAGGAGGGCTATGGGGTGGTAAGGGGTGCAATTCTCAGGGTTTTTACCAGGTTTTGTGGTTGTGGGTTCGGCCATGGATTCAGTTATTTTCCCCGATTTGGAGAAGGCGTTGAACAGTGTAGTGAGATGTGGGATTAGGGGCCCTGGGAAAGCTTTAAAGAATCTTTCAGTGAACCTGTCAGGGCCGCGGGTCTTTCCTGTTGGAGGGCAGTTTATGTAATTATTCTTTAGGAAGACAGTTAAAAAAATCCCTGAAGAATAGATATCTGCACCGCTTTGGAAGAGAGGAAAGGAAGATTGATGAAAATCGTGATCTGTTCTCAAATAAAACTCTTGATTTATCACATTGATATAATAACTGATGGATCAGTATTGGATATTGTTTGAATTGACTAAAGTGTGAAATAAATTACTTATATTAACCAATTTCAGAGAAAATATGAAAAAAAGAGAATTGTTTGGTGACTGTGTTATCTTTACTACTACATATGAGACATTGGAGCTTCTCAATACTCATTTGAATAATAGAATTTCAAGGAAGGTATATTCGATGGAAGTGCCATTGGGTTCCGCATTAGGTTTAATGGGCATTTTTCTTTATTCTGGTTAGCCAAGGACCTTACCCATGTGCACTAGAAAAATATGAAATTATTATTGAATTGTTTTAAGTTTTATATATTGAAGTGGTAGTACATCCCCACAGGTTTATTCTCAGCAGTGTATCATAAAATGCAGTGAATGTGAATACACACAAGTTGCTTTCCCTGCAAACATTTTTAAATAACATCTTGCAAAGGGGCAAAATTACAGCACCTTTTTTTTGCAAAGAATGTGGTAAAACTCTATACAAGTGGCACTCAGTTCTATAGAGTAAAACATGATAAAATGCAATATATGCCAGGTCATTAATGGTACATAAGAGCATTTTACAACACATGTTCTCGATGCCATTGCACACAATATATGTAATCATTACCACTGTAGAACCCTTTAATGATGCTGATGTCCACACTATGGCATCATTGGCATTGTGAAAGGGTTTCATGACCCTGGTCTCCACACTCTATGTCATCATTGCCACTGTTGAAGGCGTTGATTAAACTGATGTCCACACTATGCCATTGGTGCCAGTGTAAAATGCTTTCCTGACACTGGTATCCACACTATTTGTTATCATTGCCACTGCAAAATGCTTTCCTTACACTGATGTTCACATTATGTGCCATCATCACTCCTGTAAAAATTGCTTTCCTAACACTGGTATCCACATTGTAAGTCATCATTTACACTATAAATCATATTCAGGACGATTGTGCCCACAATGTATATCAATATTAACAATATAAATCATGCTCAGGTGCCCCCAGTACATTTCACCACTGCCACTCTAAATAACGTTTGTGACAGTAGTGCCTCCAACATATGTCAGCATTGCTGTTTTAAATCACAATCATGATGCTGCTGCCCCAATGTATGTCAGCATTTTCACTTTCATGATCCTGGCGCTCCCATGTACAAGTCAGCATTGCCACTCTAAATCATGTACATGATGCTTCTGCCCATGAGATATGTTATCTCTGCCATACCATTAATTGAACTTGGCACACAGAGATGCAACCACCATGCACACACACACGCACATATGAGGACACACACACACACCCCTTGTTGTTTCTAACTTTACTGACAGTGTGGAACAGTCCCTCGTTGCTCCACCTCCAGGATCCCACCACCCAGGATGCATGGCCCATGAGTCAGGAAGCATTGTGGAAGTTTCAGACCCCTAGGCATGCAGACATTGCACACTACACATCTCTTAAATTGCACTCTGCAGTTCTTCCAATTGGGAAACAAGAGGATGATGTACATGAACCCTCCCTCTCCCTCCAGTGACCGAGCAAGTATGCCCAATGTGCCATGCACGGCTGCGCATCTGTACACCCTAGCCAGGTATTGCCCACTGGAAATGCACTAGAACACAAGATAGGAAGAAAGGAAGAAAGAGAGTACTCCTATGTGCTTGCCTCTCTGCTTTGGTCTTGGGCTGCTAGCTCCGAAGCGGGGCCGGCAGGTACCCACGCAGTGGGGGGAGGCGGGACGGTCAAAGTTATGGTTTGTTGTTTGTTTCTGGTTTCTTCTCTTTCTTTCCTCCCTTTTTTCCCTTTTCTTTTTTTTTTTTCTCTTTTCCTTTCTTTTGTTGCTGTTCTGTAATGTTTATCGGGCGAACTCGTGACAAGCCGGATGTTGTTATGCATCCATGTTTAACTGTTCTTTGTCAATATAAATGCCAATAAAAACATTTAAAAATAAAATTGGGCTGCTAGCTCCTCCATAATGGGCAGATAGGTGGCAGATAAACACCCATTATGAACAAGCCAACCCTGAATTTATGTTAACCATGCAGCCTCCCTGTTAACCAGAGAGTTGCCCCCCACTACGTGATGCAGCCTCTCTGCAGAAAGACATTTTGCTTTATTTAAACATCTTGGACTGATACTGTTGCTGGCTGTCCTTCAAACGAGCAACACCTGAAGTATTCTCCCGAGGAAGAAGTTTACCAAAACAAAATTGTAGTACTGTGACCCCTGCTGCAATGAAACGGAGCATGAAGCTAAACAGTTGTTAAGGGAATTGTAGTATGTGGCAATTAGACAACAAGTGAGTGGAATGGGAAAGAGAACCGGGCGTTACAAAAAGTTTTTCATTTCATTTTGACTGTCCAAACGGGTTTTGGTTTAGATCTAACTGCTATGTGGGCTCATTGTTTTTCTTCCTTCAAATTATAGAAAAAGTACAGCAAGGCATAAAATAAGCAGTGTCGCGGAGCAATTTGCTATGCAATTTTGTAGGTTTGCTAATTAAATTAGCACTTGTGTAGCAAAGGTAGCTATTTAAGTTACCCTGTTCAATGAAAGCACAGCTCACCCTGCATTCCTTTCTTGCCTTCGGAGCTCTCTCCACCCTATTTTCTCTGTTCACTGCAAGTTCAAAGGGGCTAATGAAAAGAGAGTGCAGCAGTAATCACCCCCTTCACTCATGTGCCAAAAGGCCTATGTGAGAGTGCTACGCACATTTTAGTTCTCAAATAATTGCAAACCAGAAATAATCGGGATAATACTGTTATTAAGCTAACTGTATCCTGTCTGGCAAAGACCAGTATGTGTTTTTTATTTTTAAAGGCTTTCAATTCCTTTTCTAAAAATGTAATGGGTTGCATAATGCATAATTACGATGCTTTACAGGGAAGTGTACCTAAATTTCAGTGTCAACTAGATTTAATTTTGTTGGGGATGATGCATCATATTGACAAGTGGACATGACCACGCGGCCACATGCTTTGATGGCAAACCTAGTCCTGTGGCCTGCTGGTTACATACATCTTGCAACTGCTGCTCAACCCATGAGCTGATCCCATACTCCTTGACATTCTATCTTACTGTGTTAGTTTATACCCACTACCCTGAAAGTGAGATGGCTGCAAAATACAATATTCTGCCTAGTTTGCCCAGTTCTCTGCCTGCTATGCCATTCACTCTTAGTCTTTTACATAATGAATACACAAAGATAACTTGATATTTACTTAAAGTAGCGATCAATAGTTTCATCCAGTCTGTACATCTACAGACCCACTGCAAAACTGTACACTGTAGTTGGCCTCCAGAGCTCATTTTGCTCTATGATTATGATTGCATTATATATTTGCACCTGCAGTAGAGAGAGTTGGCCAAACTGTTTTTAAGTCTTTTTTATCATATCTATTTATTTGTGTCCATTCATGCAGCTAACCTTTTTACAGGCACTCATCCAGGGCTCGCAAAGTATTTTCGCCCACTCGCATAGTCCGGTAGATTTTAAGAAGGGCCAGTACCCTTTTCAGGGGATGTTGGAAACTTTTATTTAAACTTTACTTAGTTTGCAGTAAATGTCAAATAAAAGTTTCACTGTGCATGGGTGGCAGCAGTGTGCCAAACTAAAATGGGTTTGTGGTGACATGCACCATTTTACAGAAAGAATTTGCAAGGCCTGACTTATCTCACTAATGTCTTACTTCAGCGGTATACAAAACAAAACTGCTGTATTGTTATTTTATATCTTGGGCACAAGTATCTTCTGGTGCCATTAAAAACATTAGTAAAAAATTGATAATCAAATGGGTGTGTTTGCTAATCAAGAAAAATTTAGCAAAGTCTGCTAATCAATTTATGAAAACTAATTTATGCCTTGTACAGGGGTGGTGGCTATTTATATTCATCTTTTGAGGACTACCCCAATATGTTATTTTATATTGCTGAACTATGGATCCACACTCTTTTGATTTACAATAGTTTTAAGTGTAAATGTAACTAGTAGTAAAGTAACCTATACATTTCCAAGAAACATTTAACTCAAAGCTCTGATTTTTTTAGTGTAGCACAATCATTTTGTCAAATCTGATTTGTGTGGATTTATTTGTGTTTATTGTGATGAATCTCGGGATGTCGTCACTGCTTCCATAGGGAGAGACCCTTCCCATGGGGTCAGGGAGGTGAGGCCGCTACTCGATAGTCCCCCTGTGGGTGGTAGTCAGCGGGTGGATCTCATGCGAGGGGAAGCCCCCTGTAGGACCAGTGATGACTATTGTGAGAGAATGCAGTATTCACCCAATCCCTACATCTTTCCTTCGACCCTAGCCTCCCCAACCACATCCCCCTATCCAATATACTTCTGTGACGTACAAGAAGTAGGGAGGACTGAGACAAGAAAGACTAAAGTTAACTGTCATGAAGATCCAGAACAGGAAAGGACTGAAATGAGGAGACAGCGCGGATCCGCAGGGATCACGCAGAAGTACTTATTTGAGCGATCTAGCTTTCAGCTGCAGACCTTAATGGGAATGCACATAAAAACTGACAAGGGACTTACCCGAATGTCAGATGCTCTGGAGAGGAACCATGAGAGGCACAAGGCTCACAGACTGGGATGGCAAGATCAGACCAAGGCGCAGAAATGCTGAAAGGGCGGTCTCCACCGGTTCCGCTGGGAATCCGGGACGCTGGCTCCACGATTCGCCCGTCGCACAGCACGGGAGAGAAGCATGGCACGGCGATGCCGAAGTGGATCTGAAGATGCAGAGCCACAGCAAGAAGCCAGGAAGAATCCCCAAATGCTGGCAAAGCAACGAAGGACCAGGGAACACCTGCAGCCAACCACAGGGCTGTAGCCAAAACCCTCAAGGTAGTTGTGTGGCAAGGACTATGGTTGAGGGTGTCCAGAGGGTGCAGGAAACCCTGAGAAGCATAGTGGATAAAAAGGGAAAGAGAGAAGGCAACCATGCAATATGGAAGGGAGACATTCCCCCATCTATTGTTCAACTTCCAAGAAAGCCTAAAGAAGGCCTGGGGAAGGGTAACATTCCCCCTTTTGTATAGAGCTGTGCCTGTCTGGAATAAGGGAGTCATTCTTCTGAACCAGCAGGACAGGAAATCACTTTTTGTGACAAAGCTAGGATTTTGACACTGGACACTGAACTTTTTGCTTTAGACATCCTGACTGATAGACTAGTTATTTTGATCGAGAAAAGGAAACCCCTCTTAGAGTAAGGCCAAGATGGGGTTTTCTTTTCATTCTTTTACTTGAATAAAAGTTAATGCCAACTACCATGACACCTCTGTGTCAGAGTTCTACTTACGCACCCTTACATATGGTGTTAGAGGTGGGATTGGGAATTGGTTGATACAAACTAAGGGACCTGGGGTTATTAATCCTTCCCTACAGGGACGTTTTCCCCAATCAGGATTTATTGAGGTCGAGGTCCCTTTACCTTTTGACCCAAGCGCAGAGAAAACACCAGATAGTTCAGGGAGTGACGAAGGGACCAAGGAAGTTCTGGGGTCCAGATCAGAACTCCTACTCTTAGAGGATGTTTACTCCCCTTCCCTAGGTTCGGACACTTCTGACTACCTCGAGGCAAGAGACCAGGACGAATCCGGTGGTTCAGAAGATTGGGAAATACTGTCAGGAGACTCTTGAGATTCTGGGCCCAAACAGGAGATCTCTCCTCCATTGAAAGGTTTGTAGACTCCCAGAAAAATTAAACAAACCCCTACTCCAAGATCCAACACTATCATCTATTAGCGCAGACCTGTTCCAAGAACCATTATAAGAACATCTGTTTCATTGCACCAGGACTCACAGTAAAACCTTAGACATACCCAAGAGCAAACTCAAAGACGAGGAAAACTCAGGGGATTAGGAAAGAACTCCTTCCGAAACATCTAGCAACATTGAGTCTGGAGGAGAAGAAGAGATCACAGGTGTAACCGAAACAAGATCCCTAGGAGACAACATGAATCCCATAGAGACTTTGATAGCATGTCTAGTGAGTCGCCAGATTCAGGCTGACCTAAGACACCAGGAGGATTCCATAGACTAACCTTTCACCAACAAAGACCCATCCTCCCACATAGCGTCCTACAGCCCTATCAGGAAGGAGAAGACCTAGGAAATGTCTTCCTCAACGTTGAAAGATTAGCACACCAATTTCAGTGGAATGAGGACATTAAGATATGTTATCTAGCACCCCTGCTAAAGGAAGAACTACAGGCCTCTTATCAAACCCTAAATCCCCTACCTCCTTTGAAGATATTAAGAAAGGGTTATTGCATCGGGTTGGGCAGACAAAACATTTTTGCCATCATAGGTTCAAGAAATAAAACTAAACCAGAACAAGTCCCTGCTAGAGCTAGGAGCATGTATCTAAAAATACTTTGTCTCTTTGGCTAGGGAAGAAAACCCTTGCTGAGGTGATGGAAGCCCCCATCTTAGAACAACTGGTCAATAGTTTATCTCCCTCCTAACAGAGGAAAGTCCTACAACTGAATAAACCCTCCTTTTCTGCTGCTGTCGATACTGCTCAAGTCCATGTTGAAGCAGCCAAATATCTAAGGACACTCCACTGAAGTGAGGAGGGAAAGAAGGAGGTAAAAACCATTCCCCAACCAATACCCATTAAAGATCACAGGGTAATAAATAGAGAAGCTCCCGGGAGAAGTATAGAAAAATAGAGACAGAGAGAAAGGAGGTCTGAAAGAAAGTGGGCAGAAGGTAGAATAGGGCTACACTCTGGTTAGAGAAAAAGTAAGACATGTACCCATAGAAAGAAGAGACCTTGTAGCTCCCGTAGTAGCTTGTTTCTCCTGTGGAGGAAAAGGTCACATGGCTTGAAACTGTCCCAAAAACCAGAGAGAGGAACCTATGGAAGTAGGATGGCTGGAAGGAGAGGTGAGTATGAGATTATTCCTGATGACAACGAAGACATTGAGACCATAAATAACTGCTTCTGTGTCTCAGATCCTTTTCAAACACACGAGACAGTCAGGATAAATGGTTACCCTGCCTATGCATCAATTGATTCAGGAAGTAAACAAACTGCCATACGACGCAAACTTATACAGGCCAAAGACACACAGTAACATGCGGGCATGGGGACCAAGAGCTGTACATCCGAACTGCAGACTCTATTTCAATCCGAGATAAGGAAGTCCTCATGAATTCTGCCACTATTCCTGGCCTCCCTGCAGATGTCATAATAAGGACCAAACTGGTCAAATAATAGCTGACATTAACAACCCCATCAAAAAATATTCTTCTGTCGACACTTGGGAGGAGGAAGAGATAGTTGAACATCTACTCGTCTGGGATTGGGACATTCAAAGGGAAAAGGATCACCAAGGCAATATCCCCACTGTGGGGGAAAGCCAAAAGGAAAGGGGAACGGTATGTGACGAACCTCGGGATGTCGTCACTACTTCAATAGGTGGAGCCCCTTCCTATGGGGCCAGGGAGGCGAGGCCACTACCAGATAGTCCCCTTGGTGGTGGTACTCAGCTGGTGGATCTCCTGGGAACCTGTAGGATCAGTGATGACTATTGTGAGAGAATGCGGTATTCATCCAATCCCTACATCTTTCCTACAACGGCACCCTCTCCAACCCTAGCCTCTTATCCAATATACTTCTGTAACATACAGGAAGTAGGGAGGACTGAGCCGAGGAAGAACAGCGGCGACTATCATGAAGATCCAAATCAGGAATGGACTGAGACGGGGAGGAGGCACGAATCCGGAGGGATCACACAGAGGAATTTGTTTTAGCGGTCTAACTTTCAGCTGCAGACTTTCATGGGAACGCACATAAAACCTGACAAGGTACTTACCCGAATGTCAAATGCTTCGGAGAGGAACCGCGAGAGGGACCGAGGCTCACAGACGGGGATAGCAAGAGCAGACCAATGAGGAGAGATGCTGAAGGGCGGTCTCCACCAGATCTGCCGGGAAACCCGAGAGGCTGGGTGCAGGAAGTTCCCATAGCACAGCACGGCGGAGAAGCGTAGTCCGCAGATGACAAATTGGATCTGAAACTGCAGAGCCCCTACTGGAATCCAGGAAGATTCCCCAAACACTGGCGAAGCAAAGAAGGACCAAGGGACACCCGTGACCGACCAGAGGACTTAAGCCAAAACCCTCAAGGTATTTGGGTGGCTAAGCCTATGGTTGGGGGTGCCCAGAGGGTTCAGGAAACCCTGCAAAGAGTAGTGGATAAAAAGGGGGAGAGAGAAGGCAACCCATATGCAATACTAAGATAGACTTTAGCAAGACATGGGGTACCCAGGGGAATAGGGTCTTGAGACCCCTACGAAAAAAGGAGACCAAGAAACAAGAAGGTCTCATCTTCCTCATTGCAGTACTTGGAGGAAAGGTGACCCAGAGCTGCCACAAAGAGTGTACCATAAAATGAACTGTGAAAGAAATATTTATGAAGACAGTACTTAGCAGGAGAGTAAACCAGGTCTGTATGAGAACCATAAAGAGAACTGCAAGAGAAATACCTGTGAAGACCGTACTTGGCAGGAGAGTAACCGAAGTCTGTATGTGAACCACAGAGAGAACTGTGAAAGAAATACCTATGAGGACGGTACTTGACAGGGGAGTAAGCCAAGTCTGTATGTGAAAAAAAGAAACAAGAAAGAGAACTAGAGTCAGAGACCCGACCATAGCCCGGAGAAGCATCTAAACCACTCTTTCTCTTCGCAGTATCTGGTAAGAGGAAACCAGGTCTGACAACTATGGTCAGGGACCTACCACAACTTGGAGGAGCATCCAAGCCGTTCTTTATCATTATAGTACCTGTTTAGAGAAAGCAAGGTCTGACAACCAGGGTCAGGGACCCACCACAGCTTGGAGGAGTATCCAAGCCTCTCTTCTTTGCAGCAGTATCTGGTAAGAGGAACTCAGGTCTGCCAACCAGGTTCAGGGATGCATGCTTTTCCCAGGCACTGTGACGAAGAAGATTGGCTTGGATGCTCCTCTAAGCTGTGGTGGGTCCCTCATAAATCTTCAAGTACTGAGACAAGAAAGTGGAAGAAGAAGTTGGTGCAGATTGAAAGAAATAGCAAGTTGAATATGCAGACTAGTTGTTTTTGTGGATCTCGCGTGTGTGAATCATTTAAAGATGGTATCCTCACTTGATAGAAAGGCAGAACCAGCGAGGAAAGCAGAGCCAAAGAGGAAGGTGAAGGCAGAGGAAGCTATACGGAAAAGGACTGTGGTGGCAGAGGTGAAGAACGCAGTCATTCTGTCACGATCCATGCCCTCAACCCCCTCAGGTATAACAGCCCCCTCGCAGCAGTGGCGCTAAAGCCCTTCACACTGGCCCCAAGGGCCTTAAAACTCCATCACAAACATACATGGAGTCAGTCCTGGCGCTTTTGGCACCAGGCTCATTATCAGGAATAAAGCAATACCAGTTTTGGACCTTAATCCAACATGGAGGCCTATTACACAGCTCAGTTCTTTAGAACCAAGCCATGCGGTCTAGTGTTTTGAGTGTGGTTGGGCCTGGAACTACTTGGCCGAGAACTACTTTAACTGGACTATTTAAACCACACCCAAACAGCAGAACTCCTGCAGCGTAACGCTCACCATGTCCAGTCCTGCTCATCTGCTTCTCCGGTGGCCCGATTCTGAAACCCTAGATCTGGATTCCATTAATAACCTGGAAGAACAAGAACAGCATTAGCGAGCAAGAACACTTACCTGTGAAGTAACTGGTCTTGAATCCATCCTGCGCTTCTCTTACCTCACCCATCTCCGGGTTTCACTGCAACCTGCAAGGGAGAAGGAACAAGGTCAGCATTAACAAAGCGCTTACCTGGGCAAGTAGCGCTTCGATCGCTCATCACTCCGGAACATCACCGCAACCTGTACAAAGAATGCAACAGAAGAAAGATTAGCAATTAACACCAATAAACAGTGCAGCGCTCAGCACATCAATAACTCACTGTGGTCTTTGCCATCGGCGCAGCAACTCCGAGATCGCAACCATCCCTGTGAAAACAAAAAGAGACATTGTTAGGGAACAGCGTAGTGGAGCAAGACACTGAGAAGACAGAGAAAACGGAGGGAAAGAAAAAGACAGAATAAATACAGAAAAGACATTATAACTCACCTGGAAGACAGCAAGCAGAGTTGGAGTCACAGCCGGTCTGGACCCAACATAAGGGCACATGGACCAGTGAAGCAACTAGGTCCATGGAACGCCCGGAGCAACCACGCGCCCCTGCACAGAGACGCAGGACGGAGAGTTCAACGCACAAAAACCTAAGGTGAGCAATAACCCTGAGGGAGGGGATTTAGACCAGAGGGAGGTGGGAGTCCACCCATCAGAGAACCAGTATCTTAACCCCCCCATTCTCCTGTTATGGGTGTTACCCAACATCTGGCACGTAACCAAGCAGAGAGGGGTCCGGGATAGCACTTAGACCTCCATCCAGTATCGTGTGGCGCCCCCGTGGATACCAGGTGAGCGTAACACATTCCCAGACAGCAGCTTGCACTGTGAGAGCAGCTTACTGACGTGGAACGAGGCCAGGAGAGACACTGCCGGCACAGTGGGAAGACTGTCTGAGCACCGGGAGCAGCAAAAGAGCTACCGGAGATACGTTTGTGCCGAGAAGAAGCAGCCTTTGGTCCTGGCCATGGAGAAAAGCCGGTGGGGAAGCACGTAGCTGCTGGGAACGCTGAAGGAAGGTCTGCATTGCGAAGAAGTCTGTCCCAGAGAGGAAGCTTAATCGCACGACGTCCCACGGGTCGGGAACACTGCAAGATACCAGTGAGTCTGCTTAGATGCATTGGGGACTTCGGGGTGTACCGACAGGCATGTAAGCAGTAAATGCACTGAGAATATTTGAGTACTGTAAGTAAGACAGATACAAGTGATCACAGTTCAAGGGTGTTTATTGAACCTTACTAGGGGTGTGATAATCGCCTATCTAAACCTAAATCTACAGATGGGACCAAACTACGACCATCAAATAATAATAACGCAGTCCGAGTGGAGTCTCATCAAAATAAAATGGCCTATACTAAAAAACCTATTTCCAGTCCTTACTGCTAAGTTACAAATACTGTGGGGGCAATGTTATTGAAAAAGAAAGAAGTGTTCACAAAGTGATAAGTCAGGACGTTCAGGCCGTTGGTCTCCCTTCCCCACGTTTTCAGCAGGGGACAACGCGTTCACTCAAACACAGCACACTGTTGGGCTACTTCGGCACACGGACACAGGTCCATTACCCACATCAGTGCCTTCTATGCCCAAGTCTCTTAAGTTATCAAAAGGTTCCTTGATTCAGAGGGCCTGATGTACCAAACAAACAAAAAGTTCTTTTCCAAGTATTCAAGTAGGGCAATTCACTCTTCACCCTAGAACCCCCTCAGACGGGCTGAGATCCCTTTTGTACCACAATCTTCACCTTAGACCCCCCTCAGACGAGTTCAGATCCCCCTAACAACAAAAAAGTTCCTTTACACATATTGAAGTTGGGCGATTCACCTTTCACCCTGGATCCCCCTGAGATCCCTTTTCTCCAATGCTTATAAAATATCTTTTCTCGGGTGACTCACTGTTCACCCCAGATACTCCTCAGCCATGCTCAGATACCTTTTGCACAATTAGTCTCCCTCAGCCAGGCTCGGACTAATTACAGTTCGTATTAGCTATCGAAGACGTTCGAATGTGCACAGGGTTGGCTTGACCCATTGGAGGACCACTTCGATTTCACAGTTCATAATTTTACACTCTCAGTTGGATACCTAACACAGACCTTCGAATGAGCACCCACGTGCTGCCAAACCACTCTGTATATGGTATATATCTTAGTTCCAAAAGTTCAGTCACATCTTGGATAGTCAATTATATTTGCGTCGCTCATCACATACGTCTTGCACTCTGTTCTGCAGATTTCTTGATACAATGTTGCCTCTTGCAACCGTGGTCCTAACATAGACTGGTCTGCTATCAGTCTCTTTCACTCACCGGCTGTGCTGACTTTATTGGCCCTGCTTTGTTGTAGGAGCCAAGGACAGTACCATGGCGGCAATTGCTTCTACCTGCCTCGGCTATCGATGCGGGTACCTTCGACAGACAATGCACCTTTCTTCAGTTTTAATTCTTGGTCTTATGCTTCTTATTCTCGAGGGCTCGTGAAAGTAGCGGTTTTCCTCCGAAAAGGCCAAAGGCAATTCCTTCCTTGCAACCCTTTCTGGTCTTGCCGTCTTTCTCCTCGTATTTAACTGCCATCTCGGAACTGCTGCTTCCTCATGTATTTTGCCTTGCTCAGAGTGTGCTTTCATGCTGCGCCTTTTATCCGTGCAGGGAAGTGTGATGGAAGTCAGGTGTGTGCAATTATCAGTAATTGCCTGACCCTTGTGTTGGGACATGTCAGGTATATGGTTCTGATGTTAGTCCGTTTTCTCTCACAGTGAGCTGTCAGTGAGAAAGTGTTTGTGTCAGGAAAGGGGGGGTTGAGTTCCTAGGTATCCTACTTGCTAGGATGGTGAAAAGGTGTTATAAGGAAGGGGATACTGCGTCTAACCCTCCAGTGTCCCACTCCCACTCCCCGAAGACCCCCCATCCAGGTGATCTACCCGCACTGGGCCACCCCAGGAACTGGATCCAAAAGTGATGGCCGTGTCCCGGGCACCTGGATGACAGATCCCCAGGGACCAGCCGCTGTGGTACTGTCCTTGGCTCAAAGAACAAAGCAGCGTCAGTGAAATCAACACAGATGGTGAGTTGGGGAGACCAATAAAAGTCAGGTATGTGTTGAAGCCAAGTTTACAAGCAGCAACATTGTATGGCGAGCGCTAGAACGAACATTGTTAAAACGTGTGTTATAAGAGACGCAAGTAAAGTTGAACTGCTGATGAGTGATTGAACTTTAAAAGCAAGATTAAATACCTTTGACAGAGTGGTCCGACACAGTGTGGGCGCTCAATCGAAGGTCTCTGTAAGGTATCCAACTGAGAAGTGGCAAAAGTGAAAGTGAGAAAAAGGTTATATCAATAAGAGAACAAGTAATTGTGAATTGAAGTGGTCCAATGATGGGTGGAGACAAATCCAGCGCACAGTCGAAAGTCTTCGATTTTGTTGAAGTAAAGGAAGTTAGTAAAAGTAGAGCAATTTGGTCTGAGCCTGCATAGGGAGACCCGGGGTGAACATTAAATCACCTGTACATGTGAAATCCTAAGGAAAAAGGAACTTTAATGTTTGCTGTGTACCATCAGGCCGTCTGAAATAAGAGACTTTGAATGGCAGAGACTTTGGCACAGAAGGCCCTGACGTTGAGATTTTGAACTGCATCCTCATGCTAGAGAAGCCAGAGTATGCTAAGCACGAGTGTGCAGCCTTGTCCCATGATCAAAACGTGGGGAAGGGAAGCCAACGTCTGGAATATCCTGACATATCATTTCATGAACACCTTTCTTTTGCATAACATTGTTTTCCACACTATTTGTATTTAGAAGTAAGGATTGGCAATAGGTTTATTATTAAGGTCTTTTATTCTGACAAGACTCGACTAGAACTGTGTTATTATTTGATGGTTGTAGCTTGCTCCCATCTTTAGATTTAGGATTAGATAGGCGTTTTTCAAACCCAATTGAAGTTCAATAAACATCCTTGAACTGTGATAACTTGTGTCAGTCTTACCGTTTGATACCATGCCTTCCTTACAGTGGGGAACGTTGAAGCAAGTATTACCCGAAGCAAATTAACACTACAGAAATAAGTACAGCAGCAAAACATGAACATGTCCCCATGTATGAGATGTCAATGTGGGGAAACGTGGAACAAGTAATAACTCAAGCAAATAAAGTAGAAACATAGTTAAGTAATGCAACTGTGCTATACTAAAGCACTGTGAAACAGAAAAGAAGTCCTGGTGAAAGGAGCACATCAGGCAGAGTACACTAAAGGGGATTTACAAGACCCCAGGGGGAATTTCCTGTCAGGGGATCAGGCCCTCCACCCAAAGTATATGGAAATGATAAGACAATGTGGGAATGATACCTGGCAGGAGAGTGCACCAAGGAACTGAAGAGCCCATAAGGGGATTCCTGGCAGGAATGTATACTAGGAGATCCATGAAAACTGTAACAAGGAAATCTAATGTAGAAGTTTTTATTTGAATGAGATCCCTTTTGCTTGTGAACTCAGTCCAAAGCTGGAACATATTGTTTGCATAAGAACTTTTTAGAACTGAGTATAAAGAACCAAAGAAACTGTTGTTTAAAAAGACACCTTTGCCATCCTACCCAAATATCCAGCGGAAGGGAACCAGCTACTGGATGCAGGGATTGCATCTTGGAAAATACTGTTTTTGTTGAATTCATTGTATTGCTTTAGATGTGAACACTTTTTGCCAAACATAACTCAGACATTTACTTGCACCCTTTGTTGTTTGTTTCTAATGTGAGGGTCAGATTAGTATGTTTTGTACGCAAGGACAGTTCATAAGTTTGATGACATGACAGAGAGCGATCATTAGTGTTGGTTTCCCAGGTAGGGAAACTTTCTTCAGGATAGGGACAGAGATGCCAAAGTTGTTTGATAATGAAAAAAGTGCAACTTTGTGTCCGTCTCTTATTTCTGACCCCTCACATAAGGTGTCAGTGGTGGGATGTTGAACTAATTTACATAATTTGGGACCCCACTAATCAAGATCTTATATTCTAATGCAGATTATCATTAAGCAGTTAAAGGAAGGGCATTTTTCACCTGATGTTAACCCTGTGACACCATTTTAAGTTTTAAACAAAAGATCCTGACAAAATGTGCTTTCCCTCTTCATCACCAAAACCCTTTTGTACATGGTCGACCTTTTTTGGATACTTATAAGGTTTTGGATTATAACTAAAGACACAATTGTAAACTGAATTTGGTCATACAAGCCAAAATAGATCTACCTCCAACCGTTTTCCTGGGTATCAAACCCAGTCTCACGAAATATATTCAAAGTCCACTGAGACAGGAGGAGTTAGCTCATTCCAATTTTACTTAAAGCATTCTAATAGAGGTTTACCCATCTCTGAGAGAAGACTAATCCTTTTCCTCGGTTGATTGACCAGATAATGACTCTGTTACTTTTCAAAGGGACCAGGATATAATTTTGCTTTTGAGAAATTATCATGAAAAGGGTGGCAACATGTCTACTTTAGAAGATATTTAGCCTAATTAACAGGTCATCAAATTCAGGCAGAAAATAGGTGGACTGGAAAGAATTGCTGCATCTTCCCAAGGACCTATATTACCAAATGGAGTTTTACAATCATATACAGAAGGGGAAGATTCAGGAAATAGTGTCTTACATTTTGAACACTTGGCCTGACAATTACAATGGCAAGATGAATTAAAAAATGTTACTTGGCCACTCTACTGAGGGGAGAGATCCAGCTATTGAATATGTTAGAGACAACACCTTTTGAGGACATCTAAGACTATTGAAAAGGGTGGGACAAACAGAACATTTTTATAAACAAAAGCTCAGAAACATTAAGTTGCAACATGAGGAAACCACAGTAGAGGTAGCGGCTAGAGTACAGAAGACCTTGTCTCTATGGTTAGGTACAAAATCCTTGCCAGAGGTATTAGAGACCTTAGCCATAGAATAAGTTATGGATTCATTACCACCCTCCTTACAAAAAGCTATTCTACAATTAAACAGATCTAGTCTAAGTTTAGCTATTGAACCAGCTCTGAATTTTGCAAAGGCCAATCGTCACATACGAAATATCCATAAAGTTGAAGAACCCAAAAGGACCCAAAAGGATTTTCTCACCACTCTGTCCATGATTTTCAAAAGGAAGCAGAAAGTTGTTATGTGACGATATTTGGTAGGGATTGTATTGTCGAGTGAGGGTTTTTGGTAAAGGGAACAGTGCACGTGGCAAACCAAGAGTTTATAATGGCTGTGATGAAAGGAAGTAGGCGTTCTGCACATGCCTTTACCAGTGATGCGGGGCAGGCGTCTCCTTTACACCGTGAGGTTTTGAGAGCTTTAATAGTGTTGGAGAGGGTGGAGGTGCTGATGGGTTGGAAGTGGAAGAGAGGGATATCTCTCTGGATTCTAGGAGGAGGGTCTGTTGGCGAGATGGCTGCTATGCTTTCTAGCTTGGCTTTTATTTTAGCTTGTAGATGTGTGATATTCCCTGTGAGGGTATCTTGGATGCAATTACACCAGGCATTATCTTTCATAATGGTACAAGGCAGAGTGATAGGGGTCTCAAGTTCTCAAAGAATGGAGAACAGTTCATGGGAGCTAGAGGAGGCCTTTGTGATTCTTTCGTTGTATGTGGCAGCTTTGAAACTGTGGATTGATTGTAGCAACGTGAGATTTTGGTGAAGCAGGCTTTGTTGGTTGTGGAAGGGTCTTTGCGCTAGGTGGCTTCGGCAGCTCTTTTGGCGGCTCGGATAGCCCAAAGATCAAGGGTATACTATGAATTGAGGTGTAATGTTTTCTTGGTTTTCCAGGCTTCAAGGAGAGCCAGAAGGTTGACTGTGTTACTAAGCAAGGCGTTGTGGTGTTCAACCAGGGAGGCTGTGTCCTGGGTAGGTGGGACCGGATGACAGAGAAAAGAGGGATGACCTGGTTACTAGTCAGGTTGCGGGTGCTACGGCCAGAGTGGTAGATGGGGCAGCTGCTAGGTTGGCTTGAGTGGTGGGGATGGTGAAGGTGATAGTGTGATGATCTGACCAAGGACATGGTAAATTGGATACGATGGACATGTTACTTTTGTGGTCCACAATCCAATCTAGGGTATAACCAAGAGAGTGTGTGGGGGAGGAGATGAGTTGGATGCAGCCTAAGGCTGCCGTAGAGTTGGATAAGGCAGTGGCCTCAGACTCCGTAGGGTAATTAAGGCCAAGGTTGAGGTCACCCAGGAGTAGGAATTGGGAGGTGGGCTTAATGTTGGGTGATAGGAGGTGAATGGAGTCGGCTACAAAGGTATTGATGGGGCCTGGGCAAATAGATGAGGTGAAAGGCGATGGTGGCATTGTCAGAACGTTTGAGATTGGCTGACATTAACTCACACTTCGGCAGGTGGGTAGAGTCGATGGGATGAAGAGTGAGTGAACCCTTGTAAATAAGGGCCAAACCAGCTCCTTTTTTGTGTGTCCTGTCATAGCGAAGCATGGATAAAGCTGGGCCAGCAATAAGGATCCGCCAGGTTTCTGTTACGACAAGGATGTCAAGATTGTCAAGAGTGATGAAATTCATGGGCAGTCAGGGATCTGGTATTGTGGAAGATGCACTGAGGGGTCTTGTCAGTGATCCGGCAGAGTTTGGGTCTACCACGACTTGAGTGAATTTAGCCGGTGTGGCTATCTGAGGAATAGGCAGTAATGGCAAGTGTAAGTGGCATGGTGTAGTGTGGCGTTGGAGATTGGCATTGCGAGATTCTGTAACTGGGGAAGTGTTAAGATGGTATGGGTGATAGAGCGTCAGGCTAGATACACAGTACGTTCTCTCAGTGGGCAGGTGTAGGAAGTGCTCTGTGGATGAGTTTTGGGATTTCCATGGTCTGAGAGAGTAGTAGTTGCAGCAATGATGGCTGAGGGTGCCTGCCAGCAGCATAGAAATGCCTACTATGGTGAGAGGCTCTGTTAGGGCCAAAAACGTTGTCTGGAGTTGGGATGGGTGGGCACTTAGGGAAGGGCTTGGTGCGTTTCAATGGAGTGCTGGTATGTAGAGTCAGCACCTTATGGGGGCTGAGGTGCGTAAATTAGCGTGGTGGGTAGGCACACCAGAGGGCATTTTTGGTAGTGTCTTGTGTTCGGCATAGCATACTGTAGGGCATGGAGGCAAACTGTGAGAGGCATTAAACTGCCGTGACTGACCATGAAAGGGCCCTGCGTGTTTGGGTGGTAGTGTTAGGTGTGAGGCAGGTAGCACACGGGCTGCAGGGGTGGCCACAGTTGGTGTATTCGCAGTGAACAATGCAACTCGAGAAGAGCAGTTATTCCATTATATTAAAACCAGTCTTGTACTGGGTTGGATTGTGGCACACAGAGGGCCTAGAGAAACAAAGAGAGGCCCTGATCCATTTTATGTCCCTGGAGGGGGAAAGAGCCTTGGGTGGGTGAAACATGTAAAGGATATTCTTACGGATCTAGGTGAGACTGAAGCATGGGAGATCCCCCTGAGTGTGAGTCCTCCAACCCACTCCAGATTAATTAAAGCTGCTGGTGCTAGATCAAGAGGCGCTACATCAAGATCTGTTGCACAAAACAGGGATAGGGCTTAAATGCTACTTAGATTTAATTAATCCCCCGTTTGAAATAGCAATGTATGTCATATTCAGGCTAGGAATATTGCCATTGACATTATTCACAAAAGCGTGGCGAAGTAATGAGACCGGAGAATGACCGCTCAGCGGGGC
Organism: Ambystoma mexicanum; assembly: GCF_040938575.1. Lineage (NCBI taxonomy): Eukaryota > Metazoa > Chordata > Amphibia > Caudata > Ambystomatidae > Ambystoma > Ambystoma mexicanum. Next base: position 1,051,180,734 of record NC_090933.1, on the reverse strand, counting down.
AGAAAATGAAACAGTAACATGCTTTCTTCTGATTTGTGCAATGCCCCTTAAACTTAGATGTCTTTACCTGTGCCCAATTTTTAAAACAGGGATTTGCGCAATAAGGAATGCACTGAATGTATGCAAGCATTCTGTATTGCCTCACATAGTATTCACACCTGGCTGTTATATACATAGGGCCTGGATGTACAGATTACAAATTCTGAAAAACAGAGGAGAAAATAATATGACATAAAGTATCTCCAAGTCACAATTGTCTGTGTTGAAACTGTCTAACTTCAATGATTGTGTGAGGCTGCGAGCTTGCTCTCCTCCATTACTGATTTAGAAATATGTTAAACCTATGGTTCTTAAGTGATATGTGAATTCTAGACTTTTAAAGCATGTATATCACCTGTATCTTGCATTTTCCCCATAAATTGTACTTCTATATATGAATTATGTTTTTTAGGATGTGTTTGTTCTTGATGGTTTTTAAAGCTGAATAAAAGTTGATGATAGTTAAAGAAAAAGGGAGAACTGAGGACTGAGAAGGGACGAATCTCAAAACCTACCTCATTGGTATGTTTATCATGTTGGCCGCCTGGACACCTAGCCCGACATTGGCCTTCTAGTGAAAAAGAGGAGCCAATGGAAATTGGCTATATGATGGGACAGGATTGGGGGGAGGATGAGTTCAATGTGGAAGTTACTAGTAATTTGTTTCTGGCTTGTAATACTTTTAAGACCCATGACTCTACAATAGTTAACTGAGTCCCAGTCTGAGTCTTGATTGATTCTGGGAGTTATCAAACAGCCATAAGATCTGATTTAATAACCACCAGAGATCAGAAAAAAGGAACTCCAATTAAGGTTACCTGTGTACATGGGGATGAAGAAATTATTATAGAACACCAGTTACTATTATGGTTGAAGGCAAGGCTACTAAGATGTCATTCCAGGGCTACCCGAAGAAACAATTATTAGTAAAAATGATCCTCATCCCTTCCATATTCTCCAATTTATTCATGGGAAAAGGAGGGATTCCTGTTAACAGGCCCCGTTTGGGAGTGGGAAGCCCAAACTAAGCAACCTCTTCCTTATATGGGGTAGGCTATTGGTTTTGACCAAACCAATGACCCTAGAGGTAAGATCTTTAGGGGAAGGGTATGTGATGACTTCTGTGGAGTCATCGCTGGTTCTTCACCAACGATCTCCTCCCATGTGGCCAGGGGACTGCAGCTGCTTATTTATCCTGAACCTGGGGTTGGTACCATGAGGGAGGATCACGTGGGAGGAGACTGCTTTCGGGGGAAGACGGTGACTCCACCAGGAGAGACGCGGTATTCTACCCATCCTAGATAAGAAGACCTTATAATTCCTAAATTCTTGATGGCTTGTTGCTGCATACAAATCCCTCCCCTTATGATATGATATAGCATTTATAACGCGCCTATACACAAGTGTTTCCAGGTGCGACGAAGCAAGGGAGGGGGAACAGAGGAAAGACAGAGACAACGATCTTACTAGGCCAGGTAACATTGAGATCACGCAAGTACAGGGTACGGGGAGGGGGAAAGTGTGGGGGGAAGGTGCAGGGGGCAGTGTAGTACATGGGATCGACAGTAAAAATAAATAGAATAAATAAAAGCAATAAGTAAAAAGTGCGGCCAGCTGGTGACAAGTGCAAGGGTAAGTGCAGACATCAGGTGTCAAGTGCTGGTAAGGAACTGTAGGGATACAGAAAACAGTCACAGGGAGGCAGTGCAGGTGTGCAACTGGCGGGGGATGGGACCTGGGCCCGAGATCAGAGGGTAGCCAGGTGACCAGTGCAGTTTCAGTTTCAGTCAGGAGTTCAGCAGGAGATAGGAGGAGAGAAAGCAGAAGCAACAAGGAAGGTTGAGGTGCTTCCGGAACCGGAGATGGTTCTCCTCAAGTTTCAGGGAGGCAGAGAGGCTGTTCCAGAGGGAGGCCCCAGCCGAAGAAAGAGATCTACCACCAACTTGTTGCTTGGAGAAGCGACTGACCCTGAGGGAGTTGGAGGCGGATGAGCGAAGAGCTCGAGAAGGAAGATATTTAGGAAGAGAGTGTTGAAGGTATTGAGGTCCCAAGCCCCAGAAGGCCTTGTGGACAATGCAGAGGGTTTTGAACTTAATCTTCACTGCCACTGGGAGCCAGCGCAGAGATTTCAGTCCTGGAGAGATACAACCCCTGGGCTTGAGGCCAAGTCTTGCAGTCCTATTCTGGATGAGTTGCAAAGGGCGGAGAGTAGAGGCAGGCAGATTTAGAAAGAGGCTGTTGCAGTAGTCCAGCCTAGAGAGAACCAGAGCTCTGGAAACAGTGAGCTTCTGTGGGAAGGCGAGGAAAGGAAGAATACCTCTGAGGAGGTGCAGCTGGTAGTGGGACTTCTTTGAGACGTCAGAGATGTGAGGAGAGAAGGAGAGTGTGGAGTCGAAGATGACTTCGAGGTTTTTAGCCTCACAGGTGAGAGCAGGAAGAGGGCCAAGAGAGGCCGGCCAGAGAGTGACAGGAAAGGAGGGAGCAGGTGTGCCGATGAAGAGAATCTCTGTCATACTAGCATTAAGGCAGAGAACATTGGCGACACACCACTCCTGGATAGCAGACAGACAGTCAGGGATGAGAGGAGAAGTAGTGGCGGAAAGGAGCCTGAAAATGAGTTTAGTGTCATCCGCATAGCACTAAAAGTTGGGGCAGAGAACGGCAATGCAATGGGCAAGAAGTGCCACGCATTGGTTGAACAGCCAGGGAGAGAGGTACAATACAGAACCCCTTTCCTGCAAATCATTCTAAACAAAAGTCCATTAATACCTCACACACACACACACACACATAAGACACACACATCTCTTGTTTCTAATGTTTTCCTAAATAAAGATTTTGAACAACATAATTTCTGAAATCCTAGAAATTCTATGGACTTCAACTCCCATAAAGCCTCAAGTACTGAGACGAGGAAGAAGGAGTTAGTGCAGATGGAAAGAAACACCAAGTTGAATATGCGGACTAGTTGTTTTTGTGGACCTCAAGTGCGCAAGATAGTACTGCACTCAAGAGAAAGGCAGAGCCAGAGAGGAAAGCAAAGCCAAAGAGGAAGGCAAAGCCAATGAGGAAGGCAAAGGAAGAGGAAGCAGTGGCAGAAGTCAAGAACGCACGCATTGCCAGACAGCAGCTTGCCACTGTTAGAGCAGCTTACCTTTGTGGTGCGAAACCAGGAGAGATGCTGCAGGCACAGTGAGAAGACCGTTGGAGCACCGGGAAGAGCAGCAGGGCTACCGGATGTACAGTCCTGCCAAGAATCAGCAGCCTTTGGTCCCGGTCATGGAGAGAAGCCAGCAGGGAAGCGCTGAGCTGCCAGAAATGCTGAAGGAAGGTCTGCAGTGTGAAGGAGGCTATCCCAGAGAGGACTCTTCGCTCTAGCCACGTGTCACGGGCCGGGAATGCTGCAAGATACCAGTGAGTTTGCCCAGGGGCATTGGGGACCCTGGGGCATACCGACAGTCATGTAAGCCGATAAATGCAATACGAATATTTGAATACTGTAAAGACGGCATAACATTGAGTAGTAGACACAGACACAATAAATACAAGTGTAGAAAACCTCTTTGGTATTTTGGTTGAGTTGGTAAAATTCTCTACCATTAAAGAAATAACAAAACAAGTCCAAGTCAGCCTAGTCAAAATAAAAAGGCCTTTACTAAAATAAAATAACCTTGCCCTCCTTCTCAAAATAACAAATGTGTTAAGGGAATACAAAAGTAAAATAGTTTTTCAAAAGAAATGTCAGAATGGCTTAAGTTACAACTCCCTTTCCCACATTTAGCACCACAGGGTTTTGAGAATATCTTAAAAAGGATTGGTGGATGGCACAGTTCTATCAGTCTTGCACACATTGGCTTACTGGTACAATTCAACAGTTCAGGCTTGGGCTCAAGCTTCTGGTAGTTCAATCACTTTGTTAAGGTTCCTCTGTCATAAATACACAGTTCTACTTTTGTCCTTTTAGTTTCCCATATTTCACCACAGGGTTCCCTCTGCCGGGCTCGAGTTGGTCATTCACCTTTATCACACAGTTCTGCACAGGTTTCCCTCTGACGGGCTCCATCCTGTCTTTCCTTTCATGGGTGTTCCCTTCCCCACGTTTCACAGTCCCTTTCTCAAAATTCTGCACAGGCTTCCCTCTTCCGAGCCCGAGCCTGTCCACTTTCTCCCCTTTTCACTTTCCCAGACCTTTGTGCACAGACTTCCCTCTGCCGGGACAAGCATGTTTTTCCTTACATGGGGTTTTCTTCCCCACGTTTTGTCTCGGGTGCCTTTTCACTGTAGAAGACTTTCGAAACTGCAAGGATTTTACTTAGACCTCGGCATGACCACTTCGACCTGTCTTTACACAATTCTACAATCCACAATCTTTCTCATCTTGCATCACCAATGCCTTTTGGTATTTGTAGTTTTTTATTCTTTTTACTTTGCCCTCCTGGCCTTTTTCATAATTCATATGCAACATCAATACTTCTTGGTATCTGTAATTTCTTATTCTCCTTACTTTGCCCTCTTGGCATCTTTCAAAGTTCAAATCATTATCACAATTGGTTTGGGAATGTAGTCAAACGCGCAAAGCCCACCCCATATATAATTTATGAAAGTTGTGATCTCAAGGGTATAGTCACAGCTACGTATGTGTCATTAATACAAATATATATAATCAGTTTCAATACAGCCTTTAATCAGTTTCAATACAGCCGACACGTGTTTCGACCCAAACAGTTGTTTTCAAGGCCCAAACTCATGAATAAATTGCACAGTGCCAAGGCGAGGTCCGTCCCAACGCAGAAGCAGCAAGAACTCCTACCTCCCCTTGACAGTCTTGGCGCCTGGATTAGATAAACACAGGACACCGTGACCCCCACGGGGAAAGAGGGTTAGGGTCCACGGATTGGATGGGTTTGTGGTGGTAGGTAAACCGAAATGAGGGTTAGGAAGTAGTTGTGGACAGGGAAGGGGTTTGTGGGAAAGGCATGCTCCTTGACTCCGACCCTAAAGAGTCTGTTTGCAGTGATTTCAATATCTGAGTTTCATACCATTCACTCAAACATTCATGTTCAATACATGCATTACCCAGGTTGAGATTTAGCACTCTGTTTAACTTCTGCACAGAGTTACACTCCGTAATGGTTTCATGCATGCACTGCCCGGGGCATATTTTAGCACTCAGTTGGTTAGGGCGCTGAGTTTGTTCAATAATTGATACCTCTTGTATGCATTGCCCAAGGTACTCGATTTAGTTCTGACACAGGATATATACCTACCTCTATAGGCCTTCAGTGTTCTAAACTGTAACCTTACATAGCATTCAACAAAAATATTACACATTAAGCATGGTTTGAACACTTAGCTCTGGTTTTCCAATGAGTTTCTCGAATATCTCTCTGCCCGCCGGCTCCGCAGTCTGTGGGCCCGTGGTTAACATGTTCTGAATGCTGTCGGAATGCTCCTGACAAAAGAGGAAACAATCAGCCTTTGATCGTGTGCTACTAGCACTCGCCGCCGGCGAGTATGAAGTTACAAGCACCCGCAACTGGCGAGTGTAAAGTTACAAACACCCGCAACAGGCGAGCGTGATTTCGGCATGCAGGTCTGTTAGTACGAAATCTGTTAGCCCTGGCAGTCTCCCAATAACTTGACCGACTCGGTTGGTACAACCGGAGCCTCAGTACATCAGTTTACTGCAATAAGTTACGTGACATGCTTCTTAACACTAGAGTGGAATAATGCACTTATCTTTGATGCCGCAGGGCCAGAGGATTGTGTTCCAGCTGCGAGGGCGGCCCCGCGAGTGGCTTGGCTGGAGCTCAGACGAACGCGTCCTCTCGGCTGCAATGTAGAGCGCGAACAGGCGTTCCAGGATCGCGCATGCGTACTGGCTGTCTCGCTTTGGGCTTTGGCTTCAGCAGGCTCTGTGTGTCTGATTTCTTTCCACACGAGATCCGGGCTGCCAGGGCTTTAGTCCTGGGCCATGGGGCTGCTGGGAGATGTAGTTTTCCTTGAGCTTTGCCACCAGAATGTCTCTTCCCATTACACCTGGGACATCTACAAAGGGGGCAGATATGATACCTACTCAGAGAAGTTCCCCCCACAGTTCCTGCAACCACCTTGCCCCTATTTCGTCCCTGGGGGCTTAGCTTTGGCTTTATGACACACAGAAGGCAAAGGTGAGGTTCAGTTGCAAGCAAAAAGTATAGCATATCAATGGTGAAGTTCCGTCATAGGGGATGAAACATCGATGTAGGTTTGGAACAGTATTTGTGGTTCAATACGACAGCATAAGGGAAGTTTGCATCCAGTGGCAAAATGTTGTGATGGTCATAAGCAAAAATTATAGCAGTCGAATGTATAAATACAGCGGTCAAGAATTCATGCCACCAAGATGGATAGATCCCACCGGCAATGGCAATCTTTCAAAGTTCATATGCAATACCAATGCTTCCTGGTATTTCCTTCTCTTGACATTGCCCTCTTGACCTCTTGGTCTCTTGGTATTTCTTTCTCTTTGTTCTGCCCTCTTGACCTCTTTCAAAGTTCAAATACTTTTCCTATCACACAATTCTGCATATACTTTGCTTTTTATTTATTTGCCTTTCTTTCGGGCTCACTATTCATTTCTTGCCTTTGATCCCCGGTGTAATACACTTCAACTTAGAACGCTTCGCAGAGACTTTCGAATGTGCGATTTCGCCTCTCAGGACCACTCTGTTACTTTGTATACTTTCCTTTTATAATTCATCAATTGTCCTTTATCGTTACATGTTTTACCGGCACACGCACACCCTTCAACCTTTAGGTTACAGTTACTTTTACTTTTAACACAGAACAGGCTTTTGTTGCCATCAATAACTCACTGGTCGTGTTAATTGGTCTTCTTTCATCAGCTCCCTTTATGCCGTAGTTAAGGCCGTTACCAATGCCTCCTCTGCTCCTCCCCAACTCCATTGTTCACCCAGGAGGGTTGCGGGCCGCTTCTCAGCACCTTGAAGGTATCTTTCTTCTGCTCACCCGGTTTCAGTCTTCGGAACGTTTGCGGCTTTCAGAAAGAGTGGAATCCGCGCCTGGCTTTCGCTCGTTCTTCCCAACTGCCGATCATCTCCTTGGCCTTCCATGGCCTTGTCCGCATCAGCCCCGAAAGAGCTGTTCCTTCTCGTGCACAGCCTCATTCAGAGTGCATGCCACCTTTTATCCTGACAGGGAGTGTTAAGAAGTGGCAGGTGTGTGTAGTTAGTATTACATGCCTGACTCTGCATGGCCCTATTACAGGGACACAGCCATTGTGAGTGAGTAGCTGTAATCTTTCTGGCCTCATTACTCATCTTCCTCGGCTCAGTAGTGTTTTCAATGTAAAGTGGGGAGGATGTTTGGATGTTGTAGTTTCCCATAAAATAAGCTGGGATAGGGGTTAGATGGGTTGTGGAAAAAGGGGGATACCATGTCTCAGCAACCGGTGCTTTGACCCCACTGCACAATGACCGCTTACCCCGGTGATCCTCCCTTGCTTGTCCACCCCCAGGGGCAGCACCAAAAAGCAATGGAAATTCCCTGGCCACCTGAGTACAGGATCACCCGGGGACTAGGTTTTGAAACAGCCTCTGGTTATTTCAACCAAATAAAGCGCAAAGGCAGAAGTTGAACAAGTCCCCATGTATGAGATGTCAATGTCAGGAAACTTGGAACAAGTAATACCTCAAGCAAATAAAGTAGAAACATAGTGAAGTAATGCAACTGTGCTATACTAAAGGACAGTGAAACTGAAAAGAAGTCCTGGTGAAAGGAGAACATCAGGCAGAGAACACTTAAGGGGATTTACAAGACCCAAGGAGGGAGGGGGAATCCTGGCAGTGGGGTATACCAGGCCCTCCACCCAAGGTATATGGAAGCTATTAGGCAATGTGGGAAAGATACCTGGCAGGAAAGTACACTAGGGATCTGAAGAGGGAATTTCTGGCAGGAGATCCATGAAATCTGTAACAAGTAAATCTCATGTAGTTTTTGTTTGAATAAGATCCTTTTTGGTTTGTCCAAATCTGGAAAATATTGTTTGCATAAGAACTTCACTGAACTGAATATAAAGAACCAAAGAAACATTTGAAAGAAAGTTGTTTAGAAAAGACACTTTTTCCATCCTTAAAGAACTGTTGTTTGGAAAAGACACTTTTGCCATTTTCAGGAAACGATTGTTTGAAAGAAACACTTAAAAAAAAATGTATTGGTTTTTATTGGTTTTCTTTATCATCCTACACCACTTATCCCAACTCCGCCTTCCCCCCTCACCCCTGCAGTTTTGTTGGACAATTTTGGGTCATGTGCTGAATAAGTCCAATATTCTGATCTTGTGTGGGCACCATTGGCCATCTAGTCACTTTGTAAGAAAGATATCTCCATTCTTTCCGGAATTATTCTTGGGTAATCTGGATCTTATAGGTTAACCATTCCATAGTGACATGTGACCATACCTTCTGCAGCCATTCATATGTTGACGGTGGGGATTGTTGATTCCATTTTTGCGTTATTGCTAGCCATGCTGCTATTAAAAGGCCCATGAAGTTATGTTTTTGTTACCTTTGGCATGTCCCTGGATTGGGGGTCCTACATTCCGCATAGCCATACTCCGTCCTTCATTTGGCACATGTCTTTGAACATCCCCTGTATCTGAGATATCACCTCTGACCAGAAACTTTTGATACCTGGGAAATCCCACCAGATGTGTTTCCAGTTTCCCACCCAATTGCAGCCTCTACAACACAGGTTTGATGTCTGCGGATACATTGTTCCATTAAATTGTACATTAGGTCACGACGTCCTATGCCACCACCTCTCCTCCACTGCCAAGTTCTCCCCTGACGCCAGAGCATGGATCACCTCCTTCCTACAAGACAGAACCATGCAAGTATTCTCTGACCTAGCCTCCGCTTCACCCACCTTCATACGCTGTGGTGTGCCCCAAGGCTCTTTCCTCTCCCCCACACTCTACAACATCTTCACATGACCCCTCTTCCTCATCCTCGAAGCTATGGGTATTTCCTACACCATCTACGCTGACGATACCCAGATCCTCCTCACCCTCACTGGTAACTACGACTCTGACTCCTTGACCCTTAACAACCTCTACAACCCCATCCAAGCCTGGATGGCAGACAATGGACTATGCCTCAATTCCGACAAGACCGAACTCCTCCTGGTAGGTTCCCTCGACACGCTAAAAAATCTAGACTCCCAATTCCATCACTTCACCATCGACACCATCAAAATACCTATCTCAGACTCAGTCAAAACTCTTGGAGTCTATTTGGATTCCAACATATCCATGGACAGACAAGTCAACGCAATAGCCTCCTCAGCTGCATATCACGCTAAACTAATCAACGCAGTCAGGCCCTTTCTCTCCAAAGAGAACTGCACAAACATAACCAGAGCCATCACTGGCTCCAGGCTAGACTACTGCAACATACTCTTTCTAGGAACTTCCAATAAAAACCTGGAGAGGCTACAAGTCATACAGAATAGTGCTCTCCGTGCAGCCCAAGGCATTGCTAAAAGAGAACACATCTTGGAGGCCAGAAAACTAGCCCACTGGCTCCCAATAAAGGAAAGAATTGTCTTCAAAGCCCTTACACTGACCCACAAGTGTATTCACCTCACTGCTCCTGTTTACCTCTCACAAAGGATCCACCCTGTCTCCTCTACAAGGCTAACCAGATCACCCTATACCAACATGCTCAATGTGCCACTAGTAAAAAGAGCCAGAGCGGGCTAATCCAGCTTCCCATATCTTGCACCCACACATTGGAATGCCCTATCTCCCACAATCTGAGGTGAGGCCCCCCTCACTTCTTTCTGTAAAGCTATGAAAACCATCCTCTTCACATAAGGTCCCTCGTATCAGCATGAATACTATACATATGACCCATTGCATAAGCTGTAATGTAATGACTAATTGCATAAGCTGTAATGATAGAATCATGTCTGTAGTATTTATAATGTATCAACGACTGCTACCATTCCCGTACCTCTGTAACCAAGCTCTTACAAGTAACAGCGCCGCAATGCCCCAGGGCTGTCTGCGCGCTATATAAATATAAATAAATAAATTGTGTGTAGTATCTCTGGTGTGTAGTTCCACTGGATCATGATCTTTACCCACATTTCTCTCGTTTTGACTGCCCACGTCAGTTTTGGAATAGCCCTCCAGGTGTACTCCCATTGTGTTCTTGTGATTGTTTCCCCTAGTGACTTTTCCCACTTTTTCATATAATTCCATTGGATCTCCTCCTTTTTGGGTGTTCAAGAACTTGTACATAGCTGAGACAAGCTTCTTTGTCCCTGTATGGGTTGTTATGTATTGCTCAAAAGGGGTTAGATCTCTGGTCGCCGCCTGCCTAATGAGTGGGGTCGAGAGCCAGGGTCTCAATTATTCATATTTGTATCTATCCTTCTCTGTCAGACCCAGCTGGATTTTGCAATCCTCGAATGACCTAATTTCTTTATCCTGATACATATCCCCAAATTTTCCTACACCCCGCCATCTCCTACTTTTTGTATGCCTCCTTCTCTACCCCGGGAGGGAATTCTGGATTTCCAAACATGGGTTTAAAGGGCGCTGGTGCCTCCATTAGTTCGCCCCATACGTCTAGTGTAGCCCTCATCAATTCGCTGATTAGCAGGTTTGGGTGTCTATGCTTCTTCTCTCTCCATAAGAGGTCTAATAGTGGAGTCCCCACTACCGCCCTATCCTGGTTTGCCCATATTTTGTGTGTTTCAGTCGGGACCCATTCTTTTAATACCCACAGCTGGGCCGCCTTATAGTATTTGCGGAAGTGCGGAAGGGATAGTCCCCCTTTGTGGTTTGGTGCAGTCAGCACCGATCTTGCCACTCTGGGCGATCTTTTGTTCCATACAAATGCCATAATCTTTCTGGTCAATGATTTAAAGAATGATTTGGGGGATTTTGATCAATAGCACCTGAAAGTAATACAGTATTTTGGGGAGTGTATTCATTTTATATTGATGTCATCCGACCCCACCATGAGATTGTCAGCGGGTTCCATCTCTCTGTATCCTGCTTTATTCTCCCCATTAGTCGCGGAAAATTCTCCCCAAACAACTTCTCCACTCGGGCTGTGAGGGTGATTCTCAGGTACTTTATCCCCCTGTCCGATATATTTAGGTTTAAGGCGGTCGATAGACTTTATCTCTTTGCGATCCTCGGCTAGAATTAGTAGCTCTGACTTCTGCCTATTTATTTTTAATCCTGAAATTGTCCTAAACTCTTCAAGTTCCTGCATCACTGCTGTCAACGACTGTACCGGGTCTGGCAATGCCAGCAGCATGTCGTCAGCGTATGCCATTTCTTTATGGGGTTTCCCCGCCATTTCTATGCCTTTTATTCTCTCTGTGCCCCGTATTCTGATCAAGAAGGGCTCCAAGAATATTGCATACAGGAGCGGGGACACCGGGCAACCTTGTTTAGTTCCTCTAGTTATCCTCAGAATGTCGAAAACATCTCTGTTTATTGCTACTCGTATACCTGGGGTGTTGTAATTGGCTTTTATCATTTTGATATATTGGTCCCCGAATCACATTTTCTTCATGGTGTAGAACAGGCGTGACCATTCTACCTGATCAAATGCCTTTTCCGTGTCTAGCGAGAGTAGTATGGCCGGGGTCTGGGTCGACCCTATTTTTTCTGTCAGGTGTATTATCCTTCTAGTGTTGTTGTACATCTGTCTTTCTGGAACAAAGCCTGATTGGTCCTGATCTATTCATTTGGGGCAGAGGAGTGCGTGTCTGTTTTCCAGGATCTTTGTGTATACTTTGGCATCTATGTTGATTAGTGCTATCGGGCGATACAAACCCAGGTGGGTCGTGTCTTTCCCTTCCTTATGGAGCACCAGGACCTTGGCCACGTTCATCGACTGACTAATGTTCCCCGTTTCTTTTAATCTGTTATACAGATTTGTTAGTATCAGGGTCAGAATGTCTACATACTTTTTATAAAATATTGGCGTGAAGCCGTCCAGGCCCAGGTCTTTGTTCGGGGGCAGTTCCAGTATGACCTTCTTTACCTCTTCTACTGTTATATCCTGTTCTAAGTGTTGTCATTCATGTTCGTTGATCTGGGGGTTTGTTATTGTGTTCAGATAGTCTTGCTCTTGCCCCGGAGGGTTGTCTGATGTGTAGAGTAGCTGATAGAAATCTTTAAAGACTTCCCCCATGTCTTCTGTTCGGGTTTGTGTTGTGGCCTGTTTATCTTTTTTTTTTATTATTGTTGTTTGGCTCTCAATTGTCTGGCTAAGAATGTATCCGCTTTGTTTGCCTTAGTATAGTACCAGTGTTTGAGGTGTAATAGATTTTTCTCCACCCGTTTCCTGCAAAGTGTTTCCAGTTGGCCCTGGACATGTCTCAGTGCCTTCTTCAGGGTGTTTGTGGGGTTATGTGGGATCTTTGTCTGAATATCCTTAAGTTTCCCCTCTAGCTCCTGTTCGCATAGATATCTCTGTTTCTCTCTGATCGCTTTTAGGGCGAGCAGCTGACCCCTCATAACCGCCTTAAATGCTTCCTATACTGTTTCCTGTGACGTGTCTGCGGGATTGTTGAGGATGAAGTATTCTATGATTTTCTCTTTTACCTTATTTCCCAGTACAGGGTCATGGAAGATATCTGCTGGAAGTTTCCACCGCCAGAGCCCTGCCTTCTTCCTCAAGAGGGAGATTTCCACCTACAATGGAGCATGATCTGATAGTGATATTGGGCCCAGTTCTATCCTTTGGATATTCTCCATGAGACTGGTAGACACCCAAATGTTGTTGATCTTAGACATTGTCTGATGTACATGCGAGAAGTGTGTGAACCCACATTGTTGGCCCATTTTCTCCCGCCAAACATTGGCTAGTGCCAGTGTTTCCAGTTTGCGGCGGAGGGTCTTTGATGGAGCCCCATGTCCTTGTGTTCTGTTCCCGCTCATGTCTAATTTCGGTTGCCATGCTAGATTTAAATCACCCCCACTATAAGTTCTCCCGTCGCAAACCTTTCCAGTTTTTCTAGAGTGTCTCTGAGGAAGCCGCCTTGGCCTGTATTCGGGGTATATATTGATGCACGTGTTATTGGGCGGCCTTCCAAGGTCACATTAGCAAATATGTACCTCCCTGTGTTATCTAAGGAATAGAGTACGTGTACTCTGAGGTTTTTGTGGAATGCTAGGATCACCCCCGCCCTTTTCTCTTCCGCATTTGCTTGGAGTATATGCTTGTAGCCCCTGAGGTGGATTTTCCCTTTGTCCTTAGCCCTGACATGCGTTTCCTGAAGCATTAGATTATCGAACCTCCCCCTCTGTAGTTGATTTTCTATGTTCTTTTTTTTATCGGGGTGTTCATGCCCAACCATTATGTGTAAGTGTTTTTATCCCTCCCATCTTTTATCAGTTTCCCTGTTGCCAGCTTTGCCCCCCCCAAGCCCTCACCCTCCCCTCCCGCTTGCTACCCCTCCCCTCCCACCCGCCCCCCCAACTTGTAGAACTGTCCAGAGGAGGGACCAGGTTCCTAAGATTGCTAGAGCGTGCTGCCCATCGCACCCGTCCCTCAGAAACCTCTGGGATAACTGTGTGGGGAATCCTAAACCCTACTTGGACTCCAGGTGGTGAGATCTGGGACTAGTCCTTTCCCAGGCCGCAACCTGAATGAGGATAGCGTTACCTGTTGCCCCTTACGGGGGTATGTGCTGTAGTTTGTTCCCTGCGGAAATGTCCATCAAATGCATATTTATTTGTATTTTTTTGGGGGTTCCCCCTGCCAAACCCCAGTTTTTCTACTCTTTAAAATGCACCTGAACAAAAATTAACCCTTTACCCCCCAAAAATATTTTTTAGATGGAAACATTTTGATGGAATGGCATTAGATGCAATGGTATTCGATGAAAAGACCAGATACCGCCACCAACCTGTCTAACCTCTTATTTATTTATTTTTTAAAATCTATTATTTGTAGTGCACCGGTAGCTCGCAAGCCTCGGGCGCAGAAACAAAGACACAGTAGACACACTGACAACTGACTGGGACAATGTCACGGGATACACATAACCAGGAAACATATTAACATATTAACTAATATTGCAGAGTGCAGATTTATTTGAATATGTGTGTTTTCAACTTTTTTTCAGAAGCACAGGAAATTTGCTTCCATTCTCATGTTAACTGGTAAATTGTTCCATTTCCCTGCTGCTACAGTCGAAAAGGCTCTTCCCAGTCCGAGTGTGCGTTTGTGGGGGGCTACATTGATCTTGCCCTGGTCAGCAGATCTTAGGGCTCGATTAGGTACATAGAAGTTGATTTTAGATTTTAGATAAGCAGGGGCGGTTCCATAAAGGCATCTGTGTACTTAGGTCAGAGCCTTGAAATGGGCCCTATCTTCTTTTTTCAGCCAATGGAGCTCTCTTCTGGTCTCTCTAATGTGTTTGAATTTTGAGTTTTTCTTGGTGATTCTAACTGCATTGTTTTGGATATGTTGGTAGGTGGCGAGGGGTTGTTTGTTAGCTCCTAAAATTAGTGTATTGCCGTAGTCTAATCATGATAGTATGGTTGCCCTTGCTATGGTAGCATAGTTTATTTTATTTTTTTTAACAATTGTTATTGATTTTTGCACTGCAAACAAACATATAACCAAACCAAAACATTTCTTAACATTCCCATACCCACCCATTCCCTCCCAAGCTTACACCCTACCCTCTATCCACCTTAGCTCCGCTGCAAGTTTGTTCCTTGTTCATCTGTCGGAGTGTCATCTCCTTCATCATCGGACTGCGCTGGCTCAAACAGAGTTGCTACTAGCTGTCTCCAAGCCATCAGAGTATCTCCAGCGTCATCTTCCTCTCTGTTAGCTACCTCCCTGCAAACCACCGTCTCAGCTTCTACCCACTTCTTTAGGTCCCGCCACCACATTTCCACCCTCGGTCTGTTGTTAGCCTTCCAGCCCATGGCTATCCTGCGCTTGGATAGTATATACGCCAGGTCCTTAAGTGTACGTATATGTTTCATCTTGCGAGGCCTGGGATACCCACCTATCATGCATGCCCATGAGGATTCTATTTCTAGTTTGACTCCTTTTGCATCTAAGCAGTTCGCCACCTCCCACCATAACCTGCCTATTTCGGGGCATCCCCAAAACATATTCCAGCATTCACTTCTCCACATTTAGGACACATGTGTATCCCTGCATTCTTAAATTGCGCGATCCTCTGCGGGGTCATGTATTCCCTGTGGGTAATCCACCTTAGCTCCGCTGCGAGTTTGTTCCTTGTTCATTTGCCGGAGTGTCATCTCCTTCATCATCGGACTGCACCGCCTCAAACAGAGTTGCTACTAGCTGTCTCCAAGCCATCAGAGTATCTCCGGCGTCATCTTCCTCTCTGTTAGCTACCTCTGCCCAAACCACCGTCTCAGCTTCTACCCACTTGTTTAGGTCCCGCCACCACATTTCCACTCTCGGTCTGTTGTTAGCCTTCCAGTCCATGGCTATCCTGCGCTTGGCTAGTATATACGCCAGGTCCTTACGTTTACGTATATGTTTCATCTTGCGAGGCCTGGGATACCCACCTATCATGCATGCCCATAAGGATTTTATTTCTATTTTGACTCCTTTCACATCTAAGCAGTTTGCCACCTCCCGCCAGAACTTGCCTATTTCGGGGCATCCCCAAAACATATTCCAGCATTCACTTCTCCACATTTAGGACCCATCTGTATCCCTGCATTCTTAAATCGCGCGATCCTCTGCGGGGTCATGTATGCCCTGTGGGTAATATACAGCTGGATTTTACTGCAATCTCGCGTTTCTAGACACTTTCTTGTGATATCTTTGGGCCCCTTCCAATATCCCATCGCTCAAAGGTTCCCCTGCTTCCTCCTCCTAATCCAGTCTCAGCTGGAGCACTTCTTTACCCACTCTAGACATGAGCAGCTCGTAGATTCGGGATACCTCGTGGCCTCCATCTGCTACCTCATAGATCGTTTCAATAACCGTATCAGGCTCCCTTTCCGGCACTGTGTCCGCCCACGTGTTTTTTACCAGCCGTACCAACCTACAGTATGTGATGTGTTGACCCCGTTGCAGGCCGGTGTCTCCTACCAGCATTTCGAATTCCACCATTTCCCCTTCTTGCCACATATCTCCAACTGTTGCTATACCATTTGGTTCCCAATGTCTGCAGATTATCCTCCTCAGCTGTTCGTCTACCCCTTCAGTGTCACTAGTGGTATCTGTGGGGAATATGGGTCTGGGTTCTCTGCCATCTGACAAGCCTTCCGCCATATATTCCCCCCAAACCCAGCATCCTCGTGAATCCCTTCTGTTGTATCTTGGGCAACCAGATTCATTATTTCAAGAAGAACGGGGAACATTCCACATTTAGTAGTCAGGACACCGGGTCGGGTCATCTAAAAGCCACCTGGCTACATATTGCATTTGACTGGCTACATAATATGTCTCGAAATTTGGCAACCTTATTCCTCCTCTATCATATGTATTTTGTAATTTCCACAGTGCTATCCTCTTTCTAGTGTTATGCCATATGAATCCCCTGCACAGGCCGTGGAGTTTGTCAAAGAATCGCTTTGGTATCATATGAGGTATGTCCCTGAAATAGTGCAGCAACGTTGGCAGCACCACCATTTTCAGTAGTGCCACTCTTCCCATCATGGCCAAGGGGAGCTTAGTCCAAAACTTCATACTACGTTCTATGTTGGCCACCGCCTTCTCTGTGTTATGTTTATATTCGGCCGCTGGTGTGTGATATATATATCTATCCCCAGGTATCTGAAGGTGTTACTTTCCCACTGTATTTGGAGTGTTTGTAGTTTATCCTGTTGTATCCCTTTATACCTGCCCAGGGGACACATGCACGACTTCCTGGGGTACACTGTAATTCCAGAAAAGAATGCGTATCTATCCATCACTTCCAATATGTAGTCTAGATTTTCTTCTGGATATTTTAAATATAACAGCATATCATCAGCGTACATTGAGATCAAGTGTAGTGCCCCTTTCGTCAGGATCCCCACTTCCCCATAACTGTGCCTCAGGTATATTGCTAAGGGTTCTAACGCCAAAATGAACAACATCGGGAACCACGGGCATCCTTGTCTTGTACACCTGCCTAGTTGCCATCGATCAGAAATGGTCGCGCCCGTCTTGACTCGTGTTAGTGGCGCTGTATAATAGGTATACCCACTTCAGATATATTGGCCCCATCCCATAGCCTTTTAAGACCGCCATCAGTCATGGCCATTTGACTGAGTCAAAGGCCTTTACCGCATCTAATGATATTATCGCCATTTTTTGTGGGTCCTTCTCCACCTGTTCTATGATGTGGTGCAGCCTCCTGAGGTTATCTGATATGTTCCTGTGCGGGACATACCCTGTCTGATCCGGGTGTACAAGTTTGCTGATGACCGGTTTCAACCTGTTCACCAGCACTGCTATGGTAGCGTAGTTATTTTCCGACAGGTAGGGTTTGATGGCTTTCAGCAGCCTAAGATAGTAAGAACAATTTTTGTTTACATATTGTGCTTGGGCTTCGGCTCCCAGTGATGCTTCAAGCATCATCGCTATAGTTTTGAGTTTGTCCAGTACCTGGATATGGGTGTCCTTTATCTGGAAAGAGCTGTATGAGGGAGATAGTTTGGCTTTAGCTTGATTCGAGTCAAACACCATTAGCTCTGTTTTTTTACTATTCAGACACATCCAATTTCCGTCCATCCATGATTCCACTGTGTTGTAAGTTGTGGATAACAGTTTGCTGTTCTTATTGTAGTCCCCGCTCATTTCTATCACTAGCTGAGTATCGTCAGCATAATTGGTGAAGAAGGTGTTAATATGGTCTAGCACTGAGCATAAATACCTCAGGTAGAGATTAAATAGCAGTGGTAACATACTGGCTTCCTGTGGGATGCTGCATAAATTGCCTTTTTCAATGGGGAACTTGTCGCCCCAGTGTACTCGCGATTTTCTATTGGAAAGGAAGGAGGTTATCCAACCAATTGCTTCTTTAGAACAGTTGGCAGTTTTCTCTAGGGCCAGTTTAAAGAGGCGATGATCTAAAAGATCAAACGCAGCACTTAAATCTAGGAGGATTAGAAGGCCAGCCCTACCTCTGTCCATAATGCTTAGCATTTTCGTCTGTAGGTCAAGCATGGCAGTCTCGGTGCTGTGGGCTTAGTGGAACCCCGATTGTTGGTGGTCTAAGGATTTGGAGGCCTCAACATGGGCCTGTAGTTGCTTGGTGGCTATCTTGTCCATGCCTTTTAGAATAATGTTGCAGTTTGTAATGGGCCTAAGATTGGTGGGATCTCTTTGATCTATGTTTTTTTTTCTTACCAGGGGTGATACAGTGACCTTTTTATAGTACTAGGTACTACATGGTCGCGGAAGGAAGCGTTGATGATTTTCGTAAGAATAGGTGCGAAAATATCGATGTTTTCCAGTATTATTTTTGGAAGTAAAATATTCTCTGCACCTGTGGTGGGCTTCTTTGTAGCAAGCACTTTTACCATATACTCGTTGGTGATTTTGGTAAGCTTAAAAGATTCTGTACCCTTAATATGAGTCTTTGGTGGAAGATTGTTTTGTTCCCCTTTGTTGGATTGAGCATTTAATATTAGTTCCCTGGCACTAGAGATTTTATGGAAGAATGCCATGTGGGTTTTATCTCATTCTTCTTGCGATGTTGTGAAACGCGGTATGGTTGCCTTGGGTTTTTCTATTGATTTCAGAATATTAAAAAGTTTGCTAATGGTGTTTGCTGCCATTGAAATTTATTTGCTCATTATAATGGTTTTTTTGGCCTCACTAATCCTGTTTTTATATATTTTCTTCACTATCCCTCCAGAGTTCCCTGTTGTGTGTGGATGTTTTTTTTTGCCATTTGTTTTTTAATTCTGCGAGTTCGGCAGTAAACGGTGTTTGGTGTTAGATCTGACTATTTTAGATTGCTGCAGATCCTGGTCCACCAACTTTTTGAAGTGAAATAGCAAATTGGTCTTAAGGGTATGGCACAAGTCATCTCCCTTGCGTTCATTCTTGATGTCTTCTATGCATTGCTCTAAATGATTCCTGTCAATGTTTTTGAAATTCCGACAAGTCACACTTTTGGGTCCATTGGAGATCATGGGTTTTGGTAGTCGTGGAGTCACTAGGAATGTGATACTATAGTGGTCTGACCAGATATACGTTACTGTCTTGTATTCTCGTGTTGCAAGATTGTGTGTGTCTACCCAATCTAGTTGGTTACCGTTGGCCATTGTTGGCTCGTGGTTCATAACCTTGTAGTCGATTTTATTCATTGATTTCTCCAAATGAATAGCTTCCTTGTCTTTGGGGTCTCTGTACCACCGGTTGAGATCTCCCAGCAACAGGTTGGCCGTGTTCAGCCCTTTTCACCTTCACTTTGTACTTCCATTGTATTTCTTTCTGTGATGAATAGTTTTCCATTCCCACGGTTTCCTTTTTGCTCTGTAACCATTAGTTTTTTTCCTGCCCCTCTTTCCTCTTCACATGGATTCAGCACTTGTAGGCCTTTTTCACAGGTGGTCACTCTGTGTTGTCTACCGTCTAAAGCGAACAGC
Source organism: Ambystoma mexicanum (assembly GCF_040938575.1). NCBI lineage: Eukaryota > Metazoa > Chordata > Amphibia > Caudata > Ambystomatidae > Ambystoma > Ambystoma mexicanum. The sequence continues at coordinate 1,051,161,077 of NC_090933.1, read as the reverse complement.
ACGTTGGACAGGAAGGTCCATTTGTATTGGATTTGTTTTGCCACCATTTCTTTTACCACCGGGCCCATCTCCCGGCGCTTTTGTAGCGTCGATTGTACTAAGTCCTGGAATAGCCGAATTTGCGGTCCGTTCATTCTGATCTGGCCCATTGATCTTACTCTGTGTAAGATTTGTTCCTTTTGAGAGTATGAGGTGAGCGCCACCAGGACGTCTCTGGGGCACGCGCCTTGTTGTCCGGATCTTCTTGGTCCTACACAGTGTATTCTGTCGATCTGGATCCCTTCTTCCACGCTGCTGGACAGAATGTCCTTAAAGACTTGCTGCACTCTTGCTGCACTGCCTTTTTGAGATCTTGATATCTTTATCTTCTACGGATTCCACCATATTCTTGATACGTATGTTGGATCTGTGGGACCGATTAGGTCCTCGCACTGTAGTTCTAGGTTATGCGTGAGGCGGACCAGATGATTTAAAAAAAAAAATAGTTTGTATTATTTTTGCACACAGTAACTTACAGACTTGCATATATATGTACATCACTTATCGCATACAATCTTGATTGTCTGTTCCCCTCCCCCGCCCCTTCCCCAGCCTACATCGCACTTAAGAGTTCCACCACCTCACCACTCTGTACCACTGCAACCACCATAGCATTAGTCACCTTTATACGGTTGTGTTCTCGTATTCTATAGCGCCCTGTTCAGAGGGGGTCAACTCCGTTATCAACTGCCTCCAAGCCTCTAACCCACCCCAGCATTTTGTTCCGTGTTCTGACCTCCTGCTCCTTGCCACACCTCAGTCTCTCCGTTTGCCCACTTCAGTAGGTCCGTCCACCACACCTGCACCATTGCCCTCCTATGTGCTTCCCATCCCATTGCTATCCCACGTTTTGCTAGTATATATGCCAAATCCTTCAGCTTGCTCACATGCCTCGCTTTCTTAGGCCCTGTGAAACCCCCCAGCAGACATGCCAGGGGGGATCCAACATCCAGGATGATATTTACCCGAGCTAGCATTTGGACTATCTCCCTCCAGAATCTTCAAATCTCTTCACAGGCCGAGAACATATGAACTGGATCTGCGTTGATCTCCGCGCACTTTGGACATAACTGTGCTGCTGCTTGGCTGAGCTTAGCTATCCTATTCAGGGTCAGATACACTCTATGGGTCACATATAATTGAATCTGTTGTAAACGTGCATTTTTGGACACCTTTTTGTGGTACACCATAACTCTAATCCACACTGGGTCTTGCAAGTCCGCCTCCCACCTTCGCCTTGTCTGCAAAAACGCATCTCCCATTTTGGACATCAGTAGCTCATATATCCTTGAGACTTCATGGCCCCCTTCTGATACATCCTAAAATGTCTCTGCCGTCTCGTCTAATTGCAAGGGTGCTGTGGCCTCTGGCCACCTGCGTCTAAGGTTCCTTAGGAGGCAGGAGTATGTAAGGTGTTGCCCTCTGTTCACCCCAGTGTTTTCTGACAGTTCTACACACTCCCTGGGTAACCTTTCCTTTAGTACATCTCCCACCGTAGCCACTCCTCTTGGTTCCCAGTGCTTCTGCACATTTAGCCTCAATTGCTTATTCCCTTCTACCAGCGCCATCAATGGGATCTGCGGGGAATACGGTGCAGCTTTCCCCAACAATCAGCAAGCCCTGTGCTACATCCCACACCCCAGTCTCAACAGCAAGGACGGAGGAGCCGCACAAGGGTCCTTTATCCATATCACTTCTTTCAGGAAAAACAAAGCGCTACCCGCCTGCAGTAACCGTGAGAGTTTCCCCAGTGCCACCCTGCACCTCGAGTTATGCCAAAGGAAGCTCCCATATATACACTATCCAACTGTTTAAAAAACAGTTTTGGTATCGCAAACGGGACATTTGCAAAATAATGAAGGAGCCTCAGTAGCACCACCATTTTCAGTAATGCCGCTCTCCCCATCATGGACAGTGGCAATCTGGCCCAGAAGGACACGGGGCCTCATTGCAAATTTGCTGGTATCGTTGTTTCCTGACCGGCAAACTACAAGTTCTGCGAGCTGGGGTGCCTTTCAGGTCTGAACTGGCGGGTGGAACGGCACCCGTTCGCAGACCTTGACGGACTGCATTCATGAATGGTGTCTGTGCATCCGTCCTCCCCATTCCCATTGAGTCCAATGGGACTCAAATGGGAATGTGGAGTAATATTTTCCGGCACCCGGGAATGGGCAATTATCGGGTCCGCCGGAGCTGTAATGCCCTGGTAATTGCCCATTCCCAGGTGCCGGAGAATTCATGACTCTGGCGGTAGCCGTGCTGGTATTTACCATATTTACCGGCACGGCTGCCGCCAACCTCATAATGACCCCCATGGAGTTGTAAATTTGCTTACTGCTCTCACCGTATTATGTATGTGTTCTGTTTTAGGATCATGATAAATGTTCACCCTCAAGTACCGAAATGTGTCTATCTCCCATTTAATTGGTAGCACCGGCCAACTGCGCTCGGGCATCTCTAAATATCCCCCAAAGGGTACAAACTTGATTTCTGTGGGTTAATTGTTATCCCTGATAGTGCTGCATATCGATCCATCACATCCATGATGTATTGCAGGTTCGTCTCGGTGTGCTGCAAGTACAGGAGCATGTCATCCGCGTACAGTGAAATCAGATGTTGCCCTCCCGGTGTGACTATACCAGCATCTCCATACTCTGCCCGCAAGTAGACCGCTAATAGCTCCAGCGCTAAAATGAACAGCATCGGGGACCACGGGCAGCCCTGTCATGTGCTCATGCTTAACTGCCATTGTTCTGAGATAATCGTAATCGTGCCTGTCTTGACTCTCGCTGTCGGTTCATTATACAGCAACCGCACTCACTTAATGTATTTGGGTCCGATACCGAACCTCTCTAACACCGCCAATAGCCAAGGCCATCTGACCGAGTCAAATGCCTTAACTGCATCGAGCGACGCCACTATGTATCTTCATGGGTAGTCTATTATGTGGTGTAATCTCTGCAGGTTGTGTCTAATATTTCTTTGTGGGACATATCCAGGCAGACTAGATGTTCTTGTGTTTCTCCTGATTGCTGCACCACTTCCTCTAATTTTCTCCAGGGTGTCTGCGCATTCCTCGTGTTTGGACACGTCGACCCTTAATTCTTGTATTCCTGCTTCATCACTTCTTTTAGTGTTTCAAACTGGCTATGTACTGTGGTCATGAATTTTTCCTGTAGTTCTTTGAAACACATTTGCATGTCCTCCCTTGTTGACACCATTGGGAGTACTGATGTCTGTCCCCTGGTTCTTCTCCCCAGGAAGCTCCCATATATACACTATCCAACTGTTTAAAAAACGGTTTTGGTATCGCAAACGGGACATTTGCAAAGTAATGAAGGAGCCTCAGTAGCACCACCATTTTCAGTAATGCCGCTCTCCCCATCATGGACAGTGGCAATCTGGCCCAGAAGGACATGGGGCCTCATTACAAGTTTGCTGGTATCGTTGTTTCCTGACCGGCAAACTACAAGTTCTGCGAGCTGGGGTGCCTTTCAAGTGGTTCTATAGTTCTAATACAGTGTGTGCCATATTTGCATGGAGCTAATCTCCACACCAGTGCTTGTTTTAGCTCTACTCCTATATTATGTTCTTCCCTCTCACACAACTTCTCTACTACTTAATCTGTAGTGTATTTCATGTAACAGTGTGTTGCTTGCTGTTCCCACAAAAGGCATCCTCTGTATGTTCCGGCTGGACCCACGCTTGTTTGCTTTGTGTAAGTAGACTTCTTGTTTGTTCCTTAGGAATTTAGTGCCTCTTCCATGGACTTGCAGGGTATGGTGCCTGTATCTAGTGCGTGTGCGAAGAAATTAGCTAATGAAAAACATGGCGCTGTTGCGCGGCCATTTTGGACATTCACTTCAATTACTGCAATGAAAGCCTACATTTTTGTGGGCTCAGTAAGTAAACATATTTTTTGCAGCGGAGGCATGGTCACATAATGATGTCAGATGAACTAACTGTGAAGAATCATTTGTATTGTCTGCTGAAGTAGGAGCCAGAAAGGGAGTCGGAGTGCTCTGCAGATGCACTGATAAGGGGTACCTGAAACGAAGGCAAGGGAGAGAAGCTGGGTTTTTCCACTTCTAACTGGAATTTTCCACTTTTTGCTCCTCATGCTTATTGTCTGCTCTTCGGCCGAGGGCAGTCTGGTAACCACTGAGGGGCAGGGCATCCCCCATAAAGAGAAGATGTATTCCTTTTGGGAAGACAGATAGAATTGGGCATTATTGTGATTGATACAGAATTCGGGTCCAAATTCCGTCTGACCACATGGGTTTGATTGCCCCAAGATCTGTATTAGCCCTGAGAGGTATTCATGCTCGGAGGGATTGTGGATGCAGACTATCAAGGAGAAATCAAGGTAATTCTTATGAATTGTCGAGGAAATAGGTTGCCAATCCATTGGGGAGATAGGGTGATACAACCCATACTGGTACCTGTGAAATTGTACATGGTGAAGAAAGGGGAGCCACCTACGGTAATGACAACGCTTGGGGATAAGGGTTTTGGATCATAAGACACAATGGTTCTGGGTGCCAAAGTGTTGGAAGAAAAGCCTGTTTCGATGGATGTGATTGCATCAGGAGAGGATCAGGTGGTTCTTGTGATGGAACCTGGAAAACGAAAATGGACTCATATCCTCGCTGATAAATATTATTTACGCGAATGATGTACTCTGCTGATATCCATCTTGTTTTTTAATTCTATTTTTTTAGATCCTGACTATGCTGGTTGTATGTGTGGAGCGCAGTGGAGTGTCTTCGGGAGGGTCCGGGTACATGCTGGAAGGGATGGCAAATGTCTCCATTCTACAGATGGAGACAGGAATTTGGATGACTGACACGCCTGCTACCACCTTTGCACCGGATGACGCAACCATTGCCGCTGTTGGTAGATAATAGAAATTTTAGAAAGGCTATTTTGCAGAATACGGCTGCTATTGATTATTTGTTTTTGAAGTACAATTTAGGATGTGATGTCGTAGAAGGGATATGTTGTTTCATTTTGGAGGATCATTCCCGTTCTATTGAAAAACATATTGGTGGATTGAAAGCTCTTACTGCCCAGGTCACTCATGATCAGGATGGGATCTGGTGGGGTCAGTTGTTTGCGTGGGTTCCCGAGGCATTGCGTTCAGCATTATTTTGGGTTTTTGGTGTTGTTTTTATTTTGGTTTGTTGTTGTATTTTGTGTATTTCTGAATTTGTGGAGGATGTTTCATAAGTTTTGGGAACCATCTTTTTGCCCATTGGGCTATTGTTGTTGATTGTCCAAGGAGTGGAGTATAGTGCGTATGCGGGAATGAGCTAAAGAAAAACATGGCGCTCATGTGCTGCCATTTTGGACATTCACTTCCATTACTGCAATGAAAGCCTATGTTTTTGTAGGCTCATTTAGTAAACATGCATTTAGCAGCGGAGGCAAGGTCACATAATGATGTCAGATGAACTAACTGTGGAGAATAGTTGATGTATTGTCATTTGAAGGTGAATGTTTAATTGGGTACTCCCTAGTTTTTTTAGCGAGGGGTCAGATCTGTTGAGGTGGGAGAATATACACAGTATCAAAAGGAAAAACAGACTGACTACCTCTCTAGAAGTCCTTGATGGACAGCAGGGTAGGAAAAAAGGGTTCTACCTTATTGATAAGTAGAAAAGTCACCTGGGTTAGTTTTATTACAAAAAGTTCTCTTTAATTATTTTTCATAAAAACATGTTAAAAAACAATTAACATTTGATCCTATGATCATCATTCAACACTTTTATTCAAACAAAACCTAATACAAACATGGGGTATTATAACTTGATTATTTCTTGTAGCATAACATTCAGTGCATTATGCAAGTGAGACAAAGGAAAAATACATTGAGTTCTTTTTTAGAGGTCGACATATGTTTCGGCCCTTAAATGTATACCACTCTTGTCTGGGGTGGTCACTTGTGCAAGTGTAGAGCCATCTTCAGGACATGTATTTTTTAACTGGAAGGTCAGTTTCTTTCCCCAATGGTAGATTTGACGATCTACAGAAATATATTAAACAAAAAGTGCCATTAAAAACAAAGCTCCTACTACCCAGCTGGTTTAAAGGTGATGACTCATATAGCATATCTGAAGAATCACCCATTTCACCCACCTGTTATTCATATAGTGTGATTTTAGGACTTCTGAGTATGTCTACTTGGGATTATTTATCCAGTATACAAAAAAGTTCTGAAAACATAAAGAACATGGAACTAGTGAGTATTCCGTTATTTCTACTATTGGATATATCTATATTCAAACAATTTTAGTGGAACTTACCCTAAAGCTCTAATGTAGCCGTTAATGCAATTTTAATTGCTTAATCTGGCTAGGGCCAAGCAATGGCAGTCTGGCGATTTGGAGCGGCACTTCAGGAATCCTTCTGTTGTACTATCTGTGAATGATGAAGAGACATAGAATTGTGGACGTTGCACCCTTTATTTATATCATGGATGTGTCTATAGTTAGTGGAGGCAACTTACTTTAGCGCCCGTATTCAGACATGTATATTATTCTTAGTGGCTGAGTAGCATGGAGGCTGTTGACAGTCATCCGTTGGTGTTTAAGCAACACTTCGGCAGCGATATCTGTCAATAGAAGGGAGGAGTATTTTAGCCTCTCGTGGTGCACTTCGTGAGTATAAACTATTTCATATATATTATTAGTCGTGCTGTTAGCCGTACTACTGTAAAGGGCATATCAAGGATTTATAAATGTGCCTCTGTATTTCTTTGTAAACTTAATGGGTCCGTAATATTTTGTAAAGCATAGTGATGAGATCACATGGTAGGAGGTTGCGTCTGCCGTGTTCTACTCGAGGCAAAGACGCCTTAAAAATGCAAGAGGAATTTACTAAGCCCGTTCGACTTACCTTGCTGCAGCTAGTAGCAGGAATGAATTCTGCTCGTCGGGCATTCTATGTTGATCCGAAGTGGCTGTAAAAGTCTTCCTTATTAGCAATCACATGACTCATGTCATGTTGTCACGTGACAATTTTTGTTGTACGCACATTTAACAGGACGTAACTTTTTTCAAGTAGCTTTCTAAATATGTTTGACAGAATATTGGTGTTCTTGTCTGCCCATTTTCTTTACATTGCTTTTTTTATTATTATTTAAAGGAAAATTGATGCTTAATGTTACGTGCTCATCTGACAGTGTGGCATCATGTACCTGTGTTATCTGAAGGACAAGCCAGAAAGGGAGGTAGCACGCTCTGCAGGTGCAGTGATAAGGGGTACTTGGAACGAAGGCAAGAGAGCGAAACTGGGTTTTTCCACTTCTAACTGGAATTTTCCACTCTTTGCGCCTCATGCTTATTGTCTGCTCTTCGGCCAAGGGCAGTCTGGTAACCACGGAGGGTTGGGGAATCCCCAATAAATCGAAGGGGTATTCCTCTTGGAAAGACAAATAGAATTGGACCCCCGGATGATGCAGTCTCACTGAGAGGGAGAATGCTCCGCTCCAGACCCTGTTAGTACGAGTAATCTCTCTGCCTACCTGCTCTGGGACTAAGCAGTGTTGTGGTGGCCGAGATGAAGGTGTCTTCTGCAACCATATTAACGGTGAAGCTCTTTTTCTATGTTTATGTATAACTGTTTATATGTTATGTGTGTATGTATAAAGAGTGAAAAAGGGCCTATAATGAGCCAATTTTTATTGTACTGGTCTAAGTGCGATTTCTTGCCTATAACTTGTTTTGTTAGGGTCTAGGTGACGTAGGTCTGAGGTCCAAAAAGCAAGACACTGTAAGAGTAACTTGCACAGAGGCATTTAGGTTCCCTTACTTCTCTGGGTAGTCTTAAGTCTGACACGTGTACACCCCTATTGAGAGTCCTCATTGTTTTTCTAGTACCTGGTTCCCATCCATTTTATTCACCATTGCAGACTGCCTTTTGTTCCTATTCCATTATTCTTACTTAAAGGGGAAGTGCGCTCAAAAATGTTATTGTCCCGATTGTTCGGGTATGTCATTTTAAGCATACTCTAATCGATCTTAAAAATATTTCCCATGCAACTTCCCTTAGTTTTCCTCACTTTTACACATGCGAAACGACGGGTTGGATGTGGCCATCTTGTGCTAATCTTATCCATTGAGCCATCGCAATAACTTCAAGGGCGCTTGCGGTAATAATACAGATTGCCCACCCCTGAAGCTGACATCGCTATTCCAAACGGTATGCTACACCTATTTTCATGACATTAGTGGCCAGCGTAGCCAAACTCACCCAGTCATCACCCACGCCATAACGTCAGTTAACGCAGAACCACGAAGATAAACACATACATCCTCTCACAGCACGTCCCAAATCGGATAGGAAAACAATATTTTTAAAGAAAACATAATTATTCTGCAATGTAGCAAGTGCTTTTATTTATCAAGGAGCGCTCCCAAAACCACATTAGGTCCACTATATGTTTTTGCAATAAAAGTTATAGCTAGCGCACATCGTATGCTTTGAATTTTGTTTGTAATGTCCTCATGATCCGCTGATTGCGATCAACAACCAAGTATTGTGTGCCCTTATGTTACACCAGCAAAACTTTTTAATGACGCACATGGTGTTGCTTTCGTGAGAAGATATGTATTCTTTGCACTTTCATTCGCAACGCTTTTGCTTCAGCATGTTGCTACACTGCAAACAATGACAATTTGCTCCTTGTCGCTGGTCCTGCCAAAGGGCAGATCGGTCCCTGTCTGTTGTCCCACATGACTTTAATGCAAAATGTTCCGTTTAGGCATATCTGCCATTGTTGATTGAAGAATCCATCCGACGGTAGCTGGAAACCATGGCATTCACTGAACGGTATAATATATCTGTGTAGATAACAGAATAAAAATATATTTTATTAGCCGTTTTTTATTCGAATGTATCCATTTACCCTGTAATTCTGCACCAGATGAAACCTAATTATGAACACAAACCACACACAATGAACACACACATGACAAAATGGGGTAGTATTTGAGACCACAATGTGCGTGGAAGGTTAGCACTGTGAGGTAGGTATTACTCCCAATGGGATAGAGAACCTGATGGATATTGGGAACCACAGACAGATGGCATTATAACAGAACTGGGAATATTATTGATCGAAAAGCAAACCAAGTTCTCTCGGAAAATGTTCAGCCCCTGGCACATCTACCCCTCACCTACTTTATGGTGTGCAATAATGCAACGTTGATAGCATACCCGGATATTCCATGGGATAAAGTGGTTTCGATTTCACTAGCCTGGATCCAGGTTGTGGTTGCGGGTCGTCAATGAATAATCGTCACAATATGCGCGACCTAACAACCCATAACAATGTCAATAAGCAATAACGGCCAAAAAAATCAAACCTCTATTCACTCCCCTTTAACCTATACACAAATAACAAGTATTATTTTTTATATTGACTTATAAAGAAACCGCGAGTTACGCACTTGGTTTTTTAAATATCGCGCGGTATAAATATAATTCAACATAACAACGTATTGTGTCCATTATTTCCTCAAATCGCACATTCGCACGTCACTGAATTATTCAATATGCATACAGCACACATGCTGTTTTTAATCGCAAAAATAGAATGTATAGTTGAATTTACATAATGTTAGGTAGTTCCATTCTCTTGGTGTAACGCAGAGTGTCCGCTCCGAACAACAGATTGCAGAAATTGAAGTGAAATGTTCCAATGTCCACTTTCAGCATAATAAATGTTATAATTTTTGCAGGTATTCGACACCTTGTGTCCTTCTAACCTAACGGTTGTTGATTTTCGCTCAAGAACGAATAACAATAGAAGCTTGTTTTCAATGATTGACCCCGGAGACGGGTGGATTTCGATTTTGTGAAAGAATGCCACAATAATAATAACAGAACGGACATGACGCATCAGTGTGATTTGATTAATTTCTTCCATTCCCACAAGCATCAGCCCACGACCTGACCTTCACTCCATGGAGAGATGAGCCCAGCTGACCACGTGGAATTTGAAATACGCCTGAAAAATAGGCTGGCATCCACCAATGCAGCACGATCATGGATACTGTCTTACCGATCACTAGTGCGGGTTATCACCCTCATTACTAAAAAGGCAAAAACATTAATTCTGGAGACTCAACATTCTCGAAACAGCAGACACCTTTGCTGATATTTTTTTAATTTGGTACAATTAAACCTTGTTAAACCCTGAAGGCTATCTCTTGGCTTTTTTCCAGAGAGGGTTGTATTTATTCTGTTGTGAGCGTAACAGGGGACAACATTCAATTGCACGCCGCCTACTTTAACTCATGGATGTCAGTTCAGGCTATCTATCGCTACCTGAGGCAGCCCTGCCTACGTTCATGCGAGACCAATGGTATTGCATGCCCGTACCAAGTAAGTTGCATTCATGCTCCGACTGGATTTGTTCTAATCACCCCTGTGAGTGCATAGTGTAAGCAAGGATGAGCATAAGCCCATTTTTCAGAGTCGTTCCCTAACTTTCAAGTGCAGCCCTGAGAAGTGGGTAGCCTTATGCTCAACATTGCAGTAGTGTGTGAAAGTGCACAATCGTGCCGGTGAAGCAAAAAGCGGTTCTTCTTGGGAAGGCCATAGCAAGTCAGGAAGGGGCCTGAGTCGATGAAGAATTTGTTCTCACTATTCGAGTAGGATGTGCCCTTGGCGGCAGATCAGTTTTCAAAAGGTGAGAATAGCTGGAGAGCACAGGCTAACCCAGCCAACATCGAATTCCTTTATGGGTTATCGTGTGTCAAGTGATGCAAGGTCTTGATCCATGTAGCCAAATGGAGCCATGGGATAGATTTTATGTCTGCAAGGACCTGCTTTTTACCCCTTTCAATTACCCTTTCATCACACTTATTGTCGACGTGATGCACCGCCACCTCGTACATATATAAAAAAGATACCTTATTGTAACAACTTATTGAGTCTGCTACGGGAAGGCTGTTAGGACTGTTTTTTTATCATCTTACCCGAGCTCTTGGCTTCTCCGCGCACAACTCCCTCAAGGTCAGTCCCTTCTACAAGGAACGAGTTGGTGGTTGATCTTCCTTCGGCTGGGGCCTCCCTGCCTCTATCATATCATTTCAGTAATAGAATGGATAGTAGACCCTATCCGTTGTACCGTGACGCTCAACAAGAAATCACATAGTGTAATGAACTGGACAATACATTTTTTTGGTCTTGTGATACTCATATAATAGCCATGGTATAAACCTATAGCTTGTAATCTGCATAACATTCATTCTAGGGGAGTTGTCATGGGAAGCAAAACCCAGTTATACAATTATTCTTACAGGAATAATAAAATAACCTTATATATACTTTCGAGAATAGCATAACATTTTTCAAAGGTAACTAAACTAAACTTGTAAATACTTAGCAGAAAGGTGGGAACATGATTTCTTGTGATAAGAGGACAGTTTGAATCCTCTAGGGAAGTCTTGGTGGGCCTTTCTCATCATTTGTATTGTTCAACAAATTACTCCCACCTGCCATCAATGGTAAGTTTGTCAGTGTAACTTAAATGTTACGTTTATTTAAAATGAGAAAGGGCGCCGTCAGCTGAGAGAGATGAGAAATCAGGGAGAGGGGGAAGGGAGGAAGAACAGGAGTCAAGGAAGAGAGAAGGGTTGAAGTTGTGGAGGTCACAACGAGAGTAGGAGGGGGATGAGGGAGAGGGGGAGGACAATGAGGAGGAGGGAGGAGTGAGGGAGAAGGAGGGAAGGGCATGGTCGGAGAGGTAGTTGGGAAGAGATGACACGGGTGAGGAAGAGTAAGATGAGAGAAAGATGAGATCGAGAGTGGAACCAGAGGAATGGGTGGGCAGGGTAGGTAGGGGAGAGAGGAGGTAGGAGTCGAGTAAGGAGAGAAGAGGGGAAGATTAGAGGAGGTTGAGAGAGGGAGGTTGAAGTCGCCGAGGACAGAGAGAGGAGTGGGGGAGGGAGAGATGAGAGAAAGGAGGTGGTTGAGGTCTTCATAGAAGGAAGAGAGGAGGCCAGGAGGTCTGTAAATAATTAAGCGGGAGATAGCGTGAGGGTAGGTGAAGGATTTTAAGAGAAATTCGAAAGAGGAGATGGTAGGGAGAGATAAGGTGGGGGATGAAGAGAGACATTTAGGGTGGAAAATGAGGCTGACGCTGCCTCCGCGACCTGAGGGGCATGAGCAATGAGAGAAGGAGGAAGAGGGGGTGGAGAGAGATTCAGGGACAGTAGAGTTGAAGGGGGAGATCCAAGTTTCAGTGATGCAGAGGAAGTGTAGGTTGAGTCGGAAGAACAGGTCAAGGGCTGCAGTGGCTTTATTGCAGATGGATCGGGCATTCCAGAGGGCAAGGTTGATGATGCTGGAGGGATTGACAGTGGGGAGGTAGATAAGATTAGAGCGAGGAGGGATAGTGCGAGGGGGGAGGGGTGGGCAGGAGGGGAGGTAACGGGCTTGGACATGGAGGTGAGCGGGGGGAGGAGGAAGAAGAAGAGAGGGAGAGGGGAGGGAGATGGAGGGATGCCGAAGAGGGGGGGAGTGAGATAGAGTGCATGACCAGAAGAGGATTAGAGCGCGTGTTGGTGGGCTCAGTGTGAGTGTCCACAATCAGAGTAGGGGCAGGAGTTATAGCAGGTTCAGTAGAGGGGAGGGTGAGGGTGAGGGTGAGAGGGCTGAGGGGGGTGAGGCCCATGAGGAGAGGGAAGGGGTGTCACAGAGGCAGAGCGTAAGAAGATGATCTGCGAGTGTAAGAGGAGAGTATGGAAGGGAGGAAGGGGCCCTCTAGAGAAGGACTGGGCCAAGTGTCAGTGTGGGAGGAGTGAAAGTTGGGGCGGTAGAGCGTCCAAGGGAGGAGTGGGAGGTGCGAAACTAGTAGCGGCAGAGCGACGAAGGGCAGTTGGTGAGGACAGAAGGATCCTTGGGGGAGGATGAGAAGTAAGGTGTCCAGGTGGAGAGATGAGAACAGCAGGATCCTTAGAGTAGATAATGCGGGAGAGAGCGAGCAGGGTAGTTGGTGGGATCGACAAGATTCTTGGGGAGGAAGAGCAGCAGAGCGTCCAGGACAGTAGGTGGGCAGTGGGGCCAAGGAGGAGGCCCTGAAGGGGGGGAGGAAAAGCCCAAGGCAGTTAAGTGGGTGCCCAGGCAGTGCATTGGAGTGAAGGTTGCAGCAGTAGAGTGACCGAGGGTGGATTGGTGAGGAAGGTAGGAACCTTAGTAGATCGGCAGCAGAGAGTCATAGGGAGTGAGAATGGCAGGATCCTTAGAGTGGAGATTGCAGTAGAAATCAAGGTAGTTGATGAGATCAGCAATATTCTTGGGGAGGAATAGCAGCAGAGCATCCAGGGCAGTAGGAGAGTAGCAGGGGCCAAGAGATGGCCCTGAGGGGGGGGGGGGGAGTAAGTGCTCTAGGTAGTTGAGTAGGTGTCCAGGTAGTGGAGTAAAGGTTGCAGCAGCAGAGCGTCCAGGGGCGGATTGGTGAGGATGGTAGTAGCCTTTGGGGACACAGATGGAACTGACTGAAGGAAAGCCTGAGGGCTGGGGAGGCAGTGTTGCAGGCTGTAGCAGCTGGGCACAGGCAGTATCGGCAGGTTGTAGTAGTTAGTGCACAATAGAATGGGACCGCTGGCAGTGGTAACATAGGCAGCATCTGCAGGAGAAGGTAAGGCGAGATGAGGCAGAGAGAGGAGTGCCAAGGAGGTGAAGCAGGTGAAGGGATAGGCAGTGCAGCAGTCCGTTGTAGAAAGGCATAGGCAGTCTCGTGGTAGGCTGAGCAGCAGGCCAGTGCAGCAAGGTGGTAGGGAGGCCCAGCACTGATGCAGGTCGCAGTGGTAGTAATGGCAGGTGCGGCCGCAGGCAGAGGACCAGATAGGGTTATAGTCCACTAGGAGATTGTGCACAGTTACTGTACAAAGATGTGGGAGCGGCCACTTGCAGTGCAGGGGTTGTAGCAGTGATGATGTGCCTACCTCGGTGTGGTAGCAGGTCACTCAGTGGTCTGCAACAGTGCTGGGCTGGAGGAGGAAGACACTACTTCCGATGGTGGTTGTAGTGGTGGTGAAGGTGTGGGCGGCAGGCAGGCGTGATGGCAGGTGCCGCCACGGCAGTGGGTCTTCCGGTAGCCTCTGGTGCTGATGTTGGAGTGTTGCGTCAATGTAGTTGCAATGGCGGCGATGGTGTGCGTTGCAGGCGCAATGGCAGGCGTGATCGCTGCAGTGGGTCTCTTGGTAGACACTGTTAGGGAGAATTCTCTCTTTAGGCTGAATTTCCTAACCTAGTGAGTCCCTCAGCAGCTTTGCTGGATTTCTGGAGTTTGTTTTTTTCCTCCTGCCAAGAGTGAGACTCTTTTCCTCCCACTCTTGGACATGATTTATGGTATTCCTTTGACTGGTAATGTGTTTTTTGGGCTATGGGGTCCTTTACTCCATAGGGTCTCATGTGCAGTAACACAGGGGTGTCATAGTGACACCCCACCATAGACTCCATACCCTGGGACTGACTACTGTCTCCCAGGGCATGTAAAGTCACCATTGGCTTTACTAGTCCCAAAATATTAACAGAAACCAGTACAAACCATCATATTGTGGACGTACTGGTCGGGGCAATTCGATTGCCCCGGGGTCTGTTAGTCGAGGGGGCACGTCTCCGTCCCCCCTGATCGAGTTTTGGCTGGTGGCAGTGGAAACTACTTTTTATATTCGACCGCGAATATTTTCCTATGGGATTTTCCCATTGTTCGAGGCTGCCAACTTTAATTATTTAATTCTCATAGCTTCGAACATACCGCCGGTTTATTTAATTAATATTAATTCTCCGGTTGGTATTTTTTGCCAAGACTCGATTCTAAAATGGCGTTTGTGTTCTCTTCTGTGACTCCAACCCAAGTCGAGCCCTTTGTTCCACTTTTCTGGCGGGCTTCTCCACAGAAGCCTCCAAAAGTGGTGCCACTCTGTCTGGGTACCACAGGGGGTGTGGGAGAGGGTTTAGGCACCCTGGACCGAGTTACCTTGGTAACTCAGGTCGCGCTCTTGTGTGATTGGCCCAAGTGGTGAGCCGGCCGGCTCACCACTTAGCATGTTTGAGTGACAGCTAGGCTGAGTGAATGGGGGTTTTCTGCATAAAAGCAGGGCTTTGGGGACTGGAACTTCATAAGTCGCCACAGGACCAGAGAATCTGACGAGGGAGCAGCTGAGCCGACCTACCACGACGACACCACCGGTGGAGCCCTGCAGAACCGACTCACCACTTCCCGACGGCAGAGAAGATCTCCCGGCTGCAGAGGCTTCTTCCCTGACTGGTGGGCACAACCAGTTTTTCCTTTCTTTCTTCGCACCACAGCCCGGTTTGTGGTCGAACTGCCTGTGCCAAGCACCCCGGCGGCCGGAGAGCCACTCACCACTGAACCGCGAATCACCGGCCCGCTCCTTGTACCTGAGAAACTCCGCGGCTGATTTCTTCCCTGGCAGTGCAACGGACTCCTGTCTTCCTCCACAACGAGATCCTCTCTTCCCCCGGATGAAGCACTGACTTGCACCCGCTGCCAGGAACAACTGCCCCCGCTGGAGCTTTCTCACCACTTTAAGGTACCGTGTCCGCCAGGCCTCCCTTTCTAAAGATTGCTACAAGGTAATAATAACTCCTTAACCTTCTGGACTGGGCGGCCGCCTTGACCCTCTAACTGGTCCCTTTCTGTGGTCCAACTCCTTTTTGAACCTTTACAAGACTTTTGTGCACTGCAACCGTGTGACCTTGGACACATTTCGTTTGAATCCTCTGAAAGTGGATCGGGCCTCTTGAACTCTAACTTCACGGTTTTACTTTGCCTTCCTCCCTAGTTGTGTTCTTGCAAAAGTGTTGGGATCTGTTTCAATTTGTTCTCTGCTTTCCTCTCCCTTTTTAAAACGAACTATTAGAGTGCCATCTACGTTAAGCGCTCACCGCTGTCTGAAAATAAGTGGGGCTTTACTTAAGACTTGTCTAATATTCTTTTAAGGGAGTGTATATCTTTTAGTGAACGTGTTTTTGAATTGCTTACTGTTAGTGCCTGTGTGATTTTCTAGATGTGGTTTTAAATAAATAATTATATCTCTTTTACACCAAGCCCTGGTCAGCATTTACTTGTTCTATTGTGTGCTCTTGACCTATTGTGAATACTCTGTATACTGCCTAACTCTTCTTGATGGAAGTCTGACTGCTCACCCACAGCTACCAAGTGAATCTGTGTGGTACAGACTGCTACCAAGTGGGTTTACTGCCAAACACCTGTAGTCCTAAATCTTTTGCAGTGGTACCAGAGGGGACTGCACAGGTTTCTGCCTAACAGACACTATTTCTAGGACTGTGCAGCAGCTGTCAATGCTGTCGGAGCAGAGGCCCAGGAGGAGGAGCAGCAGAGGCAGCCTCGTCAGGGTGCACAGCGCTTCGCTCAGTCAGGCGGTTAATGATGCGCCTGTAAATGCAGTCACCGCTGTCGGAGTGCTGTCAGTGGACTGCTGTCATATTGTAATGGTAACTCGCTTAATGTGCTGCCTCGGTGGCAGCTGTCACCCAAGCGATGGCATTGGTCTGGTTTACACGGTTGCCTGCTGTTACTTGCGGGCCAGTTGGGGTTCAGTGGCATTCAAGGGGGGAGGGCAGGGGACACACTACACTGCAAGTTGGGGAAGAGCAGTGTGGGTAGGAATCAAGGGGCAGCTGGGGCAGCTGGGATAGGTGGGGAAGCAAGTTCAAAGTTGAGTTGGTGGAAAAGTTTGAAAACTCCTTGGCAGGGGGGTGCAGGCACCCGATATGCAAAGCAATGACGGGAAGATGGATGGGACAAGGCGGAAGCTGGCCATTGGGATAATGTTGGATTGGCAATATGACAATTAAATTAATGAGTTGGAACGTCAGGGGACTGGGGAGCAACTCGAAAGCCAGGAAAATTGTGGCCTATGCAAACCGACACAGGGTCAATGTCCTCTTATTACAGGAAACCCACGCTAAAGCAGAGGTTTGTCAGCACATGGTGCCCGCATGAAGTCATTGGGATGACTCTCGTTCAGATTGGAATTTCCATTGTATTTCGGTGCTGGACTGCCCCTGGGCAGGACAAAGACTGATATGCAAATGGATATTTCCCGTCTGTGAAAGGCACAGTGAGTAAAAGCAGTGGCTGCGAACTCTCAAGTGGTTAATAACCACTGAACAGGTTATCATGTCTGTTCTTGCGAGAGAGGGGCGCCCGCTACCTTTGTAAAACTATTTGTTAAGGAACCTGGGATTGGTAACCCTAGGTCTCCTGGGGGCAACCAGACGTGGTCTCCCTCTCATTGTGCTTAGAGAGGCATCAGCTTCACCTCACTGATGATCCCCAACAAGGGTGAAACACGTGTATGGGGTTGCTGGTGGTACTCTCGTTCAGATTGGAATTGCCATTGTATTTCGGTGCTGGACTGCCCCTGGGCAGGACAAAGACTGATATGCAAATGGATATTTCCCGTCTGTGAAAGGCACAGTGAGTAAAAGCAGTGGCTGCGAACTCTCAAGTGGTTAATAACCACTGAACAGGTTATCATGTCTGTTCTTGCGAGAGAGGGGCGCCCGCTACCTTTGTAAAACTATTTGTTAAGGAACCTGGGATTGGTAACCCTAGGTCTCCTGGGGGCAACCAGACGTGGTCTCCCTCTCACTGTGCTTAGAGAGGCATCAGCTTCACCTCACTGATGATCCCCAACAAGGGTGAAACACGTGTATGGGGTTGCTGGTGGTACTCTCGTTCAGATTGGAATTGCCATTGTATTTCGGTGCTGGACTGCCCCTGGGCAGGACAAAGACTGATATGCAAATGGATATTTCCCGTCTGTGAAAGGCACAGTGAGTAAAAGCAGTGGCTGCGAACTCTCAAGTGGTTAATAACCACTGAACAGGTTATCATGTCTGTTCTTGCGAGAGAGGGGCGCCCGCTACCTTTGTAAAACTATTTGTTAAGGAACCTGGGATTGGTAACCCTAGGTCTCCTGGGGGCAACCAGACGTGGTCTCCCTCTCACTGTGCTTAGAGAGGCATCAGCTTCACCTCACTGATGATCCCCAACAAGGGTGAAACACGTGTATGGGGTTGCTGGTGGTACTCTCGTTCAGATTGGAATTGCCATTGTATTTCGGTGCTGGACTGCCCCTGGGCAGGACAAAGACTGATATGCAAATGGATATTTCCCATCTGTGAAAGGCACAGTGAGTAAAAGCAGTGGCTGCGAACTCTCAAGTGGTTAATAACCACTGAACAGGTTATCATGTCTGTTCTTGCGAGAGAGGGGCGCCCGCTACCTTTGTAAAACTATTTGTTAAGGAACCTGGGATTGGTAACCCTAGGTCTCCTGGGGGCAACCAGACGTGGTCTCCCTCTCACTGTGCTTAGAGAGGCATCAGCTTCACCTCACTGATGATCCCCAACAAGGGTGAAACACGTGTATGGGGTTGCTGGTGGTACTCTCGTTCAGATTGGAATTGCCATTGTATTTCGGTGCTGGACTGCCCCTGGGCAGGACAAAGACTGATATGCAAATGGATATTTCCCGTCTGTGAAAGGCACAGTGAGTAAAAGCAGTGGCTGCGAACTCTCAAGTGGTTAATAACCACTGAACAGGTTATCATGTCTGTTCTTGCGAGAGAGGGGCGCCCGCTACCTTTGTAAAACTATTTGTTAAGGAACCTGGGATTGGTAACCCTAGGTCTCCTGGGGGCAACCAGACGTGGTCTCCCTCTCACTGTGCTTAGAGAGGCATCAGCTTCACCTCACTGATGATCCCCAACAAGGGTGAAACACGTGTATGGGGTTGCTGGTGGTACTCTCGTTCAGATTGGAATTGCCATTGTATTTCGGTGCTGGACTGCCCCTGGGCAGGACAAAGACTGATATGCAAATGGATATTTCCCGTCTGTGAAAGGCACAGTGAGTAAAAGCAGTGGCTGCGAACTCTCAAGTGGTTAATAACCACTGAACAGGTTATCATGTCTGTTCTTGCGAGAGAGGGGCGCCCGCTACCTTTGTAAAACTATTTATCTCCACTAATGCCGGAGATCTGATTATTTGGGAGGCAGACATGAATCTGATCCTAGATTTGGGGCTGGATAGAATGGGACGGGCTCCGAGACCCCTCTCTAGGGCTGGCCACCGGTTACTGACACACATGGAGGACCTCCAACTGAGAGATGCCTGGCGCCTTAAACACCCGATGGCACGAGAATTTACTGAATATTTCTTTCGCGCATTGATACCTTTCTAGTTTCCAGCATGCTGAAGGGCAGGAAAGTTGATACACACATCCAACCACGCACACTGTCTGACCACTCCCCTGTAATCCTTAATTTCCAAACTGATATGCCCCCTAACCTGGCTAACTGCTGGAGATTCAAGCCGGACGCATTGAAAGACAGTAACCGTGTCGGTGATACCAGCTGGTAAATCGGGTGCCGGTAAAATGTTGTTCCCCTTCCCATAGAGTCCCAGCGGACTCTATGTGAGTGGGGAACACAGAAACATTGGCACCGGTAATAACGGTGCTGGTGCTTCTGTGAAACTCTGCGGGCGGGTGCTGGTCCGCCTGGCAGGTCAGACCTGCCTGGTAGGAGGGCTGTAGCCCTCCAGAGTTGTAGTGTGCCGGTCCAAATCAATGGTGCCGGTAAGCTTATCAGCACCATTGTTTTCGGACGCGACCGGCATGCTTGTAATGAGGCCCATTGTCTTTAAATCTGATATCGAAACTGAAATTGAATCCTTCTCCAACAATAGGGACGGAGATACATCTCAGGGAATTAGTTGACAGGCATTTATTTAAAGTGTTTATACAAGGAATGTCAATCTCCAGGGAGGCGGGAGTACTTAAAATAATCAGGCGAGATCTCCAAAAATGTGAAGACCACCTTACGACTCTTGAGGGAGAATAGGCCCGTTCGTCAGACCACAATGCGCTGGCGAAGATCCGTTCTGAACTGGAACTATTAAGGTTGCATGCCGAACGTGAGGTCTGGTTTTTTACTCGTCCGGTGGCAGCCAGGCAGTATGGGCAGAACGTTGACAAACCCAGGTGGATAGTATACTAGACAACCTCGGGGAAGCCAAAAGTACGGACCAAGATGTCCTCGAGGTGTTCTGCAGTTTTCCGGCTCGCTCTATAGTGCGACCCTTAGCCATGACCCTTCGGACATAATGGCCTGGCTGGAGGGCGTTATGATTTTAAGACTCACCCCTCAAGCGACAGAAAGCTTAGGTGTTCCCCCTCACTGTGGATGAACTAGTGACAGTAATCAGAGTTCTCCCCAGCAGCAAGGCTCCTGGCCCTGACGGACTCAGAGATGAGTTCTACCACGAATACTGTCTCCCCACCTTATAGAGGTCTGGGATGAGTCGTTGATTAACTCTGTGCTTCCTGAATCTATGCATGAGGCCACCATCACAGTGCTACTGAAACCTGGGAAATCCAGTAATGAGTGCGGGTCTTACCGCCCTCTCTCCCTCATGAAAATTGACACAAAAATCTTTGCAAAAGCCATTGCAAATAGTATCCTTCCATTGCTTCCCCATATAGTCCACCAAGATCAAGCAGGGTTTGTCCCGTGAAGGGCTACATCCCTTAAAATTAGGCTACTTTTTAATGTGATCGCAAGAATAGACCACACCTCTGAGGCAGTGGCGCTCCTGCTGGATGCCCAGAAAGCATTTTTATATGGTGTCCTGGGAGTACCTGTATGTAGTTCTGGATAAAATGGGCTTTGGCTCAGAGATGCTCCGATTGATCAAACTGTTATACAGAGCCCCCCTTGCAAGGGTAATGGTCAACTCCTGCCTTTCAGACCAGTTATCGTTAGGAAAGGGCACTCGTCAGGGGTGCCCATTCTCTCCTATATTGTTCGCATTGGCCATTGAGCCTATGGTAGACTTTGTACTTGACTGACACCACCACCGCGGTATTCGTCTCTTGGGATCCCCAGAAATAATTTCACTTTATGTAGATGATGGTCTGCTTTATATACGAAACCTGCTGGTCAATTAAGACCCTATTATCGGTGACATTACACATTTTGGCGAGTATTCAGGGTTCGTAATAAATTATGCTAAATCTGAGATTTTCTCTCTGACGGAATGCACAATGGAACCACAGTGGGCGTTTCACCTGCGTTGGTCCCCAAAAGGCAATAGGTCCCTCAGGGTGCAGATTTCCTGTGAGAAAGCCTCCCTCATTCTGGATAATTATACGCCCATGGAGAGTTATGTCAGAGATAAGGTCACCAGATGGACCCCACTTCCCATATCGCTGGCGGGTAAGCTCTTTCTAGTTAAAATGATCCTGCGGCCCAAACTACTGTATACTTTTACCAATGTTCCACTCTGGCCAGGCAAGGCATTCTTTGTCAGGATACACAACATGCTGTCGCAGTTTCTATGGTATGCGGGGGCGGTTAGCAAGAAATGGGTTGATATGACCCCTTCATATGCAGAAGGTGGATTTGCAGCCCCTCACCTTGAAATCTATTGGTTAGCAGCCCAGGCCCAAATCGCATCTCACTGGTACGGGACTGCCCCACAACCCCCTCATGTTAAGCTAGAAGGACTAGCCGCGGGAAGATCAGATCTTAGGACTCTCATCCTCGATGGGAGATACACTGATAGCTGCCCATTCAACCCTGCACAAACGACATTACCAGCATGGCACTTAATCTTCCCCTGGACCGGGGCACTTCATCCATGCTACAAGTGTCTTACCTTATGGAAATTTCCGGGATTAGGCCCCACATGGAATAAGGCTGTAAGCAGACATTGGGAGGGTCTGGGATATCATGCCTTGGCAGATCTATTTCCAGAGGTGTCCTTCATTTCCCCTCAAACCTGGCGCCAGGAACACAAAGACACAGCCTCAGAATTGATACAATACTATAGACTATAAGCAGCGGTTTCTGCGCTGTAGCCCGAATACCCCTCTGAACCCCCCCGGAAAATGCTGAGTTGATGTATATCGTCAACTCTAGTACCTGTCCTTGTATCCTTTCCACGCTATATGAAATGATCCTGCACAAAACTCCCCTTACAGCCCTTAAAATCAGAAACAAGTGGGCAGAGGATCTGGTGTCCAAACTCTCTGATACATACACAGTGGAAGTATATGTGTCTGCATACTCGTAACGTTTCCCTAAACTCCAGGTTTAGACTCATGTAATACAAGCTACTGAACCGACTTTACTTTATATTCCATTGAAATTGGGTAAAATGCCTGGAATGGGTTGCAAACCTGCCCACAGTGCCACTCCCTCAATGCTGATCATCTATACATGTTCTGGGGATTCCCCAGAATTTTGGGTTTCATTTATGAGGATACTTTAAAAATTGTCAATGTCACACTGGTCTGTGCTCCACTGGGGGTATTATTTGGGGGGTGGCCTGCATTTACCAATAAACGTCTTCACTCATTTGTCAATATGGGATGTATGATTGCTAAACGTTGCATTCGGATGAGATGGAAAGACAGACTACCACTGTCCACGGAATCCTGTCTAGTGGACTTAACATGGACCCAAAACTGTGAGGATGCTTATATAGAGACATTGGGCCTCATTACGAGGTTGGAGGTAGCCATGCCCTTCACAAGGGCATGGCTACCCCCAAACTCGGGTCCGGATCCGGGTCCCGTGAAAGGGGAATTACCGGGCCATTCCGACCTTAGACGACCCATTAATTTCCCTTTCGCAGGACCCGGAGCCGGCATGTCCCCATTCCCATTTGAGCCCCCATAGGGCTCAATAGGAATGGGGAGGATGGTAGCAGCAGTACTGTTCATAACGGTACCGTTGCTACCATCCTGGTCTGCTAGCGGGTGCCGCTCTGCACGCCTGGTCTGACCAGGCGTCCAGAGCGGCACCCGCAAACAAACACGTAATGTTGCAGCATGGCAACAACGGCGCCGGTAGCACTACCAGTGCCGTTGTTGCCTTACCGCACCAGTCGTAATGAGGCCCATTGCCCGTTACCTCCAGACCTAAGGATAGCGGGGCGGAATTCCGATCATACCTAACCACTCTGGCCCAGGAGGAAGGCCACGAAAGCTAGACAGCTGGCTGCTATAACCTACCTACCTGAATACTGTGGTTCTAACTCATAGGAAAAACAAAACAAATGTCTATTTATTGCCATTTCCACTCCCAGCCACTTCCTCCTATATGTAATGTTGTACTATGATCCTGATTTGTTTTTGGTGCTAAGCACTGTACCTGCCATGGGTAAATAAAACTTTTAAAAAATGATAATAATTATCTGTAGTGTAGCGTCTTTGCATGCCTTTTCGATCACTTGTGCTTGTGTTATAAGACTTCCATTGAGCATTGATTTTTGTATAACGCTATTCCAGTGATATTTGCCTGGTGGCTTCTTTTAAAGGGTGTCTTGATATGTAGTAGGCCAGGTTGTACTCTTTGCCTGGTTTGTGGACTATGTTGAAGTCCTATTTGAGTAGCCTCAGTCCCCACCTCTCGATCAGGGGTTGCATCTTCGCCTTTTCTTTTTTTTTTATTGCTAAATCCTAGTTATCTGTCACCTTGGCAAATGGCTTCCCATATAGGATCATGTGATAACGTTCACACTCCCTCATCACTGCTTGAGTTTTCTGAGTATTCTCTCTGGGTCCGTTAGGCTCCTGCTTGTATATGATACTATGTTTCTATCAGAGTCTTTTCCTAGTTTATGTTGAGCCACTATCGCTCCCAGACATGCCCGTTTACATTTCTGTGAATTCTTTTTCACAATCTGCTGTCCACTCAAATGCTCTCCCTTGCTTGGTAAATATCTTTAGGGATGTGCTGATGGTTGCAAAGGACTTGATGTATTAGGCACAGTAGCTTGCCATTCCTAGGAATAACCTTAGATCCCCACTGGCCATAAGTATGGCAGGTAATAAAATTGCTTCTCTCCTTTTCTAACTTGCATTAGTTCGTGTTTAATGTCAGCCCTAGATCCATAAGTGCTTGATACAGACTCTCAGGTGCAGCGTTGTGGTCTCTTTGCATCCTTCCGAATGACAAGATGTAATTGCTGTAGTTGAGGGAGTTGGGCATGTGCCTAGGTACCTTACATATTGTTTCCTGGAATATGTCAGCTGCTGAAAATACACCTAAAAGGAGTATTTTGTAATGGTAGCGGCTTACGTGCATGGAGTATGTGGCGGTGTCATGTGCCTGTAAGTGTAGCTCTAGCTGGTGATGTTCCTTATTGAAGTGTACTTTTGAGAATATTTTCGCACCATTCAGATAACTGATCATTTTATTTATGCGAAAGCTCGAGTTCATTCCCTTTCTATCACAACGTTCACTTACTTCATGTCCACACAGATGCGAATCTGTCTCCACCCCTATTAGGTACTGCAACTAGCAACTATGTGCGACACCCAATGGATGGATCTTTCAGCTGGCTCTATGATGACTTGCTTCAGAAGTGTCTGTATTTTCTCCTTAATTTGAGGTTGTAGATGGATCGGTACCGGCAGTGAGTCTGGGCCACTGGAGTGTCACAAGTGTTCCTATCCTTTCAAACGGTGTAGGATATTTGGTCATCGGGTCACAATTCCTTGTCATGTTTAAGGTTAAGTTTGCTAATCATATACCCTTCGCTATCTTTCTCCCTAGCAAGTAGTTACCTGGCACTTTCCCTTTCAGTACATGAACTTCTTCTGTACGCATTGTGGATTTATATGCTCGGTTTGTAGTAAACTGCCCTAGGTTCATTACAGACTTCTTGTTGGACCATGCAAATACTCTCAGATTGGCTTGCATTCGGGAGGGCTTTCCTTTAATTTTTTATATATTGTGATGCATATCTAGATGTTGTCAATTATCCCTGAGGAGAACCCCTCCCCATGAGGCCAGGGAGGTGAGGCTGCTACCCAATAAGCCCCCTGGGGGTAGAACACAGCGGGAGGATCTCATTGGGTGAGACTCCCTCTGCGAAGATGGACGGACATCTAAGGAGAACGTGGTATGACCCCCTCCCAATTACCAAACCACCCAGTCTGCCTATGTAAGACCAGTGACATAAGATCCACTGAGAGGAGGAAGATATGGTATGATATGATAGTTTACTTATATAGCGCTTATACACAATGGGCCTGATTCATGGAAATGTTTTATGAATCAGGCCCAATGTGTTTCAAAGCGCTTCACGGCAAGGGGGGGAACAAGGGAAAATACAATGACATTCTTACATGCCATGAACAACAAGAATGTGAAATTATCTATCGTACTCGGCCTGATGACATTTCAGATAGAGCCAGAGATTAACAAGAGGTGAGGGAGGGGGAGGAGAAAGGATGGAGAGGAAAAAAACAAGTGGCTATCGTACTAGGCCTGATGACATTTCAGATAGTGCTTGGGGGCGGACAAGTAAAGGGAGGGGGGAGGAGACAACATTTGTTGCTATTATACTAGGTCCAGGGACCTAGTATGAGAGTAGAGACTACCTAGGGATGACTCCCTTGACAAGTACTGAGACGAGGAGGAGGTGCGGAACAATGAAGAGCCATAAAGAAAACTAGAATTGACATTCTAGTTGTCAGTGCTGTGAGACCCCAGAAGGTGTCTCACACACGAGTCCTGGGGATCTGTCATCCAGGTGACCAGGACACGGCCATCGATTTTGGATCCAGTTCCTGGGGGTGGACCAGTGCGGGAGGATTACCTGGGTGAGGGGTCTTCGGGGAGTGGGACACTTGATGGTGAGACGCGGTATCCCTTTCCCTGTAACACCTTGTCCCCATCCTACCAGGTAGGATATTTAGGAACTTTACCCCCCCCCATTTTACAACATGAACACTTTCTCACGGGCAGCCCGCTATGAGAGAAAATGGACTAACACCCAAGCCGTATAACTGACGTGTCCCAATACAATGGTCAGGCAAGGTCAGGCTATTACTGATCATCGCACACACCTGACTTCCATTAGACTTCCCCACACAGATAAAAGGGGGAGCACGAGAGCACACTCAGAGTGAGGCAGAACACACGGGGAAACAGCAGTTCCAAGATGAGATGGTAGTTTAACACGAGAGGAAAGACGGCAAGACCGAAGGGGATCGCAAGGAGGGAAATTCCCTTGACCTTTTCGACAAGGAACCGTTACTTTCAAGAGGCCTCAAAGATAGAAAGCGTAAGACCAGGAAACCAGACTGAAGAATCCTGCATTGTGTGTCAGAGATACCCAGGGCCCTCCCACGTCAGTAATCAAGGCGGGGAGAATCCCCAGCCTCTGTGGTACCATCCTTGCTCCAAGTTCAAAGCAGCAAATCAACAGAGGCAGTGAGTTGGGAAGACTGACACAAGACTGGTCTGTGTTAAAGCCAAGGTTGTAAGCAGCAACATTGTATTTTGAACGCTGTAACGAACATTGTTAAAACGAGTGTGATAAGAAACGCAAGTGAAGTTAAACTGCTGATGAGTGATTTAACTTTGAAACCAAGATACAATACCTTTGACAGAGTGATACAGCACCGCGTGTGTGCTCAATCGAAAGTCTCTTTAAGGTATCCAGCTGTGAGGTGGGACCCGGAGTGGAGGGGGTGCTGGGAGGGATAGCGGGCCTCCGCGGGATCGCGGCAACGGGCCGCGAGACGAGAGGAGCGGGCCCCTCCCACCCAGCCTTACCTGAGCCCGCCGTGGTTGACGCCGCGGCTTGCAGCCCGAGATCCGGGTTGGTGGCGGCAGTGCCGCGGGATGAGCGGGTGGTCACGGAGAGCCGGCCCACGCGGCCCGCCGAGCGTCTCTCCCCGCCAGGAAGGGAGAGGAGAGAGAGACGGGGCGGTCCGCTCTGGAGCGGCCGCCTGCGCGAACCCACATGGCGAGGGAGAGAGACCTCCAAGAGGGGGAGGGACTCACGGGGTGGAGTTGCCTGGGAGCGGGACTCTCCTGGCAGGCAGCAGAATCAGACACTTTGGGAAACCACGGCAGCCTTTAAAGGAGGCGGGACATGGCAATACCAGCCAATGAGAAACCAGATTGACAGGGGAAGTTTCCATTGGGGGGAAAGCAAGTCACTCACATCACATAAAAGCCCGGGAACTAATCCAGCGTTTGTTGTTGATTTTCCTAGTCATACGAAGAGGACGAGGAGAGAAGGAACAACTGGTGGGCCTATCCGGACACCAAGGAGACTTAAGAGGGTTTAAATAACGTTCCTGGAAGGCTGCCTACGAGTGGAGTAACTCTCGAGGAGTTCATGGACTATATTTTCTTTAGTTTAAACCACAAGAATAAAGTATAATTTCAGTAACCCAACCCTGGTCCGGGTCTTGATTTCCACATTAGCGACGAAGGTGGGATCTGCGACAACGCGATGGAGTCCCTAATTAAAACCCTGACGGATGGCCAACAACAGTTGCAGCAATTAATACAGCTGCAAACGCAACAGGCAGTGGCTGACCGCCAGGCGTTCCAGCAAGCCATACAATTACACGGCGCCCTACAGACCACGGCCCAGGACAAACAACATGAGAACATTATCAGGCTCACTGATGCAGTGACCAGCACGAGGAACCAACCCCTGGTGCCGTCCACCCTGCTCCAGAAATATAAGGAGGGAGAGGATCCAGCTTTTTTTTTTCACAAGCTTTGAGAGGATTGCAAGAAATGCGCAATGGCCGCCTGAACGCTGGGGACAGTATGTTGCTCCCTTATTGTCTGGGGTAATGCAGGATGCATATTAGGCTGTGAACCCCAATGGTAACACTCCATATGGGGAAATTAAAGCAGTTGTCCTGGACCGTCTAGGCCTGGATGAGGAGGCCTATCGCCTTCAGCTAAGGGACACTAAGTTAAAAAACGGAGAGAGTCCCAGGCAGTTATACTACCGCATTAAAGACCTGACGGAGAAGTGGATGCAAAACCCCACACCAGCCAATCAACCCCTCCTAGACAAAATAATCCTGGAACACTTCATAGAAGCCTTGCCAAGCCCAATGCAATGATGGGTTAGGCAACACCACAGGCCTACGTTGGCAGAAGCCGTGGACATTGCGTCGGCTTACCAAAAGGCCGGGTATAATCACTTCCCCTCAACAAGCATACCAGGAAGGATGACGTCGCCGAGCTATGAACATCAGATACAAAAAGGCCCAAAAGTGGCATACCCCAGATGGAGGCAATCGGAGGAGGTTTCCAGGAAACCAGAAGAAAGGAAGACTGGATACGAGGAGAAACAGACACCCATAATCCCGGGAGTTCGACAACCCCAGTGCTTTGAGTGTGGTGAATGGGGACACATTGCCCGGTTTTGCCCCAGAAGGAAGACCACAGAGCCTATGGAAATTGGTTACATGAAGCCACATCCGGAAGTACGTAGCCCTGGTCCATACATCGTGGATATACGGGTGGATGGACGACCGACCCGGGCGCTGCTGGATAGCGGAAGTCGACAAACAGCCACATCTCCCACCGTGAGTAATAACCCTAATTTACCTAACATTTCTATACCGATAAAGTGTATACATGGGGACATTAAAACATACCCGATGAGAGAGGTACAGATAGAGGTGAATCATGAAACCACTCAATTAAAGGCTGCCGTCCTTCCTACTCTACCCACCCCAGTGGTCCTGGGAACAGACCTGCCCCACTTTGATAAAGCACTAGATGAAGAAAGAGCGAAGAGTAACAGAACCACGAACATAGGTGGCTCTAGAAACCCACCTGGACATAAAAGACGGAATAGACTAGAGTGGTGCCAAGCCAGTTACATGACCCGACCCATTAACTGGCAACCCGAAGATCATGAGGATTCCCTGAGGGGGAAACCTTAACTGATCCCACCCTTCTAGTAGCCCGTGAGAGGGCGGCCAATGAGAAAGATCCAGACGTAACAAAAGGACCTGGCTTTCTGTTCCGTCACGGACTATTGTACCGAAAATATAAAGCTGACGATGAGACTATAAAGGAACAATTGGTATTACCAAAACCCCATAGAATGGTCATAATGCAACTGGCACACAACCACCCCTGTGGCGGACATATGGCCTCCCTGAAAACGCAACAGAACATCCTGAGACGGTTCTACTGGCCGGGCATATACGGTGAAGTATCCCAGTTCTGTAAGGCGTGTCCCACTTGCCAGCTAACAAGTGGTGTCTTACCAGCAAAAGCCCCTTTGCAGAAGATGCCCCTTATCAACGTTCCTTTCCAGCGGATAGGCATGGACATCGTTGGACCAATAGAACCCGCATCGCGTGGATACAAGTATCTACTAGTCATTGTTGACTATGCTACGCGGTATCCAGAGGCATTTCCCTTGAAGGGAACATCAGCCCGACAACTATGCGACCAACTCATTCCGTTCTTCGCAAGAGTGGGGTTACCCTCGGAAGTTATCACCGACCAAGGAACCAATTTTATGTCCACCTTACTTCGGCAGGTATGCGAAAGACTGCAGATACATCAGTTGCGCACCTCGGTATAGCATCCCCAGACTGATGGCCTTGTCGAAAGATACAACAAGACGATCAAGAAAATGATACGGAGAGTGACCGGGAGAGATGGGAAGAACTGGGACCGCATATTGCCCTTGGTCTTGATGGTATTACGCAACACCCCACAGTCGTCTACCGGTTTTTCTCCGTTCGAACTCCTTTTCGGAAGACAACCCCGAACCATCTTGGATCTTGTAAAAGAAGAATGGGAGACTTCGGATGAGATCTCTTTAACAGAGTACACCGAAGAGTTGAAGGAACATCTGACAGCCCTCCGCTAGATGGCCGAGACTAATCTGGGACACGCACAGACAAACCAGGAGAAAAACTATAACAAAGGAAGTCGGATGAGAACTTTCCGGAATGGGGACCAAGTACTAATCCTCCTACCCACCAGTACTAATAAGCTATTGGCCAGATGGAGAGGTCCTTATGAAGTCACGGAGGTACTTAGCCCTGTAACGTATCGGATCCACCAACCCGATCGTGCTACACCAGACAAGGTATACCATGTGAACCTGCTAAAAGCATGGAACGCGCCTTTATTGGCAGCCACAATGGATACCGGTGAGGAAACCTCAGAACAAAATGTGAATCGTGAACAGGGCAAGCTAGAAGACGTGCAATGGGGAATCATCTTGACTCCGTCGATGAAGTCAGAACTTTTGACCAGACTGTCACCCTTTGGAGAAGCGTTCTCGGCCTTACCAGGGAGGACCGATTTAATCGAACATGAGATTAAAACCAATCCCGGACAGATTGTTAGGCTAAGGCCCTATCGCATTCCAGAAGCACGAAGGCTGGTTATCCGAAACGAAGTAGAGGAGATGCTCCGTATGGATATAATCGAACCATCAACCAGCCCATGGTCATCCCCGATAGTGTTGGTACCAAAACCCGATGGTACAGTTAGATTTTGTATGGACTACCGACAATTAAATACGATTTCCAATTACGAAGCATATCCTATGCCAAGAATGGACGAGCTGTTGGAAAGGCTAGGAGCCGCCAACTTCCTAAGTACGCTTGACTTAACTAAGGGTTATTGGCAGATTCCCTTGAAATCCACGGACCGGGAAAAGACTGCCTTTACAACTCCCCAAGGTCTATACCAGTTCAAGGTTCTGCCATTCGGGCTACACGGTGCACCAGCCACCTTCCAGAGACTGATGGATGTCATACTACGTCCCCATGAGAGTTATGCTGCGGCCTACTTAGACGACATCGTCGTGTATAGCACGACCTGGACAGACCATGTACACCACTTGGAACAAGTGGTGTCTGAGTTGTTTAAGGCTGGCCTACACATTAATCCGAGGAAAACAGTGATAGGGGCACACGAGACGAAGTATCTGGGACACTTGGTAGGCGGAGGCACGATACGACCACAATTCTCAAAAATCAAGGCCATTCACAAGATTCCTACTCCATCCACGAAGAAACAGATCCGTGCCTTTTTGGGTTTCATAGGCTACTACCGTAGATTTATCCCAGATTTCTCCTCGGTGGCAGCTCCACTAACTGACGCTTTGAGGAACGAAGGGTCTCCAGATTTGTCCAAGAACACCGCTGCTTTGGAAGCTATCAGAGGATCACCTCAAATCCAGTACTTCGGTGCCCCGACTTCCATAGCCACTTTTTTCTTCAGACGGACGCATCTAATCAGGGGCTGGGTGCGGTACTTTCACAGGAACAGGAGGGCGAACTTCAACCCGTCTGTTTCGTGAGCAGGAAGCTCGTACCTCACGAGGAGGCCTATTCCACTATTGAGAAGGAGTGTTTGGCCATCAAATGGGTGGTGGAGACCCTCAGGTATTATCTCTTGGGTCGCTGCTTTACGTTGTATACCGACCATGCCCCCTTACAGTGGCTCGCAAGACATAAGGATACCAACCAGCGGGTGCTCAGATGGTTCCTGTCTCTACAACCGTTCGATTTCCACACCTTACACAGGCCTGCGGGTTTCCAGCTGGTGGCTGACTATCTGTCCCGGGAATGCTCCCTTGCCCAATCGGCCAGGGATTGTGTTGGGGAGATGTGAGGTGGGACCCGGAGTGGAAGGGGTGCCGGGAGGGATAGCGGGCCTCCGCGGGATCGCGGCAACGGGCCGCGAGACGAGAGGAGCGGGCCCCTCCCACCCAGCCTTACCTGAGCCCGCCGGGGTTGACGCCGCGGCTTGCAGCCCGAGATCCGGGTTGGTGGCAGCAGTGCCGCGGGATGAGCGGGTGGTCACAGAGAGCCGGCCCACGCGGCCCGCCGAGCGTCTCTCCCCGCCAGGAAGGGAGAGGAGAGAGAGACGGCTTGCTCGGCTGGAGCGGCCGCCTGCGCGAACCCACATGGCGAGGGAGAGAGACCTCCAAGAGGGGGAGGGACTCACGGGGTGGAGTTGCCTGGGAGCGGGACTCTCCTGGCAGGCAGCAGAATCAGACACTTTGGGAAACCACGGCAGCCTTTAAAGGAGGCGGGACATGGCAATACCAGCCAATGAGAAACCAGATTGACGGCGGAAGTTTCCATTGGGGGGAAAGCAAGTCACTCACATCACATAAAAGCCCGGGAACTAATCCAGCGTTTGTTGTTGATTTTCCTAGTCATACGAAGAGGACGAGGAGAGAAGGAACAACTGGTGGGCCTATCCGGACACCAAGGAGACTTAAGAGGGTTTAAATAACGTTCCTGGAAGGCTGCCTACGAGTGGAGTAACTCTCGAGGAGTTCATGGACTATATTTTCTTTAGTTTAAACCACAAGAATAAAGTATAATTTCAGTAACCCAACCCTGGTCCGGGTCTTGATTTCCACACCAGCTGAGAATTGGCAAAGTGAAAATGAGAAAGAGAGCACATCAAGAAAGGAGCGATTAATTGTGAATCGAAGTGATCCTGCGGTGAGTAAAATCCTGCACACAATCGAAAGTCTTTGATTTCTGAAGTAAAGAAAGCTTGGGAAAAGTAGAGGAAGTCGATCCGAGCCCGGCAGAGGGTGAGCAATTGAAAGCATTGTGTTAAACTGAGTCTGAGCCCGGCAGAGGGGGACCTGGGATGAATCACCTGAGAAGGTTTTGTGTGTTAATGTGGATCTGAACTCGGCGGATGGGGGCCGGGTGTGAATAGAATATCACCCAAGAAGTTGTATATGAAAATCCTGAGGAGAAGGGAATTTTTTTATGTTGTTTTGTTGCATCAGGCCCTCTGAAGAGAATTTCAATGACAAGAGACTTTGGCACAGAAGGCTCTGATACTGAGATTCGAACTGCATCCCGTACTAAAGAAGCCAGAGACTGTGCTAGGCTTGAGTGTGCCACCTTGTCCCATGCTGAAAATGTGGGGAAAGGAAGCCAAAGGCTTGAATATCCAGACATATCATTTCTTGAACACTTTTCTTTTGCATAACATTGTTTCCCACACTATTTGTATTTAGAAGTAGAGGTTGGCAATAGGTTTATAATAGGCACAGAGGAAAGGACCGGAAAGGAACACATTGCCACAGACGTCTCCTCCAGCCTCCTCTGAGCGTTTTATGTTGGACTTATTTTGCAGCCCTGTGAAGAGGTATAACCTCATTGGCCACGCCCCTTTTTTTGGCATTTTTTTATACATTTGGAACGTGCGCGCACCGAGGCAAGGACCGGTAAGGACCACTTTGCCACTTCGTTGCAGCATTGTATGCTCGTGTGTCCGGCCCTCTCCCCATTCACCTTCCCCAAGTTTAGTTTGCCCTCTGGGGTTTATAGACTTATGGCAGACGAACTGATTGGTGTACATTTGGCAATTGTCTTTGTGTTAGTAAGTAACGTTTTCTGTTTCCTTTTATTTTACATTTTGTTACTTACAAAGTGTTTTATTACGCAGCTGACCTTATGCTGCAGCGTCTGTACTCACTCAGGACAGACATGCCTGCGGATTTACTTTCTTAGAAAGCCATCACTTTAACACCCGTAGCATGCTGCTCTTCAGTCACCCTTACACGTGACATCCGAAATTTCTTCCCAGACACATTACAACCGGAACCTAGCACTAATGCGAATCCATGTTATAAGAGTCAACAAACAGATGAGCGACCAAGTAACTTTCCATCACGGTAACATGCGCTTCATGTGCACAATATAGAAACAAATGCTGATAAGGAACGAGTAGTCTCGAATGATACTTTGTTGGGCACAACCTGGGCTCCTCCCCGTTTACCCCCAGCAGACATTCCCATTCATGGGGTTGTAGACAAAAGCCTGGATACTAGTTTTTTTTTATTTAAAATGTTTTTATTAGTTATTTAAACAAACAATACAAACCAAACTTGCAGTGCATACGATAACATTTCAATTATACATCACTTAATTGTGTTCACTGCTTCCCATAACCCACCCCCCGTTACGAGCCCACTTCTTCTAATGCTCTGTTCCCACATCTTGTGATAGGGTATTCTTTTCCATGGGTTCTGTTGGGTCTCGCATTGACCCAAATAACTCTGCTATTAATAATTTCCATGCCATCAGGGTCTCAGTCTTCCTCCCCCCCCCAGCATTGCTAGCTTCTTGCCATACCATTGATTCTGCCTTCGCCCATTTCTGCAAATCCTTCCACCATACCTCCACTCGTCGTTTATGGCATGTCTTCTATCCCATAGCAAGCGCATATGCCAGGTCCTTTAGTTTGCTCACGTGTTTAAGTTTCCGTGGCCTAGAGAGCCCCCCTTACAAGCAGGCCCACACTGTATCCCCCACAATATTAATACCTCTTTCTGCTAGTTTGTGTGCCACTTCGCTCCAGAAGCGCTCGATAACCGGACATGACCAAAACATATGCACCATTCCCGCATTCTCTTCATCACATTTAGGGCATGCTTGCCGTCCTACATTTTTGTGCCTAGCTATCCTCTGAGGTGTCAGATACGCCCTATGCGTAATGTACAGTTGCATCTGCTTTAGTCTTGCATTCCTCGACACCTTCTTATGATACCCTTGGGCTCGTTCCCTCATCCCATCATCCATCGATGCTCCCACTTCTCCCTCCCAGTCTTGTCTCAATTGTACTACCTCCTTCCCCACTTTAGACATCACCATCTCGTATATTCTAGATATCTCGTGTCCCCCCTCTGCTATGTCATATATTATGTCTATAGTAGCATCTGGTTCTTCCTCCAGTACCAGTTCAGGCCACATTCTCTTAATTCTCTGCACCAGTCTATGATACGTGATATACTGGCCTGTATATAACCTGGTTTCTTCCCCCAACACCTCAAAATCTATTATGTTCCCCTCTTGCCAAATACCTCCCATAGTCACTATCCCAACCAGTTCCCAGTGGTTTCTGATTATCATCCGTAGTTGCTTTTCTCCACCTGCCAGTGCACCCGGTGGTACTTGAGGGGAACACGGGAATGGGTTCTCCATCATCTGGCAAGCCCTGTGCCACATCCTCCATCCAAGTACTATCATCTTGGGACGCCCTTCCACTTCTGCTTTGGGAGGCCACATAATCTCTTTTAAATAAAATGGGGCACAATCTTGTCTGAACAACCTGGATTCAGAGGTTACCTCCTCTGATAGCCATTTGGCCACATATTGCAGCTGTCTTGCTACACAATAGACTTCATAATTAGGCAGTTTTATACCCCCTCTCTCATAGAAATTCTGTAGCTTTCAGAGGGCCACTCTAGTGAAGAAGTCCCTGCCACAGGAAGACCCTGCACATACTGTCCAATCTAGTGAAGAACTTCTTTGGTATCAAGTGCGGGATGTTCCCAAAGTAGTGTAGGAGCCTAGGTAGGACCACCATCTTCAACATCGCCCCACGCCCCATCATTGCTAAAGGCAGCTTTACCCAGAACCTCATGCAATTTTCAATTTTCTTAATGGCTACCTCTGTGTTGCACTTATGCTCCTCTTCCACCGTGTGGTATATATCTATCCCTAGATAGCGAAATGTGCTAACCACCCATGGTATCTGTAACACCGGTAGTTGTTTCAGGGGGATCCCTTTATATCCACCCAATGGGAACATGCTGGACTTCTGAGGGTTCACCGCTATACCAGACATCTCTGCATATCTTTCCATCACCTCCAAAATATATTGGAGGTTTTCCTCCGGGTGTCGCAAATACAACAGCATGTCATCTGCATATAAGGATATCAGTTGTCGTTCACCTACCACAGCGATGCCTATCATGTCATATTGTTGCCTCAAGTAGATCACTAGGGGTTCCAGGGCCAATATATAGAGCATAGGGGACCATGGGCAGCTTTGCCTGGTACCCCTGCGGAATTGCCACCGATATCACTGCTCCAGTTTTAACTCTGGCCAGCGGTTCACTATATAACATTTTAGCCCACTGTAGATATCCAGAACCCATCCCATAGCCAGCCAGGGCCGCCAACAACCATGGCCATTTGACCGAGTCGAAGGCCTTTATTGCGTCCAGTGACACAATTGCCAATTCACCTTCCTTCTCGTTTCCATATTCAGTGACTCTATGGAGCCTTCTGAGATTATTGGATGTGTTTCTATTAGGGACATAGCCTGTCTGGTCAGGATGTATTAATTTACCAATGACCCTCCTCAATCTATTTGCCAAAACGGTCGTCAGTATTTTACTGTATTGATTTAACATTGATAGGGGTCTATATGAACTGCAGCTATGCCCGGGCTTATTAGGTTTGGGTAGCGGTATTGTAATCGCTTCTCTGAGTGACTCTGGCAGTCTGCCTAGCTAATATGCTTCATTCAACATATCCAACAGCGGGGGGAGAACCTCTCCTTTAAATATTTTATAGAATTCACTTGGGAGTCCATCAGCCCCCAGGGTCTTACTAGTGGGCAACTGACTCAAAACCTCTTCTAGCTCCTCTAAAGTAATCGATGCATCCAGCTCCTCTCTTTCCTCAGCACTGATCTGCGGCAATCCTATGTCCTCCAATGTTTCTACTATCGTCGCACGATTATCCACCCCATCATTTCCATATAGCCGCCTGTAATAGTCTGCAAACTCCTGATTAACTCCCTCTTGGGTATCAACCATCCTTCCATCTTCCCTTGTTATCATTCTAATTGTGGGTTATAGCTATATATCTAAATATATAGCTATAGCTACCCCCCTCATCACAACCTTGAAGGCTTCCCACAATGTACCCGCCGAGTCCACACTGCCAGTATTCGTCTCAAAGTAGTTAACAATCTCCTCCATCATATCCTCCCTAAAGAGGGGGTCTCTCAGCACCTCTGCTCTGAGGCGCCATTTCGGTATCCTGGCTCTCGGGGGACGATATTGCCATCCGAGGATCAAAGGCGAGTGGTCCGAAAGGACCCTCGCTTTATATTCAACGTGCGTGATCTCTGTCATTATCTCTGGTGTGACAAAGACATAGTCCAACCTTGTATGGAATTGCTGCGGGGCAGAATAATGCGAATATTGCCTCTCTTGGGGGTGTTGTGCCCTCCATGCATCTCCGAACCCAAAGTCATTCAGCAGTATCTGCAACACTTTAGCAGATGGGGCAGGTCTATCCATTTTCCCGTCTGATCTGTCTACCTCAGAGTTTAGTACGCAGTTAAAGTCCCCCCCAAATCACCGCACTCCCCACACACATGCTGAGATTGTTACACAGTGTTTTAAAATATGCCGCTGTATTTTGGTTCGGGGCATATGTATTTACAATGCTTATCTCCCTATTTTCCACCAATCCCCTCATTATAACCATCCTCCCGTCCGTCTCAACCAGTGTCTGTAACAGCTGAAACAGGGCGTGTGGCACCACCCATATAATCACGAACCCACCACAGTCCCCTTTCATTTCTTCCCAATCATCTCCATCTTATCTTGCGTCAGGTGCGTCTCTTGCAGTAAGGCTATGTCTATATTCTGTCTACGTAGGTATAGCATGACCTTATTCCTCTTCAGGTAACTATTGAGCCCCCTGACATTCCGAGTAACTATTTTAAGGTCCCCCATGGCATGTTAGAGTCCCACTCCTCCCTTCTCCTGTACAGTCCAAATCCAATTGCTTAACTCATCTATATAGGCTTGTTTCCCAACTTAAACTCCCCTTAACTAAAAACACAACAACCCCCCCCATCCTCCCTTCCTCGGACCTCCCTGCCCTTCCCCAACAACACCCTCCCCAACTGTTGCCCAGCTCCAAACCTGGATCTCAGGCACCCCCGCATCTAGCTCTTTCTGGCAATAGCCTATACTCGCGGCTCAGCAGGGTGAAGTTGCCCTAATGGCCGCCTTACTACTAATTCCTGGGGGAGGGTTGCCTTAATCCTGCTGCTCCTGCTTATTTCAAATTCACTATGTCTAGTGCTACACAGTTTACTGGTGCATTTTATTCGCTATATTGCAGTCCAACAGGGTCAGTGAGTCCAAAAGCTCCATAATACAGTTCAGATGTGCCAAAGTTTCATACTGAGACTCCCCTCCCATTTATCCCCTTAGTATTCACGATGCATCCTCCTCACTTATCATGCTCCTGACAATCCTGCTCTTCATCTTGCTCCGGACAGCCCTGCAAGTTCAGCCATGCCGCCGCTTCCTCTGGGGTATCAAAAAAGAACGCTCTACTTTTATGCAAGGCTTTTAGCTTCGCCAGGTACAACAGCATGTACTTGATACCAGCCGTGCGCAGTCTCCTCTAGACCGCCACATAGCTGTACCGCTGTCTTTGCACCAACATAGTGTAGTCAGGATACGCCGTGATGTTGGTCGATGCCCTTTCTATCTTTCCACCTTCATGAAAGTACTCCAGGATCTTCTCTCTGTCTTTGTAATTCAGGATCTTCGCAATTATCGCTCGAGGTGGGGCCCCAGGCCGTGGTTTCCTCATCAGGGCCCGATGTGCACGTTCAACCGTAAACCCCTGTGAAAGCTTGTCTGCCCCTATCTCTTGCAGGATCATATTCTCCACATAGTCTGTGGGGTCCTGGCCTTCTTTTCCCTCCAGCAGGCCGACCACCTGGATGTTGTTTCGTCTTGCCCTACCTTCCGCTTCTTCTGCCCGGTTCTCAAGATTAGCCAACTGCTGTTTTAGTTTGTGGACCTCCTTCGCATTATTTGTGCTGACATTTGTGTTGGTCTTTACCGCACTCTCCAGGCCACTTGTCCTTTCTGCCAGCGCTCTGACGTCTTGTTGCAGCAGGGTGACTTCAATTCCTACTGTATTTATTCTCCAAGGCCTTCCGTAGATCCGCCATTGCTCTCATGTGGCTCTCAGCTCTGTTATAGCTGCTAGAACCAGGTGGTTTTCTCCTTATGGGGTACCATCCACAGAAGCCACCGCTGCGCTCTGTGCCGGGGCAGTAGGAGTCTGCTGCGTCTTGGCGAAGGTCCCCATTGTAGGTTGCTTGCTCTTGGCCCTTGCTCCTTTCACCG
Organism: Ambystoma mexicanum; assembly: GCF_040938575.1. Classification (NCBI taxonomy): domain Eukaryota; kingdom Metazoa; phylum Chordata; class Amphibia; order Caudata; family Ambystomatidae; genus Ambystoma; species Ambystoma mexicanum. The sequence continues at coordinate 1,051,122,215 of NC_090933.1, read as the reverse complement.
ACATCATGCAATCCTGCATTGCGTATCCAGTTCCGGCTCCCCCGTATCATGCTAGTTCTGTTTCCTGGTGTTACTGTGACTCCACCAGGTCAGTCAGGCCCAAGAGCGTCGTCCTCAGGGGGCTGCGATATGTGGTGGCGTGCAAAGTTACGTTTCAAGTGGGCTGTGTCCTCCCACGTACCTTCTCTGACTATTATGGTCAATACCCCATTCGCATGTTCCCGAGGGCCTATAGGTGCACCCTCCGCACCACTGCCACTATGCCTCGGGCCTATGTAGCGTTTAGTGTTATGTATTCACCTTAATGGGAACCTTTCTGCAGCATCGGCATTCAGCCTGCTTGACGCCCTCCTTCTTATTATGCCGTCATCCAGCAACTGCCCAGGATACATTGGGTTCTTGCTCCTTCCAGTTATTAAAGTGCCAATGTCCTCCTATGCTTCCATTTGCATAGCAGCGTGTCTCGCTTCATTGCATCAGTCCCATCTAGTCATAGGGATGGCCACTTCAGTTTAGGTCTTTGAACACATGTCTCCCAGCCAAAATAGAAGAGCACTCCATCAGCCGGCCCCCAATGTCCTTCATGCACCAGTGTAGCGCTTCGTTATGTACCTTCTGTTATGAAGCAGAGCGGCGTTCTAGCTGTCGTCTCACTTAGTCATCCGCACACCGCTGTGAATAGAAACTGTATCCTGCCAGCCACGTTGATTCCTCGCACAGCGCGGCCTGCTTCCCGTCGATTATACAAAGTAGCAGTAGTTCTGTCTGAGAGCGCTTCGCGTGTGGTTACATCTGCGGCCATGTAGAACGTTCAATGCATGTTCGGGGCTTCACCGTCGTTGAGTTTCTACTGCACACGGCTACTGTCCTTTGTGAAGATCGCTCTGCCACACACAGTCCAGCGATCTATATTATCTGTGTGGAACAAGGAGCGTACATATGCGGGCGGCGGGGAGCCACGCGAACTCCAGTTGCATCTGACTGGGGGCCGCCTGAACGCTAAATGCCGGTCCTCAGCATTTCATACGCGCGGCTGCTGTATCCGTGACCCAGATCTACTTGCCGCTCCGAATTCCCAAACCATTACTTAATATCTGCATGAACGACCGCTGCTCACCATGTCAAAGGCAAGGCGTGTGACCGACAGAGCTCCGCACGACCCCCAAAGGCCAGCATTCTTCTTTTCGCCCAGCTGCTCGAGTCTATTCCACTGCTCTCGCTGCCGCGGCTGCGATCCCTTTGTTGTCCGCCATTTTAGCTACTTTGTTTCTGTGCGGCCGTATTCTTCAAAGTCAATTTCCTTCCTGGTACTGCACATGATTCACTTGCTTTTCGTAGTTATTGCAGGACACCTGTTCACACGCCTGTGCTTTCATTCCTGAGGCATATAAATCGTTTTTCAAGCGTAGTTTCCCGGATCAATGTCGGGTCCACAGGAGCTGCTCAGCAAGGAACGTCCTACACCATGGCTAGATAGCCACGGCCCCAAGCCTGGATACTAGTTATGTAATACCGGACATCTCAATACCTGCCGGCAATTATGATCCTTCTAGTAACTCTTGAGACTTTAACTGCCTCTACGCTGAGTGCAAACAGTTCTGTAGCTTCAGGGCCTTCAGTTATATCGTTTGTGCACCCAACTCCACGCAGAAATATTGCTCCTCGACCCGAGCCCCAAATAATGTTACCTGTGCCACCTTCTATGCTCGAAATTACCCTATCAGCAGTAAACATGACAATAACAAGCCTCTTTAAACTATTTGAATCATTAGAGACAAAAGTATCCAAACAAACTGAATTAATTCAACACATCTCTGAATGGATTACGGATGAAATGGCACTCAAAAATGAGTGTGCGACGGTCAATGAAGTACAACGTCTTAACACCTCCACTTTTAAAATGGCAGACACCTGTATACGATCCTTGGCAGCAATTTCGTCAGTTCCGTTCATTTAAGTGATTGTACCCATGAGATCACAAGAGACCGCAATAGATCCCAGTGAAGGAAATTAGTTGGGGAAAAATCATTCTTGGATCAGTTTAGATCAGTGCTCACAGGAGAACATATCGGATCAAATCCATACTCTGATCAATGAAGGACATTTTGATATTTTTTCCAAGAACTAGAAAAATCAACAGTCTAAACCAAAGCAGACTGCCAAAGCGCGAAAGCTAAGACCAGAAAAAAAAAAAAATGACGCAGAAGAAAAAAACAAATGGTGCAAAAATGAACCAACCTGAGCCAGCTCGAGATCAGCGCAACAAAATCTGTGAGGATGTTCACAAGTCGCTCCAGGGAAATCATACATTAACGCATATTCCCCTGAATGACTTACTCGAAGCAATAAATGAACGCCAGCAAGCTATCGACGTGGAGAGCAATGGAACTACATTGGTAGCTAAAAGCAATCTGACAGAAGCTTCAAAGGGAAACAAGATTGTTGGAAACTTGTCAAACAGAGTCAAAGGAACGAAAGGACTTAATGATGATGCGCATTATGAGCAATGCAGACAAGACATCAGGAAAGAAGTAGAGGCATATTTAAATATGTTAAGAACAAATAACAACAAGCCTTAAATGTATTGCTGCCTGAGTCTCAGATAGACACCCCTCCATCTCTGTGCTTGAACGGAAATCAGCCCTTATCGTGTGGCATGGTTTTGACAAATAGTCCCAATCATCTCAAACTCTGCAAAGAGCTTCAACCAGTTGAAAATGCGATAACGACACCGAAAGAGTCACTAGTGAGGCATAATGAAGTACAACTTGTCCAGCAAAGAGAATCCATTCGAAAAGCAATTGATGCACGTATGAATGCCCAACAAACAAGCGAGGCTGCAATAATGCATTCACAACACAATACTGTTATAGGTGTTACATCACCTAAGACACAAATTAGTGGAAAAAAGCAATTAACCATCAAGACTAAAAATCAAGAAACTAACATAGTGAGGACTTTGCAAAATGATCAGTGCCTCTAGCCTGATTGTTGTATTGCGGAGGGGAGACAGATTGGAATCACCCCCATATTGACCGAAGGAGCGAATCAACATCTCTTAACACAAGTAACAAGAGACTTGTCGCAAGAACATACACGCATTGAATTGTCAATAAAGTCTTGCTTGGTTGCATATTTCAAAAAGAACGATCTCACGAATGCACCTGGAAATTTTCTCCAGACAAATCAAAAAGCAAGCGTGACCAATAATGCGCTCCAACAAACAAAAAGTGGTCATGCTGACTGGACCAATTAATTTCCTTCCAAAGAGGGTGGTACACAGACACTGAGTTATAAGGACCAGCTCCATTCAGTTAAAACACCAAACAACTCAGACAAAGTCATTAATAAAGAACCTGTAAGCGTGGTTACGGAAAAAAGATATTCACTTATAATGAAATGTCGCACAGCTCCATATTTGACCTTCGACCTGTGCAGAACAAGTATATTAAACATATTTGGAGATATTGCAGACTTAGAAGACATATCAACATCAGACATTGATCAGATAGAATTCTTGAACGATGAAGATCTTTCGATAGTACGCTTATGGATACCATCGAGAGTGGTGCTGAGTGCACTGTGGAAAGCCAAGATGGATATATTTAAGTTGGGATTCATCATTGCACAAGATCCTCATGCTAAAGGTCAATTAGATCAACAACCAATTCAGGGCACTAAGTATGTGTCCCAAATATATCAACAGAAGTATGCACCGGAGACCGTGCATAATCCAAGACAATCAGCGTCCTGCATATAGAACGTCAGCCTTACTTCATGGAATACTCGTGGACACATCCATCTACAGATGGAGAAAGAAAATTGCATCGAAGAATATGACATAGTAACTCTACAGGAAACCTGGCTGATGAACACTCCTCTCTGGAATAATCATGATGTCATATTGTTACCAGCAGTCAAAGCGTCCAAAGACAGACCCACTTCAGTACTACTAGTAGCAGTCAAGAAAAGCAGTGGCATGAGTATCGATCTATGGGCCACACCAAACGATTTCCTACTATTGGTAAGGATTAAATTACAACAGTCGACCGCATTGATCCACATATATAGGAATCCAGCAGGCATAACAGATGATGCATTTTATGGTACCCTTAAACTACTTCTGGATCTGATACTGGCTTCGAAAGACATCTCGGCCACCATTCTTGTAGGGGGCATCAATTTAAACTGCATTTCCAATCAAAAAAATACCAGATCTAAACAGGTTGAAAGGTGGATCTCGTTTATGGCAGACAGGAACTTCAAGCTGGCGAATGGTTCTCTTCCAGGAGATGTGCCCCTGCAGAACACTTACCATCGTGGATCCGTAGGAAACATCATTGATTACATCTATGTATATTGAAAATTGTTTAATCTAGTTACTCAGTTTAAAATTGTGAAGCAAACAAACAGTGACCATCATTTGCTCTCCATGACATGGCCATGGACTCTACAACAACTCACCACCTTCACTAGTAAAATGACGCAAACTGTAGTTGTTAACAATGCAAAGACATGATTTAGGTGGTCTAACAAGAACCTATACATGCTGGGACATTATCTAGACATGCAATCTCTCAGATGCCATAGTCATGAATAAATACTTAACTGTATTTAGTAAAAATGACCAGAATGCATTTTCCCATAAACATCAATTTGACCCTGCAGTGAAAGATCGGAAAGCTGAATTGAGAAGGGAAAAAAGGGCAAGTTGATTACTCCCACTTGAAGATCAAGCTCAAGCTACCAGAAGAGCCAAAACTAAATATAAAAATAGGACTCGAGGGAGAGCTGCTTTAATGTTTCAAGAAGACAGCGAACATATGTTACACACTCTTGAAAAAAAAAAGCACTGCAGAAATATGGTGGCTATTAAATGACGCCCAAACAGTACCATTGCCAGATTAATGGTGTCATGGAATGGCAATGGATACACCATTTTTCTGAACTTTACAGTGACACAGGTCTTGTTGATTCAATCTATGACTTCCCTAAAGCCAATATATGGGACTTGGAATTCTCTCCAACACTTATAGAAGACCTGATAAAACGCTCAAGTAGATCCAAAGCGGCAGGTCCGGATGGCCTAAGTCATTTTATGTTCAAAGCAAATCCATCACTTTGGGCGATCATTCTTGATAAAATCTTTAGAGCCATTGTAATCAACAGAAGCATACCTGACTCCTGGCGAAACTCGATAGTTGTACCCATTTTTAAAAAGGGTGATAGATCTAAACCCAATAATTATAGACCTATTGCATTGTTAGATGCACCGGGCAATATTTCTGCAAGAATAGTGCTGAAAGAATTTAATTCTTGGACAAAATCATGTGAAAAACGCGACCCTAATCAAACTGGGCTTTTACCAGGCATGGGCACTTCCATCAATTTGGCATGTAAAGTGCAATCAAGAGCCAAGCACAAGCCAGCAAACAGCCAACTTATCTGGCATTTGTTGACTTTAATTCTGCCTTTGATTCAGTTTCACATTCCCTATTAATGGCCAAACTGTCAATAGCAAAATGTCCAGACACACTAAAAGACATTATTTATGCACTTCACTCAGAAACTTCTATACAAATAAGACTTAATGCAGAAAGATTACTTTCGCCATCAATTAAAACTGCTAGGGGCCTGAAACAAGGGTGCATAATGGCGTCTTGACTGTTTAGCTTCTTTATTCATGACATTAAGGAGGCATTTAAGAACCAGTTAACAGATGCACCCAAATTGAATGGTAGGTCCATAGCAGCATTGTTGTATGCAGATGATCTAGTGCTCTGTTCCAAAAGCCCGGTAGGCTTACAAACTTTATTGACTCCTGTCCCAATATATGCAAAATAATCATCTAAGTATAAATTTGGGGAAAACCAAAATTCTCATGTATGCACCGAAAAAGACAGCTCGTAATACAATGAATTGGGCCATACAGGACATCAAAATCGATGTTGTGAGTCAATATGTTTACCTGGGCATGACTATTGATATGAGCCAACACAACCAAAGTCACATACAAAGACTGCAACAAAAAGTCCAAATAGCAATATCTCAAACCAAAATCATAATGAGAAAATATGGTAAATTCTCAATAATGCCAGCTTGGACATACTACATCCAAAAATGTACTCCTGTGCTGTTATATGGTATGGAAGCCTTAGAACTGGTTGAAGATCACATATTTGACAAATTAGAAGCCATATACTGGAGACAGATTTTACATCTACCTCAAGGGGTTCCTGTTCTATAGATCCGATATGAATTGGGTCTGATTTCGTTGGCTGCTCAGTACCAGTGGCGCTTGTGCACTTTATCTAGAAAGTGTTTTATGTGTAATGATACAACTCTTCTTAAGACATTGTCATCTTATTTGTTTTCGTCAAATCATGTATTTGCTAAAAGGTGGTTGCAAAGTATCGATAACATATTAGCAACTGCAAAGGTGACAATTGATCTTCTTGTGAGGAACCCGGTGAAAGCTAAGCTACAAATCTTCACCACTAACTGGATTCAGAGAAGAGACCTCTGCCTGACCTACAAACGCTTTGATGGCAATTGCATGATTGATAAAAAGTATCGAATAATGACATCTATTTAGTGAAAAGTCCATCTTTGGCTGTTCGATCAGCGATAACGCGCTTGAGATTTAATTTATGGCCAACAAGAGAAGTTTTAGCAGATAGACGAATGAATAAGGAATCAGACAACATCTGTCGGTTTTATCAACTAAAAGATAAGAAAGAAACTATGAAATATCTAATCATTGAATGCTCGAATCTGGTATCTTTGAGGAAAACACACTTCGCAAACATGTATTGTTTTCTCGCAGAGGTAAATCAAGATTTACAATGTAAAATAATTGTTTCTGCACATTTAGTGAGAATTAGAATGGCAACCGCTAATTATTTGAATGCTCTGAAACTATGGGCCTCCCTCTGGAACAGCCTTCCTGCCTCCCTGAAACTTGAGGAGAGCCATCTCCGGTTCCGGAAGCACCTCAAAACCTTCCTCTTTGCTTCTGCTTTCTCTCTCCCTCTGCCCTGCTGAACAGCTAATTAATTCTTCACTGAAACTGCACTGATCCTGCAACTGGACCACTCTAAACGGCCTCGGTCCTGGGCCCAGCCACTCTCCACTTGCACTGATGCCCTGGAACCCCTTTGCACTGCGGGACTGTCTCTGTATCCCTACAGCCCCCCCCCCTTCCCCAGCACTTGCTCTGCACTTACCTTGCACTTGCCACCAGCTGGCCCTATTTATTTATTTATTACTTTACGCCACTTACCTTGTACTGCACTTCCCCCCCTCCCCTTCCCCTTGCACTTTTCCCCCTCCCCCACCCCTGCACTTGCGCGATCTGAATGACACCTGGCCTAGTAGGATCGTTGTCTGTCTCCCCTTGTCCCTCCCCTCCCTGCCTCGTCGCGCCTTGAAACACCTGTGTATAGGCGCGTTACAAATATCATATATCATATCATATCATATCATATGGTATGCGAACAAGAGCAAACATGTGGTTTTTAAATGTATGAAAATGCAAACAAAAGTCAAGTTTAAGCGGTACATTAGAGAAGAGTTTGGTTTTGCACTTGTACGTAAGCTACACTTGTGTTTAATTTTTGCTTGTGTTTTAATATGTAACTGAAAATTAATTTTGTGATTTACCTTTTTATGTTAAAACAATATTGTAAAAGTTGAATAATGCAACTAAAAACAATTAAAAAAAATTGGTTTATTACTATAGGCCCTTTTATTTTGACAGACTTGACTAGGACTGCATTATTATTATTTCATGGTCGTAGCTTGCTCTCATCTTTAGATTTAGGATTAGATAGGCGTTTTTCAAACCCAACTGAAGCTCAATAAACACCCTTGAACTGTGATCACTTGTGTCTGTCTTACTGTTTGATACCATTCCTTCCTTACAATGCCCATTCAAAATAAAGAAGAAGGAAGGACTTACTCATGTGTTGAGCCCTCCCCTGGAGGAACTGTGAGCGAGGAAACGGTTCAGGGGAGAACAGAGTAGAGGCTGCTGATCAGGACGTGAACAGGGGAGCCGTGACGTCCCTTTTTGGTCCGGCAAGGAAGGACCACACGGAAAACTGGCAAGCCAAAGGTCCAGGTGTGCGACAAGCCCGGACGGTACACACATACGTGTACGCCAAGAGTAGCTATATGCTAAGGAGCCATTGCGATCCACGAGAGAACAAGAGAAACCGGGGGAAGATCGAAGATGATGCCCAGACCTACCGGAAAAATCCTGCAAGAATCCAAAAGGTACCGGGGTTGATGGACGGTTGGTGAAGGAGTCGTGGGGGATGCCAAACAGACCAAGCACGGGCTAGCAGGGAAACCCTGAGAAAAAAGCACTCCCAATGGTCTGGGACCCTTACCCTCAAAAGAAGAGCCAGAGAAATCCTCTTCTTCGGGCAAGTACCTGACAGGAGAGTGAACCAGGTCTGTCTGAAGTGAGCCATAGAGAAAATAGGGTCTGACACTCGTACCCACAAAAGATCAATCCAAAGTCATCTTCGTGGCAGTACCTGGTATGAGAGTGAACCAGGTCTGGCAAATCTATAGTATAAGAGAAGCCAGGGGAAAGGGAGTCATTCCCCCTGGTGTTGTGAACTGTGGTACAACAAGTGGAAGAAAGGCCAGTGGAAGGGAGGCATTCCCCCTTTGCGTTGCTAAATCCTGAAACCAAGATACCAGGAGAAGGGAGGCATTTTCCTTGTAATCAAGAAAGACCAGGGAAAGGGAGTCATTCCCCCCGGTTGTGTGAAACTGGGAACGTGAGATCTCAGGACAAGTGAGTCATTCTCCTGGTAACCAAAGATAAAGACTTTCAGATGCAAAGTGGTAGACGATAGGCAGTGTGTCTGCCGAGGAATGTGCTTGAACTTTGCCTTTTATGTTGGAAGACAATTTTGACCTGGGGAAAGGAGCCAGTCCCCTAGGAAGATCCCAAGAGTTGGAATGGAACTCTTGTCGCCAGTCCAGGTTATTTCTAAGTGTAAGGCACAGAAGCAGGGTTTTTGACACAGGACGATGGACTATTGATTTATGCTGACATTCTGACAGAACCTTTAGCATTTTAGTTGAGGCGGGGAAACTCCTATTAGAGATTAGGAAAGTTAGGTTTTCTCTTTATTTTACTGAATAAATACATTTCTATAGCAATCATCATGCCACCTGTGTGTTAGACTCCTCCTTCTGCACCCTTGCAATGTCCTGTGACACACATGATGTTCATTGCGGTCCCAATGTCAACTACAAGCCATGCAGTGCGATTCTCTATGAATAACTTAATGGGCCTCATTACGACCATGGGTGTAGCCATGCCGCTATATGTGGCATGGCTACCCCCATACTGGGTACTGGGTCCGGATTCCCTGAATGGGGAAATACCAGGCCATTCCGACCTTGGAGGGCCCGGTATTTCCCCATTCAGGGAACCCGGACCCGGTACATCCCCATTCCCATTTGAGCCCCTCTAGGGCTCAATGGGAATGGGGAGGATGCAAACAACAGGCCCATTAATGATGGGCCTGTTGTTTGCATCCTGGTCTGCTCACGGGACCCGCTAAGGACGCCTGGTTTCACCAGGCGTCCTTAGCGGGTCCCGCAAGGAGACCTCGTTATGAGGTGGTAGGGGGTTAACGGGGCGGGCATCTCTACCGGCCCTGTTAACCCCCTACCGCCAGGGTCATAATGAGGCCCAATGTCCTCTTTTGTGTCCGCTTTGCTTTCCTACATGAGGTATATGTACTCATCACTGCTACTGTTTTATTTGTTATTTGTTAAATTAACTTGATAAATCACACGTTCGCCCAAGGGCATCTTGGCGTTGTCGTGTGAGTAGGAGATTTTTTAAAATGTAACAGACTCTAAACCAACTCTAGAACAGAGTGGTTTTCAGTAGCCTACGGAAGGTGAGATGATCCACAGTTCCCCCGTAAGGCCAGAGGGAGATCATTCCAGGCTTTTGTGGCCACCAGAGATAAAGCTCCCCCCCCCCCTTCTGTGACAGTTGGTACTGAGGAACCGCTACAAGGAGAGCATATTGGGATCGCAGAGAGCGGGTCAGTACATAATGTAAGAAATGGACTGCAAATACTCAGCCACCACGCCATAGAAAGCACGGTGCACAATGCACATGGATTTTAAAAAAATCTATTTCGCAACGGGGAGCCACTGCAATTTCCTTAGGAGTGGAGACATGTGAGAACCAAAAGGGGGGTGAAGAATGGATCTGGCAGCTGCGTTCTGCAGTAGTTGAAGCCAGTTAATCAGTGCGGTTGAGCCAGATAAAGAGAGTTGCAATAGTCAAGAGTGTTCAGGACCAGAGCTGCCACCACCGGAGCCCGACGCTCAGCAGGAATAAAAGGCAGGACCTTCCGCAAGATGTAAAGCTTGAAATGGCCAGCCTTGCACACCGCAGCCACCTGGTCATCCAAGGCAAGGGAAACACAGATGTTAACCCCCAAATTCGTGACCAACTGGACGGGCATGGGAAGGGGGACGAGACAGGTCGGCAAGAACTTAGCGGTCAAGAACAGATGGGGAGATGTTTTACCTACAACCAGGAACTCAGTCTTGCTGCCGTTTAGCTTTAGCCAGTTACTCATCATCCATGTCCCCAAATCCTCAAGACATTTCCTCAACCAGACAGCTGTGTCGGATTGAGAGAGGTCCAGACGGACAAGCATCTGGGTGTCATCCGCATATGAATAATAGCGAAACCCATGGGCCTGAATAAGGAGCAAGAGATCTAATATAAACATTAAACAGAATAAGGGACAGTGCTGATCCGTGAGGGACACCGCCTAAAAGAGAAACCGGAACCGAGCGGAAATGAGGGAGGGAGATAGACTGATTGGACAAAAAGGCCATGAACCAGTGAAGAACTCGGCCGGACAGGTCAGCATCTGAGAGACGGGAGATCAAGATGGAGTGATCATCCATGTCGAAAGCAGCCGAGAGATCTAATAAAAGGACTGCTCTGAAACCCCCTTATCTACCAGATGCGCCAAGTCGTCCCGCACCCAATTCAGGACAGATTCAGTGCCTCCCCCAGGCCAGAAACCAGACTGGAATAAGTCAAAGTATTGAGAGGATTCCAAGAAGCAAGACAAAAGAGGGGAGACCAGTGCTTCCATCACCTTCATCAGAAAAGGGAGGAGAGAAATAGGACGGTAATTGGACAGTACATCAGGATCAAGGGATGGTTTCTTTAACAGGGGGATCACCAGAGCATGCTTAAGTAATGGCGGAATTACTCAGTTTGTAAATGAGGCATTAACTGCAGCGGTGATATGTTCAATCAGGTCACCAGATACCTCCTTTAAAAGAGCCAAAGGTATGGCATCAGCGGGGGAGGCAGACTTCAATTTAAGAATTGCCAATAATACATTAGAGTTACAAAACAAAGGAAAAGAGGACCAGGGCCCATTAACAGGAGGGGGATCAGCATCAGCTGTATCAGCCATCAGCAGGGGCAAGCTATCCTTCATACGGTCCCAAATGGCAGAGATTTTAGCCAAATAAAACGCAGAAGGAAAGTCACATAACCCTTGTGAGGGCGGGACCGACATACGTCCTTTCTCGGGTGAGGATAATGATTGAACGAGGTTGAAAAGGGCCTTAGGTTTATTAATGGCTGCCTCTACTTTGTGACTGTACTAGAGGTTTATTGCACTAATAACTGCCTTGTGATAGGCACGAGAGAGCAGCGAAAGAAGACTTTAGCTTTACCGGAGCAATCAAGATGCCATTTTCTCTCAGCCTGTCTACACAGTAGTTTGTGTGCTCTAAGTACTTCCGAGAACCATGGTTCCCGAAGAGCGGGTTTTCTGTTTACAAAGTCTAACAGGTGCCAGCAAGGTGGCAGTAGCCAACAATGCAGCCTCCAGTGCAGATAGAGAACAGCCCACAGATTGGCCACAATGGGCTAGTAATACAGTGATCAACTCGGGGTTAGACACCCCGAACCAGCTCCGTTTAGGAATAGCAGGTTTAACAGAGAAAGAAGAAGGGGCCTTAAAAGGGATAGAAAAGGATACCAAGAAGTGGTCGGACCACAACACCAGACTGTGGGAGACTTGTGTGTTGCAGATTCTTCTTTTGTCTCTGTGTTTTGGATTTTGTGCATTGGTCGCCTTTTGCCAACGATTCTTTTCCCGCCCACCGACTTGCAGACATTCGCAAAGTGATTCTCTCTACCACCTTTAAGGGCACTAATGCCATTTGGCTGGACATGGACCTATGTTCAGGAAAGGTTGCCACATCTGTGCCCTGGTCTTCAGTTTTTCTATTCATCACTGGGCTTCTCTTGCAAACTCTTTCCTGCTAGCTGCTTGACACGTGCATCACTTTTTTGCATGACGTTATCAGTTTCTGGTCTGCTGCCTGTCCCTCTGCCCTTGTTTCTGACTTCCTAATATTAAGCTTATTGACTAAAGGCTCTTGTTCTTTGAGAAATAATTTCTGTAAACCTGTGTATAAACATCCGTCAATGATGCAAAGTCTAATGGCTTCCTTATTTAAAAAGTGCAGAATTCGTAGCACATCACCAGTTTTTGATGTCTGGTTGCATCAGAGGCTGAAAGGCGGTGTGAAAAGTTGTATGATACATAGTGAGTGTTACTTTGAGGAGGTCAAAATGCATGCTCAGACGTTCCTTTAGGCTATTATTGAAAATTGTCTATAATTATTGCTTTGGTGTGATTTCCTGCTGGAGGGAAAGGCCTCTGCGAGGAAACCTGTTATTCCAGTATGGTTAGCTTTAGCCAAGCTTATTTTAATTGTTACTTCTGTTGCATTTTTCCTTAGCTTAAAACAAACTTGGGATTTCAAAATAGCAGCTAGAATTCTCATTCAAGATTTTAAACCATGGAATCAAAACAATTACAATATGGGTTACTATCAGCAACAGGTCACTTAGATTGCAAACATTTGATTTCAGTTTATACATGTTTAAAGTTTAATCAGGCAGGCTCCTGACAACTATCATCCCAGCAGCCCTCTGCTGCATAGAGATATTTGCCATCCACAGACAGGCCACTTTTGCTGTCGAAATCCCTTTATGCTTCCAGATTTTCAGGACCTTGCAAGTTCACAATGATTTCTTAAACTAAGTGAATTGTAGCACCCAGCAAGAATTTTGGATGTATGAGGGTGTTTTGTACCAGCATTCGGCAGTTTCCGCAACAAAGAAAAAGGGATTTAAAGCAAGCTTTTGGGGTTTCATTAGCAAAGCACTGCTTTTTCTTTCTGTACTTCATTTTCACTTGTTGTGGAGACCATTGACATATTCTAGGAGTGAGATCTCTGTTCACCCCTGACAACCGGCGTTTCAGATTGGGCAGCCATCTTTTTGTGCTTTGCAAAGTGTGATTTTCAGAGGTTTTGGCGCGCACAAGGGTTTTGCAGACATTTTTCTATTTCTGGCACCATCATAACACAGTGATGGAGCATAGCAGAGCAAAAAGTGGGTTAAAACATCCCACAGAGCCCCCCTCACGACTTGAGTTTGACCGCCCGTCAAGGGGAAGTCGGGAGATTGGGATGTTCTTTCTTTCTTTGGTCCAGGTGGAGAAAGTTGTCTGCTTCTCCCATCAGTGCAGGATCGACATACTCTCCTCGCTGGTTCTGGATGGGATTATGGAGCGATACTCCGGACCCCTGGGGTCTTTCCTCCCGGTCCCCGAGTGGTCCTCCTTGGTAATTAGAAATTCTTGGTTCCAATGCTATAAGACAGAACAGAGCATGGTTATGGAAATGTCCCCACTACTATTCATGTAGTGGGCAGATGCATACATTGAATACAATTTACAATATTCCCTGCCTGTATTTACTAATGGTTTTTAACAGTTGGATTCTTCTAGGTATCTGGAATGTCCCCCTCTGGGTTTCCGGTTGGCTCCTCTATTTGCCGCAAAGTATGCCTGGGATGGCAACTCATCAGCTGGTTTATGTGGACCCACTTGTCTTCCTCTTCTGCCAAACTGCCCTTGGGGATGCAGATTTTGTAGGCGACTGGTGGGAATCTGTCTACAATTTCAAAAGGACCCCCCAAGTTGGGAGAAATTTGTGCTGTTTGACTTGGTTCCTTTGGAAATTGTACAAGTAAACCTGGTCTCCTACTCGGTATTCTTTTTTAGTTGTCTTAAGGTCATAGTGTGTCTTCATACTGTCTGCAGATCTTTCTAGATTCCGCTGAGCATAGGCGAAAGCATGTTGAAGGTGTTTTCTCAGATTCTCAACATACTCATGAGTTGTGGAGGCATTTATCAATGTCTGCTCTTGGGATCTATAGAGCAGATGCTGGGGTATCACCATCCTTCATCCAGTCATCAGCTCAAACAGAGACATTTTTAGCCATCAGGACAAGAGGTAATCGAATGTCCCAACTTGGCCCAGAATCTGCCACAAACTTTTTGAATATGCTCACAATAGTCTTGTTGTATCTCTCAACTCCACCACTAGAGGCTAGCTGGTAGGGAATGTGTAGGTTCCTTTTGACCCTAAGTATCTCCCACTGACCCTAAGTATCTCCCACATCTTTGTTATACCTTCGTTAGGGAAGTGGCTACGTCGGTCTGACTCAATCCTTTGGAGTAGTCCAAAACGTGAGAAGATGTGATTGATCATCAGGGCAGCTGCTGCTTCTGCCTTGCAATTTGGGGCCGGGAGACATTCCACCCATTTAGTGAACAAGCTTGTTACGGTCAGCATGTACTTGTTCCCCCTAAAAGAGCGAATCACGGGCTTGACAAAATCGACTTGTAAATCTGACCAAGGCAGTGTCATCCCCCTCTTTTGGAGGGGAGCACGGTGTGTGAGTGAGGTTGGCTGAAATTGTGCACACACAAGACACCCCATCAAGTATTGGTCGAAGTCCTGCCCCATGTGTGGCCAATATGCACCCTTCGCAAGATTTCTACTGTTGTATGCAACCCCTGATGACTGGCTGTGGCCGCTTCATGGGCGTGACTTAGCATCAGGCTTCGGAATGAGGTAGGGACCACCCACTGGTCATGGCCAGCTATGGATCTCCTCACCAACAAACCATCTTGGATTTGGAACATTTTTGGACATTTCATCAACACTCTGAGGCCCTCTTTCCCAATGTAATCGGTATCCGCCAGGGGAAAGTTCTCAGGATCCTCAATGTGTTGATAAAATTTACCAATTATTGGATCCCCTTTTTGAGCATAATCAAATCAGCATCTGGGGTCTCCTTACTCCATTGTGCAGTTGAGAGTTCATT
Source organism: Ambystoma mexicanum (assembly GCF_040938575.1). NCBI lineage: Eukaryota > Metazoa > Chordata > Amphibia > Caudata > Ambystomatidae > Ambystoma > Ambystoma mexicanum. Next base: position 1,051,106,944 of record NC_090933.1, on the reverse strand, counting down.
GTGAGCATTTGGCTGGGACCTAGTGATAGCAGTGACCTGGATTTCCCCCAACAGGGACTCGATATCAAGTAGATCCCCTTTGATGGCTCCGGTTTTGACCAGTTGATCAGCTGGTTCATTTCCAGTTTTGTCTGGTACCTGTACTTTAGAATGACCCTTGATCTTTTTCCAGTAGATGGTCATCCCATTTGAGGTGACCAGATCATCAATATTTCGTATTAATTTCCCATGTTTCAACAGTTTATCATTAGCACATAGCATGCCTCTGGTTTTCCAGTTAACCAGGTGCTCCACAAACCCGTTCTGTACATAATCTGAATCAGTGATTACTACCAGTTCGTGGAGTTGGTGTTGGACAGCAGTGAGGATGGCTTGATGCACAGCCATCAACTCTGCCACTTGACTACTTCGGGGACCGATTTTGTACCCAGCGGAGGGTTCTGGGGCATCATTCACTCATGCATTCCCTACACCGGCCACAAGTTATTTTTCCCCGTTGTTGTCAACATGGTAGGAGCACCCATCCACATAGACAGTGGGAATTCCCTCACACTGGTCTTCTTCATAGACTTTGTGTGGGGAATTAAAGTATGCCTCCATGTTGTCCTTGATTTCCAGACTTTCGTCCTCGAGACAGTTTTCTCTGGCACAATCATGCAAGTCAGCCAGACCTTCTTGTTTTGGCAATATCTGACCTCCACAGGAAAGCCTTGCATTGACAGAATCCGGGATGTAATTTGGGAATTACTCACATTTCCGGCCCAGATTCTGTCACTTTGAAGATATTGCAAAGGTTGCTGTGGAATCTCCACTATGATGTGTTCCCCCTGGATAAACGGGCGGTAATTCTTCAATGCCCACACCGTTGCCAGGAGTGCCTTCTCACAATCGTTACATTTTTCCTCCACAGAGGATAAAGTCTTACTTGCATAGGAGATTACTTTATTGACCTGGTCATGCTTTTGATATAATACTGCAGTCAAGCATGTATTTGAGAACCCTGTCTCCAAGAAGAACTCCTTGTTTTTGATAGAGTGAACTAGGCAAGGCGCTTGTGAGAGGCTTCTTTTGCGTTGTCTTACTCCCTCGCCTTGGTCTGGACCCCACTCCCACTTGACCCCCCCTTCAAAAGATGGATCAGGTGTCTTGTGATCTTTGCGTAGTCCTCAGTGAACTTTCTGCTGTAATTAGTTAGTCCAAGGAGGCTCCTTAGTTCCCGCAGAGTTGTGGGGTCTTTTATTTTCTGGAGGTCTTCTACTTTCTTTTCCTGGGGACAGAGACCCTCAGGAGTTATCTCATGCCCCAAGAAATTGACACAGGTTCTGCACCACTGTGCCCTTTGAAAGGAGAGTTTTGCTCCGGCAGCCCTCAACTATGTCAGGACATAACGGATCTCCGCCATGTGTTCCTCCACAGTTGAGCTTTTGACTAAAACATCATCTACATAGGCCAGGTTACCCCTTTCACCCCAGGACCCTCAGGAGTTATCTCATGCCCCAAGAAATTGACATGGGTTCTGCACCACTGTGCCTTTTGAAAGGAGAGTTTTGCTCCGGCAGCCCTCAACTGTGTCAGGACATAACAGATCTCCGCCATGTGTTCCTCCACAGTTGAGCTTTTGACTAAAACATCATCTACATAGGCCAAGTTTCCCCTTTCACCCATGTTGGGCATGGCCTTGTGTAGAAAGATGTTAAATTCATTGCCGGAGTTGATGTATCCGAAGGGAGTCCGGGTCCAAGTGTACTGCTGCCCCCCGAAGGTAAAGGCCAGCTTGTATTGGTCCTCCCTACTGACAGGTACAGTCCAGCACCCATTGGTCAGGTCAATGGCAGTGAATACCTTTGACCCCTAGATCTGGGCCAGCCCTTGGTCAATATAGGGAAGAGGCCATCGGGAAGTATGGACCCGTTTGTTGAGCTCCCTTAGGTCAGCACAGAGTCTCCCCTGGCCGTTTGGTTTCAAAATCCCCAGCACCGGATTATTGAAGGTGCTGTGGACTGGACAAAATATCCCACGGGACTCAAGGTTATTTATTATTAATTATTTCAGTAAGGGACTCCATTGATGTGAGAGGCAAGCGATATTGCTTCACAAACACTGGAGTCATGCCAGGGTCTGTGGGAATTGTTGTGTGGATGTCGGTGCGACCACAGTTATATGAGTACACCGCAAAGAGATGGAGGTCGTTTTGTCGAGATAGGTGCAAGAATGGAAAACAGGAATGCGCTTCTAAAATGACAAAAGGATTTCTTACACTAGAGGATGACTGTGAACAAAACGAATACCCCTCAGGAACACAGCCACTTGATCAGAATGACTGCCTGCAGAGGAAACTCACCTTTTTCAGATGAGAAAAGATCAGCGCAGAGATAGTTTTAGCAATACTAGTACAGGAGGAAGATAGGAGGGATAGGCTAGAGAGTTCAGACAATTCAAAAGTACTCCTAACAATGCGGTTTTGAATACAAGATAGGATGGGTTTAAGATAGGGATTAACTAAGCAAAGTACATATGCTAGTGACACAGTTCTATCTATAGATACTCAATAGATATGTTTTTAAACGGAACCGTCAGGATTCTGGTTCGTCAAGATTCTGGTCAGGGAATTGTATCTGGTTCTTAGGACAGACAGCTTGGCACATAGGATTGGATCTGTAATCAGCAAGGCGCTCTGGTCACAGCACAGCACAGGACTGGACTGGATCTGCAATGGCTCTGGTCACAGCATGGCACAGGACTGGATTGGGTCTGCCCTTCTTGGTTCTGATGATAATTATTTCAGCAGGCAAGCAGTACAGCGCAGCCCGGCTGTATGTTGATGCTTTCCCTTAGGTTTGTGGGGTTCTGGTTCTGGAATTCGGGGGCCTAGCTGAAAATGGTTCAGCTATGCAATGGGTTTCTGCCTTGCCAAGCTTCTGGAGTCTGGAGCAAGGAAGATGGAGAGTTCTTCAACAGGGTGCTCTGCCGGGACCAGGATAGTGAGTGAATCTGTCTGTCGTTTTGAGTGGTGAGCTGTCTCTATTTATGCTATGATAAAGGGGTGTGTGTGCTGGTTTAGCCTAAACTCGCCCCTTTTTTCACAGCCAATTTGGTCAGCGTCTCCTCTCTGCCTTGATAGGAGGAGAGAAACAGGGTGTCACCTTTATGGTGTGATTTTATGAGGCTGATAATCCACTCCTAGCCCCTGGAAAACAAAATCTACTTTTGGCAAAATACATATTTCCACATGTGCAACCTCTATAAAAATCACATATACAGATTACATATTTTACCTAGCAGCTATTCCTCCAAACCCCGTAGCTGTGGGATCTTGTCTCTGCTTTTCACAGAATTTTGCCCTTTTGCCCTTTTCACCATGTCCAATTTATAAGCACATTTCTACAAGTGTGCGCGTTTAACATGGGCATAATTGTATAAGGTTTCATACTTCTAGCAGAAATACATTTTGTGTAAAATCACATTTTCTGCCATTTCTTTCTAGAACATGTCACACGATTTTTCCGCCTCTTGAAGCATGTAGCTAAAATTTAGATTCACAAATCTGTTACTTTGGCATTTTTCACAGTTTTCACTGGCAAATTATGAGTCTTATAAAAAAGTGTTGTTTGTCCTTCTTTAGCTCCACCCCTTTCATCTCTCCTTGGGAGCCCAGGAGCCATCCCCCATGTTTTCTCCTTGCAGAGGCCATTTACGACTGTCCTCACACCTTGCATTTCCATAGTAGCAGCTGTTCATTGTTCCCTTTTGCCTCTCTAGACCAGGTTATTTCCAAGCCCTGTAATTATTGCTTTGGTGTGATTTCCTGCTGGAGGGAAAGGCCTCTGTGAGGAAACCTGTTATTCCAGTTTGGTTAGCTTTAGCCAAGCTTATTTTAATTGTTACTTCTGTTGCATTTTTCCTTGGCTTAAAACAAACTTGGGATTTCAAAATAGCAGCTAGAATTCTCATTCAAGATTTTAAACCATGGAATCAAAACAATTACAATATGGGTTACTATCAGCAACAGGCCACTTAGATTGCAAACATTTGATTTCAGTTTATACATGTTTAAAGTTTAATCAGGCAGGCTCCTGACAACTGTCATCCCAGCAGCCCTCTGCTGCATAGAGATGTTTGCCATCCACAGACTGGTCAATTTTGCTGTCAAAATCCCTTTATACTTCCAGATTTTCAGGACCTTGCAAGTTCACAATGATTTCTTAAACTAAATGAATTGTAGCACCCAGCAAGAATTTTGGATGTTTGAGGGTGTTTTGTACCGGCATTCGGCAGTTTCAGCAACAAAGAAAAAGGGATTTAAAGCAAGCTTTTGGGGTTTCATTAGCAAAGCACTGCTTTTTCCTTCTGTACTCCATTTACACTTGTTGTGGAGCCCATTGACATATTCTAGGAGTGAGATCTCTGTTCCACCACTGACAACCGGTGTGGCAGATTGGGCAGCCATCTTTTTGTGCTTTGCAAAGTGCGATTTTCAGGGGTTTTGGCGCGCACAAGGGTTTTGCAGCCATTTTGCTATTTCTGGCACCATCATAACACGCATAACATGCAGCATAGCAGAGCAAAAAAGTGGGTTAAAACATCCCACAGAGCCCCCCCTCAGGACTTGAGTTTGACTGCCCGTCAAGGGGAAGTTGGGAGATTGGGATGTTCTTTCTTTCTTTGGTCCAGGTGGAGAAAGTTGTCTGCTTCTCCCATCAGTGCTGGATCGACATACTCTCCTCGCCGGTTCTGGATGGGAGTATGGAGCGATACTCCTGACCTCTTGGGTCTTTCCTCCCGGTCCCCGAGTGGTCCTCCTTGGTAGTTAGAAATTCTTGGTTCCAATGCTATGAGACAGAACAGAGCATGGTTATGGAAATGTCCCCACTACTATTCATGTAGTGGGGCAGATGCATACATTGAATACAATTTACAATATTGCCTGCCTGTATTTACTAATGGTTTTTAACAGTTGGATTCTTCTAGGTATCTGGAATGTCCCCCTCTGGGTTTCCGGTTGGCTCCTCTATTTGCCGCAAAGTATGCCTGGGATGGCAACTCTTCAGCTGGTTTATGTGGACCCACTTGTCTTCCCCTTCTGCCAAACTGCCCTTGGAGATGCAGATTTTGTAGGCGACTGGTGAGATTCTGGCTACAATTTCAAAAGGACCCCGCCAAGTTGGGAGAAATTTGTGCTGTTTGGCTTGGTTCCTTCGGAAATTGTACAAGTAGACCCGGTCTCCTACTTAGTATTCTTTTTTAGTTGTCTTAAGGTCATAGTGGGTCTTCATACTGTCTGCAGATCTTTCTAGATTCCACTGAGCATATGCGAAAGCATGTTGAAGGTGTTTTCTCAGATTCTCAACATACTCATGAGTTGTGGAGGCACTTATCAAGGTCTGCTCTTGGGTTCTATAGAGCAGATGCTGGGGTATCACCATCCCTCGTCCAGTCATCAGCTCAAACTGAGACATTTGTAGCCATCAGGACAAGAGGTAATCGAATGTCCCAACTTGGCCCAGAATCTGCCACAAACTTTTTTAATATGCTCACAATAGTCTTGTTGTATCTCTCAAATCCACCACTGGAGGCTAGCTGGTAGGCAATGTGTAGTTTCCTTTTGACCCCAAGTATCTCCCACATCTTTGTTAGGGAAGTGGCTACCTCGGTCTGACTCAATCCTTTGGAGTAGTCGAAAACGCGAGAAGATGTGATTGATCATCAGGGCAGCCGCTGTTTCTGCCTTGCAATTTGGGGCCGGGAGACATTCCACCCATTTAGTGAACAAACTTGTTACGGTCAGCATGTACTGGTTCCGCCTAGAGGAGCGAATCAGAGGCTTGACAAAATCGACTTGTAAATCTGACCAAGGAGGTGTCATCCCCCTCTTTTGGAGGGGATTACGGTGTGTGAGTGAGGTTGGCTGAAATTGTGCACACACAAGACACCCCATCAAGTATTGGTCGAAGTCCTGCCCCATGTGTGGCCAATATGCACCCTTCGTAAGATTTCTAGTGTTGTATGAAACCCCTGATGACTGGCTGTGGCCGCATCATGGGCATGACTTAGCATCAGGCTTCGGAATGAGGTAGGGACCACCCACTGGTCATGGCCAGCTATGGATCTCCTCACCAACAAACCATCTTGGATTTGGAACATTTTTGAACATTGGATGGCTCCGGTTTTGGCCAGCTGATCAGCTGGTTCATTTCCAGTTTTGTCTGGTACCTGTACTTTAGAATGACCCTTGATCTTTTTCCAGTAGATGGTCATCCCATTTGAGGTGACCAGATCATCAATATTTCGTATTAATTTCCCATGTTTCAACAGTTTATTATTAGCACATAGCATGCCTCTGGTTTTCCAGTTAACCAGGTGCTCCACTAACCCGTTCTCTACATAATCTGAATCAGTGATTATGACCAGTTCGTGGAGTTGGTGTTGGACAGCAGTGAGGATGGCTTGATGCACAGCCATCAACTCTGCCACTTGAATACTTCGAGGGACCGATTTTGTACCCAGCGGAGGGTTCTGGAGCATCATTCACCCATGCATTCCTTACACCGGCCACAAGTTCTTTTTCCCCGTTGTTGTCAACATGGTAGGAGCACCCATCCACATAGACAGTGGGAATTCCCTCACACTGGTCTTCTTCATAGACTTTGTGTGGGGAATTAAAGTATGCCTCCATGTTGTCCTTGATTTTCAGACTTTCGTCCTCGAGACAGTTTTCTCTGGCACAATTATGCATTCAGCCAGACCTTCTTGTTTTGGCCATATCTGACCTCCACAGGAAAGCCTTGCATTGACAGAATCCAGGATGTAATTTGGAAATTACGCACATTTCCGGACCGGATTCTGTCACTTTGAAGATATTGCAAAGGTTGGTGTGGAATCTCCACTATGATGTGTTCCCCCTGGATAAACGGGCGGTAATTCTTCAATGCCAACACTGTTGCCAGGAGTGCCTTCTCACAATCGCTGAATTTTTCCTCCACAGAGGATAAAGTCTTACTTGCATAGGAGATTACTTTATAGACCTTGTCATGCTTTTGATATAATACTGCAGTCAAGCATGTATTTGAGAACCCTGTCTCCAAGAAGAACTCCTTGTTTTTGATAGGGTAAACTAGGCAAGGCGCTTGTGAGAGGCTTCTTTTGAGTTGTCTTACTCCCTCGGCTTGTTCTGGACCCCACTCCCACTTGACCCCCCTTCAAAAGATGGATCAGGGGTCGTGTGATCTCTGCATAGTCCTCAATGAACTTTTTGCTGTAATTAGTTAGTCCAAAGAGGCTCCTTAGTTCCCGCAGAGTTGTGGGGTCTTTTATTTTCTGGAGGGCTTCTACTTTCTTTTCCTGTGGACAGAGACCCTCAGGAGTTATCTCATGCCCCAAGAAATTGACACAGGTTCTGCACCACTGTGCCTTTTGAAAAGAGAGTTTTGCTCCGGCAGCCCTCAACTGTGTCAGGACATAACAGATCTCTGCCATGTGTTCCTCCACAGTTGAGCTTTTGACTAAAACATTATCTACATAGGCCAGGTTACCTCTTTCACCCAAGTAGGGCATGGCCTTGTGTAGAAAGATGTTAAATTAATTGCCGGAGTTGATGTATCCGAAGGGAGTCCGGGTCCAAGTGCACTGCTGCCCCCCGAAGGTAAAGGCCAGCTTGTATTGATCCTCCTTACTGACAGGTACAGTCCAGCACCCATTGGTCAGGTCAATGGCAGTGAATACCTTTGACCCCTGGATCTGGGCCAGCCCTTGGTCAATGTAGGGCAGATGCCATCGGGAAGTATGGACCTGTTTGTTGAGCTCCCTTAGGTCAGCACAGAGTCTCCATTGGCCGTTTGGTTTTAAAATCCCCAGCACTGGATTATTGAAGGTGCTGTGGACTGGACGAATTATCCCACAGGACTCAAGGTTCTTAATTATTTCAGTAAGGGACTCCATTGATGCGAGAGGCAAGCGATATTGCTTCACAAACATTGGAGTCATGCCAGAGTCAGTGGGAATTGTGGTTGTGCGGATGTCGGTGCGACCACAGTCATATGAATCCACCGCAAAGAGATCTTGAAAATCTAAGAAAACTTGTTTCAATTTTTGCTTTTGCTCCAGAGTCTCACATGCATCAGCTAGGTTGACTCTCTCTTCAACCATCTGAGTGAAGCCTGGAAAGACTTCCGGTTTAGCTATCTTGGCAGCCTCCTCCAGCTGGGTGGAGAAGTCCCTGGTCAAAGTGCTGATTTGGACTGATGGCTTCAGGTGGGGAAGGCAGTCCTTGTGGACTTGAAAGATCACCTCATCCCTCCTGAAGTCACAGGTCACATCTTCCTTACCATAAGGGCAGGAAGAGTACACCAGGAAATTCCCCCCATGCCGGGTGAAGGTCCTGTCTGGTGTTGTGTCATCATCGCTATCACTCTCAAAACAGTCCTTGGGGATTGGTCCCAACAGTTCATTACCTACATCTATGGAAAAATGTTGGTCATCAACCGCCGTTCCAGTAATGGTGCCTGTGCCCAGAGTGATACACTTTAGGTCGCTGTTATCCACCTCAATTGGAATGGTGTTGTGTTCTATGTTGACTAGTGGTGTTGGGTTTACCCCCAACCCTTGCTGTTGGAAATGAGCATTGAGATGGACATAGGCGTCAGGATTTTTCAGTTTCTGTCCCCTTTTAATTTTTGCTTCCAGTGAGATTTGTCGGGTCCATTCTGGGATTCCGACTTCCTCTCCAATCTGAATTTCAATTGCATATGGCAGCAGTTGAGCTGACCGAAATGCTTTCTCTGGGTCATCAAAGTCCATGGGATTACCCGCTAATTGGGACCAAGCTTTTAAGTTTATTAGGTCCAAACTAATGGCAAAGCGATTGAAAATGTCACTGCCTAAATAAAATGCAGCAGGGACATCTCGCATGACCCAATAATTATGAACTATACTCTTGTTGCCTTTGGAAATTTTGAGCATACACCTGCTAGGCAGGAGATGTTTGGAATTTGGTGTTTCCAGGTCCATTTCCCATTTGTCTAACTGTTTAAATGTGGGAATGGCTGGATCTTTGGGAGTTTGCGGAACATGGCCTTGCTGATGAAGCTCTTACCATTGTTCACACACACTCGAGTGAGAACAGAGTCCTTCCCCTCATTTAACTGAATAGGGATGACTAAAACTGTTCTCCAATTTTCTGAATATCAGCCAAGCTTTGAGCTGATTTCTCATCTTTTTGGACTACAGGGATGGGATTTTCTGATTGTGAATTTGAATAGAATTTCAGAGTGTTTCCTTCCAGTGTGGAATGCCACCTTAGACTGGAAGGTAGGTTGATTTTCAGAAATCGAGAGGACTCCCCATCATCAGTTTGTTGTCCTACTGCAATTACTGTTACGTCCAGGATTTGATTATTCTGGAAGTGAAATTCAATTTGGTCAGGTTTTTGTTCAACCATGTGGCATGTGCCATTTAAACTAACATGGTTGACACTCTGTTTTAATTTTATTGGTTGGTTAGTCCGGGTCCAGAGGACCTTGTTTACACAATCTATGAGGGGAGACAATCTACGCAGGATGTCATTCACTAGTAAACAAGGTGTGCCCTCTGGAGTCACAACTAGGACCGGGTGATTCACCTTGTGTCACCCAATTTTAATGTCTAAGTCCGCAGTCACCTCGACAGGAATTTCCTTCCCATCGAAGTTCTGAAGTTGTCCAGGAAGAGGGTTGAGAGGGATTTGATATTTCTCCTCCCTTCCCGAATTCAGCTGATCAAAGGCCCTTTTTAACAGAAGGGTCGCTTGGGATCCAGTGTCCACCAGTTGCAAAATTGTACATTGCCCCTGTATTTGGACCGGGGCATACAATCTTCCCTCCTTTTCCTCAAGAGGGCAAAGATAATGCACATTTTTGGCCAACTGATGGGTTAATTTCCTTGCTTTGGATACTGACAGAGAGGCGATTTGGGCTGGATTCGGTTTGGGATCTTGGGAACCTGTAAGAAAAAGGTGACAGCTAGATATGGGGGAAGTTATGGCTTCCCCTGGTTCTGATTCTGGGCTGCCCCCCCCTTTTTGGAGGCAGTCACCAGAATAGGTTTGAACAAGGGGATTCTCGTGCTGGTCATTCTGGGGTTCAATGGTGGGTGGTTTTAACTAGGTCCCCACATCTACTCCAGTCTGGATTTGGATCCTTTGGGACCCATTTTTCTTTGGGAGGAGTTCCTCCATCCCTGAAGGAGAAGGGGGCAGGAAATTTTTATTCCGGTTCCTGGGTTTCCAGGGGTTTTTCCCAAGTGGGGAAGGAAGCTTCCTCTAAGGCTTTGCACCCCGCTTCTCCTTGTGCCTCCTCCCTGGGAACCGCTAGGTTGTCGGGGTTCTTCCCCCGTCATTGTTCTGGAGCACCGGACCCTGGATGTGAGGAATTCTGAGTTGCCATGCTCATCTTAGCGTTCTGTTGAGCCCTCAGCATGCGACCCAGATCCTGTGCCATGTTCTCGACCTGGTGCTCTAGTTGGGACACCTGCTCTGGCTGGTACGGGGTCCTCAGGTCTATCCTGGGTTGATCCCAGGAAGGGTAACTATCCCTTCTCGCAAAATACCCCTGGTTAGGAAAGTTTGGGTACCCCCTCCACCCTTGGCCTCCCCTCTCCCAGATTGGGCTGTCTGGGCTCAGGAAAGTGGGTAAACAAAGAAGGGTTGTTTTGGGGGTTGAAGTTTGGCGGGTACCGGGGAAAGAAATTTGGTCCGGCATTTGGGAGATTACTGCCCTCCTGGGGAAAGTGAGGAGGGAAGTTTCCTGGGTTTCCTGCTGTCTGGTTGGACCCCCGCCACCCCCACTTGGGCTGGAGGAGTCCACACATAGCCCAGGATGGGTCTATTTCAATTGTATTGTGGGCTGAGTTAGGGGAGTTAGGGGTCCCATTTGTGGGGTTACCTCCCTGGCTCCCTGTTTGGAATTGGCCCGAGGGCCTTTGGGATTTGGGATTGGTCAGATTCAGCGCAGGAAGGTTTTTAGGCCCCCGATCTCCAAATCTAAAATGGGGGCAATCTTCACCTCCGCCACTTTAGCAGCAGCACGGGTGTTGGTTGGTTTGGGGCTTTTGCTAATATTTTTATTTTCCAACGGCTTCTGTACTTCATAGATGCGCGTGGCTTGTTCAATGACCCAGTCTAGTGATCTTTTCTCATGAAAGTCCCTTACCAGCTGGGTCATGATGTACTTAGGTAGGGCATGAAAGAAGGTGTTCACAAATTCCTTACTGTCAGTGCGCACCCTTCTAGTGGTCTGCGCAAAGGCGCGTTTCAATTCCTGAACAAATTCTTGTGGGGCCTGGTCTTCCCCACATTGTAAATTGTAGGCTGCCTTGCGAGCCTCTTGAGGGTTCCTATAAATGGAAAAATGTTTCAAGATGGCCGCCCTATAGGTGGACCATCTGGAATGGTTTTGATCCTCCAGCCCCACAAGAAGCTGGAGTACTCAGGAGAAAGTGTCCACTTTACATACATATAGTTCAAGGTGCTCCGAAACCGGATATTTGGCATTTTTGTGGTAGGACGTGATGACGCTCCTAATAGCTTTCATTTACTTCAGGGGATCCTTGAGTAAAGCCTCTTAACTTTGTTAGCCTTTTTAGTTCTTGTCACCCTGGTCCACTCATCTTCTGACTCGGAGGCACTGCTACCAGAGGTGGCTGTCTGGTCTTCTAGACACTCCCGAATTCTGCGAGCCTGGGAATGGCTGGCAGAATGTGGGGGCCTAGCCTCTTGGGACCTGTGGCGCTCAGAAGAGTCTTCTGACTTTCCTTGCTCCCAGGATTGGTTGAGTACCCCTCCCACTGTCCTAGCTGGGAAGAGGTTTTTAGTATGCTCTTAGTGGGCCTAGTCTCATGAAATTCCCCACCAAAATTTACCGCCTGATCTCTTGGTAAGTTATATTTCTGAGGATCCATTTCTCTGATTCTCCACTCACTGGAGTCTCCCTGATCAAAGAAGATGGCCCTAGGACTTGGGAATCTGTACATAGATGCCCGCCAATCCACTTCTGGGAGGCGCTGACCAATTAGCCCCATATTTCCCATTGGGTTGAAGTCTACCATCCCCGTGGCCCTTGGTTCATGTGAGCCAGTGGACATGGGGGTGGCAGAGTCCATGGAATTGAAGGGATTACAGTCTGTGGTGCCAGGGTTCCTGAGGTTATGCTCAGGGGTTTCCATCTCCCATCTGACCTCATCTCTCTCAGCCCCCACTCCCAGATGGCATGCAAGAATCTGACCCTTTTGTTCTTATATTAAGGCCTTGCTGGTCTCTATTAGTTGTTCCTGCATGGCTATCTGTCTATGGAGCCTGTCATTTTTTTCACAGAGAGCCTCATTGTCTCTCTGTGCTTCCTGTCTGATTTGGGAGTATTTGGCCAATTTTTGCTCCTGAGTCTGATCCTTACTAGCCTGATTATTCTTTGCCAGAGCATCTTCCACCCTCCTGGTGTGCTTTAACAGCTTTTCATAGTCCATTTTGAGTTCACCCAGTTCCTAAAGGCCCAGGTGATTCTCTTCCATCTTGGTTTTTAAATGGCTGACTTCCTGGCCTAAGGCGTCCCTTTCCTGAATTAGAGTACCCCTCTGTGCAGCCAGGTCGTCCCTTTTTTTTGTAATGGCCCATAATTTCTGGCGCTCCTCATCAAAATCTTTTTGAGTGTAGAGATCCTTCACTATTAATTTATTATTTTCCTCCTTCATTTCATCCATCTGATTTTCTAGGGCAACTATCTGCCCTAGGCAGACTCTATTATGACTTAATTGCTGCTCCAGATTTTGTTGGCTCTGTAGTAGAGAATCCAACCTTTCTTGGCACTCTTTTTGCAGTGTCAGTAATTTGGTCTCTTGCTCTACCTTCTCTTGCTGCAGGAGATCCAGATCTTCCTTTACTTTTGTCAGGTGCTGTCTGGTTTCTCTCTCTGAATCTTGGCTCTTTTTTTGCCTTTGCTCTGCAGAGTCCAAATTATTTTGGGTTTTCTGTAGGGATTGTACTTGCCTCTTTGCCAGATCTAGGTTTTCGGCATATTTTTCCTGTATTACTCCAATGTGGAGGTATAGGTAAGCCGCTATTTTGGCAATTTTCCATTGCTCTTCTTTTCCTTTTGGGGCCATATACAATTCACTAAGTGCCTGGTGTAATGGTCCCTGGTCCTGCCATGTATTAAATTCTATGTCAGTGATTTGTTGTTTGATTTCCTGCAGCCAAACATTCTCATCCTGCTCTACCCATTCACCCCTGACAAACAATTTGTGCAGTAGGTGTTCCTTTGCAATATTGATTACCACTAGGGTCGCCATTCCGGAAATATTTATTTCCTTCTAACTTATCTCAGCGTTACTTTTACTTTTGCAAAACAGGCCCAACTCCTTTGAGTATTTCTATTGAAGGGTGTTTTTACAGTGTAGCACAGTATGGTAGCCCAACAGGGTGTATGTACCCCGTCAGTTAGCACGCTGTGTTAGACTGTCACAAGTGGTATGTCTAATTCAGGATCTCGTGACAAGCCCCCAAGCTGTAAGTGATTTCAATCCGGCACACACCCAAGTCAGTGCCTAGCGTGTAATGCACAACTGAAATCCTTAGACTTTTTGTCTAAAAGTTCTTTATTCTGAACGATATACCACTCATATCACGCCCTCTCCTGGAACCCCCCGGTCACACTGAACCAGGGATCAGGCTGATTTGCAAAGATAAAATATTTATTTATGTATTTACAATTTAATCACACTATGTTTTAATGGTACACAATAATCACCAATGGGGTGATGTAACACTGAATAATCTCTTTAATACACAAGGAGTAATAGTGAGCAAACCAATTCAGCACAGAAATAATACTTTTGTGTGTGTGTCCAGATCAGATAGCACTGTGGTTAAAGGTTCCCCCTGCACATCCCTGAATCCCCAAAATGCAATGTAAAGAGATAGGAGGAGAGAACAGGTATTCAGGAATGGCAGAATTCAACAAAATTTCAATCCCACTTTCCCCCAGCAAACACAAGAGAAAAACTGAATTGACTGTCAAGCTGTCAGAATGGCTTTTAAAGTTATCTTGAGAATTGATTGGGTAAAACACTAAATATGGTCAAAATTGCTGAAATTACTATAAATTCTTATGGGAGCCGGTTTGGATAGTTGCACACAAACACAAGCAATGCTTTACTTCCAAGAAACAATTTGAAGTCTTAAAATTCAAGTCGGGAGCAATCAAAAGCTGTTTTACATGTGTCAGAATTTCCCAAAGATGAAATTTGCAGCAAACTTTTCACTGCGCTATAATCGCGATAACGGGGGAATGGTATAAATTCAGGATGCGGTTTAAAGCTGTGGATGTTAGCTACAAGCAGCAGTTGAGATTTCGTTTCTAGCACAAAAACTGAGGAAGCTATGGATGTTTTAGTGGAGGTTGTTTTTTCGAGATAGGTGCAAGAATGGAAAAACAGGATTGCGCTTCTAAAATGACAAAAGGATTTCTTACACTAGAGGATTACTATGAACCAAAATGAATACCCCTCAGGAACACAGCCACTTTATCAGAATCACTGCCTGTAGAAGAAACCCACCTTTTTCAGATGAGAAAAGATCAACACAGAGATAGTTTTAGCAATACTAGTACAGGAGGAAAATATTAGGGATAGGATAGAGAGTTCAGACAATTCAAAAATACTCCTAACAATGCGGTTCTCAATACAAGAAAGGATGGGTTTAAGATAGGGATTAACTAAGCAAGGTGCATATGCTAGTGAAACAGTTCTATCAATAGATACTCACTAGATATGTTTTTAAACGGAACCGTCAGGATTCTGGTCCGTCAAGATTCTGGTCAGGTAATTGTATCTTGGTCTTAGGACAGACAGCTTGGCACATCGGATTGGATCTGCAATCAGCAAGGCGCTCTGTTCACAGCATGGCACAGGACTGGACTGGATCTGCAATGGGTCTGATCGTAGCACGGCACAGGACTGCATTGTATCTGCCCTTCTTGGTTCTGATGATAATTATTTCAGCAGGCAAGCAGTACAGCACAGCCCGGCTGTATTTAGATGCTTCCCCTTAGGTTTGTGGGGTTCTGGTTCTGGAATTCGAGGCCTAGCTGAAAATGGATCAGCTATGCAATGGGTTTCTGCTTTGCCAAGTTTCTGGAGTCTGGAGCAAGGAAGATGGAGAGTTCTGCAACAGGGTGCTCTGCCAGGATCAGGATAGTGAATTAATCTGTCTGTCCTTTTGAGTGGTGAGCTGTCTCTATTTATGCTATGATAAAGGGGTGTGTGTGCTGGTTTAGCCTAAACTCGCCCATTTGCAGCCGATTGGGTCAGAGTCTCCTCTCTGCCTTGATAGAAGGAGAGAAAAAGGGTGTCACCTTTATGGTGTGGTTTTATGAGGCTGAGAATCCACCCTTAAACCCTGGAACACAAAATCTACTTTTGGCAAAGTACATATTTCCACATGTGCAAACTCTATAAATATCACATATACAGATTACATATTTTATCTAGCAGCTCTTCCTCCAAACCCCGTAGCTGTGAGATCTTATCTCTGCTTTTCACAGAATTTCACCCTTTTCACTAGGAACACCATGTCCAATTTATAAGCACATTTCTACAAGCGTGCGCATTTAACATTGGCATAAGTGTATAAAGTTTCATACTTCTAGCAGAAATACATTTTGTGTAAAATCACATACTCCTACGTCCCGTCCCCTTTCCTCCATACTTATGGGACATTCCTCTGTTCTGTGGGAGTAGGAGCACTTTGAAAAAGCATCAAAAATTTTGCAAAAAGTTTTAGTCCTTCCTCTCTTTCTGCAAGGGGTACAGCGCATGGCCGTAACCCCGCCCATCTCGGCTCTGCCTCGTGCATCGCCCATCAGTCCTTTTCTCCGCTCGTTTGGGACTGGACGCACTTGCATCTGTGGAAAAATGTCTTCTTTTCCTCCTCTCTAGGTCTCGCTAGTGATCGCGTACTAGTCTGTCTATATCGTTTAAACTAGACTTTCCAAATTGTTCCTCGTGTCAGCGACGCTTCGCGAGGGCCGATCCACATCCTCTTTGTTTAGAGTGTTTGACTCTTGATCACCGTTGGGACTCCTGTTTCTATTGTGATTCCCTTTCGGTTCGGGCGCTTCAACGTCAGTTAGAGCGGTGGGAGGAGGTGTTCCACCATACTCCTCCTAGGCATTTTCAATCCTTCATCGACGAAAAGAAAAAATGCCCAGTAAGTACTTTACTTTTCAGAGCACCCCGGCTGGAAGACGCCTTCCCGGGGTCTTCCCAGTCCGGGAGGAGTGTCAACCGCTCTGTCACCGGGGCTTGCCCCGAGGTGCCTTTGGGGCCTAAGAAGTGTACCGGAGTTCTCTCTGAGGGTCTCCGTAAGGGGCCTGTGGATACCGGAGTACGCTCCGAGGCCCCTCCTGTGGGGGCTGCTTGTAGACCGAGTTCTACTGCGTCGAGGGGTACCGGACCTCGCTCCAAGGCCTGTTTATCGGCTTCCCTCAAAAGTACTGGGGTGCCACCCAAGGCCTCGGCTGGGTGATACCGAACGTATGTTCGAGGTCCCCTGTGGAAAGGCTGCTACCGGACTTGGGTCCGAGGTCCCTCGTACAGAGGCTAAGGAAACCAAATTCTGAGAGGCCTGAGAAGGCCTTATCGGTGAAGGGTGTTTCTCACCGTTCCCACTCTTGTGGTGACACCAGAACTGTTGAGGGGGCAAGGAGTGAGAATTTGAACCGAAGTTCCTCCTTTACCGGCAGTGCCGAGGTCCTTCCTGTGAAGGCTAGTTTGGCTTTTGGTATGTCGCAGAAACATTCCAGGCCGCATAGTACCGGCTCGTCCAAGGTTCCTTGTGTAAAGGCTAAAATGAAGACCCCTGATCTACCGGTGGGGACCCCTGTCTCACTTCCACACGTGCCGCAGTTCCCCTCAATTGACGGCAAAATGGCAACCGTTCCCACCACAACCACAGTGGCCATTTTGGGCGCTTCCCCTACAACTATGCCATTGGCCTCATGTGCAGGGATTGGTTCTGTAGGTGAACATAAGGTTCCTTGTGTGCATCCGTTTCATCCAGTTTACTACTGGAACGCTCAGATGCCTCTTCCGCACAACATCTCGCTGCCTGTGGGTTCGGCACCCTTGATTTATGTGGGCACCTCTGGGGATGGGCGTGTTTGGCAACCCTCCCCTCTGCGTCCCTGGAATTATCCTCCTCTTGAGAGGCCTCCTCCAGCAACTCCAAAGCCTTCTCCGGAGGACGCCTTTTTCAGCAAGTTTCAGACATTCATGCGTACCGACCCCATGAGGGAGTACTTCAAGGGTCTTTTTAGGGAGATATGCCCGCCTGCGCCTCCGGCTCAACCCGCACCTCCGGTGGTTCCGCCGGCGCCGCCTTTGCCTGCAGTGCCTCTTCCTGCCCTTGCCCCCGTTGACCCGGGTGGACAAGGCGGTACCCGACGTAGTTCAGCAAGATGATGCGCAGGGTGATCAGGACAGCGAAGACCAGCCCCGCTCTATTTGAGCTTTCCATGACCGGGTGCTGGACATGATGTGTCTATTGGATGTTCCAGTGCCCGAGGCACCCGCTCCGCAGGAGTGTGTGCTTTCGGGGGTGTTCACCTTATCTCCTTCGGTGCGTACCGGCCTGTTCTTGCAGAAGGACGTTTTGGCCGAGGTTCGTAGAGTCTGGGAGAAGCCACACTCTGGACTTTTCATCAATAAGAAAATTGACGCGCGATACAGGCTGCATTCTTCGGAAGAGGTGGCCCTAGCATCTTGCCCGTCCCCCTCCTCCACGGTTGTGGCTGCGGCCACTTTACAGTCCAGGCCTGCAGCATCCTCTTCTACAAGGGCTACTCAGGTCCTGGGGAAAGAGGACAAGCTCCTCGACTCCCTTGGGAGGAAGGTTTTTGATAACTCGGCCCTGCAGCTCTGGCAGGCCAATGCAGAACTGGTGTTAGTGGGGGCAAATATGAAAATGTGGAATGGTCTGTCAGAGTTCGAGGAATTCATTCTGGTTGAGAAGCTGGAGGACTTTAAGGCGGGATTGTCCGATGCCAGGGTCTTGGCCCAGGATCTGCAGGAGCCAGCGGCTCATCACGTCGACACTTCGGCTCAGGGCCCTATGCTGGGAGTTGATACCTCTTGACAGGCATGGTTGCATGCCACCAAGTTCTCAAAGGAGGTGCAGGACAAGGTGTTGGACCTGCCGTTTGACGGTAAGAAGCTTTTCCATTCCTCAATGGATGTGGAGCAGACCAAAACGAAGGACAGCACCCAGACAGCTAATTCCTTGCCGTCCTGGTTAAAACTCCTTTTAGAACCCAGAGACCGTTGTCGCAAAGGCGGCCCTCCTCTGGTTTCAGAGAGTTTCTAGATCAGAAATCCCGCAGAGTGGATACCCCTTTTGGTAATTCCCGCCAGAGGCAGCAACGGACTCGGTTTTGTTCCCGCTCCTCAGCCTCCTCCTCAGGTTCAGGTGGTAACACCACTGAAAAGCCTGCCAAATGAGGGTTCTCCGCGCTCGCACGAGACCCCGGTGGGAGGACGCATTGCATCTCATTGGGAGGCGTGGCAGACCATCACAAGGACCGGTGGGTCTTGGCGGTCGCTCGGGCAGGCTTCTGCTTACCCTTATCCCCTACCCCACCCTTCAACCCTCCTTTCCAGCTGTCGGGGTCGTCCTCCCTAAAAGCAGAGGTTCAGAAACTGCTGGACCTCAGAGCTGTGGAACCCGTTCCCCTTGGAGAACGAGGGGAGGGCTTCTACTCCCGGCTGTTTATGGTGCCCAAACCCAACCAGGCTGGCCTGCGCACCATCCTAGGCCTTTCCCAGTTCAATCTTTTCCTAACCCAAGATAAATTCAAGATGATCACGCCCGGCCAGATACAGTCCTCTTTGCAGATGGGCGATTGCCTCAGCGTGGTGGACCTTCAGGATGCGTACATGCATATTCTGATCTGGAATCCACACAGGACATATCTCTGTTTCTCTGTTTCTCTGTGGGAGAAGAGCGCTTCCAGTTTCGAGTGCTTCCTTTTGGCCTCAGCTCAGCTCTGCGTGTCTTCACGAAGATGGTGTCAGTGATTGCGGCCTATCTTCATCTGCAGGGTATCCATGTGTATCCGTATTTGGACGACTGGCTCTTACGCAGCCCTTGCCCGTTGAAATCCGTGTGCAATCTTCAGTCTCTCCTTCAGCTCCTGTTCCATCTTGGGCTGGCAGTGAACTTGCGGAAATCTTCCATGACGGTCTCGCAGGACTTGATTTTCCTGGGTTTTCGCTGGAACACGATCGACTGCAGAGTGTACCTGACCGGGGACAGAATGGCGGATCTGTTGGCCACTTGTCAGATGTTCGCGCAGTCGGAGAGCATGTCGGCCTGGTGGTTACAGAGGCTTCTGGGCCTCATGGCCTTGTGCTTATTTACTCTTCCTCTTGCTCGTCTCAAGATGAGGTGGACTCTGATGGCTCTTCGGAGTTCTTGGCGTCAGGCTGTGGATCCGGACTCCAAGTTGATATTGATTCCGGCTTCCATGAGAGCGGATCTGGAGTGGTGGACGTCTCTCAGCAACCTGTCGGTGGGTGCGGGTTTTCAGGACCCAGCCCCTGTGGTAACAGTTACAACGGACTCCTCCCTTCTGGGGTGGGGTGCGACGTTGGATCTTCTTCAGGTCTCTGATCTTTGGTCGCCTCAGGACAAGTTCCTCCAGATAAATCATCTGGAGCTTCTGGCGATCTTCCTAGCGCGCAAGGCGTTCAGACCGATCATTGCCAACAAAGTGGTCCGTATCCACACGGACAATGTGGTGTCAATGTATTACATCAACAAGCAAGAGGGCACCAAGTCTTCCCCTCTTGTGGACCTGTCCATCCAGATTTGGGAGTGGGCAGTTCGTCATGGTGTCTGGCTAGTTGCAGTACACATTCCGGGCCAGCTGAATGTCACGGCAGATGCCCTCAGTCGGCGGACGATGGTCAGCTACGAGTGGGAATTGAAGGCGGAGATCTTCTCATGGATTTTCCTGCGTTGGGGCACTCTGGAAGTGGACCTCTTCGCAACAGCGGCAAACAAGAAACTTCCTCTGTATGCCTCCAGAAGCGGGCTGGGAGCCTCCTCTCTGGGGGATGCTCTCGAGATTCCATGGCACAACGTGATGGGCTATGCTTTCTCGCCTCTGCCTCTGATTCATCGGACGATTTGCAAGCTGAAGAACACAGTGAACTGTTTTCTTCTGCTCATAGCCCCGTGGTGGCCGGCCAGGATTTGGTTCTCACAACTGCAACACCTGTCGGTGTGTCCACCGATCAGGCTACTGGTGAGTTTCGATCTGCTTCACCAGGGGGATCAACAGCTGTGGCACCCCTCCCCACAATCGTTCAGCTTGGCGGCATGGTGCTTGAGTTCAGGTCTTTAGAATATCTCAACCTGTCTGCGGATAACATGCGCATTATTGAAGCAGCCAGGAAACCCTCGACTAGGTCTCAGTACAGAATCAAATGGCTTAGGTTCTGTCATTGGTGCTTACACAAACAACTGGACCCAAGGGCGGCTACGATTGACACTGTACTGTCCTTTGTATCCCACCTAGCAGAGTCGGGAATTCACGTTCTGTCATGCATAACTTATCTTTCGGCAGTATCCACCTACCTATCTACGGACCAATGCTCTTACTCTCTGTCTAATCCAGTGGTTAAGAGACATTTTGCAGGTTTGACTCGCCTTTATCCCCCGGTTCGTAAACCGCACCCGGTGTGGGATCTGAATGTGGCATTATGGCATTGTGCCATAAACCCTTCGAACCATTGGCCAATCCTGTCGTGGAAGGTGTCCTTTTTGGTTGCTGTTACTTCAGCAAGGCATATGAGTGAGCTCCAAGTTTTGTCGGTGGAGCATCCCTTCTTGGTTTTTCACAAGGATAAAGTGGTCCTACGGACAAACCCTTCTTTCCTGCCGAAGGTGGTCTCTGATTTCCATCTGAACCAATCAATCTCCCTGCCGTTTTTTTTTCCGAACCCTGCTTCAGAAGCGGAAAGGGTTCTGCATTGCTTGGATGTTAGAAGGGCTCTTAAATTCTTCTGGACAGAACATCTGAATTTAGGAGCTCTTCTCAACTGTTGGTGACCTTTGGTAATCCACAAGGTAAGCAGGCCTCTAAGGCCTCTAAGGCGACTATCTCCAGACGGATCACTGCCTGGATTACGGAGTCTTATGCTGTCCAAGGACTGAGGACCATACGCTCACCCGCCGGCCCCGCTAATAAGGTTCCTCTGTTATTGCTTAAAGGTCTCTGACCTGGCGATAGAAAAGGACTGATGGGCGATGCGCGGGCGGAGCCGAGATGGGCGGGCTTACGGCCGCGCACTGTACCGCGCACAGAAAGAGAGGAACGACTAAAACATTTTTGCAACATTTTTAATGCTTTTTCAAAGTGCTCCGGTCCCGTCCCACAGGACGGAGGAATGTCCCATAATTATGGAGGAAAGGGGACTATGGACGGACTAGGAGTAAGGTGGTCACTACGTGAGTAACCTGGTTATTTTCTGCCATTTCTTCCAGAACATGTCACACGATTTTTCTGCCTCTTGAAGCGTGTAGCTAAAATTTAGATTCACAAATCTGTTACTTTGGTATTTTTCACAGTTTTCACTGGCAAATTATGAGTCTTTAAAAAAATGTTCTTTGTACTTCTTAAGCAACAAATGGTGGTTTAGCTCCACCCCTTTGGTCATCCCCCTTGTTTTCTCCTTGTAGAGGCCATTTCCGACTGTCCTCACACCTTGCATTTCCTCAGTAGCAGCTGTTCATTGTTCCCTTTTGCCTTTGTAGACCAGGTTCTTTCCAAACCCTATAATTATCGCTTTGGTGTGATTTCTTGCTGGAGGGAAAGGCCTCTGTGAGGAAACCTATTATTCCAGCTTGGTTAGCTTTAGCCAAGCTTATTTTAATTGTTACTTCTGTTGCATTTTTCCTTAGCTTAAAACAAATTTGGAATTTCAAAATAGCAGCTAGAATTCTCATTCAAGATTTTAAACCATTCAATCAAAACAATTACAATATGTGTTACTATCAGCAACAGGCCACTTAGATTGTAAACATTTGATTTCAGTTTATACATGTTTAAAGTTTAATCAGGCAGGCTTCTGACAACTGTCATTACAGCAGAACTCTGCTGCATAGAGTTTTTTCCGATCCACAGACAGGCCACTTTTGCTGTGGAAATCCCTTTATGCTTCCAGCTTTTCAGGACCTTGCAAGTTTACAATGATTTCTTAAACTAAGTGAATTGTAGCACCCAGCAAGAATTTGAGGGTGTTTTTTTACCGTCATTCTGCAGTTTCAGAAAAAGGGATTTAAAGCAAGATTTTGGGGTTTCATTAGCAAAGCACTGCTTTTTCTTTCTGTACTCCATTTTCACTTGTTGTGTAGCCCAGTGATATATTCCAGGAGTGAGATATCTGTTCCACCACTGACAATTGGCATGGCAGATTGGGCAGCCATCTTTTTGTGCTTTGCAAGGCGATTTTCAGAGGTTTTGGTGCGCACAAGGGTTCTGCAACCATTTTGCTGTTTCTGGCACCATCATAACACAGTGATGCAGCATAGCAGAGCAAAAAGTGGGTTAAAACAACCCACACATAGACCTACATGTGTTGCACTTATAAAGCTTCCTTGGGGCCTATCAACTGCTTCATAAAAAAGATACAAATGAAATGAAACATGCAACATAGATCATAATCATAAAAATCAAATAAAAATCAAATAAAATGACATACATTTTCATTTGTACAATAGGAACCCCATTTGTTAGGAGCGTAATTGTAATTGTTTATTTATGCAGCTCTTATACACAGGTGGAGTGCTTAAAGGCAGGAAGGGAATACAGTAGTCATTCTTAGGCCTTGAAGTTTCTGAATGATCCAACAGAGAAACTAGCATTCTAGGTCTGACGGCATTTCTCCTAGTGCAAGTGCATGAAATGTTACACTTGCGACCATGCTAGTGAGCGTGACCAAAAAAGATGGAAAAAAGAGAAATAATAATAAAACCAAGCATGAGAAAATATATATTGTTAGTACAGCATATAGTCAGGCATAAAACAAAAAAAACATAGCTATAGATGCGTGACCAAAGATATGTTGTTGGGGAGTAGTTGCACCCCCACCAGGGCTTTTGGGGGTCCAGGAGTATGTGAGGCCCCAACACCTCCCAACTTGCCCAAGAAATGCAGTAGGGTCCAAGAAAGAAGCAGCATGTTCTAAACTGTGTTTTATTTCTGGGCAGCAAACAGACACACATGGATTTGTGCACAAAGAAAATCCAGGCAGCGTCTCAGAGAGACTGGCCTGCAAGCCAGCATTGTAACACACTGCAGGCTGACATCACAAAATTGGACCAGCTCCCAGAAACCTATCTCATCCTGAGATTGGCTGCCGAGTGGTTGGTGACATATAGTGATCTTATAGGAAGCCTGATTGTGTCAGAGGGCTGGCTTGGCTGCTCCTCCCCATTACCTAATTCTAAAATTGTTGCATTCTGAATTTGTTCCTATTAGTTTTAGCTGAGCAGGCTTTTCGCCCCTGGGCCCTCAGCGTTCAGTGGCCAGAGATCAGCCATTCTTGTTACAATTATGTTTCAAATGTTGTCTGGATCTTGCGAAAAATGTATTTCATTCAGGGAGAAAAAACACTGGGCCCTGGGTGTTCTGCTCTGAATTACTCGTATTTATGAAGAATTAAAAATGCTTGTCTGCCAGAGTTCACTGTCGTTCAAAGAAAATAATCTTATCTTACTGCAAGGCCTTGTGCTGCTCCTGGGTTTGCGAGGCGCATTCCAGAAGTCAGCACAAATCCCCACTGCGGCTGGTGTTCAGTGAGACAAGTGTACTTGGCTGTAATTTTCCTGAAACATGGCTTTTACTCTGTGCCATTTGATAATGCATGCATTGATGAGTTATAGTGCTGTTAGGTTAATTCATGTGAGCATCTGCAAGCCTTTAAACAGGAATTCTTGTGTTTTGTAGATTCTGCATGGCGCTATTGCTGCATTGAGGCTAATGTAGCATGTAGGTTGCAGTGTTGGTGAAATCAGTGTCTTTCAGCATATTTGTCACCCATGGGCGCACTGGGGCCTAGTGCAAAATGATGAGTGCGCTCCTTATTCTTCCTGCTGTTCTTTCTGTTGATGTGCCTGGAGTGAGGGGGGCAGGAGTTGGATCTCGATTTTCCCTCTTCATTCCCCCCTCTGGTCGACTTGTCGACCACACCACCAAGCAACATTCATCTTCTTCCAGTCAGCATACCTTTGTCAATTCTCTGAGGTGTCCATAATTGTTCACATAATTGTCAAGCACTAGTACATTTAGGAGTATTCTCCTTCTGAGTTCCACCACACTCACTTCCCTTCGTACTTCCTTGGATCACAGGGAGTGTCCACCTTTATTACTGCTGGAACCATGTTGCATGCTGCTATCTTCTCCTTTAGTCCGGCTCTTCCTTTCACCATGTCTTTTATTGCTCCTCCTATGCTCACATCCATCAGTATTTGCATTCCTATTGCTTCTTCTGCTGTTCTCTCACATCTTGCAATGGATCTTGATCTTGCACAATGATGCTACGCTCAGTACTGGTGCTTCAGTAATCATCTTCAATCCACCAGCCAGTCATGATGGCATCCATGACCATGGAAACGCTAGGCAGTTCTTGTCTTTCTCTGTTCATGACCATGGAAACGCCAGCTAGTTCTTGTCTTTCTCTGTTCACATGTGTTTTCTGCTGAACAGTCTTTTGTGTGCTGGTACTTCATCCAATGTTGCTTCTGTCTCGCTCGAGAAGTAGTTCCCCCCTCTGTTCACTTCTCAGTCTGTTTCTCTTCTTACTTTGTTTGGGCTGTTCATGCTTTGTTCAGTCATCTCTTCTTCCTTCGGTTGTTTTCCATCTTAGGGAAGTTGTCAGGCCTCACGTCTTCCTTGGGCATCACCAACAAGGGCATGCTGATGTGCACCAACGAACAATCTCCTCCCCAATTCGGTGGCAGTTTCTCTTGAGCTTTAGATCCATATGCTCAATAGTAGTCCATAAGCACTGCTGTTCCTGCTCTCATCTCCCTACTGATCTCAACCTTCTTGCATCCAGCATTTTCGTCCACTTCTTTTCACTGTTGTGCTGGTAACATAAGGCTGGTGTCTTCAGAGCATAGGTCCTTCTTTATTCTCCACCCAAGCCACCATCTTCGCACTCCTGGTCCACTCCGTTAGGCACTTATCATTTTCTTCTTGCAGCTTGCTCACTGGTACATTTGCTAGTTGTTTCTTCTGTCTCTGGCCCCTTTGCTACATACAGTTGTTCTTCAATGAGCTGCCAGTAGTTGTTCATCATGGGTAGCGTCTTGATGTAATCCTCTTTCATAGGGAAATGTCTCTTTTTACATCAATCTCAATGTTGCTGTCTTCCTTGCAATCTTCTTCACGTTTGGAACACTTTGAGATACATGGGCGTCATGCTTTGCTGTAGGTATTTCTGTTGCAATCAATTTTTTCAAGGCACTCAAGGCATAGGGGATCAAAGAGCAGACAGGACAGCTCTCCCCAGTGGTGTCCCTACCAATGTTGTACATGTGTGTGTGTTGTTGGTTACTTGTGCTATGTGTGAGGTGTATGTTTAATCCCTTTGTGTCTGCATTAACACTGCGCTTACCTCTCCTTACCTTGGCAGCAGTGTTTTCCGCACCCTCTGGCAAGGTTGGCCTTCCTGCTTGGGTCAGGGAATGTTAGTAGGGGGTACAGCGATAATGCTCACTATTACAAATAATTTTCAAAGGACCGCCCCCCATTATTCCGTTCACCATTAACAGTCCCATCATGAAGATAAGAGTCCATATTGGCTTGCCCATAACCACTTACACTGCTGGGTCCTTGCAGCTGATGAGATGATAAAGTTGCCCACCTGAAAATCACAAAAAAAGGTGTTAATGCGTTAGTACTTGTTAGTAACCTCAAGCTCCACAACCTAGACAATCACTGAGGACAAAAATGAAACCTACCCCTGTCAAACTGGATATTAAATTATGCCTCCTATTGTAAACGATTGTATGTATATTGGCCTACGCCAAGTTGCATAAAACTGTATGCGAATAACTCTCTACGGCAAGTTCTTGACCTTAGAAATTGATGTAAGCTGCCATCTTGAATCAAACTGCATTTTAGGTTCTCTTGTTGTGTAAAAGTCACCCTGTACATCAAAATGGTGGACGATGCCATTCCGAACAGAACCTGGTCGACATGACCTCTGTACAGCTAATGTATAACTTGCCTGCAAGCCACTTGTTAGGGTCGTGAACCGAGACCTTGTCCTTCTGTTGACCTGCATGTAAATGGATTACCTGTATCAACGGAACTGATCTATGCGCATACTGATGTATGTATTAGAAGATTGACCTGGCAGAGACCCTAGACCAGTAATACATTCATGGAATGGTTAACCCGCGAAGGGGTTGGACAACAGGCTGGAGAAATGTATAAAAGCCTGAATGTCCCAATGTACAGTCTCTCACTGAATACATCGAACCCCGTTGAAGTTCGTTGTGTTGTACTGAGGGCCGATAGCTATCTCACCTGTCATTGACTTTGTCATTGCTTGACCTCAAAATAAAGTACTTTGTATGTTCCTTTGTAACCAGTGTTTGGTGTGTTTCCTTTGGGTTTCCCGGCCTCATATTATTTTTCTCTTTTCATAGTTGGCGCCCGAATAGGGACCCTCAAGATTGATGCCGGACCATTGAAGGTTGACGCATGCTATCGGACCGGGATCGGACGGTGTGATACTACGGGCCCGACTGAACGAGACGCGACACCTCTACAGCGCTGCACGATCCGATCCTTGGACGATAGCCGTGCGGTCTGAGACGGCATCTTGACGAGGGTCCACTTTTGAGGCGGACAGATTTGCCGAAATCACCAAACACAAGGTAACATTCATTAGGTAAGTTCTTTGATAAACCGTACGGTCCTCCTTAGGTTTGGTTAGGTGAGTCGTGACACGACTCTTAATTTAACCCTGACAATTTGAATTTGGCGCATTGTATCTGCAGACACAATTATTGACCAGGTAACACCAAGTTTTTGAGAAATGCCTGGAAAATTGTCTAGCTACTTTAGGGCATTATTCCGCAGCGATCGACAATCTTTGGAATTTAGCCGCCCGGCACCACAGGAGGGGTCGCCGGCGTTTACTATGTATTGTAAACATGGCATTGGAAGTGTAGTATTTAATGAGATTTGGCACAGACAAACCAGACATGCCTCCGAACTTCAGTGGCCAATCAATGGTAGTTTTGAGATCCCTCGTATTGAATACTTAGAGCTGGTCTTGTTAAAGAAAAAGGCCAGACCCGCAGCATTTGATGTTCTACAGAATTGTAAAAAAGAAGCGTTGCAGCAGCTTAAGAGTAGGGAAAAACATGCGCGCCATCTTAAAACGAACGCTGAAAAGGCGTTGTTATATGACCAGGACAAACAGTCTGAGTCAGTTAAGAATATGGATAGGGCTTTCTCACTCGGTATTCAGAAAATCTATCGTTCTAAAGACCTTCATGTTTCTGACGAGTTTCTCGACAAATTGGTAAATGAGCGAAGGTCTGGTGCCTCTGCACCACCTCCGCATGATCCTCTTCCTGTTGCTTTGCCTCTTCCTGCTGTTATTCCTGCTCTCCCTGCTCAACCTGTTGCTCCTACTATTCCGGCTGTTGTTCCTCTGCCTGCTCTACTACCTCTTCCATTGCACCAGTAATAACACCTCCATTGAATCTGCCTGCACCTCTACTCCCGAGTGGTTCTGTACCGACTATATTTGATCAGGGTGCAGGGTCGAAGTTTGTTACTCATAATACTGTCCCTACAGATAAAAAGCGGGATTTGTTTGCATGGGCTAAGCATTGTATGGAGAGAGATGATCGAGCTAATGTTTTTGACACACTGTCTAATATGGATAATTTTCCTGAGAAAAATGTTTTTATTGAAGGTTTAGGGATTCATTTAGTTTAGTTTAGTTAAGTTTAGTTTATTATTTGTATGGCGCGCCATACCCTGGAGTATCAGGGCACAGACAGACAAGGATATGCTCAACTTAGTTACAGATACATGAAAATCAGATGAAGGTACAGAGATACGCTGAGCTTGGTTACAGATATGCTCGGCTAATTGCAAGTACAAGGAAAAGGCAGGAAGTGTAGACATAGGCATCAGCAATATTACAGTAAGCAGATATGAACAGGAAGAGATTAAGAGCAAGGGAGCAAGGAGCCTGCTCCTGCATGGTTCTGTTCACGTAATATAAAGTTATATACAGTTATGTACAGTTATACAGTTATGTACAATGTGACAAGTGGAGTGGTTAGCTGTCATTGGCTCTCAGCCACCTAGTGAGGTTTGGTCTAAATTTTGCGAAAGGCTGAGGTTCTCTGAAGTCATGGGGGAGGGAGTTCCATAACTGCGCAGCCTTGACCGGGAAGCTATTTCCTCCTATAGTGGCAAGTTTGAAACGCGGAACTTGGAGGCAGTTTGCGTTGGCTATTCTGGTAGGTCTGGAAGAAGTTCTTTTACGTAATCTGTCCATGAGGTAGGGAGGAGCTTTGTTATTGATGCATTTGTGGGTGAGGGAAGCGATTTTGAGATTAATTTTGTCTATGGTGGAGAGCCATTTGTATTCTCTTCTAGTAGAGGATATATGCTCATTTCTGTTAATCTTGAGTGCTGCTCTCAAGGCATTGTTGTGGAGCACTTGGATTTTGTGGATGGTCTGTTTATTTGCTCCAATTTAAAGTCCATTACAATAGTCTAATTTGGATAGTATCAAGGCTCTGGCAAGTGTAATGCAACTATCTGTAGAGAGGAATTGTTTGCTCGCTCTGATAAGTTTGCATGTGTATGCTGTGGCAGAAGCTAGAGAGTTGACTTGTTTGGTAAAGTTCATGGTGGCGTCTAGGTAGAATCCTAGGGTTTTTACTTCGTGAGCTACTTTTATGTTGTTCCCATCGATAATGAAGTTGTCATAATCAGGGCTAAGTTTGGATATATAGGTAGTGGTGCCCAGGATGATAAGCTCAGTTTTATCATCGTTCAGGCATAAGCCGTGTGTGGCCATCCATGCCTGAACAATGCTATATATCCTGTTCACTAGCGCCAGGTCTTTGGCGTAGTCTCCTGAGAGCGGGAGGAGGATCTGGGTATCGTCTGCGTAGTTGGTGTAGGCGATACCCAGATGATCCATTTCGTCAAAGAGGGGCTTCGTAAAGACATTGTAGAGGGTGGGTGACACAAAAGACACTTGTGGAGCACCGCATGTTATGGGAATTGGATCTGCTGAGGCTGATGGAGCGAAGACTCTCATGGTCCGATTACTCAAAAATGACTTGATCCAAATTATGGCCTCTTTTGAGAAGTGGGTTGCCGAGTCGAAGTGACTACCGAGGACCATGTGGTCCACTAAGTCGAATGCCGCTGATAGGTCCAGGAGGAGAAGTAGGGCCGCTTGGCCATTGTCTCTGCAGTCGTCTATTTGGGCCTTGAGGTCTATTAACGCTGTCTCGGTCCCATGTTGCGGGCGGAATCCTGATTGACGGGTTCCAAGTAGGTGGTTAGACTCTAGGAAGTTTTGAATTTGCAGGTAAGCCACTTTATCTAAGATTTTTAGAAGAAAGGGCACAGTTGTGATGGGCCTGAAGTTAGTCGGAATGGCAGGGTCAAGGGTTTGTTTCTTTAGTAGTGGCAGTACCCAGGACTCTTTTAGGTTGATCGGTACTGAACCAGAGGTAAAGGAGGAGTTGATTAGTTTGGTTATAAATGGCGATAGTTCTCTCGCAGCATCCTTGATGAGTTGTGCTGGGCATTGGTCACCTTTGCAGTTGGACGGTTTAAGTCCCAGGATTACCTTTTCTACCTCTATGATCGATACCTTAGAAAAGCAGAATCGGGCTCCCGCCTTAGGCTGTGGCGGTGGCACTGGGCTCTGAGGGATGTGTGGTGTTAGCAATGCCTTCTTGATGGCAATTTTGGTTTGTAGGTTTGCTACTTTCTTTGTTAAGGCAAGTTGTATGGTAGAGCACCATTTTCATCCTTAGTGCAGTTTTCTTGGGGTACAACGGGTGTTTCCAATTCTTTCAGAATGCTGAACAGTTCTTTGACACTAGATTTTGCGTTGGATATTCTAGTATTGTAGGTTTCTTGTTTGGCTAATAGCATTTCTTTCTTGTATTGGGAGGAGGCTTTGGAGAGGTTGAGTTTATTTTTGACTGATGGGGAGAGTCTCCAAATAGTTTCAAGTTTTCTTTTGGCCAGCCTGAGATTTTTTAGATGGGGCGTGAACCAGGAATTGAGGTGTTTTTTTGGTTTGCTATTTCTTAGTTTAAGTGGGGCTATGTGATCCAAGGCTGAGGTCATGGCTGCGTTATAATTTTCAACTAACAGATTAGGGTCCATACTGTCTGGTAGTGAGTTCAATTTAGGTATTATAACGGGCATCAGATGTTCTGCTGTCATTAGTTTTTTTATGCGTAATGTGGGGTAAATTAAATAATGTGGATCTCCCACAAGGCCTGAGGGATCTGAATACTTTAGCACTATCAGAAGATACTGTGGAGAAAGTACATGAGCATGTCGAGAGGTTGTTTGAGTATAGGAGAGATTTGCAGAAGTTACGGAATGAGGATGACGAAGAGGAGAGTATCTATGTACAGAAACGATTTCTTCTGTGTCGTAAATGGGCATCTGAGGAAGCACAAATTTGTACAAGAGATGAGATTAGATGGATTTCGGATTTATCGATAACTCCGGTTGAGGTATATGACACATATAGTCAATATATACTAGAAATGCAGAGGAAGGTGATTCAGGTAATGCTAGAGTACCTGCAGGTGAATGTGTGAGGAAGAAGGTTAGTTGTCCCACAGAGTTACTGGTATTTATAAGAGAGCTTTTTCACTTGACACCTCTTCGACTGCTTTAGCGCTCGACTTAGCTCTGTTGCTTAGTAAGCGTTCGGAGCTGCCTATATCTCAGTTGCCTATGAGAGAGGTACCTCCAACATTTGTCCCAAAAGTTGAGATTGCCGCTAATGCTGCAGCAGGTATAGCTGCTGTGGACATTCCTGCACATTATGTATTACAGTTTGTTCACGTCCCGTTTTCACGACAGGAAGTGAACTCTATTAGGCAATCTATTCCCGACATTAGGAAAAATCCGACAGGATTCTATAAAGAGATAGAGTCCGTCTTGCAGTCCTCAGTGTTCACCCTAGGCGATATTGACTTGTTATTCCCTGTACTCCTTCCCGTAGATTTGTGGAAGCAGGTTAGAACAATAGATGATGCACCTGGGTTGGGAGAAACGTGGGCTAATATAACTATGCTTGACTGGGAAAGGCCAGCTGGTGAGAGACCACCTCAGGTGATACTCACTTTGCCTGACAGAATCATTGCGAAAATAAAAACTATAATTCCCGAAAAAAGAATTATTTGGGACAAGCTTATGGCCTGTGTCCAAGGAAAATCTGAGGGTGCCACCGAGTTCTTTAATCGGTTCGAACAAGTAATCCCAGACTTTAGTGGACAGGATTTAGGCACAGAATCTGGGAAAAGGTTATTTGTGGACAAATTTGTGCGTGGATTGCTGCCTGACATCCAGTCACAAATGATGTGTTCCAAGAGCGCTTGGCAGGCGAAATCCCAATCAGAAGTACTGCACATGGCTCAGTACTACGAGAACCGTGTCAATAACGAAAAAGATAGAGTAGAAAAGAGAAAATGAGACTTAAAGACTAAAGTATTGTTACAAAAAATTGTTAGAGGCCCCAGAGGGGGTAGTTCGCAGATTAGAGGTCAGTATATTCCACAAGGGAATGTGCCCTTGGGTCCTGTGAACATTAACCAGTGTGCCTATTGTCGCCAGGAGGGTCATTGGCGTGCACAATGCCCCGTCCTTGGACAGAGGTCGAATAACACAAGGGAATGTGCCTTTGGGTCCTGTGAACATTAACCAGTGTGCCTATTGTCGCCAGGAGGGTCATTGGCGTGCACAATGCCCCGTCCTTGGACAGAGGTCGAATAACACATTTGGGAGTATGGGTAGACGACCCAGAGGTCGCCCCGGGGTGGGGGGCCCTGGTAGAGGTCAGTTTTCGCAGGATCCTCAGCAACCTTTTTCACAGGACAATCAGACTTCGAGTGTGGATACTAGAAACATATTCTATCACCCTTCTGCTGCTTACCTCTCTGAGGAGCTTCCTTCTGATGATATTCTATTTCGTTAGGATTGCCCGAAGCAGGGTTTGGAACCTACACCTATTCCCGTTAGTCAGAAAGGTCCCTACGTTGAAATGGTAGTGGGAAATAGGAAACATCAGTTCTTGATAGACACTGGAGCACAGAAGTGCTCCATTGATCATTCATGGGTTCCAAACATTCCACTGTCAGGGCAAACCAATGTCTCCGTAGGGTTTTCTGGCACACCAGTGATTTGTCCAGTTTCTTCGCCGGTACCTATTTCTTTGGGTCCCTTTACAGACCATTGTCCCTTTCTTTTGACTTCGAATTGTGGAGAAAATTTGTTGGGGTTGAATCTGTTGAAGGAATTAAATGCGGTAATTCATTGTTCATCTGATGGAGTGCGTTTGACGATTTCGCCACAGCAGTTTTCTGTTTCACAATTTTTGACTAGACCTTTGCCACCAGAATTCAGTAATGTCCCGGAGTGTTTGTGGGCAGCTGACGACAATGATGTTGGTGTTCTATAGATTGAGCCTGTTAGAATAGTCTTGAAACATGGTATTAAGCTGCCACGTATTCCGCAGTATAAGATCTCGGTTGAAGGTGAGCGAGCTTTGAAGAGCATTGTTTCCGATTTTGTGCATCGTGGGGTGGTTGAGGAGATTACAGGAAGTTTGTGCAATAGTCCGATCCTACCCGTGTACAAAAAAGGCGATAATGCTATCCCGTTTCGTTTTATAATTGATTTGCGTGCCATTAATAGAGTTGTCGCTCCACAATTTCCAATTGTGCCTGATTTGACGACTCTATTAACTATGATTCCAGCTACGGCTACTTACTTTAGTGTTGTGGACCTGAAGAATGCTTTCTTCAGTATTCCTATACACAAGGACAGTAGATATTTGTTCGTGTTCACCTTAGGGGGACGCTCGTTCACATTTACTCGTGCACCTCAAGGTTACACCGAGAGTCCTAGCATTTACAGTAGGGCCTTGAAAGAACAGCTTGATACTCTTGAATTACCCCCTAGTTGTACGCTGCTTCTGTACGTTGACGACTTGCTTTTAGCAGCAGATTCTGAGAGCTCTTGTAAAAAGGGCACTGTATTGTTGCTCATCCATCTAGCTAAGCATGGTCACAAAGCTTCGCTTAAAAAGTTTCAATATTGTTGCCAGGAGGTCGCCTATTTAGGCTACCTCCTGTCAAAGGAGGGAAGAAGATTGACACCTGAAAGAATAAAACACATTTCTGGCATGTCTGTCCCAAATACACAGAAGGAAGTCAGAGCCTTAATAGTTATGGCTTCTTACTGTAGGTTATGGATCCCAAACTTTTCACTAGAGATAAAACCGATGTTGCCTTTGACAAAGAAGGGCATTTCTTCGCCATTGCCATGGAAATCGGAACATCAACAATCATTTGAGCTTCTCAAGACTGCATTATGCTCTGCACCGGCTTTGGGTACACCAAATTACAACAAGGCCTTTGTGTTGTTTGTGCACGAATGTGATGGATGTTTTTTGGCTGTATTAACGCAGGAACATGGAGGGAAGAATAGGCCGTGCGGTTACTACTCTTCCGCCCTTGATCCTGTCGCATGCGCTTTGCCAAGATGTTTGCGAGCTGTCGCTGCTGCTGCCGCATCTGTAAAACAGAGTGAGGCGATGGTCCTACGTCATGATTTAACCCTGTTGGTGCCTCACTCTGTAGATGTTCTATTGAACAAAACCCAAACGCAACACCTCACTTCCGCACAATTGACGAGATATGAATTAATTTTGTTTGCTCCCCACATACAAATTAGGAGGTGTTGTGTTCTTAATCCGGCTGAACTCCTACCTTTCCCGCAAAATACTGTTTGCGGTGAATATGAGTCACATGACTGCCTGTATGCTACTGAACAAGAAACGAAGGGCAGAATTGATCTTAAGGACACTCCTTTGGATAATGCGCAAGGGGAGCTATTTTGTGATGGCTCCTGTTTCAAACTTCCGGATGGTACATGGTACATCCACAGCTGCTTATGCAGTCACTACATTGAGCACGGTTGTAGAGACCAAGCGAATTACACATAACTCCGCGCAGGCCGCAGAGATTATAGCATTAACCCGAGCTTGTGAGCTTTCCCAAGGGCTAACAGTGAGTATATATACTGACAGTCAGTATACCTTTGGGGTGGCTCATAACTTTGGGAGACTTTGGTCAGAAAGAGGGTTTCTAACTTCACATGGGACCAAGATTTAGCATGGCCCCCTGATAGTACAATTGCTCTCGGTGCTCGCCCTCCCTAGTCAGTTAGCGATCATGAAATGCGCAGAGCATCTCAAGATCACAGACGATGTAGGAAAAGGGAATGCTTTCGCTGATCGGAGAGCCAGACAAACTGCCACAGATCTTCGCACAAAAATGTATGCTTTAAGAGAAACTAGGGATGTCTATGTAATGGACGAGGAAATTGGGTCTGTGCGGGATATCCAAGCTGATGCCACAATGGAAGAATCTAAGAAATGGGCTGAAGGCTTGGGGAAATTAGATGATGACGGGTGTTGGGTGGACACAGTTGAAGGGAAATGGTTACTTCCTAATGCCTACATAGTCATGATGGTTACTATGGCACACGGTCCCACGCATGTGTGTGCTCAACAGATTACGAAAATGTTAGAGAGTCTGGGTAAATAATAAGATTTCAAAAATTGCTCAGCATTATGTCCAAAATTGCATGATTTGCCTACAGCACAATGTGGGGAAGGGGACGGTAACTCCAAGGGGTAGCTTTGGGCCTCCTTCTGTCCCGTTTGAAGTGATTCATTTTGATTTTATTGAGATGGAGCGGTGCAATAGTTTAAAATATGTCCTTGTGGTCATTTGTGCCTTCAGTAAATGGGTTGAGGCTTTTCCTGTCAAAGATGCTACAGCCATGACCACTGCAAAAATGATGATAAAGAAGTACTTCCCGCGGTCGGGTTGCCAAGAGTCATCTGGTCGGACAATGGTCCACATTTTGTTGCTGCTTTAATTTTACAGATATGTACGCCACTACATATTGATAAGCGATTTCATTCGACTAGACATCCTCAAAGTGCCGGGTTGGTAGAGAGACATAACGGTATCCTAAAGAACAAACTCGCTAAAACATGTGCCGGTACCAAACTAAAATGGCCGGACGCCTTATCGATCGTGTTATTAGCCATGCGCACTACCCCTCAAACTAAGACTGGGCTCTCTCCATTTGAGGTGGTGATGGGGAGGCCTGCCAATATTTGGGGTCTTCTGAAACCTAAAGCACTGAGAAATGTTGAGAATATATTGCTTTCAGACTACTGTAACCAGTTGACTAAAAATCTGTATTTCATTTATCATCAGGTATGATCAGCTTTACCTGTACGTTATGAGGGCCCAGGATACAACATCCGGCCTGGAAGCTGGGTCCTGGTGAGAGCATGCGAGCGGTCTTCTTGACTCGCGCCTCGCTGGCGGGGACCATTCCAGGTCTTGTTGGTCACCCAAACGGCAGTGCGGGTGGCTGGAAAGAAGAACTGGATACATCCTCACCCGACGCCGCACGTTATAGAAGAAACAGAACCCCTCGCTAACGCTGCATTCGATGATCCTGAAACAGCAAATAGCACTGTGAGTGAGTCGGAGAATCTCTCTGAGCCCGTGGGGCTTGGGGAACCGTCCATTTTGTCTCCACACTCTTTGGAAAAGTCATTTCCGGAATCCATTGCTTCGAATTCTGCAACTTCCGTTGCCTCTGATACGTTGCTTCCCTCGGGGAGTGACGTTACCTTATATCCGGATCAAACAGTACCGGGAACCACCAGATATAATCTTCGGCGGAGAAAATAGACCTACAGCACGGTTCGACTGTGCATTCAAAATAAGGAAAGGATCATCAAGGGCTTGCTTTTGCCCAAATTTTGAGAAAGAGGGCTCTGTCGGCTAGGGTTGGGGAAGGACTAAGAAGCCGCGTGACTGGGGGGTCGCCAGCAATGAACATTGGGGTTTCCATCCGAAGACTACGATGCCTGCCACCGCTACTGCCCGTATTGGACTTGTAAATAAGGGGGTGACCAACTTGGACAATGAAAAATGTGCCTGGGCCCTGAAAACGTATTGCTGTGTTTTGATGATAATAATTTCAGTTTCAGTTTCTTTCTGCATACAGAGGAATGGTACCCGGTCAATGAGAGATTTTAAAGGCTGTGCCAACATTGCAAATTTGACTGGGGAAAACAGATCTTTGTATGTGGACGAACCTGTCTATTTTGTTTGCGGTAATGTAGCATTTCCATGGTTGCCCAGGGATTGGCAGGGAACCTGTTATTTAGGGATCCTGTTACCTGGGGTATTCATAGCAAGCACTTTGGAAGTTTCAAAGGCTCGTCCACAGTGGGACGAGAATGGTGATACCCCCGCACAAGTGATGGGAGATATAGCGAAATCAGTTGTGCCATTTTGGGGGCAGATAGCAAATTCCGAAGACATCAGGAGGCTAGCGAGAGTACTGGAGAGAACCATCAACCGGACCACAGATATACTCTATAACATGACATTAGAGCAGGAAGCGATAAGATTAGTAGCACTCCAGAACCAGATGGCATTAGATGTCATTCTGGCTGAACCTGGTGGAGTATGTAAATTAGTGGGGTCCGCTTGCTGTGTTTTTGTACCAGACTCCTCCCCAACCATTTTCAAAGCAATTCAGAATCTGCACGTCCTTAGTTCAGAAGTGCATGTTCCCGAGGGGAACTGGAATCTTAGTGTTTGGTTTTGGGATTTCTTGAGATCTTGGGGTTGGAAGGTACTTTTGGTTTTGTTGATCATTTTGGGAGTTATCCTATTCCTTTGTTGTTGTATCCAATGTCTGCCTAGTATATGTTCGATGCTAGGGGGATGTTGTGCTCAGGCGATAGGTACGATAGGACACAAAGTATATGCCCCGGATAAAACTTCCAAGGAGTATGTGTTAAAAGAGATCTTAGTGAATGACCTGATGGCCATAGATATCTCTGACGGCGATTCAGGGTGTATGGACGATGACGTATGGAGTTACTTGCAAGGAAATCAGAAGTAGTCTTAGCACTTGGCATAGGCCAAAAGGAGAGTTTGTCAAACTGGATATTAAATTATGCCTCCTATTGTAAACGATTGTATGTATATTGGCCTACGCCAAGTTGCATAAAACTGTACGCGGATAACTCTCTACGGCAAGGTCTTGACCTTAGAAATTGATGTAAGCCGCCATCTTGAATCAAACCGCCATTTTAGGTTCTCTTGTTGTGTAAAAGTCACCCTGTACATCAAAATGGTGGACGATGCCATTCCGAACAGAACCTGGTCGACATGACCTCTGTACAGCTAATGTATAACTTGCCTGCAAGCCACTTGTTAGGGTCGTGGACCGAGACCTTGTCCTTCTGTTGACCTGCATGTAAATGGATTACCTGTATCAACGGAACTGATCTATGCGCATACTGATGTATGTATTAGAAGATTGACCTGGCAGAGACCCTAAACCAGTAATACATTCATGGAATGGTTAACCCACGAAGGGGTTGGACAACAGGCTGGAGAAATGTATAAAAGCCTGAATGTCCGAATGTACAGTCTCTCACTGAATACATCGAACCCCGTTGAAGTTCGTTGTGTTGTACTGAGGGCCGATAGCTATCTGACCTGTCATTGACTTTGTCATTGCTTGACCTTAAAATAAAGTACTTTGTATGTTCCTTTGTAACCAGTGTTTGGTGTGTTTCCTTTGGGTTTCCCGGCCTCATATTATTTTTCTCTTTTCACACCCCCAGACATTTCTTGTTGAGGGTTTCTCAATGTGCGTAGGACAGTATATGCACTGTTTTCAAGTTGGGGAAAAGTTTGGGCTAGATATTCAATGGAAGCAAGGAAATATACTTCAGGGAAACGTGCTCCAAGGGGTCTGGGTTTTCTGATAGAGTGGGCAAGTTGAGTGGGAAAGGCTTCAGGGTGATTAGTGGAGGTAACATCAAGGAAATTCCCTACACAATTCTAACAACATACATACGCAACAACCTGCATGTGCGAGGAAAAGAGAGAGAGCAAAACAGTGTTACAGCTGTCGGGTGCACAAAATATAATTTGAAATTTATTTCAGCAAACTATGCACACAGGGGTGTCAGTCCCCATTCTAGTTCCTTGTGTGCGTTGGCCCATAGGATCGCCAGGTGTCCCTAACTCAAGAGTGTTCATGCTGTCTTGCAGTTCATGAAAATCAGTTGCGTTGACCCTGTTGATTATTGCTCCCTCGTTGCCAGGGTGGCCCCCGTTTTGTAGGGCTTGACGCCTTACACATCTAACAAAGTCTGTCAGGAAGGCAAAATATCCCACTTGCACTAGAGTTTTTTCATTCTCTAGTCCCTAATCATTTGAATGTAGTTGTCCATTGTCTTCAGGTCTGCCCTGGGTCCTTTGTATCTGGCGAGAAATGAAAAAGAAGCGCTTGAGACCTGAGAATTGACATATTCTTCAATTTCTTGACCTGACTTCTCTGCACTACTCTCACACTATTCTGTGTCCTAGTGGGAGGAGCCAAGGGTAAATTTATGCACCGTCCTATCACCACCTGGTGGGCATTGAATGGCGGTCGGACCCTAACTTGTTGCATAATTCGAAATTTACTTGGAAAATGGTTACACAACCAGTATCCTTTAGCTACATTAACACATCTGGATCATCTGCGCTTAATTTAGGTGAAGATATTCATGACATACTTGGATCATATACACGTAATTTAAGTGGTGGTGTACAAATGGGCCTTTGAGTCTTTGTATTTACTGTACTTTACTTGAAGCTGTTTATATGCGCGCCTTTGACCCGGGGGCATTAGGCGCTGACAAGCTAAACATGGAAGCATCAAGGTGGTAAATCTGTCAGATAAAGTGGCTGTGTGTCTAAATTAAGAGGATCAGGTTCCTGAATTAAGAGAATCGCAGGGTTTTTAGATCTTCTATGGCTCCTCTCACAACTCTCCGGGTGTGCCCCGCAGTGAACTGCTGGCACTTTAAGCTGGTACTAATGACATTTGCTACCAAGTATTCGCTACTGCCCCCCCTCTTTTTATCTCTTTTAAAAAAAAGTTTATTTGTTTTTGTTTTTTATCAATCCCAACCGTGACAATTTACTCCCATGCCCTGTATCCCACCACATTTCTGCTTGTGTATCCTGTTCCCATCACCATGTCCCTCACTCCTTTCAGGCAGTGTGCCTCTCCTCCAGTTTCTGTGCTGTGTTCCAGTGCCAATTGCGAGGGCAAATAGTTTTTCTTCCTGTGTCAGTGTGCGCGGGTAACTTGTTTTGCCGCGGGTGCTTTATAATGTGATGCCAATATTGCACCCCTAACCTTCTCACTTGTCCTGCTTTCCTTCAGTCTCACTACAGCATTTCCTATCCTCCTGACCCCACCAGTCTAATCGATGGTTCGTGAACTGTCCATGAAAGGTACGCCTCCCCCCTCAAGTGCACCTTCCTTCACCTTGTGTGACTCATTGAATTGCTCTGTTATTTGTGTATGCATGAGCCCAGTGTCCTTGCTGAAGGATGTGTGCTCAGAAAGTAGCTGAATTTACTCTCTTGCAACATACTATCTTTAGGCACTCACCTCTGTACCGTGCACCCCCAATATGCCTAAACAATTTTCCTTACTTTCAGCATGTGTATGCCTGGTGTTAAACAAGTTATGGCTTTGTGAATAAAATGGTCATGTCCAGTCTGTTCATGATGTCACAAATGTCCCTTCCCTAATGCATGGCCTAGTCGCCCCACTGTCACACAGAAAGGAAAATGTTTTGTTACCTATCACCACCCCTATGCAATTGTCCTCCGCAGGATTGAGTGTGCGTGTAAGACACATCAAATTTGTCTGGGGGCTGTCCTATTTAGAGAATATTGTCAATCCATTTCCTTTGAAAGGGTTGTTCCCCACCAAGATGACCCCTCACAGTCATCTAACCAGTACTGTTGCTATTGTGTCAGTGTTCTGTATGTGTGCTGACTGCTGTGCAGTGCCCCTGGGTTGTGATGCTTGTAAGTCCTGGGGTAGTGGTGCTGTCATGTGTTGTGTCTGTGTCTGTACTTGTAGAAATGACAGTGCCTGTGTTGGTGCTTGTCCCTCCCCTGTCTTTAAGCACCCCCTGGAATGTTTCCTGCATTGTGTGGTCCCTGCTGTCCATAGCCCCAAAATCCTCCCTCATTGTGGTGCATCTGTGATCCAAACCTGCGCCCTCCTTGGAGTTCCCCCCTTCTTTGAATCCTTGACGAAGCCCTCCCTGCCCCATGTATCCTCCCCACATGGGCGGTGCGTATTGTGTGATTGTTGATACTGCTATTGTGGTGCTTGTGCGTGTGAGTTGGGGCTAGTTTTAACTGCCCCTTCCATTGCATACTTTAAAAATGTATTTTGTACCAACTTGGCCTCATCTGCCTTTCTCTGCCTCTGCTGTTTGTTTTTCCATCTTCTCTTGCCTTAATCTACAATACACATAGTCAATTTCTACCAAGCTATACTTGCTGCCTCCCTTCCATGACCCCATGCATGCTGCACCACCCCCTACTGAACCTCTATCATGTTTGGCTGTGCTGTCTTGTTCAGTCCTTCTCTCTTCCTCCCATCACTTCCTTTCCCATTCCAGTGCAACCCACTCACTGACCGCATTTATGGCCCGCTCATCCTCCTGTTTTTGTGCCCATTACCTTGCCATCTATCCCTTCTCCACGCTCCTTTCCCATGAGCTCCCTCTCATCCTTCCTCCTCCATACCTTTCTTCCCTTTCCAGTTCCTCCGCTCTCTTCCTTCCTCTCACCTTACTCTGCACTTTCACTACCCAGTCCCTCTCCCTTCTCTCTTCTTCCTCCATTTGTTCTCCCCAGTCAAGCCTTTTGCGCTCCTTCTCCCAACTCTCTCTTGCTGTGGTCACTCCTTCCATTTCCCCCTTTATCTTCCCTTTAATTTTGAAAAAGTACTTGTGCTGCTATACATTCCTCTGTACCTATGCCTTCAACTCTGATTTCATGCACTGCAGCCCTTCCTTGCTCGCTCCTGTGCTGCTAGTGGGTTGTTCTGTACCTTCCTGTTTGTTCCCTTTAGTGTATTGTGATGGTTTGTATGTGGTGTTTAAATGTCCTTCTGCTGCTTTTAGTTCTCTCATGGAATGTATTCCTTGCTTACCATCTGTGTCATCAAATATTACACTCCCAGAGGTGCAGAAGGGTGAGACCCCTCTTCCCTCTGCTCGGGCTGGTTCAGCATCTGCGGACGCCTTACCACTTTCCTTTCCATCATGTGCCACCGTTCAACTTTAGCCAGGCGCTTTTTCAGCTTCCTTCCCGTGTAAGTGCTGGGTATGTGTGTCAGTAGCAATTGCTGCACGCCTCTGGAGAAGCCGCCTGTGGGCGGCCATGGTCTTATTTATTTGCCTTCAGTACTTTTGAACTATTGTACACTATGTTTTACTAATTTATCTTGGCATGGGGGCTGTGTCCTACATAACAGTTGAAGGGGAGTAATTTCTCTATTATGTGACACCTTTTACCTCACCTCAAGTTGAGAATTACGATAATTCGCTGTTCAGGGAGCAAAGGTTAGAAGATAATTTAACATTTTAAAATGTCTATGAGCCTTCTTGGCTCTGCACCTTAGCCAGTGTAATCCATGTACAGCCCATCTTCACCAAACCTTTGCCTTCTCCGGGACACCCCCACAATCTTGCGCATGTGCCTTGCGCACACCGTCTCTGGGTCACCTCTTCTGCCTCTCCAAATCCACACCACTAGCTCCTCACTATCAAAACTCTGTGTACTATGCATCAATCTAAAGGTTACGTCACCAAACTAAAAACACAGTACAAGTGAACAGACAAATGTGCATACACAGAACAATAACCCATTGCTTCCAACCCCACGCAAAACCCCACAAAGATCCCAAAATAAAACCCCACAATCCCAATAGCTGACTTCCCACTTCACCTGCAGTGGAGTATCCATTAATCATTTTCAAATATAGTCAGTCTGCACATGCTGCGTCGCCTTGCGTGTGATACCCTCACCAGGGGAACTTAACCAGCCAACTATCTTCCGCAATGTGAGGCAGACTCTAGCTATCTCCCGGGGTAATCCATCTTCTATTCACCGAGCTAAAACACTCAATAGGAATCCTCATCTACTCATCGAACTACAATGCCGACTCATAGGAATACCACACCCCTGTACATGTGTTCGCCATCCAGACCAATCAGCGCTGCACTCCGTCCAAAATGTGGACGGAGTTACCCCACCCGATAGGCTCATCAAATACAAGGAGGGACTACCTCCGCTCCGTTCCCTACTACAACTCACATGCCGATCACCACTGATACACCAAATTTTGCGACAATGTACAATCACTGGCCAACTTATTTACAATACCTCCCCCCACAGCTGTCTTCCCACCCACCAGGGTGGAGTATTCTCTTTGTTCCCTTGTGTTTGTTTTAAACTGCACCGTGGCGTCGCCTCACGAATGATATGCCTCTGTCCAGGAGACTTAACTAATAAAACACCTTCTGCAATCTAGGATAGCTCCAGCAAACCAATCACCACGGGAATA
The DNA here is from genome assembly GCF_040938575.1 of Ambystoma mexicanum. NCBI lineage: Eukaryota > Metazoa > Chordata > Amphibia > Caudata > Ambystomatidae > Ambystoma > Ambystoma mexicanum. Next base: position 1,051,064,063 of record NC_090933.1, on the reverse strand, counting down.
CATCATCCATGATCCAGACTACAACGCCTGACTCACAGGTATACCTCTATTTACATACTTCTGCAGTCCAAGCCTGTGAAGTCTATAGTCCTGGTTATTCACCAGAACCTTTTACCTCGAAGACCGAACACTCCCTACACACAAAAACTCCAGTCCCTATTCAGACAATACAATTTAACATTTCTACAACATACTGATCAACAATACTTCCTAATACTTAAAACATTTGCCCATTGTTACCCCACACAATCACACCCTCCCCTCAAAGCCCATGTTGCTGGTTGCTTCAACTTGTACTTACATTTCCTATGTTTCACTGACACCTGCTCTGCTACCGGACTCCCCATCAAGGCACTTCACCGGACCCCTTCTTCTGCAGGGCTCTCATCTGCCCTTAAGCGGGGTATTTCCAAGTGGCCCCTGATGTCTTTACCCAGTATATGCATCTTCCGGTGGTCTTCAGGTGCAGGCGAGGGTCCCACAGCTTCCTTGGGTCGGCAGCAGGGAGGGCAGCTCAATGCAGGGCTTGTACAGGCAGTGCCCATCCACCAAGGGCCTTACAGTGAGCAATGAGCCTCACAGAGGGCACCAACTTGTTGGGGAGAAGTTGGACCCCCAGCAGGGCTTTTGGGAGTCCCGAGGTATGGGAGGCCCCAACACCTCCCATTTCGTCCAAGAAATGCAGTAGAGTCCAAGAATGAAGCAGCATGTTCCAAACTGTGTTTTATTTCTCGGCAGCAAACAAACACACAGGGATTTGTGCACAAAGAAAATCCATGCACCGTCTCAGAGAGACTGGCCTGCAAGCCAGCTTTATAACACACTGCAAGCTGACATCACATAATTGGACCAGCTCCCAGAAACCTATCTCATCCTGAGATTGGCTGCCGAGTGGTTGGTGACATATAGTGCCCTTATAGGAAGCCTGATTGTTGGACCTTCGTGTCAGAGGGCTGGCTTGGCTGCTCCTCCCCATTACCTAATTCTAAAATTGTTGCATTGTAAATTTGTTCCCATTAGTTTTAGCTGAGCAGGCTTTTCGCCCTTGGGCCCTCAGTGTTCATTGGCCAGAGCTGAGCCATTCTTGTTACAATTATGTTTCAAATGATGTCTGGATCTTGCGAAAATGTCTTTCGTTCCCGGAGAAAAAAACACTGGGCCCTGGGTGTTCTGCTCTGAATTACTTGTATTTATGAAGAATTAAAAATGCTTGTCTGCCAGAGCCTTGAGCTGCTCCTGGGTTTGCAATACGCATTCCTGAAGCCAGAATGAATCCCCACTGCGGCTGGTGTTCAGTGAGACAAGTGTACTTGGCTGTAATTTTCCATGTGCCATTTGATAATGCATGAATTGATGAGTTATAGTGCTGTTAGGTTAATTCATGTGAGCATCTGCAAGCCTTTAAACAGGAATTCTTGTGTTTTCTAGATTCTGCATGGCGGTATTGCTGCATTGAGGCTAATGTAGCATGTAGGTTGCAGTGTTGGTGAAATGGGTGTCTTTCAGCATATTTGTCACCCATGGGCGCACTGGGGCCTGGTGCAAAATGATGAGTGTGCTCCTTATTCTTCCTGCTGTTCTTTCTGTTGATGTGCCTGGGGTAAGGGGGGCAAGAGTTTGTTCTCGATTTTCCCTCTTCATTGTTTATTCTAAATATTTGTTGGTCAACTGTTGATACTGTTTATTGATTAGAGAGGGCGGTGCAATGTACGGTTTCAGGCTTAATCTGTGATTTGGATATATTTAAATGTATCGGGTCATGAATTAAATTGGCCTTATACTGTGTGATAGAGGTTTTATGGCTGATCTATGTGCGCGATCTTAGAACTGTATTTTTATTATTCAGTCAGGCATGAAAACTTACCTCAGCGTCTGTATGATAGTTCTCTAATGTCTTAAAAAAAAGGTAAACGCATTGGTGCAGTAACTTATATTAGCTTGCTATGTGCCGTTCATATACCCATCTGAAAAGTTCAAAAGTGACACTACGGCCCTCATTACAAGTTTGCCGGTATCGTGCCAGTGATTCCGGCAGGTTTCCGGCAAACTGACCTACCGTTTCCACCGGCTGATATCCTGGAATTACTGGGATATTACAGGTGCCTGAAAGGGCATTAAATCCCCATTCCCGGTATAATACTGGTGCCAGAAATACCAGCTGTTTTTTGCCAGCGGGGGCCTGATGTATCTTCAGCTCTTGACTGGAGGTAAATCAGTGAACCCCCACCGGCAAACGTGTAGTTTGCCAGTCGGAAAAAAGTGCTGGTCATGGAATTACCGGACCTTTTACCAGCATTTTTCACGGACCGGCAAACTTGTAATGAGGGCCACTGCCTACATCTGTTATAAATTAAAGACGTTAGTTCTTCTGAACAAGGTGCGTTTTCACATGTGAATTTCCTATGAGTTGGGTCTATTGTTAAATGGATCTCATTAAACTTTAAAATTAAGCATATGGTTTCATAATGGTTAACCAAGTATGGGAAGAATGCTAACGGATGTGTTATTTATTCATGTACGGCGTGTTAATCCCTCGCAGTGGATATATGATGCAACCACGTAATCGTTGTTGGCCTGTTAAAAGCGGGGTGGGATCAAAGAGAAAAAGAAATTGTTCAGGGCGCTGTTATTAAGCAGATTTTGAAGCACCAAATGTACTTGTTAAAACAAAAATAAATACAAATAAATAAAAAGGAGTTAGAAATGGTTTCCAAATGTGTAGTCTCAATTTACCTTGTTAAGCATAATGGATAACCACGACTTTTGTTGCGGTTAGTCCTGGGTCCACGTAATACTGGACGAGTGTGCGGCTCGCTGAATTTAAACTGTGTGTCTCTACTATTCAACATCACGTGAGAGAATCACGTGATTAACGTTGTACATACGGGATGAACTGAAGTAAGTTACTAATCGTAATAACGAGCGCCATCTTGGTGTTGATTCGGTTTAACATTAAGTGTATAGCTGTATACAAGCATAACAACAATCAGTGAATCTGGTTGAAAAGGAAAAATAACCTAAAGTGTTAGGTACAACAATGGTTATATCAGGAACACCTTCAAGGAGCATACTCTAATGCTTTTGGGAACTGGTTTTGATAGTTTCCATCAAATGTGTTTGCTACAAACATCCCTAAGCGGAAGAACACCCTTTCCCTATAAGGTGTCGCTGTCCCTAGGTAGGAGGTGGTGCACTGCCTATCTAAAAGGAAAGGAAGAGGTGCTACCCCTACTTCCACAATGTATATAGTTCCAGTACAAATAAGTGAATAAAATGGTTGAACCAAATCTACTATATCTCCATGTACAGCCCTGGAGGACTTATCTTTATGGGTTACAAGTACCATAAGTTTGCTTTATGCACCACCAGCAGGGGTGTGTGCATGGGGTGTAGACCTGATGACTTAATGGGGTTCAACACAAGACAAAACACAACACACAGAAACACTTGGTTGTGCTAGAAGACAGTTTTTAGACTTTTAAAAACCTGATGATAATTCAAGGTAAAGAAACCTCTATATTGTGGTATGCAAGGTACTCTATTAACGACAGAATATCGTGTAACGCTGGTTGGTGTTGTGTGGTGATATGACAACAGTCACAAAGGAGAGCCTATATCTCCACTAAAAGCTATTCTTTAGATTGCTGTATCCCGTATTTCCTGAGGGGATATTGCGTATTGTGGTGGTCGACCGGTTTCGATGAACTGCTTGATTGTCGTCAACTTCTTCAGGACCTTCAGTTCTGATGCGTCTTATATAGATCATCTGCTCCATCCAGGTAGTGATGCCACAACATCCTGACCTTGCTTCCAGAGTCGTTGGAATTGGATCTGGGCCATTTTATTTCTTGCTGCAAGGTCTCAGGGGCAGTAGTTCCTTTCTGGGTCCCCGTTGGATCTGGGAGAGCCTCTGAAAATGAGGAGCTTCCGCGGTGTGGCTGTCTCCGTCACTGCTGTACAACACAAGTACACGTATATGGCTGAGCCATATTTTAGGAGAATCTATGAATGGTGCCATGTATTTCTTTTCATGTGTTCTGTGAAAGGCTTCTTGAAAGTGATGAACGCTGTAGAATGGTTTTTGACTTTAGTGTGTGCACTTGCCACCATAAGGACAGATGCACTTCTCATAAAACCACAATTTGGGAGATAATATTGGTAGGATCAAATCACTGATCCTAAATGTATAATACAATTGATAGATAATCCTTTTTCCATCGTGAAATGCTGCAGTATTGCACATTAGCCGTATAACAAATGAAAATATAAAACAATAAAACACTGGGCCTCATTACAAGTAGGGTGGTAAGGGTTAACGGTCACTGGTAACGAGACCGGTGCCGTTACAACCTTACCGCCCTACTACGAGTTCCCTTTGTGGGTCCTTCCTTAACGCCTGCTTTTAGCAGGCATTAAGGACGGGACCCGCAAAGGGACTTTAGAGCTAATAACGGTACCGTAATTTACGGTACCGTTATTAGCGCCTTCCCCATTCCCATTGAGCCCTATGGGGGCTCAATGGGAATGGGGAAGGGCACTGGTGAATGGGGAATTACTGGTCCCGCCAACCTTGAAATGGACCTGTAATTGCTCCATTCACCAGGGCGGAATTGGTACGAGTTTGGAGGCAGCCATGCCGCAAATAGCAGCGTGGTTACCTCCAAACTCGGAATGAGGCCCACTGACTCTAAACACACTGGATGGCAATTTACAGTGAACAAGCTCAAGTAGTCCGGACACCACTCTCTTGACTCCAGCCGCCCTAAGTATAAACGTCAGGCACAAGTGAGAAGGTGGATCCAGTGGAAACGTGGGCCAGTGTGCTTTAAATGCAGCTTGCATGCATCGTTAGCGTAGTGCCTGAACCAGTCCCCCGCCAACTCGAGCCTTGGCATCCTCCCAGTTTATGATTTGTCTCTCTACCAAACATGTCGCCCATTGTGTGAAAGTGCACTGCCTGCCAGGGCCAACAAGTGGCCCCGTCCATAGTGGGGTCTAGGGCTGGGTTGCACCAAACATGAAAGCCACTACCATAGGGAACAGACAGCCCCAGGTGGCGTAATGGCCTCAGCCAAGCCAGAAGTGCGATGCCCACCGGATGCAGCTCTCCATCCTGTTTATAGTGGATGCTTAACAGCAAGGTTTGCAGATTGGTTGACCCCGCCACCTCAACCTCCCGCCGGACATGCAGAGGAGTCCGTCCACCCTCCCCGTAGAGTCCTGCAAACTGTGCAACTAAGAAGTATAAATCAAAATCAGGTGCCCGCAGCCATCCTGAGGCATAAGGCTGTGATAGGGAAGATCACTTCATTCTGATGGGGCCGGGTGCCCAGACGAACTCCGAGCACAGGCTTTCCAAATCTGCAAAAAAAGGTCATCCCCGGCCAGATAGGTATGTTCAAGAAAAAGTAAAGTAGTTTAGGAAGAATGGTCATTTTGAGCAGCGAGATGTTGCCCTTTACTGAGATTGGTAGCTTAACCCATCTTGATCTTAATCGAACCATATATGCCCCATAATTGCAATCCCACATGTGGCCATCTGAGTGTGGGGTCTGTATCCCCAAATATTTGACCTGTTCTACCATCAACTTTAGGCCACCCAGATTTGCTGGCTCCCTGGTCATGGGTGTCAGAGGGAATACCTCAGTCTTTGCCTTGTTGATATGTGGGTCTGAATGTTTGCTGAACATGCTTATATAACAGGTACAATATTGTTGGCTGGGTTTCTCAAAAATAGAAGGAGATCATCAGCGTATAACGAAATTGATTTAGGGATGCCACCCAGCCGAAGTCTGACATTTTTAAACCTGCCTCTAATAATGTATGCTAGCGGTTCAATCACTACAGCAAAAAGTAGCATAGTACTGGCGAAGTACTGGCTTAATAGAGTCTGCTGCAATCTTTTGCAGGAGGTGGGGATGGAGGACCAGAGCGGATGTTTCCAAAAGACGTTAAGCGGTGTGGTCAGTTTTTGTGAGAAAAGCATTGAGAAACACGTGTGTACAGACAGGGGCCATTACCATAGCCGCAGTAAACAACAATTCAGATTGCATGACTGCGCGGCTAATTAGTAGAATTTCAGGCACTGATGAGGAACAAAAAATGATAACATGTTATCGATCTTGCCACTCAACAGCAAATGACATTTTTTATTTTTGTTTTGTATATTTTTTATTAAATATTTAAACATACAATACAAACCAAACTTGCAGTGCAAACAATAACATTTCAATTATACATCACTTGATTGTGTTCACTGCTTCCCATATCCTACCCCCCGTTACGAGCCCACTTCCTCTAATGCTCTGTACCCTCGTCTTGCGACAGGGTGTTCCTTTCCTTGGGTTCTGCTGGGTCTAGCATTGACCCAAATAATTCTGCTATTAATAACTTCCATGCCATCAGGGTCTCCGTCTCCTCCTCCCCCCTACATTGCTAGCTTCCTGCCATACCATAGTTTCTGCCTCTGCCCATTTCTGCAAATCCTTCCACCATACCTCCACTCGTGGTTTGTGGCATGTCTTCCATCCCATGGCAATTCTTCTCTTTGCGAGTACATATGCCAGGTCCTTTAGTTTGCTCACATGCTTAAGTTTCCGTGGCCTAGGGAACCCCCTAACAAGCAGGCCCACACTGTATCCACCATGATCTTAAAACCTCTTTCTGCTAGTTTGTGTGCCACTTCGCTCCAGAAGCACTAGATAACCAGGCATGACCAAAACATGTGCACCATACCCACATTCTCTTCATCACATTTGGGGCATGCTTGCCATTTTTAAACCTAGATATCCTCTGGGATGTCATATACGCACTGTGCATGATATACAGCTGTATCTGCTTTAGTCTAGCATTACTTGACACCTTCCTGTGATACCCTTGGGCTCGTTCCCATATCCCATCATCCATCGGGGCTTCCACTTCCCTTTCCCAGTCTTGTCTCAATTGTACTACCTCCTTCCCCACTTTAGACATCACCATCTCGTATATTCTAGATATCTTGTGTCCCCCCTCTGCTATGTCACATATTATGTCTATAGTAACATCTGGTTCTTCCTCCAGTACCGGTTCAGGCCACGCTCCCTTAATTCTCCGCACCAGTCTATGATACGTGATATACTGGCCTGTATGTAGCCCAGTTTCCTCCCTCAACACCTTAAAATCTATTATGGTCCCCTCTTGCCACATATCTCCCACGGTCGCTATTCCAACCGGTTCCCAATGGTTTCTGATTATCATCCGTAGTTGCTTTTCTCCACCCGCTAGTGCAACCCGTGGTACTTGGGGGGAACACAGGGATGGGTTCTCCATTATCTGGCAGGCCCTGTGCCACATCCTCCATCCAAGTACCATCATCTTGGGACACCCTTCTATTTCTGCTTTGGGCAGCCACATAATCTCTCTTAAGTAAAATGGGGCACAATCTTGCCTGAACAACCTGGATTCCGAGGTACTCTCCTCAGAGAGCCACTTGGCCACATATTGCAGCTGGCCTGCCACATAATAGACTTCATAATTAGGCAGTTTAATACCCCCTCTCTCATAGAAATTCTGTAGCTTCCAGAGGGCCACTCTGTTCCGTGTTCCATGCCACAGGAAGTCCCTACACATACTGTCCAATCTAGTGAAGAACTTCTTTGGTATCCAGTGTGGGATATTCCCAAAGTAGTGCAGGAGCCTAGGCAGGACCACCATCTTTAACATCGCCCCACGCCCCATCATTGCTAAAGGCAGCTTTACCCAGAACCTCATGCAGTTTTCAATTTTCTTAATGGCTACCTCTGTGTTGCACCTATGCTCCTCTTCCACCGTGTGGTATATATCTATCCCTAGATAGCGAAATGTGCTAACCACCCATGGTATCTGTAACACCGGTAGTTGTTTCAAAGGGATCCCTTTATATCCGCCTAATGGGAACATGCTGGATTTCTGAGGGTTCACCGCTATACCAGACATCCCCGCATATCTTTCCATTACTTCCAAAATGTATTGGAGGTTTTCCTCCGGATGCGGTAGATACAACAGCACATCATCTGCATATAAGGATATCAGATGTCGTTCACCCCCCACAGCGATGCCTATCATATCATATTGTTGCCTCAAGTAGATCGCTAAGGGTTCCAGGGCCAATATATAGAGCATAGGGGACCATGGGCAGCCTTGTCTGGTGCCCCTACGGACTTGCTACCTTTCCGATATCACTGCTCCAGTTTTAACTCTAGCCAGCGGTTCGCTATATAACATCTTAGCCCACTGTAAATATCCATTACCCATCCCATAGCCAGCCAGGGCCACCAGCAGCCATGGCCATTTGACCGAATCAAAGGCCTTTATTGCGTCCAGTGACACAATTGCTAGTTCACCTTCATTCTCGTTTCTGTATTCTATGACTCTGTGAAGCCTTCTAAGATTGTTGGATATGTTTCTATTAGGGACATAGCGTGTCTGATCAGGATGTATTAATTTACCAATGAACCTCCTCAATCTATTTGCCAAAACGGCCGTCAGGATTTTACTGTCTTTATTTAACATTGATAGGGGTCTGTATGAACCACAGCTATGCCCAGGCTTATTCAGTTTGGGTAGCAATATTATAATCGCTTCTCTGAGTGACTCTGGCAGTCTGCCCAGCTCATATGCCTCATTCAGCATATCCAACAGCGGGGGAAGCACCTCTCCTTTAAATGTTTTATAGAATTCACTTGGGAGTCCATCAGTCCCCGGGGTCTTACTAGTGGGCAACTGTCTCACCACCGCCTCTAGCTCCTCTAAAGTGATTGGGGCATCCAGCTCCTCTCTTTCCTCAGCACTAATCTGCGGCAATCCTATGTCCTCCAATGTTTCTACTATCGTTGCGCGATTATCTTCCCCATCATCTCCATATAGCCGCCCGTAATAGTCTGCAAACTCCTGGTTGACTCCCTCTTCGGTATCAACCACCCTTCCATCTTCTCTTGTTATCGTTCTGATCGTAGGTCTATGGGTTTCACTCTTATATAGCCATGCCAAAATCCTCCCTGCTTTATCTCCTCCCGCATGCTGTCTCTTTCTATATTTTTTGTAGTTGAGGTTACACAGTCTCTCCCAGTGCCCAGCACATTTCTGCTGCAGCCTGAGTATCAGTTCTGTGTCTTCTTTAGTATTATTTCCTCCCTCCAGTGCCCTTTCCAATTCACTCTCCGATTCCCGCAGGTCAGTCAGGATCCCTCCTTGCAATCCTTTAGATTTTGCTGTAGCTACCCCCCTCTTCACTACCTTGAAGGCCTCCCACAATGTGCCCGCCGAGTCCACACTTCCAGTATTTGTCTCAAAATAGTTAACAATCTCTTCCCTCATATCCTCCCTAAAAAGGGGGTCTCTCCGCGCCTCTGCTCTGAGGCGCCATGTTGGTATCCTCGCCCTCGGGGGACGATATTTCCACCCGAGGATCAAAGGCGAGTGGTTCGAAAGGACCCTCGCTTTGTATTCAACGTATGTGGTCTCTGCCATTATCTCTGGTGTGACAAAGACTTAATCTAGCCTTGTATGTAATTGTTGCGGGGCAGAATAGTGTGAATAATGCCTCTCTTGGTGGTGTCGCGCCCTCCATGCATCTTCGAACCCAAAGTCATTCAGCAGTGTCTGCAGCGCTTTAGCAGCTGGGGCAGGTCTATCCATTTTCTCATCTGATCTGTCTACTTTAGGGTTTAATACGCAGTTAAAGTCCCCCCCCCCCAAATCACTGCACTCCCCACACACATGCTGAGGTTATTACACAGTGTTTTAAAGTATGCCGCTGTATTTTGATTCGGGGCGTACGTATTTACAACACTTATCTCCCTATTTTCCACCAACCCCCTCATTATAACCATCCTCCCATCCGTCTCCACCAGCGTCTGTAGCAGCTGAAATGGGATGTGTGGCGCCACCCAGATAATCACTCCCCCGGCATACGTCGAGTAAGACGAACCCACCACAGTCCCCTTCCATTTCTTCCCAATCAGCTCCATCTTGTCTTTCGTCAGATGCGTCTCTTGCAGTAAGGCTATATCTATCTTCTGTCTACACAGGTATAGCATGACTATGTTCCTCTTCAAATAACTATTGAGCCCCCTGACGTTACAGGTAAATACTTTAAGGTCCCCCATGGCATGGCAGAGTCCCACTTCTCCCTTCTCCCGTATAATCCAAATCCAATTGCTTAACTTGTCTATATAGGCTTGTTTCCCAACTTAAACTCCCCTTAACTAAAAACACAACAAACCCCCATCCCTCCCTCCCACCTCCCTTCCCTGTCCCAACAACACCCGCCCCAACTGTTGCCCAGCTCCATCCCTGGATCTCAGGCACCCCCGCATCTACCCCTTTCTGGCAATAGCCTGTACTCGCGGCTCATCAGGGTGCAGTCGCCCTAATGGCCGCCTTACTACTAATTCCTGTGGGTAGGTTGCCTTAATCCTGCTGCTCCTGCTTACTTCAAATTCACTGCGCCTAGTGCTACACAGTTTACTGGTGCATTTTATTCACTATATTCCAGTCCAACAGGGTCCGTGAGTCCAAAAGGTCCATAATGCAGTTACCGGGACTCCCCTCCAGTTTATCCCCTTAATATCCACAATTCACCCTCCTCACTTATCATGCTTTTGACGATCCTGCTCTTCATCTCGCTCCGGACAGCCCTGCAAGTCCAGCCATGCCGCCGCTTACTCCGGGGTATCAAAAAGGAGCGCTCTACTTTTATGCAAGTCTTTTAGCTTCGCAGGGTACAGCAACATGTATTTGATACCAGCCATGCACAGTCTCCTCTTGACCGCAACATAGCTGTACCTCTGTCTTTGCACCAACATAGTGTAGTCAGGGTACGCCGTGATGTTGGTAGATGCCCTTTCTATCATTCCACCTTTGCGAAAATACTCCAGGATCTTCTCTCTGTCTTTGTAATTGAGGATCTTTGCAATTATCGCTCGAGGTGGGGCCCCAGGTCGTGGTTTCCTCATAAGGGCCTGATGTGCTTGTTCAACCGTAAACCCCTGCGAAAGCTTGTCTGCTCCTATTTCTTGCAGGATCATATTCTCCACATAATCCGTGGGGTCCTGGCCTTCTTCTCCCTCTGGCAAGCCAACCACACGGATATTGTTCTGTCTCGCCCTCCCTTCCGCTTCTTCTGCTCGGTTCTCAAGATTTGCCACCTACTGCTTTAATATGTGGACCTCCTTTGTATTATTTGTGCCGGTTTCCGTGTTGGTTTTCACTGCACTCTCTAGACCACTAGTTCTTTCTGCCAGCGCTCTGACATCTTGCCGCAGCAGGGTGACTTCTATCCCCACTGCGTCTATTTTGTTCTCCAGAGCTGCTGGTAGATCTGCCATTGCTGTCCCCCATTTAGTACTCAGCTCAGTTATTGCTGCTAGGACCTGATGATTTTCTCCCTTTGGAGTATCGTCGACTAAGGTTGTCGCCGAACTTTGTACCCGGGCGGTGGGAGTTTGCGGCGTCTTGGCAGAGGCCTCCATTGTGGGTTGTTTGCTCTTTGTCCTGAGTCCTTTCACCGACATCCTGCAACCCTGTATACATATACAGGTCCGGTCCCTCCGTGTCGTTCAAGTTCTAGTTCCCAATGTTTCTGTGGCGTCACCAGAACAGTCCGGGCCCGGGAGCGCCCCCCTAGAGCGCTGCAGCATTTAGCAGCCTGCGCCGCGTCGCAACTTCAAGTGGGTTGTATCCTCCCACGTACCTGCTCTGACTGTTGCAGACAATACCCTCTTTACCTGTTCCCAAAGGTCTCTTGATGTACCTACTCATTCGCCACCACCATACTTCAAGCTCGTGTGGCGCTTAGTGCTATGAGTCTAACGCCATACTGCTGATCTTGCTCCGGCAACCAGCAGCGTGTTAGTGCAGACCTTTCTTTATGGCCTGGGTCTCAACTGCTCCTGGGGGTAATGCTATCAGATTGGTTCAGTTCCCCAATGCGCGTTCCCCTACAAGTTAGAAAGGCCGGCTCCTATCTCCCATTGCGGACCAATATGAGCCTCATCGTGTAGGGTGCCTGTTCTGTCCAGTATGGCCTTCTGTGCCCCACTGTAATTTAAGCATATATTATGTGGGCCTTGCTGCCTTTTCACTTGCAGCTCGGTTCGCAACTATTATTTATCCGTATGCCCCTCTATATTGTGAGGCATCAATGCCACATCAATGGCTTGAACCTGTGTCTCCCAGGAAGGTTCTTCCTCTTTCCCTGGATTCCAATTACCTTGTTCTGTGGGCACTGCTGCAGGGTTCCGTGCCTGCAAGGTACTTATTCGCCAGTCACAGTGGCCAGCAGCCGCATCCACAGGCTTGCCTCCGCCTCCATATACGATTTCCAAGCTAGAATGTATCCAGCCAGCTGCACAGCCCCTCATACGTCTCACGGCTTCATCAATGCTTGTATCCTTTTCGCCTGTGCGCTCAGAAAGTCTCCAGCGCACGGCTACAATATCGCCGCAATGCTCCAGCCGACTGCAGCGTGACTCGGCGGTGCGTTTTATAAACACACGCTGCTCCGGACACAGGGTCGAACGGGCACCATACTGCGGGCCTGCCCTCTGCTTACTTCCCACAGCCCATCTCGGTCGCATCCGCGGGCGGGGCTCCGGACCCTTTGTTGTCCGCCATTTCCCCACAGAGCCACAAACTGAAAGTGAAGCAGCACTCGATCTTCTTGTCTGTTTCAATAGTTGTGGGGCACACCTTCCAACGTATGTGCCTTCGTATGTGCCTTCATTTATAGTGTAGACAGGTCATTTTTGTGTGCTTCATCGGATCATCGCCGGATCACCAGGAGCAGCTTCAGCAGGGCACGTCCTACTCCATGGCTAGTTAGCCACGCCCCTCCTTAAATGACATTATTAATGTGGAATAATACAGCTCTTGGCACAGTGCGACCCATCTGTCATTACTACTGAGTGTGCTAGCAAAGCACAAGGATTTCCACACAGACCACACGGCTGTTCATGACTAACATGCCCACTGGTCGAATTTAATAAAAACATGCTAGGCAAGTTAAGATCATGGTCAAATAATCATAATCTATGTGACAGTGCCCCATATAGGAAAAACCAAACTGGTGTCTTAACTAGTTGTAAGGGGCAAAATCGAATCCACCCTGCCACAAGCTTGCCACGGAGAAAAGAACCAAAAAGAAAGGTAATGGGAAAAATGACAGAATTTTTCCCACCGGAGATGGCAACACAGGCAAAAGAAACGTCACAAGCTGAGACACAGAACGAGCCACGAAGTTGGCGTCGGAGAACACTAACAAAGAAGCCACGATGGATCCTTCCTTGATAGCAATCGATAATGATAACTAATTGTTAGAGTTATGTTACACCTTGCAGAAAACCATTTAAATGAAAACCGATTGGGAGTTAACATGGCAGCTGAAACTAAAAGCCAAGAACATAGTGAAAATCTGACTACAGCCACAGACCAAGAGCTTACTCCCACGACGAATATTATACATACACATAGAGGCAACTAACGAGACAAGCGATATAGCAGACATAACCATCTCTCAAAACGAGGCACACGCACAGCTAGCATCGATACAGTTTGCTATGAAAGTACTGCTCAGAATGAGTGGGGAAAATAGTGGAACAAGTTACTCGCTCAACTGCATTTAAATTGAAAGCACATGGCGAGGATCGAAAGCTGGATGCTCTGCTTTCAGAGGCAGACCTACAAGAATCCCAATCTGTGCAACTTCTAGACGTTAATAATATAACAGAACCAAGGCAAATAGAAGAAGGATCAGACCTGAGCGAACACAGTGTGGCTATTGATTATGCTTCCTCAATCTACCTCACAAGAAAGTAAAGAAGACAAAAGAAGTGACGAAAAAAACAACAAGCCGGTAATTCATCAAAAGCTAACGCAAGGCCGATCAATCACATCATTGGAGGTAATAATATCAATAAAGAAGGATAACAGAAAGGTAAACAAGTAGAAGGGGGTGATAGACCCAATGGTCTCTTCACAATTTGGCCAATCAATGACAAAAAAAGAAATGAAATCAAAGTTGGTTCATTATTAAACATCAGTGAACAGTCAGACTTGTAAATCACTGGCAGCATAATACAAGATATGTTCACAGCACCTACTACAGTAAAAGCAAAAGTAGAAACTCCTATCCTGAAGGTTAAAGGAAATAAGACAGATAAACCAGAGCAGAACAAAGGTCAACCAGCATTTACTATAAAGCGGATGGATAAAGGATTGACAAAGTTAAAATCGCACATGAACAGAGCAGAATTTTTGGCCATACTAAGTTTAATATTACTGCTTTGAATATTGGATACTAAGGACTTTGAGTACACTGAACCCATCAAATGTTTAAACCATCAATTGAGTAGAGTGCACTGTAGTACACCCAAAACGGCAGGCATGATGCGAGTGTACAGCAGTATATTTCAGGAATTGGAGTATGAGCTGGATGCAGTGGAGGACCCAGAACACATGATTTTTAACACATGTCAAGCCATAGGAAACTTGAAGGAGTTTGTGAAGGCTGCCGGTTCCATCTCGGAAAACAGACACATTACAGGAGAACATACTGGCTGCGCTAAAATGGCCAGTCTGTTGCACAGAAGGACCCAGCTAACAACTGAACTTGGACATTTTGTACTTGGAACAATTGGGGCTTCGGGCACCTAATGAGCATAGAGGGCTTGCTGAGAGGGCTATTGAAGAACAATATTTTTTTCTTACAAGAAAGTTGACTGACCACAGACCTTAATAAAGATGGATACCAAACATTTCAAATACTGTCAAAACAGTGGGTGAAGGGGCATCCTTATGGGGGGTCTGGTGATTGGGATACAATGCTACATGAAGGCTGTTCGAATAAATACTTCTAGCGAAGATCCATCTGTATTGGCTGTGAAAGTCATCTTTCCAAATAGTGAAAGAAGTTTGGTTGTAATCAATATTTATGATCCTCCGGGAAGCTTGTATTTGGATAGCATAATGGAAACAGTCTCTGAGGTAATTAGTGGTGACAATGTATTTGGGGGATAAAGAATCCTTTATTATGGGCAGGAATTGTAATGCTCGATCTAGATGCCAGAGTGAAAGCTCGGAGACAGATTTTGTTAATAGTGTGTGCAAAAGCGAGCAGAAAGTTGTCAATCAGAAAGTTAATCTATGATGAGACTTCCTGTCTGACTGGGGATGTTGCATGTTGAATGGATGTGTGAGTGGTGATCAACCAGGACTAAAAACATGGAAAAGCAGCACTAAAACTGCAACATTGGATTACCTAAGGGTTAAAGAAAATTAATTCAGTTACCACACTATACTTGCACTTACACTAGAAGGTTGGGAAGACCGGGACACATTGACACAAGTAGGTGATTTAGATGTAAATCCGAGTGGTAACATGATATTTTGGATGCAGAACAATATTGAAAAAGCTGGTATAGCCACGGATACAGAGAGGAAGCTAGAATATCTCAAGGAACTGATGGCGGATGAGATAGAGTCCTTGTTAAAAAAGACCATGGGCCTCATTACAAGTACTCCGGTCCGGAATTAACACTGCCGGTAAAACCATACCGGCACCGTTTCCATGTCCGCGCAATCATGACCCGCGGCCCCGGTAATAGCACCACCCTAAACCGCCACCGCGGAAATAGGGTTCCCGTTAAGTCCGTCTGCACGGAAACCCCTCCGTTACCGTCAACACGAAACATCGTGAGCATCACAACTAGCGCGGACACGGAAATACCGGCAAAAAAAATGGCGTAAATACCGTGATCACGGTGGCGGAACCGCCGCCACCGCGAACATGGCGTTATACACTGCCTGCTGAACTGAATCAGGGCACAGGTGCACCAAATCAGCCCAGCTGGACTTAGCGGGCCACTGGGAGCCTACAAAAGGGCCACACCCAGCCCAACACAACACAGAACCATGCAGGCAGCAGGTCTAGTAGCACTGGGACAGGGCCTACTCAACCAACAGGCAGCACTGCACATGGTGGCAGTAATAGCGCAGAGGAGGAGGCGTAGGCGGAGGAGGTGCAGGCGGCAACCAGCCAACCCTGCAGCTATGGCAAACCCCATTGCCCAGCCAGCCCGACCCCGCCGCCAGCCACCAATACCACGCATCAGGGCCTCACCCTGGAACCTCACCCCAGGACAGATCCACACCCTATACCGGCTGGACCGCGCAACAATCCTGCACATCACCGCCATGATTGTGGACAACATCAGCAGCCTAATTGACACCCCCACCGCCATCCCCCCCCTCTTGAAGGTTGTCTCAGTTCCGCATTTCCTTGGCACTGGCACCTATCAACACACGGTTGGTGAGCTGCACGGCATATCACAACCGTGTTTCTTAAAAATCCTGGTACAGGTACTGGATGCCCTGTTGCGCCATGTGTCGGAACACATAGCCCTACCCCGCACCCTCCCCGAGGTCATTGCCACCAAGTTGGCCTTCCACGCCATAGCAGGCATGCCAAATTGCATAGGCGCAGTTGACTGCACCCACGTCGAGCTGACAGTACCACATGCAATTGAGGCGGTGTTCCGCAATAGGAAACAGTATCACTCTTTGAATGTCCAGATGGTTTGTGATGCCATGCAACTGATTACACACTGCTGCGCACGTTTTCCCAGGCTCATCACATGACTCAATGCTACTGCGGAATTCCACGTTGCCACGGTACATGGAACGCTATGCCGGACAAAGCACATGGCTATTGGGTGAGTACAGCTGACGATGCTACAACCCTGTCGGAGTGGTGTGTGTGTGTCCAGGCCAATGAGCATTGTGAGTGTGCCGCTGTGACCGCACATGCATCACCCCCCTTCCATCTACCAAATACACAGCGGATGCCAAACATCATGAAGGAAGACATGACAGGGCACCACAATGTGCCCGTGCACACGCTGCCACAGCCAATCCCGTCACTGTCCCATGAACCCTGTGCCACTGCAGACACCCACCCTCAATTGAAACAATGGCCCAAAAAGCATGAGAGGCGTGTAAATGAGACGACGTGTATTTACTACTTCCGTACAGTGGAGTCACTCTGCCATGTGTGGACAGCACTGAACCATGACATGCACACAATCAAATGTCACCCGCAGGGCACAGTAAACATGCAAGTTAATGTGTAGGCCCATATGCAGTCAGCGACATACCTCGTGATGCCCAAGACATACCTCCATACACTGCATGGTACATATGCATGAATGAATGATGATACACGAATGCACAGCAGCAGATGAGGACATGATGCCACAAACACTGACATGTTCCCCCATCTACATCCCATGTAGGTGATGTGGGATATGCACTCACGCCATGGATGATGACACCTGTACGGAGACCAAGGAACAGGCATGAAGAGGCATACAATAGGGCACATATCCGCACACGTGGAATGATTGAGAGGACATTTGGACTGCTGAAGGCCCGTTTCCGCTGTCTGAGCAGATCTGGCGGATCACTGCTGTACAGCCCAGTGAAGACGGGCAAAATCACGCTCGTATGTGCCATGCTGCACAATATATGCCTGCGCAGGAACATCCCAATGCCACCAGACGCAGATGAGGAAGATGGGGATGGGGATGGGGATGGAGATGGGGATGGGGATGGGGATGGGGATGGGGATGGAGATGGGGATGGGATGGCACCGCCTCCCCCTGGGGGTCCACATGATGGCCAGAGAGCACGGGATGCCCTGATTCGCATTTACTTTTGAGTCACAGCACATTCACAGAAATGCACAAACATGGTGACGACAATGAATTAATAGTTGCACTGCAAAATAAATGATCAATGTCCACACATGTATGTCTTGATTTGAAATGGTGATGTATTGATGTGATTACAACAGGGAAGAAGGTGCATTGGTTAGGGAAGCTGTACACCCGGGGCCACCCACCACCCAAACGTGCCCACCCCCACCCAGAGCCCATTGTCCAAACCCCCAAAACTACCTACCCCACCACCCAAACGTGCCCACCCCCACCCAGAGCCCATTGTCCAAACCCCCAAAACTACCTACCCCACCACCCAAACGTGCCCACCCCTCTCACACCCTTGTAGTCCACATGTGTCCTGCACTGCCCCACACACATGCCATCACTTCCGTGTGCGCTTCTGTGCCTGTGCAACCTTGCCCGAAGGACCCGTTAGCCTACTCGAGCGCCTCCTTGGACTGGCAGTAGTGGTAGTGTTTGATGGGCCAGAATCTGGGATTGAGGGCATCCGTGCAAGATTTGCCTGTTGGCCAACCAACATGGCCTCTACAAGCCTGGAGGTGTGGTCGTTGCCCTCCCGCACATGGCGTGCAAGGGTCACTATGGTGCTCACAAAGCGTCCAATGGACCTCGACAGGCGACGCACTGAGGCGCTGTAGCTCTCCCTCTGCAGCCTGGATTCCTCTAGCTGCCGCTCCACCAGCTGGGTGAGGGTAGCCTGCTGGTCCTCCATCCGCTGCATGCGGGCATTCAGTTCGGCCATGGATGGGGTGGGCGACCTCATGGGACTCCCCAGTGAAGTGGGGCTGAACCCCAGCTCATGGAAGGAGCCCAGGTCTTCCAATGTGGGCCTCTCCCCCTGTGGCCCCGTTTCCGAGTGCTCTTGCGGGGCACTGTTATCACTGCAGGCCGCCCCCTCTGCAGTGCTGCTGCCTTCGGTGTTGTGTTGGGTGTCCATGATAGGTTCCCGTGGCACCTGTCTAGACTCAGCCAGTGTGGAGACGGTGGGGATGTCGGTGGTGGTGGTGTGCCGCACATCTGTAGTGGCTGGTAATGTGGCCAGAGGTGCAGAACTGCCGGCAGCATCCTCCTGTGTGGTGGCGGTGGCTAGTGTACTTGCCGATGCAGATTGGCTGGCCTGTTGTGCAGTATCACTGTCACTTGAAACGGCTGTGGGGACACAAAGGGCATGCAATTAGTGTTGTTGTGGTGGCAGATGGGTGCATCACATGCGTCATTAAGATTGTACATTGAATAGTGTTTGTCACATGCATCTGATTGCTGGTGTCTGCATTCAGTGATATTGGTTGCCATACGGATATCATGATGGGTCCTTTGGCCCACACATGCACTGCCTGGGGGGGGTTGTTAATGGGTCCTTTGGCCCACACATGCACTGCCTGGAGGGGGGGGGTTGTTAATGGGTCCTTTGGCCCACACACGCACTGCCTGGGGGGAGGGGTTGTTAATGGGTCCTTTGGCCCACACACGCACTGCCTGGGGGGGGGTTGTTGATGGGTCCTTTGGCCCACACACGCACTGCCTGGGGGGGGGGTTGTTAATGGGTCCTTTGGCCCAGTACTCACAACTGCATATTTACATGTGGCATTCATGTTTAGGCACTTACCGGCATCTGCAGGTGGGCTCACTCCTGCCTCAGCCTGCCCGATCCCATGGATTCCCTCTAGGTGGAGGACGCTGCTGCAACGCTCCTCCCATGCTTGCAGCCTCAGTGGGGAAGGGGGTCCTCCGCCTGTCCCACTGCTGCATTGGCGGTGCGTGGAAATGAGGTTGCGTACCCTCTGCCTCAGGTCGTCCCAACGCTTGTGGCAGTCCTTCACGCTCCTCACTGCCACGCCCACGGCGGTGCACTTGCGTGCAGCTTCGGCCCACACCTCCTTCCTCCGCTGCTGTGTGGCACGCTGTTGGTCGGCGCTGAACAGCATCTCAGCATTGTCCACAATGTGCTCCACCAAGACGGTTAGCTCCGCCTCGCTGAAGCGCTGTTTGCGCTGCCTCTGAGCAGGAATCCTGGCAGACATGCTGGTGGTCCCTTTTGGCTTCTCAGAGTTAGGATTGTGCTTGTGCTGGCTCTGGATGGCAATGGATTGTGCTTTTATATGATGGCCGCCTCTCTGTTTCCTGTTTTGGCGATCATGGTATTTCCGGTTCTGTGTCCGTGGTGGCGGAGGCGGAAACGGGTTTTGCGCCACTTGTGGCTTCGTTATTTCCATTTCCGTGGGGTTTTCCGTGACGGCGGTAACAACGTTTCCGAGTCCGTGTGGTGCGCGCGACCGACAGCGTGTAATCGGACGGTTTTTCCGCAACCTTGCGGACACGGAAACGTTTTTACCGCCGTCACGGATTTTGCACGGTCCCGGACTGGCAGGTTGTAATGAGGCCCATAGTTAATATCTGAATTGGCGTGCATTGTTCACCCTTCCCTAGTTGTAGTATACAGAAAGTTGTTGTTGCCAACTTCACTTCTGGCAAGTTGTGCCAATAGCCTGCCTGGCCTGTGCGCTTGACCACGCCTTGCCATCTGTGGTGTATCAAGGTACTTCAGTTCCCGTTGTGCCACTTCTCCAAAGTTATCCAGCTTGCGTTTGATATCTACTCTCAGCTGGGGCATAGGATTCGTGGCATGATGAATTTTGAGCACCGTAAGATGCTTTTGGCATTGCGGATGTCTTTATTTGTTTTAAAATGCCAAACTCGGTGGACATAGCTATCCCCGTACAGAGACTTTAAAAGCCTGCCATAGAGAGGCTATGGATGTAACCAAGCCCACATAATGATCAAAGAACTGTGTAATCTGGTCATGCAGATTCACAGTAAACACTGGATCTAGAAGTACAGCTGGTTTAAACCTCCAAGGGGCTTTGTTAGCTCCTTCCTATGAGACGTCTAAGATCAGTTTGTTCTGGGGAGGATATCACATGTTGAGTCCCTATTTAGCAAGTGGGATGACACCAGCTATCCTAGAGTACATATCATGCGCGTAGGAGTAGCAATAGTATTCCCTAGCTCCTTCGTGCAACGCCCTCCATGCATCTAAATAATACCCTTTCTTCATGCCCTGTTTTATTGCAAGGGCCGCATTAGTCGGTGACTGAGTAGTGTCCCTGCACAGTCCAGTGTTACATCTAAGATGTTGCTAATGTCTCCACCTCAGATCATTGTGCGCAGTGAGGTCTACGGACATGTGTGTGCAGTACAAAAATAAATTAAATAAATAAATAAAAATAGGGTAACCCCAGCATATTGCAAAAAACTCCTTGTAGAAGTCAGCCTCATCTATATTCGGCCCATATTTCGTTTTAAAATTTGTTTATTGGCATTTATAGTTACAATCACTATTCAGATTGACCGACTTGGTCACTGAAATTCTGTCTTTGCAAATAAACAACAACATTTACATAACAAGAACATCAAACATTAACTATCTCCGGCCTGGGGGCAAGTGATGGCTGATTGGGTCGCAAGCGGGGGGAGTGGCCGGGCGCCACGGACGTGGGTATGGTCTTTCCAAGAATGTTAATGCTGGAGGGGTCTGATTTCGAGTGTCTTGGTCGACCATTTAGGTCATGTGATAGTGCCGGCGGATTGTTCAGGCGGGCTTATCATCAGAGGAATGAAACAGTCTGGACATGGTGTCTTTCCATGCAGCAAGGGCCGTACTCGACTCGTCCGTGGATCTAGCCACGCTGTCCTCCCAAGCTCTTGTTTCGGCGGTCGCCCATCTTTCAAATTCTTTGCGCCATGCTCTGTGATTCGGCCCTGCCAGCCGTTTCCATGCCATGGCGATGGTCCTCTTGGCTGTTATGCATAGCAAGTCCATCAGCTTAACCGCATATTTGAGTTTGGCCAATCTGGGGTAGCAGCTTAGGAAGCATTCAGCTGGGGTCCACTTATACCTAGTGACTTCCGCCTCTTCACAGGTTCTTTTCACCATTGACCAGAGACTACGTGTTTTGGTGCAGTTCCATAGCATGTGGATTAGATCTGCTCCCTCTGTCCCACACCAGGTGCACTGTGTCTGGGCGGTATTATTGAACTTCGCAATCCTGCTCGGGGTTAAGTATGTGCGATAAAGTACATTTAATTGGATTAGCCGAAATCTCTGATTTCTAGAGACCTCTTTCGGAAAGGACAGCGCTCTACTCCATTCTTCTTCGGACAGCACTTGTGCCATGTCTGATTCCCAGCGGGTCTTTAGTGTATCACTGCGGGGATTGGGGATGTCAACGAGAACACTATAGATTTGAGATATTGCCCTTCCCCCCTCACTCAGGCTGTATAGTAGTGTCAGAAAGGGGGTTGCCTCCGGCTCCTCTGGCCAGGTGTCCCATTTTGTGCGTGCTATCTTGCGGATCTTTTGGTACCACAGGAATTGGCCAGCGTGAATGCCCTCTCCCTCCTGCAACTCAGTGAAGTCCCTGAATATGCCTTCAGAGTATAGATCACCCCAAGTGTATACACCTTTGTCTTCCCAGAGCCTAATGGTGTGGAGGGTGGTGACAGATTTATCGAGTCCCGAAAGTATTGGTACTTCTTGGAAGTATGGTTGCTTCCAGTGTGGTGTCGTCTCAGTTCTACGCCATATTTTCCTGCCCAGAGTTGCCAGAAAAGGCTGATCGTGTAGCAAAGTTTGAGGGGCCCAAATCAATTCCTTCAGACGGATTGGGGAGATCATGGCCTGTAGCAGGGGGGTCTCTGAAGTAGTCCCGTCTGCTAACCATTTGGTTACATAACTTAACTGGGCTGCAAGGTAGTACTTCTCAAGGCTCGGTAATTGGATCCCTCCTTGTCTGTGTGGTAATACTAAGGTAGATAGTGCCACCCGATGTCTGCCTTTCCCCCATAGAAACTCCTTAATTATTGTGTCCAAAAGCTGGAAGAAGGGTTTGGTGATATAAAAGTGCACATTCTGGAACCTGTACAGGAATCTAGGTAGAATTATCATCTTGGTTATTGAGGCCCTGCCCAGCATGGATAGTGGAAGCTTAGACCAGAAACGTATGGACTTGCGCAGTTCGGGTATCGCAGTTTTCGTGTTTTGTATGTGCATTTGTTCTGGGGTGTGCATTATCTGGATCCCAAGGTAATGGAAAGATTCAGTCTCCCACTTTATGCCCACTGAGGGAAGCTCTTCTGTGGTTTTATTTTTCAGGGCTGCTAATGGGAACATGCAGGATTTCGTTTTGCTGAATTGTATGCCCGAGACTTTGGCGTAGTTATCAAGGACCTCCAGTATTGTCGGAACATTGAGATGAGGGTTGTTAACGTATATCAGTACATCGTCTGCATATAGTGAGACAATGTGATCTATCCCGCCCAGCCTAATTCCTGCATCGAAAAATTGCTGCCTGAGGAAGATTGCAATGGGTTCTAGGCCCAGGATGTAGAGCATGGGGGAAAGTGGGCAGCCCTACCTGGTGCCCCTGCGGATATCCCATGCGTCTGACACATACTTCCCAGATTTTAGCCTGGCCCTTGGTTCATTATACAGGATCAATACCCATCTGATAAATCGTTGGCCAACTCAAAAACCCTCCAAAACCGCTACCAGCCACTCCCAATAAATGGAATCAAATGCTTTAATTGCATCTAGGGATAGTAATGCGAGTTGTTTTTCGCTTGTATTGGTCTCAGCTATAATGTGCTGAAGGCTGCATAAGTTTTGGGACGTGTTACGCCCAGGTACAAAACCATTCTGGTCTTCGTGCACTATGTCACCTATCACTCTAGATAGTCACTTTGCCAGCATCTTCGTCAATTTTTTAACATCATAGTTAAGCATGGCGAGCGGGCGATAGGAGTCGCATTTATCGGAGCGTTTATTGGGTTTGAGCATCGGGACCAATAAGGTTTCCCTCATACTGTCAGGCAGGATACCAGTTTCAAATGTCTCAGAAAAGACCTGGTGTAATAAGGGCGTCAGGGTGGGTTCATATGCCTTTTAGAATTCTGGGGGGAGCCCATCGCTCCCTGGGGCCTTACAAGTGGCGAGGGATCTGATAGCCTCTGTTATGTCTTCCGGTGTGATGTCGGAGTCTAGGGTTTCGGACTGTGTTGGCGACAATTTGGGCAGGCCAATTTCTTCCAGGGTATCTAGTATCTGATCTTGTGGGACCTTGTGTGTGTGGGAGTATAGTCGTGCGTAAAAGCGCTGAAAGGTGTCGTTTATGCTCTGTTGGGTTCTATGTTCTGTGCCTTGTTCATCCTGTAGTGCTGTAGTTGCATGCCTAGGGTGTTCTCTTTTACAGAGCCATGCTAGTAGCCGACCAGGCCTATCAGCCTCTGCATGTGCTCTGTTAGTTCTAACGTTAAAATCGAACTTAGCCACTCTGTCCCATGCTTTAGAGCAATCCTCTATGAGAGAACTTAGTTCCTCCTTCCTCCCCGATGTGTCGATAGGGGTGGACTTCCAACTCTTTCTGGTTCAATTCCTCCCGAAGTGTTCTCCTGATGCCCCCTGCTTTTGCAATTGCTTCTCCCTGTATCACCACCTTTAGGGCATCCCATAGCGTACTTATTTGGTCTACACTGCCTGAGTTTTCCGCTACATAATCCTCTATGGACTCTTGGAGCTCCTCCCTGAAGGTCGGATCTTTCAGGGCCTCGGCAGACATTCTCCACATAGGGATGGGCGGTCTAGGACTGTTGTGTTGCCAGTCTAACAGCAGTGGGGAGTGGTCGGAGATATTGCATACTACCTATCTGAGGCATGTGTTCTCTGCTAATGAAAACATAATCCAACCTCGTGTGAAGTTTGTGTGGGGATGAGTAATATGAGTATGTCCTTTTGCCCGGGTGAAGGTCCCGCCAAGCATCAATCAGATCTAGTTCATCGATCATAACATTCAGGGATGAGGTGGCGGCGGGGAAGCCGCTTACCGGTGGATAAGACCTATCTAATTCAGGATTGTGGACGCAGTTGAAATCACCTCCCCATAAGAAGAAACTGTCCCGATATTGTGACATCTGGGTGCTAAGTACCCTTAAATGGGCTGGGATATTGTTGTAGGGGAAGTATGAGTTTACTATACATATTTCTCTTTTTATCTACAGTTCCCCATATGATCAGATATCTACCTTCAGGGTCCTTCACCATCTTACGTAGGAGAAACGGTACCTGGGGGTTGAACCAGATGAACACTGCTCTGGCAAATTTAGAGTAGGGGGCTCCGTAGCCTTGTCCCCCCCAGTGTTCTCTGAGTCTCTCGTCAGCTTCAACGGTGCAGTGAGTCTCTTGTAGGAGAGCAATGTCCACTCTCTTTCTGTATAGGTAAGATTTAATCCTGTTCCTACGGAGGTAGGTGCCCAGGCCCCTTACATTCCAAGTCAATAGTCTAATGTGCATAGCCATCTCGGTTTCGCAAAACGCTTAGGGAACCCCTTCTTCCAAAGGAAGTGCAGATGGCGACATCCGGTGCCGCCAATTCGGCAATGTTTTGCAAGGTCCACCCCTTTTCTCGGCCCTCAAGCCAGCCCCCCATCTCGCCAGTTGTGTTATTGCCTTCCGAGATTTACCAACTTGAACAACTTCCATCCCGTGGAATGGATCAACGAAAAAGAACAAACTGCCCCCAGCAGTCGATACAAACTCACGACGCTCGAGGGCTCCCGGGCCTTCCAGTCCTCTCCAGGTCTTCCGGCTCGGGTGGTGTGCAGGCATTTTACCTGCACCGCTTCGGTTGGGGTGGGTCATCGGTAGTTTTGCATATGGGCCTTCGAGCTCCTGCCCGATTGCATCGCCTTCCTGGTGTGGCGATGCGGTTCATTCCGAGGTTGTAACCATAGTTGATGTGTCATTCAGCTTCTCGTGTGGTCATTGTCCTTGCCCTGGTGTTTATTGCTTCTCGCCATTCCTTCCGCATCCTCAGCCAGGTTGTTGTGTTCAAGCCATAGATTTGCCGCCGCCGGGGTTTCCAGAAAGATTGCCTTCCCGTTGTGAAGTACTTTGAGTCTCGCTAGATATAGCAGCATGTATTTAAGGTTGAGTTTCCTTAGAGTGGCCTTTACTGGTATGAAAGAGTTTCTTGCTCGTTGTGCCACAGGGGTATAATCGGGATACATGACTATTGATGCCCCGCCTCTTCTGATCTCTCCGCCTTCTCTCGAGAACCTCAGTATGGCCTCCCGATCCCTGAAGTTTAGGATTTTTGCTATTATTGGTCTCGGATGTGAACCGGGGGGTGGCCGCTTTTGAAGGGATGGGTGAGCTCGCTCCACGGAAAACCCCTGGGTGTGTTTGCCTGCCCCGATTTCCTGCAGGACCAGCGATTCAATGTATTCGGTAGGGTCGGGGCCCTCTGAATCTTCCGGTATCCATAGTATTCGGACATTATTGCGGCGGGCTCGGCCTTCCGCATCTTCTGAGCGCGTTTCCAGTCGAGCTACTGAGTCTCGAGGATCTACTGCCTGAGTCGGAAATTCTTTGGCAGCGCTTGTCTCCTGTGGCATCTGTTGTTTTGGTCTGACTGAGGTGAAGGAATCCATTGTGACAAGTTTGGGTTTTTGCCTTGGAGGTGACATTCTTTCTAAAGAGGGTTTTTGGGGAGATGCTATGTGATGTCCGCTTCAAGCTCATGATCGGCGTGAAGTAACCGTGGAACCCTGTGGGTCGCCCGTTCACCAGGGCTTACGGCTGAGTATTCCGAGAGGTATGTGCAGTGCCGTTGTTGCCTGCGGTAGTAGCGTGTTTGTTGGGCCTTCCTCTTGAGTCGTTTGTGCAGCTGTTGCCCCTGTTACTTGTTGCTTTTTTGGCCTGACTATTGTGAGGGAGTCCTTGATGCGGCCTTCAGTTTGCCTTTGGGAGTTGACTTCCCCTGCTACTGGGTTTCCTGTTCCTCGCTCCGCCTTGGGACTCACTCACGTGCTCTCATGCTATAGGGCCGGTGGCTGTCTTCGCTGGAACCCGCAGTGATGTGGCCCCTTCCAACGGCCTTATTCTCCTGCACCGGTGGTACTGGGGCATTGGTGGCTTCTGTTTTTTTGGGTGGTTAGGCAGTCGTGATGTTGGCCTCCTGCTGGTATGGTCCCAGCCGTGGTGGGTGTGGGGCACTGTAGCCGGTGTGCCTTCCCCTCTTCCAGACCCGTGGCGTCTCTTGGGCGTCCCGTTGACACTGCACCTTACTTTCCGCAGCACTTCTTTTCTCGAGACCTCTAATTGTCAGGTATATAGGGAGCCTATGTCTATCCTGGCGCCGTCGTAGATTGGTAGTCTTGTGGCCTGATGGCTACTCAGGCCGTTTCCGGTGATTGCTTGGGCCCAGGGAGGCGTTCCGCTCTGCAGCCTCTCAGCCGTTTTGTGTGGGAGGGTGCAGTTCACTGGTTTGTTACGGGCACCGCCATTTTGCGTGCAGTAAGGGGCCCCACCTCACTCACCTCGTTTTTGTGATACATTGATCCGGTTATTACCAAAGGGTAGTTCCCTCTCTCGGTGCTGTAGGATCTATGGTGCTGTGCTGTTTTCTCCCATTATGTGTGTATCATTCAGGCAGGAAGTGGGGGAGTGTTCGCAGGAGTAAAGCCTCTCTTGGCCGTTGGTGCGGGGTGTTTCTCGTGCTGGGGCCAGGCACTCCAGCTCTGTGTAAGTGTCGGTCCTCCGGCTGCGCTGCGTGGGTAGGCTGTGTAATGGCCCCTGCCGCAGGGCTCGTAGGATTACGCTGCGGTTTGGCTAGATCCAGGTGTCCCGGGGGGCTCATGTCCCGCAGGGTCGTCTGCACCGGGTCGTGTGTGCAGGCCGTATGGTGGTCGCTGCCTGCAGGGCCCGCCGGTGTCTGTTAGGGCTCAGTGGTGGTCCGGGGTGTCCGGGTCAGAGCGCCGCGGACCAAATTGTCCGCCGAGGATGAATATTGCCTGGCAGCAAAGTCCTCCAGCCGCCGGGTCCCAAGAAGGGCCTTGGTGTCCTGGAAGGCTTAGTGCGCCTCTCCGTGCGGCGCTCCCTGTTCACTTAGGGGCCCGCAGCGGCCCGGGCCTCCAGCCCCTGCCTTCTCCTCCTCACCTCTCAGTGGCGGTGCGCCCCGGGCGGCAGGCGCCTCGCGATAGTCTCGGCGCAGGGATGGGGGCGCAGATGTCCGAGCGCCGTCAGTGGCGCAGGTGGTCAGCGACTCTGCACCCTCCGGAGCCGCGGGTGCTGCCTCCCTCAGTTGTCGGGCTCTCCTCGTCTGCGGGCTCAAGACAGAGTCGCGGCCGCCATCTTGGATTCCTGGGGACCGAAGCGCGGAGGTCGCGTTTTAAATGTTGCCGGCTCCGTTTTCCTCTAAGTTCACCTTCGAGTGGTGCAGGATCGGGTGAGGCAGCTGAACATATAAATTATTCTCGTCCTCTGATCAAGCTGGAAGTTCTTTTAAGGATCAGTCTCAGGATCGGGGCAGGAGCTCGGGAGAAGTGCGTCCTCAGTCCATGGATCTAGGCCACGCCCTATATTCGGCCCATAGACATTGACTAATAGAACTTCCCACAAATTAAATTTCTCATGTGCAAAAACATATCGATCCTGTGAGTCTATCGGAGTGTCTAGTGCTTGGAATCATTGCGACTTGTGTACAATGGTCATTACCCACCCCCGATGAAAATACTGTGTAAAACTTGTGGCTGCCCCATTGTTTTGCAAAAGAAGCCACTTGGGCCTCAGTCCATGTGTTTCCTGCAAGAATAATATTTGGGCGCAATACTTCTGAGCTGGGACAATACCTTCCGAGCTTTAACTGGGTTGCCCAGCCCACTTACATTCCAACTCAGAAACGTGACTCCCTCTATTTCCTTACATGACCGAGCCATGTAATCCAGAGTTGTCATTCACCAACACGTCCCCATATTTGCTTATTGCACTCCACATCCCCACATACAGTATCTACCATGTGCCATTTTCATTATCCACCCTCCAATGATCAACTTTACCCCTAACTTCAACCCTAACTGTAGCAGCATGCTAAATCCCATCCCAACCAAGTAAACCAAAACAATAACAATGCATTTGCATAGGGGCTAACTGTGTATGCGCCTAGTGGTGATCAGCAGAGAACAAAGTAATGACCCAAAAGGTTTAATTATCAAAGCACTCGCCTGCGATTCCTCCTCCTCCATAGGTTATCTTGGAGCTATTGCCAAAACAACGTACTTTCCACCCCTCAGAGTCCCCCGGGTTGTGTGATCTTAGCCTCTATAAATGTTAAAGCAGCGTCCTGTACTGTAAAGAAGTATGTCTTGTTTTTAAACTGGAACCTGAGTCGCGCAGGGAATAGCATTGCACATTGGATGTTCCTTTCTCTAAGGAGCTTCTTAACTCAGAGGAATGTACTTCTCTCTTGTTGTACTGCAACAGAGTAATCCGTATAAAGGTATATGGTGCCAAACTCATACTACAGCTCCTTCATTTTATGGGGCGGTTTTAAGAGCAGGTCTCTGTACCTCAAGTTCAGGATACAAGCAGTTATAGGGCACGGGCAGTGACCAGGCTTGGGCTTGGAAGTCAGCGCACAATGTGCTCTGTCCACTGCGAAGTTTGTCGACAGCTGGGTTACCCAATATTTCATGTAGCAGACCTTCTACCGCACTCTCCATTTTAACCCAGAGTGCCTCCTCAAGAACCCCAATGATCTGCACATTGTTCCTGAGGGATTGTGACTCGAGGTCATCACATTTCGCTCTTACTACCTTCATATCTTTGGTTAAGGAATTAATAGGGTCCTGCATTCTCGTACTGGCATCTTCCACTGTACTGATTCTTTCTTTAGTTGCATTCATACGCTGGGACTCCTTCTCTAGCTAGGAATATCATGCAGGCTCAACCACTTGATTGCCATCAAATGCAGGGTCGTGTTGTGGCACACTCCCTGGTTTATACACAAGGTGCACACATTTCTCCATGCTGCTCTGCTTTTTACCAGTACCTTTCGTCATAATGTCCAGCCCGGGTGTTGATCCCCCCCCCCTATTTCACTCCCCGGTTTAGCAGTGCATGCAGGGAAGAGGCCCCAGAAAGTTCCCCCTCTCTGCAAAATAGTGGGGCAGTAAAAAGGTCTCTGTGCAGTGGGAGAGGTTCACTGTGGGGGCCAATGGTCAGGCTGATGTATGGGACAACCAGCACACCAGGGCGGCAGGTTCGTAAAGGCAGCTTGAGCAAGGGAGTGTGCAATGACAGCACCATGCATCGGCATGGGCCCTTAGCGTGGAAAGCCTGTGTCGACTTGTCCGATGGGTGGCAGGCACCCGCCCGATCCTTCAGCGACATGTGCATACAAGCTACTCCAGGGGGTACCTCTCCTCCACCCGTGGCAGCTCGGCAGAGGACTCGACGAGAGCCTTCAGTGTCGGGAAATGGCCACTGATACACCCCGGAACAGTACAGCCAGGGCTGGTCGTGATTGCAGCCTGCTGGCCCTTTACGGAGCGCACAGCTCCTCCTCTGCTCTACCGCAGCCCCACCGTGCTCGAGACAGCCCTCGCTGGTGCCTCAGATCTAAGGCACGCCAATGGGAGGATTAATGCCCCCAGGGATATCAGAGGCTGGTCGGTGAGATCGGTGGCACCGGGTGTGCATGGAGAGCACCTGTGTTTCAATCAGTCACCACCAATGCGCGGAGCCTCTCTAGGAAGCCGCCATCTTGCACTCTGGTTCAACAGCACCCCCCACAGATTTATTTATAATGCCTTCAGGCCAGTTTGCATTTAGTTTGTCAGCTGCAAATGTTGTAAACAAGTCTTCCACTTCCTCTCCAACCAAATTTTCCAGTAATCGCCGAGTGTTCTTCGCATTGCGCTTGCAGGTAATTTTCAAACTTTCGGTCCCACTTTTCCCACTTGCATCCCTGTTTCTGTGGCTCTGATATGTCAAATGGTGGTGGCCTTCTAAAGTACGCTGCGCCTTTGCTCTCCAAATCTGACTTGTTTGATGCTGTTGACAGTACGCTTGTAGCATGCCCTGTGTTGTTCTTTTATGCTTGATCTTTGTTGTTTGAGTATTTAAAGAATGTATTTTCCCCTTTTATCGATTTGTTCATTTTTTATTTGTTTATGGATTTGTAAGTGTAAGTTATCTTATTCTTATTATTCTGTTTATTCTTGCCATTGTCCTTTTTGTTTGTTTCTCTTTCATGTTATATATTGTAATTGTGCAAAGTTGGTTTTATCTAAACGAGTTCACAATAAAACAAATTATGGATTTATTTGGAAGTCTTTGTAAAATGCTTTTTGTGTCAGGATTTCTGCCTTTGTGTTGTTTCCTGAATACTGTCCCTTTGAAAATGGCTGCCACCTGTTTGGTGTGATCTTTGTGAGATCGTGTGTATCACCCTTGTATTGCTGTGCCCTGTTGTCAATGCTGTTTTTGGGCTGTTTGGCACACTTTGAGTTAAAAAAGTGAAGCTATCCCTGCTTCTCTATATCCTTGCTCTTGAACCTTTACTAGAACTAATCAGAAACGACACAGCTATTACGGGAATTCAAGCCCATACTACCAATATTAAGCTTGCAGCTTATGCAGAAAATATGATTTTATTCCTCTCTAACCCCTCTATCACAGTTAGGAAAACTTTGGATCATATTGAAAGCTATGGGAAAGTCTCAGGGTACAAACTTAACAATGAGAACACTGAGCTCATCCCGCTTTCTGTCGAATGCATTACAAGCAAATATAATGACTTAGGTTTATGCTGGAAAACAAATCCCATTAAATATCTAGGCCCAGAATTTTCTCCTGATATCGATACAACAATTATTAAGACCCAAAACTACACATTATAAACAATTAAAAAAAATGTATACCTGGTCACCCCAATGCCTATGCTGGTGGGGAAGATTAGACACAATTAAAATGATGAACGCACCATAATTACTCTTATGCTCTTGCAATGATTCCAATCCCATTCAGTAATACGTTCTATAAAGAAGTGAATTCTATCCTCTCCAAACTTTTATGGCAAGGGAAACCACCCAAAATGTCCATGAAGCAGGGGGACAAACATGTGGTTGGCGCATTGTATAAAATCTTAGGAGAGAATCCAGGTCAAGTGGAATGGGGGTATATGAAGCAATGCGAGAATGACATAGGCATTACCATTACGTAGACCCAATGGTCAGCGGTTTGTAAGTGAATCCTGAAATTGATGCGTGCACTGCAGATCCGTGAAATGTGGGTCAAGATAATGGTGCAATGGCATCTCACTCCAGAGAAATTACATACGTTTTATACAAACGTTTCAGGGGAATGTTGGTGGGGATGTAAGGAAATGGGAACATGGGGTCATATATGGTGGGAGTGTCCCAAAGTGAAGGTATATTGGGGAAGTTTTAATAAGGCAGTGAAAGAGATATATTCAATTACGTAGCGACATGGGGGAAGCAATGTTTGGTTTGAGGGACATAATGGAGGTTTTCACCGTAAAAAGTCAAAGGAAAGCTTATCTGATTCTAAGTGTAGCTGCTGTGTCACTAATTGCTAAAAATTGGAAACAACCTGTGACCCCTACAGAACAGGACTGGTTGATGAAAATGTGGCATTATGTCTGCCAAATTTGGCAGTATTATATTTAGAGGGTCCATTGTAGCATCTGAGATAAAACATAAAGGGCCTCATTACAACCTGTGCGGTGTCGGAATGAAGGGAGCCGGTACAGGACCGGCCCCCTTCATTCCGACCGGGCTGATTCCAAGCTTCCCATCGCGGGACCCGGATCGCACGCCTGGTAAAACCAGGTGTGCTTTCCGGGTCCCGCGAGGGGTAGAAGGAAGTAACAACAGGGCACTCATAATGTGCCTGTTGTTACCTCCATCCCCATTCCCATTGAGCCCTATGGGGGCTCAAATGGGAATTGGGGAATGGTTCCTGCAAGGAGGAATGACCGGGTTTCAGAGCAAGTGTTTCAGAGCGCGTGTTTCAGAGTGCATCATACACAAGTGTTTCAAATGGCCTCACTCTGGAACAATCCCTCACTAACAATTAATAAAACAACCTTACATTGGGACTCTTGGTTAGACAGAAAAAACTTCTTTGTGCACCACTATGGGACGACGACTCTCTTCTCAGTTTCGCAATACTCCAAGATAAATATGGACTCCCCGTCTGAACTTAATGACTACAGGAAGCTATCTCAAATAATATCAAAATATAAAACAAATGCTCAGACTGCACACCTTCACAATATAGATAACATAGAATTGTTCTCAACTTGGAAACCACTATGAAATGGGGAGAAGCATTGAGCATTAACAGGCCGATTCATGGAATAATTAGCGCGGCGCAAGTGGGCAAAAACGTGCGAATCGCAGTGGAATAGCGAAAATCGCAGTGAACGTGCGAAAATCGCACGAAAAGCAGCGCACGTCGATTCATGGAAGGCCGTGCGCGAGAAAACCAGCGGATGTGCGAAAAAAAAGTGCGCGGCGCACGTTGGCGCACGTTGGCGCACAGGCCATCTAACAGCGTGCGCCAGGTCACAGCGAAAATCGCACAGGCCACAGCGAAATTCGCACATAGCGCGGCGCACGCAATAAAAGTAGGCGGAACACGGGCGTAACACTCGGAATGGGGAACAACTTGCCAAAACGTGGGCGTCACGGGGGAAGTACAGGGCACAAGTGCGCGGAACGCCCACACGCTCGCCTACAACACGTATTCATGGAATAGAATAGGGGAAAAAAGCGCACGCTCAAACCAGCGCACAGGCACAAACACGACCGCCACAAGAAAGGAGGCGGTAGCGTCTCTGCGGCTGTAAGAAATGTGCGCCAAAAGGTGCGCCAACAAATAGCACCTATATACTGCCATGATGAATGTCCCATACTGTGGCCCTCCAGGAAAAATGACGTGCAAAGGGGTACCCACAAACACGGACACCCGCTGACAAAAAATACGTGTGCATGTATACCGGGGTGCGCGGGAAGTGTCACACGCGATTTGCAGGGTACGTGCATCACAGGGGTTCGCGTGAAGTTATTCACACGATCGGGCCTGGGGGAGCGGGCTACGTGTATTACAGGGGTTCGCGTGAAGTTCCTCACGCGATCGGGCCTGGGGGAGCGGGCTACGTGTATTACAGGGGTTCGCGTGAAGTTCCTCACGCGATCGGGCCTGGGGGAGCGGGCTACGTGTATTTCAGGGGTTCGCGTGAAGTTCCACACGCGATCGGGCCTGGGGGAGCGGGCTACGTGTATTACAGGGGTTCGCGTGAAGTTCCACACGCGATCGGGCCTGGGGGAGTGGGCTACGTGTATTACAGGGGTTCGCGTGAAGTTCCTCACGCGATCGGGCCTGGGGGAGCGTGCTACGTGTATTTCAGGGGTTCGCGTGAAGTTTCACACGCGAATAGCCTGGGCGCGTGAATTTGAGGGGTGCGCGGGAAGTTCCACACGCGATCGGGCCTGGGGGAGCGTGCTACGTGTATTACAGGGGTTCGCGTGAAGTTCCTCACGCGATCGGGCCTGGGGGAGCGGGCTACGTGTATTTCAGGGGTTCGCGTGAAGTTTCACACGCGAATAGCCTGGGCGCGTGAATTTGAGGGGTGCGCGGGAAGTTCCTCACGCGATCGGGCCTGGGGGAGCGGGCTACGTGTATTACAGGGGTTCGCAGGAAGTTCCACACGCGAATAGCCTGGGCGCGTGTATTTCAGGGGTTTGCGGGAAGTTCCACACGCGAATAGCCTGGGCGCGTGTATTTCAGGGGTGCGCGGGAAGTTCCACACGCGAATAGGCTGGGCGCGTGTATTTCAGGGGTGCGCGGGAAGTTCCACACGCGAATAGGCTGGGCGCGTGTATTTCAGGGGTTCGCGGGAAGTTCCACACGCGAATAGCCTGGGCGCGTGAATTTGAGGGGTGCGCGGGAAGTTCCACACGCGAATAGCCTGGGCGCGTGTATTTCAGGGGTGCGCGGGGAGTTCCACACGCGAATAGCCTGGGCCCGTGTATTTCAGGGGTGCGCGGGAAGTTCCACACGCGAATAGCCTGGGCGCGTGTATTTCAGGGGTGCGCGGGAAGTTTTACACGCGAATAGCCTGGGCGCGTGTATTTCAGGGGTGCGCGGGAAGTTTTACACGCGAATAGCCTGGGCGCGTGTATTTCAGGGGTGCGCGGGAAGTTTTACACGCGAATAGCCTGGGCGCGTGTATTTCAGGGGTGCGCGGGAAGTTTTACACGCGATTTCTGCACGGTACGTGTATTTCAGGGGTGCCGGGGAGTCCCACATGTGATTTGACAGTGTGGGTCCTCCCAGGTGTACCCTGTACACCCTCCACGGCCCCTGCAGGCAGCCCACACCACAGGGGACTACCCTGCATCCCTGGTCATGTCCCGCAGGCAGCCCACCCAACATGGGCATGCCCCCCAGCAAAGGCACATGTCTCCTTGAACACCAACACATGTCCCCTTGCACCCCCACCCCCCAGCACT
Organism: Ambystoma mexicanum; assembly: GCF_040938575.1. Lineage (NCBI taxonomy): Eukaryota > Metazoa > Chordata > Amphibia > Caudata > Ambystomatidae > Ambystoma > Ambystoma mexicanum. The sequence goes on along the minus strand of NC_090933.1, from coordinate 1,051,028,937 downwards.
GTGGGGCACCTGCCAGTAGGCCCCCACCCATGTCCAACTCATGTCTCCCACCACCCCCACCCCCCAGCACTGTGGGGCACCTGCCAGCAGGCCCCCACCCATGTCCAACTCATGTCTCCCACCACCCCCACCCCCCAGCCACCAGGGTCACCCTCCACCAGGGCCCCACTCATGTCTCCCACCACCCCCACCCCCCAGCACTGTGGGGCACCTGCCAGTAGTCCCCCACCCATGTCCAACTCATGTCTCCCACCACCCCCACCCCCCAGCACTGTGGGGCACCTGCCAGCAGGCCCCCACCCATGTCCAACTCATGTCTCCCACCACCCCCACACCCCAGCACTGTGGGGCACCTGCCAGCAGGCCCCCACCCATGTCCAACTCATGTCTCCCACCACCCCCACCCCCCAGCCACCAGGGTCACCCTCCACCAGGGCCCCACTCATGTCTCCCACCACCCCCACCCCCCAGCAGTGCGGGGTCACCCTCCACCAGGGCCCCACTCATGTCTCCCACCACCCCCACCCCGCAGCACTGTGGGGCACCTGCCAGCAGGCCCCCACTCATGTCTCCCACCACCCCCACCCCCCAGCAGTGCAGGGGCAGCCTCCACCAGGCCCCCACTCATGTCTCCCACCACCCCCACCCCCCAGCAGTGCAGGGTCACCCTCCACCAGGGCCCCACTCATGTCTCCCACCACCCCCACCCCCCAGCACTGTGGGGCACCTGCCAGCAGGCCCCCACCCATGTCCAACTCATGTCTCCCACCACCCCCACCCCCCAGCACTGTGGGGCACCTGCCAGCAGTCCCCCACCCATGTCCAACTCATGTCCCCCACCACCCCCACCCCCCAGCACTGTGGGGCACCTGCCAGTAGGCCCACACCCATGTCCAACTCATGTCTCCCACCACCCCCACCCCCCAGCCACCAGGGTCACCCTCCACCAGGGCCCCACTCATGTCTCCCACCACCCCCACCCCCCAGCACTGTGGGGCACCTGCCAGCAGGCCCCCACCCATGTCCAACTCATGTCTCCCACCACCCCCACCCCCCAGCACTGTGGGGCACCTGCCAGTAGGCCCCCACCCATGTCCAACTCATGTCTCCCACCACCCCCACCCCCCAGCACTGTGGGGCACCTGCCAGCAGGCCCCCACCCATGTCCAACTCATGTCTCCCACCACCCCCACCCCCCAGCCACCAGGGTCACCCTCCACCAGGGCCCCACTCATGTCTCCCACCACCCGCACCCCCCAGCACTGTGGGGCACCTGCCAGCAGGCCCCCACCCATGTCCAACTCATGTCTCCCACCACCCCCACACCCCAGCAGTGCAGGGTCACCCTCCACCAGGCCCCCACTCATGTCTCCCACCACCCCCACCCCCCAGCAGTGCAGGCTCAACCTCCACCAGGCCCCCACTCATGTCCCCCTGCACCCCCACCCCCCTGCCACCATGTGCAGCCCCCACCAGGTCCTCACAATCCCCAATCATGTGCGTAATGGTCATCCTCCACAGCCAAAAAGACCTACCAAGTAACCCATTCACCCACATGGAAATGGAAATCACATGTTACACCCCCAATGTACATGAAGCAAATGAACCCATGTCCGTCACACACATATTTTCAAATTGAATGGGAAAACACACAACATGACATGCATGAAACCAATGAGATGAAACCACACAGTGAACAATGGAAAAAAAAATGTATTAGAAAAAAATACGAATGCTAAAGAAAGAAAACTAACTACAATGTAAATGTGAAAAAATAAGCTGCATGTCCGCATAAAAACACAAAACTAGAAAATCAAATCAAAAAAATTATGTCCAAAGTGAAATGTAAAAACTCTCCATGCAACAAAGAACTATGTACAAAAATAACAAGGGTCCATCATCACAACTGAACTAAGGAAACCTCCTAAAAAACCTACCTAAATATCAACTATATACAAAAAGTGGAGCAGTGTCCGTCGACTCCAAATAATAATAAGAACGAAAGGAAACCTAAAACTAAAGAACTATATACAAAGGCGGCGGGCAAGTCCAGCGGCTCACTCTGTGGTGTTCCGGGCCAGGGCATCATCGAACTCCTGTTCGATGTCCCGGAGGCGGTCCAGTTCCATGGCCCCGAGGGTCCGCAGGGACGACGCCGTGTCCTCCTCCAACCCCCTGCGGATTGCCTCGAGGCACTCGGCCCGCCTCAGGGCCCTCCGCATGGAGTTCTCCGCCCTGACCATTGTGAGCCGCGCCTCTTCCGCCCGCCGCCGCTCCGCACCTATGGCGTGGCCCAACCGCTGCCACACGGAAGACACTCTCTGTCCTGGGTCCTCCTGCCCTCCGGCCGATGCCTGCCCCTCCGATGTCGAAGGCCCCGAGCCTTCATGGCTCCCACCATCTTGCTGCTGCTGCTGCTCTGCCTCTGCCCGTGCACTGCCTCCTGCTGCCTGCACATCCTCCGCCGGCTGGGGTGCACCTGTTGATGTGGCCACCCCTGCTGGACGTCCGACTCCCGACTGTGGCAGGGATGCCTCCTCCACCAGCCTGGCCGCACTGTCAGAGGCAGCTCCACAGGGCACCCAGGTGACTGATGGGTGGGAAGATGGCACAGAGGACGACTGGCGCGTAGGGGGTCCAGTTGAGGAGGGGGTCGGAGCAAGCCCCATCAGACAGCGGAATCCGGCCTGGGTGACCTGTCCCAGCAGGCTGACGTGGTCAACGAGCCATTCGAGATGACGTGCAGTCTCTCCATGAAAAGACTGCAGGTCACCTCGCATGGCCCGTTGACGCAACGCCACGCCAGCCAGGACAGGCTCAACCCGGTCCTGGATGGCCACGTCCGCAGGCAGAGGAAGGCCAGTTGACGTCAGCTCATCCCCTGCCTGAAAACGGGTCTGGACGTAGGCATCCCTGCTGGTGCAAGATGATGCAGGGACAGGATCGGGGACAGGATTGCACACAGGCACCTCCGCGGCCGCTTGTGCTGACTCCTGTCCCTGGTCCTGCACTGCACCACTAGCACCAGTGGGATCCCCACCTCCAGACCCTGTCTCTGGTGCTTGCGCGGCCCCCTCCTCCACCAAACCCCCCACCAACCTGGATGACTCTGTGCCATCTTCCCCTGTTGGGCCCTGTGGGGTCCCAGCTGCCCCTTCTGCTGCCGAGGAGTCCAACTGCAACCTCCGCCTCTTGGACCTCCCCCCGGCAGCTGCGGCCTGGGACGCGGCACCGGACTCCTCACTCCCCGACGAGATGACAACACGGGAGGGGAGCCGGGCCTTGCGTCTCCGGCTGGCGGTCGGATCCCCGCCGCTGTGCTCCACAGCACCTTCTCCGCCCTCTTCATCAGTTGACGCTGCAGACAGGGAGAAACAAAACACAGGCATCAGGGCACTGTACAATGGACACATACACGCATGACAGTTGCACATGAGTGGCATTGGCAAACCTCAGACATGTCATCACAATCCCCAACACACATGTCATTGCAACTGGCACACATGAGCCATACCACAGCCATATCGCAACTGCCACCACCATCCCTACACATACAACAGCATCAGCAGCCAAAGGGGAGCCATACATCACATGCAACACAGGAAGTGCACCACACATGTACACACACCACCACACTTGCATGCATGTCTACACCTCTGCCAAGTGTCGCACTGTTCAGACGGGCATCCATGTCACATCTGCCAATCAGGCTTCCACATACCGCTGTCACATGCATCCATGTAGCATCACTGTTGCACCTTTGACAAATACACACACATGCACATGTACACAGTGCTCATACATGCAGCCGAAAACAACATACATGCCTGACATCACGGACATGTCTACTTACATACACATTCATCCAAACATGTGTGCACGCACAACTGCATTTGCCATGCAAGCCCACACACACAAGCACCATCCATGTCTCACACATTACAGCCCTCGCATGTGTCAGCCCCACGGCCCTGTACACCCCCACCCATACTCCACCCCATACAAACAGATGTGCAACTGGCACAATGGGGAATGATCACCACACGCCCTGCTCACAACCAGGATGCATGTACACTCACCGCTCGACTCCAGACGGCTCTGCTTCTCTAGGACCTGGACGTGGAGCGCTGGGGATATGCGTTCCAGGACCCCCATCTGTTCTTCCGACAAGTGGCCCCGGCGCCCCTTGGCATCCGCTGCCTTCAAGAGGCGCCGGGCCTTGTTCAGGGTCCTGGACCTGAAGTCCTCCCAGCGCTTCCTGACATGTTGTAAGTCCCGGACTGCCACCCCCTCCGCGTTGATGGCAGTCACGATGTCTGTCCAGATCCGAGTCCGTCCTTCCTTGTCGGCGCGGGAACTTCCAAAGAGGGCATCATACTGCCCCAGGACTTGCTCCACCAGGACACCAACTTCGGTGGCACTGAAGCTGGTGCCCCTCTGCCTCTCTGGCCGGGGGTTGTCAGTGGTCACAGATGGTGTTAGCCCCGACATGACAACCCCAGAGGCAGGAGTGGGTGGGCAACTGGGTCCTGGGGCTGGGCTGTGGAGCGATGGAATTCCAGTCGGGAGTCTTCTGTTCCAGCAGGGGTGGTCACAGCAACAGCACCCCTGGCTGATGTGCAGGCAGCAAATGGCAGTGCACGTGGGCAGCAGGCAGTCAGGCAGCAGCAGATAGCAGGTGGGAGCGTGCTCGGGGCTCTGGGGGGCAGTAATTCGGCCTTCTGGGCAGGAGCGTTGTCTCCCGTGTGCTCACGCGTGGCCAGCTTGGTACGGAGTGAATTGGCACGTGAAAATCCTGCACGTCAGCGTGAAAACCGAGGAAAGGCCCTTAGCGCGTAAGCGCGTCAGCACGCATACGCGATTCCATTGGACCAAAGGCCCTCAGCGCGTAAGCGCGTCTGTGACGTGACCCGCACGGGTGTTTCCCACACAGCACGTGATGACAGAGCACACGTGGAAAGACTGCACGTCAGAGTCTCATCGCGTGTAATTGGACAAAAGTGCGTGTACACGCGATTGGCCTATGTACGTGTATATGAGGTGTGCGCGGACACTTACACACGCAAGTACGTCAGCGCACCTGTATCCCGGTGTACGGCCATTTCCACCAATCACACGCAATGAGACTCTGACGTGCAGTCTTTCCACGTGTGCTCTGTCATCACGTGCTGTGTGGGAAACACCCGTGCGGGTCACGTCACAGACGCGCTTACGCGCTGAGGGCCTTTGGTCCAATGGAATCGCGTATGCGTGCTGACGCGCTTACGCGCTAAGGGCCTTTCCTCGGTTTTCACGCTGACGTGCAGGATTTTCACGTGCCAATTCACTCCGTACCAAGCTGGCCACGCGTGAGCACACGGGAGACCACGCTCCTGCCCAGAAGGCCGAATTACTGCCCCCCAGAGCCCCGAGCACGCTCCCACCTGCTATCTGCTGCTGCCTGACTGCCTGCTGCCCACGTGCACTGCCATTTGCTGCCTGCACATCAGCCAGGGGTGCTGTTGCTGTGACCACCCCTGCTGGAACAGAAGACTCCCGACTGGAATTCCATCGCTCCACAGCCCAGCCCCAGGACCCAGTTGCCCACCCACTCCTGCCTCTGGGGTTGTCATGTCGGGGCTAACACCATCTGTGACCACTGACAACCCCCGGCCAGAGAGGCAGAGGGGCACCAGCTTCAGTGCCACCGAAGTTGGTGTCCTGGTGGAGCAAGTCCTGGGGCAGTATGATGCCCTCTTTGGAAGTTCCCGCGCCGACAAGGAAGGACGGACTCGGATCTGGACAGACATCGTGACTGCCATCAACGCGGAGGGGGTGGCAGTCCGGGACTTACAACATGTCAGGAAGCGCTGGGAGGACTTCAGGTCCAGGACCCTGAACAAGGCCCGGCGCCTCTTGAAGGCAGCGGATGCCAAGGGGCGCCGGGGCCACTTGTCGGAAGAACAGATGGGGGTCCTGGAACGCATATCCCCAGCGCTCCACGTCCAGGTCCTAGAGAAGCAGAGCCGTCTGGAGTCGAGCGGTGAGTGTACATGCATCCTGGTTGTGAGCAGGGCGTGTGGTGATCATTCCCCATTGTGCCGGTTGCACATCTGTTTGTATGGGGTGGAGTATGGGTGGGGGTGTACAGGGCCGTGGGGCTGACACATGCGAGGGCTGTAATGTGTGAGACATGGATGGTGCTTGTGTGTGTGGGCTTGCATGGCAAATGCAGTTGTGCGTGCACACATGTTTGGATGAATGTGTATGTAAGTAGACATGTCCGTGATGTCAGGCATGTATGTTGTTTTCGGCTGCATGTATGAGCACTGTGTACATGTGCATGTGTGTGTATTTGTCAAAGGTGCAACAGTGATGCTACATGGATGCATGTGACAGCGGTATGTGGAAGCCTGATTGGCAGATGTGACATGGATGCCCGTCTGAACAGTGCGACACTTGGCAGAGGTGTAGACATGCATGCAAGTGTGGTGGTGTGTGTACATGTGTGGTGCACTTCCTGTGTTGCATGTGATGTATGGCTCCCCTTTGGCTGCTGATGCTGTTGTATGTGTAGGGATGGTGGTGGCAGTTGCGATATGTCTGTGGTATGGCTCATGTGTGCCAGTTGCAATGACATGTGTGTTGGGGATTGTGATGACATGTCTGAGGTTTGCCAATGCCACTCATGTGCAACTGTCATGCGTGTATGTGTCCATTGTACAGTGCCCTGATGCCTGTGTTTTGTTTCTCCCTGTCTGCAGCGTCAACTGATGAAGAGGGCGGAGAAGGTGCTGTGGAGCACAGCGGCGGGGATCCGACCGCCAGCCGGAGACGCAAGGCCCGGCTCCCCTCCCGTGTTGTCATCTCGTCGGGGAGTGAGGAGTCCGGTGCCGCGTCCCAGGCCGCAGCTGCCGGGGGGAGGTCCAAGAGGCGGAGGTTGCAGTTGGACTCCTCGGCAGCAGAAGGGGCAGCTGGGACCCCACAGGGCCCAACAGGGGAAGATGGCACAGAGTCATCCAGGTTGGTGGGGGGTTTGGTGGAGGAGGGGGCCGCGCAAGCACCAGAGACGGGGTCTGGAGGTGGGGATCCCACTGGTGCTAGTGGTGCAGTCCAGGACCAGGGACAGGAGGCAGCACAGGCGGCCGCGGAGGTGCCTGTGTGCAATCCTGTCCCCGATCCTGTCCCTGCATCATCTTGCACCAGCAGGGATGCCTACGTCCAGACCCGTTTTCAGGCAGGGGATGAGCTGACGTCAACTGGCCTTCCTCTGCCTGCGGACGTGGCTATCCAGGTCCGGGTTGAGCCTGTCCTGGCTGGTGTGGCGTTGCGTCAACGGGCCATGCGAGGTGACCTGCAGTCTTTTCATGGAGAGACTGCACGTCATCTCGAATGGCTCGTTGACCACGTCAGCCTGCTGGGACAGGTCACCCAGACCGGATTCCTCCGTCTGATGGGGCTTGTTCCGACCCCCTCCTCAACTGGACCCCCTACGCGCCAGTCGTCCTCTGTGCCATCTTCCCACCCATCAGTCACCTGGGTGCCCTGTGGAGCTGCCTCTGACAGTGCGGCCAGGCTGGTGGAGGAGGCATCCCTGCCACAGTCGGGAGTCGGACGTCCAGCAGGGGTGGCCACATCAACAACTGCACCCCAGCCGGCGGAGGATGTGCAGGCAGCAGGAGGCAGTGCACGGGCAGAGGCAGAGCAGCAGCAGCAGCAAGATGGTGGGAGCCATGAAGGCTCGGGGCCTTCGACATCGGAGGGGCAGGCATCGGCCGGAGGGCAGGAGGACCCAGGACAGAGAGTGTCTTCCGTGTGGCAGCGGTTGGGCCACGCCATAGGTGCGGAGCGGCGGCGGGCGGAAGAGGCGCGGCTCACAATGGTCAGGGCGGAGAACTCCATGCGGAGGGCCCTGAGGCGGGCCGAGTGCCTCGAGGCAATCCGCAGGGGGTTGGAGGAGGACACGGCGTCGTCCCTGCGGACCCTCGGGGCCATGGAACTGGACCGCCTCCGGGACATCGAACAGGAGTTCGATGATGCCCTGGCCCGGAACACCACAGAGTGAGCCGCTGGACTTGCCCGCCGCCTTTGTATATAGTTCTTTAGTTTTAGGTTTCCTTTTTTTTTTCTTATGATTTGGAGTCGACGGACACTGCTCCACTTTTTGTATATAGTTGATATTTAGGTAGGTTTTTTAGGAGGTTTCCTTAGTTCTGTTGTGATGATGGACCCTTGTTATTTTTGTACATAGTTCTTTGTTGCACGGAGAGTTTTGACATTTCACTTTGGACAAAATTTTTTGGATTAGATTTTCTAGTTTTGTGTTTTTATGCGGACATGCAGCTTCTTTTTTCACATTTACATTGTAGTTAGTTTTCTTTCTTTAGCATTCGTATTTTTTTCTAATACATTTTTTTTTACATTGTTCACTGTGTGGTTTCATCTCATTGGTTTCATGCATGTCATGTTGTGTGTTTTCCCATTCAATTGGAAAATATGTGTGTGACGGACATGGGTTCATTTGCTTCATGAACATTGGGGGTGTAACATGTGATTTCCATTTCCATGTGGGTGAATGGGTTACTTGGTAGGGCTTTTTGGCTGTGGAGGCTGACCATTACGCACATTGTGAGGACCTGGTGGGGGCTGCACATGGTGGCAGGGGGGTGGGGGTGGTGGGAGACATGAGTGGGGGCCTGGTGGAGGGTGACCCTGGTGGCTGGGGGGTGGGGGTGGTGGGAGACATGAGTGGGGGCCTGGTGGAGGGTGACCCTGGTGGCTGGGGGGTGGGGGTGGTGGGAGACATGAGTGGGGGCCTGGTGGAGGGTGCCCCTGGTGGCGGGGGGGTGGGGGTGATAGGGGACATGAGTGGGGGCCTGGTGGAGGCTGCCCCTGCACTGCTGGGGGGTGGGGGTGGTGGGAGACATGAGTGGGGGCCTGGTGGAGGGTGCCCCTGGTGGCTGGGGGGTGGGGGTGGTGGGAGACATGAGTGGGGGCCTGGTGGAGGGTGCCCCTGCACTGCTGGGGGGTGGGGGTGGTGGGAGACATGAGTGGGGGCCTGGTGGAGGGTGCCCCTGGTGGCTGGGGGGTGGGGGTGGTGGGAGACATGAGTGGGGGCCTGGTGGAGGGTGCCCCTGCACTGCTGGGGGGTGGGGGTGGTGGGAGACATGAGTGGGGGCCTGGTGGAGGGTGCCCCTGGTGGCGGGGGGTGGGGGTGATAGGGGACATGAGTGGGGGCCTGGTGGAGGCTGCCCCTGCACTGTTGGGGGGTGGGGGTGGTGGGAGACATGAGTGGGGGCCTGGTGGAGGGTGCCCCTGGTGGCGGGGGGGTGGGGGTGATAGGGGACATGAGTGGGGGCCTGGTGGAGGCTGCCCCTGCACTGCTGGGGGGTGGGGGTGGTGGGAGACATGAGTGGGGGCCTGGTGGAGGCTGCCCCTGCACTGCTGGGGGGTGGGGGTGGTGGGAGACATGAGTGGGGGTCTGGTGGAGGCTGCCCCTGCACTGCTGGGGGGTGGGGGTGGTGGGAGACATGAGTGGGGGCCTGGTGGAGGGTGACCCTGGTGGCGGGGGGGTGGGGGTGATAGGGGACATGAGTGGGGGCCTGGTGGAGGCTGCCCCTGCACTGCTGGGGGGTGGGGGTGGTGGGAGACATGAGTGGGGGTCTGGTGGAGGCTGCCCCTGCACTGCTGGGGGGTGGGGGTGGTGGGAGACATGAGTGGGGGCCTGGTGGAGGGTGCCCCTGGTGGCGGGGGGGTGGGGGTGATAGGGGACATGAGTGGGGGCCTGGTGGAGGCTGCCCCTGCACTGCTGGGGGGTGGGGGTGGTGGGAGACATGAGTGGGGGCCTGGTGGAGGCTGCCCCTGCACTGCTGGGGGGTGGGGGTGGTGGGAGACATGAGTGGGGGCCTGGTGGAGGGTGCCCCTGGTGGCGGGGGGGTGGGGGTGATAGGGGACATGAGTGGGGGCCTGGTGGAGGCTGCCCCTGCACTGCTGGGGGGTGGGGGTGGTGGGAGACATGAGTGGGGGCCTGGTGGAGGGTGCCCCTGCACTGCTGGGGGGTGGGGGTGGTGGGAGACATGAGTGGGGGCCTGGTGGAGGGTGCCCCTGGTGGCTGGGGGGTGGGGGTGGTGGGAGACATGAGTGGGGGCCTGGTAGAGGCTGCCCCTGCACTGCTGGGGGGTGGGGGTGGTGGGAGACATGAGTGGGGGCCTGGTGGAGGGTGCCCCTGGTGGCGGGGGGGTGGGGGTGATAGGGGACATGAGTGGGGGCCTGGTGGAGGCTGCCCCTGCACTGCTGGGGGGTGGGGGTGGTGGGAGACATGAGTGGGGGCCTGGTGGAGGGTGCCCCTGGTGGCGGGGGGGTGGGGGTGATAGGGGACATGAGTGGGGGCCTGGTGGAGGCTGCCCCTGCACTGCTGGGGGGTGGGGGTGGTGGGAGACATGAGTGGGGGTCTGGTGGAGGCTGCCCCTGCACTGCTGGGGGGTGGGGGTGGTGGGAGACATGAGTGGGGGCCTGGTGGAGGGTGCCCCTGGTGGCTGGGGGGTGGGGGTGGTGGGAGACATGAGTGGGGGCCTGGTGGAGGGTGCCCCTGCACTGCTGGGGGGTGGGGGTGGTGGGAGACATGAGTGGGGGCCTGGTGGAGGGTGCCCCTGGTGGCTGGGGGGTGGGGGTGGTGGGAGACATGAGTGGGGGCCTGGTGGAGGGTGCCCCTGCACTGCTGGGGGGTGGGGGTGGTGGGAGACATGAGTGGGGGCCTGGTGGAGGGTGCCCCTGGTGGCGGGGGGTGGGGGTGATAGGGGACATGAGTGGGGGCCTGGTGGAGGCTGCCCCTGCACTGCTGGGGGGTGGGGGTGGTGGGAGACATGAGTGGGGGCCTGGTGGAGGGTGCCCCTGGTGGCGGGGGGGTGGGGGTGATAGGGGACATGAGTGGGGGCCTGGTGGAGGCTGCCCCTGCACTGCTGGAGGGTGGGGGTGGTGGGAGACATGAGTGGGGGCCTGGTGGAGGCTGCCCCTGCACTGCTGGGGGGTGGGGGTGGTGGGAGACATGAGTGGGGGTCTGGTGGAGGCTGCCCCTGCACTGCTGGGGGGTGGGGGTGGTGGGAGACATGAGTGGGGGCCTGGTGGAGGGTGACCCTGGTGGCGGGGGGGTGGGGGTGATAGGGGACATGAGTGGGGGCCTGGTGGAGGCTGCCCCTGCACTGCTGGGGGGTGGGGGTGGTGGGAGACATGAGTGGGGGTCTGGTGGAGGCTGCCCCTGCACTGCTGGGGGGTGGGGGTGGTGGGAGACATGAGTGGGGGCCTGGTGGAGGGTGCCCCTGGTGGCGGGGGGGTGGGGGTGATAGGGGACATGAGTGGGGGCCTGGTGGAGGCTGCCCCTGCACTGCTGGGGGGTGGGGGTGGTGGGAGACATGAGTGGGGGCCTGGTGGAGGCTGCCCCTGCACTGCTGGGGGGTGGGGGTGGTGGGAGACATGAGTGGGGGCCTGGTGGAGGGTGCCCCTGGTGGCGGGGGGGTGGGGGTGATAGGGGACATGAGTGGGGGCCTGGTGGAGGCTGCCCCTGCACTGCTGGGGGGTGGGGGTGGTGGGAGACATGAGTGGGGGCCTGGTGGAGGGTGCCCCTGCACTGCTGGGGGGTGGGGGTGGTGGGAGACATGAGTGGGGGCCTGGTGGAGGGTGCCCCTGGTGGCTGGGGGGTGGGGGTGGTGGGAGACATGAGTGGGGGCCTGGTGGAGGCTGCCCCTGCACTGCTGGGGGGTGGGGGTGGTGGGAGACATGAGTGGGGGCCTGGTGGAGGGTGCCCCTGGTGGCGGGGGGGTGGGGGTGATAGGGGACATGAGTGGGGGCCTGGTGGAGGCTGCCCCTGCACTGCTGGGGGGTGGGGGTGGTGGGAGACATGAGTGGGGGCCTGGTGGAGGCTGCCCCTGCACTGCTGGGGGGTGGGGGTGGTGGGAGACATGAGTGGGGGTCTGGTGGAGGCTGCCCCTGCACTGCTGGGGGGTGGGGGTGGTGGGAGACATGAGTGGGGGCCTGGTGGAGGGTGACCCTGGTGGCGGGGGGGTGGGGGTGATAGGGGACATGAGTGGGGGCCTGGTGGAGGCTGCCCCTGCACTGCTGGGGGGTGGGGGTGCAGGGGGACATGAGCAGGTGTGCAGGGTAGTCCCCTGTTTTGTGGGCTGCCTGCAGGGGCTGTGGAGGGTGTACAGGGAACACCTGTGAGGACCCACCCAGCCTAATTGCGTGTGATAATTCCCGCACACCCCTGTAATACACGTACCAAGCCAAATCGCGTGTGATAATTCCCACGCACCCCTGTAATACACGTACCTGGCCAAATCGCATGTGAAACTTCCCGCGTACCCCTGTAATACACGTACCCTGGCCAATCGCGTGTTAAACTTCCCGCGTACCCCTGTAATACACGTACCCTGGCTAATCGCGTGTATAACTTCACGCGTACCCCTGTAATACACGTACCCTGGCCAATCGCGTGTTAAACTTCCCGCGTACCCCTGTAATACATGTACCCTGGCCAATCGCGTGTTAAACTTCCCGCGTACCCCTGTAATACACGTACCCTGGCTAATCGCGTGTTAAACTTCCCGCGTACCCCTGTAATACACTTACCCTGGCTAATCGCGTGTTAAACTTCCCGCGTACCCCTGTAATACACGTACCCTGGCCAATCGCGTGTTAAACTTCCCGCGTACCCCTGTAATACACGTACCCTGGCTAATCGCGTGTATGACTTCACGTGTACCCCTGTAATACACTTACACTGGCTAATCGCGTGTTAAACTTCCCGCGTACCCCTGTGATACACGTACCCTGGCCAATCGCGTGTTAAACTTCCCGCGTACCCCTGTAATACACGTACCCTGGCCAATCGCGTGTTAAACTTCCCGCGTACCCCTGTAATACACGTACCCTGGCTAATCGCGTGTATGACTTCACGTGTACCCCTGTAATACACTTACCCTGGCTAATCGCGTGTTAAACTTCCCGCGTACCCCTGTAATACACGTACCCTGGCCAATCGCGTGTTAAACTTCCCGCGTACCCCTGTAATACACATACCCTGGCCAATCGCGTGTTAAACTTCCCGCGTACCCCTGTAATACACGTACCCTGGCTAATCGCGTGTATGACTTCACGTGTACCCCTGTAATACACTTACCCTGGCTAATCGCGTGTATGACTTCACGTGTACCCCTGATATGCACGTTACCCGCTTTGCGTTCCTTGTTTGGCTGCCCTGTAAACTGGTCCAGGGTTAGCGCAGCCCTTTGCGATGATTTAGCGATTTTGCTGGCTTTTCCTTGCGCGAGGGCGTTCTTGGGGGCGTTACTGGCGCTGCTGCAGGGTCGCTGCGATACTCTGCGCCACGGCTGGTTTGGGAGCATGAAATCTATGAATACGCTGTGCGCGGAAATCGGTTTTAGCGCACGTGCCTGGCGCAGTCAATCGCACGCGGACACTCTGCGCCAGCCGCTTGCGACACTTTTCTGCGAAATTCTATGAATTACCCTGTAAATTGGAACCAAAGCAATAGCAACAAATACACACGAGAATAGCAAAAGTTTTCAGATCAGCTAGCAAAACTCAAACCCTTTTCTCTGTTATGCATAGGGCACTTTGAACTCAAGAGAAATTGCATAAGAAGAAAATGTGTGACAATTCACATTGCTGGAGATGCATAAATACACAGCTATTGGACACATTGGAGCATATGCTTTTCTCATGTCCTCTATTATTTATATTTTGGACGAAGATAACTAAAAATATCTTAGATATTCTTGAAATTGGACCCAACCATTCACTGATAGACCTGTACATCAATACTATTGCTACCCACAGTAAAGAAAGAATTTTAAATTCTTAGAAAATATCTCTACTAGACATCCTTCTAGTAGCAGCCATATAATGTATCACCGTGGGCTGGAAAAATAAAGACCCCCCAAACCTTGGTGGAATTCTGTATGCTTTTCTAACAGATTGGAAAAAGCTCTTTGTGGAGATACCACTGAAACTCTGAAATTCTCAGAAGTGTGGAATCCGCTAGAGAACTTCATATGCAAGTCCCTTCCCAACTCCACATCTAATAGCAAGTTCCTAGAAGTCTGCAAACCTCCTTAATTATATTCTAGTGCAGCCCCCCCCCCCACTCCACCGCACACCCCATGCTGCAACCCTCGCTACATCAGCCACATGGATCTCTGAGCTACTCTAAACCGGTCTAATGCATTATAGTCACTCTTTTGACATAGTACACTAATACACACCTTCACCCCAGGAGAACCTACTAGTGTCAGTAGCTGAACCTTATTTTAGTTCACATAGAATGGGTTACTTCTTCCTCCCTTCCTTTCTTTCTTTCTTTCTTTCTTTCTTTCTTTCTTTCTTTCTTTCTTTCTTTCTTTCTTTCTTTCTTTCTTTCTTTCTTTCTTTCTTTCTTTCTTTCTTTCCTTCTTTCTTTCTTTCTTTCTTTCTTTCTTTCTTTCTTTCCTCTCACCTCTCATTTTCTCCAAGCCTGTTTTCAGTAGCCTGGAGCATACCCACACATATATTCAGTACCTTGAATGCTTTTGTAATAAACACCACACTTTTTCAGTGTTAAATAATTTATTTGTAGTGCCTTAACCGGTACTATGCAATAGAGCCTGGCTCTGTTCAACTGATTATCGTTAATGTGTTCTTTTTGGAATATTCTATGCATTCTCTTAGTATGTTGGGTCTCCCCCTGCGTACCGGCAGCCTTGTCCTTTACTTGCATAATATATACTTTCTTGCTTTGACATTTGAATTTCACATAGTATATCCCTCTATGAGGGCCTTGCCATTAGATTTGTAATGTCTACTGTAGGTGGTATCTCTTTTTAGCTACACAGGCCTTGTGCCAGGTATTGTACTATTTTTCTGCCTAAACCACCATGCAAGGTTGGAAAGCTGCGCTCAAGGGACAACCACGTACTTGAACCAGAACCCTGACACATTGCAGCGCAAACGCGCGGTCACCATGGCGAAATATAGTCACCTAGACCCCACTCTGGCTAACACCCCGGTTTGCTAGTCCCACGCCCCCACTCGTCACTAATTTGAGTAATGCCAGCAACACAGCTTTGCTGACCCCTCCCTCTCCCACCACTGGCATGGCCAGTGTGCAAGAGGAGGGATCAGGGCAGGTTTTTGTAACACAATTCCATGCTCCACCACTGTAGCTCCGAGCCGGGGGCCAGCTGCTAATGCTATTCAGGAATCTCCTCTCAATATCCCTACTAAGCAGAACATTGTTCAGAAGCTATCACCTCGCAGTGCTCCACTACTCAATACCCACTCTCTTATGCCGTATGAAGTTGAAATTGAGGACTTACTAACTCTAGTCCAGACTTTATGGCTTTGACTGAGTCTTGGCTTAATGAAGCCATCCCTTCTGTGGCCACGCTTGCCATTTCTATCAGTGCCCTTCCATGCTTCTTCTGGGCCCTTTCTGCAATGAGTAGACCACGGAGGGTGGCCTTGGCTGCCTCCCAAACCGTTGTCATACCCGTCTCTCCAGTATCATTGGTTTCGAAATAGGCCCGTATCTCCTTCCTCAAAAATTCCCTGAACACCTGCTCTCTCAACAGGTTATCATTACGGGTGCTTTCCGGAGGTAGCTTTCTGAAGTAGCGCTGTTTGCTGGCAGGCTTCTTTATCTGGATCGTATGGATTGAGCTGCAGCGGCATTATTGTTGAGAGCTCCGCCCCCTTTACCCAGGAGACCACAAAAAGCAGGGTGCACGCGCTTTTCGTAAAGCGTACTTTCCGGAAGTAGCTTTCTGAAGTAGCGCTGTTTGCTGGCAGGCTATTCTATCTGGATCGTGTGGATTGAGCTGCAGCGGTATGAACCATTCTTCAAAAAGACTTAATTTTAGCTAAAGACTTATGGAGAGACTAATCCTTCATTAGTAGAAGAGGACTTTTTATATTACACCACTGTTTACACCAATTTCCTCTTGTTTTAGGCATTATTGTTGAGAGCTCTGCCCCCTTTACCCAAGGGACTACAAAAAGCAGGGTTCACATGCTTTTTGGCGCACACGCTTTCCGGAACTAGCTTTCTGAAGTAGCGATGTTTGCTGTTCCCTGCTTCGCGCTTTCTGCTACTTCAGTGGTATTAACAAGCAAGTAATATAATTCTGTCAGATGATGCGACCTTAAGAGTGAGTCTGATTGTTCAACATATGTTAAGCTCAAAGGTGGTGTATACTACTCTAATTAATTGAAACCGTATCTAAGTCACGAGTTGCTGAATTGAAATAGTTATGACATAGGATGCGTTGTTAAATCCTCCCGCACAGCAATATCTGTTGTCTAAGGTTCTTGAACAACCGTGTATGCTGATCGGTGGTTTTGTGAGGCATTAGTTGACATTGATCAAAACCTGCAAATTTGTGTATCGTGCATATGGAGTTGCGATCTGCACTTAGACAGGAACTATCCAATATGGTGATTAACAAGTCGCAGTTACTGCCACATCTACAGGCAAATCTAGCATTGAGCCTCCAGCTTGTTTGAATCGTGCGTGGAAACGTAAAGTTATTTCGCAACCCGGTTTACTTACTGAGTGCAGATTTGCAAAAATGACAACTTTTTAAAAATATAATTGAATGTTCTACCGAAGTGAGTCAAATAAAGCTAACACCTTGTGAGATTGAAATCAGTTTGCAGGAGATCATGGAAGAGCTTAGCACAGCTTTTCCTTGTATAGGGACCAAATGAATTGCCCAAGTGATACTCAGTCCTATTCCAAATACAATGATTACCTCGGAGGAAACCTATCTTGGTGCGCACACACTAGATGGAAAAAATGTAAATGGTATGTTCACTTTGCCGCTCCTTGATAAGGTTGATTCTAATACCTTAACCATTGTAGACAATAATAGCACTAATAACAATGGTGATAACCACTGTGTACAATCATTAAGGCAAATTGTTGAGAAAAACGTATCCAGTATTGAACAGTCTGTTGCTTCAACAGAACTAGACATGGTTGTAGATGGGAAGCAAGTGATACTAGATAAGCTCTTAGTTGAAAATAATAACTGTGATATCTCAAAAAAATACCTATATCAGCTCATATTGAGATACAGGGTGTGCAAACCAGTGATTATTGTGTGTAGATAAAAATGACCAAAAGAGGCATTGTGATAGATTTGAGGTTGAACCTAAAACTGGTCAGATTATTAATAGACAGGTGGCATCCACATTAGAAATAGTTTTTCCTGAAGCTCGAGACATCAATAACCCAGAATCCATCTTCCATATTAGTATCTTAGATACCTCAAATGATGTTAGTTCTAATGGTATGAATACTGGAGAATTATTTGAACACTTGGAAGACTCTCTGACGACTCTTGTGGATAAAATGTGATAGCATTGAACGTAAATTAGATATGCATTCACTGCTATTACATAACATTGCCACAAAACAGAAAGAAAAATTCAAAGCCAATAGTACAAATACTGAGAAAGTAGTAGAGAAGTGTAGATAATCTACAGGTGAAAAAAAAACGGCGTACGTTGCTACTGAGTGCTCCCCTACAGCCATACACGAGATTTATACCACCAAAGAATATTACTTAAATAAGACTCATGTTTACATTCCAAAAACATGAGTAAAAGAGGCAAGAGCAAGAACAACATGAAATCCAAATATCATCAAAGACAAAAAGATACTTTCAAGCAGTGATGTATGGAAACAAGTCTATATGTGCTGCCTCTAATGGATGTATTATTGAGGCAACACTAACCCCCAGCATAACTAATATTGAGCCATACCAGTTGACAACAATACAGGGTAGCAAGAATACAGGGGAAAAAACCCATCTCTATTTTTAAAGAACCGAATTATGTTGGGAACATACTGTAACATTACATGAACCAATAGAGAGTGAAAAGTTAGTGGTTAAAACCAAAAAGAAAAAAATGATAAAGATGACCGATATTAGATCGTTTTTAGCGAGTCCTAAGCAACAAAAAAAAAACACCTCTAAATCTTCTGAAAAATGGCAAGGAATTGCTAAAACAATAGCTAAAAGGAAAAGAAAATCTAACCAAGATAAAGGGATCGCTGATGCAATATTGGTTGATATTCCAGCAATGAAGATTCTAGACTTTCTAAGATTGAGAAACCTGTATTAAAAACTGTGAGATTCTTGGAAAAGCCTGTACTGCATTCCGAAGTAAAATCCAAAATAAACAATGAGCTTCCCTCCAATTATGTTCGTGCTTTGCAAATTGAGGTGTTAGACCCAGGAAATAAGGTGACTATCTTAAATAGACAACGAGTACTTGAATTGTGTGCATTAATAGTCCCACTGAGAATGATTTCCTCTAATGATTTCAAGATTGTAGATCAGTTGGTGTCCCCCAGTAAAGCTATTAGTAATTTATGGTGTGCTGATGTAGCTACTCACGAAACATACTAAGCCACAGAGAGATGTTTGAAATGTTGGGCTACTCATGTAATTAAACTACTATGTGTAGAGTAAGAAACATGACTAGACCAGTTATAACGGCAGAAGCTAGAATTAATAAACCAGAATTATATTCTGGGCCTGCTAAAAATATTCAAACATCCATAAAAGAGAGTATAATCCCAGCCATGAAACAGAGCCACAGTAACAATGAAAACCCTACTGATAGAGCCAATCTTGCTGGATATTGGCAATGGTTCCTGTAGCATTTAAGCACCATTTTGAAAATCGATCCTGATGAAAGTGATATTATCCTATCGTGGAACACGAGAGGGAATGTTCACTACAGAAGTGAAAATGGGCTTCTAGCAAATATTGATACATTTCGCTTAGTAGCTTTACAGGAAACATGGCTCACTAAAACTTGTGATATTGATGGCCGGAGTACCTTTCAAAGCCATGCAGTAAAAGGTCCCAGAGGGAGATCCTAAGAGGACTTCTCATTTCAATTAAACATCCTTGGACAGGAAGACATAAACGATGGTCCACCTCGATGGTTCTGGCAATAGTCGTAGATTGTAAACTACCACAAGTATCGACCTTTGTGCTAGTAAATATATACAATCCTCTGAAGGCCACTTTCAATAAAGTAAATATATTAACGATAGCGAGAATACTAACAGAAAAGTATCCTAATGTTCCTATTGTTATAGTAGGTCACCTGAATGCAAGGATCATTTTCACAAATGATCTGATACCAGAATATCAAAATTCTGAGCCAATTATGACTGACTTTTCTAACAGAATAGGGAAACCGTGGGTAACCCACTTCAATAAATACTAACTGATTGTTTTAAATGGAAATACTGCTGGTGATTGTAATAGAAGCACCACTTGTGTAAGTGGTGCCAGTTTGAGTATTCTTTTTTTAATAACACACTTTATTGATTTTCTTTGGTGAGAACAACAGTCTACACATTAAAGAACATACAAACAAACATGTTGCACAGGTCACAATCTTGATTCATAGTTTGGGTACTTCAGCACGACTCAATAGGTTACATTGCATTATGCATACAAACCAAATTACGTTTACACATTTACTGGCCAGCTTGACATCTTTTGCATTTCGCTAACAATCCTCCCATCTTTGCCAAATCTTATGCGCCTTCCCAGTGCATTCTCTAGCAGTATATACTTAGTGCTCCATTGCAATGCACGCATCCACATCTGTCTCCCACTGATCATATTGTGGAGTAATGTCTGAACCCCATAATTGTGCCACGTTCCTCTTAGCAAGGCCTGTGGCCGTTGAGAACAATAATTTCTCAAAGGGGGACATCTCTCCATCCACTTCCACCCCTAGAATTATCAGTTTAGGATCCATAGGTACCACTCGGCCCATGATAGTCTATTGCAGCATCTCTGCCAGATAATTTGGATTTGTGGGCATTCCCATAATATATGGAAGAAGGTTCCTCCCTCTTGATGGCATCTCAGGCAGTTAGGGTCTGTAATGTTACCCCATTGATATAGTGCCACACGTGGATAATATACACTGTGTAGTATTTTGATTTGCACAAGTCTAGGGTACATTATCGCTGTGGTCCAGTCCAGTGCTCAGGTTGTCGTCTTTTTCCCACTTGGCTATCAAACTACAGAGATCTGGCATTGCAAAAGAGGAGATTGCGTTATACATTACAGAGGTTGTTTTCACATCCACTCGGCCTAGGACAATGTTTCTTTCAATTGGTGTGCATTCAGGCATATCAGAAAGGTCTAGCAAGTGTGCTCCCAGTGCATGAGACATTTGCCTGAAATGGTAGTGTTCCGTCAGTGGGAGGCCAAATTTATTCACTAGGCTTTCGAAGGGTACTATTTTGCCATCCTGTATTACATCACTGATCTTGTCGATTCCAGCCACCTCCCAGTTCACCCATTTCGGGAGCACGTTAAGTTCAGGTAAGTATCTATTCTTCCACAAAGGTTGAACCGCGGTGACCTTCCCTTCCCTTCCCAAACTATGTGTCTGTGTGCTTCAACCCATATCTGTGCCGTTACCATTGTGCGAGGAAGTGGATGTTTAATGGTCTGATAAAGGCTTTCTCTTGGGGAGACTCCTTGTCTTGTTTGCATTTCTGCACGGATGTATGGGAGTTCAGTGTTGCCGTGTAGAATGTCATTTATAACTGCTATTTGTGTGGCCCAATAGTATGTCTGTAAGTGCGGGAGTCCTATGCCTCCCTCCCATATGGAGCATTGTAGGGTACGCAGTGCTATCCGCGGGTGTCCTCCTCCCCATAGTAGTCTCCTGAGTATCCTGTCTATTTTGCGGAATTCTATCATGGGGATGTATAGCGGTGCGTTCTGTAGGATGTATAGAAAGCACGGGAGGGCGAGCACTTGAACAGCGCCGCTCTCACCAGTAGTGTAAGAGGCAGAGCCATCCAGTGGCTTATGTCATTTGCGAATCTGTTAAAAATTGGATCTAGGTTTTTGGGCACATAGTCTCCTAGATTAGCCGTGATTTGTATGCCAAGGTAACGAAATTGCTCCGTTTCCACCCGGTACGGGCAGATGTCCAGAATAATATTACTTATCCCTTTGATCGGATATAGTATTGATTTGCCCCAATTTACCCTCAGCCCACTGAACAACCTATATCTTTTCAGTATCTGTGTGACAATGAGGCAAGAGTCTGCTGGGCTACTTAAATAAATCAATAAGTTGCCGACATACAGAGAAATTCTATCCTCCCAATCGTGAGCCCAGCAAAAACCCATCCATGACTGTGTGCTTCTCAGCAGCACTGCCAGGGGTTCCATCACCAGTGCAAACAACATTGCAGATAGGGGGCAGCCCTGTCTTGTACCCTTGCCCAATTTAATGTTTTGCGATGACCATCCGTTCACCCTAACCTCTGCCGTCGGGAAGTTGTACAGTAGTTTCACCCAGCCTATAAATTGTTCTCTGAAGCCCATTCTATGCATTATTGCCCATAGCGCCTCCCAATAGACCGAGTCAAATGCCTTCTCAAAATTGATTGCCAACAGTGCAAGAGACACCTAAAGTGCAAGTGCTCTCTCAATAGCTAAATGAAGCCTGCGAATATTCATACATATTGATCTTTTTTGGCATAAAGCCACATTGATCTGGGTGGATCAGAGACGTTATCACTCCTTGCAGCCTGTTGGTAAGTATCTTCGCTATGATTTTGGCCTCACCATTTATAAGCGAGATCGGCCTGTAGGAGCTGCACTTATCTGGGGGTTTGCCTTGTTTGGGGATCACTATTATGCTGGCCTTCCTCAGGTCCAGAGGGAGAATTCCCAGCTCTTTCGAATGCATATGGAGCATGTGAGGTGCCCACACCCTATCTTCTTCCACGTCTCTATTGGAAAACCATTTAGCCTCGGGGTTATCCCAGTTTGGAGTTGTGACTGGGCAGCTAATAGTTCCTCCTCTGTAATTTTGTAGTCTCTTCTGTACCAGAATCAGGGGTCTATTGTCCTCAGGCAAATTAGTGTTTGTGTACAGTGGTTCAGCTCGCCGCACTTCCAGTTCAGTGTCTTCCACATCTTTCCTATGTGCTTTCTTGTGTGCCATCGTCCACCCAAGGATCTCGCCCCTAAGAAATGCCTTATAGGCCTCCCAGAGCACGACAGTGTTATCTATCGAACCTTCATTTAACTAAAAAAAATAGGGATGTGGTTGCTTGGATTTTCTCCACCAGGTTGGTCCGGGAAGCCCAGATAATAATTGTTTAGCCGCCAGGCTGGTGGGGGGCAGGGTCTTTCTGTTTCTAAAAGTATTAATAGTGGGGAGTGGTCCGAGATTCCCCGGGAAGCAGGGTTTCCTCCACTGCCTTATGGATGTCTGCTGTAGCTAGGAAGAAGTAGTCCAACCTGGAGAGTGATGCGTGTGCCCCAGAGTGAAACGAATATTCACACTAGAGTGTAGATCACCCCACACATCTTTCAGCCCTAGTGCCGACGTCGCTACTTTAGTGGGTACTGTGGGGTTTCTCCCTCTTAGGTGTGTGCGGTCTACCTCAACATTCATGGCCTCATTGAAGTCCCCCCCCTATTATCCAGTTATCTGCTACATTATTCGCTAGTATGGGTGTGATATCCGCTATAAAGGCTGACATGAGTGTTGGGGATGAATAAACCGCTAGAACGGCAAAGGTCTAGTTCCACAGTGTGCCATGTATATATACAAACCTCCCCCCTGTGTCTTGAGTTACATTGGAGATTTTAAAGGGAGTTCTCTTGTGTAGTAAAATCAGTACACCTCTCGACCCCATGGAGAATCCTGCATGTACCGCTGTACGGTAATTTATTCTTTTGAAAAAGTGGCATGCCGTGCCCGCAAGATGAGTTTCTGTAAGGAGCACCATGCCTGGGCTGTGTCTATTTAAGAACTGTGTCACCAGTCTCCTTTTGATACTGTTACCTAGACCGTTTACGTTCCATGTTAGGAGCCGTAATTGTCTAGTAGTGGGCCTAGCCTGAGTCATCATATGACATATGAGCGTCTGTGTTCAGCATGTCCCATCCACTGCGGGAGGTGTTTTGTATTCTCAGAATCCTGAGTACCCTTGTACGACTCGTGTCTGGTGCTAACATTTTATGAAGCAGTAGACTAGATAAAAAAATATAAGATAAGATAGCTGTTTCAAACAGCTAGTTTTGAATCACATGACCCAGACTGGGTGTAAACGGAGAGCGTCTGTGTGACTGGGTTTTCTATCTAGTCTACTGCTTCACTTATTCTCGAGTCAGGGTGTCCCCAGACTCATCACAGCCAGCTCCTGTGAGTTTTTACCGGTTTTTGCATATTTTTGTTAAAGCTTGAAGATCAACATAGATACCTGACTGTAAGTGTATCTACCCAGTGGTTCCCACTTATTTCCTTTTGATTGGTGCTAACAATTGACCCGTGCTTAAATTAGTAACAACAACCCCAACTCCCCCCTCCATACACTCCATCCCGAACTGAAGCATCTGTCGCCCAAATAAACTAAACTGTTAAACTAATAGGTTAATGCTCTACATTCCAATCAGCCTGCCCTACAAATACTGGTGGACAACAATTAGACAAGTGTGTTACTTATCCCATTCGCAAAGTAACAACATCGGGGGTCCGTACCGTCTGGGCTGCCAGCTTATCATGAAAGCAGATTCTACAGGAGATCTGGCAGAGTACATGCGTGGCTTTACCATGGTGCCACAACTTAGTGCAAATCATATTGTATTAAAGTCGTCTCATCTGCATCAGTCCGGCGGTGCTTCAAGCTCCTGTTGTGGAAACTCTGGCGGTGCTCTCTCCAGTCGTGGTCAATTTCTGCTAATGTCTTGCCTCTGATTCGGCCTACAGTCGCCCTCTAGGTGCCTCTCCGCCCAACTCCATGCTTCTCTGGGATCTGTGAAATGCACAGTCGTTCCGTTGTAGTATATTTTCAGCTGTGCAGGAAATAAAAGTCCATATTTTATATAGAGGGTTTGAAGGCGTTTCTTGAGTGGATCAAAGGACTGCCTCGCTTTCTGCACCTCCCTGGTAAAGTCTGGGAAGAA
Source organism: Ambystoma mexicanum (assembly GCF_040938575.1). Lineage (NCBI taxonomy): Eukaryota > Metazoa > Chordata > Amphibia > Caudata > Ambystomatidae > Ambystoma > Ambystoma mexicanum. Next base: position 1,051,004,927 of record NC_090933.1, on the reverse strand, counting down.
GGTGATCTTGGAGCCATTATATGTAATGGAGCCTTTAGTTCTGGCCATCTGAAGTACGGCATCCCGATCCCTGTAGTTCAGGAGCTTTGCTATTACTGTACATGTGGGAGCTCTGGGGATTTGTTTGCCAGATGGAATACGATGGGCTCGCTCGACTGAAAATAATTTTTATAGGGTCTTGGGAGCAAATAGATCCGCATGCCATTGCTCGAGGAACAACTACATGCTCGGGCCTTCTGACTTTTCTGGCAAGCCGAGGATCCAGATGTTGTTCCGTCTTGCTCTCCTTCTCCCTCTTCCACCCGTTCTTCCAGTGCCTTGAGGCGCGTCAGTGCTCCAGACATTTGGTGGTTTGCAGTCCTCAGGCCATCCTCGGTTTCCGATATGCGGCCCTCAGCTTCTCCTGTGCGGGTGGTAAGCTTTTGCAGGTCACGACGCAGTAGTGATACCTCTGTATTTATGCCATCCATCTTTTTTTCCATAGATGTTCTTGAGTTGGCAATAGCATTCATAACATCTTTGAGGGATATATTTTCTTCCGTTCCCGGTGCATCACCAGATTTGGCCTGCTCCTGTGGGGGAGCTTGGGCAGAGGTTGTGTACTGCTCCATTTTGCTCTGCGTAGTCGCATTTTTCGCCCTATCCTTTCCCATGGTGGTCTAGCCAATGTTGGTTTGAGATTGTTCCCTTCCTCCTCAGCCGTTGTATGTGCAGTCGTTTAGGACAGTGGGGTGTTCGCTCCGGGCATAACTGTTTAGTGAGGCACTGTCCGGTTGTCGCTGTTGTTCCGGGATCTTTGTGGGAGCCAGTCAGACAGCTCCCCAGAGACACTCGTTTCGATCTTGCAGGTATTTTGGGCAGCGTTTATTATGGATCTTTACTGTTCGCAAACATTTGGCTGCAGTGTCTTGGGGACGTCAGAGCCGCAGGGCTTGGTTCTTATCTCGCCAGGGAGGCGCCAGTGCAGTCTCCAATACCACTTCCCGCCTTCTATTGGCCCAGTGACCTTTTGTGATTGCCCAGGGAGTTTCTATCCAGGCAGCAGGGCCCTACCGACACTCAAGGCCAGCTGTATGTGATGCGTGTTGCCAGTTTGTCATGCCGCTATATTGGTGAGTTTTCAGTGCCCAGCTCATGGCTCCTTCATAATACAGTCTCTGCAATGATGTAATAATTGTTTTCAAGCCTCCCTCAGGCCCCTACAGTAGTGTAATCTCGTGTGTCCCTTACTGCCTTGTCAGTATTGTACATCGCAGTGATGCTTATTTGTACGTTCATTCGCTGGGTTTGTTTACCTTAACTTCGTGTTGTGCACCACTATCGATCCCACGGAGGTCTGTTGATCTGTGCGCCGTCACCGGAGTGGCGAGTTCTAGCTTTAATGTTCTCGCGTTGCGCTGAGAGTCATTTTAAAGTGTTCCCATCGGCGTGCGGCTCATACGGTTTGGCTGTTTTGTGACCGTATCATAGGCATATCCAGTAGGTATCCAATTCTACGATGCAGTGAGACGTCCCTTTAGTTTGGTATTTCAGTTGCGTTTGTTTCTCCTCACCTTCTCGGGGTGCCATCTGCCCATGACGAGAAGAAGCTCTACAGGTCTCACCAGCAGTTTGTTCACGGTTGCTAGTTTCGCCTCCCAAGTGCAACCCAAGTCATGGGGGTAAAACTGAAAAGGAGTAGTCTCTGCGTCACTACCTTCTCTAGCAGGGGACGGTCGCTCTTCGCCGTCGGCTGTGCCAGCCGGATCAAGTTGTGCAGGGCAGTTCAACTTCGGGAGGCCACAGCCAGCGGCAGTATCCGTCACCAGTGCCAGTCGGCAGACTCTTCTGGCCCTCAGCGGGCGAGCACACGCAGCGATGGTAGCGGGGGGAGTGTGTCCATCATGGTCTCCGACCCGTTACCACTCCTAGTCTGTCCCGGTGAACTCCGCCACTGAGCTTGGTCGTCGCCGGCCCTGCAGCACACCTCCACTCGTCACCGCCGGGTCAGTGGAGGACAGTAGGTTGGTGCTTATTTCTGGTGTATACTTGCATGCAGCTGTCGTAGTTTGAGATCGTAAGATTCTGTGTGTTTATATCTTATGAATAGACCATGACATCTCAGTGCGGGCAGTCGCCAATGCAGTGCTTACACGGCCACTCGGTTAGGTTTGTTAGTTTCATAGCACTTTAGCTCGTCTGCGAGCTCCGTCGGCCATTTTGTCTGCGGGTCGTGGTTACCGGCATCTCAGTGCCTTGCAGATATCTCGTCAACTCCTAATCAGCCAGGGCTCATACTTCATAAGGATGTTCAGTCGGGGTTGCGCTACACATATATGTCAGTTAGAAGCGATTCACTCGCATTATTCACAGGATTTTAGCAGGATTAGGCTGGCGGTCTGGGAGCGCCGAGGATTCACGTCCTCATCGCCTGCTCGCTGACCACGCCCCCCCTTGAGTATTCTTGATTATAGGATTGCGAACAAAAGTGCTTATCCTTTGGTGCAAGATATGGCAGTTGGCTGAGAGTGATCATCTCCCCCTTTATCTCCTGCTAACCACAGTTAACGAAAAAGTAAATTTTTAGTATCAGGAGAATGGTAATATTGGAGTTAACGGTCCAGGCAATAGAATTATTTGGAATCCCACAAAGCTAGAAAAAGGGTACATTGGAATCCTACAAAGCTAGAAAAAGGGAACATTATAGCAGATCTTAAGCTCTCGAAATTTATAGAAACCACAGGCACTTGTTTTTCAGCAGTGACAAATACGTTGATACTCAAATTTGAACAAATGGTGGAGAACATTAAATCTGTCACAGTCAAAAAACGTAAATATATTTCCAACAGTGAAAGATGGAATTCATGCCACGACAAAAAGCATATCTATGATGCTGCAATACATGCAGGAAAAAACAGCTTAGAAATGCAATAAGAGAGTTGCAATATGAAAAAAGCTTAGATGCTGCGGTAGGAATAAGAAGGGCTAAACTTCAATATAAATTATGGCTTGGACGCCATTGTAAAAGTAAAGCAGAAGAGATATGGCGAAAGTTAGCACTCCAGGCAAGAAATAAAAATAGCCAAGAATGTGGTCAATTATTAATAATACGAAAAAGAAAACCCTTTCCATTAATAGTGTGTCTGAGTCTGATTGGATAGTTCATGTTACAATGACTCTTGGTACTACAGTGAGTGAAGACGAAAGTGGTCCGTGTAATGCAACTGTATGGCAGGGCACTTATACTCTTGAAACTCTAACTAACCTTCTTAAGAACTTACCAAATTCTCGAGCTGTAGGCCCTGATGGCACATGTAACACGTTGATGCGACTCTCGTCTGCCAAATGGGCCAAAGCGTTAAATATTCTATTTAAATGGATTGGAAACAATGGACACATCCCTGAATCATGGCATATGAGTATATTGTTCCCCATTTAAAAAAAGGAGAATGAAAATACCGGGCCAATTACAGGATGTTGGCGATGCTTGACATCCCTGCAAAAGTATTTGCTAATGTATTACTTATTGAATTAAACCATTGGATAACCACTCAGCATATTCTCCCAGCGAATCAGTCAGGTTTTAGAGCTGGCTCCTCTACTATTCACAACATTGCGAACTTAGTAGCTACTATTGAACACTTGTGGACTTGTCGCAGGCTACCAGTATATGTAGCCAATATTGGTTTTACTGCAGCCTTCGACACAATAGTTCGTGGTGGTCTCTGGGCTAAATTAAAATCCTGGGGAATTCCTCCTGGGTTCTTATATATGATTCAACTTTTATATAATGATACCTCAATAAGAGTACGACTAGATGCTGAAGGTAAATTGTCAGAATCAATAGCTACAAGGCGAGGGGTCAAACAAGGCTGCATATTAGCTGCCATACTTTTCAACCTATATCTGGCTGACTTTATGAGAGATGACCCAGATCCTAATATGAATAACATCAAAATTGGGACAATAAGGTTGGGCTGGTTAGAGTATGCTGATGACTTTTTGCTGCTAGATTAAACGCCCAAGGGTCTAGGAGCTAAATTAGATACTCTTGAAAGATTTGCTGCCATCAATCACTTGACTATTAATATAGGTAAAACTAAGATAATGAGGTTTCATGGGAAAATAAAAAAAACAGTAATAGCAAGACCCATAAGTGGTATATTAATGGCCAACTGATTGAAATGGTAGAATACTATAGATATCTGGGAGTAATTATTGACCATCAACTCTGCTAGAAATTACACTGGCAAGAAACGAAAAAGAAATGTATGATAGCAACAATGGCATGTAGTAAATGTATAGGATGTCAAGGTGGTTTTTCTGTTAGTACAATATTAATGTTATACTCCGCCAAGATCGTTTCATGTCTATTATATGGTGCTGAAATATGGGGAATGTTTTTTACAAAAGAATGGGAAACATTTGAAGCCAAACTAATATGGATACTGTTGAGAATGCCCGAATGTCTACCTGGTGAATACATATTACTGGAATGTAATGTGAACAGTGTGAGCGATATACTAGAATTTAAGATGGCTACACTCTGCATGAAATTAGCTAAACTAGACAATGGCCCTCATTACGACCCTGGCGGAGGACCATGGTGCAATTTGCACCATGGTCCATGGCGCAGAGCTGCCAACTCCGCCATGGGGGTTGGCGGACTTACCGCCCCATTCCGACCTTGGCGGGGCGGTAAGTCCCCAATCCCCATTTACCCTTCCCCATTCCCATTTTTGCCCCATAGGGTATAAGGGGAGTGGGGAAGGCGTTAATTACGCCACCGTAAATTACGGTGGCGTAATTAACAACAGGTCCCGTAGCGCCATGGATTTTTCCGCCCGGAAAAACCAGGCGAAAAAACCACCATGGCGCTACGGGAACTCGTAGTAAGGCGGAAAGGTACGCCATGCATTACGCTGGCGTAAAACCCTTTCCGCCAGGGTCGTAATGAGGGCCAATGACACGTTTATTGTGGAACTGATAAAAATCTTTAAAAACTTGAATAAGCAACACGATCTAAGAATATTTGATAGATTGAGTTGTATATATCATTAATGGCCCAAAAAAGATGCTAATAGTTGGCTAACATTCCCTATTGACAAGCTCAAATGGACATTGAAACGGTTAATATGCGACAATAGGAGAGAACAAAATATGGTCAACCTTGCAACTAAAAGTAATGGTGGAATGTATTTGGAATTCTGGTTCGAAGAGATGTGCAAACGTAGCTACCAGATGGCATTTCCTGATTGTGTAACTATTAGACGATATTTGTTGTTTAAATTAAACATGAGGGATACCTTGGAAATCCTAGGTGCAAAACTGAATATTCCCAAAAAAACTAGATACTGTAGACGTTGTGGTTTGGCAAGCATTGAATCAGCCAAACACATTTTATGTGAGTGTGAAAGCCTGCAGAACCTGCGTACAAAACACTTGTTAGCATATGATAATTCCAGAAAGAATGGAATCACAAAATTATGGGAATCATTGTTGTGCGGTGATGACATTAATTTGATTTTTCATATGATTACATTTTATGAAGTTGTTTTAGCTATTTTAAAAGAATTATCAACTGGCACTTTGCATTAATATGATCTAGTTTTAATAGGAGATCATTTTTACTTTGTTTTAATAAAATAGTGATGTATTTAAATGTATTTATGTTTTTGCTAAAGCCATTGTTGTGCATATTATCAATAAATAAATAAATAAAGGATATCATTGCACCTCCACCTCCGCTGGGTCTCTGGTATCTTCTAGCTCACCACAACAAGCTTGTGGTCTGACCACATAATAGCCTCGACCCTTGGTGTATCAACCTCACCCTCCTGTTCCTTTGGAATCAGCAGGAGGTCAATCCTTGTATATGAATGATGTGGGGGGGAGAAAAAGGTATAGCCCACGGTCGCAGCCAGGCCTTATGCCACACATCCACCCAGAAGTGATCCCGTAAAAGATCCCTCAGGGCAAGGTTATCTCTCGTCACCCCTCTCGGGTCCAGTCCCTTTGCTGACCACCAATCCAGCTGGGGGTCCAGTATCAAATTAAAATCTCCCCAGCAGCATCAGCCCCTCTGCCCACTCTTCCATCACTCCAAACACCCGGCGTAAAAATCCCACCTGGCCCACGTTAGGTGCATATAGGTTGGCCAGCATGATCCTCCGCCTACCCTCACATGTACCTTTTATCCCCAAAACCCTCACCCCCAAAACCCCTCTTAGTCTCGATTTCCTTCAGACAGAATGACTTGCCAAGCAGTATACCCACCCCCCGTTCTTAGAGGATCTATGAGAAGCCCAGAAATTCCCACCTATCTCTTTGCCTTTTATTGGTGATTCCGCCCCCTGTTGGTAGTTCGTTTCTTGCAGAAAAAGGACCATGAGCTTTTGCTTACGAAACATGTTACTGGTGAGGGATTGTTTATTTTGAGAATTCAAACCCTTGACGTTCAGCGTACCAACCATCCCTTCAACCATTCTCCTTCTTCACCCTTCGCCCATTACTCATCTTGCGTCCAACGAGGCCCTTGGCCTTCCCACTATTTGGAATCTGTGGCATGCCCTGTCTCCTCACCCCTCCCCAGACCCCCTACATCACACGCCACCCATCCGCAACCACCCTTCCCTTTCCTCCCCCCCATTTTTGCTGACTTTGTACCACCCCTTCAGCACTTCCCCCTAGACTGGATACCATTCCAAGACCTATTATAAAAAACAGAAACTGGAAAAACATCACCCCCTATAAGTTGTCTCATGCCCATGGTCTTAGACTTGGCTTTCTGGATGACTATAACAGTATTCTGACCTGGCCTCACATCTCACGGATACCCTGAAGGAGGCCATTGACACCATAGCCCCCCTCATAAGCAGACGCGTTAAACCTGAAACTTATAACAATAGCTGGTTCAACGACGCCATCCTTGATCTCAAACACCTTAAGAGGTCTGCCGAAAAAATCCCTCACCAGTTACTCTGGTCTCCTACAACACTCTGTGAGGAAGCTTAAGGCCGCCATCATCCAGGCCAAGTCCTCCTTCTCTAACAACAGCATAGTACCGGCCAAATCAAGCTCTTAGGAGCTCTTTATGATTTTGAGAGAATTCGAGGGGATGATCTGTATTAAGGTCCCCCTTCCTAAAGATTACCTCTGGTGTCAAGGAATTCACGATACACTTGTCTCCAAAGTAGCCTCTCATCAACAAACTATTAGTGATCAAAGGGAGTCTCTCAGCTCTGTATGGGATACCCGAGAGGGGGCTCTACACTTCACTCTCTCCTCCGGTAAGGATAGACCAGCTTTCCATTTCTCCCAAGCACCAAGCTCGAAATCACACAGACCATAGTTAGCATGAATCCCACCTTGTGCCAGGGCGACATCTGTTCGTCCAGGCTACTAATAGGTTGCCTGGATGTCGTAGGCCCCTGGGTGACTAAATTGGTAAATCTCTCCTTCTCTGAAGGGCATGTCCCGCTCCCCCTCAAAGAGGTGTGGATTTCTTGCTAAAAACTACTGTTCAATCACTAATGTGCCTTTCCTCCTCAAGATCATGGACCGCATGGCATACCTTCAGTTTCAGAAATTAATTGAAGACTATGGGCCTCATTACAAGTGTGGCGGTCTGGAAACAAGGGTGCCAGGAAGCTTGCCGGCACCCTTGTCTCTGGAGCGCCACACTACTAGTTTGCCTGCCGGGGCTGCTGTGTCCGACAGGTCTGATTTGCCGGGCGCAGCGGCCCAGTAGGCACACTTTTCACGGAAGCACCAGTGGTGCTTCCGTCTACCCACTCCCATAGAGTCCTATAGGACTCCATGGGAATGGGGAGTTACAAAATCCGGCACCTTACTTCCAGCCCCCCCCTGGGATTTGTAATGACCCAGTGGCACCGGGAAGTCAGGCGCCGGATTCAGTGTTACAGGGTTGGCAGCAATTTGCCGGTTGCACCGACAGGTTACCCCCAACCTCGTAATTAAGCCCAGTAATATCCTCGGACAGGAGAAATCCAGCTTCAGAGCCAGACATGGAACTGAGACCGCCATGCTCGACTTGAAATCCACTCCATGTCTTTCCAGCATTGTGGATCAAGGCCAGCCAGCCCTCTGAATGTTACTCGATATATCCGCCGTCTTCGGCATGGTAGACAATGCTTTGCTGGTGGCCAGGCTAAAGTCCCTGGTGGGCTGCTCTGGGCGGGCAGGACAGTGGATTGCCTCCTTTCTGGGCCTCTGTAATGCTAGAGTAGCTTCCGCTAAGGCAAGTTCTTCACCGGCATCCATCATATGTAGGGTCCCACAGGGCTCTTGTATCTCACCTACCCATTTTAATATCTACATCCAGCCGCTCTTGAGGCTCTTTGACAACCTGGGCGTCCTTTATACCAACTACACAGATGACAACCAGATCGTCATGGAACTCTCGGGCATCTACTCACAAAACACTGTGGTCATTAACCCCATCTATGCCACCATCCAGACCTGGATGGCAGCCAGTTCTTTGGCCCTTAATACGGACAAGACAAAGCTCCTGATTGTCGCCTCCTGCCCCAAGCTCAAAAAACTTGCCCCCAAGTACAAAAGCTTTAACATAACAAAAAGCACAATCATTGTGGCAAAAAGTGCGAAGACCTTGGGTGTTATTTTGGATGCCAAGTTGACAATGAGACAGCATGTCGCTCAGATTCAGGCCTCTTGCGGTTTCATCAATAATCTGTTCAATCACATCCGCCCTTTTCAAATGGATTGTGTGTTCCCACATATTCCTCATCTTTGATATTTGTTATCCAGATTCAGCTGCTTTGGAAAAATCTTTTTCGGCGGAGGGCGCTGTGCGTCGATGGCGCTGACTCGATGTCCCTCGAAGGCCTCCGTCTCAAGGATGATGTCATCGAAGGCATGTATAGCACGCGCAGCACGCGTTGGCTTCAGTTCCATTTTTCTGCGACAGCTTTAGCTTTGAAGAAATACAGCGCGCTTCTTCATCATCATGTTATCCTTTCGAGAGAGATTTCAGATGCCTTCTTCGTCGACACCGACAAGCCCAAAGTCCGGGTTCAAAAAGTGTCATGAATTTGGGTTTAAAATGTCTTTGACTGATCCCCATCATATCTGTTTGTGGTCCCTCGGTGCGGACCATAACACCTCAGACTGCTCCAAGGGCCAGTCCATGACTGGAAAAGCCTTGAAGGAATGAAAAGGGGATGTTGAAGGTAGGCCGAATCCCTAAATCTCCTACCCCAACCAACAAACCTTCAACCGACGAGAGGCGATTCTCCTCGGAGGAAGAAGGCCAAACGGTCGAGATCGAGGAGTGGCTCCCACCACTCTTCGTCCTCTAAGAATTCGAAGAGAATGTTACATAGCTTGTTGTTATGCTCACCTGGTCTGTACGGTGGCGTTGGGGCACGGTTGCAGTCCTCCCTGGAGTTAGATCACCCCCTTCTGGTTTCGTCCCCTGCGGATCAGCTATGGGCGGCGACAATCGGTGTCACTGCTGCTGCATGAATATGGGAAAACGTGAATGCGCTGATAGGTGACTGTGGTATCTCCCTGTTGTATATGTCTTGCCTGGGCGAGCAGGAATGTTGTGATGTCAGGGTGGAGTGTTGATGTCTGAGTGTGGAATGTGTGAATGAAGGTTCCAGCCCTGGTCAGTTCAGTTGGTGAACCCCTGCCTGGGTGATGGGCTGCCAGTGTTAATGTCCTTTATGTAACTTAAATGACTGCCTGTAAAGATACTTGTGAAGCTGTTAATAAACCTGGCAAGTCAACCATAAGAAGGTATGCGAGTCACTTCGTAACATTGGTGACGAGTCGGTCTTTCTGACAAGGAACCTGCGTGCTGATGCTGGACAAACTGCTGCGGGGGGTGCAGGAAGAAGGAAGAGGACAACACTGCCCCCAAAACGAGACAAGTAAGGCCCATCACCGAGGACACAGGCAGGGGGGGAGGAGGAGAGGCCCATGGCATGCGGGACCCTCAATTGCCCATTGGTTCATAAGAAAGAACTGGGCCTGGAACTGATCACTGAAAACAGGGAGAGCTAAGTCCCGGGCCCGAGGAGAGAAGCAGGGCCGTGATGTGAAGGGAAGCTCAAAAAGGGAGCTGGGCCCTGAGGGTGGAGAAGGGAAATTGTCCCATAAAATGAAGGAAATGGAAACCGCAGCTGCGCCCATAAGTTATAAAGGAGCTCATTTTGGAGGGAGTTAAGAGCCCATGGTTATTGATGTGCGTAGCAAATGAAGTTGGAGTGCTGGCATGTGAGTATAAACTGAAGCTGAAGTGCTGGCATGTGAGCAGAAACTGAAGCGCTGATGCCGTTTACTGAGACCACGCCAGAGAAACATAGCCCTTTCCGAATAGAAAACTGTGACAACAGCGCTCTGCTATTATTAGGTGACGGTTGGTCAGCTGGAGATGTGAGCACTTCATATGCCTTTGTAGCAATGATGATGTCACTGGAGGGCCCTGGAGAGTTGGCGATCGGAGAGAATGTTCTTGACTAGGATTCGGTATCCGTTTGAGCTGCCGTCGCTGTTAATATGCGGCGCAGTTACCAGAGGCACGGAAGGCTAACTTTAGAGAAAAGCACCTAAAGAAGCGTGCAACGTGATGAGGACGTGTTCGGAAACTGAAACCAAGGCGGTGACGTATCGCATGAGAAGGAGCCGGAAGAGATGCCCCCTGAAAAGTGACTTAAACCTATCCTTATGTGTGGAAAGAGACGGTGGCAAAATAAGGGCTTCTTATGTTGGGGGGCGAAGCGGTGCCCGTTAGAAAAAGGGGAAGTCTCCATAAAAGAAGCAAGGACATAGAAGCGTTCAGCAAGTCCAGTCCCATTGGATTTAAGTGCCGGACAGCCGCGCATCATGCAGGAGATACATAGGTCAGCGCTACGTGGCCGTTGCTACGGGGGGTTGGCAGCGGCAAGGATTTACAAGGAGTTTTCCACTGAAGGAAGAAACCGTGGTGAGCGGTGACACTGCTGTAGAGTTCTGTGCAAGCAAGTACAGGAAGAGAAAAGAAATATGTGTATCCTTTTTCTTGGTTTGGAACCATTGTTTTAAAAAGGAAATTGAAAAATGTATAGTGTTGACATGTAGTAGTCCCAAGGGGTCAAGAGTCTTACGAATTCCTAAAGAGATACAAGATGTGTAAGAGTGAGTGCAAATGTATTAAAAATGTGATGTTAGATGTAACTAGATTTAACAATTTGAGGAATTTGCAGGTAAAGCCTAGGACTGGCTATGGACGTTTAGGGGCATTTTTGTCGGTTACTGCGTGAGAGCGGTTTGGTTATGGATGAAGGTAGATGTAACCAAATTTGAGAAATTTGCAGGTAAACAAGGACTGGCTATGGACACTAAGGATGTATTGGTAGGGCACAGCAGTAGGTTGCTTGAAGGCAACATGGACTTTTAGGAATTCCTAGAATGTTATTGTACCTGATTTGATGATTGTCGGTTCAAACGTTATAAGTTATGCATATGGAATGTTACAATGCAAATGAATTTTAACTGACTCTGTTATGATATAGTCAAAGTTAGCATGAAGTGTGCAGTGAGTCAGAGAAGATGTGAGATGGGTAGCGCCCATAGTGTGTATAGTGTGTGTGTGAGTGCCACAATGGTGTTAGAAAGAGGTAGCGCCTCCGGTGTCAGAGTGAAACTTGGCTAGCATTGTAAGTGCGTGAGTGTCACTGATGGTGAGTGTGCCTAGCTGACATGTTACCTACCATATGCTGAGATGGGTTGTGATCTCAGCATAGTTTTAAGTTTGGTATGGGTGCATCTGTGGTAGGGGCGTACATGGGTTAACGGTATACAGTGGATTGTGGTGGTAGCGCCACAACTTCTGTGTGGAAGTGTCTGCAATAATTCAGATGCATGGTGAGGCCACTTATATTTGTGCATGGTGGTAGCGCCACCTTTACAGTGAGGGCGTGACTGTGATTTAGTCATGCAGGGTAAATAGCTATTCTGAGTGGTAGTAACTCCATCCAGACAAGGTGTGACTTTGAGTACAGCCCTGCTTGAGTCATAGCTATTGAGCTGGGTGGTAGAGCCACCAGTTGGTTGGAGTGTGACCGTTATTACAGTCACACATGGGTAAAGAGGTATGTGTGCGGGTGGTAGCACCCCTGGTGTTTGTAGGAGCATGTCTGTTGGTGATGGGCATGAAAGATCACACATGTACTTCTATCTTGTGGTTGTGTACTACTAATGTTTTACCTTTATTGCGCGCAGGCGGTTGTTCCTGGCTGCACTGCGTGCCTATTGAAGACTCGCACCATCTTTCAGGGTCCAGAGTGAGCTTGTATTTTGTTGTTGGTCCCTGCGTGCCTGGCCAGTACACTGGGAGTAAGCTGAGTGTCAGAGCGTTGTGCACATGCGATGTGCCTGCCGAGGACATACGAGTCTGTGTGGATGAGGTGTGTTGGTATGAGTGGTGGTGAGTCCTGTGGTGTTTTGCATGTTGGTATTAGTTGCATGCAGAGGAGATGTGTTGTTTGCAGTGCCTATTGTGTGCAGTGTGTTAAAGTAAAGGGGGGAGATATGTTGTATATGTCTTGCCTGGGTGAGCAGGAATGTTGTGATGTCATGTGGAGTGTTGATGTCTGAGTGTGGAATGTGTGAGTGAAGGTTCCAGCCCTGGTCAGTTGGTGAACCCATGCCTGGGTGATGGGCTGCCAGTGTTAATGTCCTTCAATGTCCTTTATGTAACTTAAATGACTGCCTGTAAAGATACGTGTGAAGCTGTTAATAAACCTGGCAAGTCAACCATAAGAAGGTATGCAAGTCACTTCGTAACACTCCCAACCTTTTCGACCCATGGTGCGATTTCTGTGGGCACGTACCGGCCCATAAGGCTCACCTGCTAAGTGTGAATGATGAGCTCTCCGTCCTGCTAGTTCTGGCAAGGGCGCTTGTTGATGGAATCGAGTTCCTTCACTGATTCCTGAGTAATAGTCCATTCCAGCTGCGACTAAGTTCCTCTTTCTGCTTTCTCCCAATGTCTTTTGTCTTTTCCCCTCTTTCTGCTTTCTCTCAATGTCTCTTGTCTTTTCCCTCTTTCTTCTTCCCCTCAATGTCTTTATGTTATTGCTCTCAATGTTGTTGATTTTCACGGAATAACGTTCCTCTCTGTTTTCTCCCAAATAGGTGCAAATGCAGCCTAACAACGGCTGTGGAGGTGCGGAACGTGACTGAGCGGAAGATGGATGCGACTGTGATGTCCAGCAGCAGGTGAGTGATGGCTTTAGGGAAGGAACACGATTTTAATGGCAGCACACCCTTAACGTAATGTCTGTTAAGTGTCTACCCTTGTCTTTTGCCTTTCTTTTGCAGGTGCTGCAAGTTCGGATGAAGTGCGTCGTGCCGCAGTGCCTAGATGAAGCTGTCTGCGTTCCGAGATGTTTGCTGGTGAGCCGCATTGCCAGGAAGAAGATGTGTGCACTCCGAGATGTTTGCAGGTGAGCTGCGGTGCCAGGAAGAAGATGTCTGGGCTCCAAGATGTTTGCAGGTGAGCCACAGTGTCAGGAAGAAGCATACAGGTGAGAGCAGGATCCTCCAGATGGTAAGTACGGATGAAGATGGCAGGATCTCTCCAGGTAAGATGAATCCCAAGCGACGGTGAGCGTTACGCTGCACAGAGGTGCAGAATAACGCAAAGCGCGTGCCTGGGGGTTGGGCTGGCTTTTATAGCCGAGCTTTTAAGGCCACGCCCCCTTGCAAAGTCCTGCATGCCACACCCTGCCACTCCTAGAAGTTGCATGTGCAGATGCAGATGGAGACTACACTCGAACTAGTTACACACAAATGAGAGTTCTTGAGAGTATTCCTGCCCATAATAAAAGAGTTCCTGTTTCATTCCAAGCACTTCTGCCCATAATGAAAATGTCTTGTTTAAGTTCTTCCATGAGCCTGGCGCCAAAGGCCAAAGGCCAAAGGACTGCGTCCAACCAGGCCCCCCATGTATAAACGTCCCAAAGGGACGTGCGTGAACCATGATGCCCCCTGCTCCCTCCACTTGATGGTGCCGCTCCTGTGATCCTGGGCAAGTGACCATGACAGTCGCCTTGGTTGACTTTGTCGTCCGAAGCTTCCCCCAAAAAGGTTTCTTGTCCAACCAAAAAATCCACTCCGGCCGAGTGGGAGGCCTTCAGAGCAGAGATGCTCAAAATATTTGAGAAACAAAAGCCTCCAAGCCATGCTCCTACCCTGCCTTCGAAAGAAGCCAGTAATGAAAGGGTTGGACCTAAATCCTGTGTGCCCTTGAGCCCGGGGCAAAGGCCCGAACCGCATCGAGAGCCGTCGAGGCCTTGGTTCAAGGAAGTCTCATCGAAGGATCAGTCAAGCCAGAAGCATAAGTCAAGGTCTGAGGTTGCCTAATAGCGGCGCCTAAAGATTTGGCTGTTGCCTTTGATGTCTGCAAATCCGAAATGGATTTCACGCCGAAAGGCAGGCAACTATCAAAACAAGCTAATGGAAAAACGCAACTGCAGCATATATAGTTAATGATTGCACAAACAGTGATTCTACGGTCAATTGACAATTGTGCCATAGATTGAGACCAGGACTCCATAAGCCTCAGAAGAAGAGCTCATAGCTCGAAACATGTGTCAGACTGATCTGCAATCAATTAAAATATATGCAATTTATGCATGGACTCTATTGATTTGTGCGCAGTGTGAATGTAACTGCTGAACCTGTATTCTCTAATTGTGCTTGGTAGGCTACCCACACTTTACATTCACCCGCAGCCGTATGGACAATTAATTTCTCAGCACAAACGCTGAGTTTTCTAATTTATCTCTCTGACACATTTTCAGTCTTTATTTTCATGTGCCAATCCATCTCAAGCACAGAACATACCGAGGTTCGCAGTTGGCGGTTCTCATTATCAATTTCGAGTTCTGCCATTCAGGCTGACCTCCGCCCGAGGGTTTTCACCAAACTGATGGCGGTGGTGGAATCGAGTCTCAGGAGAGGGGGGATTCACGTCTACCCCTACCTGGACAATTGGCTGATCAGGGCACGTTCTCCAGAATAAGCCCTGGATCATCTCAAAGTCACCTACCACTCCCTTCACAGACTGGCCTTCTCCCTCAATTACAAGAAGTCCCATATGACACCTTCTCAGAAACTCCAATTCATCAGAGCTGTTCTGGATACATCCTTGGGGAAGAGCTCGCCACCCGAGGTGAGGGCTCAGGACATTCTTCAGATGGTCACCAAATTTCAAAGTGACCAGTGTTTCCCCACATTCCATTTTCTGAGGTTGCTCGGCCTCATGGCATCCTGCATTTTTCTGGTGCCAGAGGCCCACCTGAGAATGAGATCCATTCAATGGGCTCGAAGAACTCAATGGTCCCATTTCTCAGGAAAGATGTCGGACCTACTTCAGGTTCCAAGCAGGGTCGCACAGGATCTTCTGTGGTGGGCCTGCAAGGACAAAATTATGAAGGGAGAACAATTTTGGCAACCATGGCCGGAGATAACAGTAGTAACAGATGCCTCACTCACGGGGTGGGGAGCCCACACCAACGATCTGACAGTCAGCGGACATTGGTCTCCATCTGAGTCCAAACTACATATCAATCTTTTGGAGCTGAGGTCAATCAGACTAGCGCTGAAGGCCTTCCTGCCCTCTGCACGGGGAAAGGATGTCCTGATAATGACGGACAAAACAGTGGCCATGTACTAGTTCAACAAGAGAGGAGGTGTAGGGTCACTACTACTGTGCAGGGAGGCAATACAGCTCTGGTGCTGGGCAATGCAAGAATCTCCCTATCAGCAGTTCACCTAGCCTGGGAGGAGAACATGGCAGCGAACACTCTGAGCAGGCAGAGCACAGTCTCCCACGAGTGGGAAATAACTCAGGAAGTCCTTCAAGAGATCTTCACCCTATGGGGAACCCCTCAAGTGGATCTTTTTGCAATCTGTGCCAACCGGAAATGCAAACTGTACTGCTCCAGGGAATTTCCTCCAAGAGGAGCTCTAGGAGACGCGTTTGTGATGGACTGGGAATTTCCACTCCTGTATGCCTTTCCTCCAGCCCCCGTCATCCCTCAAGTGATCAGGAGGTTGAGAAAGTTAGGGACACACTTGATCCTAATAGCCCCGGATTGGGCCAGGAAGACGTGGTACCCGGAACCTCTGGACATGTACATCTGTCCTCCAATACGTCTTCCACAAAGAGAGAACCTTCTCTCACGAGAGGAGGGTTGTGTTCTCCATCCAGAGGTTCAGACTCTCAACCTTCATGGTTGGTTTCTGAAAGGCTGAGATACAAGGATTGTGACCTCGCGGATGACGTAATGGAGATGTTGCTTTCGGTCGGACGGCCAGCAACAAAGTCTTTGTACCATTGCTGATGGAATAAATTTTGCAACTGGTGCAGAGAAAATAATGTAGATCTTTTTCGAAGGGATTGTGTCCTCCGACGTATTCCTTATCTTTGATCATTCGTGGCCAACTTGCTGGCCTCGGAAATTTTTTCAGTAGAGGGCGCTGCGTGTCGACGTCCGCCGAGTCGATGTCCCTCGACGGCCACCGTATCGGCGCCGACGTCACCATGCCCATAAATAGCCACGGGCAGCGTCTGTTGCTCAGTTCCGTTTTTCTGAGCTTCGTGGGGCCTCGGAACATCGTTGCTCAGTTCAGTCAGAATAAACCTTCTACATGTACTCGAATATACCAACTCGTTCTCGATAGCATCTTCATCGGAACCGACAACGACGCGATCCGGCTTCAAAAAATGTCGAGACTGCGGTAAAAAAAAATGTCGATAACGGATCCACACAGGATCTGCTTGTGGTGCTTGGGAGCCGAGCACCATTGTTCGGAATGTGAGGACTGCATGTCTATGACGGCAAAAGCCTTGAAGGAGCGCAAGGGGAAGCTCGAGAGAGGTAAGTCAGTCAAAACCTCCTCGAAAGTTTCTTCGGCTGAGTCGAGGCATTCGTCTCCTCGCTGTCGAAAACATTCCCATTCTGGATCTCGAAGTAGCTCCCACCATTCGTCGACATCAAGACACTCAAAGAAGAGACGTCGAAGATCCCCTTCCTCGTCGTCTTCTGTTTCCCCAGAAAGGGTCTCCTGTCCCACAAAACATAGCTCTCAGGCTGAGTGGGAGGAATTCAGAAAGAAAATGTTAAGCGTCTTCGAGAAAGCGGCCTCGACCCCCTCGAAGACAGCTGAGGGTGATACCCCGGGTGAAAAACCCAAAAAATCCAAACGCCGCGAGTCGCTGCCCCCGGCGATCCATTCCACCCGAGAGCGCCACGAGCCATCGGGTAAGAAGGCACCGTCTTCGACGCTGTTGTCGAAGATTCCTTTGACGCATGGATCGGCGCCATCAACGCCGTTTTCAAAGGGTTCTTTGACGCATCGGTCGATCGACTTGACGCCATCGTCGATGCCGATATCGACGCTGATGAAAGAGAAGACCACGGCTACTCCACAGCCAACGGTGATTCCAAGAGCCTTTGGCACGACGCCAAGACCGTCGTCGGCATCCTCGAGTAGGATCTCGATCCTCTCGAGTTCTTCGAGGCCTCTTCCAGTTTTCTCGACGCCTTCGAAGCCTGTCACACCGGCGTCGACGACATTGAAATTTTCTCACCCATAAATGACGAGTTTGGCTCCTTCTGCCTTAGAGATGGGTTTTACACCATTTCAGAGGTCAGAGTACCCTGGATTATCTTCAATTTATGAAGAGGGGGAAGATTCTGACCAGGAAACCTTCGGGTTGCAGAGGACCACATTACCTGTTTCAGAGGATTTCACCTCTGAGGAAAGAAGGTTGAAAGACCTACAAGAGTCATTAAATGAGGCAAGTGGGCTGGACACTTCCCCAGAAGTGGTATTTGTTAAACCAGACCCAGGGGAACATGCCGAAACACCCTATAGAACCCTGATGGCAAGGATTATTGAATTTATGGGTTGGTCTGCGCCTTCGCCTGTTTTTCAACAGGATGACCTGATAGACATATTAGACAAAGGTCCACAGGAGGATCCTGTGGTCCCCTTCCACGCAGCCTTACAAAGAAAGCTTTCATCTAATTGGGAAACTCCTGAAGTTATCCCTGCTGTCAATAAAAGATTGTCAGCCAAGTATAGGGTAGCTGCAGCTGACCCTGAATACTTATCAAAACACCCGACTCCAGAGAGCCTGGTGGTCCAAGCGGCAACTTCATCAAGCAGCAGGACCGCTTACCCTACTGTCCCACAGGATAGAGATGACAAGAGGTACGATTCTATGGCACAGAAAGTCTTCTCTGCTTGTAGTATGGCGTTGAAGTCCATCAACGCCACCTGTACGCTCGCCAGGTTCAGTCACACACTGTGGGAGTGTGCTTCATCAGCGGCTGACTGCATACCCGAAGGAGAGGAAAAGGAAGCCTTCCTTACCATTATTAAAGATGGCAAGGATGCCATGTGCGAGTCACTTCAAACTGGCATCGATTCCGCTGACTGTATCAGCCGGGCCATGGCGGCAAGTACAACAATCCGCTGGCATGCGTGGTTGCGAAAGTCTGGCCTTGCTCCAGATATACAGGCCAGACTTTTGAATATGCCCTTTGACGGCTCTTCATTATTCGAAAAAAAGGCTGATGACAGTCTGGAAAAGCTGCAGACATCTAAAGCAGCGGCAAAATCGTTAGGAGCTGCAATCCGCCAAACTCCTTTTCGCCCCTCAGGAACCTCTGGAAGAGGAAAGTCCTTTCGCTATTATTCCGCATTCAGGAGAGGCAGAGGACAGCCGGCTCAAAGAGGCCAAAGGAGATCCACCTGAGGTGGATGGGTCAAACGTACTAAAGCCGCAGCAGCAGCAGGTGCCTCTTTACCCTCAGCATCTGCATCAGCCGCCCCCAAACCACTCTGAGGTCTTTCCACACAACACCTGTAGGGGGCAGGTTAACTCACCATCTGATGGAATGGCAGGCTATAATGTCAGATGCTTGGGCATTGGAGACAGTTGCCCAGGGTTACTGCCTACCCTTTCTACACATCCCTCAGAGTCATCCACCGGGGCACAGCTCTCTAAAAGTTCCAGATCCGCTCCTCTTGCAGGAAATTATAGACCTGCTAGAGAAAGGTGCCATAGAACCGGTACCTGTAGCAGACAGGAACAAGGGCTGGTACTCCCCCTACTTTCTCATACCAAAGAAGGGCAGAGGACTGAGACCCATCCTGGACTTACGAGAATTGAACAAGTTCCTCAGGAAGGACAAGTTCAAGATGGTAACTCTCTCTCAGATCCTTCAGGCCCTCCAGCTCCAGGACTGGCTGGTATCTCTGGACCTTCAGGATGCTTATTTCCATGTGCCAATCCATCTCAAACACAGGAAATACCTGAGGTTCGCAATTGGTGACTCTCATTATCAATTTCGAGTTCTGCCATTTGGGCTGACCTCCGCCCCGAGGGTCTTCACCAAGCTAATGTCGGTTATGCCCCGAGGGTCTTCACCAAGCTAATGGCTGTGGGTCTAAGGAGGGAAGGGATCCACGTCTACCCCTACCGGGACGATTGGCTGATCAGCGCTGTATCTTCGGAACAAGCTCAGATCCAGCTAGATTATGTCTGCCACTTCCTTCACAAACTGGGCTTCTCCCTCAATTTAAAAAAGTCACAGATGATACCATTACAGAGACTCCAGTTCATTGGAGCGGTCCTGGACACTTCCCTGGGAAAAACCTCACCACCAGAGGTGAGGGCTTAAGATATTCTGCAGATGGTCAACAAGTTTCAAAATGCCCAACGTCTCCCAGCCTTCGACTTTTTGAGGTTGCTAGGCCTCATGGCATCCTGCATCTTCCTTGTGCCAGAGGCTCGCCTGAGAATGAGATCTCTTCAGTGGGCACTGAGAACTCAGTGGTCGCAATTCTCAGGGAGAATGACAGATCTCCTCCGGATTCCGGACAAGGTAGCCTGCGACCTTCAATGGTGGGCCTATCCAGAGAACATCTTGAAAGGAGAACTGTTTTGGCAACCATGGCCAGAGATAACAGTAGTCACAGACGCCTCCCTCACAGGGTGGGGAGCCCATGTCAACGACTTGACCATCAGCGGTCGTTGGTCTCCACCGGAATCCAGACTACACATCAACCTATTGGAGCTGAGAGCGAGCAGACTAGCGCTGGAAGCTTTCCTGCCATCAGTACAGGGGAAACATGTTCTGATAATGACGGATGGCCATGCACTACCTCAACAAAAGAGGACGCGTAGGATCACTGCCACTGTGCAGAGAGGCAATGCAGCTCTGGTTTTGGGCAATTCAGGAAGGAAAATCACTATCGGCAGTCCACCTAGCCGGAGAGAAGAACTTGACAGTGGACGCTCTGAGAAGGCAGAGCACAGTCTCCCACAAGTGGGAGCTAGCTCAGGAAGTCCTTCAAGAGATATTTGCCCTTTGGGGAACCCCTCAGGTGGATCTGTTCACCACAAGCACCAACAGGAAGTGCGATCTGTCTGTTCAAGGGAATTTCCCCCGAGAGGAGCTCTCGGAGACGCGTTCGTAGTGGACTGGGAGTTTCCACTCCTCTACGCATTTCCACCAGTCCCTGTTATTCCTCAAATGATCAGGAGGTTGAGAAGATTCTGGAAAACCATGATCCTAATTGCCCCGGACTGGGCCAGGAGAACGTGGTACCCGGACCTTCTAGATATGTCCATCTGCCCTCCAATCCGTCTTCCACTTAAAGAGAATCTTCTCTCGCAGAAGGGAGGTCAGGTTCTCCATCCAGACATCAGAACCCTCAACCTTCACGCTTGGCTTCTGAAAGAGTGAGGTACAAGGATTGGGACCTCCCTGATGACTTCATGGAGGTCTTGCTTTCGGCCAGAAGGTCAGCAACAAAGTCTTTATACCACTGCCGTTGGAACAAATTTTGCAGCTGGTGTAGAGAAGGGAATATCGACCCTTTTTCATGTGGTACACCAACGGTGTTATCGTTTCTACTCTACTTGGCAAACTCAGGCCTTCAAGTTGGCACTGTAAAAGGCTATCTTGCAGCGCTTTCAATCTTCAAGCGCACTGTGGAGGAACCATTGTATTTCAAACTACCTCTAGTGATACAATTTCTCAAGGGATTGACTAATGTTTATCCTCCAAAACCATTCCAAGTTCCCTTATGGGACTTAAATTTAGTCTTAAACTTCCTAATGGGCACTCCATTCGAACCACTTCACTCTTGTTCGCTGAGATTTCTCACGCTTAAAACTGTCCTATTGGTAGCACTAACATCTGCTAGGAGGGTGAGCGAGCTACAAGCTCTCTCCTGTAAACCCCCACATACAGTTTTCCACAAGGACAAAGTTGTCCTACAGGTGAAGCCTAATTTCCTCCCAAATGTGGTTTCTGAATTTCATATTACTTAGAAAATTACCTTACCTTCGTTCTACCCTCCTCCCCATCCGGGGAAAGAGGAAGAAAGACTACATAGGCTGGACCCAAGGCGAGCTCTAAGCTTTTACATCAGCAGAATGGCTAAGATCAGGCAAGCACACCAACTGTTTGTAGGATACTCAGGTCACAAATTGGGATTACCCATAACAAAACAAACCATTTCCAGGTGGATTATCTTGGCCATTCTGGAATGTTACAAACTGGCAGGGAAAGAGCCACCTCAAAATCTTAGGGCTCATTCAACCAGGGGTATCGCAGCCTCTTCGGCCCTCCTAAGAGGGGTACCGGTCAGAGACATATGTGCGGCTGCCACATGGTCGTCCGCACATACATTCACAAAATTTTACAACCTGGATTCCTCCACTAGTCAAGAGACCAGATTTGGCAAAGCCGTATTACATTCGGTTCATCCCTAAAGGGATACATGACATTCTTAGTCCCACCTCCAATTACATGCCACTGCTATGGGAGTCTATCAAAGATAAGAAATACGTCGGAGGACACAATCCCTTCTTACCTTGTAACGTCCTTTCGATGGGATGTTCCTCCGATGTATTCCTTATCGCCCCTCCCATCCATCCCCGCAGTAATACTTCCCTTGCGGTTGCAGCTTATGCTCCTTCAAGGTCAATAACCAATTCAGGCATGACTTTTCTTATACTACAAAACGGAACTGAGCAACGGACGCCGCGCGTGGCTATTTATGGGCATGGTGACGTTGGCGCCGATACGGTGGCCGTCGAGGGACATCGACTCGGCGGACCTCGATGCGCAGCGCCCTCTACAGAAAAAAATTCCGAGGCCAGCAAGCTGGAGACGAATTATCAAAGATAAGGAATACGTCGGACTAACATCCCATCGAAAGAACATTACAAGGTAAGAAGTAACTTGTTCTTCTGTGGAAAACACCGGATGTCCTATTCTTTCTACTATCTTTGGCCAATCTAGGGCTCCAGATTGGTACCATTAAAGGATATTAGGCAGTGCTGTCCATCTCTAAGCACTCGTCAGAGGAATGTTCCTACTTCAAAATTCCACTGGTGACACAATTTCTGAAGGGGTCCACTAATGTGTCCCCCCAATTCCTTTCCAGGTTGCAGTTTGGGACCTTAAAATGGTTCTAGCATGTCTGATGTGTGCACCTTTTGAGCCTTTACACTCATGTCCCTTAAGGTTGTTGCAGGCACTTTCATCCAAGCCACCCTTTACTATCTTCCACAAGGATATAGTTGTTCTAAGAGTTAAACCTTAATTTTTACCAAAAATAATTTCTGATTTCCATGTAGGACAAACTAAATCTGCTTTGTTTCTATCCTCCCCTTCATCCTAGCAAGGAGGAGGAGAGACTACATACAGATTGGACACTCGTAGAGCTTTAAGCTTTTATATATCTAGGATGTCAACACTCTGTATTGATGACCAGCTGTTCATTGGCTATATCTGCCACAAATTGGGTCAGGCTGTCTCTAAGCAGACCTTGTCCAGATGGATCATGCTGGCCATTTCAGAATGCTACAGGTTGACAGAGAAGGATCCTCCAGAAGTACTTAGGGCCCATTCCACCAGGGGCATGTCTACCTCTACAGCCCTGCAAAGTGATGTCCCAATACAAAATATTTGTGAAGCAGCAACGTGGTCTACTATCCACGCGTTCACTAAGCATTACTGCCTGGAATCTTCCCTCGGTCTGGATGGTAGCTTTGGTAAAGCAGCCCTGCACTCGGTTCATGAAAACAATTCAAATTCTACTCCCTCCACCAAATCAAATACTGCTTTGGGAGTCTATCAAAAAGGTAAGGAATACGTGGGAGAAAACAATCCATTCGAAAAACAAGTTACTTAACCCTGGTAATGTTCTTTCGACTGGATGTTCCTCCCACGTATTCCTAACCGCCCTCCCAGCATACCCCACATTAGAATTTCCCATGCTATTACAGCTTTCGTTCCTCCAAGGGCGAGTATGGTAATTCCTGTGCTTTTGCAGGTATTTTTGCTAAAGAGGGAAAAAAAGAACTGAAGCCAACAGGCGCTGCGCGTGCTATATATGCCTTCGATGACATCATCCTTGTGACAGAGGCCTTCATGGGACATCGAGCCGATGTCATCGATGCACATCGCCCTCTGCTGAAATTTCAGATGAGGAATACGCGGGATGAACATCCAGTCAAAAGAACGTTACCTGGGATAAGTAACTTGTTGTTCTTTCTCACCATAGTGAATTCTTGGCTGGATTATTGCAACAGTCTGCTGGTTGGCACTCCCCAATCCAACATCTCAGCTTCGCAGGTTACTCAAAACGGGGCAGTGCAAGCCACTTGTGGCCTCTCCGGGCTTGATCACATTAGCAAAGCCAGGAGGGAGCTGCACTGGCTGCCTGTAAAACATCTTATCACCCACAAAATCCTGATTCTGACTCATTAGTGCCTGATTCGTGAGGCTCCAACATATCTTATTAACCGTTTGAGGGCTCACCAGCCAACCCGCACTCTCAGGTCCCAGGATCAAGCAAGACTTTTCCCGCCCAGATTCAGGCTGCCAAGTTTGGAGGAGCAGGCTTTGACGCCCTTCCACTCGATCTAAGAAAACCCCAAACCACTAATGACTTCAGAAAAAGAATCAAGATATTTCTCTTTGACAGCCCACTTGGTGAGTATTCCCCCTTTCTGCACTGAAATCCACCATCTGACGCCTTTTCTCTTGTTTCTGTTGTTTGCCTATTGTATTTCTTTTTTGTGTGCAGTGAGGCCTTCGGGCATGTGGCACGTTATAAAAGTTAAAATAAATAAATATATAAATATCTGCTGAAAATACTGCTGTTCGTACATTGCTCTTTGCTCCACCTCCGGAAGATGTCACTTACAGGGGAATGGTGGCTGTTATGGATGGACCAACGTTTCTGCAACGGGAAGCGTCATGACATCGTCGTGATGCTCCTCTAATAAAAGGGGCTCTGCTGGCACGTAGAAGACAGTGCAGCAGAGCCATAGGAAGCGGCAACTCGTGTCTGTGTTTGCTTTGTTTGGTGCTAATTGCTGTGTGATCACGGCCCTAATCTGTGGCCCCGGACTGGGTGCCCCCAGAGCCGAGGCCGCCTCCAGCTGGGTGCCCCCAGACTTTGTGGTCCATCCGGTGATCCGGACGCGTTTCAGGGTGTCCCCTGTCTTTGTGGGCACTGCGTGATGCAGAGCATGTGTGGAGCTGAGTGCCCCCAGCAAGCTGTGTGGCCCGCCCTGGTGAACATAAACAGCCAGCTGAGCCCGCACGAAGCGGGGTGGATGTGGCCCAGCAACACCAGGCCACAAGAAAGAGGAAAAAGCTTGCGTCAAGTGGTGAATGAATGGCCACACACGTAATACATGCAGCAAGGAAATAAGGCACTTGTGATGCAGGTTGTGGCCTGCACTTGCAAGGACCAGAGTGCCCAGTACAGTGGGCACTAAATTAGCACGTGGCCCCTCCAGGCATCCCTACCACTATCAATCTCCCCAAAGGGTGACAGCTCCTCAAGGAGTGCTTGAGCGCCCTTAATGGCCTTCGCTCGGTGAAGTCATCAAGCCCTCATCGCATCTCGACCAGTAACAAGGCCACAGAGAGAGTTGCGGCTCCAGAGGGAGTGCTTGTGCGCTTTCAAAGACTTGCATAGTGTTCAGGTCATCTGAGTCCCACCGACAGTGAACACATCCTGCGCCTCGCCCAGTGTTCATTATGGCGGATGAGGACAACGAGGTGGTGTGTCGGCAAGGTGGGCAGTTGGCCCAATTGTATCGCTTTGACATCATGGGTGCGCCAGCTAGTCTAGGACCCCAGTGGATGGCCTAAGTAGAGAACCTAAAGCTGTATTTTGAGGCGGTGGAAGTAAAAGAAAGAGCAAAACGCCCAACCCTCCTGTACTCAGCCGGCCTGGCCGTCCAGAGGTTGTTCAGGACCCTACGGCCCAGAGACCAGTCCTACGATGCAGCCGTTGCAGTCCTGAACGAGTACTTAAAGCCCATGGTCAACAGGGACTATGAACGGTTCAGGATGAGGTGCGCGAGGCAAGAGGAAGGGGAGAGCCTCGATGCATTTCATGGAAAACTGAGGGGCATTGCACTGTCTTGTGCGCTGGGCAATTTCGAGGAGGACGAGATCAGGGCGCAAATCATCGAAGCTGCGTAAACAAGTCCTGAGGGACCCAGCGCTAACCCCCGAGCTGTGTGGCCCGCCCATGTGACCTGCAGCGGGCCACCACAGTGACTTCCGTTGGGCAGTTGATATGGACTGCTACTTCCTTCCGGTGCTGTGGACTGCTGGCGCTTGCTTTTTCTTCCATGTCACCTCTTATGGATTTGATATGGGTCCCACGCTGCCTCAGTGATTTCTTGCGGACTCTGCGTCTTTGCTCTTCCCCACCTTCGTCACCAAGTGTAGTGTTTACCTTCTTCCTGGAGTCATGAAGGAAACAGATATCTCGTATATTGCTTAAGTGGCTTTTTATTATCCCTTAGTTAATACAATGTGTGGCCTACTGATTCAGATCTAATTTCTACATGTCTTATTTCTTCTCCTCTTGGTCGTGCTCTGCCTTCTCACACTACTCCCTGTCTCTCTGTTGGCCACAGGAAGTGGTGTCTAGTTACATGGTCAGTCTTCCTAGTGTAATGCCATATCCCACATCATTAACCCTACCGATTGCAAAGTTTATGCTAAATTGCGCCGCATGCACACCTCTTTTTATCATGTTGCACGGAACATGAACTTCAATGTGCATTCATGGTGTCTGAACATGTGGAATTCAACTTTCTGTTGTTCCACAGTAATGCTTCTGGACATATCGTTCACTGAGCTGTGAATGTATGTGTACAGAACTGTACATTAGACTAATCAAACTCATTTGCTGCTAATACCTGTTTAACTCTGTTTGCTTCATTGCCCGCTTCGCTCATGACTGCAGAGGCAACCCCAGTGCTCTCAAGCGCACGCTTCTCTGGGGCAGGAAGTAAGGTGTTTATTCTGTTAACAAAATTGTGTGGAATGCAAAAAACAGTAGCAACGCGCCAGACCTTCTCGTGAGCATACTTAACGTCTACCTCGTTGCATCCAAACAACATCATTGATTTTGGTAAACACCAGAGACATGTTCTATGGTTCTCAGGGTTCCAGATATGTTTTTTGAGTGGGAGCATTATATTTCCTAATTTCGAAGTCGAAGTATTTTTATTGAATGTAAACGTTATTTCCATTCCCAAAGTTGGATTTTTTAGGTGTGAAAAAACACAATTGAACTCTATAACAGCTACCCTTTTGTAATCCATACTTTTCTGCGCGTAGTTACTCATGCAAATTAAAACATGCATTTTTACATGAACGTTTCTTTTTAGATCAGGAACTAATAATATTAGAGCTCCATCCTGTGACACTTAGTCGTTGTGGCCATCAGCAGGGGCCATGCTTCTTTGTGTCAGTCATTTCCTATTCTTTGCTGCGTCTAATTTTACTGCTGATATGTTTTTGTTGGGAGCATATGCCTGTTTTTTTTTTTTTATAAAAGTGACTTCATGCTTACCTGGAGGATGACTGTTTTCTTAGAATGCGCATGTAGCACATTGTACATCATCTTAGAGGTGCTCTTGGGAATGCAAGATGGGTGTCATCAGCCATGATTTCAATGGTCATGCTCTCCATCCTGAAAAAAAGAGCCCACATCATAAGGTGATGATCTTTAGCAAAGATGGACTACACCTTGCCTCAACCAATATGAATATACTTTTATATTTACAACAACCCTCAAGATTAATATATACATTTACAGGGATGACCAACCCAAAATATGGTGCGTGACGAATCCAGGGTATTCGTCACTTCTCCCCTAGGTAAGTGACCCCCTTTGAGGCTAGGGCGGTGAGTTCTCTAAGCAAAACCCTCCATTGAGGTATGGCAAAGTGGTACTTCACTCCTATTCCCATGGGGGACTCCCTGCAGACAAAGTATTAACTGCTTACTTGGGAGTAACTAATATGGACAAAACAACTAAATGTTGGACTTCAAAGAATGTTGAACTTTCTATGTGTTTAACTTCTTGTGACGGACGGTACGCCCCCTCTTGTTACAGCAATGAGAATGAAGAGCCAGTGATGCTGGAGTGAAGGAGAAGAGAGCACACGGGAGAGGCAGGCTCCGACGTAGCGAGAGAGAGGGGCAGAGCCGCACAGGACCGCGGAACCAGTGGTGATGCGAAGGAAGATGAACAGTGGAGAAAGGCGCTGCCGTGCACACAGAGAGTGGGGCAGCACCAGAGAAGAAACGTGATCCCCCCTCAAACCTCCAAGGAGGTATGACCATGCCACATATGTGGTTGGCCAGGTTCTCACGAATGGTAGCCGAAAACAGGGGCAAAAAACAAAGTGACTTCTTTCACAATGGGTAAACAGAGAGGACTGCTGCGAACAGCGGAACCAAGTAGGGTAACTTCTTCGCTCACGACGGGAAAGCGGAGAGTGTGTCGCCTGGAACCGCGGAACCAAGTGGAGTAATGGCTTTGCTCACGAGGAAAAAGCAAAGGGGAATAAGAAAGCAAAGACAAACGGAAAACAACATCTGCTCGTACCGAACCAATACGAATGGAATGCCAAGGGCTGCATGACTGCTGCTGAAGAGTCCCACGCTACCTGGAGCAGACCATAGAAGGCTTGAGGGTTGCCCATATGCAAGAGACCTACAAAGGGGAGAGAGCAAGCGGGGGGGGGAGAGGAAAGACTATCTTAACCACAAAGCCAAGGGAGCCAATATATCCCAATATCGAAAATAAGGAACAGATAAGTGAGAAGAACGGAGGCACCCAATTTCTGAATGTTGTAAAGAGAAGCCCAGATAAGTGGTGGAGAAGGATCAGGGAAATAAACCCCCAGCTGAAGAGACCATGACATTTTGTTTTCTCAGGAATTTAAGACTGTTTGTGTTGTGCAGAGATTTGGAGAACTTTTGTGAACCATAGATTGATTGACAAGAACTGTTAAGAGATGTGAACACTGGAATAAGACCCAGGGGAAGGCCCCTGGAATACCTGAATAGAATCTCAGAAACCTAAGAGTGTAGGGCACTCTATTTTTTTTAAAACCGTTTTTATTGGTTTATTCAAACAAACAATACAAACCAAACGTGCAGTGTGCATATCAACAGCTCAGCTATACATCGCTTAATTCCGGACACTGCTCCCCTTATCCCACCCCCGATACCGAGCCTATTCCTGTCCTCATTCCATTCTTGCATCTTGTGGTAGGGTCTCCCCTTCCATGGGTTCTGCCGGGCCTTGTATTAGCCCAAACCACTCTGCTATCAATAATTTCCAGGCCATCAGGGTCTCCTCCTCCTCCTCTCCCCCTACATTGCTCGCTTCTTGCCATACCATGGTTTCTGCATCCGCCCATTTCTGTAGCTCTTCCCACCACACCTCCACCCGCGGTCTGTGGCATGTCTTCCACCACATGGCAATTCTCCTTTTTGCGAGCACATATGCTAGATCTTTCAATTTACTCACATGCTTGAGTTTCTGCTATCTGGGGAATCCCCCCGGCAAACAGGCCCACACTGTATCCACCACAATCTTGACCCCCCCTCTCTGTGCTACTTCCCCCCAGAAACGCTCAATAACTGGGCATGACCAAAACATGTGTCCCATGCCAGCCCTTTCCTCATCGCATTTAGGACACGCTTGACGTCCTGCATTTTCAAACCTAGATATCCTCTGGGGTGTCATATATGCCCTATGCGTAATATACAATTGTATCTGTTGCAGTCTCGCATTTCTCGACACCTTTTTATGGTACCCCTGGGCGCGTTCCCACATCCCGTCCTTCATCTGTGCTCCCACTTCCGCTTCCCAGTCTGGTCTCAGTTGTGTTAATTCCTTACCCACCTTAGACATCATCATCTCATATAGTCTAGAGATCTCGTCTCGTGCCCACCCTCCGTTATATCATAAATTGTATCTATGGCTTCGTCTGGTTCTTCTTCCAGTATAGTTTCGGGCCATGTTTTCTTAATTCTCTGCACCATTCTGTGATACGTAATGTACTGGCCCGTATGTAACCCCATTTCTTCCCCAAGCGCTTCAAAATCTATGATGGTCCCCTCTCGCCATATATCCCCCATTGTTACTAGCCCCACCTAGTAACTCTTTGTTGAGCTGAGCGTGGGAGAGCGGCCGCCGGTAGCCAAGAGGGAAATGCAGGCCAGGAAGCCCTGCCTGGCCCTAGCGGGCCTATGTGAGTGTTTTCTGTGCTTTTAAAATAAGAAAAAAGAATTGTGCATTTGCGCTCCGAGCGCATTGTTGTGCCTGCTCTCCCCTCCCCTCGCACTTCCTGGTCCTCCTCTCACTCCCGCCTCCCTGCCCGCCCACCCCCCCCTCTGATTTTCTGTCTGGCTGCCTCCCTTCTGGGCTACTCGACGCCCGCTCCCCCTGCTCGCTTCTTGTTGAGCTGAGCGTGGGAGAGCGGCCGCCGGTAGCCAAGAGGGAACTGCAGGCCAGGAAGCCCTGCCTGGCCCTAGCGGGCCTCTGTGAGTGTTTTCTGTGCTTTTAAAATAAGAAAAAAGAATTGTGCTTTTGCGCTCCGAGCGCGTTGTTGTGCCTGCTCTCCCCTCCCCTCCCACTTCCTGGTCCTCCTCTCCCTCCCGCCTCCCTGCCCGCCCACTCCCCCTCCCCTTCCTCTCCTCCCTCTTCTATTACCACCTCGCTCCTGGGCAGCCCTCTGCCCGGCAGCCCCCTGCGGCTAAGGGCCCCAAGGCCAAGGGCGACCCCTGCAGTTGCGGCTCCCTGTGTGTCTGCAGGTGTCCGCAGGGGACGCAAGGCGCAAGTAAATTTCGCCTTCTCCACCTTCTTCCTGCCCACCCCCACCCACGCCTGGCCACTGCATTCGCACGGTGTCTTCTCCTCACTGTGTTCCACAGTTGTGGTAACTAGGGTTTTTCTCTCCTCGCAGGATTCTCAAACTTAGGTGGCCTCTCCACTGTGTTCCTAAAACACAATACTGCTGTTGTTCTGAAATGTGGTAACCTGTCTTGCCATTCCTTCCTGTCTGTGGGCTCTCGCATCATCTGTCTTCCACCCCCCCCTCCCACTCCATGGTGCTCTCTATCTCGCCTATCTTCTCTAACTGCTTCTCTATTGAGTATCCTGCTCTCCTCACTAAATCTGGTAGGAAAAAGTTTAAAAAGGACATCCTGGTCTCCAACCCAGGCCTCCCTATCGCTGACACCTACACTAGTGCCTGCTCTAAGGAAACTCTCACTGACATCCTCTTTTTCGTGCCTTCACCTGGCCTATGGACCCTTCATATGGTCTCTGTGCTCTCTCCTTTTTCCTCTTCTCCCATTAATGGTGGCACCCGTTGGGATGTCCTCTTGGCCCCCTTCCGCTCCTCTAAGGCCATCATTAATGTCTACGATAATGGGACTGTGTTGGTCCAAGGCCCTCAGGCCAACCTTCACCTCTTTGATAGACGCTTCCCTCGCCTCATCAACTTCCTTTCCTCCCCTGCTGTCCCCCCCTGTCTTCGGCTACCTTGCCTCTACCCTCCCTCCCTGCCCCCTCTCGCACTCCCTCTTCACCTCCTTCTTCTACACCTCCGCAGGGCGTACCTCTGATCTGTACCCCTCCCCGGAAGTCCTTCAAGGATGGCAACCTTCTCCACTTTGCCACTCTTAACTCTCGCTCTGCCATCAAGCATTCCTCCGATATCTGTCGCCTTCTTGAGGAACTGGACCTTGACGTCCTCGGTCTCACTGAGACCTGGTTCACAGCCAGCTCTGTCACGAGCTTTGACACACTCCTACCTGAAGGTTACAAGATCCTCTCTGTGCCCAGGCCCAGCCGTGCAGGGGGGGGTGTTGCCCTTATCTTCCCTGAGTGGATTCCTGCCACTGTCACTCCTACGCAGACCTACTCCTCTTTTGAATGTCTTGTCTGCCGACTCTCTCTCTCTCCTAGCCATTCCCTTACCGTGGCTACTATCTATCGGCCACCTGGTCAAATTTCCTCCTTCCTCTCTGAGTGGGCTGACCTCTCCTCCTCACTCCTGTCCTCTACCACTCAACTCCTCTTTCTTGGGGACTTCAACATCCACCTAGATGCCTCCTGTCCCCCCACTGGACTCTTTCGTGACCTCTGCGACTCTCTCTCACTCTCTATTCTCCCGTCTGGGCCTACTCATTCTGCAGGGCACACTCTTGATGCTCTGATCTCTTCTGACCTTCCCCTCTCTGTCCCTCTCTCCACTCCTCTCTCCTGGAGTGATCACTTTCTCCTATCCTCCCACCTCACCCTCCCTACCCCACAGGCAAAGCCACCCTCATCATTGCCACCCACCTTCTCGGTCATCCGACCCATGAAGCCCGTGTCAGTTGCGGCTTTCGCTGCCACCTTCTCGCCCCCCCCCCCTTCGGCTGATTCCTGCCCTGACACAGCCCTCTCCTTGCTCCACTCTGCTATATCTGATACTCTTGATATCCTTGCCCCTGTCATGAAAATCCGCCTGAAGCCCAAAGCCAAATGTAACTCCTGGTATGATTCGGATCTCGTCACCCTAAAACGCAAGTGCAGGGTGGCAGAGAGGAAATGGCGTGCTTCATGTTCATCCTCTGACAAACTGGCCTGCCGCCTGCTCCAAAGGCAATACCGTCTCTCTGTTCTCACCAAGAAGAGAGCCCTTATCCAAGCCCGCATCTCTGCGGCATCTAACAACTCAGCTGAACTCTTTAAAATCTGCAAGGAGCTTGCCAACCCTGCTGCAGTCTCTACCTCTCCTGTCCCCTCCCAGGCCCTCTGCACTGCACTGGCCTCCCACTTCATCTCTAAAACTCAGGACATCCTGTCCTCACTCTCCTCCTATCACCTCCCCTCCTCTCTTCCCTGCTCTTCCTCTGGCCCTTCCGCAGCCACCCCTCCTCCCTCCTCCTCTGCCTTTCTCCTTTTTTCTGCTGACAAGGTTTCCAGACAAGTCCGATCTATGAAAGTCTCGTCTAAACAGATTCACCCCTGTTCCTCCAAAACTATCAAGGACCACATCGACTCCCTGGCTCCTGCCCTGGCTGACTTTTGCAACCACTCCTTCGCCTCTGGAGTCTTCCCATCCCCCCTCAAGCACTCCCTTGTGCACCCTCTCCTTAAGAAACCCTCTGCCGACCCCTCCTGTCCGGCTAACTATCGCCCAATCTCTATCACTCCCTTCCTGGGCAAGCTCCTGGAGAAACTGGCCATCTCCCATCTTAACCTCCATGCTGAAGCTGTTGATAGTCTCCATGACCATCAATCTGGCTTCAGAGCGGCCCGAAGCACGGAAACTGCTCTCCTGAACATCCGTGAGGACCTGCTCTTAAACCTCGACTCCAACACTCCGTGTGTTCTCATTCTGCTCGATCTCTCTTCTGCCTTTGACACTGTCAACCATGCCATCCTGCTCAACCGTCTCCGTGATAACCTGGGTATCACTGGTCAGGCTCTGGCGTGGCTGACCTCTTTCCTTTCCAATCGACCCTCCCAGGTCCAACTTGGGTCCTTCCTCTCTGACATCTTTTTCTCCACCTGTGGCGTTCCCCAGGGATCTAATCTCGCTCCCTGGCTGTTCAACCAGTATCTGGCACTCCTTGCCCACCGCATCCCCGCCCTCTGCCCCAACTTTCAGTGCTATGCGGACGATACCCAGCTCATTTTCAGGCTACCCTCGGCCTCCTCCTCTCCCTCCCTCATCTCTGACTGTCTGTCTGCTATCCAGGAATGGTGTGCTGCCAATGACCTCTGCCTTAATGCTAGTAAGACTGAGATCCTACTCATCGGCACACCCACTCCCTCCTTCCCTGCAGCTCTCTGGCCGGCCTCTCTTGGCCCTCTTCCTGCTCCTACCTGCAAGGCTAAAAACCTCGGGGTCATCTTCGACTCCACACTCTCCTTCTCTCCTTGTATATCTGACGTCTCTAAAAAGTCACATTACCAGCTGCACCTCCTCAGAGGTATTCTTCCCTTCCTCTCCTTCCCCCAGAAGCTCACTGTCTCTCGAGCCCTGGTTCTCTCAAAGCTGGACTACTGTAACAGCCTCTATCTTAATCTGCCTGCCTCCACTCTCCGCCCTCTGCAACTCATCCAGAACAGAACTGCGAGACTTGTCCTTGGCCTCAAGCCCAGGGACCGTATCTCTCCAGGACTGAAATCTCTACACTGGCTCCCAGTGGCTGCGAGGATTAAGTTCAAAACCCTCTGCATTGTCCACAAGGCCTTCTGGGGCCTGGGGCCTAAATACCTTCAGCTCTCTCTTCCTAAATATCTTCCTTCCCGAGCCCTACGCTCATCCGTCTCCAACTCCCTCAGGGTCAGCCGCTTCTCGAAGCAACGAGCTGGGGGTAGATCTCTCTCCGCGGCAGGGGCCTCCCTCTGGAACAGCCTTCCTGCCTCCCTGAAACTTGAGGAGAACCATCTCCGGTTCCGGAAGCACCTCAAAACCTTCCTCTTCACTTCTGCTTTCTCTCTCCCTCTCCCCTGCTAAATTCTTCACCTAAACTGCACTGATTGTGCAACTGGGCCGCTCTCACCGACCTCAGTCCTGGGCCCAGTCACTCTTCACTTGCACTGCCTCCCTGGCAACCCCTGCACTGCGGGACTGTCTCTGTATGCCTACAGCCCCTCCCCCCCCCCAGCACTTGTCTGCACTTACCTTGCACTTGCCACCGGCTGGCCCTATTTATTTATTATTTTATTTCTATTCTACTTATTTGTACTGCACTCTCCCTCCCTCCCCCTTCCCCTTGCACTTTTTCCCTTCCCCCTGCCCCTGCACTTGCGCGGTCTGAATGACACCTGGCCTAGTAGGATCGCTGTCTGTCTTCCCCTTGTTCCCCCCTCCCTGCCTCGTCGCACCTTGAAACACTTGTGTATAGGCGCGTTACAAATGCCATATCATATCATATCATATCATACCGGTTCCCAGTGGTTCCTGATTGTCATCCTTAGCTGCTCTTCTCCCCTTGCTAGTGCCACTAGTGGCACCTGCGGGGAGCATGGGAATGGGTTCTCCATCATCTGGCATGCCCAGCGCCACATCTTCCACCCAAGCATCATCATCTTATGGTGCTCTTCCATTTCTGTCTTGGGCATCCAGATCATCTCTCTTAAATAAAATGGGGCACAGTCATGTCCAAGCAACCTGGATTCGGAGGTCACTTCATCTGAGAGCCATTTGGCGATATTCTGCAGTTGGCTCTCTACATAATAGACCTCATAATTGGGCAGTTTTAGCCCCCCTTTTTCATAAAAGTTCTGCAGCTTCCATAGTGCCACCCTATTCCGGGTACCATGCCACAGGAAATCCCTACACATGCTGTTCAGTTTAGTGAAAAACATCTTGGGTATCAGGTATGGAATATTCCCAAAATAGCGCAGGAGCCTAGGTAGGACCACCATCTTGAGCATTGCCCCTCGTCCCATCATTGCTAGGGGCAACTTCACCCAGAATTTCATACTCTTCTCGATTTTCTCAATGGCTACCTCGGTATTGTGCCTATGCTCGTTTTCCACTGTGTGGTACACGTCTATCCCAAGATACCGGAAAGTACTAACCGCTCATGGTATTTGTAACACCGGTAACCGTCCCACAGGGATTCCCTTATAACTGCCTAATGGGAAAATACTAGATTTTTGAGGATTCACCGCTATACCAGACAGCCCCGCATATCTCTCCATCACTCCCAGTATGTACTGGAGATTTTCCTCCGGGTGCCTCAAGTACAGCAGCAAGTCATCCGCATATAAGGAGATCAAGTGTCGTTCCCCTCCCACCTCGATACCTATAGTATTGTATTGTTGTCTAAGGTATATTCCTAGGGGCTCCAGGGCTAGTATATAGAGCATTGGGGACCATTGGCATCCCTGTCTGGTGCCTCTACTAATTTTCCATTTTTCGGATATCGCTGATCCTGTTCTGACCCTGGCCAACGGTTCACTATATTGTATCTTCGCCCACCTTATGTATCCAGGCCCCATTCCATAGCCCCCCAGGGCCGCCAGCAGCCATTGCCACTTGACCAAATCGAAAGCCTTTACCGCGTCCAAGGACATGATTGCCATTTCGCCCTCGTTCCTGCTCCCCAATTCAACAACCCGTTGGAGTTGTCTATGATTATGAGTTATATTCCTATTCGGGACATAGCCCGTCTGGTCGGGGTGTATTAGTTTGCAAATAACTCTCGGCAATCTGTTTGCCAAGACAGCTGTCAATATCTTGCTGTTTTGGTTCAACATCGACAGAGGTCTGTAGGAGCCACAGCTATGCCGAAGGCTTGTTGGGTTTGGGAAGCGGCACTATGATCGCTTCTCTAAGTGACTCTGGTAATCTTCCCACCTCAAAGGCTTCATTTAACATTTCTAACATTGGGGGGAACACCTCTTCTTTATATACTTTATAAAATTCACTTGGGAGTCCATCAGCCCCCGGAGCCTTACTAGTGGGCAGCTGCCTCACCACCTCTTCTAACTCCTCCAAAGTAATCGGTGCATCCAGCTCCTCTCTTTTCTCAGCGCTTATCTTGGGCAGTCCTATATCCTCCAGTGTTTCTATTATCGTCGCATGGCCCCTTCCCCCCATCCCCATATAGTACCCTATAATAATCTGCAAACTCATGATTAACTCCCTCTTGAGTGTCGGCTCCACTACTGTCTTCCCATGTTATTGCTCTAATCATGGGTCTAGGGGTTTCGTTCTTGTATAACCATGCCAGGAGTCTCCCTGTTTTATCCCCTCCCGCATGCTGTCTTTCTATATATCTTTTATAGTTGAGGTTACACAGCCTTTCCCAATGCCCCTCACGTTCATGCTGCAGTTTGAGTATCAGTTCCATGTCTTCCTTCGTGTTACTTCCTGTTTTCAATGCCTTTTCCAGTTCCCTTTCTGTTTCTTGTAGGTCAGCCAAGATCCCCCCTGCAGGCCTTTAGATTTTGCAATGGCTACCCCTCTCATCACAACTTTGAAGGCTTCCCATAATGTGCCCGCCGAATCCACGCTACCAGTTATTCAATTCAAAATAATTTATGATCTCCTCCTCCCTAAAAAAAGGATCCCTGAGTGCCCTTCAGTTTGTAGGCGCCATGTCGGAATCCTTGCTCTCGGGGGGCAATATTGCCATCCGAGGACCAATGGCGAGTGGTCCGAAAGGACCCTCACTTTGTATTCTGCTTGCATAATCTCTGTAATTACCACTGACATAGCAAAGACATAGACCAGCCTCGTATGTAGCTGCTGCGGGGCTGAATAATGCGAGTATTGCCTTTCTTGGGGGTGTCTCGTTCTCCACACATCTTCCAGACCAAAGTCATCCAGTAATGTCTGCAACGCTTTGGCAGCTGGGGTGGGTCTATCTATCAAGCTTAGGTTGATGCACAGCATTCTGAAATATGCTGCTGTGTTTTGATTCGGGCGTACGTATTCACAATGCTTATCTCCCTATTCTCTACCAGTCCCCTCATTATGACCATCCTTCCATCCGTCTCTACTACTTCCTGCAACAGTTGGAATGGGACATGCAGCGCCACCCAGATAAGCACTCCCCTGGCATAAGCAGAATATGACGAACCCGCCGCAACCCCTTTCCATTTCTTAGCAACCATCTCCATCTTTTCCCGTGTCAGGTGAGTTTCCTGTAACAGTGCAATGTCTATTGTTTGTCTACGCAGGTACAACATGACCTTGTTCCTCTTTAAATAGCTGTTAAGCCCCCTGACATTCCACATGATTATTTTAAGGTCTCCCATGGCCTGTCAGATAATTCCCCCCACCCCGCACCAGTGCAGTCCAGATCTACCCTCCATCTCAATCTATATAGGCTCGTTTCCCAGCTTAAACTCCCCATAACTGCAAACACCCCAAACACCCCTTTACACTTCCCTCCCGCCTACCTTCCCCTCCCTAACATTACCCCCCAACTGTTGCCCAGCTCCATCCCTGGATCTCAGGCACCCCCGCATCTAGCTCTTTCTGGCAATAGCCTGTACTCGAAGCTCCGCAGGGTGAGGTCGCCCTAATGGCTATCCTGCTACTACTACTACTACTTGTGGGATAAGGTGCTTGTGTCCTGCCGCTCCTATTTGCTTCGATTCAACCACGCATCGCTATACAGTTTGCTCATGTGTTCAATACTCTACATTCCAGTCCGTCAAGTTTCAGCAAAATCAAGGATGCCATATCCTAGTTTCAACACTACCCATCCCTTCCCGTTTATCAGTGTCTTTACCAAGTCTCTACTGGGATACCCCGCTATGTGATACCCCAATATACATGTAACATCCCAATCACTTATCGTGCTCTTCTTGGGCCCGTTCCGCATCTCGTTCCGGACAGCCCTGCAGGTCCAGCCATGACGCTGCTTCCTCTGGGGTGTCAAAAAAGAACATTCTACTCTTGTGCAGTGCTTTCAATCTGGCAGGGTACAGAAGCATATATTTGATGCCGGCCGTGCGCAGCCTCCTCTTTACCGCCACATAGCTGTACCACTGCCTCTGGACCAGCATTGTATAATCAGGATACGCTGTTATAGTAGCCGAGGCTCTTTCGATCGTTCCTCCTTTTCAAAAGTACTCCAAAATCTTCTTGCGATCTTTATAATTCAGTATCTTGGCAATAATTGCGCGTGGAGGGGCTCCAGGCTTCGGTTTTCTCATGAGAGCTCTGTGCGCTTGCTCCACTGTGAATCCCTGTGAGAGTTTGTCAGCCCCAATTTCCTGCAGGATCATGTTCTCAACATAATAGACTCCTGGCCTTCTTCTCCTTCCGGCAGGCCCACCACACAGATGTTATTCCGTCTTGCCCTTCCTTCGGCTTCCCCCGCACGATTCTCCAGGTTGGCCACTTGCTGCTTTAGTATGTGGACCTCCTTTGCGTTACTAGTGCTGGTGTCCGTGTTAGTTTTGACCGCACTTTCCAGACTGCTCGTCCTGTCCGCCAGCGCCCTAACGTTTTGCTGCAGCAGGTTGACTTCTATCCCCACTGCGTCTATTTTAGCCTCTAAGGAGGTTTGCAGGTCCGCCATTGCTATCCCTCATGAGTCTCTTAGCTCCGTTATAGCCGTAAGTATCCGTTGGTTTTCGGTCCCCGGGGGACTTTCCGTGGGTGCATTTGCGCCACTGTGCGCCGACGCCGCTGGAGACTGCTGTGTCTTAGCAAACGCTTCCATCGTGGGTTGTTTGCTTTTGCCCTTGACTACTCTCCCTGCCATCTTGCAATCCCGGTCAAGTATCCGAGGCTACTCGCTCGCGGTGCGGCGATTCTGTTTCGCTATCCCGCCGCACCACTTACGAGCCACTCCAGGCACAGACCAATATCCTCGAAGTACCCCGTATGGACACACACGCGGCAAGCTATATCTTCAGGTAGATTGTGTCCTCCCACGTTTCCATCTGTCCTTACTGCTTCTTGCAGATTGCTATTGGTCCCGGTCGGACCACCTGCCTCTTGTACTCCTTATACTCTGCGCACCACTGTCAGTGTCCGCTGAGGCCTCTCCCGCGCCATCCGCCACCCAGCTCAGCCCTGTGCCTCGTGCTCTCCAGTATTCGCGCTTAGCGCACAGTTTCCGCACTCTTCTAGACCCTTTGCTCCTTCCCGACACCCCAGGGTACATATGGCAGGAAATCCACTGAGGCATCCATCCTCGGCAACGTGAGGAGTCCTCTTATGCCCCCTTGGCATCTAGCACTGTTTTCAGGCACAATGGTGTGATTCAGACTGTCGCCGTGTTACATAGTTTCCATTCATGGCTACTGTGTCTGCCGCACTGTCCGGTCCCCCGCGCCCGGGGATATATTGCCCCAGTATAACTCTGCAGCGGGCTCCCCAAGCACCTGTCGCTGCCCAACATGCAACCTAGCAGGCACCCAGGGGCAGCCCAGCTCGAGTGATAACGGACAGGCTTCTCTTCCGATCTCCTTAATGCAGCACAATCGCTGCTATGGCCTCAGCTTCAGCCCTTTATTGGCCGCCATTTTGCGATCCCCGCATCCACAGCTTATTGCCCTGACGCCCCTGTCAGGGGCACTGTTTCACTGTCCTCTCCCTTCGTGCTGTGTCACACTCTCAGTGCGTCTTGTGCCCGTGCCTATTCGTTACGGTCCATTTTTCAATTTCACCACATCTGTAATGGAATGC
Source organism: Ambystoma mexicanum (assembly GCF_040938575.1). NCBI lineage: Eukaryota > Metazoa > Chordata > Amphibia > Caudata > Ambystomatidae > Ambystoma > Ambystoma mexicanum. The sequence goes on along the minus strand of NC_090933.1, from coordinate 1,050,965,377 downwards.
ACCTTGGGCATCAGGGGGGATACTGCAGCAATGGGTCCTATTCTGCCTGTTATGGTGCCTCTTTCATGTTTGTTTGTGTTTAGTGGCAGTTACCAGTGACGGTGGCTCCGTGTCAATGTTTTCCGCGTTGCAGCGCGGTCATTTCAGGTCCATCTGCTGTTTTCACTGCGCGTCTTTTCATTCGTTACACTCGCATGGCCGCCGCGTATCTTCCTCTGTGTTCGCTCCTTGCTCTTAGCCTCTGGTATTTGGTATTCCTCCGTGTCAGCTTAGGGTCGCGGAAGTCGTGCTGCTTGCAGGGGTTTTTCGCTCCCGTTGTCGGGCCGTCCAGCTTCTGCCGCATACTCGTTAGGCGCTTCTAGCGGGGGAATCTCTGTCACCTCCTCCGGCGCTACCAAGGCAATGCCCTGCGCCTGAAGCCTCCAGCGCTTCATTACGGCCCGCTTCACTGCGTTGTGCCTCCAACTCCCTGCCGGGTATATTCCTGCTGCCCAGCTTTCAGCCACCTTGACAAAGACGCGCCGACTTCTCGTTCTCTGGCGGCGCTCTCAGCATTCGCGGTCCTCACTTCAAAGGGCTCCTTTGTTCGAGGTTGCCGCCATTTTGTTGCTAGTTTCACGGCATCAGTAAACTGATAGGTTTTGTGAAAAACCAGAGGGTGTTTCACAACCTAGTCCACAGGGATCACGTACTCAGCTAGCCAGGGAAAGGCGATCACTTTTGTATGCCGACCCTGGGGGTGGACATCTGAGGCATGATCACCTGGTTAGGGGTCCTCAGGAGTGGGGGAGAAGCCCCCAATGGTGCGAAATGCTAATCCCCTTTTTCCACAACTCATCTAACCCCTATGCCTGCTTATTTTATGGTAAACTACAGCTCCCATAATTCCTCCCCACTTCACATTGATAACAGTACTGAGCCGAGGAAGATGAGAAGGAGGTCAGAAAGACTACCTCCACTGACGTGTATTGGCTGTAATGAGGCCAGGCAGAGTCAAGCACGTAGTCCTTGCAATGCACACCTGCTACTTGTTAACACTCCCATTGTGGATAAAAGATGGCGCACACAGGCACACTCTGAGCGAGGCTGGCTACCAGAAGGAAGAGCTGTTTTGGGGCTGATGAGAACCAGGCTGTGGAAGTTGGAAGGCCAACAGGCTGATCGGCAGTCACAAGGATCGAAAGAGAGAGCCAGGTGAGAATTACACACTTTCGGGAAGCTGTAAGGGTGCCGAAACCGAAACAGAGTAAGCGGAGCAAAGAAACCTTCAAGTTGCCAGAAAGCGGCATGTGACCCTCCGGGTGAACAACAGAGTTGGGGAGGAGCAGATGAGGCATTGGTAATGGCCTTGAGTGCAGCAGGAATACGTTGAAAGAGAACCAATTAACACGACCAGTGAGTTATTGAAAGCAACAAAAGTCTGGTTTGTGTTAAAAGCAAAAGTGACTGTAATCTGAAAGTTGAAAGTTGCAAGTATGCCGATATAATGTGAATGGAAATTCCAATTGTTGAAGTATAAAAGGAAGGATGCAAAGTAACAGAGTGGTCCTGCGAGGTGAAGTCACACATTCTAAAGTCTCTGAGAAATGTTATGAGAGTTGAAAGATATTACAGCGTGAACCAAAGGAAAGAAAGAAACCGTGTTAAGGAAAGAAAGGAAAGTGAACTCCTCATATGCCTAGAGGGTAAAGTTGAAGGCGCATTAGCCCAACTAGCGGCCCATCAGATACAAGCGGAAACCCACCTTCAGTCAGGTTTGGAACAGTTGATTGCCATCCATGCTAAACCTCTATTGCCTCAAGGTATTCTGCAACCATACCTAGAAGGTGAGGACTTTTGGAAATATTTTCTCAACTTCGAGCAGTTGGCAGTTGTGTGAAACCTGAGGGTGTTCTCACTTGTAGACCCTGGGTATCCTTTGTTCAGGTGGCCAGGGGAGGGCCATCGCACCTGGACCCTGACCCTGGGGGGCAGACGAGCGATCGAGGATCATCTGGGCAGGGGATCCTTGGGGACTGGGGAAGGAATGCCCTCGGGCGAGACATGGTATCCCCCCTTTCCAACACACCCCTACCTGACATCCCCTCAGCTTTTATGGGATACTACCTCCAAAGTCCCCTCCTACCCCAGCACTTTCCCGTAAAGGAAAGAAAACGAAAACATCATGGGAAAACAAAACCATCCCTCGATCTCAATGCGAACATAATTCCTAGGGGACACTACATCTCCCATAATGCTCCTTTCCCCATCTAACTACCCTAAGTTTTCCCTGCAGCACTCCGCCATGCTCACGGAACCTACAATCTAAAGGACTGTCTCTTTAAGACTAAGCTCTCCTCAGAAGAAAGATCAGGCATGTCACCAAGATAAGTTAATTGAAGGTCAGGTAACCTTCCTTCTGATTCCACACCTGCAACCTGTAAACCTGATGCAGGTATATAAAGGGAGGAGGCTCAAACTCAGAGGGCGGTGAGCGAGGCACAGCACAGGTACAGGGAGGCTGCATGGCTGGGACCAGCAGGGGATCCCTAAGTGCTGACACTCTGACAGGGAGGAAAAGGCGAGACACAGAGGGGAGCCGTGGTGCACAGAGCAGGACCAAGAACCCAGTGAAGCCCTGGACTGACTGGCAGAGACGCTGGCGTGGTGTAGAGCGGGAGCTCCCTGCTAAGGCTTCTAGGCAGGGAAAGGAGGAGGTAAAGTTTGGAGGCCTCCGACTTCCACCCACCCCCCAAGTTTCCCTGTAACGAAGCAGCCACCTGGGAGTCTCTCAGGGGCAGGAGGAGGCTCTAATCTGGCTAGGAAGCCGCACCGAGACCCGTAGAGCAGAATGGACATCTCTCGACTCTGTCCATTAAGGGGGAAAGCGGGAACGCCGGTTGGAGTATAACCGCGAGGGAGAGAAGCATTGTTTAATGAAACTTTGTATCTATGTCAAGTAGCGCGGCACAAGGAAGCCCAGTGTTGAGAACTGTCTGAGAATCCAAAATATATAAATGAACAGCGAAAAATAAAGAGCGATAGTTGAAGTGGTCACGTGCCAAGGGAAATATTGGCGCAGTTTTGAAAGTGTTCAAGAGTCTGTTTGCATTGCTTAAATGTAACCGCATGTGTCAACAAGAAATACAGAATCAATGCGGTTGAGCGCAAATGAAGAAACAAAGTAAATATATATTTGCAGAGCACAGTGAAAAGGAACTGTGAAAGTGAAAGCGGGTGAAGTTCTGTGAACCAGATGAAAAGCATCATGGAACTTGTAGTCCAGTAAACCACTCAAAAGGAAAAGACAGTGTAGGACTGGCCGTGCAACAGATTGTGTAAGGTTGAAGAAAATAAGCCTTGAGTGAATGGTGATATTTGAATCAGTGAGGGGCTAAATAAAATAAAAGCCTGATAAGAAAAATAACCCAACACAAAATGGCAGCCAGAAGCCCTAGGCCCCGGGTGGTGTGAACTATTGTGAGTTGACCAGCCGGTCCAGCAACAACACCCAGACCCAGGGAGAGCTTAAAGCTTGGGGAAGGGAGCCCCCTTGCAACTTTTGTGTTGAACTTTATCGTGAGATGTCTGAGCCTGGCAGAGGAGGGCCTTTGTGAACGTTTTGGTTGAAACATTATTTTTGAAGTCACAGAAAGAGACTTTAACCTGAAAGGCCAGACGAGCCTCGATACACAGTTTTGGACTGTGTACTGTGCTGGGAACCGAGCCAGAGTGTGTCATCCGGCATAAAAGGATCACCTTAACTCATGAGGCCTAACGTGGGGAGGAGAGCTGGTTCATCCACATTATCATTTGAGCACTGATTTTTGCCTTTTGCATACATTTCTCCTTTTCACACTTTTCTACAAGAGATAGGGCAGGCATTAGGTTTTGTTAGCATAGGCCATTTTGATTTGACAGACTCCATTAGGACTGCGTTATTTAATATTTGCTGGTCGAGATTACTCCCATCCTAGCTATAGGGCCAGACAGGGGTTTTTCCAACCCCTGCCAATAAGGGTGTTAAAATGTATACCCTAGTGTTATTGTCTTACTCATGGTACCATGTCTGTCCCACACAGTACAGTTTGGGTGGGATGATAATTGAAAAATCTGTTACCTAGGACCATTTTTCAAAGGTGAATTACAAACATACTTAACCTCCAAGGGGATAATACTTTTACATATATTAAAGAAAGTCATCTGCAAAGAGTAGGGCAAACTAGCAATTTTTGCAGAAAGAAATTAAGAAACATAAGACTAAACCCTGAAGAAACTCCCTTAGAGTTGGGTGATCGAGTAAAAAACACTGTTTCTCTATGGACTGCTAAAAAACCTTACCTAAACTAATAGTGATGTTTACCATAGAACAATTCATTAACTCTCTACCTCCCTTTTTAAAGAAAGCAGTCTTACAATTGAACAAACCTACTCTTACTTTGGTCATTGGGGCAGCGCAAAACTACTCAGATTCCAATAAGCATTTTCATTCTCTCCGGAAGGCCATCCGGCTGATCGGCAGTCACAAGGATCGAGAATTCCACACTTTCGGGAAGCCGTAAGAGTTCCAAAGCCGAAACCGAGGGAGCGGAGGAAATAAACCTTCAAGATGCCAGAAAGTGGCCCGCGACCCTCCCGGGTGAACGGCAGAGTCGGGAGAAGCAGAGGAGGCATTGTTAATGGCCTTGACTGTGGCAGGAATAAGATGGAGAACCAATTAACATGACCTGTGAGTTATTGAAGGCAACAAAAGTATAGTTTGTGTTCAAAGCAAAAGTGACAGTAATCTGAAAGTTGAAGGTTGCACGTGTGCTGATAAAATACGAATACAAAGGACAATTGTTGAATTGTAAAAAAAGGAAGGATACAAAGTAACACAGTGGTCCTGTGAGGCGAAGTCGCACATTCGAAATTCTCTGTGAAATGTTAGGAGAGTTGAAAGATATTACAGCAGGAACCAAAGGAAAGAAAGTAACCGCGATAAGGAAAGAAAGTTGAATAAGAGGAATGTGAAGTATTTTAACTCCGAATATGCCAATAGGGCAAAGTATATGAACTTTGGAAAAGGCCATGAGGGCAAAGTAAAGATAATAAGAACTACAAGTGCCAAGAGGCATTGGTGTTGCAAGATGAAAGTACCAAGAAGCATTGGATGTGCAAGTTGAGGACAATTGAAAATTGAGGAATTGTGGAAAGAAAAGTCAAAGTGGTCATTCAGAGGTCTATATAAAATCCTTGCAGTTTCAAAAGTCTTTAACAGTGAAAAAATACCTGAGATAAAACATGGGGAAGGGAACCCCCACAAAGAAGAAACAGGCTTGCGCCGGGAAGAGGGAAGCCTGTGCAGAATTGCATGAAAAAGTGAATAGACAGACTCGAACCCGGCTGAGGGAAGCCTGTGCAGAACTGTGAGAAATTGAGAAAGTGAACAGAGTATTGATGACAAGGTGGGCGAAGCTTCAGGAAGTGATTGAACTACAAAAAGTTTGAAGCCCAAGACTGAACTATTGAATTGTACCAGTAAGCCTAAGTGTTAGAACAGTGCCATCCACCTATCCTTTTTGAGAAACTCTCCAGACCCCATGGGGCTGAACGTGGGGAAGGGAGTTGTTACTGAAGCCATTCTGACATTTCTTCTGAGACACTATTTTCCTTTTGTATTCCCTTAACACATTTGTCATTTTGAGAAGGAGGGCAAGGTTAGATTTTCTTTGTATAGGCCTTTTTATTTGACTAGACTGACTTGGACGAGTTTGTTATTTATTTAATGGTCGAGACTACTCCCATTCTAGAGTTAGGGCCAGTTAGGAATTCTACCAACCCAACTAAAATACTAAATAAAGGTTTTTTGAAACTTATATCCATTGTGTCTGTGTCTACTACTGGAAATCATGCCTTCGTTACAGTTTGGACAGAGGAATGTTTTCATTTGGCCTTTCGACAAGCAACTTATTTTAGTTTTTTAGGCAGGGAATCTCCCTCTGGCCAAAAGTACCAGTGAAGTGTTTCATTTTCAAGTAAAATAAAATCACTTGAAATTTATGTCCTGTGCCCCGAGTCCTTCTTCTGGCTTACCTCAGGTGATAAACCTACCCATTGACCAATTATGTTTGTGTGGCAGGCTCCACATGACTGCAGGTATGCTGCTTCGGTGCATGATGATAGAATCATAGGACACACCGAGGTAGGTGGCACTTGGTTTATTAGTTGGTCAAGTTATCTACATAAACTTATTCGTCCTATATATTATTTCGGAAGATTTATTCCTGGGCTTGTGAAGTCATAATCGCATGGGTTGTAATCTGTGGCACCAATAGAATTTGGGAATCAACTAAGAAGAACTCTGCATGTTTTACTTTTGTTAGTTCAGAAGATATGCTTGGAAAGACCGTGAAATGACCAATGTGACCATGGGTGTAATTTTAGGGGGGTACAGGGGTGTTTGTCCCCCGCCAACTTTCATGGCACACCATTTTGTCCCCATTCATTTGGCTGGGGCCCCTTTCCTCCAGATGTCATGCCCACCCCCCAACATTTTCAGCAAAGTTACTCCACTGAATGAGACCTGGCCTTACTTTCTTGAACAGAACCATAGTATACAAAAAAGCGGATGAGATGCACCAAAAGTCATTGCCTTCGTCAGAGGCGTTGCTGGGGGGGGGGGTGGCTAAGGGGGCTATAGCCCCTGGTCTTTTGGTTGTAGCCCTGGATAGAAGCTTAGGGGTTACAACCAAAAAGGCTAGTTAGCCCCCAGTCAAGACAGTCCCAAAATGAGTCTAGACCCGGATCTTTTCCAGGCCTAGCAACACCTTTGGGATTCGTGGCTTGGTGGGACTGTGTAGCAAAAAAAGGTAACTTCAGTAAGTGTGAATTGCCAATTTGGTGTTGCATTCTTCTATCCCAGTTCTATTTAATCAGGTGCTACAGGAATATTATACTACCTCGCAGTGCTTAATTTGAGAGGTTCATTGCGAGGGCCCAGCCTGGAGACTTATTTCACTCAGTTCAATTATGATGTTGTCTTTTAGCAACTTTATTGTTTTAAATATCAGTCAGTCTTAGTCACACAACAAGCAACAAGAGTCTGGGCCACACCGGTGCTTCTCTTCTAGTTAGTACATTTCATAAATAAAGACGGTGACAGCGATGGTCATGTGTCATGCCAGCATATTGCTCTAGTCAGCCTGCATGATGTTGATGCCACTCAGCTACAGTAGTAACTTGCATCAATGGCACAGCAGGGAGGACAACTTTGCCATGTGGTGCAGGCAGAAGCATATCACTAGTTCAGTGGGCTTGCACATGTATATGTCCCAATGTCAGTATGACAATTACTTTGTTGTGCCTCTGTAGGTGAGGCACTCAGCAGGACCATGCAGGGCCTTCTTAAACTGAACACATCCCATTTTATTTTGCTATACAGTCAGCATTGAGTGCACCAATAAGAAGGTGCATGCTAGGCTACCGACTCAATGAGTTTTAAACACACGCTGACACATTTCTGCAATCAGTGCGAATAGTGGGGTAGAGGGGCTTTGGAACTCCCTCCCAAATGTCATTAGAACTGAGCCTTCCTTCCATTCTTTCAAGAATAAAACAAAATCTTGGCTCTTCGCACAAACCATCTGATTGAGCCTGTATGACTAGTCTGGTTATCCCTAACTTTGAGTTAGAGATCTTGCTGTATTATTGTCTCTGTGTATGATCTGTTTCTTAATGTATGATGTCATATGGTGCATCTGGCTTATCTCTATAACGTCTATGTAATTAATTGTGTCTTGTTCTTTCTTTATTATATGCTACTGTAACATCTGTTCTACAAGATTATGCACCCTGATGCCTGTGGGCCTGGCGCGCTTTACAAATAAATAAAATACAATACAAATACTCCCCACCTTTCCGACACAACATCTTTGCACAACACGCAAGACAACAGACTAATTCACTAAATGTTTACCTGACATGTCTAAACCTAAAGTTCAGGCAAAGTCAGGCAAAAGACCAGAATCACACACACCTGACGCCCCTTTCCCTCCCCACAGGGCTAAAAGGTGGAGCACAATACGATCAAGGCAGTCCGCACGACGCAAGAGCCAACTCAGCACGGCAGTTCAAGAGGAGGAGAAAGACGACGCAGACTGAGGGGGTGACAAGGAGAGAAGTGGCCTTGCCCTGTATGAGCCAGACCAGTGAAATCTCCGCAAATGGAAACAAAAGACTGTGAACAATGGCAAGCGTGTGTTGCAGCAGATGTCTATGGTACGCGAGACCCTCCTCCGCTGATAACCAAGTCGAGGAAGAAAGTGTGTCTCAGTGGTACCAAACTTGACTCCAAGGATAAAGAAAGGCAAGCGGTTCATCCAGCCGGTGAGTAGAGGGGGAGAATCGATAAGAAACAAACTGTGTTGAATGAAAAGTAGCCAACCGCTAATTTGAACTTTAAGAAGCTAAAGAGGGGGAAAACCAGTAACAGAGGAGGCCGGTACCACGTGGGTCCTTAGGCAGGAAACCCTGGGCGATTGCCCAATGGTAAAGAGTACTGTAACTAGAAGGCCTTAGAAAGAGGGGAAGAAAGGTCAAAGGGGTCATACAGGGGTCTTGTAAAATCCTCTGTACCATTGAAAGTCTTTGACCGGCAGATGATTGCGAAAGCTAAGGGAAGTGAATCCTGCATGCTGAAAATGAGTACATGAACTGTATAACGGAAAAGTCATCAATAGTGAACCCGGCAGAGGGAAACCGACAAAAAGGGGCTAAGTCAGAAAACCTGTTTACAAAGACATTAAGATTTGTGAGACAAGGGGAAGGAAAGTGTCCCCTTTGTCATTTGGGATCCTAGCCCGGTCGAGAGAGATCCAGGGGTGGAAAGCTGTCACCCAAAGTTCACTGAAAAGGGAACTGTCTTATGATTTTGTTGAATACAATTACTGAGGGGTTTGCACACAGAAGAGGTGGTTCCAGGGGTGAAGCCGTCACCCAAAGTATAAGTGCAGCAGAACTTTGAGTTTGTTTGTTATGGAAGGCATCAGGCCCTCAAGGGCAAGAGACTTTTATTCAAAAGAGACTTTACCATCAAAGAACCTTTTAGCTGGAGCGGAATTGTCGGCTTGTGCTGGGAAGGCTCGAGCGCGTGCTATGCTCCAAAGTCCCACCTTGTCCTGTGCTAAAAACATGGGGAAGGGAGACCTCATGGCAATCACATCCTGATGTATTATTTGAACACTGTTTCCTTTATTTTGATACCCTATCCCACACTCTTTCTGTAATTAGTAATAAGGAATTGGCAATAGATTTTTCTTAGTATAGGCCTTTTTATTTTAACACAACGCCACTAGGACTGCCTTATTTTTCATTTGAGGGTCAACGCTTGCTCCCATCTTGGATTTAGGTTTATGTTAGCCATTTTTCCACCCTGCATTTTATAGTTCAATAAACACCCTTGAACTGTGATCACGTGTGTCTGTCTTTACTGTTGCCACCTTGAGTCTCTTACACACCCCATAAAAAATATATTTGACTGTTCTGGGCCAGCGAATTATGGAATCTGACCTTAGGTGTCTGAATGGCTGGTACGGGAGTATTATTATGTTGGCTATTTAATGAGAGTACTGGCCATGCATGTATGCATGTATTTTAATGTATTTTAAGGGTGAGGCATAACATTTTCAAATCAGATTTATTTGGTATTTCTACCCAGAAACACTCACAAAAGGAAATCAACAGTCAACAGGACAACCCTGTATCAGGTGCCATAGTGTAGTGGTAGAATTAATGCACAGCTGTCTCGTGGATAGGATGCAATAAATTGTACACTTAATGAGAGACATGTCAGACCGATAAGAGACAGTGGTCTGGGAATAGAGATGGGGTACCCTGGGAGTGGGTGCTTCTTGATGAAGAAGGTGGAGCTTTAATGCAGATTTTAAGGAGTGGTTAGTACTAGGAGTTCCAGTGAAGCAGGGCTATAAGGGAAAAAGGAGCGGAAGCAAGAGGAGGCACTGGGTGGTCAGGGGATAGAGGTTATGGAGTCTGCTAGAGTGGAGGATGTGAGGAGGAGAGTAGCGGGGGAAATGTGTTCGCTACATATGAGGGTTCAAGCTCATGTAAGTATTTGAACACAAGCATTAGTAATTTAAGCGGGACCATTTTTTCATGAAAGGCCAACCAGCATGAAGGCAATGTTTTGATATCGGAGGAGAGTGGGACGATTGTAGAGGGTACGGGTGGTAAAGTGGAGAACACTGTTAAGTGCAGAGAAGGGGTAGAGTTGGAGACCAAGGAGGGGGCTGGCACAATAGTTGGGGCAGCTGACAAAGGTCAAAAAGAGGATTTTGGTAGTGTGGCGAGGGGGAATTTTAAGATATTAAGTCGTTTAAAAATATATATATATATTTCTTGGATTTTATCATAAATCAACAACAAAAATACCCATCAGAGTGTCCACCCAGCAAGGAAATAAATCAATAAAAGAGATATCTCTAGTCTGCCATTATCTCAGGTTTCAACCTGTTTGCCAATGTTTCAGTTCCGATGGGCCAGCACCTTCCAATTGTCCTCCCCCCCCCCACCCCGGTTTGTCCTAACATTAAACATTCAGCAGTACAGGAAATCTTAATCCCACCCAAACCCTCCTTTGATGTTCTCAGGTCCACTTTTGCCCCCATTTTCACTCAGGCAAAGCCGGTCTTCCTGACCCATTCAACGAAAATTGAACATATAGACCCCACACATCCGGCCGATGTGCATGCATAGGTAACATACGAATATATGCCATTTCAAAGTCATGTCAATAGGCAATGTCCTCCAACCATTGTGCCTTTTTTAGCACCAGCCCCTTCCACGACCCCATAGCTATACATCTCCTGGCCAGAATCAACAAGAGCCGGCCAGTTTCTTATGCAATATGGCCATCCCAACTGTCAAACCAAGCAGGGCTACCAAAGGGTCCAATGCCACCGTTTACTTAAATATTGCAGACATCGTTTCACACACCTCTCCCCAGAACAGCACAATTGGAGGACAACTCCATGCCAGATGTACAAAATCTGCATCCCCTGCGTAACATGTCTTACATCCTCCCCCCCCCCAACACCTCCCCATAGTATGTATGCAACTTGGCTGTGGTGTGATAAGTGTATTTGCTTATATCGGACATTAATTAAGTGACATCCCCGGAGTTTGGGCTTTGAGATGGTACCAATCCTCTTCTGGAATCTCCAGTCCTAGTGCCCTCTCCGACTGCTGCTTCGCCTTCTCACCCGCCCCAGTATTGGCAGCCTTAATTTTCTAAGATATCTGAGAGATCAATCTCCCTTCCCCCTGTGCCTCCACTATTTCGTGCAGTAATGGGAAAACAGGTGGTTTCTGCAGAAACATAGGGAAAAAGGATGTAAACTAATTCCGGATCCTGAAGTATAAAAATGTATCGAAGGATGACAACACCCCATACCGCTTAAATTCACGCAAACTTAGAAACTCATTGTTCACATAGAAGTCCCCAACCTCCTGATTTTTAATTATTTATTTATTTTATTAAGCATTTAGTATATAAAAATACAAACCTTTTGCTTATTCTTCAAGGATGTTCTTTTTGCGCCTTCCTTTGTAAGCCAAGCAACGATTTCTCCTCCTTATATCATGTCTTTAATGACAGTGAACAGTCCAACCCGAGCATTGAGTTGTTTGGCTGTGTGACGACGTGAGATCATAGTTTCCTTCATCATGAAATGTTGATAGTTTGGTCAACATTGTTTTAAAAAATACTCCCAGAGCTCTAATTACTTTTTGATTGGGATTTGTGTACAAAGCTTCCCACCATAAATCGGAGTCATTTATTTATTTATTACATTTGTATAGCGCGCAGGCAGCCCAGGGGCATTGTGGCGCTGTTACTTGTAGGAAAACTTAGTTACAGTGAGTACAGGTTAAGTCTTAGTTACAGTATGATAGAGTACAGAGTCAAGCAGTAGGCAGTATCATACAAAATATGCATAGAGGGTCCTTGATATACAGTATTGGTTACAGTAGTGGGCATCTATAGTAACCCTGGGAGCTTCAGCAGATAGGGTTGGTCAGGCGAACAGGGTAGTTTTCATGGCTTTGCGGAAGGCAGTAAGTGAAGGTTCAGCAGCTCGCAGGGAGGTGGGAAGGGTGTACCAGTGTCAGGAGGCAGGGTAGGGGAAGCTGGCGCCACCTGCTATAGCTCTTTTGACCCTGGGGACGGAGAGCATATTGGCATAGGGTGCCCTGGTGGGTCTTGTGAAGGAGACCGGGTGGATTCTTTGAGATAGGTAAGCTGGAGCAGAGAGGTGGATGCACTTGAGGGTGATGGTTAGTGCTTTGAATATAATTTGTTCCTTTATGGGGAGCCAGTGGGAAGCTTTTCAGGCAGCAGTGATGTACTCTCTCTTGTCAATGCCTTGTGCTGCACGCAGGGCGCTATTTTGGATTACTTTCAGTTTCTCCTCGTTTTTGTTGGAGGTCCCTAGGAAGAGAGCATTACAGTAGTCTAGCCGGGATCCAGTGATGGCTCTGGCTATGTTGGTGCAGATGTCTTTGGAGAGAAAGTGCCTGGCTGCATTGAGAAGTTTTGCATTTTAGGCAGCAGAGGAGGCGATTGCGTTTACTTGCCTGGTCATAGATAAATTAGAGTCTAGATAGATGCCTAGAGTTTTTACTGTGTCCGATACTGGAATTCTGATTGAGTCAATGGTGAAGTGGCTAAACTGGGCGTCAGGTTTCTTGAGGGTGTCAGGGAAACCTACGAGTAGGAGCTCAGTTTTTTCAGAGTTGAGGCAGAGACCGTTGACAGCCATCCACATTTGGATGGTGTTATATATGTTGTTGAGAGTCGCGCAGTCAGTGTCATAGTCACCTGTTAATGTGAGTAGGATCTGCGTGTCGTCAGCGTAGTTGGTGTAGGAGGTGCCCATGGCGTCAAGGATAAGGATGAGGGGGCGGATAAAGATGATATAGTGGATGGGGGAGAGGCAGGAGCCTTGAGGTACACCACATAACATGATGGTGGGTGAGGCAGTGGCTGGGTCAGAGAAGACCTGCATGGTCCTGCCTTGAAGGAAGGAGGTGATCCATGTGGTGGCTTCTTGGAAGAAGTTGGCTGTGGAGGTGAGGTTATGGCATAGGATGTCGTGATCTACAAGATCGAAAGCAGTAGAGAGATCGAGGAGAAGGAGCAGGACAGGTTTATCTTGGTCTCTTGCGTCGTCCATTTGGTTTTTGAGGTCGAGTAGGGCGGTCTCTGTCCCATGCCTAGGGCGAAAGCCAAATTGTCTCAGTCCTTGGAGTTTGTTCTCTTCAAGGAAGTGATGGACTTGCAGGTAAGCTGCTTTGTCTAGAATCTTGAGGAGGAATGGGACGGTGGTAATGGGCCGGTAGTTGTTGGGAGAGGTGGGGTCAAGTGTAGTTTTTTTTTATGAGAGGTCGGATTCATGCTTCCTTGAGGCATGATGGGACTTTACCTGTGGTGAAGGAGGCGTTGACAAAGGCTGTTAGGAAAGGAGCAAGGGTGTCTGCACAGTCTTTAATAATGGAGGCGGGGCAGGGGTCACCTTTATAATTAGAGGGTTTGATGTTTTTCATGAGGTTGACCATGTCTTTCTCCTGGATGATTTTGATTGAGAAGGTAGGGGGAGCTTCCGAGGGTGCGGATGGGGAGAAAGTTGGGGAGGGGGAGGGAGAAGGGGAGGTAGGGAGCGCCAGTTTGGTGTTAATAATTTTGGCTTGGAGAGAGTTAATCTTATTGTGCATGGCTGTTTGGATGTCATCACACCATGCTTTATCTTTGGTGAAGTTTTGGGGGGTGGGTGTTGGGGTCTCATGTTCCCTAAATATGGCGAACATTTCCTTAGTGTTTGATTTGACCTCGGTGATTCTGTCTTCAAATGATTTGGCGTTGGCTTTGATAATGGCTTTCTTATATTCATTTGAGCGAGATTTGAAGTTAAGTTTGTCTTTTTCATCATGAGATGTTTGCCACTGAGCTAGTGCTGCACGTTTGCCTGTACGCATTTTGAGGAGGTCTTGGGTGAACCAGGCATTGGTGTGGCTAGTGGGTTTGGTTTTGTGTGGTTTAAGTGGGGCGATAGAGTTGATTGCTGCAGTGATGGCAGTGTCGGAATTCTTAGCAAGGGTTTCGGGGTCATTGGAGAAGGGGGGTCTGAAGGCAGGTCCCTGTAGGAAAGGTAGGAGTCTTTCTTTGGTAAGTTGGTGGGCACTTCTTGTGAGGGCAGGTGGTAGGGGTTGGGGGGTGAGGTGGAATTGTGGTGGTAGGGATATTAAAGGTGATGATGTGGTCAGACCACGGGGTAGGAGTATTACCTGTGATTGTGAGTGGGCAGTTGTGGTGGGCGATCCAGTCTAGCGATCTGCCTATGGAGTGGGTGGGGTCTGTGATGGTGTTAGCGAATCTTAGGATTGCTAGGGCTTTGTCAAGTGATTTGGCAGCAGGATCTTTGATGTCATTCAGGCCTAGGTTGATGTCACCAAGGAGAATGGCTTTGGATGACTTTTTTAGATTGTCAACCAGGAGGTGGGTGAGAGAGGCCTGGAAGTCACCTAGAGGGCCTGGAGGCCGATAAATGAGGTGTAGGGTGATGGTGTAGTGGTGTGAGATGGTGAGTTTCAATTGGAGATAGTCGCTGCTGTTGATAGATTTGTCAATCTTTCGGATGGTGATGGAGTCTTTGGCTATTAGTGCGACTCCACCCCCTATGGTCGGGCGATCTTGTCTGGTGATGGCATAGCCTGGTGGAAGTATGAGGGATAATGCAGGGCCTGAGGCTTCATGTAACCAAGTTTCGGTGATCATGAGTAGATCTAGATCATGGGTGGTAATAAGGTCATGGATGTCTAGGGCGTGAGCATTGATGGATCGGGCGTTGATTAGGGCACATTTGAGGTGAGGTACGGGGGTGGAGGTGGTTGCTATTATGGGGGTCCCATTATCTGTGGTCCAAGACGTAGGCAAGGTAGCATTTACAACAGTAGATTGCATGGCTGAGGTAGAAGAATTGGGCGTAGCATTAATTGCATTTACAGTGGTGGGGAGCACATGATTCCCAATCTATCCACCAGGGTTGTACACCAACTCATTCTTGATTCCCAGTCCTCTGATAAACTTTGCTGGGAGGGCCGGGGAGTACAACATTTCCACTCTTGATTTTATACGCCATTTTCCTCCAAGCCACACACGCACCAGTTACAACCTCACTACCCCACCACCCCTGCCCAAGGATCTCTGATGTGGTGCTGTCAGTGATCTCTCATCCTGTACATGAGGCCTGCTGGGCCTCTCCACATACCAAAAGAATAGAAAGTGGGCTTGTCCCGCCCCAAAAATAGTGTTCATAGTCCGGGAGTGCCAGACCCCACCCCCAGGTAGGATTGCGTGAGCACCTCCCACGCTCACCCTTGGGACTTTCCCCACCCAAGATATCCTAGCAAGATGTCCTGTAGCCTCTTAAAAAAGTATTCCGGAAGAATTGGGAGGTTGTGAAATAAATGTGGAATTTAGGCA
Organism: Ambystoma mexicanum; assembly: GCF_040938575.1. Lineage (NCBI taxonomy): Eukaryota > Metazoa > Chordata > Amphibia > Caudata > Ambystomatidae > Ambystoma > Ambystoma mexicanum. The sequence goes on along the minus strand of NC_090933.1, from coordinate 1,050,949,863 downwards.
GTGCCACCATCTTAATGACTGCAACCCTACCCATTCGAGAAAGCGGGAGACCCATCCACCTGTGAATTTATGCTTGCAACTTATGGACCGCCCTACGATAGTTTTCCTGGAACAGGGCGTCTGGGTCCCTCGACACCTCAACACTGAGGTACCTCGTGTGAGCCAACTCCCAACGAAACCCATAATTATCACCAAAGGGCACCACTGCTGCCGTTAAGGGGAAAATTATTGACTGATCCTAATACATTTGTAGCCCACTCTGCTCCCTAAACCGAACTATCTGCTGCATGATAGGGTTGAGATTCTCTTCTGGGTTTTTGACAGATAAGGCTATATAATCCGCGTAGAGCGAGAGGAGAACCCTATGTGAGTAAATCTGAATGGTGCTCGCCAGGTGTTGTTCTGTAGGCCCAGCAGCCAGTGGCTCTATAGCTAATGCAAATGGGAGCAGCGAGAGGGGGCTGACCCCCCAGGAGGGCCATCTTTCCAAAGGAATTTATCTCTAAAAGGGCATATCGTAAGGAGTTCTGAGCATTGGTCAAGGTAAGTAACACGTCGGCAGCGTAGAGGGATATTTTGTGGTGCATCGGACCAATTAGTACATCCTTGATAGAGGGGTTGTTTCGTATCTTTTGGGCTAGGCGTTCCATTATCAAGGCAAACAATAGGGGGAACATGGGGTAGCCCTGCCTAGTGCCACAAGTAAGCTGGATAGGGACTGTATTGCAGTAATTAACACACAATGATGTTTTCAGGGTACTATAATTAGCTAAGATCATTTTATGGAACATAATTGAAAGGCCTCAAGTGTGGCTTGCATGAAGTCCCAAACAACCTTATCAAATGCTTTAGTTGCATCTATGTTATGTTATGTTATTTTGCATTTATATAGCGCCTTATATACCATTGGTATGGTCTGAAGGTGCTGGTAGGTTGAACGCCTTGGGAACCGAAGTTCAGGTCAGTAGGGAGAGTAGAGAGAGTCAAGGTGCCTGTGAGCACCGGGTAGGTGTGCAGCTGGTGCGGTATTCATGTAATAGCTGCTTTTTAGCGGTAGGTGTGGTGGTTGAGAGATCAGTAGTATGTGTTCATTCTGGCAGGATTTATCCAGACCGAATGTGGCTGCATCAGGCCTGAGGAGAACGCCTGGCTGGGGGTGTGTAACCAGCAGCGTTTACTTAGAATGATGTGGAGTGAGCGGCGGATGTTGGTATGAGAACAGTTATACCGAATGGTGTCATAGTATCTCTGTGTTCTAGTTGAGTGGTGGTGTAGAGAAGAGAGTAAGCGTGGTGGTGAGATATGATGGGCTATATGCTCTTTCAAACGTTCCCTGCATTCCAAGCCATACTATGTACGTCACGCATCATGCATTCATCTGTTTGGCTCACTCACCCGCCCTACGCACTCGTCCGTTTTATGTCCTCACACGCACTATGCATTCATAGTATGATGGGTATATGCTCTTTCAAACGTTCCCTGCATTCCAAACCATACTATGTACGTCACGACTCATGAATTAATCTGTTTTGCTCACTCACCCGCTCTACGCACTCGTCCGTTTTATGTCCTCACACGCACTATGCATTCACCCCCTCTGCTCACTCACCCCCTCTGCTCACTCACCCCCTCTATGCACTCACCCCCTCTACGCACTCACCCTCTACGCATTCACCCCCTCTACGCACTCACCCCCTCTACGCACTCACCCCCTCTACGCACTCATCCCCTCTACGCACTCATCCCCTCCACGCCCTAATACCCTCCACGCACTCATCCCCTCCACGCACTCATCTCCTCCACGCACTCATCCCTTCCACGTACTCATTCCTTCCGCGCAGTCATCCCTTCCACGTATTCATCCCTTCCACGCAGTCATCCCTTCCACGTAGTCATCCCCATCCACGCACTCATCTCTTCCACGCGTTCATCCCCTCCACGCACTCATCCCCTTCACGCACTCATCCCTTCCACGCATTCATCCCTTCCACGCACTCATCCCTTCCACACAGAGAGGCTATTGGGCACAATTCTAAATGGATTTTTCACAGAGCGGCTATTGGGCACACTTCTAAATGGACTTTTCACAGAGATGTTATTGGGCACACTTCTAATTGGGCATCTAAAGCTAAGACTGCCAACTTGCAATGATTTCGGGAGGCTACCTCTACCAGGTTTAACACCCAGCAAATATTATCCCCTGTTGTCCTGTCTAGAATAAATCCTGTTTGATCTGGATCGATGAGTTGGGGAAAGACCCAGGATAATCGATTGTAGGCGGGCTAAGCTGTCATCAGACTCAAAGCTAATAAAAGAGGCGAAGGAGAAGGCAAAATTGTACAAAGCTTGGCTTCGCCACCGACGTCATCAATTGTATCAAGCCGAATCCGAAGAGATGCTCCGGACCCTGAGTGGGAAGAGATCACAGGACTTTTGGACATTGATAAGATCTTGCGCCAAGGAAGCTAATACGAACTTGCAGAATAACGTGGCCGACCATGCATGGGTCTCTCACTTCACAGACTTATATAAAAAAAACATTGGGAAGGCTTCCTTCCACCCAGAACAAAAAGGAAGGCAGATGGGAGATTCCAATTGACATTGCCACCATTGCCAATAAGACCCAGAAATTATATAATTCCAGGGCGGCTGGCCCAGACGGGATCACAAACTTGGAACTAAAGAAACAACCGGAAGCTTGGGCAGCTTTCGCGAGCGGAGTGTTTGGGAAATGCATCGAAGCGAGTGAGATCACAACGTCTTGGACAAAAGCTTGCGTGGTTCCATATTTCAAGAAAGGGGCAAGAGATGACCGAGGACATTATCGGCCCATAGCGTTGCTGGACACTCTTGGAAAACTCTTTGGCTCTTTCGCCCTGGAAAAATTTTAAAAATGGACACAGCAATCAAATTACTTCGACCCTTTACAGGCTTGATTTGTGAAGGGCATGGGTATTACAGCCGACATTCTTTTGCTGAGTGCCTTGAAGTCAAAGGTTTTGGATGGAAAGCCCGCCGTGCATTTGGTATTTGTTGACCTGGTCCAGGCCTTTGACCGGGTTGAAAGGGGCCCTTAGGGGTCCCTCGCGATATGGAAACAAGGCAATAACCATACACGAAAGGATGCGCCAGACACAAGGTTCAAATTCCCAATGATAGGGTTTATTGCAAGCAAAATAGTCCCAATCTGCCAACTGTGGTCTCATGCCCTGCGACGTGTATTCTCTAGACCTCGAGGGACGCAAGAGAGCGAATTACGTACATCAGTTACATATATACAAAATGCATATCATATAATCAGCTACGACATGTTTAACACCCCCCTTTTATTGAGTTTCTTTGAACTCAGGATGATGATGGACATTTCCGACGAGTATGACAATTATGACACTTTCGTTGACACTTTTGATGTCTATTCTAGTAACAATGTGCAATTTAGAAAGTGCAGAGGCATCTTCTAGTTGTTGAACAGAACACAGTGCTTCTGTTCTTGGAAGCAAGCTGCACACGGGGGAAGAGTCACATTCCAAGCTTTGCTATCTATGAGGTGCTATTCGTGTCCTGGGAGCCGACACGCTCTAAAGGGTTTTGTGAAGGGGGGCCGTAAGAAGAGCATAATTCAAGCCTTTAGCTGCTTTATTCTAACATATTCTACCACAGTACGAGACTGGCTGGCTGCTGTGAAATGATTAAATGCCCTGCAGCTCTCCCTCAAGGCTACAGAGAGGGAGCGTGGGCATTCCTTTCTGGGCTGCTCATGAGGAGTTTCAACAAACTCCTCAGTCCCGCGGCCTTGCCCTTTCATATTCAGACAACAATGTTAACAATTGAGCAGAGTAAGCAGAATTCGCAAGAATTGCAAGCTGCAAAGCAGTTTAGACAGAAAGCAATGAGCAATGGTTAACAAGCAAAATGGCGATTCTTGCTACGTTTAAAATGGCCGCTTGTTGGTCAAGCATAGCAGTCTGTATTTCTATAATTCTGTGCATAAGACGGTTGGCCTTCGGCCATCAAGATACGCCTATCATCCAAATGAAGGGTATTCCCTTTTCCAGATTGACAGGGTCAACAGAGAAAGGCTCTGGGACAAACTGATCCATCATAACTATCCAGAGTCAATCCTCTGACCTATTATATCACTCTATACTTCAACATCAATGAGAGTGAGATTGAACAGAGCCGGCCTCTTGTCGAAAGAGATACCAACGGCTTGTGGAGTCAAACAGGGGTGCCCCCTATCACAGGCTTTGTATAACTCTTACACAGCTGACTACATGGACACACAGACAGGGTTGATAACATTTCCTCCCACAATAGGTAACTCAGCAATACCCAGACTCCTCTATGCTGACTATATAATTCTTATCGATCAGACAGCAGTGGGACTTCAAAGGCAATTGTCCAATCTCATTGCCTACCTAAAAGATAATAATCTGGAGCTAAACAAAGCCAAAACAAAAAGCATGTCGTTCAGCAAGTATGTGCTTGCGCAGAAGACCCTAAAACTCCACGCTGATGGATGTCAACTGGAGAAGGTAAAAAGCTTCCAATATCTAGTAATAATGCTTAACAACTGTAAGAGTGAAGAGCCAATGCAGGATTTGTTGGAGGGGAAAATTCCTTCCTTGGCAGTACAGTCAAAAGTCGTCAACCAGAAGTTTGGTCACTTCTCCCTAAAACCTACAATCGACTTCTTTAAAGCAAAAATTGTCCCCAGTTTATCTTATGGAGGTGAAGCCATGCCCCTCCTCCCTGACACAATTTGGAAGAAATTGGAAGGACAGTATTGGAGGTGTGTTTTGACTCAGTCAACACCAATGGCGCTAATTCGTAGAGAATTGGGCACATCCTCCATTAAAGCAATAGTTCAAAGGAATGGTCTGATGCTATGCAGGGAAATCATAGACGAGTCCTGTAAACTTCTTTTCAACTTCATCAAAATCGAAATGGAGGCTAAAAACAATACAATGCTCATCGATTGGATACAAATAAATAGGACCATCCTTGAGCAAATTAGCAGCACGGAAGAAGAACTAGTCCAGAATCCTGGAAAGGTGAATAAAAAGCTACCAGACTGGATCGAAACCTTGGAGGAGTCAGCAGGATATAAACTCACCAAAGACATTCCTCCTAGACATAAACAACTTAACGAAATACCATCCTACTTATTGACATTTCCAAACCAACAACTTCGGCAAAGTTTTTTAAGGATCCAACTGAATCTGATGAACACCAATGAAATCCGAGCCATAAGAGGTCTTGTGAAATCTGATATCGGCCGCTTCTGCGAGACTCCCAAGCAGGTGGAAGCCACCAAAGAGCTCTTGTTATTGTATCCGGGATTGAAGAGAGAAAGACACTCCTGGCTGAGTCACTTCATGGAAGACGCCTACACCTACGATGAACAAGAGTGGTGGGCCCGCCTAGTGGTTGGCTTTTTTAGACAGATTGGCCTGGTAGATACAAAACCACAGGAAACAGCGACATAAGTGAAGCAGTGACACAAACATGGACTATAGGGCTTACTCCGGGACTTTTGAATTTTGTAAAAGTTGTTTTTTTGACAATTTAACCCAAAATCTTAAAAAAATAAAAATTGGCTAGCACTTTGGAGTATATATGTGCGCCAAGGTTGAGCAAAGAGATTGGCCTGTATGAGGCGCAGTCTGTAGGGTCCTTTCCCGGTTTTAGCAAGAAGATTGTTGTAGACTTTTGCATAGAAGGAGTCACAGTACTCATCTGTCGAAAAGAGTTAAACAGGTAAAAAGTGGGGGCACGTGTTGAACCCGGAAGACTTTATCGAACCTGGTAGTGAAACCATCAGAGCCCTGTGCTCTATTTTTCAAGGATTTAATTACAGACTCTACCTCTTCTGGAGATATTGGGGCTTCCAAGGCCTCATATTCTGCTTCAGGAAGATGAGGAAGGGAGGCCTCTTGTATAGATTGTGCCTGCTTAGCCAGGCTTTAGGGCAATGCTGACATAGTTCGGTCAGGTGGGTAGCGCCAAGTTGGAGTTTTAAATCCTCTACATATTGCAAAGTTGGAGTTTTAAATACTATGCATATTACACCCTTCCCTGGTGGTCTCAAAGCTCCACTATAAAGTTGCGTTGTCTGGCAATCGCTAGTTTCCTGCCCAGAAATCTGTTGGCCGTATTTCCCATGGCATAGTATCCCTGTCTAGTGGCTAATAGGGACTGGGATGTTTCTTCAGCATAATGGGCTTTCATTTTATTCCGGGCCACCTGTACGGACTGATGATTTTTCGGGCACCTACTTTTTCTGAGTTTTCTCTCAGCCTCGCCCAGTTCCCCTTCCAGTTGGGAGCATGTTTTCCTTATTTGCTTTGGGTAGGCTGCTGCGTGGGCTATAAATTCACCCCTTATGACTGCTTTCACAGCCTCCCAAGTAGTTGCTGTTGATGTGAGGCTGGCAGGATTTTCAAGGAAATAATTGCTAATGGCTTCACTATTGCTTCACTATTGCGTCCCTCAATGTCATGTCGTTTAAGATGGGGTCATAAAGACGCCATTGGGGCCTAGGGCGGGGCGCTGGATCAAAAGCGCAGGGTTTCAGAAGGACCGGGGAATGATCGGATAGGATTTTGGATTAAATGGTTACCTTGTCTACATATGTAAGTAGTTGTGGAGTAGCCAAGAGGATGTCAATTCGGGAGGAGGTGCGGTGTACATGGGAAAAATGGAGAAGTCCCGACTGCTAGGTTGCAGCACTCTCCAGGTATCTATCACCCCAAGGGTCTTGAAGAAGTGATGCAAGCTCAAGGCAATCTTAAAGTCTCTCGGACAGGGTTCATGAGATATGTCTAGGAAAGGATCTGGGACCCCATTGAAGGCCCCCCGCCCCCCAGATTATCACCTGCCCCTACAGAAAGGAAAGAAAGATGGCCTCCAAGCTCTGGAAGAAGGACTCCTGACGCTCGTTGGGGGCATATATCGAGATAAGCATATAGAATTGTCTGTATAATAAAACTTTGACCCCGACATTTCATCCTGCCTGGTCGGACAGGATGTCCAGCTTGACGAACAAGGTCTCCCTTGATACGAGGATGGCCGTTCCACCCATTTTGGATCTGTTGGAGGCATGGAACTGACTCGGAAAATAGCATTCCCCAGGCGAGTTACATCCATGGTGGTCAGGTGAGTTTCCTGTAGTAATATCACTAAACCATACAGGTTTTTCAGGCGTGCCAGCACAGATTTGCGTTTCAGTGGGGAGTTCAAGGCATTTGTATTGAGAGTTATAAAGTTGGGATTGTGGTGGGGCGGGGGTTTCAGCTGGAAGTCCAAGTCCCTTTCAGGAGAGGGAGAGATCGAACGTATCATACATGCCATGTAGGTGACTGTAAAATGTAACGTATGCGGCAACCAGGTTTTATAATTATTAAACGAAACCAAAAACAATAACCATAATAACAAAAATAAAGTCAATCAAAAACTGGGCACTAAGCCCTGGTGGCCTTTGAGTGACATAGCACTTTTGGCTGAGCATTGGCCGAATGAAGCCCGAACACCAGAACTTTTTAAAACGTTATAAAACGCCAACAGTTCATGTAGCGGTGAAGTAGGAATTCCATCAAAGTGTTGCTGAGCTCTCTTTCCAGCTGTTATGAAGGCCCCACAGGTTTCCGACCTTTACCTATTTTTTTTAAACATCTCTTTATTAAGTTTTTAACATGAACATCGAGAAAAAGAAAAACAACAAGTCCCCTGACCCCCCCCGTTTCTCCCCCAGGGCGATTTTCCTCTTCTTTCTAGGGCCCTCCCGGACGAGTTTGTTGGCCTTACCGTAGGTCCAAAATCTTAAGGCGTTGGGGGCACCAGATTATTCTAAAGTCGCCTCTCAGGAAGTCCAGTGTCTCTCTCCAATCCCCTGCAAAGTTCGATAACTCCCCATTCACCGCATAGGTTGCCCACTCCAGAGTGACTGTATCCCATACCCTCCGTAGCCAGTCATGAAAGGTCGGGACATTAATACTCCTCCATCTCTGAGCAATTAATGTCATAGCTGCAAGTGTCAGTATCACTCTTGCTCTTTCTCTGCTGCGCGGTTCACTTATTGTCCCACCGGCCTGCAGTCCCAGCAACACCAGTTCCGGAGATCTGCTCCCTTCCTTCCCAAAAGCCTGATCTTGCCCCCTCTGAACTTCCTCCCAAAAAGGGACAATTTTCGGACACCTCCACCAAATGTGTTCGACAGTTCCCTCTTGCCCACACCCTCTCCAACTTTCCCCTGATATATCTGGGTACATCCTGTGTAGAGCTGCCGGCGTGTAATGCCACCCATATATTATTTTATACCAGGCCTCCTATGTTTGTGATGCCCTAGCCAGTTTGTGAATTCTCCTCCACAAGCTAGACCATTCCTCCATTTCCACTGTCCTCCCTAGTACCTGTTCCCACTTTGACATGAAGGGCCAGTGTTTACGGGGGGCAGGCTCCTCAAGAACTCTATATAGGTTGCCAATAAGGCCCTTGGTCCCTTCATTTGCAAGTAAAAATTTAAATTTCTCAAAGGAGGTGGTCTCTCTAGTAGCTGCTCTTTTATTTGGCGGATGCAGCAGCCAATGGCGTATCTGGGCATACCTAAACCTTTCTCCTTTTCCGACTCCAAAGGTTTCCTTGCATTCTCGGAAGGACAGAGTCTCTCCCTTTTGGAACATTTCCCAAAATCTTCTGCAGCCCCCCTCTTTCCACCTCGCGAAAGCTCCCTTTTCGGGCCCAGGGGTAAAGTCAGCGTTGTTAAAGATCGGTGTAAAAGGGGACTGGAAGAATGTAATTCATTTCAGCTTAGCCAGTTTGTCCCAGTTGTTAGCCATTAAGCTAGTAATGGAGCTTTTATACATGTGTTGCGGTCTAAGGTCCTTCCTCAACCATAATACCTCTCCCAAATTGTATTTAGTCACCGCGCTATCCATTCTAACCCATAATTGCCCTTCTCCCTCCCTCAGCCATTCCCTAATAACCCGCAGCTGTGTTGCTTCATAGTATAACCTGAAGTTTGGAAGGGCTAATACCCCCTCTTTCCTAGGCGCCTCTAACAGGCGTCTGCTGAGCCTGGTCCGTTGTCTTTCCCATATAAAATCCTTCGTCAGGGATTGGATGTCCCTGAAATATTTCTCCGGGACCGCCTGCGGGATAGCTTGGAAGAGGTAAAGAAGACGTGGCAGCGTGACCATTTTAAGTGCAGCTATTTGCCCCAGCCAGGATATGGGTAGGGACCGCCATTTCCGAAGATCCTTTTTGATCCCTTCCAACAGCGGAAGATAGTTTGCTGCGTACCATCCCTTAAGTGGGGGAGTAATCCGAATTCCTAAATATTTTATTCCCCCCGGGGACCAAACAAATGGGGTCTCAGTTTTTAGCCTAATGCTTATCTCCTTGCCCAAAGATAGGCCCAGAAGCTCTGATTTTCCCATGTTGACACGCAGGCCCGATGCCATGCCGAATTCCTCAAGAACCTTCTTACTGGCCTAGATGGATTGTATCGGGTTGACCACCAAGAGCAGCATGTCATCGGCAAAGGCCGTGATCTTGTGCTGTTTTCCCACAAATGGGATGCCCTGTACTCCATCCTCGTCCCACAACCGCTGCAGTAGTGGTTCTAAGTATATAGCATAGAGCAGCGGAGAAAGGGGGCAGCCTTGTTTTGTACCCCTATTCAATCTAAAGGAGCGTGAGAAAGACCCAGGCCCCAAAATCTGGGTTTTCGGTTCTCGGTAATTAGCTTTAACTATTTTTAGAAGATGATGACGAAGGCTGGGCGCGATTAAGAGCACTTGAGACTGGAATGGGAAACGGAGATGGGGGCCCCGATGGCAGATGGGTTGTGGGAGCGAGCCCTCGGGTATCATAAAAAAGTATCGAGAAACGCCAGGTTTAAGCAAATACAGCTTTATATAACGCACAGGGCATACCTGACCCCTTTGAGAATATCTAAATTCCGGGATGTTGGACGCCAGGCGTGCCCCAAGTGTGACGAGGAGAATGCAGACATGATACACATGTTTTGGGCGTGCCCAGTAATTGCAAGCTATTGGGGTGAAGTGGCGCAGAAGCTGGCAGGAAAGGGTGTTACGCTCAAAGTGGATTCAGCCTGGGCCTGCTTACTGGGGGGATATCCCAGAGCGCGTAAACTTAGACATGTCGATAAATTGAAAGATCTGGCTTATGTGCTTGCTAAACGTAGGATTGCCATGGGTTGGAAGGAGTGTCATAAGCCACGAACGGAGGTCTGGTGGAGGGATCTCCAAAAATGGGCGGAGGCTGAGACGGCTGTGTGGCGGGATGCCAGTATCGCAGGGGAGGAGGAGGAAATGTGCTCTCTTGCGGCATGGAAACTGTTGATAGCTGAACTGTTTGGAACAGGGTCGGCTTCAATTGAATCTGAGAGTGATGATGCCCCCTCGCCCACAGCGGATACCAATGGCGAACACCATACAGGCTCATAGGGGGGAGGGATGGGGATTGCAGTGTTGTTTGTTGTTAAACGTGTTTATTTATGTTCAAGTTGTAATGTCGTGTGGTTTATATATATAAAATAAAAATATATTTAAAAAAAAAAAAACTATTTTTAGAAGATCACCTCCCAACCCCATTTCCTGCATGGTGCGGAAAAGATATGACCACTCCACACGGTCAAAAGCCTTCTCGGCATCCAAGGACAGCAAGACCGCAGGAGTGTTAGTTTTTTGTGTTTTTTCTACCAGGTGCGCTACCCATCTCAAGTTGTCCGCTGTCTGCCTCCCCCGGATGAACCCAGACTGATCCCGATGAATTAACTCTGGGAGCAGACCTTCTAATCTGTTGGCCAAGATATTTGTATAGATTTTAGCATCAATGTTTATCAATGCAATCAGCCTATAGGAAGATCGTACCAATGGGTCCTTGTTGGGTTTTAGAATCAGGGTCATTTTAGCCTCCTCCATAGAAGGGGTTATGCGTCCGGTGACTTTAAAGATGTTAAATAAATAGGTCAGGTGCGGTGTGAGAAAGCCTGCAAACGTTTTGTAAAACGCCACTGTATAACCATCCGGCCCTGGGGCCTTTCAGAAAGAGGGATTTAATATCACTCGTCTCACCTCATCTTCCGTAATCTCATGGCCCAGAACTTCTCGGGAGTCTACACTAATTCTCTGTAAGGTAACTTTCCTCAGAAACTCCTCCTGAGATTCAGCCGTAGGGCGCTGAGATATATAGAGTTTCTCATAAAAAGCTGCTAAGTATTCCTGAATCTCCTCATTACCCGTTACCCTTTCTCCTGCCTCCGACCTAAGTGCTCCTATTACATTTTTTGCTGCATCCCCTCTTAGAAGGCGAGCCAAGAGGCTCGCCTCTCCTCTTAGAAGGCGAGCCAAAAGGGCGTCCGACTTGTTCGCCTTGGCATAGAATTTCTGCCTATCCAATTGTCTCTCAAGCTCCCCCAATTGCTTATCCCGATCGGCCTTGGCGGCTGTAAGCTCACCCCTGATCGTAGCTTTAAACATATCCCATCTTATGTCCTCAGGTGTATCGCCCCTTTTATTTTCTTCCATGAATTTTCCCATTTTCCCCTCTAGTTCCTCCCTAAGCACCGGGTCTCTCATAAGGGTCGCCGGGTACTTCCATCTCCAAATTCCTCTCCTCCCCTCCCCTAGGTCCAAATGCATAGTGATAATTTTATGATCTGCTATACCTAGGGGGCCTACTGTTACCTCCTTCACTTGTCCCAGAAGGGATGCCGACACCCAAATATAATCTATCCTGCATTGGGTATCATGTACACTCGAGAGGAACGTGTACCCAACCTCGTCCCCCCTCAATTCCTGCCATACGTCCCTTAGGCCCAACCCCACCATACGGTTCCGTAAGCCTGCCGAGACCGCTCTCTCCATACCCGTTGCATTCTTCCCAGATCTATCCCACATCTCGTCCCAGGCTAAATTAAAGTCCCCCATTAAGACCACGGGGATCTTGGCCATGTCCCCTAAGACGTCGAGGAACCGTCTCAGAAAGATTTCCTGACCTGTATTTGGGGGATATATAACCGCGATTGTGCATACAGTATCTGAGCATGTGCCCTGTACGATAATGTATCTGCCCTCCGTGTCCCGGACTATACACTCTTCCCTGAAATGCACCGAGTTCTTAAACGCTAGGGCCACCCCTGCTGTTTTTGTTTTTCGCTGAGGCCTAAAAAAATGTGGTCAAAGCCCCTGAGCCTCAGTCTCTTTTGGTCCTTATGCAGTAAATGTGTTTCCTCTAGGCCTAGAATGTCCGCCCCTTCCTTCCTTGTAAACCTCTCTAGTTTTTTCCTACTTAGGGAAGAGTTGAGCCCCCTCACGTTATGGGTTACCCATTTGAATGGACCATTTTTTTTCCTCACTCCCTTTCCCTTTTTTGGGGCCTGTAACCGCCCTTCTTGGACCTTGAAAAGTATCGCCCGTCCCCCCTTCCCAAACTCCCCCTCCTTTCCTCTCCCAACTGGGGTTTCCCCCTTCCCCGCATCCCTTCCAGGATCAGCTCTTCTCTAACCAACCCCAAGATGTTTGCTCCCCAACGCTCACTGCCCTGCAACTTGCTTCTGAACCCACCACCCCTTTAGATCAAATTCTTATCTTCAGGACCTCAACCCGTTGGCAGCCACCCCCACTTCGCTCTGCTTTCCTCCTATCTCAGGCCTATCTGGAGGGCCTCTCAGGGCAAGTTTCTTCCTCCGTTTCTCCCCGGCTGTCGACCATTCCCACTCCCTGGGTCTCTGACCGGGATCCACTCCCAGTGATCTCTCTGGCTCTCCCCTTAGTTCACCCTTATCCGGGTCCAATTGCAGGAGATTTTCCCCTTCTTGCAAAGACGTTATCCTCTTTTGTACTCCCTGCCATTCAAAGAGGAGGCCGAATGGGAAGGTCAGTTTATATTTAATCCCCTTGTCCCTGAGGAATGACAAGATGGGATTCATATGTCGTCGCTTCACCAAGATACTTCTAGCCAAATCTTGATATAGCTCTATTCTATGGCCATCATGACTTAGAGGTTCTCTCTGCCTGGCTGCCCTCAAAACTACCTCCTTCTGTGCATATCTGGCGAAAGCTGCCAGTATATCCCTTGGTCTCGCTATCACTCCTTTGTTGATGTGGCCCACTCTGTGGACTCGATCAAGCTCAACCGATTCTGGGGAGGGTTCTCCCAGCAGCCCTGCAAAAATGCTTTGCAACGTGCTCTTTAGCTCATTATCCTGTATTGTTTCCGCCAGCCACTGCACCCGAATACGGACTCTCCTGGACCTATTCTCCAAGTCCTCCAACCTCAACTCCAAGTTCCTTGTCGTAGTATCCAGTCTTTCGATTGCCTCGCTATTCTCAGTGGTCTCTTTGCCTACTTCCTGCAGGCCCCTTTCTAGGATGTCTGTCCTCTCACCTAGCTGCCCCACCTCTTGCTTCATGTCCGTCAAGGCCTGGCTGATGTCTGAACGAAGCAGTTGAATCTGATCCTGAAAGGTCTTGGCTAAATTGTTTTGAAGGGTCAGCATCTATCCATGGAGGTGTTGACGCGACATCGGGGCCGGCGGAATGTCCTCTACTTGTGGGCCCGGGCTCTGACCTTTCTCAGGAGCAGTTGTCTGTTCATCATACTCCTCCCTGTGCTGCCATAGAGTCGGGAGGGTTCCTGGAGTCTCTGATTGCAACAGACCGCCCTTAGTCTGCCTACCTTTGTTCTTAGAGGACATTTTCAGATAGGGGGTGGTGGGCTAATGTTCTTCTCACCCTTCAGAGGTTCCAAGCCACCCAGCACTATTGTGGATGCTGGGCAGTAGCTCCTTCCTCCCGGTCCCTTCCCTCGCTGAGGATCTGGTCGTCACCTCACCTCCAATGCTCTACACCCCTCCACAGTCCACGATCAAGCCCCCTGTACACTGTCCCAACACTCCTCTCCGCTTATGGTAGAGCCTTCCCAAAGTCCTTCCTTTCTGTGGAGCCGGGAACGGTGGACTCGCCCCTCCCCCGAGTGCTGAGGTGGGGGATAAGGCACCTATGCATTCCCCCTGCAGGGAGTGAGGTGGGGGATAGGTCTCCTTGCCTCCTTTCCCTCTGGTTGAGCGCCCGCTTCAGGGCCTACCCATAGTCACTCCTTCCCAGTTCGGTTCGAGAGTAATGACTGCTCCGTGACTGGTGTGACAGCCAGTGCCTCCTTGCGCCGGTTAAGCAATTAGCAATTATTTGCAATGGTGACTGATAGCGTTCCTCGCCATCAGACACCTAACTTCTGTCCGTGTTTCTTCTCTCTCCCTTGGTCGCTCCCGCATACGGGGAGGGGGGGCTGACTCCAAAATACTCACTGAGGTTCTAGTGCAATGTGTACCCTGCGGACACCGACCGGGGACGGGCACTAAGGGTACCTTTACGGACGCCGATCCTGCTCCGCTCCTGTCGTGAGCGCGGTTCGTCCCCGACGCCTCTGACAATCCTCTTTGTGGTGCTCCGAGTGCTTCTACCCGCGACCGTTTGGCTGGCGCAGGTCTCTCAAGTCGTCCGCAGCCCCCGCTGCAGTGTCCTCGGTGGCAGCAGACACTACGGCCCTCTCTCGCCCGCTCCCCAGCTGCGAAGTTCCTTGGGGAGGTCGCCACTTCCTGTCCCGCTGTCGGGGGGCGGTCCTCCTCCGCGGGGCTGCTAGTCCTCTGGGTCTCTGCGTTGGGTGGGTCTGACGGGCAGAGCACTGTTGGCAGACGCTACTCCTCACGCCTCGGTGGCCCCCCTCCTCTTTCACACGTCGCCTGTACAACCCGCCGAATGCAGGGGGGCTTCGCTGCTCCCAGCGCCTCAAAACGCACACCTGGATGTCTGCTTCTCCTGAGGCAAGCAGCTCACTGTCACGGGTGGGTAAACGGGGTGGTGGGACCGTTTAACTCCCCAGCCAGGCTCCGGAGCGCCGTCAACACGTCTATCTTGTGTCGGCAGCCATCTTGAAGTCCCTTTACCTATTTTTGTCCACGTATTCCGTCTTGGCTTAGGGGGGTCAAACCTCAGCGGAGATCGCATTTCCATTGATGAGTCACCATCTTTTCCCTCCAGAATGTCTTCTGCCTCCGCCAATAGTGCGTACTGCGCCATCACAGGTGAATTGCAGCGATGACGGAAATAGTCACCGGTAGCTGATTTTTTGATCTTGTAAGAACAGTATCAGGGGTCTCAGCGACCGCCTCTTCTGTACCGTTGAGGTGGTGAGATCTTAAAAAATCTGGAGAGGAGCTCCTTGCAAAGTCAAATCCCCCTGTATGTGGTATTCTGCTAGAATTTACTCTTTAACTATAAAGAAATGCACCTGCATGATCACATCTGGGGGGGAATTTGGTGTTGGGCCCCCGCGGGTACGCAGCCTATGAGTACGATCTAACAGGAGCATTGACTTGTCAATATGTGGCAAGAGCGTTTGGAATAGGTGCACCTATGTAGTCAGCCAGCGCTTGATCAGAGACTGAAGAGAGCACCCCTTTGACCCGTAAATTGTTTCTACAGCTCTGTTCTCCATATCTTCTTGTTTGGACTCCATATTCTCACTCTTTCCCTCTAGGGCTTGGTTCCAGTGCTGGAGTTCTTCAATCGTTCTGGAGTGTCCCATTGATTGATCTTCAACTTGCTCCAGCCTCTGCTCCGCCTCGAGTACCCTCTAATCCAGTTGGTCCATTTTAGTTGAGATTTTGACCATGCAGTTATGAAACCCCATTTTTGTATCTGTCATAAAGGCCTGAATATCGTATTTTGTAGCTAGTTGGGCTGGTGGACGATCTGGAGACTGAGTTTGAACCTTCGGGGGCTCTGCTTTCTTCCCTTTATCTGGCGGTTGTAACATGGTTACTATGTCTGAAATTTTTTAGGCTTATGTTGTTTGGACATAGCTGCTGGTTGTGGGCCCTCTGGAATAGCTTGTTGGTTGAAAATACAGATGGATGTCGCTGAGGCAATATAGGGAGGGCAAGGTGTCTGTAATTTCCAGGAGGTCGTGTGTTGCAGGGTAAAGGTACCTTACTATTTCCATGCTTTGTGGCCCCCAACCATCCAGCAGGAATTCCCCTCTGTCTAGGGGCTATACAAATTGCACGTCTGAGTAGGGGCCACACCAGTGGCTCTGGGCAGCATGGCGATGTTTAAGCCCAATACGTGGTGCGTGGGGGGTTCCCGCTCCCACCCCCACAGTCATACTTTTGCCGTACCTTTTGCTGTTTCTTTTGCCATGTCTTCAGCTGTCCTCATTGCTTCAATGACCATGGCAGCTGAAGCAGCTAATCATCCCCGCCCGAGTGCTACGCGATCCGGATCTAATGAACGCTGTCGGACGGTGTTCCATTTCCTCCACTGTCCCCAGAAGAGCTCCACGGGTCCTGGGGGAGTCTATCTCTCTGGGAGGCTGTTCATACGATCGGCCGGCGCCATCTTGGAAGGTGTCCTCTCAGTTGCGCGGGGAGGCTCAGCTGGTAATTTCTTGATCTGTAGGACAGGAACGGTCGCCACATTACATCGCAACCCGCTCCCAATGCTCACCGCCAAGATCCCTCTGTGAGCGCGAACAGCAGAGTCCCTGAAGCAGCGAAATTATACATACGGCCCGGGCTTCATTCAGAGGCCATTACGAACCTGACTGCATGGTCGGCTTTGCAAGTAATACCCCGCTGGTGTGGCAAATATTGTTTAATGCTTTGCACAGAGTGCATGCTCCTGGATCAATATACAGTGCTATAATATTGTTGGAAGGCCTCCCCAATTTCTGCGGTTCGGAACCCATAGACCCCCTGGGAGTTCTTTACATTATCAATCTGTGTCAGCCTCCGTTCCCTGGCTAGGAACCATGCCAAGAGCTCCCCGGTCTTCTGGCCCTCCCGTATTGTCGAACCTGGGCCAATATGTGCATAAATCGTACCTCTCACAGCGTGTTCCCTTGGAACGCCTCAAGCTCTCTCCTGATATCCGCCAGCACTGTGCCGTGTCCTGTTTCCTTATGTAACCCATCCAACTCCTTCAGCTTGGTTTTATTGGCCTCCAATTCAGCCTGTATCCCTCTCAGTATTCCTGTCTCTTTCCTCAAACACATGCCCCGGACACTGTACTTAAAGGCTTTCCACAGAACCCCAGGGGATTCCACTGTTCCACTTTTAATAGTCCTGCATTCTGCTCACAGTTTGTCATGAAAAACTCCCTCCTTTACCGCTTTAAACTTAAACGCCAGTTTACCCCTTTCACAGACAGTCCGGGGACCAAACACTCCAACGTCCCCGGCGAGTGATCTTAGAGCATTCTAGGTCAAATCTCACAAGACCCTAGTTGCACCCCTGCCTACCTAGTGGCTAGTATGAGGTCAATCCGGGAAGTTGAGTGGTGTACCCACGATTGAAATGTATATTCACACAGAGTGGGGTGTTGTGCCCGCCACACATAGCATACAGAGGTCTAACACCCTCTGGCTGCCCCTGGACTGGTGACGAGCCCCTGCCACCCGGTGGACCTGTCCAGACCTCCATCTAATGTCGTGTTAAAATCCCCTTGCCACCATAAAATCAGGGAGTCAGCCAACCCACATAAGTGAGCGGCCACCCAGTCAAAGAACCTTGGCTTATCAGCGTTTGGGGCATGCATAGTCAAGAGAGTAACCCTCAGCCCTTCAATGTATCCTGTTAGCAGCAGTGCCCTGCTTTCCTGGTTCTTGACCATCCCTGCTAGGCGGATCCTAAGGGAGCTGTGGATCTATATTGCCACCCCTCTCGCCTAAGAGGAATACAATATAAAGTATCCATGGCATCCCCATTTCATGGCCTTTTAATCTCCCCTGACTCCCCAGGTGGGTCTCCTGGAGGAATACTACCTGTATGCCATGCCTCCTCATATAGAGGAGGACCTTCCTAACCTTGTCTGTTCGGTTGCCCCCCGTATATTCCAGGTAATCAACTTAAAGCTCCTCACTTTGACTGCTCCCCCCCTTTTAGTGTCATTCAAGGTACCGCACCCATGGTGACAGGGATTAGTAAACTGTTGACCTAGCAAAAATTATCTAACCATCTTTGCCATACCCCGCTGGTGGTATATACAAGCAGACATTTTGACAACTGCAATCCCACAACAATGCCCCCCCCCACCTTCCGCCCTGCTGAGCAACACCCCAATTCATCTGGAATGCTCCACCCTCACTCCTTTACCCCCCGCAACAACACTGGTGGAGCTCACACGGGGGCCTATGCCTCTAGCTAGCCTCGACCAATAAGCAACAGATAAGGGCCTCTCCCCGACCACAGGCCCCATTGAAGACATCTGGCACCATATGGACCCTCACATGAGCTACCCACAAGAATATCCATCAGGCTGTGGCCACTGGCCAGGAATTACATAACACAATCTGCCAGTGCCCACCTTCAACTGTGAGTCCCCCTTCCCGGTAGATCACTGCCAGGATCCCCCCAAAGTGTGTTTATCCTTGCAGCCCCTGCATGCGGCTACAGGCCGGGGCCTTCCTCACACTGTAGCCTCATGTGTGATTTTGGGAGGGGCCTGCTGGGTGATGGTCAGGGCTGTGGGGTGATCAGGCTCCTCTCTCCACCCCTTCTTAGGAAGGCCATCCAGAAGGAGGGGAGGAAGGATAGCTCAGGGGCAACGCGTTTGTCTTGAAAGCAAGACAATGCAGTGCAACGCAGGTTTGAATTGTGATTCCGTGCTTAGAAACTACTTGTTGTATTAAGCACGTTATAAATGAACAATTAAAATAAAATAAATAAAAACCTACTAGCCGCTTCTGGAGACATGAAAAAGTGTGCCTTTCCAGCATACTGGATCCAAAGCTTGGCCGGGAACATCATTGCATATCTAACATTGAAATCCCAGAGCCTGCACTTCACTCCCACAAAGGTTCTCCTCGTTGCCTGCACAGATGCAGAGAAATCTAGAAAGATCTGAATGTGGTCTCTGTCAAAGGTAAGTTTCCCTTTCTCTATAGACATGCAGAGAATCTCATCCCTTTCTCTGTAATTGAGGAGTTTTGCGATTATGGGGCGTGGTGGTGCCCCCGGGACAGGCCGCAATGCAGGAATCCTGTGGGCTCGCTCCACAATGAAAATTGGCGAGAGTTGCTGCGCTCTGACCCCCACCAAGCGAATGTTATTCTGTCTTGCTCTGCCCTATATGTCTTCATTTTTGGCTGTAATAACCTTGACTGCCGTCTCCAGGGCTGCCAATCTATTCGGGACCGTTGCTGCTGCATCCTCCAGGGCTGAAATCCAGCCTGGCCCCATGTTTATCATGCCGTAACTGTATTAAATCCACTTTGTTGTCCAGGGCATACAGTTTTGTATCCAGTTTCCCTATGCCTTACTTGAGGTGTAGGAGGATTTCTCTCATGTCCATCTCGGAGCCCTCTGTTGTTCCAGCCGCTCCTTTGGACCCACCTGGGTGAGCTATGTGTTCCTCTAGTGCCTTGGACTTTTTACCGGTCTGTTGCCCATCGAAGGCCCAGGTGTGTTGGCCCTTTTCGCCCTTGACCATGCTGATTTTCTGATTCACACCCTGGTTCAGACCAGTTCTTTTACCTGGCGCTGTCTTTGGGTTCTTCATACTCAGTGCCCTGCTAAGTGTGCAGGTGTCTGGTGGTCACAGACGTGCCCGTGTAGCCCCTTGGCCCAACCTCTCCTTCTCTTACTGGGTTTGGCGTCAGGCCTCTTGTTGCTGTCTCCACTCGTTTTCCCCCAACCCGAGGTTCCGGGTGCTGCTGAGGCTAGGTCTTGCTCCACCCCACAGGGCACAGTCCTCTGCCACCACTCTCCCTTGTGCCTCTAGCCAGAAATGCACTGTAGCCCCATTGCAACCTCTAAGCAACTCTTACATCCAGCACCAGTCGCAGGTTCTGCCACCGTCCCTTCACCTGCACTGGGGCCACACTATTTAGTCACCTGCTGTCATCCGCCTGTCAGGGCCTCTCACAGCCTTCACCCCCAGCGGAACACTACGGCTGGGTGCCGCCTCCTCCACAGCTCCACAGCTGCTGATGTCATTACTTTATTGGCCTTTCTGTCCAGGCCGCAATGTCAGGTCTTGCACCACTACTTCCCTCCATTGGCTCTCTCTCCTGCTGCCCGGTGGCGCACACCGTGCCGGACGTCCCACCGAGCCGGTATCCACTGAGGGTTCCCCGGCAGGCTCTCCGATGCACAAGCCTCCACCCCTCACTATCACTTATCCGTCAGTGTGGCAGTCCGCTGCGACCACTATGCTTCAGCCTGCTTCCTTCTAGCTGGATGCTGCACTGACACCCGGCCACTGGTGGGCCTCCCAGGCTGGTGTCACTTGCTCGCGCCTTGAGCAAACACTGCTGCCAGAGCCCAGAATCCACTACGCCATTGTCTGAGAGCCAGCTTCACTGTTCCCCAGTGGTCACTTGCCAGATGCCCAAAGCGGTCCGTGTCTGTTCGCAAGGGAACCACAGAATTTCAGCAGGATATTCGGATCAAGCGTGGAGCTCACACAGGAGCCACCATGCTGTGTGGGCTCACGAGCACCACCCGCTGTATTAAGTAGTGTAGCCTAAGCAGATGTACAGGTGGAAGTAATACAGTGGTGAAGATTACTATAAAAAAAGACCCCAAGGTTGTGTGCCTCAGGGGAGGGGAGAATAAGTCTGGTGGAATGGGGATAGGTGAAGGAAGGAGAATAGGGATACTGGATACAGAAGGTGGTACACTTTGCTCCTGGAGGAGTTGTGCATAAGACAAAATAGGGAAGGGAAGATGTGTGTGCCATCTGCAAACAAGTGGTAGGGGACCCACAGAAGGATATTTGAGTGTAGATAGTGAATTGTAGGAGGCTGCTGACTTTGGTGACACCAACTGGGAGGGAGGTTGGATCAGAGGTTCAAGTGTTCCCCAAGATAACAAAGGATGATGGGAAATGGAGGAGACCACCTATCCAGAGTTGTGTCCTGGATTCCAAAGTCAGTCAGGGTCTGAAGGAGGGCAGAGTGGTCCACCATATTAAAGGAGAACAAGGTTTCTAGAAGGTTGAACATAGAACACATGCAGTGGTGGGATGTCAGGACTTCCAGATAGCAAGGAACCCAACCCTTGGGCATCATAACTTCCTGCTTATCTGGTGAATGTGGATCACTGACCGTTGAGCACAAGAGATCCACTTGATGTTTAACCTCAAGTTAGCGGAAACCACAAGTATTAGGTGTCTCTGTGTCAGAACCATGCCTGTGGCAGAGACGGTCTACGTCTGCATTCTCTCAGAGGCCCTATGTAAAATAGGAAGTCAAACAAGAATGCAGATCTACAACTGCTTGGAACTGCTGCTGTAAAATGTGTTGTAGGAGACTGTTGGGAATGGCCCATCTCCTAATTTCGGCGGTGCTTATGTTTGCGTCTCCAGCTGCTGTCTTGCTTCCAGCCTGGGTGCCATAAGGGAGAAGTCTTGCCATAGCCCAGTAACTGTCCTTTCCAGATGTCCTGTAACATGTTCTCCCATGCCTGTGAATCCTGTGGGTTGCCCAATTTCTGTTCTTCCTTCTAGGATTGTGTCTAGGAGTAGATTGCCTTCCACAAGGCTGAGGACTTAATCATTGGGGCTGGAAGCTGTGACATTCACCTCCCTATCCCGAACATGACTGGAATCAATGCCACTATTCTCCTTGCCAACTCTGAGACATTACCAATGGTAGGAGCCAGGATCAGTGCTTTGTACCTATCACCATTGCTGACATTGCAACATTTGGCAGCCAGGAGCTGTGCTACGTAGCTAATTCTGATCCAATTCAGTATTTGCCCTTCTGCACATTCTGCTCCTTACTAAGGGGGACAATTGGTGCTGTGAAAGCAACATAATTTAGAGTATTCAAACCTCGTATTGTAAACCAAATTCCATTTGAGCACATTACCTCACAACATCGACTGATATTCCTCAAAGCCTGACAAGCACAGAAAGCAAAGTTAGAGCCATAAGTTAGGGCCAATTCTGTGTTGGGATAGCTGCAAAATCGTGATTGGGGTAAATTGCAGAAGTTTGTGCTCAGATAGCAGGAGATCCTATCAAAGATGAGTCATTCAAGGATTTTAGAAGAGTGTGGGAGGCAGGTCGCGCCTTGAAACACTTGTGTATAGGCGTGTTATAAATGCCATATATCGTATAAATAAAGGCTGATGGTCGGAAGGGTTGTTTGACTCAGCTGAGGGCTTCTTCAGGATGGGTAGAGCAGTAACTACCTTGAATCAGGCTGGGAAGATCCCAAGGTAAAAAGAGGGTTATTTAAGCAAGCAGAGAGAGTGGAGTAAGCTTTTTTGGTTGTTTGAGGAGCATATAATAATGGTTCAGAAAAGGCACACAAGGGCTTGCCACTCCTAAGGATGGGTGAAAATTCATATGGGTGATTAGGAGAGAATGAGCGTAAGGGGAGATGGTAGAAATTAGCTGGGGGGAGCAAGAAATAGACTGAAGGGAGTGATATGAGTGTGGGGATGCAGTCACATGTTTTTAATTTTATATAAGCAGTGCGCTAGCTAGTTTGCAGGGATTTATTTTAATTCTTGTAAAGCACTACACGCCCTTAGGCCTCAGAGCGCATGGAAAAAAGTAAATCAGCGAGTAAGAAGAGGCAGGGGAAGGAGATTTGTCTGCTGAAAAGAGGAGAGTTTTTATTGTCCTTTTAAAGATCGCCAAGGACGATGAAGACCTTACAACTTGGTCGGTAGGGCATTCGACTCACGAGGTGCATGTGCTTCAAAACTTGTACTGCCAATTTTTTTTAGCCGGTATCGTGGTTGAATTAAGGCGTGATTCTCATTTGAGCGCAGGATTCGAACAGATTTTGTCTTAAGGAGAGTCTGTCAATTTAATACTGGGGAGAGGCCTGGTTCTGGCATTTATATATAATAGATAGAATGTTATGCTTAAGTCTTTGCTTAACAGGTAGCCAATGAATATTTTCTTCGGAGGGAAGAAATATGGGCAAACTTGCTGGGTAGCCTGCAGGCGTTGCAAGTTGGCTTGCGATGTGCCTGTAAGCAGGCTATTGCAATAGGGCCTCATTATGAGTCAGGCGTTAAGGGGTTAACAGCGCCGACCCTTAACGCCTGATTACAAGGTCCCTTAGCGCCATGGTGATTTTAACGCCTGCTTTTTGCAGGCGATAAAATCCATGGCGCTAAGGGACCATGGTGCTAATTACGCCACCATAATTTACGGTGGCGTAATTAGCGCCTTCCCCACTCCCATTATGCCCTATGGGGCAAAAATGGGAATGGGGAAGGGTAAAATGGGAAATGGGGATTTACCGCCCCACTCACCTTGGAATGGGGCGGTAAATCCGCCAACCACCATGGCGTAAACATAGTTTACGCCATGGTGGTAAGGGTACGTCCCAGGCGGTAACTTACCGCCTGGGTTGTAATGAGGCAGTCTAGGCAAATTTTGACTAGTACCGTGACCAATAAGGATCTGGTTTTTGTGGAAAGATAAGGTCGAATGTGATGGAGTAATTTCACCACATAACTACATGAGGAGCAAATGTGTGAGACATGTTGTTTCATGGACAACTCATGATCAAAAATAGCACCCATGGTTTTTAAAGATTTGCTTACTGAATCTGGAAGCCGGCGATGGAAAAATGGCAGTACAACAAGTAAAGTTTTTTCATGCGAGGATCGGAGGCAATATTGAGAAGCTCTTTTTTCTCATTGTTAGGGCCAGGGAGTTAAGTGCCATCCAAGATTGTATTTCCGGGTAAATTCTATTTAGAATGTTCATATCTGCCGCATATGACCCAGTGAGTTCCAACAATACCTAGGTATCATCTGCGTAGTTGGTGTATTTTACGCCCAGTGTGCCAAGAATATCGAGAAGAGGGTTTACATAGATATTGAATAAAATTGGATATAGGCACGATCCCTGTGGCACTCCACAGGTTGAGGGGGTGGAAGGTGCCTGGGCGTTCTCAGCGGCCACTCTAGATATTCTGGGGCCTAAGAATGATGTACTCCATTGTGTGGCCTTCTCGGAACCGTTGGTGATGTTCTTCAATCTCTCTTGCAGAATGTTATGGTCAGTAAGAACGGATGCTGCCGAGAGGTCCAATAGCATGAGCAGCGCTGGGTGCCCCTCTTATATGATCCCTGTGATGTTTGATTTGAGGTCTAACAGTGCCGTTGCGGTTCCATGATGGGCTCTGACCACGGATTGGTGGACACTTAAGATTTTATTTTCTTCTATATACTGCTTGAGCTGCAGATAGGCCACTTTGTCAATGATTTTTAAGAGATATGGGACATTAGTTATTGGCCGATAGTTCTTAGCTAGTGCTGGATCAAGGGTGGATTTTTTTTATCAAGGGAGTTATCCAAACATCCTACAAGGAGGCTAGCACAGTACTATCCCTGAAGGACATATTGATCATCTTGGTGATCCAGGGAGTGAGGACATCCAGGGAATCTTTCAGGATGTCGGGAGGACATGAGTCTTCTAGGCATGATGTAGATTTGAGCCTCGTCGTTATGTCACCAACTTCTGCCTCCGAGCAATCGCAAAAGTCAAAGCGATGGAGGGAGAGATTGTACAAAGGCAAGGAGGAGCCAGCATGAATTGTCTAGTGGTGCAAAGTTTATGTGGGTGTGATCATAGGGTATTAATTATATTAGTGAAGTAGGATGTTTTGGCAAAGTCAAGGACCATGCTGAAGAATAGGAAGGCATTCTTTTTTTATTTTCTAATCTACGTTTTACGATGGATACAAACCATTCACATATAAACCTTCATTGTATTCATTAAAGACTAACAAAATATAAATAGCTTCATGGAAATCATAAAGTAACTAATCAACTGCATCCCCCTCCAAGGGAACAACACAAAAATCTCCTCAGTATTCAGCTTATTTTTTCAATTCTTAAAATGAAAGATAGATTAACCCCTTTGAAGGAGCAATTAAAGACTGAATCTTGTTGTGTGGGGAAGAGGAAATTGGTCAAGCCAAGTACAATAATGGGGTCTGGTCTTTACGCTACTTATGAAGGTAGTCTTACATTTGTGTTTTGAGGAGGTGGTTCTAAGGAGTGGTCAGAAAGGAACTGTGAAATAGCTTTATGTCAGAGAAAGCCTGATGGTGGAGTAAAAGTGAGAAGGCAGACCAAATGTAGTTTAGGTATGGGGTCAGGAAGTACTATTTGAATTTCTGTTGAAACATGACAGCTTCTGCTGCTTGTAAGGGTTGTAATGCCATTCAAAGCTTGGGTGACAATCGTTCAAGGATATCAAATGTGACGGTTGGAGAGCTAACAGGTGTAAATCTAGTGTGGGGAGAAGCATATGAGAAAGCACTAATGTAGCATGTTTTTGGTTTCTGAATCAGGATGGGGGATTCACCATACTATTTGTTAATGGAGAATGGAAGAGTTAATCATCTGTTTGGAAAGCGATGAAGGAATGATTGGGCTATGTGATCTGTAGGTCACGGACATTGATAAACCAGTTAAGTGTGGCTGTGGCTGGCAACATGATTGTGTTTTTGAATCATATGAAAGAATCCAAAGTCCTCAAGGACAGCCATTACACACTGTGCAATCTTGTGCAAGGGGTCTGGCCGACAAATATTAAGTTAACTTAAAATACAGGAACGGCTAGATGGGGAGAAAAGATTCTGGGCTCAACTATTTACCTTTAATGAAAACATTAATATGTACTTACATGGATGGTTAATAACTACAAACACTAGAGAAAATGTAGACCTGGTGGAGCACTTGGTAACTATTTAATCCAATAGAGAGTGGCCAGAGATCCCTTTGGTTGGAGAAGATCAATGCAACAGTGCCTCCTTTGCTCGAATGACTATTGTTACAAAAAAGTGTAATTTGCGGGAAATAGATATTGATAGATGGAGAAATCATTGTCAGCAAACCAGGTCTCTTTAATGGCCTGTAAATGAATTAAATGAAGGAAAGGATCTAATGCTGGATGAGGTTGGGCTTGTTGACTGTGGAATGACAGTAAGCAACCAACCTGAGAGAGTGATGACAGGTTGTGGCTGTTGATTGGAAGGTGTAGAGGAGGTTCATGGGTGGGAAAGCGCAGTATCCCAGTGAACAGTTATGATACTGCCCTGGGAATAAGACTGGCTAGAGGCATAGGTGTGAGGGGACAGCATCAATCTCAACTGGAATAAGGTTGTGGGTAATGGTGGTTGGGTGTTATTTCCCGAGAGCATTGAAATGTTAGCGTCAGAAAAGTGGTTTTCTTGCGTAGAAAGGCATATTAGTTGGGTGGCTTTATTTCTGGATGCACATGAGTTGGTGAACAAGCAAATGATGAGGGTAGGTTGTAATGTGAGGCGCATGATTAATTGCTGAAATACGTGGTTTGAGTGCTGCAAAATTATGGTCACATATTTTTACATTTCTATGGTTTCCTTGAATGGTTTACCTTACCTTGCTTTGGTAAAGGTTGATGGTAAGAGTCAGGAGAGTGGCATTAGTGGAGTGCACAGTAAAAGTAGGGCTACTATGGTGAAATGAGGGAATGTGTCTCTTCCCTCCAAGGGGGAGCCCCCCCTGTGAAGCTAGGGAGGTAAGCCCGCTCCGCAACACACTCCCTAGGGGTAGAGGCAAGTGGGACCTCAATGGGAGGGACTCCTAACTAAGAGGACAAGGACTCCTGTTCCTGTGAGGAACTCCCTGAAACAAGAAACATGATAGCATATATGGGACTGTCAAACCTATCAAATCATGTTAAGTACCAAGTCAGGGCAGATGAAGAAGCTAACAGATGCCATTGTCCAGAAGAAAGAGAAACTGTCACTTTTAAATGAAATTAACCTATAAAATGTGACGAGTGGATTAAAAGACGAGCACTCGTCAGGTAGAGAGAGAGAAGAGGGACGAGAGGAGAGAGACAAACTCAATCGTAGAAGTGGAGGTATCCTGAGAAGGTGAAGCTGGGAGGAGGCGGGGGCATGGCTTGGGCAGCCATGGAATAGGCTGCGATCCCGAGAAGCTCTGAGATCCGGCGATCAGATCCAACGAAATACGCATGCTATTTCATCTTAAAATAGCTATGGAACATATGAAGAGGCGTGTGAAGGCAGCGTGCAAAACATGAGCGGGCTGAATGCACGCCCGAAGCTGAGGAACAGCCAGAGAGATACATTGTATCTCGGGACCGTCCATGAGACGAACATCAAAATGGCGGCGGCAGCCAAGAACAAAGAGGTCTCGAGGGGCGCGCCTCGGTAATTGAATAACGAACTCCGGCAGACGGACACTGTTGCACATACAAAAGAAGCAGTATAAGGAATAAGCACTGCTTGTTGCTGGCGGCTGCTAACAGCGTGTGTCCACTCTCGACGGAGCTGAAAACATTTGCGCACCGGAGAAGTGCATCAGGGGTGTGTGCCTGTTACCAGTCGGGTGCAGGGCACGAAGGGCGGAACAAAGGAGCGACGCCTGCAGAACGCGGGTCGGACGAGGAGGTAGCGGCCGACTGTCATGATGCCTACCTCCAAGGAGCCAGGTCCCACCCAGCAACCCCAGAGGCAGGCATCATTTCCCCCAGGAGAGTGCCAGCGGGCCCAAGCTGGGGCCCTTTGGACGCAGTCCTGGCGCCTTAGGCGCCAGGCTCATGTTGGACCCCTGTCCTGGCGCCTTAGGCGCCAGGCTCATAAAGCTAGGCATGTGTTCAAGTGTTTTAATGTGCACTTACCTGATGCAGACCATGCTGCTACATCCAGGCCCTCTTGAGGCCTGAATGGAACTACTTTACCTGGGGGACTACTTTCCACCCGGGTGTGGTCGGGGAAGGATACATACCTGATCGGTGGAAGGATACACACTGGGAACTTCTTCCAAAGCTATTTAAACCACACCCGATCAGCAACTCATGCTTCGCGTTGTTCTGCTCCTCGCAGCTGGACGCTCACCGTGCCAGCTCCTGCATCTGGACTTCAGCCACGCCTGTCAGCAATCCTGAATCACCTGCAAAGGAAGGGAACAAGAGAACAGAAGAAGGAAAAGCATCCTGGATCACCTGCAAAGGGAGACAAGAGACCTTACCAGCTGAATCTGCACCACGGAGACATCACCTACGATCCTGAAAGGGAAGACATTATTTTTTAAAAGCATTTCGTTACGATCGCTGCAGCGCTGCATTTCACTCACCTTTCCTGGGTTCCTCCATCTTCAGCAGCGATCATCCGGATACACAGCCCTTCCCAGAGCCTAGAGAAAAAGACAAGAATAAGAGGTGAGAGAAGGAAGGGAATAAGACTTACCTGTTGGGTCATTCCCATTTCATTTCGGGTCTTGCCGCTTCCAGGCATTTTCCGGACCCGGCCCCTATGGGGAAAAAAGACAAAGACATAGAATGAGCGTAAGCAAAGACAGTTCCCGAGCGCTCATCCAGATCTAACCTGCCATTTACTGGAACTGGAACTGCACGTTTCACTTCGGGTCGGTGCCATATCTCCGGCATTCCGAACCCCGGCCCCTAAAGGGAAAAAAGACATAAGCATTAGCGCTTGCTGCAAAAGACAATGAACATTATTATTAAGCTTGGACTTTTGAACTTGCAACAGAACTTTTACAAAGCCTTACCTGAATAGTCAAGCTTACCTGAACTCCCACCAATCCTCAATCCAGTGAAGTAACTGGGTTTCAACGCGGCCCTGCATCAGAAGCAGGATGGAGAGCTCATCCTTCCTGACCCTAAGGTGAGACTTCACGGGGAATCGTGGAAGGGTATCGGGGAGGGTTGGAAGAGAGTGGGAGGCTCGATCATAACTCAGTCAGTAGGTAATACTCCCTTTTCACGCACAGGGGAATATTCCTGCGAGCCGGAGAAGCCAGAGTAGAGGGCCCTTCCTGTCCATCTTCAGAGCCCTGCGCTTCACCATTGAAGAAGCATCAGCACTCGAAGCCAGACCTGCGCCTCCGTGGGAATCAGGTGAGCGTTACACCGACCCTGCGGAGCAGAGGCCAGCTGCTTCAACGTTCATCTGTTGCGAGCCCGGGGAGCAGGCAGAGAGCTCCCTGGACTGGTGCTGGGAGCTGTGAGCACCGCAGCAAAATCCCCGGCGGATGGACCGTAGACACGGCCGACGGACACACACACACGGGCACAAGTGAGTGCCGTGGGAAGCATAGTGAGCGGGCAGACCCCTCGCGGCGCCGCATCCTGGGCTGCGATCTAGGAGAGCCCAGTGCTGAAAACGGTAATTCACACCCACACATAATTGACCCCAGGGATTTGAGGTGATCTGTGCCCAATTCGGGAATAAAGCCTATCAACTCCCATGACAGGGCAAAGTGGGAGGAATGAAACAACTGCTGGCTGATGAGAGTGAGCGTGAGATATATCAAAGCAGGAACACACCCAATATTTACATGCAACCAGGCAGTCAATGAAGTAAGGAAAGGGGGAAGGAATAAAACAAGGTGCCAGTGAACGTGCGCTCTTGGGCTGATTGACCCAAGCACTACTGAGTGACTGAGTGGCTGCTACAGGAACACGACACACCGAGCAGGAAGTGATCAGCCCAAGCACAAGCACCCAGGATAAACTCCCTTGGAAGTGGATGTGAGGTGCTGGACTTATTAAGGGCCTGGAACTCTGGGGTAGGGACGAAAAGGCGAATTGAATGACCTCGAGACACGAGCTGGCGACGCACAAAAATCGCACACAGAGAATAATCTACTTGAAACGCAATTTCACACGACATAGTACCACGCACCCTGCAGAGGTAGAAACCCCAAAGAATGAAGAACCTGGGAGTGTCACAACAACACTGCATAGTCGGAACCAGACACGCAGGAAGGATAGCGCAATGTCAGTGAAAGGACTGAGAGCTAAGACCAAACAACCCACAATGGAGGTCTTTGCAAAAGCGCAGAGGACCCCTACAACAGCGACACAAAGCGTGGTAGCTACTCCCGCAGAGGAAGCCCCGGAAGGTGACAAGCATCAGATCCTGGCGGCCATAATGGAATTGAGCACCAAATGGGGCTCAGCAATGGCCGACCTGCAGGCAGCCCTAGAGAACAAAATTGATGCGGTGGGAACTGAACTCACCCTGCTACGATGTTAGGGCGCTGGCAGAGAGAACGAGTGGTCTGCAAAGCGCAGTGAAGATCAATACAGATCTTACAGATCAATACAGATCAATAGAGATGTCAGCGCAAATAAAGCAAAAGAGGTCCACGTGTTGAAACAGCAGGTTGCCAACCTCGAAAATCAAGTAGAAGAAGCGGAAGAAAGGGCGAGAAGAAATAACATACGGGTGGTCGGCCTGCCGGAGGGGGTAGAAGGCCAAGACCCCACAAACTACGTGGAGAACATGATCCTCCAGGAGATAGGAGCAGACAAGCTCTCACAGGGGTTCACTGTGGAGCGAGCGCATCGTGTCCTGATTAGGAAACCACGACCTGGGGCCCCACCGAGACCATAATTGCGAGGATCTTGAACTATAAAGACAGGGAGAAGATCCTGGAATACTTTCGTAAGGGCGGAACGATGAGAGAGCATCCACCAACATCACGGCATACCCAGATTACACGATGCTGGTGCAGAGGCAGTGGTATAGCTACGTGGCCGTCAAAAGGAGGCTGCGTACGGCTGGCATCAAGTATATGCTTCTGTACCCGGCGAAACTAAAGGTGCTGCACAAAAGCAGAGCGCTCTTCTTTGACACCCCAGAGGAGGTGGTGTCATGGCTGGATCTGCAGGGCTGCCCGGAACAAGAGCCGGACCGAGATCGTCAGGAGTATGACAATTGAGGAACCTGTGTCAAGGACATTGAGGGGTAAGTGGGAGGGTGCGCTGTCATGATGGAAAAGGGAGATTGGAGGGACATTGCGTAGCCTTTGGACCTTGTGCCCCGGTTGGCCTGGAATATAGTGGATAAAATGCATGTAGGAGCTGCATAGCATTAACATGAAGCGTAATAGAATGGGAAATAGGGGCAAAGGGATGGAAGCAACCCACCCCTGAGAACTAGTAGTTAAGTGCCACTAGGGCGACTTCACCCTACTGAGCCTTGAGCACAGGTTTGTGCTAGACAGGGCTAGATGTGGGGGCGCCTGAGATCCAGGGATGGAGTTGGGCAACAGTTGGGGAGGGTGTTGTTGGGGAAGGGCTGGGAGGTGGGTGGGAGGGAGGGGGAAGAGTTTGGTGTGTGTATATAGTTTTGGGGAGTTCAAGTTTGAACATGAGCCTACATAGAAGAGTTGGATGGTTGAATCTGCACTGCGCGGGTGGGAGGGATCTGTTTGGGGAAGGGGAGGGAACTCTAACGGCCATGGGGGACCTTAAAATAATCACGTGGAATGTCAGGGGACTTAACAGTTATCTAAAAAGGAATAAAGTAATGTTGTACCTGCGAAGGCAAAAGATAGATATTGCACTGCTGCAGGAGACACATCTGACATGGGAAAAGATGGAGATGGTTGAGAAGAAATGGAAAGGGGTTGTGGTGGGTTCGACATACTCTGCTTATGCTAGAGGAGTACTCATCTGGGTGGCGCCGCACGTCCCGTTTCAACTATTACAGGAAGTGGCGGAAAAGGATAGGAGGATAGTCATATTGAGGGGGTTGGTGGAGAATAAGGAGATAAGCATCGTAAATACATATGCCCCCAACCAGAACACAGCAGCATACTTTAGAACTCTATGCACCAACCTTAGCATGTGTATGGGTGGTGCGGTGATTTGGGGTGAGGATTTTAACTGCGTACTAAACCCCAAGGTAGATAGATCAGATGGCAAGATTGATAGACCTGCCCCAGCGGCTAAAGCATTACAGACACTGCTAGACGACTTTTGTCTGGCGGATGTGTGGAGAACGATACAACCCCAATAAAGGCAATATTCGCACTACTCCGCCCCGCAACAGCTACATACAAGGCTGGACTATGTCTTTGCTACGTCGGATGTAATAACAGACACTACTCAGGCAGAATATAAAGCGAGGGTCCTCTCGGATCACTCGCCCTTGGTTCTCTGGTGGCAATACTGCCCCCCGAGAGCACGGATTCTGACATGGCGCCTCCGAGCAGATGCGCTTAAGGACCCTGTTTTTAGGGAAGACATAAGGGAGGAGATTGCTAACTACTTTTAGACGAATACGGGTAGCGTTGACTCGGCGAGCACATTATGGGAAGCCTTCAAGGTAGTGATGCGAGGGGTTGCCATAGCAAAATCAAAAGGCCTGCAGGGTGGAGTTTTGGCTGACCTACAAGGATCAGAAAGGGAACTAGAAAAGGCATTAAAGGGTGGAAGCGAAAACATGGAGCAGGTACTTAAGCTACAGCAGAAATGTGCAGAACATTGGGAAAGACTCTGCAACCTCAACTACAAAAAATATATAGAGAGACAGCATGCGGGAGGGGATAAAACAGGACGGCTCTTGGCATGGTTATACAAGAGCGAAACTCCCAGACGCACAATCAGAACGATAATGAAAGAAGATGGCAGCATAGTAGACACCCAAGGGGGAGTGAACAAGGAGTTTGCGGATTATTACAAGTTGCTATATGGGGATGAGGAGGGAAGTAGCCATGGGGAGATATCGGAAACATTAGAAGACATAGGACTGCCTATGATAAGTGTGGAGGAGAGAGAGGAGTTGGATGCACCAATCACTCTGGAGGAGTTAGAAGAAGTGGTGAGGCAGCTGCCCACTAGTAAGATACCGGGGGCAGACGGGTTTCCAAGTGAAATTTATAAAGTATATAGAGAGGAAGTGTTCCCCCCAATGCTAGAAATGTTAAACGAAGCGTTTGAGGTGGGACGGTTGCCGGAGTCACTCAGAGAAGCGATTATAATACCGCTTCCCAAATCCAACAAACCTGGGCATAGTTGTGGCTCTTACAGACCTTTGTCGATGTTGAACCAGGACAGCAAGATATTGAGGGCTGTCTTGGCAAACAGCTTGCGAAGAGTTATTAGCAAACTAATCCACCCCAACCAGACGGGCTATATCCCGAGTAGAAATATAACTCATAATCACAGGCGACTCCAACGGGTTGTCGGATGGGGAAGCAAAAATGAAGGCGAAATGGCGATTGTGTCCTTGGACGCGGTAAAGGCTTTCGATTCGGTCAAGTGGCCGTGGCTGCTGGCGGCCCTGGAGGGGTACGGAAAGGGGCCCGGTTACATAAGGTGGGCGAAGATGCTGTATAGTGAGCCGCTGGCCAGAGTTAGAACGGGATCAGTGATATCTGAGAGATGGCAGCTTAGTAGAGGCACCAGACAGGGGTGCCCATGGTCCCCAATGCTTTACATACTAGCCCTGGAGCCTCTAGCAATATACCTCAGACAACAATATGATACGATAGGTATCGAGTTGGAAGGGGAACGACACTTGATCTCCTTATATGCGGTTGATTTGTTGCTGTACTTGGGGCACCCGGAGGAAAATCTTCAGTACATCCTGGAGGTGATGGAGAAATATGCGGGGCTGTCTGGGATAGCAGTAAATCCTCAAAAATCCACTATTTTTCCATTGGGCAGCTATAAGGGAACCCCCGGTGAAACGGTTACCGGTGTTACAAATACCATGGGCGGTTAGTTCTTTCCAGTACCTTGGGATAAACGTGTACCACACGGTAGAAGAGGAACATAGGCACAACACCGAGGTAGCTATTGTGAAAATCGAGAAGTGTATGAAATTTTGGGTGAAGTTGCCCCTAGCAATGATGGGACGAGGTGCAATGCTGAAGATGGTGGTCCTACCTCGGATCCTGCATTATTTTGGGAATATCCCATACATGATACCCAAGAAGTTTTTTGCTAAATTGAACAGTATTTGTAGGGATATCCTTTGGCATGGCACTCGAAACAGAGTGGCGCTATGGAAGCTGCAGAACTTTTATGAAAAAGGGGGGATAAAACTGCCTAATCATGAGGTTTATTATGTGGCCAGCCAGCTGCAATATGTGGCTAAATGGCTCTCAGACGAAGTGACCCCCGAATTTAGGTTGTTTGGACAGGATTGCGCACCATTTCATTTAAGAGAGATGATCTGGCTGCCCAAGACAGAGATGAGAGAACGCCCTAGGATGATGATGCTTGGGTGGAAGATGTGGCGCCGGGCGCGCCGGATGATGGAGAATCCATTCCCATGTTTCCCGCAGATACCACTGGTTGCATTAGCGGGGGAAGACAAGCAGCTGAGGATGATAATCAGGAACCACTGGGAATTGGTGGGGTTGATAATGTTAGGGGACATCTGGCAAGAGGGGATCATTATGGATTTTGAAGTGCTGCGGGAGGAAGCGGGGCTGCACACGGGCCAGTATATCACATATCACAGAATGGTGCAGAGAATCCGTAAAACATGGCCTGAAACAGTACTGGCAGAAGAACCAGATGTTGTCATAGAGACAATATATGATATATCGGAAGGGGGCATGAGATTTCTAGACTGTACGAGATGGTGATGTCTAAAGTCGCGAAGGATTTAACACAATTGCGACTAGACTGAGAAGCAGAAGTAGGTGCCCCAATAGAGGATAGGATGTGGGAACGTGCCCTGGGGTACCACAAGAAGGTGTCAAGGAATGCGAGACTAAAACAGATTCAATTGTATATAACGCACAGAGCATACATGACACCTTTGAGGATATCCAGGTTCGAAAATGCTGGACGACAAGCATGTCCCAAATGTGATGAAGAAAAGGCTGACATGAAACACATGTTTTGGTCATGTCCAGTAATTGAGCGCTTATGGGGTAAAGTGGCGCAGAAACGAGCTGAAAAGGGGGTCACAATCATAATAGATACAGCCTGGGCCTGCTTGCTGGGGGGGGGGGGGTCCCCAGATCACAGAAACTTAAGCATGTTGGTACACTGAAAGATCTAGCATATGTACTTGCAAAACGAAGAATTGCCATGGGATGGAAGACATGTCACAGGCCACGGGTGGAGGTGTGCTGGAAAGATTTGCCGAAATGGGCGGAGGCAGAAACGATGGTATGGCAAGAGGCAAGCAACGTAGGGAGGGAGGAGGAGGCAGGATCCCTGATGGCATGGAGATCATTAATAGAGGAATTGTTTGGAACAATACAAGATCTGACAGGATCCACGGGCAGCGAGACCCCGTCACGTGCGGCAGATACAGAGGGTGTGGAATAAATAGGCTCATGAAGGGGGGGTGCGATGGGGGAGCAGTGGCCAAAATTAAGGAATGAACAATTGAACTGTTGATATATGCCCTGCATGTTTGGTTTGTATTGTTGTTTGGTTTGAATAAAATTAATAAAAAATTTAAAAAAAGAAAAAGCTGCGAGGAGGCGGAGCCGCAGCAGGACGCAGAGCCTGCAAAATCCAAAGTAGCTGGGAAGCAACACACTGAACTCTGAGAGACCAACATAGCGAAGAGACTGAGAGATGCCGAGGCAAGTGGGGCTTGAGAGTTGGTGGTGGCATGGCCCAGAGAGAGTTGTGGTGGGAAACCTGCCCTTATAACAGTGCCAATACTGCTGTAGCAAGCACAAACGGTGCGGCTCCCCTTAGAAATACGGAAAAGCCAAGAGGTAACCAAAGACGGCCTAACAAGGACACGTAGGAGAACGGCTCAATAGTGCAGTGGAGGAACAAAAAAGAGGCAAAGCCAGTGAGAACCCCAGAGATGGTCCCTGATAATAAGGAAAGCAACGATTCAGCCCTCATAAAGCAAAGGAATCTCGCAGACGAGTTTTGCAAGAGCACTTTGGGAGATCCAACAGAAAGGAAGAACCCAGGACACATCCCTTAGATAACACAGGCCGACATTCCATGGAAAGAAACAAAAAAAAAACAAATGAAATGTCACTAGCTCTCTGACGAGGACCATAAGCAGGAAGGATCCTTGATATCATGGAATACAAGAGGATTCATTCACTTATTTCAAGAGACTGACCTGAAGAAAAAAGAGCACACTATTATTTGCTTCCAGGAAACTTGGATGAGAGATATTCCAATCTGTGAGGGAGTTTCGATAATTTTCTCACCAGCCTTGAAAAATGTAACCGGTCGCCCTTTCTCTGGATTTATAACCCTGATCAAAGATGTGCCAGGCTGGTCTACTATAAAGTCCCATCATCCAAATGCATTTAAGGCATCACGATTCACATAACAAATGAGACTGCAAAGTCAGGCACATTCCTATTGTTAGTGAACGTATAGTGGAACCCAGAAAAAATATCTTCAGATGCCTTTATTCCTTCAGTGACCTCGTTAATTGATGAATTCATGAAAACCTATTTGAACTTTTCAATCATGATTCTTGGGTTGACTCAAGTGGTTGTATCCAAGAACTAGATCACAAATTAACATCAACTCGCGGCAGAAATTGGTCCAAAGAGCTGGCCAGCAGGAATTGTACCATGTTAAATGGTCAAACACATGTTGACATACATGCATGCCCAACCTGGCATAGGAAAGGCTTGTTTAAGACCCTGGATTACATTTGGGTCTCACGCGACTTAATCGCTAAAATTAACAGGCTGGAAATCCTCAACATGCAACACAGTGACCATAATGGTGTCAACATGCGCTGGACAATAAACATGCCTCAGAGAGCCCAATTGAGGCCTTAACTGCATAAGAATTAGATCAGCAGAGATCACAAAATTGACCACGGTAGGTGTGGGGTCTGGTTCCGAATCACCCATCCCTGAATCCCAGAATTGTCATCCAGAGAACAAAATATTGATGGTGGGATCCTCCCGACAAACTGGTTCTAGTGACTGCCACCAGGTCAGAGTGGGCAGCACAGAGGCAGGGGAAAAAGGGGATTCCGAAATCCCCCCTATTTCAGGATGACAAATTTTTGTTACAGAGTCCCAGACTCCGGCACAGAAAACTGTCCAAAACCCCACTGTGTCGGAGTCCAAAATGAAGAAATTGACCGCCCAGCTTGCCCAAAATGCCCATTACCTTTGCCCATTGGAGGAGAAAGAAGGTAGATTCTACGCCCCTGTCCGATTGCAAGGGCAATGTGCATTTTTAGCACTGGTGGAGACTGGATCCCAAGCCACATTTCTGTGCAAAAGGGCCTTTGAGCAGCTATATTCAGGAAGGGGGAGAGACACCAGATCCCTCTCACCCCTCTTCCTGTACAACTCCAGAACTTCGATGGGAATGAAATTCCCATCAAGGGGACTGCAGATCTGGAAATTAAAATTGGGTGACATATGGTGAAGCACCCGGTCATAGTCGTCACTCCAGAGAGGACCCCATGTCTATTAGGTAATGACCTCCTCCGGAGCTTGCCTCCCCTGATAGACTGTGTAAATAAGGTCCTCTGGACTCAGACTAACCGGCCAATAAAATTAAAACAAAGTGCAACCATGTTAGTTTAAATGGCA
This sequence comes from Ambystoma mexicanum, assembly GCF_040938575.1. NCBI lineage: Eukaryota > Metazoa > Chordata > Amphibia > Caudata > Ambystomatidae > Ambystoma > Ambystoma mexicanum. The sequence goes on along the minus strand of NC_090933.1, from coordinate 1,050,912,524 downwards.
CATGCCACATGGTTGAACAAAAATCAGATCAAATTGAGTTTAATTTCCAAAATAATCAGATACCTGATATTACAGTAATTGCTGTAGTACAACAAACTGGTGATGGGAACTCCTCTCCATTTTTGAAAATCAACCTTCCTCCCAGGTTCAAGTGGCATTCCACACTGGAAGGAAATACTTTGAAATTTTATACCAATTCCCAATCTGAAAATCCAAATCCTATAGTCAAAAGTGATGAAAAAGCACTTCAAAGTTTAGCTGACATTCAGAAAATTAGAGAACAGCTGTTCCTCCTTATTCAGTTAAATGAGAGGAAAGAGCCTTTTCCCGCCAGTGTGTGCCTGAACAACGAAAAGAGCTTCATCAGCGAAGCCATGTTCAAGAAACTCCCAAAAGATCCAACCATTCCCACATTTAAATTGATTGGTAAATGGGAAATGGGCTTGGAAACCCCCAATTCCAAACATGGGGGTGTATGCTCAAAATTTCCATAGGTGAAAAAAGCATAGAGCATAATTGTTGGGTCGTGCGAGATGTCCCTGTTGCATTCTATTTAGGCAGTGACCTTCTCAATCGGTTTGCAATGAATTTGGACTTTATAAATTACAAGGCCTGGTCCCGACTGGGGGGCAATCCAATGGGCTTTGATGATTCTGAAAAAGCATTTGTCAGTCCAATTGCTGCCATATGCGGTTGAAGTTCAAATTGGAGAGGAGGTCACCATCCCAGGACGGACCTGACAATTCCTACTTGACTTGAAAATTAAAAGAGGACTGAAGCTACAATATTCAGACACATATGTACACCTCAATGCCCATCTCCAAGAGCAGGGGTTGGGGTTAAACCCAACACCCTTAGTCAATGTAGAACACAACACCATTCAAACAGCGGTGGATAACAGCGGCCTTAAGAGTATCACTCTGGGCGCAGGCACTATTATTGGAATGGCGGTTGATGACCAGCATTTTTCCATGGTTCTAGGAAATGAACTGATAGGACCAATCCCCAATGACTGCTATGACAATGACAATGACATACTGCCAGAAAGGATCTTCACCCGGCAAGGGGGGAATTTCCTGGCGTACTCTTCCTGCCCTTACGGGGGGAGGAGGTGACATGTGACATCTGGAAGGATGAGGTGATAATCCAGATCCACAATGACTGCCTCTCCTAACTGAAATCCTCTGTCCAGGTCAACACCTTAACCAGAGACCTCTCCACAGAGCTGGAGGCGGCCGCTGAGATCACAAAACCTTAAGTCTTTCTAGGCTTCAGGCAAATGGTTGAAGAGTGGGTCAACCTCGCTGATGCCTGTGAGACTGAGGAACAGAAGCAAAAGTTGAAACAGGTGTTCTTAGATTTTCAAGATATCTTTGCTGTGGACTCGTACGACTGTGGTTGTACTGAGATACATACTAGCTCAATTCCCACGGACCCTGGAATGACTCCTGTATTCGTGAAGTAATATTGCTTGTCTCGCGCATCTATGGAGTCCCTGACAGAAATAATCAAAAACCTAGAGTTCCGTGGGATAATTCGTCCAGTCCACCGCACCTTTAATAATCCGGTGCTGGGGATTTTAAAACCAAATGGCCAGTAGAGACTTTGCGCAGACCTTAGGGAGCTGAACAAACGGGTCCACTTGTCCCAATGGCCTCTTCCCTACATTGACCAAGGACTGGCCCAGATCCAGGGGTCAAAGGTGTACACTGCCATTGACCTGACAAATGGATACTGGACCATGCCCGTCAGCACGGAGGACCAGTACAAGCTGGCCTTTACCTTCGGGGGCAGCAGTACACATGGACTGGACTCCCTTCGGATACATAAACTCCGGCAACAAATTCAACATCTTCCTACACAAGGACATGCCCGACTTGGGTGAAAGGGATAACCTGGCCTATGTGGATGATGTCCTGATTAAAAGCTCAACTGTGGAGGAACACATAGTGGAATTCTGCTATGTTCTGACCCAGTTGAGGGTTGCCGGAGCAAAACTGTCCTTCCAGAAGGCTTCTTGGGACATGAATTACCCCCTGAGGGTCTCTATCCCCAGGCGAAGAAAGTGGAAGCACTACTAAAACTGAAAGACCCCACAAATCTGCATGAGCTAAGGAGCCTTCTTGGACTGACCAACTACAGTAGGAAGTTCATTGAGGATTACGCAGAGGCCACGAGACTCCTGGTCCATCTGTTGAAGGGGGGTCAAGTGGGAGTGGGGTCCAGAACAAGCTGAGGCAGTAAAACAATTCAAAAGAAGTCTCTCAAAAGCGCCTTGTTTCTCCAGCATGGGGTCTGGCATGGATTCACATGCTCATGAATATTCCCCGTCGTCAGGCTGGGAATCCTCGGTAAAGAAAAAATCAGTATCAGTTTCGTTTCTGATCTGTCTTTCTTAGTAGTAACCAATCACTGATCTCTGGGTCATATTGCCCCCAGCCAATGACTGCCCTCTCCCTAAGCCCCGCCTCTGGCAGCCATCCTCAGATTTTTACCGCACGCTCAAGTGTTGGGAGCCCTCGTGCTTTAGCTCTCGAGTTTTTGCTGTGTTTTCGTGCTTTTTTAGGAGATTTTCTCATTCTTTCGGTTTAATCAAGCCTCAAGCTCCACCGTTTCTACTTCCGATAACGGGGACCCGTTTCGGAATTCTTCTACGCCCCTCAAGGGTGAAGTTTTCGTCGAGTTTACACTTCTTGGAGGATTCCGGAAGATCTGTGGCCTACCTCAACGGACATGGCCCAGGACAAGGGAAGCTCAACACCCGGATCCAAGCTGTTCAGGTGCTGCCCTGGATGCGGATTGCAAAATGTTTTCAAGGAGGATGAGCATTCGCAATTTCTCTACTGCCTTCATGAGGACAAGACGCACGTGAAGAAGGACTGTGCGTTCTGCAAGAACCTTTCGGAACGGACCAAACAAGATCGTCGTTCCCGCCTCGCCGCCTGGCTGGAGAAGGACACAGCAGGTGAGAAGGCGAAGAAAAAGTCTGAGCGGGCTTCTAAGTCCTGTGAGGGCGCCCCGGCGACGGGGGCTCAACAGATGGCCAAGCACCGCGAGTCCGCGGGCACCGGGAGCGCCGAAAGGTTGGGCTCTTCGGCTGCCAGGCAGGGCGCTACTTCCCTGGCCAGCGCTCGTGTTCGGGAAAGAGGAAGTTCGAGAACCCGGGTAAGCTGCAGGAGCGGACCCGGTCGATCTCTAAGGGGGAGCGAGGTGCTGACCCTCCCCCCAAGGCGAAGGCCCAGGACGCACCTAAGGTGGTGAGGGCTTTGATCCAGCCGGCAAAGGCCTTTATCGAAGTGGTCGCTGCGACCCTGGCGAAGCCGGCTGAGACTATGCCAGTGGAATCGCCCTTTGGGCCTAGAATATCCCTGCCACTGCGGAGGGAATCCTCTTTCCAGCCCATCATTAAGAGCCCCGTGAAGTCCCTGGCGGAAAAAGAGGGGGGGGGCGGTGGCCATTACAGACTCGGAATCAGCCTCTGAGGAGGAGCTGGTGGAAACCGAGAAGGGCCTCAACGAGAGGTTCATAGGCCTCAACAAGAGGTTCGAGAAGGTTCGATCCCAGGGGGCGGTCCCCGCTGACGTGATCGAAGATAGCGACGATGGCGACGAAGAGGGCCCAGTGGAGCGGCCATCCCATCCGTCGCAGCCATTACCCGAGCCCCAGGATAGCTCGGCGGCCATTTTGTTGACGATCCAATCCTTATGTACCGAGATAAGGACGAGATTACCACAGACCCCGACAGAGGATCCAGAACTGGTCCCATCGGGAAACCCTCCGAACAAGCGGAGGAGAGTCAACCCCTCCCCGCCCTTCGTGCCCGTGAGGCCTGTGGACCCCTCATCCCCCTCGCCTGACCCTAGAGAGGATACGGCGACGGATACAGCGACAGGGACGGACGACGACGGCGGCGATGACACAGCGAACATCCCAATTGGGACCTTTTGGACCCTGTCCTGGCGCCAGTGGCACCAGGCTCATAAAGATGCCCAGTCCCAGCGCTGGAAGCGCCGGGCTCATAATGCTTGGGTGGACTTACCTGCAGCAGACCATGCTGCTTACTTACCTGCCAGTTGAACCCCTGATCCTCTTCTGTTTGGGACTACTTTTCCTGTTGGGTGGGGCAGGAGCCACTCCCTAGGTTCAGAACACTGGAACTCTTCTGGAAAGCAGGAACTCTTTTCTTACCTAGGCGTGGCTGTGGAAGGAGACACCTAAGCACTACAGGAGGCTATTTAAACCACACCCGATGGATGAATCTTGCTTTGCGTTATTCTGCATTCTCTGCAGCAGAACGCTCATCGTGTCTTCTGCTTCTGATCCTGGGCCTAAGGGAACAAAGGCTTACCATCCTGGAATCCAGTCTTCAGCAGCACCTGTAAAGACAAAGAAAGAACAGGTTAGCACTACGGTCTTCAGTGGCAGCGCATCTCTTACCTGGTCCATCGGCTGTCACCAACGCCTCGCGCTGCATTCCGGCATCTGAAAGACAAAGGCTTACCTACTCTTCGCAGGCTCCGGAGGTCTTCGCACTGCATTCTGGCATCTGAAAGACAAAAGCTTACCAGCTCTTCGCACGCTCCGGAGGCCTTCGGCGCTGCATCCCGCATCTGAAAGACAAAAGAAGGTGCGTTAAAAGACATTGGGCAACTTTATTACTCACGTGCCATTACTCCTTCCCACGCCAAATCCAGTGGGTATTCCAGCACCCTTCAGCTTCTCTAAAGCTCCGAACTTGTACCTGCAAGATAAAAGGGACAGTTAGTGCGCATCGTGAAGCAGGCTACAAGCGCTTACTTACGTGCTTCCAGGCGCTTCTATTCCTCACGCGGGTTCGATCCTCAACTCTCATCAGCCCGCCATCCGCCATCGCCGGAACCCTGCAAAACAAGGGATATCATTACAAAAGACTTTTAAGACATTTGAAGTGCCCAGAACTTACCGTTCGTGCAGTTAACGACGGACAGCAGTCCTCTGAGGTCAAGAGGCCTGCACCCTTATCCAGTGAAGAAACTGGTTACGGCACCCTGCCCCGAGGCAGATGGAGAGTTCAGCGTTCACTTACCTAAGGTGAGGGCGTTAACCTTTGGGGTTCTACAGGAGAAGAGAAAGGGAAGAGGAGAGAGGCACCCAATAACCCCAGTTCATTAATCCCATATTTTCTATCTGCAGACATCTTACTCTTCGAGTCAGACATACAGCGCACAGAGGTCCAGCCCAAAGAGCCAACCGTGTGTTACACATCACCTTTGAAGATACGGCATTCACCCAGTCAAGACCGGCACCTCTGCGGGAATCAGGTGAGCGTTACAGAACGCAAAGCCTACCGCAAAACTCCCACCCAGGCGCTATGGAAACCTCGGATACCGACCAGCTAGCCCAGTTACTTGGGGAACTAAGAGCAGAAGTGCATGCAGCCCGTCAGGAAACTAATGCTCTAAGAAGGGAACTGATTATTTCCAAGGAGCGAACAGACGATCTCGCTAGACAATTGCTACAGTCACAAGCCGGACAAACTCCGTTACCCGCATCAGGGGCAAATCTTCCTTCAACATCCTTTACGAACCCAGTGCAGATCAACCTACCTGGGAATGTACCTCTGGCTCCGCCCGAACGATTTTCTGGTGACCCAAAGAGGTTTGCAGTATTTATTAATCAGTGCCGGTTGCACTTCTTATGCCGGCCAGCAGCCTTTCCAACTGATCAAGCTAAGGTAGCTTTCGTGCTTTCGTACCTTAGTGGCAATGCGGCAGACTGGTCGATCCCTCTAGTTAATCAAGATGATCCAGTTCTCCATGATTTTCAAGCTTTTCAGCTCAGTATGGAAAAACTGTTTGCAAGACATTCACAGGGGCAGGCCTTGGACAATGAGCTCCTTTCATTGCGACAGGGTAATCAAGACCTTTTGGCTTATATTGCGTCTTTCAACAGACTGATAGTGGAAACTCGATGGCCTGGGGACAAAAGGATTACGCTGTTTTATAGAGGTCTACGTGGAGAGCTCAAAGATGTGTTAGCCCAAGTAGTGAATCCCCCGCAAGACTGTTCGGACTGTATTGACTTAGTCGTTCAAATTGACCACAGACTGCAGAACAGGAAGGCCGATCGTTCCAAGTTTGATGCTCGAGTATTTTCCAAACCACCAACTCCTACCAAAGGAGTAGACTCCGGGGAACCCATGCAAATAGGGGGCCTGAAAGGACCACTAACACAAAAGGAGCGGGAAAGAAGAAAACAGCTGCAATTATGCCTCTATTGCGGAAACTCGGGGCACTTTCTTTGAGACTGTCCGGTGAAACCAGCCAAGAAGGCAGTAGGAGCTGCAGTTACCAGGGTCACAAACTCTGAGCAGGGAAACGACCTCGCCCGACAAGAATAGAGGTCCTCTTGCCGAGCGTTAAAACCAGTTCCGTGACCTCGCATTTCGTGATACCTGTGGTCCTCATTAGCCCTGAACATCCGGATCGATTACATGCGATTGAAGCTTACGTCGACAGCGGTGCCATCGGCAATTATGTGGATCATGAAATGGTTTTGAGGATGAATCTGACTCTTTGTCCAAAGGCTGTAAAGGACGTCATTACTACGGTGGATGGTACGGAGATAGCCTCCGGACCTGTAACGCATACCACCCAAGAAGTGACGCTAGTAAGTCAAGATGGACACCATGAGAAGATCGTGTTCGATGTGATCAAGGCCCCTCAGTTCCAGATTATTCTAGGAATTCCTTGGTTAGAGAAGCACAATCCTCAGATCGATTGGTGAGCAAGAACGGTTCAGTTTCCAGAATGTGTCTCTACTTGTCACCCTCGACCTGGTGTTGCACTGGCAGCAATTTCCTCGGAGGCTCCCCAGTTACCTCCTGAATACCTAGAATTCCAAGATGTTTTCCGGAAGGATCAGGCTAACTCTCTACCTCCTCATAGGTCTTATGACTGCCAGATAGACCTGATACCTGGATCTACTCCTCCTTGTAGTAGAATTTATGCCCTCACCGAGCCTGAGAATCTTCACCTCCGAAAATACCTGGATCAATACCTAGCGAATGGGTTTATTCGTCCTTCCAAGTCCCCTGCTTCCTCAGCTTTGTTCTTCGTTCCAAAAAAAGAAGGGGACCTTAGATCTTGTATAGATTATCACGCCCTGAACCAGATCACCGTTAAGAATAGATATCCGTTACCTTTGATCCCTGAACTCCTGGACCAAGTCAGAAAAGCATGCATATATACAAAGTTGGATCTTAGAGGAGCCTACCACTTGGTACGAGTAAAAGAGGGCGATGAATGGAAGACCGCCTTCCGCACCAAGTATTGGCTATTTGAATATCAGGTCATGCCCTTCGGACTTTGCAATGCCCCGGCCGCCTTTCAATATTTTATGAACGATGTCCTCAGAGAGCTCATAGATGTGTGTGTTGTTGTTTACATTGACGACATCCTCGTTTATTCTTCATCGGAAACTGAACATCGGAAACACGTGAAAATGGTCCTCGAGAGATTGCGTCAACACAAACTTTTCGCTAAGTTGGAAAAATGTGTTTTCAACGTGACTGAAGTTGAATTCTTGGGATTCATATTATCACCTAGCGGAGTGCGTATGGATTCAAAGAAGGTCGATGCAATTCTCAAATGGCCATCGCCATCCTCCGTAAAAGGTGTTCAAAGCATTTTAGGCTTCGCTAACTTTTACCGCAGGTTTATCCCCGAATTCTCTCGAATAGTCCAGCCCATCACCGCCTTGTTAAAGAAAAACAAACGTTTTGAATGGTCTACCGAGGCGGAACAAGCTTTCCAGAATTTGAAGACTAGATTTATCTCTGCACCGATCTTAAAACATGCTCGCCCAGAACTCCCCTACATCGTTGAAACTGATGCTTCGAGCCTTGCCATGGGGGCAGTTCTATCACAAAAGGACCCAGTAACCAATCAGTTGCATCCCGATGCATTTTGGTCCCGCAAATTCTCGCCTCCTGAAATCAATTACACTATTACTGATAAGGAACTTCTAGCTATCAAGTCCGCCTTTAAGGCTTGGCGGCATTATCTTCTGGGGGCCCGACACACCGTTACTGTGATTACAGATCACCGAAACCTGCAATATCTGAAAACTGCAAAAGCTCAATCCTCTAGGCAACTCCGTTGGGCACTATTCTTTGCCGAGTTTGACTTCATAATTACCTATCGGCCTGGTACAAAAAACGGTAAAGCTGATGCCCTTTCTCGGATGGGAGTGGAAGAACATTTGATCAATCCTAAACCTGTACCTATCATTCCCGAACAAAGAATTCTAGGTGTAATCGCCACACAATCCATAGAGGAAGTTAAGGATAAAGCCAGGCTACTGGTAACTCCAGCAGACATACAGAATTGGCATCTGCAGGGAAAGGACTTTACGGTGAAGGACAACCTATTATATTTCCAAGAACGGTTATACCTGCCCAGCACAGATTTACAGAAAAAGGTAATCTCTTGTTATCAGGATTCTTTAATGGAAGGACATCCCGGTATGACCAAGACCTCGGAAAAGATCAAGCGCTACTTCTGGTGGCCGTCTTGGAAAAAAGATATCAGAGACTTTATAATGCCCTGTGGAGTATGCGCCCAAAACAAGAGTCAAAAGGAAAGACCAGCCGGCCTCTTACGCCCTATTGACATCCCGCCTCGCCCTTGGCATACGCTTTCTATGGACTTCATCACCGATCTACCTCCATGCTCCGGATACAATACGATCTTAGTAATCGTGGACCTATTCTCCAAGATGGCGCATTTCATTCCACTCAAAGGCTTACCAACAGCAGCAACTCTGGCCCGAGAATTTCTCGAAAACATCGTCCGACTGCACGGTTTTCCTTCAGTTCTAATTTCGGATCGAGGTAGTCAATTTATTTCTCATTTTTGGCGAAGTTGCTGTCGGTCGGCTCAAATTGATGTGAGACTTTCGACCAGCCACCACCCTCAAACCGACGGACAAACCGAGAGGACCAATCAAACTCTGGAACAGTATTTGCGCTGCATGCTACAACAAACTGAAAAAACTTGGAAAGATATCCTTTGGATAGCCGAATATGCCTACAATAACTCTGTCCACTCGGGAACTGGGAAGACCCCGTTTTTTCTTTTATACGGTAGTCACCCTCGAACCTCGGAGTTAGATCCACTCCAAGATCCTGGAACACCAGCAGTAGACCACCTGCATTCTACAATCACCCAAGCCTTTAAGGAAGCCGTTTCTCACCTTCAAAGGGCTAAAGAACAATACAAGAAAGGAGCAGACCAACATCGGAAGGAAGCCCCCCAATATCAAGTAGGAGATCAAGTCTGGTTATCCACCAAATATCTACCTCTAAAAGGACCACGCACGTTCAACCCAAGATACCTTGGTCCCTATTCCATCACTACCATAGTAAATCCAGTAGCGGTCAAGTTGGACTTGCCCCCTCACATGAAGATACATCCGGTCTTCCACGTCTCCCTATTAAAACCCGTGCAACCTCAAACCCGACTAACTACATCTCCAAAACCTATTCTAGTTGATGGAGAACTCGAGTTTGAAGTCAAAAGCATCCTGGATTCCAAGATCTCCAAATCTAAACTATTTTACCTGATTGACTGGAAAGGCTACGGTCCCCAAGAAAGATCCTGGGAACCTGCAGAATATGTCCACGCGCCTCGTCTAATCAAAAGATTTCATCGAACATTTCCTAACAAGCCCAAACCCCCGGAGAAGCCCGGTTTGGGAGGGGCCTTGAGGGGGGGTGCTGTCATGATCTCTGCTTCCAAAAGATCAGGACTTGCCCGACTCCCTTGGAAGCAGACCCATAACCCCGGTTCCGAGTGCCAGCCAGTCCCAATTGGGACCTTTTGGACCCTGTCCTGGCGCCAGTGGCACCAGGCTCATAAAGATGCCCAGACCCAGCGCTGGAAGCGCCGGGCTCATAATGCTTGGGCGGACTTACCTGCAGCAGACCATGCTGCTTACTTACCTGCCAGTTGAACCCCTGATCCTCTTCTGTTTGGGACTACTTTTCCTGTTGGGTGGGGCAGGAGCCACTCCTTAGGTTCAGAACACTGGAACTCTTCTGGAAAGCAGGAACTCTTTTCTTACCTAGGCGTGGCTGTGGAAGGAGACACCTAAGCACTACAGGAGGCTATTTAAACTACACCCGATGGATGAATCTTGCTTTGCGTTATTCTGCATTCTCTGCAGCAGAACGCTCATCGTGTCTTCTGCTTCTGATCCTGGGCCTAAGGGAACAAAGGCTTACCATCCTGGAATCCAGTCTTCAGCAGCACCTGTAAAGACAAAGAAAGAACAGGTTAGCACTACGGTCTTCAGTGGCAGCGCATCTCTTACCTGGTCCATCGGCTGTCACCAACTCCTCGCGCTGCATTCCGGCATCTGAAAGACAAAGGCTTACCTACTCTTCGCAGGCTCCGGAGGTCTTCGCACTGCATTCCGGCATCTGAAAGACAAAAGCTTACCAGCTCTTCGCACGCTCCGGAGGCCTTCGGCGCTGCATCCCGCATCTGAAAGACAAAAGAAGGTGCGTTTAAAGACATTGGGTAACTTTATTACTCACGTGCCATTACTCCTTCCCACGCCGAATCCAGTGGGTATTCCAGCACCCTTCAGCTTCTCTAAAGCTCCGAACTTGTACCTGCAAGATAAAAGGGACAGTTAGTGCGCATCGTGAAGCAGGCTACAAGCGCTTACTTACGTGCTTCCAGGCGCTTCTATTCCTCACGCGGGTTCGATCCTCAACTCTCATCAGCCCGCCATCCGCCATCGCCGGAACCCTGCAAAACAAGGGATATCATTACAAAAGACTTTTAAGACATTTGAAGTGCCCAGAACTTACTGTTCGTGCAGTTAACGACGGACAGCAGTCCTCTGAGGTCAAGAGGCCTGCACCCTTATCCAGTGAAGAAACTGGTTACGGCACCCTGCCCCGAGGCAGATGGAGAGTTCGGCGTTCACTTACCTAAGGTGAGGGCGTTAACCTTTGGGGTTCTACAGGAGAAGAGAAAGGGAAGAGGAGAGAGCCACCCAATAACCCCAGTTCATTAATCCCATATTTTCTATCTGCAGACATCTTACTCTTCGAGTCAGACATACAGCGCACAGAGGTCCAGCCCAAAGAGCCAACCGTGTGTTACACATCACCTTTGAAGATACGGCATTCACCCAGTCAAGACCGGCGCCTCTGCGGGAATCAGGTGAGCGTTACATTCCCCGCCATGATAACCAGGGCATCCGAGCTCTTCCAGCTCTGCCCTGAAGAACACAAAAAGGAAGGGTTTCTTTACCAACGACGAGAGGCCAAGAGGAAGACGGTCCTCTCGCGGTGCCTTTGCTCGACGACATCTGGGACGAGGGGCTTGCTGTCCTCAAGAACCCTTCCACGACACCCGCCAAGAGGGACAGGTACGAGAAGAAGTACTGAGTCCCCGATGCCGCCTCCTTGTGCCTCAGGGCCCAGCCCACGCCGGACTCTGTCGTCTCGGCAGCAGCTAAGAAGAAAGCAGCGGGTGCGGCGGCTTCAACTTCCACTTCCCCGCCGGACAGCGAGGACAAGAAGTTGGACTTCATGGGACGACGAGTCATCTCGGCGGTGGCAACGACGATTAAGGCGGCCAATGCCTTAGCGATCGTGGCCTGCTACGACAGGGAGCTCTGGTTCAAGATAGCTCCCCTGCTAGACTTCCTACCTGACGACAAGAGGGCAAAGGCCCTAGAAATTCTGCAGGAAGGCGAGGTGGCGTCGGGTCACGCCATAACGGTGGCAACGGACATTGCCGTTACCGGATTTCGCCAACTGGGCAACAGAGTTTGCCTCCGACGACGAGGATGGCTCAAGGCGACAGACTTTCGCCAGGACGTCCAGACCAGAGTGTTGGACATGCCGTTCGACGGCAACAACCTTTTTGGTAAGGCGGTGGACGAGTCTCTACAGGCCATCAAGACCGACTCAGAGACGGCCCGGGCCCTAGGGGTGCTTCAACAGCGACTGCCCTTTCGGAGCTCTGGAGGCAGACAGGGTGCCTCCAAAGGATCCAGCGGTGGCTCCTCCACTTACCGCCAGGCGGCCCGCTCCTCTTCCCAGGAGGCCTACAGAGGTTGCGGCAAGCAAGGGGGATCCCACCGTTGTCGCCAAGGAGGCCAAGGCGGCAAGGCCGCCTCCAAGCAAGACTGACCCGGCTGTGTCGTCGGGCCCCCACCGAAGCACCCCGGTGGGAGGCCGGCTGACGAAGTTCGTCAGCGTTTGGGAGTCCATCTCCACCGACCGTTGGGTGCAGGACACCCTGGCCAACGGGCACTCGCTGGAATTCCAAAAGAAGTGCCCTCGCATTCCTCCCGTGGCCAGGAAGGAGAATCACGTCCCTCAACTGCTGTTGGAGGTAAGGGCGATGCTTAAGAAAGGTGCCATCGAGCTTGTCCCCAGGAGGCTCCGGGGCTCCGGAGTGTACTCAAGGTACTTCCTCGTCAGAAAGAAGACAGGCGGTTGGCGCCCCATCCTGGACCTGCGTCAGTTAAACAAATACATCAAGGTGCAGAAATTCAGGATGGTCACCCTCCAGCACGTGCTGGGACAGCTGGAGGAAGGCGACTTTCTATCGTCAATGGACCTGGAGGATGCTTACTTCCACGTCCCCATTCTAAAAGGGCACAGGAAGTTTCTCAGGTTCGTGGTTCAGGGATGCCACTACCAATTCAGAGCCCTACCATTCGGATTAAAGTCGGCACCCAAGGTATTCACCAAGTGCCTGGCACCAGTGGCGGCACGGCTGCGCCTGCAGGGGATCCACGTCTACCCCTACCTGGACGACTGGCTATTCCGGGCAAGGACAAGGGAACTCGCCGTCGAACACACAGCGAGGACCGTCCAGCTGCTCACGGAACTGGGGTTCGCCATCAACCACCCCAAATCCCACCTGGTTCCATCGCAAGTAGCACTGTTTCTGGGAGCGAAGCTCGATACACTGGGGCAATTGGCCTCCCCGTCAGAGGAGAGGACCAAGACCATCCTGGGCAAGGTGCGGCGCCTGTTAGCCAGTGACGTGGCCAGGGTGAGGTCCATCAAGTCCCTTCTCGGGATGATGTCCTCATGCATCTATCTTGTACCCCTTTGCAGACTTCGGATGCGTCCGCTACAGGAGTTCCTCGACGCCCGCTGGTTTCAGGCGACGGGCTGCTTTGAGAACAGGGTCCCTCTCGACGAGGAGTTCCGGCGGGCGATCCTATGGTGGGGCACCCCTGCTCACCTCACTACAAATCACGAAACCCAAAGTCTTTCTAGGCTTCAGGCAAATGGTTGAAGAGTGGGTCAACCCTGCTGATGCCTGTGAGACTGAGGAACAGAAGCAAAAGTTGAAACAGGTGTTCTTAGATTTTCAAGATATCTTTGCTGTGGACTCGTACGACTGTGGTTGCACTGAGATACATACTAGCTCAATTCCCACGGACCCTGGAATGACTCCTGTATTCGTGAAGTAATATCACTTGTCTCGCGCATCTATGGAGTCCCTGACAGAAATAATCAAAAACCTAGAGTTCCGTGGGATAATTCGTCCAGTCCACCGCACCTTTAATAATCCGGTGCTGGGGATTTTAAAACCAAATGGCCAGTAGAGACTTTGCGCAGACCTTAGGGAGCTGAACAAACGGTTCCACTTGTCCCAATGGCCTCTTCCCTACATTGACCAAAGGCTGGCCCAGATACAGGGGTCAAAGGTGTACACTGCCATTGACCTGACAAATGGATACTGGACCGTGCCCGTCTACATGGAGGACCAGTACAAGCTTGCCTTTACCTTCGGGGGCAGCAGTACACATGGACTGGACTCCCTTCGGATACATAAACTCCGGCAACAAATTCAACATCTTCCTACACAAGGACATGCCCGACTTGGGTGAAAGGAATAACCTGGCCTATGTGGATGATGTCCTGATTAAAAGCTCAACTGTGGAGGAACACATAGTGGAATTCTGCTATGTTCTGACCCAGTTGAGGGTTGCCGGAGCAAAACTGTCCTTCCAGAAGGCACAGTGGTGTAGGACCTGTGTCAACTTCTTGGGACATGAATTACCCCCTGAGGGTCTCTGTCCCCAGGCGAAGAAAGTGGAAGCACTACTAAAACTGAAAGACCCCACAAATCTGCATGAGCTAAGGAGCCTTCTTGGACTGACCAACTACAGTAGGAAGTTCATTGAGGATTACGCAGAGGCCACAAGACTCCTGGTCCATCTGTTGAAGGGGGGTCAAGTGGGAGTGGGGTCCAGAACAAGCTGAGGCAGTAAAACAATTCAAAAGAAGTCTCTCAAAAGCGCCTTGTTTCTCCAGCATGGGGTCTGGCATGGATTCACATGCTCATGAATATTCCCCGTCGTCAGGCTGGGAATCCTCTGTAAAGAAAAAATCAGTATCAGTTTCGTTTGTGATCTGTCTTTCTTAGTAGTAACCAATCACTGATCTCTGGGTCATACTGCCCCCAGCCAATGACTGCCCTCTCCCTAAGCCCCGCCTCTTGCAGCCATCCTCAGATTTTTACCGCGCGCTCAAGTGTTGGGAGCCCTCGTGCTTTAGCTCTCGAGTTTTTGCTGCGTTTTCATGCTTTTTTAGGAGATTTTCTCATTCTTTCGGTTTAATCAAGCCTCAAGCTCCACCGTTTCTACTTCCGATAACGGGGACCCGTTTCGGAATTCTTCTACGCCCCTCAAGAGTGAAGTTTTCGTCGAGTTTACACTTCTTGGAGGATTCTGGAAGATCTGTGGCCTACCTCAACAGACATGGCCCAGGACAAGGGAAGCTCGACGCCCGGATCCAAGCTGTTCAGGTGCTGCCCTGGATGCGGATTGCAAAATGTTTTCAAGGAGGACGAGCATTCGCAATTTCTCTACTGCCTTCATGAGGACAAGACGCACGTGAAGAAGGACTGTGCGTTCTGCAAGAATCTTTCGGAACGGACCAAACAAGATCGTCGTTCCCGCCTCGCCGCCTGGCTGGAGAAGGGCACAGCAGGTGAGAAGGCGAAGAAAAAGTCTGAGCGGGCTTCTAAGTCCTGTGAGGACGCCCCGGCGACGGGGGCCCAACAGATGGCCAAGCACCGCGAGTCCGCGGGCATCGGGAGCGCCAAAAGGTCGGGCTCTTCGGCTGCCAGGCAGGGCGCTACTTCCCTGGCACGTTCAACCACGAGCCAGAGCTCGTGTTCGGCAAAAGGGAAGTTCGAGAACCCGGGTAAGCTGCAGGAGCGGACCCGGTCGATCTCTAAGAGGGAGCGAGGGCTGACCCTCCCCCCAAGACGAAGGCCCAGGATGCACCTAAGGTGGTGAGGGCTTTGATCCTGCCGGCAAAGGCCTCTATCGAAGTGGTCGCTGCGACCCTGGCGAAGCCGGCTGACACTACGCCAGTGGTATCGGCCTCTGGGCCCAGAATATCCCTGCCACTGCGGAGGGAATCCTCTTTCCAGCCCATCGTTAAGACTCCCGTGAAGTCCCCGGCGGAAAAAGAGGCGGGGGAGCGGTGGCCATTACAGACTCGGAATCAGCCTCTGAGGAGGAGCTGGTGGAAACCGAGAAGGGCCTCAACGAGAGGTTCATAGGCCTCAACAAGGGGTCGAGAAGGTTCGATCCCAGGGGGCGGTCCCCGCTGACGTGATCGAAGATAGCGACGATGGCGACGAAGAGGGCCCAGTGGAGCGGCCATCCCGTCCGTCGCAGCCATTACCCGAGCCCCAGGATAGCTCGGCGGCCATTTTGTTGGTGATCCAATCCTTATGTACCGAGATAAGGACGAGATTACCACAGACCCCGACGGAGGATCCAGAACTGGTCCCATCGGGAAACCCTCCGAACAAGCGGAGGAGAGTCCACCCCTCCCCGGCCTTCTTGCCCGCGAGGCCTGTGGACCCCTCATCCCCCTCGCCTGACCCTAGAGACGATACGGCGACGGATACAGTGACGGGGAAGGACGACGACGGCGGCGATGACACAGCGGACATCCCGTCATCACCCCTCCCGTGGTCTTCTCCAGCAGACGAAATTGGCTCCTTCCCCGCCATGATAACCAGGGCATCCAAGCTCTTCCAGCTCTGCCCTGAAGAACACAAAAAGGAAGGGTTTCTTTACCAACGACAAGAGGCCAAGAGGAAGACGGTCCTCGCTGTGCCTTTGCTCGACGACATCTGGGACGAGGGGCTTGCTGTCCTCAAGAACCCTTCCACGACACCCGCCAAGAGGGACAGGTACGAGAAGAAGTACTGAGTCGCCGATGCCGCCCCCTTGTGCCTCAGGGCCCAGCCCACGCCGGACTCTGTCGTCTCGGCAGCGGGTAAGAAGAAAGCAGCAGGTGCGGCGGCTTCAACTTCCACTTCCCCGCCGGACAGCGAGGGCAAGAAGTTGGACTCCATGGGACGACGAGTCATCTCGGCGGCGGCAACGACGATTAAGGCGGCCAATGCCTTAGCGATCGTGGCCCGCTACGACAGGGAGCTCTGGTTCGAGATAGCTCCCCTGCTAGACTTCCTACCTGACGACAAGAGGGCGGAGGCCCTAGAAATTCTGCAGGAAGGCGAGGTGGCGTCGGGTCACGCCATAACGGTGGCAACGGACATTGCCGTTACCGGATTTCACCAACTGGGCAACAGAGTTTGCCTCCGACGACGAGGATGGCTCAAGGCGACAGACTTTCGCCAGGACGTCCATACCAGAGTGTTGGACATGCCGTTCAACGGCAACAACCTTTTTGGTAAGGAGGTGGACGAGTCTCTACAGGCCATCAAGACCGACTCAGAGACGGCCCGGGCCCTAGGGGTGCTTCAACAGCGACGGCCCTTTCGGAGCTCCGGAGGCAGACAGGGTGCCTCCAAAGGATCCAGCGGTGGTTCCTCCACTTACCGCCAGGCGGCCCGCTCCTCTTCCCAGGAGGCCTACAGAGGTCACGGCAAGCAAGGGGGATCCTGCCGTTGTCGGCAAGGAGGCCAAGGCTGCAAGGCCGCCTCCAAGTAAGACTAACCCGGCTGTGTCGTCGGGCCCCCACCGAAGCACCCGGGTGGGAGGCCGGCTGACGAAGTTCGTCAGCGTTTGGGAGTCCATCTCCACCGACCGTTGGGTGCTGGACACCCTGGCCAACGGGCACTCGCTGGAATTCCAAAAGAAGTGCCCTCGCATTCCTCCCGTGGCCAGGAAGGAGAATCACGTCCCTCAACTGCTGTTGGAGGTAAGGGCGATGCTCAAGAAAGTTGCCATCGAGCTCGTCCCCAGGAGGCTCCGGGGCTCCGGAGTGTACTCAAGGTACTTCCTCGTCAGAAAGAAGACAGGCGGTTGGCGCCCCATCCTGGACCTGCGTCAGTTAAACAAATACATCAAGGCGCAGAAATTCAGGATGGTCACCCTCCAGCACGTGCTGGGACAGCTGGAGGAAGGCGACTTCCTATCGTCATTGGACCTGGAGGATGCTTACTTCCACATCCCCATTCTAAAAGGGCACAGGAAGTTTCTCAGGTTCGTGGTTCAGGGACACCACTACCAATTCAGAGCCCTACCATTCGGATTAAAGTCGGCACCCAGGATATTCACCAAGTGCCTGGCACCAGTGGCGGCACGGCTGCGCCTGCAGGGGATCCACGTCTACCCCTACCTGGACGACTGGCTATTCCGGGCAAGGACAAGGGAACTCGCCGTCGAACACACAGCGAGGACCGTCCGGCTGCTCACGGAACTGGGGTTCGCCCTCAACCACCCCAAATCCCACCTGGTTCCATCGCAAGTAGCACTGTTTCTGGGAGCGAAGCTCGATACAGTGGGGCAATTGGCCTCCCCGTCAGAGGAGAGGACCAAGACCATCCTGGGCAAGGTGCGGCGCCTGTTAGCCACGGACGTGACCAGGGTGAGGTCCATCAAGTCCCTTCTCGGGATGATGTCCTCATGCATCTATTTTGTACCCCTTTGCAGACTTCGGATGCATCCGCTACAGGAGTTCCTCGACGCCCGCTGGTTTCAGGCGACGGCCTGCTTCGAGGACAAGGTCTCTCTCGACGAGGAGTTCCGTCGGGCGATCCTATGGTGGGGCACCCGTGCTCACCTCACTACAGGCACGGCCTTTCAAACCCCGGCGTTTCAGGAGACGGTGACGACGGATGCCTCTCTGGAGGGTTGGTGGGCCCACACCGGAGATCTCCACGCAAGAGGCCTTTGGCTCCCGGAGGAGAGGTCTCTCCACATCAACATTCTGGAGCTCCGAGCAGTGTTCTGGGCGCTCAAGTCGTTCCTTCCGTCCCTCAAGGACAAAGTAGTGAGGATCTTCACCGACAACACCACCACGATGTTCAACATACGGAAGCAAGTGGACACCAGATCCCCAGTCCTATCCAAGGAGGCCCAGGATCTGTGACACTGGGCCGTCGCCCAAGGGATGTTTCTGGTTCCCTTCCACTTGGCAGGAATAAAAAACACCATCGCCGACTCACTCAGCAGGGAGCTGCGCTCGTGCCACGAGTGGGAACTATGCCAGGATCAAGTGGATCGGCTCTTCCAACGATGGGGCAAACCCCAGATCGACCTGTTCGCGACGGCAACGAACTCCAAGTGCCAGAGGTTCGCCAGCAGGTTCCCACAGCCGAGGAGCATGGGCGATGCTTTCTTGTTCCCCTGGGACGGCCTGTTTCTATGCGCGTTCCCTCCGTTGCCGTTGCTGCTCCGCCTCATCAACCAGCTCAACAAGTCCAGGTGCAGAATGATCCTCGTCGCACCGGCGTGGCCGAGGCAGATATGGTTCCCGGACCTTCTGGACTTGTCAACGTCCCCACCAGTCAAGCTGCCGGCGGACGCGGATCTTCTCTCCAGAGAAGGAGGTGCCATTCTCCATCACGACCCACAGTCGCTGAACTTGCTGGCTGCTGCAGCACTAGAGTTTAGAGGGTACGATATACCGGCTGATTGCAGAGAGGTTCTTGCAAAAGCCAGGGCGTCCTCAACTCTCAAGTGTTACGGTCATAAATGGAAGAGGTTCTCTGTCTGGTGCCGTGCACAGAAATTTAACCCTCTGCGGATTACGGCCCCTCAAGTACTGCCGTACCTACTGTCGCTGGCCAAAGCTAAACTGGCTCACGCCTCCATCAAAATACATCTGGCTGCCATCTCCCGATATACCAGGACTACGGGACGGGCGTCCTTGTGGTCTCATCGCCTGGTGAAGGAATTTATGAAGGGACTATTCCGATCATTCCCGCTGGTGAAGGCTGCTGCCCCGGCGTGGGAGCTTAATGTGGTGCTGACCAGGCTCATGGGGGCCCCATTCGAGCCTATGCATTCGGCGCCTTTGAAGTTCCTGTCATGGAAGACAGCATTCCTCGTGGCCATCACCTCGGCACGACGAGGGGGAGAGATCCAGGCCCTATCTTGCAAGCCTCCATACTTGACTTTTCATGACACGAAGGTGATGCTGAGGACGCACCCCTCCTTCATGCCCAAGGTGCCGTCGGACTTCCACCTCAACGAGCCCTTGGTGTTACCAGTTTTCTTCCCTTCGACGCCGGCCGAGAGGACTTTGCACTCGCTGGATGTAGCTAGAGCGCTGAAGTTCTACGTGGACCGCACGAAGAGTTTTCGGAAGACGTCACAACTGTTTGTGAACTTTGGGTCTGTGAATCAAGGGAAGGCTCTCTCGAAGACTTCCATTTCCAGATGGCTCTCCGGCTGCATCATGCACTGTCACCGGTTGGCAAACCGACCGCTACCCGGCCGTCCGCGAGCCCATTCGACCAGAGCGATCGCTGCTACCACAGCATTCCTGTCTGGTGTGCCCCTGCTGGACATCTGCAGGGCTGCTACGTGGAGGTCGACGCACACCTTCACAAGATTCTACTGCGTCGATCGGGACTCCAGAGAGGAGTCCAGGGTCGGCCAATCAGTGCTGCGCAACCTGTTCGCCTAAGGTGAGCCTGGTGAGGAGGTAAGAATTGCTTAATGTTGAGTTTTGGATGTAATGCTTAATGTTGAGCCTTTGCCACCTCCCGTGGTTGTGCATGTGTATATTGCTATGTATTCTTTTATTCATGAGTATGTGAATCCATGCCAGACCCCATGCTGGAGAAGGAACAAGTTACTTACCTGTAACTGTTGTTCTCCAGCGTGGGTCTGGCATGGATTCACATGCAAACCCTCCCACCTACCCCTCTGCGGCTCTTCACTTGGTCATACTGCCACTTTGCGTGCTACCAAATCTGAGGATGGCTGCCAGAGGCGGGGCTTAGGGAGAGGGCAGTCATTGGCTGGGGGCAGTATGACCCAGAGATCAGTGATTGGTTACTACTAAGAAAAACAGATCAGAAACAAAACTGATACTGATTTTTTCTTTACCGAGGATTCCCAGCCTGACGACGGGGAATATTCATGAGCATGTGAATCCATGCCAGACCCACGCTGGAGAACAACAGTTACAGGTAAGTAACTTGTTCCCTAGCTTACCCTGTCAAAAACAAGGAGTTCTTCTTGGAGACGCGGTTCTCGAATACAGTAGTATTATACCAAAAGCATGACAAGGTCAATAAAGTCATCTCCTATGCAAGCAAGACTTTATCCTGTGTGGAGGAAAAATTCAACGATTGTGAGGAATCACTCCTGGCAACGGTGTGGGCATTGAAGAATTGCTGCCCGTTCATCCAGGGGGAGCACATCATAGTGGAGACTCCACACCGGCCTTTGCAATACTTTCAAAGTGACAGAATCCGGGCAAGAAATGAAAGTAATTCCGGAATTACCTCCTGGATTCTGTCCATGCAAGGCTTTCCTGTGGGGGTCAGATGTGGCCAAAACAAGAAGAGTTCCCTTGCACAAGGTCTGGCTGACTTGCATGATTGTGCCAGAGAAAACTGTTTCGAGGACGAAAGTCTCAAAACCCAGGAGAACATGGAGGCGTACCTGAATTCCCCGCACAAAGTCTATGAAGAAGACAAGTGCAAGGGGATGCCCACAGTTTATGTGGACAGGTGTTCCTACCATGTTGACGAATGCCTGGGAGAATGATGCCCCGAAACCCTCCACTGGGTACAAAATCGGTCCCCACAGTAGTCAGGTGGCAGAGTTGATGGCAGTTCACCAGGCCATCCTCACTGCCATGGAACACAGAGTCCACGAACTGGTCATAATCACCGATTCAGGTTATGTCCGGAATGGGTTTGTGGAACACCTAATCAATTGGAGAACCAGAGGCATGCTGTGTGCATATTACAAACCACTGAAACATGGCAAGCTCATACAAAATATTGATGATCTGGCCACCTCTAATGGGATGACCATCTATTGGAAAATGATTACGGGTCATTGCAGGAGACAGGGGCTAGACAAAACTGGAAATGACCTGGCTTATCAGCTGGCCAAAACCAGAGCCATCCCGGGAGATCTCCTTGAGATCGAGACCCTGTTGGGGGAAATCCAGGTCACTGCTGTCAACAGGTCCCAGACAAATGCTCACAATGAACTCTCAACTATAAGAAGGGTGATCACGCAGACCCGGGCAAATACTGTCCAATTGCCCTTGTAGATGGAATTAGGAAAATGTTTGCGTCCCTACTACAAAAAAGGTTAGCCAAATGGGCTAGCGACGCACAAATCATTGACAACCGTCAAACAACTTTTACAAGTGGCGTGGGCGTCGAAATCAATTTGACTTTATTAAACATACTAAATTTGGAAGCCTTAAAATGTAAGAGACCATTGTTCTTGGCTTTTGTGGACCTTTGCCACGCCTTCGACAGAGTCGATCGTTCACTACTGTGGGCCAAACTATTAAAATGGAAATGTCCCTCAGACTTGCTACAGATGCTAATTCAACTACACACTAATACCTCCATGAAAATTCGCTTGAATGCTGATGGCGAACTCTCAGAAAAGATCAACACAGAACGAGGCGTCAAGCAAGGCTGCCCACTGGCCACCCTAATCTTCAAGCTTAATATTGATGATCAGTTTTCCCGCCAACAATCACCCTGTTAGTTGGGTTACATACGCGGACGACATAGTGCTTCTAGATTCCACACAAATCGGCTTTCAACGTCTATTATCTAGCTTGGATTCATACTTGAAGGAAAACAACATGGAAATCAACATCGAGAAATCTAAAATTATTGGTTTTGCAACTAAACAAGGGACTCGAGGAAAGAACTTCAAATGGATCGTTACAAAAAAGGAAATTCAAAGAGCCGAAACCATTCTAAATCTGGGGATCTTATTTAATAAATCAATAAGAGAATGGAATTGGACCAACGATCTGAAAGCAAAAATAAACACCCTTGCCTTACAAGGTGCTAAATTGCACCGTGAATATGGAAAATTCACATTCTTGCCAGTGATCCAATTTTATCGTCAGAAGGTCGTTCCCACAGTTACTTTTGGCAGTGAAGCTGGATTAAACATCAATTATAAGACATGGAACTAGATTGAAGGAAAATTTTGTCGGAAGGTGTTGTGTCTTCCATCGTACATTCCTATTTTGGCAGTCAGATATGAACTAGGGCTAGAATCTCGCAATGCCACAGTACTATGGAAATCATTTGCCCTGTTCCGGAAAATGTCTGAACACGATCAAGCTGCCACATATAAAATTTTGAAGGAAAGCCTGAGTGCACCTTACACTGGACTTTTAAAAGAGTGGGTGTCAAAAAATTAATCTATCTCACATAGGAGCTTCTGTTGAACTACTCCACACAAACCCTTGTGTGGTAAAAGAAAAGGTGACCCAGAGTGACTTGAGCATGACACTAGACGGTTGCTCGAAACTAAAATCAGCTATTATATCAATCAGCGATATTCGACCAGTAAACCTACTTCCAAAGTACTTGCAGCAGTTTCCCTCGAGATATCATTGTGACCAATTCTTCCGCCTATGGCTAAATTTACTGCCGACAAAAGAGATGCTCTGGCAGAAACAAGACAAAGCAACATTAAATAACTCATGCCAATATTGCGTTAATTATGTGTAAACGTTAAAACACTTAGTGGTGAACTGTTTAGCATTACATTCTGAACGAACTGTCGCTCTGGGCCAGTTTGCACCTCTCAATGACAACATGGACGATTGGTGGTCGTCAATTTTAGTTGGTCATAATAAAATGTTGACGTGCGACACAGTAAACTATCTTGACGGACTACTAGCAAGAGACAGATGACACGCCTTTGATGTTTTATTATTTTGTAGAAGCCTAGATGTTTCATACATTTTGATGTTCTACGTTTTTGGAAGCAATATGTCTGTTTGAATCTTAAAAATGCGGATCATCAGTTGAGAACCGGCTGTAGTTTCAATATTCGCCCTGGCTGTCCTTAGTTTTACTGTTTTCGTTGCTCTTATTTGTTCTTTTTTTGTCTCTTTCTGATCGAATACTTGATGTAACTGAATGACAAAGATTAGTAAAAGGTTTTGTAAAAAACTAAATACAATAATATTAGACTAATACAATAAATTTAAAAAAAATAAGGAGGGCAACGGGGAACATGGGAGGCACGGGAAGAAAACTGAAGATCATTATATGAACCGGAAAACTCCTCTCATTATGAATGAGAAAAACATGAAAGTAAACTTGATGAATCTGAACTCGGTTAACATGAGCACAAGAATAATAATGTTCCCTTGAAGGGAGGTGAATGGAAGTGGAATATCCTTTCCAAATCTGAACTGTGATTATGTGAGAAATTGAATAATAACATTCCCATGCATGGAGGTGAATTAAAGTGAAATATCAATCAAAAATGATCTTGATAAAAGCGAGAAGAGATTATAACCAACATTACCAAATCTGAATACTTGCAATGAGAGAAAGCGAATAATGGAGATAACCAAAAGAGTGAATAACAAAGTTGGTATGCCTCTTTTCTGGGAAGAGGGGAAATCAAATCCTTTGTCGAAAGCAAAAGAGTGGGAGATGAGAAAGAAAGAGTTTGAGGAACTGAAGGCCCAGGTAGCCTTTATGATAAATCAATCTGAGTCAAGGAGAGGCCCTCATAAAGTGCAAAGTAAATATACCAACCTGAGGAAAGAGTTACACAAACTGATAGAAGAGTCGTCAAAGACTATTGAATGAAATTGCATATTACGAAGTTCTGTGCGAATAAGAAAAAAAGGGGGCCGCTCGAGAGCCGGCAACCACGATGGCCGCCGGCATTTGAACTCTGCAACGAACTCTGCGGAGGAGGAGGCCTGTGCATGCCTAAATTGGGCTAAATAATTTGAAACCGGCTGTGGGGCATAGTGGACCGCTGGGGACCCGATTTCTCCTAACTGCATGGAAAAATGGTGGTGGATTACGCCGTGGCCAACTGAGGTCCTAGCCGGCTTGCCGCCAAGAAGGCAGATTGCCCCTGATCAAAGGATGGGACCGTGGTGCTGGCAGCCTGGCTGGACTGCCTGAGCACCAGGGGAGCTGATGCAGTGGTTGAGGTGGCTCCTGAAGGTAGGCAAGCCTTGGAGGTGGGGCCGCACACCGTTGAGGAGGGTGAGTAGCTCAGACTGTGTGTACACCCTTGTGCGGCGGATTGGATATGGGCCCTTTGCTGTGTTGGACCCCGGGCACTCCAGAGCCTGGGGAGACCAGCCACGATCCTGCAAGGCTCCCCCAACCCCTGGCACTGAGACGTGCGGCATCGGCTTGGTAAGGGGAGGAGCCTCCGGTGCTCCTAGAAGTTGGTAGCCGTGCAGACCGAGGTGGGACCGGAGCGAGGTGTGGACTGGCCTGTGGCAGTGGTGGACGCAAGGTGGACGACAAACACCAGATAAGTGGTCCCATAGTATTGTCCTGATGGGAGTGAACTGAGGGGGAAACAAGACAAATGGTCACAGGAGCAGCTGTAGACACTTGTGTGAGGCGCCCCCCCCACCTCCCTGGCTGTGAGAGCTGGAGGGTCCCAGAGTCGAGGAGGGCAGCTGATGATCAGGGTGGTCTCCTCAAGCTTTGTTTTTGGGTATACCGTAATAGGAATAAATGCAGTGGCACTGGTGGAGGTGGCGCAGGCTGAGACCTGGAATGGTGTGACTGGAGGAATACAGTCAGGTGCTGTAGTATCTCTGGCTGGGAGTGGAGGTTAAACCCTGAGGAGCCTCTGGGGCGGACAGGTGTGGTGGGTGGTCCCAATTGAATGGCAAAGGGAGGCAAGAAGCAGGGTCACCTGCAATTTACCCTGAAGGAGGGTCTGGCGCTGCATAAGGCATACCGACCTCGCCCAGGATGGCAGGAAAGAAAGCTGCAACAAGCTCTGGCCTGCAGAAAGCCCTGACAGAGTCTGAAATGGATCGCCCCTCTGAGCTGAGTCTGGTGCTGGCCGAAATGAAAACTGGCTCTGCTGCCGTAAACACCAAACTTGATTGTATGGAGTATAAAATGGACGGAATGCAGGAGAGAATAGAAAAAGAAAGCGACCGGCTCAGAGAAGCAGAGCACAGGGTCGAAGTGCTGGAAGACATGAGTGGCGAGGTTACCGCTGCGATCTGGATTCTACAAAAGGAGGTCAAGGAAATCTGAGACAAAAATGAATATTTGGAAGCACGATCCAGACGTAACAATGTCTGGGTTACGGGGATCCCGGAGTCCATATCGTCACGTAATCTGAAGCAGTTTATGGAAACATTCTTCAAAGAGGTGCTTCGAGACCCAGAACTATCATCTCAGTTTCTAGTGGAGAGAGCACATAGAATCGCGGGACAGACACCGAGGCCAGTGGCCGAAGCAGAATCTTTGTAAGATTTCTAAACTATTGCGACAGAGACGTCATCTTGAGAAGAGCACGGGCAGTGGGTGATGTTCAGTATGAGGGGGCGAGAGTATCCTTTTTTCAATTTATTGTGGGGATTGGAACCCTGTTGTACGCTGGCGCTGGATCAGGTTTTGACCTGTTGTCCTGTGTTGGTACTTTAGGTAATTTTTCAGTAATATTTGACACTTTTTTTGGCTTTGAGAAAGTGTTGTTTTTATTGTGTCAGTTGGTCATTTAAGCTCATTGTTTAACATTGGTTGTCACTTGTGTGACATACATCCTGGTGCATTCGTTGTTCAAAATGCAATCATAAGCTGCTTGCTTTGGATTTAGGTGACAATGGTTTTACTCAAGGCTGTGCATTTTGGTGAAGTGAGTGTTAATGTGCAGAGTGATAGTGACATGTAGTGCCATTTACGTTGAACATTTCATTTGAATAGCAAGACCAATTGTAATTCGTTAACATTCGGTACATGTATAATGTACAGTTTTGAGGTATACCCATTTCAGTTAATTCAGTCAATTTTTAAACCATTGTATTTTTCAAGACTTTACTCCTACAGTACAAAGAGCACATTTATCCTTTTTGGCAGTGAAGAAACTCCTACGGGATAGATAAATACAGTATGCAATGTTGTATCCCTCCAAGTTGAGGGCTGTGCATGGTAACAAGAATTTATTAATTACGGACCCAGCCGAGGTGGCAGCTTTTGTGAAGGCCCTTCCTAAACATTGAGGGTCCTGGTTGTCGTGGCAATCCCTGTTTGATTTGGGAGATAGGTCAATTCTTGGCAATAACAGGGTGAATTGGGATTCCTTGACCCTGCAGCAGGGTGTGATGATATAATGTAACAAATTGGATCAATCACTTAATATCCTTGTGCGAAGGACCTCCTCCCCCCAGAAGGGGGAGCTGATGTGGGTGGGGTGTAGGTGGTTGCTGTGTCCGACGCCCAGCGGTAGGCACCCTGGTTCAAAATGGTTGTTGACATTGTTGGGGGAGGGAGTTGGGTGGTCACTGCCGGTTCGGGGTTGCCAGTGGGGTTGTGGGGGCTGCTTGTAGATGAGGCAGTCTTGGGGTTGGGAAGGATGTGGGTTACAGGGGGGGGGGGCGGTGAGGGGAGGGAGTTGATGTGGTTTTTGGAAAAAAAAGGTTAATGTATTTGGCACTGCCATGGTTGAGAGCACTGATGGATTACACCTTGGTGAATCAGGTGCGGTGGAAGTTGATGCCTACAGCAAGATTAATAGTGAAAGGTACAGGCCTTAATAGTTGTACCCTCCTTAGCTGGAACGTTAGGGGCCTTAATAACTATGCAAGAATGTGCACGGTTGTTGCCTATAGCGAGTGGCATGGTGCTACAATATTGTTTCTTCAGGAGACTCACCTGCTGGGAAGGCTGAATGCGAGACTGGTGAAATCATTGAGGGATAATACATATCACACATATCTTCTTCTTGTTATTCGCGTGGAGTGTCCATGATTGTTCACAAATCCCTGTGGTTTAGGCTTTCCGAACAAGATTGTGACCCAGACAGGAGGTATGTTATTGTTACTGGGGAGATTGCTGGCTACCATGTCACGTTAGTAAATGTGTATGGGCAGAATGTGGAAGATTCCGGTTTCTATAAAACCTTGTGGGTTAAATGCATGAAGTACTCGCATACGCACTTAATTGTGGCTGGGGACCTGAATGCAGTATTGCATGCAGGGCTGGACAGGTCCACCATAGGGGTGCGACCTGATTCCCTGGTTACTAGGGCTATTCAGGGGGGGATGCCAGAACTGGGTTTGATCGACGTTTGGAGGGCCTGCATCCAGGTGAGAGGGGTTATTCCTTTTATTCCTCAGTGCATGACACAAGTTCATGCATCGATTATATCCTAGCCAGATCAGAGCTGATTCGAGGCAGTGTATCTTGTGCGATGCTGCCGCGGATAATGACAGATCGCTCCCCTGTGGTGTGGCAGTTCTGGCTGTCAGGCCTGTCATTAGTTAGGCCTCGCTGGTGGTTCAAGGGTCAAGCTTTATTGGATGTAGTTTACCGTAGTGAAGTACATGAAATTGTTAAGGTTTACTTTGAGTTAAATGTGGGCTCGGTAGGTACAGTCCGCTGCAACTCTCTAGGGGGCATTTAATGACACTTTGAGGGGACATTGTGTTTCGACCGAGTGTGGTGTGTTGAAAACCATTCAAAATAGATTAGATGGGCTGGCACGTACCCTCACGAATCTGGAGCGTGGCAGAAGTGAGACTGGCTGCTGGGACTCCCTAGCCAAAATCGGGATGTTTTGCGTGAATTCAATGCAGAGGCTGACAGGAAGGTACGGTTCCTAGCTATGCCGCAATTGGCTCGTAGATACAGGGATGAAGGCAGGCCAGGCCGGTACTTGGTGAAAATGCTGAGTAGTGCTAGAGGTCAGACTGGCATACCGGTGATTTGTCACCCAGACGGGTCCCTGGTGACAGACCCTGGTGATACTCTGGCAGAATTTCAGGGATTCTACCAGAATGTATATGCCGAGAGGGCTAGAGGCCATCCAGACAATCTACGTAGTTTCGTGGCCGATGCTCCCCTGACCCTGCTTATCGAATCGGCAGTGGAGGCACTGAGTACTGCAATCACTGCGGAGGATATCCTTAAAGCAATTAGAAATCTTCCGTCGGGTAAGGCTCTGGGTTCTGATGGGATCACCTTGGAATTGTTTAAGGAATTTGGCCCGGGGGTTGCAAAATATTTATTAGAAGTGTGGGACGAGGGACGAGAGGTAGAACGCCTGCCCCCTACAATGCGGGAAGGTATAATCACCTTGCTATTAATACCAGATAAAGACCCGGTGGACTGTGCGTCGAA
This sequence comes from Ambystoma mexicanum, assembly GCF_040938575.1. Taxonomy (NCBI): domain Eukaryota; kingdom Metazoa; phylum Chordata; class Amphibia; order Caudata; family Ambystomatidae; genus Ambystoma; species Ambystoma mexicanum. The sequence goes on along the minus strand of NC_090933.1, from coordinate 1,050,883,929 downwards.
CAGGTTGATCTCCCTTATCAATGTTGATACAATAATGTTCTCTAAAATCTTAGCAGACAGATTGCTACCATTTCTCCCGGCAATAATAAACGTAGATCAGTCAGGCTTTATTCCAGGAGGAGTGTGGCCCTTAATCTAATGAGGCTCTTTGGGGTGATGTTGCAGGGGGACCCTCTCAGTCCAGGCAATAGCAGCGCTTCTGGAGATGGAGAAATCCTTTGATTCAGTGGCATGGGATTACCTGTTTGCAGTGCCCCAAAAGATTGGGACCCCTTCTTACTTTCTGTTGTGTGTTAAGATGCTGTATTCTGTGGGGAGGGCCAGAATCAGGTTATTTGGAATACTCTCTGAGGAGTTCGGTTTGGGGCTGGTGTTAGGGAGAATTCTCTTATAAGGCTAATTTCCCTTACCCATAGAGTCCTCCAGCAGCTTTGCTGGATTTCAGGGGTTTATTTGTTTACTCCTACTAAGAATGAGACTCTTTTTCCCACTCTTAGTTGTTTTTTGATATGTGTTTCAGGCTATTTTTGTGCTTATGGTCTATGGAGGTTTTCTCACTCCATAGGTATCATCTTTTTACATGTGTGTTACACAGCACCCTCAGTGCAGTAACACAGGGTTGTCACAGTGACCCCCAAATATAGACTCCATACCCTGGGACTGACTACTGTCTCCCAGGGCATGTAAATTCCCCATTGACTTTACTAGTCAATAGTTATGAACAAAACCAGTACAACCCATCTTACTATGGAAGTACTGGAAAGGGTTAATAGTTTTTCCCTGGTGTTCATTTTGAAGAGGGTACCGTCCAGTCCCTCTCTCCAAAGTTTCTGGCTGGTGGCAGTGGTTACTACCGTAAATATTCTACCGCAAACATTTTCCTATGGGATTTTCCCATTGTTCGAGGCTACCACTATTACTGACAGCCTCTAACATACTGCCGGTTTATTTTAATATTAACTTTACTCTGGTAGGTTTTTATTGCCAGATCTTTGATAATATTTCTTTCTCGTGTCTTTCTCTGAAATCCTAACCAAGGTCGGGAATCCTTTGTTCGTCCTTTTGGCGGGCTTCTGCACAGAAGCCCTCCTTTCGGTGCCACTGAGTCTGGGGTAGACAGGATGTGTGGGAGGGGGGAATAGGCACCCTGGACAGGGTTACCTAGGCAACCCAAGTTGCACTCTGCCCTGATAGGCTGGGGGGTTATCTCGCCAGGAAAGCCACCCCACTGTGTGAGTGACAGCTAGGCTGAATGAATGGGGGTTTTTCTGCATAAAAGCAGGGCTCTGAGGACTGGAGGACAAGACGTTGCCACTGGAACTAAGAAACCCGAAGAGGAGAGAAGCTGAAGACATCTGCAACGACTGAACCACCGGTGAAGCCCTGCTGCAGATCCTCAGCACTTTTCTCCAACGACTCAAGAAGATCTTCACCTGCAAGAGTCTTCTTCCCTTGAGCTGGTGGGGCCAACCAGTTCGCCAATCACCTTCCAGGACCTGCCTTGGTCGAATCGCCAGTGCCAAGCACTCGGAGACCGGATAGCCAGGAACCCGTCCACCATGACTGCGATTTAAAGGAGCGTACCTTTTATTTCGTTTTGGCATCACCGCGGGTGGCTTCATCCCTGGGCAGTGCAGTAACTCGAACCTTCCTCCACGATGAGAGCCTCTCTTCCTCTGCTGGATCTCCCGAACTGCAGGAACTGACAGGAACTACCGCCACCGCAGGAGCCTCTTTCACTTTCAAGGTACGTTGTTCCGCCAGGCCTCCCGTTTCGTTGGATATTGCTAAAGGTGTTTTAAATCCTTTACTTACCTTCTGGGCTGGCCGCCCCTTTCGTCTAACATTATCTTTTTACATTATGCAACCGCCTTTTTAATTTGTTAAACAAAGACTTGACTGCAGCTACTAGAACAGTTTGATCCTGGGCACATTGCCTTGTACCATTGACTCTGGCACAGGCCTATTGACTCTGGCTAAATCTGTTACAACTGCCTTCTCTAGATTGCTTTTCATCAAGAAATGTGTTGGTGCACCTAAAACCCTTATAACCACCTTTCCTTCCCTCTTAAGTATTGTTGAAGTGCCATTTTGCTCGGTTTTCACCTAAGTAATCCTAATGCTAAAGTACTGCCTTGCCTAACTTGTTCACAATCCACTAGGGAAGTGTTGCTGGTGTGATTTAGAGTCTAAACCTGTAAAACTTGTCCTTTCCCTCCCTTTTGAGAAATTGTTAGAGTGCCATTTCTGCTTGGTTTACACTGTGCCATTTTGCTCAGTTTTCACTCTTGCTCAAACTTGTCTACAATTTAAATAGGGAGTTGTGCATACTTTTCTTGTCTGTTTTAACTTGCTTTAATGATATTGATTTGTGTGTGGACTTAAGAGTGTGTAAAATAAATATATATATTCTTTTTGATACAAAGCTTTGGTCAGTGTTTCCTTGTTCCATAGTATTGTAGTCCTATTGTGTAAACCCTGAATACTGCTCATCTCCCTCTTGAGATAAGTCTGACTGCTTAGCCACAGCTACCAACTAAATCTTTGTGGTACGGACTGATACCAAAGGGGATTTATTGCATATACCTGTAGTCTTAATCTTCTGTAGTGCTCCCTAAGGGAACTGCATAGGATTCTGCATAACAGCTGGGGACACAGCAGGGGTGTCCACTATCCCCACTTTTATTTGCCATAGCGATGGAGCCTTGGCTGTAAGATTGAGATGACTTCATGAGCAACAGCGGTTGGTGCTTGGAGGTAGGTACACGTGAACTGGTCTTGCTCTAAGCAGACGATATTATTCTGTTTATTGAAAAACCTGGTAGCAATCTAACCCCCCTCACCCAGGAACAATGTTCCCTCTAATTATTTTTCTCCAAGTGCAGAAATGGTTTGCATTCGTGAACACTTTATTTTCCATGTGCGCAACTGACTAATGAGGTAAGCCACTTTGTGAGCATGCATAGTGAGCTATCATCTCCGAAGAGAGTTTGGAAGGGAATTTCCCCATGGAACCACTGTCATTCTTTACAAAGAAGTATAAAAAGGTGCATCTTACAACACTTTTTCCAAACATATAGGCTACAAAAAAACAAATATTTCATATGTAATTATAAAGAGAGCTCATAAACCAGTCCGCGACTTCAAGATCTGCCACAGTACTTAGCAAAAATACTCCTGTGCAGATAAAAATAAGTTTATGTACAAAAAAGCATTGTATGCTCAGTATAAACAAGAGGTTTACTTGGGCCAATTCATTTGTCTGCACTGCTCAGAGATAATGCAGAAGGTTTTTTATGCCATTGGGGGGGAAAAACTCTCAAATGTATTACAAAAAACAAATATCATTTGTTGTAACCTGTGTGGCTGTCAAATAATTCATACATGATACAATATCTTCAAAAAGAATAATGACAACTAAAAGGAATGTGTCAGACAACATGTCAATAGGAGTTCATGTGCCACTTTAATGAAGTAATACAAAGGCCAGGCGAACATGCCTCTTATAATTAGTGTAAGGGGATAACTAAATCAGAATAACTGCATAAAAGAATATTAGGATCATAATTCCTTGTTCCTCTGCTAACCATCAACATTATATTGTCCTGTGAACAGAGCTATGACAACACTTACACAAACCTAGCCTTGCAGCTAAGAGGAATATACACCATATATTTTTGCTGCATAAAGACAGGACAATGTGCCCAACAAAGACACAAAACAATGAACATAAAGGAGTCCACCACCTGCTTCTACCCTCAAAGCTCCATGGTTATTTTCTAATCGGTGACCAGTATAGCAGTTATATACAAAGGAACTCTAATAATATTATTGCCCAATCTCGAAAGGCATTTTAAGGGGAAACAACATCTTTTAAGCAGCATAAAGTATCCATATTGGCAACACTAATTACTTTTTTACTCCCTGAAAAATCATTTGATTCCAAGTAGGAAGTAAAATCTCTCAAAGCCCTACTTGTAACCCTCACATAGGAAGTGAATTCACAAGGCACATAATACAGCCTATAGTTTTGCCCACCCTTACTTACCACAGCCCTCAGAAAATCCAACAAGGACCTGGGATTTCTTATGGTACTCTGTTGAAGAAAATCACATATATTTGCAGTTTAAGTTAATAGCAGCAATGCTCAGAGGTGCAACAGATTGAGTGCCTTCTTCTGTAACTAGGGACCCCCCTTCTGCACTTCACTGTTATCAGTTAAACAAGATGCATGGGGATTCTAGAGGCAATAAACGCAGACTGCATGATTATATTGGAAACCCCTCAACAGCTGAGCACAGAAAGAAACAGAAGGTGTAGTTTTCTAGACAGTTACTAGAGTTTCCTTTCCTGTTTCAAACAAACACATTTCCTTAACTGTACTGCCGAAACGTCCAACTTGGTTTTGGAAAGTTGCTGATTTCTTCTTCATCCTCCTGTGCCTTCACCCTTACCCCACCTGCTCCCGTACCTCTCCCCGGCTCCTGGGCTAACCTCCAATGCTGGTTGTCAGGGCTCTGTAAAAAGCGAGGAATTGTAGCAGTAAAACACTCACTGGGAATATTTGCATACCAACACTACTTTGCAAGCAATACATATTTAAAGCCTGACCATGATATTATGTGCAGGTTTATAGTCACATTTCGAATTTTTCTATTTTTTTATGGGGGGGGGCCCAATCCCCTGTTTTTTTTATTGACCCTTTTTTTTACTGGCTAAACCATAAAAATATATATAAAACAAAAAATATATATTTAGAATTTTTTTTCCGACATTTTTTTTTCGACAAAAAGGCATTCGAAAATGTGCATTCGATAATATGACCTTATGTGCAGTTTAACAAAATGTCACATTTCGGCATATACACAATTATTTTGCAGTACATAAAAGATTGTTCACAACATACCCTCCATGCCCTAATATTGTTCGGTAGGATTACACAAGTGCTCAGTGGAATTGTTTTTGGATAGCAGCGAGTTACCATTTCATTTGTTACGGTCTATGCCCAGTGCAATTCTGAAAACTTGGAAAGGATGCAGATTGTGTGAAAGCATTCTAGCTGTCTGAATATCTGTTGTTCTAATACTATGTACAAGTAATGCCAGGCATAATTGTCCATGCACATTAAGATTGCGGTGAAGGTAACTGCAGTCAACCACCTTCTGGCTCGGCTTCGAGATCAAGCATCAGTTCCGATGTCCGTTTCCACTCCAGCTTTTGAATGATTTCTAGCAGCGAGAGGCCCCCAGATATACTGTTGATCTCCCATTAATTCTGCTGGGTCACACTCAGGCAACCAATCACTCAGAAGGGCATCCAGCAGTCAGTTAGCCAGTCAGGCATACAGTGCATTCTGGCCATTCCCCTCCCTCTCAGACACTTACAACAAGGAATGTGTATTGGGACAAGTATCCAGCCATTCAACACTATACACTGCATTCATACCAGTTTCGGGCAGGGCTGTCTCAGTCATTGTATTTCATACTACAAACCAGACATCCACAGCAAGAAGTGCATATTGGTCACACACTCCATTCACTCAGGTCCCACCCACAGGGTGTACCCACAACATACAATCACTGGGAAGGCTCCAGCCAGTCTGGCCTGGACTTCACTACAATACCATATATGGATCTTCCGCCCAACAGCCAGTCAGGGGGAAGGGACAGAGTCAGGGTTTCCCAGGTCTTTGGGAAAACAGGGTAACGAGCAATAGAAAGCAAGAGGCCACAGGGGCAATCTTGTTTCCTATCAAGAATCAACTGATTCCAATGGCAGGGCCTGGGTATCCCAAAATGGAGGATACTCGGGGCACCTGTCAAATTCAGCATGGAGCTGCCATCAGCCCATATCCTGCTCTGTGGGCAACACACAGGTGCCCAAAAACATAGACTAGGGGCACAGGGTTGTACCCCCACCCCTGGGTGCCATAAGGGTATCCCATGGGTCTGTACACCAAACCAAAAATAGGAAGAGCTGCACTGCCAGGAGTCCCACATGGACTCCTGGTCATAAAACAATACAGAACACAAATGAAAAAGGACTATTGGACAAGGACAGGGAGGCCCTGTCCCTCCAATGCATTTCCAGCATCACACTGGGGTACCAGTATAGGGGTCAATCTGCGCTAGGGGTATATCGAAGTTGATAATGAAGTGGTCCGACCAAGGGCATGGTGGTATGTTCGTGATGGATGTTTCACAGTTTATATCTTCATACACGCTACGCAGCAACTGGACCTAGTATGATAGCAACCTTGTCTGTCTCCTCCCCCCTCCCCTTACTGGTTTTTTCCTCCCCACCCCCCTCCAGCACTATCTGAAATGTCACCAGGCCTAGTATGAGAGTCACTTGTTTTGTTCCTCCCCTACCTTTCTGCACCCCTCTCCCTGACCTCTTGTTTTTCTCCGGCTCTATCAGAAATGTCATCAGCCTAGTGCGGTAGTCTCCTGTCTATTTCCATTTCCTTCCCACTCTCCCCCTTCCTCCCTTATCTATGTCTTAGCTCTTGCACTATCTGAAATGTCGTCAGGCTCAGTATGATAGTTAATTTCACATCCTTACTGTTCATGGCCTGTAAGAATGTCATTGTATTTTCCCTTGTTCCCTCCGTTGCCTTGAAGTGCTTTGAAACACATTGTGTATAGGCGCTATATTAATAAACTATCATATATTATATATATATCATATACATCATATATCATATATCCCTTGCAGACCAAAAAATGAAATTGCAATCTTGCTCTCCAGCTATAGAGTAATGCTAGCAGTGCTAAAGTAGGAGACACTGAGCATGATGCTTGCCTACTCAAAATCCTTAAAAGGCAAATTAGTATTTGAGCTTTATATTGAATTGCGAAGGTACCGCTTCAAAGCGCTTGTGTGACATATGTACAAAAGCATAGGATGAGGATACATATCCAAGTAGCCTGCTTACTTACAGTCCGTAACCAATATTTGAGCTGACAGTTCGGTTACATAGTGTGGAAGATGCTTTTGCTAAGGGCCATGAGCAACAGATATCCTGGTGTTTGAACGTTATTCATATTACAACAAACAGACAGGTAATGTTTCGCAGAGCCAAGGTAGGCAGATTCAAGGTTGTCTGTTAATATTTAAATGCGGACATGAACGGAAGTGAGAGTCATAGGGTACACGTGTGGTAGAGTCAAGTGCTGGTGGGGGAAGGTTATTTGATTAATATTTGCAGGCATATCTTTGTAAGATCTTATGTTCAAAGCACCACTTGTTCATACTTGTTTGAGTATGTTTTCTCTTTTTTAGGTTTTTAAGGTCACACATGCATAGTATAGTAATGTAAATAGGCTAGACCAGAATATCAAGGCTAGTTAGTGCAGTTATAGGTTTATTTTGAGAGAATGCAAATATGTGGTAACTGCTGTGACTTTTACCATATTCATTTTTGAGAAGGTGGGAATTGTCTGTGTGCGCTGCTAAAATTCTTCTTATCAGCACCCAGAAGGAAGCTGGGCAAGTGGAGATGCGCACAGCCTAGATGGAACATTGCTCAGGAAGTTGAAGCATTCAGGAATATATCAGGGCTAATAGTGAGTTGGTCCAAGTCAATTCTGTTCCCGCTAAATGAGAGTAAAAAGACCAGTGGGGACGGAGGGATTTCGATGGGAGCAAGAATCGTCAAAATATCTAGGTATACACATTGGCAGATCCAGAACGCAGCTCTTTCAGGATAACTATGGCATTTATATGGAGGAGCTTAGAAGCCAAATAAATTGTTGGGTCCTCTCCCGATCTCTCTCCTCGGGAAGGTAACAATTGTCAAAGTGATTATCTTACCTAAACCATTAGTACTTATTTATAAATGTCACTATATGGCTGGGGTCCCAATTCTTTGCGGAGCTGAAGTTGTTACTGTGTGTGTGTGTTAGTTAGTGAATACTGGCGAGTTGGAGAATGTCGATCTTGATACCCATTTTTAAAATTGCTAGCCATGTCAGATGCCTAGGGTAAACATTTTTGCATCCTATTATTGAAGAGCATTAACAAATGGATAGAGTATAAGAACATTATCTATTACCAGCTGGTTTTAGGAAGGGGCAAAGTACCATAAATAACATTGCTACATTAAACTATCTCATTTCTGATATATTAAAACAACCTGAGAGTAGTCTCTATTTGTGCTTCATAGATTATAGTGGGGCATTTGATTGTGTTAATTGGGAAAGATTATGGAAAAAGTTGTTGAAGTGGGGTATTTGCCCGATGGTTTTGCATTTTAACAGGGCAATGAATACTGACACTACGGTGGCAGTCTGTATGGATGGAAGAGGTTCACTCACTACCCCGATTAAGACTAATAAAGGGTTAAAACAGGGGTGTGTTACAGTATTGTACAATTTGCATGTTGCAGACATGGACCTTAGTCTGTTGGGCCTTAACTGCTTTCCCCCCAAAATAGGGGATATATTCATAAGGTGGGTATCTTATGCAGTTGACACTGTCATAATGGATAAAACAGCCATTAGCCTACAGAGATTGTTGGATGCAGTGATAATGACCTGGTTATTGACCCTCACAAGTCGAAAGTGATGATAATCAGGGCTAATTCTAAGAAAAGGGAAAAAAAGATCATATGTCTGAAAAATAAATAACAAAGCACTGGAAATTGTGGATGTGGATCCTTACCTGGGAATGCCTTTCGTTAGTAACCCATCCATTACAATTTTTGATACCTTGTTTTCAGGTAGGATGATTAATCGATGGAATGTCGTCAGGAAATACCTGGGGGAAAATGGTGGGCACTCTATTGAGGGGTTTATAGAAATGTATAAAGGTAGTATAGTACCAGGAGTTTTATATGGTCTGGAGGCACTTCAGGAGAAATATGTGCTATGGCTGGACAGATTAGAGAGTAGGTTTTGGAAACCTGTGCTCAGGCTCAATGGGACAGTTCTGATTGAGGCTATAAGATGTGAACTGGGTACGGTCTCCTCTACACTGAGGAAAACCTAATGTGTTAAATTATATAAGATTAGGAGACATGAAGGAAAAGATAGTCTTTTTGGACTCATAGCTAATAATGTTAGATCTGGGCATATTAGCAACTATTTCAACACGTTAATGTGAATTCTTTTCTTCTTGATATCAATTTGAACAATATTGAATATGATAGTGAGGGTCATGTTTCTATCCCCTACTAAGAAAGAAGGCATTAGAATGGGATATGATAACATCTTTGGAGCAGCTTAGTACCAAAGAAAGATATGTTTACTATGTTTTGCAAGGTTTTAAAATTGGTAAATGCGTATTTATTGAAATATGGCAAACCTGATTATAAAAGAAGTATGATGTTCTTACGCTTTAATATACTTCTCTGTAAAGAATACATGGATGGCTGAAACTCTGTTCCATATGAGCTCAGGAAATGCAGTTTCTGTGGAAGTGAAGTGGAAATAGCGAGACATCTACTCACGGGGTGTCCAAAGTTGAGTCATTTTTATGTAAGGGGCTATATGGAACTAGTGAGTGGTATGGCCTTGATAACTTCAGACCAATTTTGGGCCGCAATTTATGCAGCAACATCGGCCGCTTTTTATATATGGAAAATAATTTTGACTATGTAATTTTACTAGATGCAGAATGTTAATGTCATTTTGTATGAAGAAGAGTTTTTTAGTAAAATGAATTTATGATATGTTTTAACTTTTAATTAATTGCCAATTGTTAAATGTGTGTATAAGGTTTAATTAACCAATTTGCAAAATAAATAAAGAAAATAAAAAAAGAGGTTGTTAGTGACTAACCTGCTGTGGAGCCCAAAAAACACACAGGATAATATGGGAGTACCTAATCAGACCATGTGATGGGGGCGGTGTTGAACTGCCAGACTTTGAGCTATACTACATGGCGGCGCATGTGTCCTTTGTCTCCTATTGGATGCCAACTTCTGGACAATCCCCACATGTTAAATTGGAAAGGAGGGCAGCATTCCCATACTCGTTACAGAGCTCCCTGCTCTCATTTAGGATAAATGACAAATGCCCTTTTGATCCAGCAGCTTGTACAGTACATGCCCAGAAGTGGCTATACCGCAGGCCCCTTTTTTCCATACACCCCAGAACTTAAGTTCTGGAATATTCAGGCTATGGCCCCAACATGTGACAGGAAAATTAGTGGAGACTGGTCGAGGCACAGTGTGCAAATGTTTGCAGACTTCTGCGCAGGGGGATCATTTGTTACCTAGGAACAGGTACAGGAGAAGCTCAGGGATACATTTGGGTTGGCATTCCATTTCCACAGCTCCGGAAGGCATTCAGGGCGTGGTCATCATCATTCCTGGTGGAGCCCGGGATGGTCCTTCTTATAACATATATAGTAAATTTAGCAAACTGCAGGAGGACAGTGGAAACAATATATGCCATGGCCCAAAAGAATACACCTGGGAAAGAAATTACTTGTTGGGCAAAATGGGAAAGGGATATTGGTGAGGAGGTGGAGGATGCTAGGTGGAAAGCTATGTGCGAGCAGTCTAAGAAAGTGGCATTTAACTCTCGTTTTAAACTGATTCAGCTTAAAATCCTCCACCGAGTATAACTAACCCCAGCGATCCAGGCAAAGTTTGACACTGGGAGCGATGGTAGAGGCTTTTGGTGCGGTAAAGAGGCAGCATAAGAATTGCTTGGTTATTGTATGGAGAACGGGAGGACACAAGTGGGCCTTTGTTTCTGTTTACTCCTACGTCCTGTCCCCTTTCCTCCATACTTATGGGACATTCCTCCGTCCTGTGGGACGGGACCGGAGCACTTTGTAAAAGCATCAAAATTTTGCACAAATTTTAGTCCTTCCTCTCTTTTATGCGGAGTACTGCAAGCGGCCGTAACCCCGCCCATTTTAGCTCTGCCCCACGCATCGCCCATCAGTCCTTTTCTCCGCTCGTTCGAGACTGGACGCACTTGCATCTGCGGAAGGTTTTTTCTTCCAATTTCCTCCTCTCTGGCTCTTGCTAGCGATCGCGTGATAGTCCGTCTATGCCGTTTCAGCTAGACTTGCCGAATTGTTCTTCCTGTCAGCGATGCTTCGCTAGGGCGGATCCCCATCCTCTTTGTTTAGAGTGTTTGGGTCCTGACCACCGGTCGGACTCGTGTTTTTATTGCGATTCCCTTTCGGTCCGGGCACTTCAACGTCAGTTAGAACGGTGGGAGAAGGTGTTTCAGCGCACTCCTCCTACGCATTTTCAATCCTTCATCGACGAAAAGAAGAAACGCCCGTTAAATTCCTTACTTTTTAGGGCACCTGGCCGGGGGACTCCTTCCCGGGGTCTTCCTGGACCGGGAGGAGCGTTAAAGGCTCTATTACCGGGGTTTGCCCTGAGGTGCCCTCTGGGTCTAAACAGTGTACCAGAGTTTTCTCTGAGAGTCTCCGTAAGTGGCCTATAGACACCGGATTACAATCCGAGGCCCCTCCTGTGAGGGCTGTTTGTAGACTCAGTTCTTTTTTTTTTTTTTTTAAATTTAAAGAATTTTATTAATTTTTATTCAAACCAACCAAAATACAAACCAAACACGCAGTGCAGTTCACAACCATTACATTAACATCAATTAGTCTTTGACCACTGCCCCCCTAGTCCCACCCCCCTTTACGAGCCTGTTTATCCTTCACACTCAGTATCTGCTACATGTGGCAGGATATCACTCTCCTCGGATTCCGCTGGATCCAATACCATTCCAAACAGTTCTGCTATTAATGATTTCCATGCCATCAGGGTACCCACTTCTTCTTCCCCACTCATGCTACTTGCCTCCTGCCATACCACCGTTTCAGCCTCTGCCCATTTCTGCAATTCGTTCCACCACACCTCCACCCGTGGCCTGTGACACTTTTTCCATCCCATAGCAATCCTCTGCTTTGCAAGCACATATGCTTAGTCTTTCAGTTTCCCCACATGTTTAAGTTTCTGTGACCTGGGGAACCCTCCCAGCAGGCAGGCCCAGGCCGTGTCTATGATGAGCGTGACCCCTTTCTCTGCTAGTTTTTGTGCCACTTCTCCCCAGAAACACTTATAACTGGGCATGACCAAAACATATGTGTCATGTCAGCGTTCTCCTCTTCACATTTAGGGCACGCCTGTCGCCCAGCATTTCTAAACCTAGATATCCTCATAGGGGTCATATATGCTCTATGCGTTACATACAGCTGTATTTGCTTCAATCTGGAATTCCTTGATACCTTCTTGTGGTATCCCAGGGCACGCTCCCACATCCCATCCTCCATCTGTGCTCCCACCTCCGCTTCCCAAACCAATCTCAAATGTGTCAGTTCCTTCCCAACCTTAGTCATTACCATCTCAGACAATCTAGAAATCTCATGCCCCCCTTCCGCTATGTCATATATTGTCCCCATAATGGCGTCTGGTTCCTCCACCAATACTGTCTCAGGCCACGTTTTCCGAATTTTCTCCACCAACCTGTGATACGTAACATATTGGCCCCCATGCAATCCCACCTCTTCCCCTAGTCCTTCAAAATCCCTGATTGTCCCCTCTTGCCAAATGTCCCCTAAAGTTACCAGCCCGACCGACTCCCAGTAGGTTCTGATAATCACCCTCAGTTGCTTATCTCCCCCTGCCAAAGCAACCAGCGGTACCTGCGGGGAACACGGGAGCAGATCTTCCATCATCCGGCATGCTCAACGCCACATTTTCCACCCCAGCATCATCATCCCCGGGCGCTCCTTCATTTCTGACTCAGGCAACCAGATAATTTCCTTCAGGTAAAACGGGGTACAGTCCCGCCCAAACAACCTAAATTCAGGGGTCGCTTCATCGGAGAGCCATTTGGCCACATATTGTAGTTGACCCGCTACATAATAAACCTCAAAATTAGGCAGTTTAATACCTCCCCTCTCATGGAAATTCGGCAACTTCCATAGCGCCACTCTATTCCGGGTACCATGCCACAGGAAGTCTCTACACATACTGTTCAGTTTAGCAAAAAACTTCTTGGGAATCATATGTGGAATATTACTAAAATAATGTAGAAGCATAGGCAGGACCACCATCTTAAGCATTGCTCCTCGTCCCATCATTGCTAAGGGCAACTTCTCCCAGAACTTCATACATTTACGGATTTTTCCAATGGCTATCTCGGTATTATGCCTATGTTCCTCTTCCGCTGTGTGATACACATCTATGCCAAGGTAGCGGAAGGAACTAACCATCCATGGTACTGGCAACACTGGTAACCTTTCTACAGGGGTTCCCTTATAATTACCCAACGGGAATATGCTAGATTTTTGGGGATTCACCACTATGCCGGACAGCCTCGCATACCTCTCCATCACCTCCAGAATATACTGAAGATTGTCTTCCGGGTATCTCTGGTATAATAACAAATCGTCCGCATATAGGGATATCAGGTGTCTTTCCCCCCAACCTCAATACCTATCGTATCATATTGTTGCCTGAGGTATACTGCCAGGGGCTCCAGAGCCAGAATGTACAACATCGGGGACCAGGGGCACCCCTCTCTAGTGCCCCTGCTAAGTTGCCATCTCTCAGATGTCACTGCTCCTGTTCGAACCCTGGCTAGCGGCTCACTATACAGCATCTTCGCCCACCTGATGTAACCCAGCCCCACCCCATACTCCCCCAGGGCCGCCAGCAGCCACGGCCACCTAACCGAGTCGAATGCTTTTACTGCGTCTAAAGACACAACCGCCATTTCTCCTTCATTGTTACTCCCCCATTCGACCACCCGATGGAGTCGCCTGTGGTTGTGAGTTATATTCCTGTTCGGGACATAGCCTGTTTGGTCTGGATGTATTAATTTGCTAATTACTTTCCGCAATCTATTTGCCAGGACAGCCGTCAATATCTAGCCGTCCTGGTTCAGCATCGACAATGGCCTGTATGAGCCACAGCTATGCCCTGGTTTATTGGGTTTGGGGAGCGGTATTATGATCGCTTCTCTGAGCGACTCCGGCAACCGTCCCACTTCAAATGCCTCATTAAGCATTTCTAGCATTGGGGGCAGTACTTCCTCTATATATGCTTTATAAAATTCACTAGGAAACCCATCCGCTCCTGGGGTCTTACTGGTAGGCAGCTGCCTAACAACCTCCTCCAACTCCTCCAGAGTGATTGGTACATCAAGCTCTTCTCTTTCTTCTGCACTGATCTTGGGCAATCCTATATCCTCCAAAGTTTCAAGTATCTCATCCTGGCTGCCCCCCCTCTGTCCTCGTATAGTACCCTGTAATAATCCGCAAATTCCCTATTGACTCCCTCTTCGGTGTCTGCTACCTCTCCATCTTCTCTGGTTATTGTCCTAATTGGGGGCCTAGGGGTTTCACTCTTTTATAGCCACGCTAAAAGGCGGCCCGTTTTGTCCCCACCTGCATGCTGTCTCTCAATATATTTTTTATAATTAAGGTTGCAGAGCCTTTCCCAGTGTTACGCACACTGCTGCTGTAGTTTAAGTACTAGCTCCGTGTCTACACTTCCATTTTTTAATTCTCTTTCTAGTTCATCTTCTGCTCTTCGTAGGTCAGCCAGGACCCCGCCCTGAAGGCCTTTTGATTTAGCAATGGCAACACCCTGCATCACCACCTTGAAGGCCGCCCATAGTGTACCCGCCGAATCAACACTACCAGTGTTCACCTCGAAATAGTTGATAATCTCCTCTCTGATATCCTCTCTAAAAACTGGATCTTTGAGCGCCTCTGCACGGAGGCGCCATGTCGGAATCCGTGCCCTAGGGTGGCGATCTTGCCACCCCAGGACCAGGGGTGAGTGATCCGACAGGACCCTCGCTTTATAGTCTATTTGAGTAATTTCTACCACTACATCTGGCGTGCCAAAAACATAATCAAGTCTTGTGTGCAGCTTCTGCGGGGCTGAGTAGTGCGAATATTGCTTCTCATTAGGATGCTTGGTTCTCCACACGTCTACCAATCCGAAATCGTCTAGCAGCGTCTGCAATGCTTTAGCCGCTGGGGTGGGCCTATCAATCTTGTCATCAGATCTGTCTAACTTGGGGTTCAGTACACAATTGAAATCCCCTCCCCAGATCACCGCACTACCCACACACATACCTAGGTTGGTGCACAGGGTCCTGAAGTATGCCGCCGTGTTTTGGTTGTGGGCGTACGTGTTTACAATGCACACCCCTTTATTCTCTACCAAACCTCTCACTATAACCATCCTCCCCTCATTTTGTACCACTTCCTGTATTAGCTGGAACGGGACGTGCGGCGCCACCCAGACCAGTACTCCCCTAGCATAGGCAGAGTACGAGGAACCCACTACAGTACCTTTCCATTTTTTACCCACCAGCTCCATCTTTTCCCGCATCAGATGCATCTCCTGCAATAATGCAATATCTATTTTTTTTTAATTTCTTTTATTAATTTTATGCAAACAAAACAACAAAAACCAAACAAGCAGCATAATCATAATAGTTCCATTACACATCAAGTTATCTTAATCACTGCTCCCCTTATCCCTCCCTCCCCCCATGAGCCTATTTGTCAATCTCATTCAATGTTTGGCACATGCGGCCGGGTTTCGTTCTCTTCGGAGTCTGTTGGATCTGATATTACTCCAAACAATTCTGCTATTAGCGTTTTCCAAGCCAACAGGGTGCCCGCCTCCCCTTCATCAGCCCGGCTACTCACTTCTTGCCATGCCACCGTTTCAGCCTCCACCCATTTCTGCAAGTCATTCCACCATACATCCACCTTAGGTTTGTGGCATTTCTTCCACCCCATGGCGATCCTACGTTTCGCAAGCACATACGCCAGATTTCTCAGTTTCTCAATATGCTTGAGTTTCCGTGGCCTAGGGAACCCGCCCAGTAAGCAGGCCCAGGCCGTGTCTGTGACAAGAGTAACACCTTTATCAGCCAGTTTCTGCGCCACTTCTCCCCAGTAACACCTAATAATCAGGCACGACCAAAACATATGTGTCATGTAAGCGTTTTCCAGGTTACATTTAGGACACACTTGTCTTCCAGCGTTTCGGAACTTTGATATCGTCAAGGGGGTCATGTATGCCCTGTGCGTTAGGTACAGCTGTATTTGTTTTAATCTGGCATTTCTAGACACTTTTTTATGGTAGCCCAGGGAACGCTCCCACACCCCGTCCTCCATCGGGCCCCCACTTCCACCTCCCAGTCCAGTCTCAGATGTGTCAAATCTTTCCCCGCCTTCGCCATCACCATCTCATACAGTCTCGAGATCTCATGACCTCCTTCGGATATATCATATATTGCTCCCAAAACTGCATCTGGTTCTTCTATCAAAACTGTCTCTGGCCAGGTGTTCTTAATCATCCGCACCAATCTAATGTACGTGACATATTGGCCCGTGTGTAGCCCCTCCTCTTCGTTGAGTTCTATAAACTCCTTAATGGATCCCTCTTGCCAAACATCGCCTAGCGTTGCCAGCCCCACCGATTCCCAGTAGGTCCTAACAATCGCCCTCAGCTGATCATCCCCTCCTGTCAAAGCAACCAGCGGTATCTGCGGGAGGCACGGGCATGGGACTTCCATCAAACGACAAGCCCTACGCCAAATTTTCCATCCAAGCCTCAACATCGCAGGACGCCCCCTCATTCCAGTATCGGACAGCCAAATTATTTCTTTCAAATAAAAAAGGGTGCAGTCCTGTCCAAGCACCCTGTGCTCAGGGTTCACTTCATCAGAAAGCCACTTGGCCACATACTGTAACTGTCCCGCCAAATAATAAACCTCAAAATGAGGCAGTCTGATACCTCCTCTTTCATAAAAGTTCTGCAGTTTCCAAAACGCCACTCTATTTCAGGTACCATGCCACAGGAAATCCCTACACATGCTGTTCAATTTACTAAAAAACGTCTTGGGTATTATGTATGGGATATTACTAAAGTAATGCAGGAGCCTGGGCAGAACTACCATCTTAAGCATGGCCCCTCGCCCCATCATCGCCAAGGGCAATCTTGCCCAGAACTGCATGCTGTTTCTAATTTTCTCGACGGCTACTTCCGTATTGTGTCTGTGTACTTCTTCCACCGTTTGATATACATCTACGCCCAAATAGCGAAAAGAGCTAGTTGCCCATGGTACCTGTAGCACCGGTAGTCTATCTACAGGGGTGCCATTATAGCTACCTAGCGGGAATATGACAGACTTTTGGGGGTTCACCGAGATGCCCGACAACTCTGCATACCTTTCCATCACTTCAAGTATGTATAAGAGATTTTCTTCTGGGTATTGCAAGTACAATAACAAATCATCCGCGTACAAGGATATCAAGTGTCGATCCCCTCCTACCTCAATGCCAATCGCATCATACTGTGCCCTAGGGCATATTGCCAGAGGCTCCAGGGCTAAGATGTAAAGCATCGGGGTTCAGGGGCACCTTTGTCTGGTGCCTCTGCCAAGTTGCCATCTTTCGGATATCACCGCTCCCGTTCGGACCCTGGCAAGCGGCTCACTATACAACATTTTAGCCCACCTGATATAGCCCGGCCCCATTCCATACCCTTCCAAAGCAGCCAATAGCCATGACCACTTGACCGAATCAAAAGCTTTAACTGCATCTAGAGACACTATTGCCATCTCACCCTCGTTCTTACTACCCCATTCGACCACCCGGTGAAGTCGCCTTATGTTATGTTTCTGCTCGGGACATAACCTGTTTGATCAGGATGTATGAGTCTACCAATCACTTTATGCAATCGATTTGCTAGGACAGCCGTAAGAATCTTGCTGTCGTGATTTAGCATCGACAAAGGCCTGTAGGAACCACATCTATGCTCCGGTGTATTGGGCTTGGGCAGCGGTATTATGATCGCCTCTTTAAGTGACTCAGGCAACCGTCCTATCTCAAATGCTTCATTAAGCTTGTCCAGCATTGGGGGGAGGATTTCCTCTCTGTATACTTTATAGAATTTGCTGGGGAACCCATCTGCTCCCGGGGTCTTACAGGTAGGCAACTGCTTCACAACCTCTTCTAACTCCTCCAACGTGATTGGCTCATCTAACTCCTCCCTCTCTTCTTCACTTATCTTGGGCAGCCCTATGTCTTCTAACGTTTCGATTATCTTGTTATCTTGCGCTGGTCACCCATCTCATCATCTCCGTACAGCACTCTGTAATATTCCACAAATTCTTTGTTACCCCCTCTTGCGTGGCCACCTCATCTCCGTCCTCCCTAATAATGGTCCTAATCGGAGGCCTAGGGGTCTCGCTTTTGTATAGCCAGGCCAAAAGGCGGCCTGTCTTGTCTCCCCCCGCGTGCTGCCTCTCAACATATTTCCTATAATTGAGATTGCAGAGTCTGTCCCAATGCCCTGCACATGGTTGCTGTAGTTGGAGTACCAGCTCCGTGTCTATGTCACCGCTCTTCAATGCTGTTTCTAGCTCAGTTTTCGCCCTCTGCAGGTCAGCTAAGACCCCACCCTGTAACCTTCTTGACTTAGCAATGGCCGCCCCCCGCATCCACCTTAAAAGCTTCCCATAATGTGCCCGCGGAATCAACACTCCCAGTATTCTCTTCAAAGAAGTTAGTAATCTCTTCCCTTATATCTTCTCTAAAGACTGGATCTTTAAGCGCCTCCGCTCGGAGGCGCCATGTAGGGATCTTCGCCCTCGGGGGGCAATATTGCCATCCGAGGATCAGGGGCGAGTGATCCGAGAGGACCCTAGCCTTATATTCGATTTGAGTAATCTAAGACATCACATCTGCTGTAGCAAAGACGTAATCGAGCCTAGTGTGCAATTGGCGCAGGGCTGAATAGTGCGAGTATTGCCTCTCAGTTGGATGTTTCATCCTCCACGCATCTGCAAAGCCAAAATCAGTTAGCAGTATCTGCAACGCTCTCGCCGCAGGGCTAGGCTTACTCACCCTGCCATCAGATCTGTCCACCACAGGATCCAACACACAATTGATGTACCCACCCCAGATCACCGCGCTCCCTATACACGTACTAAGATTGGTACACAGGGCTCTGAAGTATGCTGCTGTGTTTTGGTTGGGGGCATACGTGTTTACTATGCATACCTCCCTGCTCTCCACCAGCCCTCGCAATATAGCCATCCTTCCATCAGTCTCAACTGCCTCTTGTATCAATTTGAACGGGACATGCGGTGCCACCCAGATGAACACCCCCCGGGCATATGCAGAGTATGGCGAGCCCACTACAGTCCCTCTCCACTTTCTCTTAACCAGGTCCAACTTCTCTCTCGTCAAGTACGTTTCCTGTAGTAGTGCGAAATCTATTTTCTGCCTTTTCAGATACATCATGATTTTGTTTCTTTTCAGATAACTGTTAAGGCCCCTAACGTTCCACGTTATTATCCTGAGGTCCCCCATAGGTCGTTAGTAAGCACCCTCCCGATCCTCCGCCGATTCCGCCCCTTCATGCACCGCAAGTACAACATGCTGATTCCTCCAAATAGGCTCGAAACAAAACTCAAACTCCCCATAACCACACACACACTCAACTTCCCATCCCCCACCTTCTTCCCACCCACCCCTCCACCAACAATACCCTCCCCAACCGTTGCCCAGCTCCATTCCTGGATCTCAGGCACCCCCACATCTAGCCCTGCCTAGCACAAGCTTCTACTCAGGGCTCAGTAGGGTAAAGTCGCCCTAATGGCTGCTGAAACTAATAATCTATTGGGGTAGGTCGTCCACGTTCTGTTGCTCCTTTCAAAAAAACATTACGCATACAGATGCCAAACCGTTACCAATTACAGTTACACTCACTATATTCCAGTCCAAATCGAGCACCAGGCCCAGGTTGTGTTCAAAGTTCAGTCAGTTACAGTTTCTCTACACAATCAGGGTCCTCCTCCTTACAAAATCTTCATTCGGTATGATCCTGCCGGTCACAATCTGCTTCTTGTTCCGGGCAGCCCTGCAGGCCCAGCCATGTGACAACATCCTCCGGGGTATCAAAAAATAGCGCTTTGTTCTTATGTAGCACCTTCAATCGTGCCGGATACAGCAGCATATATATGACTCCCGCCGCCCTCAGCCTTCTTTTGACAGCGACGTAACTATACCTCTACCTTTGCACCAGTATCGTATAGTCCGGGTATGCTGTGATGTTGGTGGATGCTCTCTCTATCGTGCCGCCCTTACGAAAATATTCGAGGATCTTTTCTCTATCCCTGTAATTCAGGATCTTCGCGATGATCGGTCTTGGCGGGGCCCCCGGCCGGGTTTTCCTCATTAGGGTGCCGTGCGCCCTCTCCCCCGTAAATCCCTGCGAGTGATTCCCTGCTCCGATCCCTTGTAGGATCATGTTTTCAACATAGTTTGTGGGGTCTTGGCCTTCTTCCCCCTCCGGGAGGCCAACCACGTGAATGTTGTTCCTCCTCGCCCTTCCTTCCGCCTCTTCCACACGATTTTCCAGGTTGGCGACCTGTTGTTTTAAGTCATGAATCCCTTTCGCATTGCTCGTGCTAACATCGGTATTAATCTTCACCCCACTTTCTAGACCGCTGGTCCTTTCGGCAAAGCGCCCTAACATCTTGACGTAGCAGGGTGAGTTCCGTACCTACAGCATCAATCTTATTCTCTAGAGCTGTGCTTAGGTCCGCCATTGCCAAGTCCCATTTAGCACTCAGTCCCGTTATAGTCTCCAGGATCTGGTGCTTGTCCCCTTCGGGGGCGTCTTCCGCAGGGGTGACGACCATGCTCTGCACGGATGTTGAGGGGGTCCGTTGCGTTTTCGTGAAAGTCTCCATCGTTCGTTGCTTAGTCTTGACTCTCAACCCTTTCGCCGACATGGCGCTGCCCTCCACTCCTGTACGCATCTGGCTCCCAGGTCTCCTAACTCACATTCGAGATGGCAATTCGAATTGTCTTACGGGTGGGCTATGGCCTCACACTCCCCATTCAACTTCTGTAGGCCTCGTCGCCCAAGCATCCATTGTTATCTCCTCCTGCAGTCAGATCGCCGAGGCTCCATTAGCGTATGCCAGGCCGGGCGCTCTCATGCTAGTTCGAACACTCTGCCATATTTCCCTATTGTACTATTCCTCCAGGCAATTTACCGCAGCCATGTCCCGCAGTTCAGGGAAATCAGTTTTGTTTCTCCTCGGAGGCCTCTCCTTTGTTAGCCGCCATCTTGGTGCCACACAGCCGTACCAACAAAAACATGTATATCTCACGATTCCCCGGGACTATGAACTTCTCCAGCGAACTTCACTTGGTATACGGCTTCCGACGCCTGACCCCCAAAGTTCTAGGCGCTCGCTGCAGTTTCAACAGGTAACTTTGGCAAAAATAGAGTCGGATCATCAGGAGCTCCTCACGCAGCACGTCCTATTCCATGGCCAGTTAGCCACGCCCCCGCAACAATGCAATATCTATCTTTTGTCTTTTCAAATATAGCATGACCTTGTTCCTCTTTAAAGAACTGTTAAGTCCCCTGACATTCCATGTTACTATCTTAAGATCTCCCATAGCTCGTTAGTACCCATCTCCCTTCCTTCCAGCCAATCCCACCCGCCCACGGAATAAAGATACAACCGTCTGGCTTTTCCATGTAGGCTCATATTTAAACTCAAACTCCCCATAACTATGTACACACCAAACTCCCCTCCTCCCTCCCCTCCCCCCAC
Source organism: Ambystoma mexicanum (assembly GCF_040938575.1). NCBI lineage: Eukaryota > Metazoa > Chordata > Amphibia > Caudata > Ambystomatidae > Ambystoma > Ambystoma mexicanum. Next base: position 1,050,862,336 of record NC_090933.1, on the reverse strand, counting down.
CCATCCCTTCCCAAACAACACCCTACCCTTCCCCAACAAAACCCTCCCCAACTGTTGCCCAGCTCCATCCCTGGATCTCAGGCATCCCCGCATCTAGCCCTTTCTGGTAAAACCCGTACTCGCGGCACAGCAGGGTGAGGCCGCCCTATTGGCTGCCTTATTACTGATTCCGTGGGTAGGTAACCGCAATCCTGCTGCTCCTATTTGTTGAAAGTTACTACGCCTAATGATCCCATGTTTACGCACGCCATTCTATCCTACTTTATAGTCCGTCAGAGTCATTAAGTTCTACGGCTGCGCCACATCCATCAAGCACATCAGGGCCCTATAATGAATGCCCACCCTCCCATCTTACAGTTTACGTGATACAATGTCTTCACTTATCGTGCTTTGGTCAATCTCGTCCTCCTTCTGGCGCCGGGCAGCCCTGCGAGTCCAGCCACACCACTGTTTCCTCTGGGGTGTCAAAAAACAACACTCTGCCCTAGTGCAGAACTTTCAACTTCGCTGGGTACAGTAGCATGTATCTAATATCTGCTGCACGCAATCTTCTCTTGACCGCCACATAACTGTATCTCTGTCTTTGCACCAGCATAGTATAGTCAGGATACGCTGTGATCTTAGAGGAGGCTCTTTCTATCGTCCCGCCCTTGCGGAAATACTCCAGGATCTTTTCCCTATCTTTGTAGTTTAAAATTTTTGCAATTATCGGCCGTGGTGGAGCCCCTGGCCTTGGTTTTCTCATCAGGGCTCGGTGTGCCGCTCTACCGCGAACCCCTGAGAGAGTTTGTCCGCTCCCACTTCCTGTAGGATCATGTTCGCCACGTAGTCCGTAGGGTCTTGGCCTTCTTCTCCTTCAGGCAGGCCAACCACCCGGATGTTGTTCCGTCACCCCCGTCCTTCTGCTTCCTCCACCCTGTTTTCAAGATTGGCGACCTGTTGTTTAAGCACATGGACCTCCTTCACATTGTTTGTGCTTACGTCCGTGTTAGTCTTCACAACGCTCTCCAGGCCACTAGTTCTTTCTGCCAGCGCCCTGACGTCCTGCCGCAGGAGGGTAACTTCAATTCCCACGGCATCTATTTTGTTCTCCAGAGCCGTCCGCAGTTCTGCCATTGCCGTGCCCCACCTGGCGCTTAGATCTGTTATGGCCGCTAGGACTTGTGATTCTCTCCTTCAGGGGCATCACCTCCAGATGCTTCCCCCGGTTTTTGTACTGGGGTCGGAGGTGACCGCTGCACCTTGGCAAAAGTGTCCATAGTGGGTTGCTTACTCCTGGCTTTCATCATCTTAACCGACATCTCGCAGTTTCACTTTGAGTCCTGTATCAGCCCTCCTGTGTTCCAGTATAGTTGGTTTAGTGTCTGGGGGCTCTCAGTGGGCCACACTACAGGGCGGCCCGCAAGAGCAAGCCTAAAATGGGCTGTGTCTTCCCACGTCTCCTCTGTGAGCAGTGTTCTGCTTTTTCCTCTTTCTCCTTAGCCGCATGTCACCTGCGTGGTGGCCCACAAAGTTGTGCTTCGAATGGGCTATGTCCTCCCACGTGTTTCTGTGGGCGATATCTCCACCTAACGCGCCCAGAGGTCTACTGCGCTATCTGCTTGCCGCTCCAAGTCTCGCAAGGCAAGGCACTATAGTATTAATCCAGCGGGGAGCGCGCAAGGACATGGCCAGATTCCCTGTACAGATGTAAGTATCCAAGCCCTTCAATCTTAATCTTGGCACTGCCTCACTGTATCTGCCGTTGCCGCTGCAGACCCTTTATCTTCCTCCATTTAGTGTCCACAGTGTATGCCCTATACGTTCTCCTGCCAGCCTTTCACAAACACATCCTTATTTCTTCTGGCCAGGTCGCATTATAAAGGCTGTGCCTGTTGTGGGGCTGCTTCCTCATTGCATCCACGTGGCCTGTCTTGACCAGCCACCCTGTTACAGTACTGCTGCCGTTCCCCAATCCCGTATTATGTTACCTCCAGCCGCGGTGTATTGTGAGACTGCTTGGGGTCCCCAGATGTTCCTAGCCCCAAGAGCTACTCGCTCTGTATTATGGATGGATCCGCCGCAATGAGTTGCCTATGAGCAGATGGCCACTTTTCACGAACATCCAAAATAATCTCCAGCTATGGCGTTTGATATTGTTTGCAGGGGCCCCTTGTAGCCCTGTGCCACCATCAATGTCCGCCTTACGTGGTGACTACCAGCGCCACGGTGTGCCCCTGGCGAGCCGGCAGCGGATCTTGAAATGCACGCCCGGACCACGGGGTTCTGACCGCAGCTGCCTTTGCACCGAACTGTGCAACTTCCTCACGGCAGCCCTTTCAAGTACGCGTGGGGGCTCCCGACCGCCTCCCGTCACCAGAGCTACTCTTGTCTGTACAAGGTCACGCTCGCGCTGCATATGATCCTGCTCTCAGCAGCGGCCGTCTCCGCCTGCTTCTCGGGCTCCCGATCCTCTTGCGATGTCAGCGCTGCCCTCGCCTTCGCTGCAGCACACCATTAGGGCAGCAGCAGGTCCTTCAATATGCCCCTCGGGGGGGCTTCCAGCTTTTCCGAACACCAGCTGATTGCAGCCCTGTATCACAGCTACCAGCCATAGACTCAGCTCTACTAAGTCGTGGGGTACCGGAGCTCGCTCCGAGGCCTCCTTGATTGGAGCTTCCCTCAAAAGTACCGGGTTGCGCCCCGAGGCCTCGGCTGAAGAGGCTTCTGCCGCACCCGGGTCTGAGGTCCCTCGTTTAGAGGCTAAGGTGACCAACAGTTCTGAGAGGCCTGTTAAGGCCTTGTTGGTGAAAGGTATTCCTCATCGTTCCCGCTCTTGCAGTGACTCCAGAGCTGTTGAGGGGGCAAGGAGTGAGGTTTCGAACCGTAATTGCTCATTTACCAGCAGTGCCGGGGTCCTTCCTGAGAAAGCTAGTTTGGCTATTAGCATGTCACAGAAACATCCTAGGCCACACAGTACCGGTTCCTTGTCTAAAGGCTAAAATGAAGACCCCCTGACCCACCTGTGGGGACCCCGCCTCACTTTCACACATGTCGCAGTTCTCCTCAGGTGCCGACAAAATGGCGACCGTTCCCGCCAAGACCACGGCGGCCATTTTGGATGCATCCCTTACAACTACGCCATCGGCCTCAGGTGTAGGGATTGGCTCTGTAGGTAAACATCGGTTTCCTTGTGCTCATCCGTTTCGTCCAGTTTATGACTGGAACGCCCGGATTCCCCTTCCGCACAATGTCTCGCTGCCTGCGGCGTCGGCACCTTTCATTTATGTGGACACCTCTGGGGATGGACCTTCTTGGCAACCCTCTCCCCTGCGTCCCTGGAATTACCCTCCTCATGAGAGGCCTCCTCCGGCTGCTCCAAAATCGTCGGCGGAGGTCTTTTTCAGCGAGTTTCAAAAACGTATGCGTTCCGACCCCATCTGTTTTGGGAGATATGCCCGCCTGCGCCGTTGGTCCCACCTGCATCTCCAGTGGTTCCGCCGGCGCCGCCCTTGCCTGCGGGGCCTCCCCCTACTCTTCCACCCTTGCCTCCGTTGTCCCCAGTGGACAAGGTTGTTGTGGTGCCTGATGTGGTTTAGCCAGACCCTGACCTGTCGGATGACACGCAGGGTGATCAGGACAGCGAAGACCAGCCCCATTCTATCAGAGCCTTTCATGACCGGGTGCTGGACACGATGTGTTTGTTGGATGTCCCAGTGCCCCAGGCACCCGCTCCGCAGGAGGGTGTGCTTTCGCAGGCGTTCACCTTGTCTCCTTCGGAGCGTACCGGTCTGTTCTTACAGAAGGATGTTTTGGCCGAGGTCCGTAGAGTCTGGGAGAGGCCACAATCTGGACTGTTCGTCAATAAGAAAATTGATACGCACTATAGGCTGCATTCTTCGGAAGAGGTGGCCTTAGCATCATGTCCACCCCCCTCCTCCACGGTGGTGGCTGCGGTCACTTTGCAGTCCAGGCCTGCAGCATCCTCTTCTATGATGGCTACTCAGGTCCTGGGAAAAGAGGATAAGCTTCTTGACTCCCTTGGGGGGGGAGGTTTTTCGCTAACTCGGCCCTGCAACTATGACAGGCTAATTCAAAACTGGTGTTAGCGGGGGCGGATATGAAAATGTGGAAAGGTCTGTCGGAGTTTGAGGAGTTCATCCCTGTTGAAAAACTTGAGGACTTTAAGGCAGGATTGTTGGATGCCAGGGTTCTGGCTCAAGATCTGCTGGAGGCCGCGGCTCATCATGTTGACACTTCGGCCCAGGGCCTTATGCTTGGAGTGGATACCTCTCGGCAGGCTTGGCTGCACGCCACCAAGTTCTCCAAGGAAGTGCAGGACAAGGTTTTGGACCTGCCTTTTTACGGCAAGGAGCTTTTTCATTTCTCAACAGATGTATAGCTAACCAAAACGAAGGATAGCACCTAGACCGCCAAATTCTTGTCTGTCCTGGTAAAACCACCTTTTAGGACGCAGAGACCATTGTCACAATCCCAGCCCTCCTCTGGTTTCAGGGGTTATCTCGATCAAAAATCCCGCAGAGTCGATACCCCTTCAGGGAACTCCCACCGGAGGCAGCAACGCAGTCGATTTTTCTCCTGCTCCTCAGCCTCCTCCTCAGGTTCAGGTGGTGCTGCCACCAAAAAACCTGCCAAATGAGGGTTCTCTGCGCTCGCATGAGACCCCGGTGGGAGGATGCATTGCGTCTCATTGGGAGGCGTGGCAGACATTCACCGAGGACTGGAGGGTCTTGTCAGTCGCTCAGGCGGGCTTCCGCTTACCCCTTCCCCCTACCCCACCCATCAAACCTCCTTTCCATCAGTCGGGGTCGCCCTCCCTCAGAGCCGAGATTCAGAAGTTGCTGGATCTCAGGGCGGTAGAACCCGTTCCCCTAAGGGAACAAGGGGAGGGCTTCTACTCTCGACTGTTTACGGTGCCCAAACCCAACCAGGCTGGCCTGCGCACCATTCTAGACCTTTCCCAGTTCAATCTTTTCCTACCCCTAGAGAAATTCAAGATGATCACGCCTGGTCAGATAAAGTCCTCTTTACAGATGGGCGATTGGCTCAGCGTGGTGGACCTTCAGGATGCGTATATGCATATTCTGATCTGGAATCCACACAGGAGATACCTCTGTTTCTCTGTGGGAGAGGAGCATTTCTAGTTCCGGGTGCTTCCTTTTGGCCTCGGCACCGCGTGTCTTTACGAAGATGATGTCGGTGATTGCAGCTTATCTTCGTCTGCAGGGTATCCATGTGTATCCGTATTTGGACGATTGGCTGTTACGCAGCCCTTGCCTGTTGAAAGCCACAGGCAATCTTCAGTTTCTCCTCCAGCTCCTGTTTCACCTTGGGCTGTCGCTGAACTGGCAGAAATCTTCCATGACGGTCTCTCAGGACTTGATTTTCCTGGGTTTTCGCTGGACCACGATCGACTGCAGAGTTTACCTGACCGGGGACAGAAGGAGGATCTGTTGGTCACGTATCAGATGTTTGCGCAGTCGGAGAGCATGTCGGCCTGGTGGTTACAGAGGCTTCTGGGCCTCATGGCTTCATGCGTATTGCTCTACCTCTCGCTCGTCTCAAGATGAGGCGGACTCAAATGTCTCTTCAGAGTTCTTGGCGTCATGCTGCGAATCCAGACTCCAAGTTGATATTGATTCCGGCTTCCATGAGAGCGGACCTGGTGTGGTGGTCATCTCTCAGCAACCTGTCGGTGGGTACGGGGTTTCAAGACCCAGCCCCTATGGCAACGGTCACGACGGACTCCACCCTTCTGAGGTGGGGTGCGACATTGGATCTTCTTCAGGTCTCGGACCTTTGGTCGCCTCAGGACAAGCTCCTTCACATAAAACATCTGGAGCTTCTGCGATTTTCCTAGCGCTCAAGGCATTCAGGCCGGTCATTGCCAACAAAGTGGTCCCTATCCGCACGGACAATGTGGTGTCAATGTACTACATCAACAAGCAGGAGGGCACCAAGTCTCCCCCTCTTGTGGGTCTGACCATCCAAATTTGGGAATGACCGATTCAGCATGGCGTCTGGCTCGTAGCAGTGCACATTCCGGGCCAGCTGAGCGTCACGGCGGATGCCCTCAGTCGGCGGACAATGGTCAGCTATAAATGGGAATTGAAACCAGAGATCCTCTCATGGTTATTCCTGTGCTGGGGCAATCCGGAGGTGGACCTCTTTGTGACATCGGCAAACAAGAAACTTCCTCTCTATGCCTCCAGAAATGGTCTGAGAGCCTCCTCTCTGGGGGATGCTCTGGAGATTCCTTGGCACAACATGAGGGCCTATGCTTTCCCGCCTCTGCCTCTGATTCATTGGATGATTTGCAAGCTGAAGAACACAGTGAACTGTTCTCTTCTGCTCATAGCCCCGTGGTGGCCGGCCAGATTCTGGTTCTCAGAACTTCAACACCTGTTGGTGTGTGCACCGATCAGTCTACCGGTGAGTCCCGATCTGCTTCACCAGAGGGATCGACAGCTGTGGCACCCCTCCCCACAATCGTTCAGCTTGGCTTGCATGGTGCCTGAGTTCAGATCTTTACAGCATCTCAACCTGTCTGGTGATGACATGCGAATAATTCAGGCAGACAGGAAGCCTTCGACGAGGTCTCAGTATAAGATCAAGTGGCTTCGGTTCTGTCACTGGTGCTTAGCCAAACAGCTGGACCCAAGGGTGGCTACAATTGACACAGTGCTGTCCTTCGTGTCTCACCTAGCAGAATCGGGCATTCATGTTCTGTCATGCAGAACTTATCTTTCGGCGATAGCCGCCTACCTATCCGCGGATCAGTGCTCTTATTCACTGTCAAATCCAGTGGTTAAGAGGCACTTTGCAGGTTTGAAACGTCTTTATCCTCCAGTTCGCAAGCCGCACCCGACGTGGGATCTGAATGTGGTCCTTACGGCGTTGTGCCATAAGCCGTTCGAACCAATGGCCACGGTGGACCTTAAATACCTTTTGTGGAAAGTGTCTTTTTTGGTTGCCATTACTTCAGCAAGGTGGGTGAGTGAGCTCCAAGCGCTGTCGGTGGAGCATCCCTTTTTGGTTTTCCACAAGGATAAGGTGGTCCTACGGACAAATCTTTCCTTCCTGCCAAAGGTGGTCTCTGATTTCCATCTGAATCAGTCAATCTCCTTGCCAGAGTTCTTTCCAAACCCATCTTCAGAAGCGGAAAGGGTTCTTCATTGTTTGGATGTTAGAAGGGCTCTTAAGTTCTATCTGGACAGGACATCTGAATTTAGGAGCTCTTCTCAACTGTTGGTGACCTTTGGTAATCCACAAGGTAAACAGGTCTCTAAGGCGACTATCTCCAGATGGATCGCTGCCTGTATTACGGAGTCTTACACTGTCCAAGGACTGCAGCCTCCTAAAGGTATTCATGCACACCTGGTGCGGGGCACGGCAGCTGCAGTTGCCTTTCAGAAATATGTCCCCTGGGAAACCATCTCAAAGGCGGCTACTTGAGCCTCCCCATGGGCTTTTTGTAAACATTATTGTCTAGACCTAAGCTCCAGATCTGATGCTCAGTTTGGCCAGGCTGTGCTGAAGAACCTTTTTCAATAAGTTTTTTTTTTCCATCCACCTGTAGCTCCTGTGAGAAGTGCTTGGGAATCTCCCATAAGTATGGAGGAAAGGGGACAGGACGTAGGAGTATAACCAGTTTACTCACCATAGTGACCACCTTACTCCTAGTCCATAGCCCCCTTCCTCCACACGCCCGCCTGCCGTCCCCTCTAATAGGGTTCCTCTATTATTGCTTAAAGGTCTCTGACCTGGCGAAAGAAAAGGACTGATGGGCGATGCGCGGAGCGGATCTAAGATGGGCGGGGTTACGGCCGTGTGCAGTACCCCGCGTAAAACAGAGGAAGGACTAAAGTGTTTGCAAAATTTTGATGCTTTTACAAAGTGCTCCGGTCCCGTCCCACAGGACGGAGGAATGTCCCATAAGTATGGAGAAAAGGGGACTATGGACTAGGAGTAAGGGGGTCACTACGGTGAGTAACCTGTTTATTTTTCTGCTGACAGCGATATGTAATTCAAGTTGCGAATCTATATGTCACAATGTCAGTGCACTGGATTTATGTTATTGTAAACATGAACCTATTTAAATAAATGTATTAACAATAAAATAAGAAAACAAGGGAGCACCCAGCAGGAGAAGGGAGTAATTCCTCTACCCTTATTGTTGTTTCTATAAGTTATAGGGTCAGATAGTATTTTTTTTTTTTTTGTTGGTGGCCGTATTCTTTTTGGACAGTCAGAGATGAGGGAACACCCCATAGCGATAGGGAAAGATAGGCCTTATTCTTATTTCTTTGATAAAGATGAGGTAAAACGTCCTCAAAGACATCCTTCTGACCCTCCACACGACCAAGATTTCCAGTAATACTGGATGCCGCCATTTACACTAGGGTGTTGTGGGTAGAAAAGATGAAATCTGTCTTCATCAAGCCAAGATGTAAAGGAATAATGATATCTGTGTGTGTGTGAAAGTCAGAGGTTATTCTGCGCTCTCGTGGAGGCTATAGTGTTAGGTTATTGAATAGTGTGGCAAAATATGACAGAGCTTATTACCTGATCGTTCGATGGCAACACACATCCAGATTCTTTATGTTGTGTGTGTGTATCTTATAGGTGCTAATGATGGTGATATCAAATTGATATTAGAATGTGAAGGGAACGTTAATGTGGGTTACCCTTTACGATTCTTCATGGATCAAAAGGAAAAGGCACGATATTCAGCATTGTAATAGCTAAACTAATAATGCATATACATTTATATATAATTTATAGCTTGCAGAATGAGAAACAGCATGCCTATTAATAACTTTAATGACTCATCCTGTTACCCCTTGGCGGCCCGGAGATTGGATTGAGGGACTTCAGGTAACTTATCCAGGGCTGAGTATGCCCGGGCGGGACAGTCTCGCCGGTGACAGTGAGATTAGTGCTGCTACACAATGCACCTATCAACATGATATGGATGACAGGACAACCAGAGGGTGCCGGCCCTTTGTCGCAGCACGATCTGGCCCTTGGCGGAGAAGGAGCACAGTCGGGCAGTTGATGTGCCAACCGACATGACCTGATCCCCCCGCAACCCTGGTCCCGCACTGCTGAAAATCACATGAAAATCACATGAGAGGGTGCGAGTGCTTGGAGTGAGAGGAGACACAGTCTTTGAAGCTCACAGCTTGCTGCTCCCAGCATGAGCAATCCCAAAAAACAGCAAGGATGGAACAATACGCCAAAGCAGACCAATCATTGTCTCCGGCGGCTCTGAGCCCTGAGCCCCTCGGAAATTGATGCAGCTGTCCTGAATTTCTAGCGCTGAAAGACAGTACGGCCAACTTGGAGACCAAGATTGATGCCCTTACATGTAAGGTGGATATATCTGCGGTCCAGATAGATAAATTGTGCGGGCGCATGACGGAGGCAGAACAGCGAATTGGGAATGAAGAGGACAAGGTGGCTGCATTACAGAGGGAGGTGTTGATACTCCAGCAGACTGTCAAGAGAGTCGTGGCCAAGAATGAGGACCTCGAAGGAAGAATCCGCAGAACAATCTACGTATACTTTGAGTCCTGTCCGATTGACAATATTTAGAGGTTTGTAGAGGAAAGGCTTATTGAAGCCTTGCGGTCCCCGCCTGTATCCAATATGTTCCTTGTAAAAAGGGCACACATATCCCTAGCAGCCAAACCTCCTCCAGGAGCACCTGAGCAGGCGATCATAGCTAGAGTTTTTAACTACAGTGACAGGGATGTACTTCTCAAGGCAGCGAGCGAGAAGGCCGAGCTGCGATTTGGTTCTGACACAATCCGTCTGTTTCCAGACTTCTGCCCCAATGTTCAGGAGCAAAGAAAATCCTTTTAGGCCGTTGAAAACATCTTGCAGAAAAAGGATATTCGCTAAGATATGTTGTTCCCCGCAAAATTGACAGTGGTTTACAATGGTAAAACATGGTTCTTCACGTCACCAGAATCGGCGGAACTATTTACGATGGATCTACCAGACCCAGGGGACTCCCTGCGGGGTCCCAATCACTGAGCTTGTTGGTGAACACACCTTTATTCTTTCTAACTGTATTATTGCTGCTGTAGGGACTCCCCGCTACGAGTGAGGCATGAACGACTCATGACTGTCTTTGCAAAGTGTTGGGTGTGGGGAGGTACGTACTCAGTCTGCATCACCGGTCACATGGTGTCAATGTGGCTGCCAGCGTCTCCCTATCTTTTTGCAGTAACTGCGTACGTGGGTGACTAGTTAAGTTTTTCTAGTTAGTTGGAGGGGTGGGGGAAGTTTTGGGCAGTATGTTGGAGTTTCTGGCATGGGTGTGGGTGGATGGGTGTAGCGGCACGGTACTGCTGTAAAGTTTTGGTCTTTACATAATGTCTGGTTCAGTGGGGTGTGGTGGCTCCTGATCAATTATCTCAATGCAATCTGTGCAAGTTGGGAAGGTGGGGGAAAATGTGGCTGGCATACCTAAACGGAGAGGGAGGATGAACTAGTAACGGTAATGGCTTGGAATATTCATGGGCAAAATGGGAAGAAATTACGACTGGTTGTAAATCAGGCAAAATGCCATCATAAGGTTGCTATGTTTGCAAGATACCCATTAAGCCATGGGTGGCACGCTCCCCGGGGCGACCGGATGGGCTGTCCACAGATGCAACTCGCCCGATTCATCTCATTCTAGAGGATAGCAACATATATTCACAAATTCCTGAACTTCTGGTTGCACAAGCAGGTTGCGGATGGGGAGGGGTGTTTCCTCCGCCTGGCATGGGAATGTATGGGCACGCTGCTTATCATCGTTACCATCTATGCTCCAAATGTCGACTCGCCGGAATTATTTCATGGATGTGCAGCGCATATTCATAAATTCCACTCTTACGATATGGTGTGGGTGGGAGACTTTAATGTTGTTCTATCACTATCACTGGAGCACTCAGGTACAACTCAGGTGGTTCCTCCGAGGGGAGCAGTAGCATGGGGGGACATAGCAAATTACCATGGCCTAGTAGATGCGTGGCATTATGTAAACCAGGCAAGGAGGGAATACTCGTTCTTCTCAGGGGCCCATAATAGTGCGTCCAGAATCAACTATGTTATGATCATGTCGACCCTTGCTAGCTCGGTACAGTCAGCCAGGATACTGCCTTGTACACTGTCTGACCATTGCTCAGTAGTAGTGGTAGTGGCAATGTCTTTCCCCAACAAGTCACGCTGCCCGCTCCGGTGGCGCTTTCGTGCCCTAGAGGATTCAGTGTTCAGGGACGAGATTCACAAGACAAACGAGATTTATTGATAAATAAATTAAGGGTTTTTCCCCGACCCCAGAGTGACTTGAGAGGCATTCGAGGCCTATATTAGAGGGTGGTGTATCTCTAAGGAAGGGGGACTGCTAAAATCGCTACGCAGAACCTTAACCAGGCTGGGACGGGAGATTAAGGAGTTGGAGCAGCAGCAGGTGACGTGTAGTGACCTGGATGTGGCAGAGACTTTGCAGGAGAAGAGAAGGGAGTTCACGCAGGTGGCATGTAGAGAAGAAACATTTCTAGGTGACCCGACTATGGTTGCCTCCTATGGCGAGGGGGATAGGCCCAGTCGCACTCTGGCCTGGGCGATAAGGAAGGAGAGGGGCGAGACTGCTATCCTTGAAATCGAAGACCCAGAAGGATGCCGAGTTAGAGAATCTAGGGGAAAAAACTCTGTTTTCTTTGATTATTATGATCGGCTGTAGTCGGTTGCCAGTCATTTGGTCGAAATCAATTGGTCGACTGGACAACTGGTCGAATCAATTTGGTCGAAAACCAAATGGTCGAATTATTTTTTTTTTTTTTTTTTACCCCTTTTTTTTTTTTTTTTGGGGGGTCCCCCCCCAACCCCCTTTTTTTTCTTTCTTTTTTTTTTTTAACACGAAAACCCACAAAACACATATATAAATAAAAAAAAAAAAATTCGACCATTTGGTTTTCGACCAAATGACGTCGACCAAATTGCAGTCGACCAGTTTGTAGTCGACCAAATGACTGGACACCGCTGTAGTCCTCCCAGGCCCAGGTGACTTTGGGGGAGTTTGGACAGTTTGTGGATCATGTAGCACTAGGCTGGCTTGACCCGACACAGGCAGACCTATTAAATCAGCCCCCAACCAAAGAGGAAATTGTTTGGATGCTTATGTCCCCCCCGAATGGGAAAGCTCCCGGGATGGATGGCATTACTGCAGAGATGTACAAGGAGTATGCACAGCTCCAGCTCAGTTACACCATATGTATGATCACTCCATCTCGGCTGGTGCCCTGCCGGAATCTACAAGGACGGCATTGTTGATACTGCCCTTAAAACACAAGAAAGACCCCCGCCAATACTCCTGTTACAGGCTGCTGTCCCTGATAAATATGGAAAATAAAATAATTGCTAAACTACTCGCCGATAGCCTTGTCCCACATATGCCGGCCCTAATCCTCCCGGATCAGACAGGGTTTGTTCCTGGAAGGTCCACTCAAAATAACCTAAGACGTCTATTTACCCTGATGCAAAAAGTAGATGACGAGGTCCCCATAGCAGAAGCGGCATTGGACGCAGAGAAGGCCTTTGACTCTGTTGAATGGCCATTCCTGTTTGAGCTCCTTCGTCGCTCCAGTCTGGGGTTGATGTACCTTCAATGGATCCAACTTCTATATACCGATCCCTGAGCCACTGTATTAACAAATCAGATGGTGCCGGACTACATCAAACTTATGAGGGGCAACCACCAGGGATGTCACCTGTCCCCTATCCTATTTGCTCTGGCCATCAAACCTATGGCCTGTAGTATAAGAGAGCACCATGCCCACAGAGGGGTCAAAATGTATTCTCATGTCTCGACTATTTCACTCTGCGCTGATGACATGTTGTTGTACGTTAAAAACCCCAAACATAACCAGAGGCCGCTAGTACAAGATATTTCTTGTTTTGGGCAGTACTCAGGTTTAAGAATAAATTAGTCGAAATCAGAGGTACTGCCTCTAACGCCTGCAGTAAGTGCATAAGATATCAGGGAGAGCTTCAAATTGTGCCGTAAGGGTATACGATACTTGGACGTGAGGGTATCAACCCTCCCTGCTCTACTATACTGTCATGCCTGCGCAATGGGCGCATACATTGGCGAACATTATGGACTAATTGTTATTCATTTATCTACAGAAAACTCTGGATCAACCCCTATTCACTTTTTGGACCTTATTTCCCATTTGCGAGACGTTGGTGCTTTTTTATTTTACCCAACTAACTACACGTACCACAATGCACTTTGCCATAACTATCTATTTCTGGCCATTCCTATTTGTCATCATCGGAACTACAATCCCCAGAAGCCCTAGGGATCAGCGCTGCTTCCACCAGCTCAGGAACCGAGAGGGAGGAGGCAGATTGTATTCAGGTGTGCAGATTCAGGTGCGGCCAATTAGCCTGCCTCTGTGCTGGGCAGTGCGGTATAAAAGCTGCTGCCTGCAGGGGCTCAGTCTCTTGCATTAAGAGTCCTTCTAGCACCTTTTTGCTTCGAGCTACGAATTTTTGTATGCTGTTCCTGCTTACTCCTGCTTTTGATCCAGTGCCCTGCCGGGCTCTCTGCATTGCAGCCGATCACACTCTGCTTGCTTCTACCTTCTGCCCTTGCCCTTCCGGGCTCCTGCCTTGCAGCCGATCACGCTCCGCTGCCTTCTACCTTCCGCCTTTGTCTTCCGGGCTCCTGCCTTGCAGCCGATCACGCTTCGCTGCCTTCTATCTACAGCCTTCGTCCACTGGGCTTCCAGCCTTGAAGCCTCCTTCAGTCCTCTGCAGCCTTCTACAGTCTTCGGCCCTGCTCTTCTGGGCTCACTCCTTGCTGCCCGGCCCTTCTGGCTCCTTGCCGCGCAGCCTGCTTCACTCCGATGTCAACAGCCCTTGTCCTCGGGGCTTCCTGCCTTGCAGCCGATCACGCTCCGCTGCTTTCTACCTACAGCCTTTGTCTGCTGGGATTCCAGTCTAGCAGCCCACTACAGTCCTCTGCAACCTTCTACAGTCAGCCCTGCTCCTCTGGGCTCACTCCTTGCCGTGCAGCCTACTTCACTCCGCTGCCCTTAGCCCTTTCCCTCTGGGCTCCCTTCCTTACAACCCTGCTCCTTTGGGCTTGCTCTTTGCTGTCCTGCTCCTCTGGGCTCTCTACTTCGCACCCTACAGTCCTCTGCAATCCACAACAGTTTACCTGCATTTATTACTTTCAGTTATTGCAGTCCCCCTGTTTCCTGACTGCTGCTCCCTTGCTTTCTTCCTTGTTTTCAACTCTCTGTTCTTTATCCCTATCCAATTCTGTTATACTGCTTTCCCTTCATTTCCTTCTGCTAGTTTGCTCATCGACTTCCTTTTTCCTGGATTTGTCTGTTATTGTCTTCTCTTGTATCGTTTATAGACCCCTTTGTACAGAGCTTGTCTGTTGGTTTCCAGCAGGAAACCTCTGCCCCTTCCCTTGTCTCGTTTCTGCGTTACAGACACCCACAGCTGTTGTTCCCAGCCATGAGCAAACAGCGTGGGCCTCTGTTATAGCAATCTGTGCAGAAGGCTGGAGTTTTTCCTAAGGTCCGTGGAACACTCTTTCCCATTTCTGCATACACCCCAAGAGGGATTCACCTGCTACACTTGCCTACTCTTGTTTCTCTTTTACTTTCTGCTGTGTGTGTACTTATCTGTCCACCTTACTTCAGCACAACCACCCATACCCTACCTGGGTGCCCTGTGCCACTCTTAACAGAGTGCCATCCGTGACATATACAAGCATGATTGCGTGACAGCATTAGACCAGTTAGAACGCAAGGTGGAAGCATGGATTTGCCTCCCGCTGTTGCAAGATGTGTGGATTTCCTTGGCCAAAATGGTGGTGGTCCCGAAGATGCTCTATATTTTCTATGTGCCAGTGATCCCACTATCTCGGTTTTGGAAAAGCGCTAAAAGCCTGCTGGTGAGGCTGGTATGGGCAGGTAAACAGGCTAGGGTCTCCCTTGATAACTTGACTCATCCGTTTGAAGAAGGGGTGCTGGAATACCCAGGTTTGTTTGTCTACTATCTGGCGGCACTAATGCGATATGATGCCTGGTTGTGGCACCCCTCACCCAAACTCCCTCATATTAGACTGGAGAGGGCGACGACATGGCCCGATGACGTGAAAGGATATTGTGGGGGAGGAGGAGGACGATGCCCAGGGGGGAGGTGTAGCCAGTGGACATCACGTGCTGGGCTTGGGAGCAGGAGCTGTCCGGGGAGGAGGGCATGGGGAAGTTTGACCCCGAATTTGCAATCTATGCTATCAAGATCACACATGAGAAGGTTTTTAACATTTCGAGAAGCTGGGTATCCTCACTCTTGGGGATATGGTACAGGATGGTAGATTCATCTCCTGGGACACACTGAAAGAGAGTGCTGCTTGGAATGCAGCAACGATGCTACTGTTTTATCGGTTGAGAGAAACCCTTTGAGCATTGTGGCTGCGCTTTCTTGAGGCAACAAGACAATCCCCATTGGTTTGTTTCATGGTTAATCCACCTGGATTTACCAGGATGGTATCTTCTCTTTACAAACTGATGAAGGCACTACGGGTGGGGGGGGACACTTTCTTTACTGCAAAATTGGAGGTATCTTTGGGGAGAGAATTCTCTGATGTGCAGTGGAGGCAGATATGTATACATTCCCAGAATATTGCCCTGAATGATAGATATCGCTCAATACATGTCAAATTGCTACATCAGGTATATTATACCCGGCTCCGTTGAGAAGGTACTACCCGGAGTGGCCCGCAAAATGTCCAAGATGTCAGGTGGACCCAGCAGACTTTATGCATGTGGTATGGGAGTGTGTTTATATGCGGCCTTTCTGGGAACAAAATCCAGAAGACTATGGGTGAGATGGTCACTGATGTCCCCCCTGGCTCCCATGAGGCCTGGCTGCTAGCTTGGTTCGATGTGTCCTCTCGATCTGACAGGGAATTGCTGGCAATGGCCCCTACAGTGGCAAGATCTCTGGTGGCTTAGGCTTTGAGGAAGCAGAGGGTCCCAATAGTAAATCAGTGGCTCTCCTGTTTAAATTCCTGTGAAGACGTGAAACTGCTTACGCCTCCATGCTACCTAGCAGGAGCAAGCCATTGGACTACTGGGATCCCTTGCAATCATATATGTGCAGAGACGCCGCAAACCCTGAGGCTGAAAGGGATTCATTGATCTTTTTCCTGCAGGGGTGGATGTCCAAACGAGACCGTTAGAATAGTCGGGGGAAGCGGGAAGGTGTAGCCCGGAAGTCTGGCTGGGGCCCCTTGGAGGGAATGGATATGGGTTCTTCCCATTTTCTTGGCATGTTGTGTTCAAAGAGGGAGCCACCCGGCTCACGGTTACGACATTGAGGGAAGGGTTACTTTATCATATGATGGACATTACGATTCGTTTACGAGTGTTCTTCTTTTGGATGTACCGTGCTTGCTTGGGGCTTGGATGGGGTGTTGGTTGGGATTGTATTTGTTGTATGCTATTTTGAAGATAAAACTTAATAAAGAAAGTTTAAAAAATAAAAGGTTAACCAGGCTTTACACAGTGAATTCTGTAATTCCATCTTAATCCCTTTGCTGCCCTTAAAATGTATATTTGCTCCCTAAATTGGTTATCTGTATTTGATGGGTGACCACCATGTGCTCCCAAGTCTCAGGGGGCAACACATTGTTATGGCTGCGGCAGACTGAACCCCAGGAGGCCAGCGGTCGAAGGGATAATCACATAAGCAAGTACTGTGAATATGTCCTATTCAATCGAGGTCAGCAAGAAAACCCTACCCCAAAAACATATTACAAAATTGCCTTGCGTGACATAACCAACTTCTGTGACCTACCTCTCTCGTGCTATCAGAATACATTCTACAGAAAACAATGCAATGAGAGGTGGGGATGCCCTTCAAAAGTTGTCAACTGATGCAGAGTCTCCGGAAAAACATTCTGCTGTTGTGGTTGGTCTCTCACACACCCACCCCACTGCTCTCATGTGCCCTAGGCAGCTGTCTACATTGCCGTAAGGATTGCACCGACATTGCACACACTACTAAAGAAGAATGATTCTTACTAGTTCTACTTTTGTCCCTCACACACTGTGAAATGTAACAAAGCTACTGCCTAAAAATGTCCAAAGAGCAGCAGCAAATCTCTCTCAATGTATTCAATTTGATTTTGACAAATGCCCGGTGGTAATAGTAATATAAATACTAATGCTAGCTCCACAGGTCACACGTGCGCCTCCGGTGAGAAGGGGTGGTCGCGCAGACACTAGTTTGATTCTCCACCAGGGCCGACTCATATCTTCATCCTTCCGGGATTACAAATTGAGGAGCACCTTGTGGGTAATGATGACTGTAATAAATAACAGTCAACAGGGGCTCTGAGGCTGGATTCCTACTGATAATGGTGCTATATCAAACACCAGAATTCATATTTGTATTCTTGTATAGCACAGCTTTATCCAATTTGGTAGCTTCGTAACAGAAGGGGGTGGAAGTTATTGGGAGGAGAGGTGGAAGCAAAATGTAAACCTGATGTGTTGTTGGATGGAGACCAGAAGAACCTGTGTTCTGTTGGCTGGTGTGTGTCTAGGTGAGTTGTGGAAAGAGTGCATGTGTTATATGTATCCAGAAATAAGCCCCAGGTGTAGGTACTCTGTTCAGTTTAATATTAATGAGGTATGCCTTCCGCGTCAATGGATTGAGGGTTCCTGGATGGCAGCTTATGACTAGCTGGTGGGAACAGGTTTACACTTCGGATAATGTTTGTTCTGCAGGAGACGGGGCTACTAACTGGTGTGTGAGTGGCAAGTCAATGTATGTATCATAAAGGTGGAAAGCAGAATGGTGAGCATGTTAATGAGAGGCTCATACAATGAAGAAGAAACATAAACTAAGGCATGACATCACATACCAAGTATGAAGGCATGACAAAGTATTAAAAGGTATAGCGAGGCAGGAAAAGGCACAACAAGAAACCAAATGACCTCCTCATCACTCCGATCACTGGCCTCTGTACACAGATAGTATTTTTACTTTCTCACTTTGCCATGTCGAATCTTCTCTCTCTCTCTCTCTTTTTCTCTCTTTCAAATAGATACATTTTACATCATATGCAACAGGGAATGGGAAATGGCAGGTGAGGGGAGATGTCTGACTGGGGACTCCACTGATTATCTTAAGTGTAGTGTTAAGGGTTCTGAAATCATGAACCTTTTGGCTCAGAGAAAGAGCTACAGGGATTTGAAAACCACAGGCCTTCAGATCACCTTCCCTCAGTAATTTGGTTATCAGTCTGAGAGTCACCTCAAACCTCTGTGATGAATCTGATGATGTCACTCCTTTCCTGGCAGTAACCTCTCCCCATGTGGCCAGGGGATGGCATCCGCTACCTGATCTTGACCCTGGGGGTGGTTTTATGAGGGAGGACCACCTGGGGAGAGGCAACCCACAATGGAGTGGCATGACAACATCGGAGGAGACATGGTATCCCCCTTTTCCATGTAGGGATACCCCCTACATTCCTCGTGCCTTGATGAGATATTGTGATGGCTCCCTTCAAGAATCACTGGGGCCTACTGTTGACACCTTCCAATAGTCTGTAGAGAAAATACCAAGAACTGTCTATTGCTCCCAGACATGTGAAAGTACTAGGACGAGGAGGCTGAATGGAACAATGAGGATCAGTCAGAACGAGAAACCCTGACCGCGTTCTAGTGGTTGTGAGCGTATGATAGGTGCCGGGACATTTAAAAACCCGAACAAGCATGAGGGAGAGAGACGCTGCCTGAGGAGGTTTCACTCGCTCAGTGCTGACTGGGGGACTGACAAGCTGCAGGGAGGACTGTGGAGCCAGCCAGCTCAGGGAGAAGGCCAAAGAAGAAGGACTGCAGATGCTGGTCCGCCATGTGGAAACCATGAGAGGAAAAGAAGGAGAGACTTCCTAACAGTCACAGGAATCGGAGAGCAGCCTTCGCACCGCCTGAACACAGAGAAGCGATTGGCAGGGCAAGCGGGAACCGCAGAACACGTGGAAGTCATTCAGCGGAGCCGGCGAGCCCGTAAAGTGGAAGCGGGACCCTGAAGAGCCACTTATAATTGACCGCAAGGGAGTTGAAGAATGCCACGGAAAGCCGGTGGTGAGTCCTCAGGAGTCCTTCAGGAGTCCTTCAACACCTTTACCATACACAGATAAAGTTGAGAAAGCCCTGGCAGGAGAGTATACCAAGCAAAATCAAGTCTGCAAGTGTGTAAAGTGAATCACATAAGAAAGCCCTGGCAGGCGATGATACCCAGCAAAGTCAAGTTTGCATGTGTGTTAAGTAAAACACATGAGAAAGCCCTGGTAGGAAGCCCTTCCAGAAGAGTACACCGGGTAAAGCCAAGCTTATGTGTGAAGTTATGTTTAAAGTGGAGAAAAACCTAGCAGGGGTGGATACCAGGTATCCTGCAAAGTTGGGACTTGCAGTCAAGTTAGTTTGCATAAAAGTGTTTTTTGTTATTGGGCAGAAATGTCCGAGGAAGACTCATATCCTTACGAGTGTAAAATATATTGAAGAGAAAACAGGGGAAGGGAGCCATTTTCTGGAACTGTGAACTTTATCAATTGGGAACTTTTGTGTTGGAGTTACTCTTTCTCACGAAATTGAACATTTGCGCACTGTCAAGCCCAAACACATTACCCTTCACATCTAGAGTTACTTTTAGAATGTGAGGGCCAGGATAGGATTTCGGACACAAGACGTTTTATTATTTTTTTTTATTAGGGCAACACCTCTTAGAATGGGGACCATGGGGCATTTTCCAACCCCCTTTTATTTTGAATTAAAGTTTATAGCCAAAACTATGATCTCTCTGTGTTCGCATCTCATTCCTGGCTCCTCACACTTCTCTTTAGCTTGCTCAGTTGGTGTGCACAATCAGGCCTTCTTTGACTTTTGTTGAGCAGGGCAAGGCCTATCTGGCAAAGAACAGTGTTTTTCGTGCGTGCCTTAGTCAATTCAGACAAAAGTCAGATTCCTTAGTTGTTGGACCCAGGTATTGCCCCCAGTGTTTTCAAGATTGTTCCCCAAAGGTCCCTGAAATCACACAAGTCCTCCTATGCCTCCTCTCCTTCTTTTGCGATCTTTTATTAAAACTGAGTGCAGCAGTTTTCAAAACCTACCCCTAATTCACAAACTGTCCCCAATCTCAAGACACACATCGACAAATTGTTTAGTCCAGAACCACACATGTTTTTATCAAGTGCCAACACTCGGATTTTAACCCCAGCCACTGCGTGGCTGGACAGCAACTTCAACACTAGAACGCTATGGTTGCCGTGAAGTAAAGCCTACAACGCGCTTATTTCCAGATAGTTATTGAGGTCAAATAGGGTTTCAGGCAATTATTCGGCCAGTACCAAAGTAATAAATTAGTCAAGCAACATAAATCTGGCGAGTTGGATCTTGTTGCTTCTCTCTGGTAGAATGCTTCATATTCCGGTTTGAACCTCTTTCCCAGTGGAAAAGAAATTGCCTGACAACAGCAGAATTCATCGTTTCGAGAAGACAAAATGTACAAATGTTTTCAGAATACTTCATTAAGTTAGATTTTTTTAATGTACAAACCGCGGCAAAATCAGAACTATAAAACCATGACAAAAAATGCTCTCTACTGATCCTGATCAGCGCTGGCCAATGAGAGGTCCGAGTTCCGGCATCAGATGTATGGCCGGATCTCGGGACCAGGCCAGCCTCCGCCCTGACCAGGGGGCTCGGTGATCTAATCTGCGCTGTGCTCTTTTCGTGGGTCTCATTCGCGTGTCTGCAGATTCTATTCGCTCAGCCCGTTTTCTCTCTTCTGGTCTGAAAGGTTCACCACAGGAATCAATGGGCCATGAATATAACTGGGGTGGGGCCATCACTGTTGAAAGCACGCTTTCTACATGCTGGGCACACTATTGTTTTCCAAATGTCCATTTCACACTTCCATAGAAAAACAAAAGTAATTTCCAAACTGAAAAATGCTGCTTGAATTCACTAGTTTTCTATTAACCTACCACACATACTCTGTACTTTGTGTGCCGATTTGAGTTTTATCACAGGTTATATTTATAAAGATGTTACATGTTTGTCAAACTGGTTAATCTCAAATAAATGCTTCTGTTGTGCTGACAGCAGTTTTTAGGACATTCAACTGTGTGTTCATGGGTGCCAACTTTTGATTTTCACTACAGGGGCAGAAATACCCCCACCTCCGCCCTCAATATAAATTAGCGACCAGCCCTGGCCAAACACGTTTTTATAGCACTTGTTTTTTTTATAAGGAATTGCAAAAAGTAATTTGATTACCAAACAGTTTATAATATGTAACATCTCAGCAACGGTCTCTCAACCTGCTGAGCTACACTGGTAGCCTTCCACTGTAGAGTGTGTGTATGGATCCCTTCATGCACTAAAAAGCACTGCATTACCAACAGTATTTTGGGTGTACCTCTGCCATGGAAGTGATTTAAAGTGGAATTGATGTACAGCATGGAGTTTGAAAAGAAGCAGCATGAAAGAAATTGCACTATTTCATAAATATTATTTTGAACATTTCGTTTGAGTGGAGTCCAACTGCCAGCTCTGCCTCCTCGGAACTCCGCCCCCTTGGCACTCCGCCCCTACCCCCAAACTCCATCCCCACTACGGCCCTTACTGCTACTTACGTATTATACAATATAACTGCGGAAGTATACACGTGATTACACAGACCATCGGCACCTGCGAAGTAGTGCAAAATCGCTTAACCCACGTTTTGGTGTGTGTTATAAATGATGTTCCTAAAAACCGATTAAAAAGGAAGTTCCTGGGAGCTTTGTTTTTGCCCATCATTGCCTTTTGGCCTGTACTATATTGAAGGATTTTGACCATTGTGTCCTTTGCTGTCAGCCCAAAAATACAAGTTGCCTTACCTGTACATTTTAATGGCTGCAAATCTAATTAACAAACCATCAACCGTAAGTCTTTATTGTTGTACAATCTTTTGTTGAGAACCTCCGTTTTTGAAGGAAATTCTGTTCAAGAATATGCATAGCCCCATCGGCAACGTTTTAGCATATATTGTAGTTGTGTTTGAGATATTTGTCATAGTGGAGACACATCTCCAAGAACAGCAGAGCACTTTACGGACACCTTTTGTTTTGTAGCAGGTGTACACAGACGCATAGTCCAGTTGAGGCCACGTTATAGAAAACAGAACCTCAGAGGTTGGAACATGGAACGGGGGCACTACAATTCACCACACTGTGTAATTGCGTTTTTAAATATGTGCTGCAATAGCCCTGTTCAGAGTATGATGCAGAGCTGGATAAAGGCAGGCTTATACAACGTTTTTCTTAAAATCCAAAGAAGGACTAAAATCCAGGTATTCAGTTACCAAGTTGAAATCTCTATGGCTGTCGGTAAGTATATGTGCTGTGCTGTGGTGACAACACAGAAAGCTGGAGAAAGAAACAAGCCGTTTATGGACCTGCCAACTCATGTCAGCTGGAGAATCTGTAGTTCGCACAGGCCGTGCCCAATCACAGGAACTTGCCACACAGCTGATTGCAGTCACAAAGATTCACTGCCCGGCACTGGTCTGCAGACCTATGAAAGAGGAATGCATTAAATGGTGACTGTTAGAGTAAGGAGTCAGAGTGTGGAAGTGCAGTGCAGATTAGAGCATGGAGGTGGTGACAAGGTGGAGCCAAGGAGAACGAGTTGATATAGGGAGGAGAGGAGAAACCAGAGAGTATCCAGAGGAGAGACGAGAGAGAACAGAGAGGGGAGAGTGAAGAGACAACAGAGGAGAGGAACAGGAATAGAGGTGTGAGAGCATAGAGGGGGAGAGAGTAGAGAGGCAGAGAATAGAAAGAAGAGAAGAGAGAAAAATGATAGAGCTTTGCAAGGAGGTGGAGTCATGCAAGAGAGAATGCAGAAGGAATGAGGCAATAGGAGGAATGCGTGCAGGAGAAGAGTTGAGGGGAGAAAGCGAGAGAACAGCAGCAGAGAGAAAGACACGAGATAACGTAGAAAGGACAAAAGAGAATGGGGGGAATGGAGGTACCAAAAAGAAGGGTGGATAGTAAAAATGAGGAAAAAACCCTGGAAAGTAGAGGATGAAAGGTGAAAGGAGAACAGGCAAGGGAACGGGGAAAGCCCCCAAAAACCCGTAATTGGGAAAGATCATCACGTTTCAGAGGCAATAAGTTGCAGCCATTGACCTCAAAGGCCCGAGAGTTGAGGATGCCCATTACCACTAGGAGGGTAATTATGATAACCCCTGGGGGGGCAACAGTTTTGAAAGTCTGACACCCAAACTCCACGCGATGATCCAGGGCACCAAAGGGTGGTGGAGCCAAGTAAACTACAAGTGCTGGAGGAAAAACACCCTGGCAAGCCCAGTGATAACCAAAGAAGACCCAGTGAAGGCAAATACAATGCAGGGAACTATACATCCCTGAGACTCTGAGTAACTGTTTGCCACCAAGAAGGTGAGCCTGCATTAGGGGAAAGAGGGAATGACTGAACCAAGTCCTAGTGGAAGCCTGACTGATTTGAGAACATTCTAAATATCATCCCATGGGCTCAGTTAAGACCTCCCGTGTGTTCGTTAGTGCAAGGATAAAAGGAGAAACTGAACACATACTTGGCTTTGCCTTGTCTGTTGATCCTTGCTCATGACCCCTCCTCCCCCCGCCCCATTTGGGTTTGTGGGAGATTGCCCCCAAAGAAAAAATGTTCAATAATGAGTGTAAATGGTGCATTTTGGAACACAATTTTCAGAAGAAATTCAATAAAAACCCTAAGCTGTATAGTTTTATTCAATAGAACACATGAAATGTTTTCATACTTCAGTTACCAGGTCTCAAAAGGTATACAGAAGCTGCAGTAAATAATGTGTCCATCAGAGAAATGTACTCCCAGACTAAACAATGTACAGTAGACAAATATAGAGATGTACTACATTTTTGAAGCAGTGTTTGATGAGGATCCTAAAGCTTAAATCTTCCAATGAGACTTTGTTTACGCTGCCTGCAGGCTCGGCTAGAAGTCTAGCAAAAAATATTGCTCCCTTCATTACTACATGTATCAACAAATCACTGGCCCAGGGTACGGTACCCAGGGAATTAAAAAAGTCCATTATTACCCCCTTGCTGAAAAAATCCATTTTGGATCCAGCTTGGCTAAAGAATTATCATCCGGTTGCAGGCCTATCATGGCCAAGGAAAATCTTAGAGAAAATGGTTCCCTCACAATTGCAATCATTTGTTGAGAAGGAGTCACTGCTTGACGAGTTACAATCAGGATTTTGCCCAAGCATGGGACAGAAACGGCTCTGTTAGTAGTGTATGATGAGCTGTTAGAGGTTTGCGGATAAAGGCGGATTGACTATCTTTGTAATGTTGGATTTGTCCGCAGCCTTTGATGCATTCAAATATAGCGTCATACTTGAGTATCTAACAAAACCTGGTAATGTTTCCGACCAGTCTCTGAAATGGTTTGGATTATTTCTAGATGATAAACACCAACAGGTGAAATCTAGGGGTTGTATCTCAGATTCTATTGTGATGAGGTGCGGAGGACCACAGGGGTCATCATTTTTCCCTTTACTGTTTAATCTATATATGCAACCGGCGTTAAACATCCTGAAAAGTCATGGCTTAAGTTACCATTCTTATGCAGATGATACTCAGATATACTTCAACATTGATAACATTGAGGCGGCTTTTGTAAAGGTCAACCAGTTTTTGGAAGATGTAAATGTATGGATGCCCAGAAACCAACTTCAGCTGAATGCAGCTAAAACAGAGCTGTTTGGACCTGAGAAGCAGGTTGCAGCCATAAGGAAATCTTTTGCCCCATGTATTCTTGGGGAAAAACTTCAATACTCTACTAAGATTAAGAACCTGGGATCCATTTGACAGGAGAATCAGGGTAGTGAGGCACAGATAGGGGCAAAGATTCGGATTCAGTCTGTATACTATTTGTTATGGATGCTTCGACGAATTATACCATACATCCCTAAAGAGGACCATGCAGTAGTGGTTGCAGCCATGACAAATACCCATATAGAATATTGCAACAGCCTGTTGATGGGTGCTCCAGCCAAACAAGTACACATGCTCCAGAAGGCTCAAAACGCAGCATTTGGACTGATTGGTAGTTTAAAGAGAGTAGACCACGTTTCCCCCTTACGGAGGACACTTCACTGGCCAACGGTCGAGGACTGTATTCAATTTAAGGTTGCTTGTATAATCTCTAAGTGTTTAAAATGATTGGCCCCGGAATATCTAAGCAACAAAACGTGTCTTTATAAGCCAGTGAGGACCCTAAGATCAAGGGATCAATTACTGTTAAGTAGCCCCCGGTCAGCATTTTTCACTAGAGGTGATAGGAGGTTTTCAGTTTTTGGACCTAAATTATGGAATAGCATACCACAAAAGATTAGGGAATGTCAGACACTTGTTCAGTTTCGAAAGGCTTTGAAAACCTTTCTGTTTAAATAATCATCTAGTAGTTTGACAATCTCTAGGGACACAGAAACGAACTAACAACCTAGTGACTTCTCTTTATCCACAATGACAATTCCAACTGCGCCCCAAAACGGTTAAGTCTGTCATTGGCACGTTACAAATACAAAAAATAAAAAAATAAAAATCAAGTGTGCCAGTAACACACTGGTATACATGGAAATCATAAATCCTATAAAAGTAGAAATTAAACTGGTTTTAAATAAATATTTTGCCTGGGGATTTATCATTTAAAGAACATCATTTTTATAGTATTTAAGAAAATACAATCAGAATTGGAAGAACATAAAATACAGTAAGAATTAGCCACAAAGCTGTTGACACCCGATTCCAGCTTAAATCTAATGTAGATCCCAGTGAATTCTTTTTTAAAACAAGTTTCCCTAAAAAATGTCAGGCCATTGCTCACATTTCCCATGGTGCTGCTAGAATAAGGTGCTCAATTGCCAACATGACAGGGGTGATGCTCAAATACACAATTGCACTTTCAAATGTACACATGTTCACACCATTAGGCCAACTTATCAGTTTAAACATTGCCATGTAAAAATGCCCTGGTTGATAACCTACTGTCAATTTCCTGGTGATTAGAACCATATGTCACAGATGTATAGTGCTTCTTGGGAAATTGGAATGTAGGTGTGCTTTTTTAAACCTGTGCATCCTCTATTTTGTGCTGTATTTCTTGCTTTTTGGGAAATTGGAATGTAGGTGTGCTTTTTTAAACCTGTGCATCCTCCATTTTGTGCTGTATTTAGTGCTTTTTGGAAAGTCAAACTTGGTGTGCTTTTATTTGTGCACTGATTGTCTTCCATTGCAAACCTCTTCCTCCTGTGCCTGCCTAGCTGCTAGGCCACCTTGTGAGTTTCCGTGTACTGTACGATTTCCATGTTTTATCTTTCTCCTGCACTATTCCCATGGCTCTCTCTATCCCTCCTATCTATTCTAACTGGTATTCTATCACCTATCCTACCTCCTCACGAAGTCTGGAAGAAAAAAGCTGAAAAAAGCTCTCCTGGAATCTAATTCAGGCCTGCCTATTGCCGACACCTACGTCAATGCCACTTCCAGGAAGACTATTATGGACATCTTCCTCTCTGTCTCCCCTCCTGGCCTATGGACCCCTCATCTGGTCTCCTCTTTCTCCTTTCTCCTTCTCACCCATTAATGGTGGCACTAGGTGGGAAGTAATCCTGGCATACTTTTCATCCTCTAGGTGAATCATTAATGTTTATCATAATGGTAGTATCATGGCCCAAGGTCCTCAACGCACTCTTCTCCTTTTCAACCGGCGCCTGCCCTCTCTCCAAAACTTCCTCGCTCCTCCTGCCACTCCTTCCTCCTCACCTCTTACCTCTCCACCACTACCAACGGGAGTACCACGCCCCTCCACCCCCTCTCAGAAAACCTTCAAAGGTGGTAACCAGCTTCACTTAGCTACTCTGAATGCTCACTCCTCTGACATATGTCTCCTTCTCGAAAACTTTGACCTAGATGACCTTGCTCTTACTGAGACGTGGTTTAATGCCAGCTCTGTCACTGCTCTTGTCACTCTCCTTCCTGAGGGCTACAAAATCCTCTCCAAACCCAGACCCAACAGGCCTGGATGTGCAGTGGCTGTGATCTTCACTGAGTGGGTCCCTGCCTTCATACTACCTACTCAACCCTACTCCTCTTTTGAATGCCTCGCCTGCAGGCGTGCTGTCTCACCTACTCTCTCTCTCTCACCCATGCCACTATCTACAGGCCCCCTGCCCTATCCCTCTCTTCCTCTTTGAATGGGCTGACCTCGCCTCTTGCCTCTCAATCTCTTTTTCCGAACTCCTCCTCCTGGGTGACTTTAACATCCAAATATGAAACCAGAACCATGTATTGCTACACAGTGGACCCAAATGCACTCCAAAGGGAATCGATGTCCCACATACAGTTTGCTATTACATATATGTCTCTTTTGGCAAAATGGCTAACAGGTAGACTTAATATTTCTCTCTCTTTCATCATTTGTAATCACTCTACTGGTTGATAACCCTACTTCAAGAAATTCAATCCCAATATAGAGTGGAACATATATATAAAATACATATTAATTGCAGATCACGCATAGTTTCCAATGTTATTTATGACAACAATGACATTTTTCATGTGCTTGTTATACAGGTGTAACAAAACCTCCCAACTCGAATGGTCGGGTATAAAACATAAAGTCTGCCCAAACTTCGGGCAATGTATCAACAGACTTGAATGTTCATACAATTTCACATAGTCAGTCTCTTGAAGTAATTCATGTATCCAGAGAAAAAGCCCCTTCTGGGTGTCAAAGTAACCAATGTGTTTCGAGTCGTAGATCGATCTTCAGGGTTAGAGCGTCAATGTTCCTAATCAGAAAAATCACTTTCTTTGTGTGGACCCTATAGGGTAATGAGAACAAACAGCTATTAGGGATAAGAGCATGAATATGTCTAAAGTGTAAGGAAAATAAAGTGTTAGGTAAGTAGTCAAACCAACTAACCTCTTCAATAATGTAGTAAGGGCCACTTAGCGAACCCAGTATTTCAGCACGCTTCCTGAGTGACTAGGCGACAGTAGAGTGCGGTCCGGTAGAGCCCTAAGAAAGGCAAGATAACTTCACTATACCAATCACCCGGCCCACTTAGAACTAGGGTCACGATTTTAATGAGATGGTTGAACGAACGTGGCGGATTAGATATGGGAATTTTCCCCTGTGCTTCCACAAAGTACAATTAAGTTATCTTGCCTTTCTTAGGGCTCTACCGGACCGCACTCTACGTTGGTTACTTTGACACCCAGAAGAGGCTTTTTCTTTGGATACATGAATTACTTAAAGAGACTGACTATGTGAAGTCGTATGAACATTCAAGTTTGTTGATACATTGCCCGAAGTTTGGGCAGTCTTTCTGTTTATGTTTTATACCCGACCATTGGAGTTGAGAGGTTGTGTTACACCTGTATAACAAGCACATGAAAAATGTCATTGTTGAATTTCTTGAAGGAGGGTTATCAACCAGTAGAGTGATTACAATTTATGAAAGAGAGAGAAATATTAAGTCTACCTGCTAGCCATTGTGGCAAAAGAGACATATATGTAAATGCAAACTGTATGTGGGACATCGATTCCCTTTGGAGTGCATTTGGGTCCACTGTGTAGCAATACATGGTTCTGGTTTCATGTCTTTTTGTCCCAAGTGGCCTTGTAACGTTTGCCCGCCTCCACCTGAAATAAACACTATATACTTTTTGAATTTGTACTAGATGAATGTCCAATGAAATAATAAACTCTGAATGAGTTATTTCCCTGATCTGTGCACCCTATCCCATATTTCTTGACTTTAACATCCACCATGACTCCCTTGAATCATCCACCTGTCAGTTCCCTGTCCTCTGTAAATCCACCTCTCTCTCTCTCTAGTCTCCTTTTCGGCCTGACCCACTCTGCCAGTCACACCCTGGATGCCCTAATTTCTGGCGACATCCCTATTACTAATCCGGTCACCACTCCCCACTCTTGGTCTGACTCCCTCTCCTCTCCTGCTTGGGACCCCTTGGCCCTCTGTCCGAGCCACCCCCAGCACTGCCAGCCTCCTTCACCGTCATTTGACCTATGAAGCGAGTGTCAGTCGCTGATTTCGCCTCCACCTTCATCCCACTCCCACCTCTGACTCTCCCTCCAACTTTGTCCAGGTTAGCCTGCACCTCTCCATCTCTAACACCCTTGACATCCTCACCCCGGTCATCAGGATCCGCCTAGAACCTGCCTCAAAGAACAACAACTGGTATGACTCCGATCTAGCATCACTGAAAAGCAAGTAGAGAGTTGCTGAACCGAAGTGTCAGACCCTGGGATTACCCTTTGACAAAATGGCCTGCAGTCTGCTCCAAAGGCAATATTGCTTCTCTATCCGCACCAAGAAGCGGGCCCACATCCAAGCCTGCATCTCAAGAGCCACTAACAATACGGCAGAACTTTTCAAAATCTGCAAGGGACTCGCCAATCCAGCTGCAGGCTCCACCTCTCTCCTCCCTAAAAGTCTGTCTGTGTCTACACCTATGCTTGCCCTCACTCTACACATAAATGTGATAGGAAGTCTTTTCAAAAATAAGAAAAATAGTGGTTCAACAAAAATGGAAACCAGGATTGGTTTCAGGTAGTCTTACACCTGGTGCTGTTAGGTTAAAGTGACACATTGTTGCGTTCAATCCACAAAGCTATTCGTAAGACCTTCTCCACAGGTCCCTTGTAGTTATTCCAACTACCTTCAGATGTCTTTTAAGTTCCTTGGGGTTCCCTTCCCCAAGCTTTAACTTCATCAAGTTTCAAAACACCATTCAAAATATCAACCAAGCTCCTTTTGCAAGCTTTCCAGGGTGCCCTTTCCCAGTTCAACACTTAACAAGTCTCTTACTTGCTTAGGCCTCTTAGGGTTCCCTTCCCCAAGCTCAGGCTCCCTTTCAACTTTAAAACACAAAACTCAGTACTTTATCGAGATGTACTTCGATTTCTTAAATAGGCCTCTCAGGGTCTCCTTCCTTTCCCAAGCTCTAGGCCTCTTCCAGCTTCCAAACACAACATATGATTTATTACAGTTCTGTCTTGAATTCATAAACCATTCTTTCCTCGGGTAGAATCAGAGTTTTTCGTAAACGCCAGGCTTTTGCTTTTCCTAGGCGCGACCACTCTGACCCCTTTGCCCCTCTCTTTGCTCTCACGTTCTTCTGTTACCTCTTTATTTTCTTCAGATGCTCTTTGCATTCCTTTTCTTCTGCTTTCCTTTACGTGCAGACTTTTAAGTTTCACACTTTTCTTTCTTTCCGATTCTATGCTGCCTTTCTTTTTCGTGCCCTTCTCCCTCTCCCTCTCCACTCTCATCTAAACGCATGGGTTTCTATTACAGTCTTTCATGAAACACATCGGGGAGTGTTACGTAGAGAGGAGGCTCCTTCAGGCAATGCAGGATGGAGGTGAGGGTCTCATCACCTGCCCCCCAGGCACCCTTGAGGTCCGCACTGGCCCCAAGGGAACAATCACTTTGCTGATTCTCGCCTGCGGAATGCAGGCACCGCTTCTCCAGGCTCCTTGGAGGCACGCCTCCCTCACCACGCTGCAGCCCACACACACCGGGCCAGCGGCTCCATGCCCTGTTTTCCTCCAGCCTGTAGCTCCTGCTTCTCTCTGCTTCTGGGATTCACTGGACTGGACTGCATCCCCAGCGCACTCCGGTTTCTGTGACTGACCACACCTTTTATAGCTGAACACATACTGAAGTGGAGTCAGGTGTGAACGGTTACCTACCCATGCCAAACTCTGCCTGACTATTAGTGGGAGTGTGGTTTTCTCTAAAGACGGTTGTCCTTAC
Source organism: Ambystoma mexicanum (assembly GCF_040938575.1). Taxonomy (NCBI): domain Eukaryota; kingdom Metazoa; phylum Chordata; class Amphibia; order Caudata; family Ambystomatidae; genus Ambystoma; species Ambystoma mexicanum. Next base: position 1,050,831,385 of record NC_090933.1, on the reverse strand, counting down.
TTTCCCCATGTTATTCTTATGGGTAATCCTCATTGAACTTAGTGGCCTCCTCCTCGTCTCAGTATTTCTTGGAAAGGGGGAGCGGGAGATGAGGAGAGAGTCTACACAATGCACAAAGAATGGGGGAGAGTAGGGTAAGGTGTTTTTAGGATTGGGAAAATACCATGTCTCGCCCTCGGGCATTCTCCACTCAGTCCCCCGTGACCCTCCACTCAGGTGATCCTCCCTCGCTTGTCCAGCCCCATGGTCAGGATCCAAAAGGGATGGCCCTTCCCAGTACACCTGAATAGAGAATCCCGTGGGAGAACACTGTCATCTTTCTGACACCTCCCATTCCTCTCCTCCACTGCCATCCAAACTCCCGCGCATACTCCCCTGCTTCCCTTGGTTCCTCTCCTTCCACCCCTCACTCTCCTCCTTCCTGACCATAGCACCGCATGAGGTCTCTAAAGTGGCCTGCTCCATGAAAGCCTCCTCCAAACAGGTGCTCCCCTGCTCCTCCAGAACCATTAAGGACGACATCTTCTCACTCGCACTGGCTCTTGCTGTCATCACCGAGCTCCGTGACTGTTATGGAACCGCTGGACTTGGCGCCATTAACGTGCCACTACATTTACATGTCAACACCAGGACGCGTTCTAGTCTATTTCCAAGATGGCACTGCTGTTCCATTTATTCACAGTCCTCGGTCAGCGCTCCACGTTGTAACCCCGCTCTGTGCCTTTCACGGTAAAACGCTGTTTCCTTCATGTTTTTCTTCACTCTCTCTGCTGTTGCTCTTGCTGATCGCCTCCTCCTTTCAGGACTCGCACTTGCTTACCTTTCCACTGTGCTTGTTCTTCACCTTTGCTCTACTGCCTACTTTTCATGCTTGCACCGCTCTGCTTCGCTGTTACTTATGTCTTTGCCTCCATCTGGATCTCAGAGCTTCTTACTTCGCTTGTGGGCGCCTGACTCTTCTTCCACCATTATTGTTACCTGGATAACCGAACCACTGAACACCGTTTAAACTGCGAAAAACATACTTATTTTTTTTAGCCAGTTGGCTTCTTCTCTCTGCCTGGCCCGGCAGTTCCCGCGGGCGGTAGGGCTATGTGCCTTGCTGGTACACCAAGCAGGCATAGTGGCTTCTCTTCGAGGCCGGCACTATCTGTACAAGTACCGCCGGTCTATGACAAACAAGAAGAACCCTCCACACTTAGAAGAATCGTCCTTGTTTGATACAGAAGAGGAATCCAGTGAGGAAGTAGTGCTGAAAATAGTGACAGTTTGCAACGCCCCAAGTCACAATGCAGGATGGCCTCAGCTGAGCAAGTACAGGAACTTCTCAATGCAGTACAGGGATTCTCATTGGAGGTTCAGAACCTTAAGGCAGAGAACACTGTACTGAGGCAGCTAGCCACTGTCAGAGAAAACCGATCTTCGGATCTCCCACCTATGGGGCTAGCTTCAGGCAAATTTGACTGTTCACCAAAAAGGGTTAAAGAATTTATAGATGCCTGTGACATCTACTTTACCTTTCGTCCTTCCACTCTTGCAACGGAGCAGAGCAGAGTGGGCTTTATGGTATGCAACATGGTTGGTAATGCATTGGCGTGGGCCACTCCTATGCTAACATCGGCTAATCAAGTTCTAAAGGACTATAGATTGTTTGTTGCCTTACTGAGGCAGACATTTGAGAGGCCAGAAGTGGTCTATGCGGCCTGTGAGGATTTTCTAGGCATCCGTCAAGGATCTATGGATTTAATGACGTACATCAGTCATTTTAAGAAAACTGTAAAAGAGGCTGGGTGGCCTGGTTGTGCCCAGTTCTCTATCTTTAGGAGAGGCTTACATGAAGATCTTAAGGACGAATTGGCCCGGTCCGCAAGACCAGATACTCTACAGGATCTGATCACATTAGTGTTAAAAATCGATTAACATCTGATGGAAAGAAGAGCAGAAAGAAAGAAGCATTACAGCAGGGTTTTTCCTCTGACTTCCTCTTCAATGAATCCTCTCCCTTCTGTGGTTGATTCTTCCAAGGAAGAACCTATGCAAGTTGGCTCGGCAAATGGGCCTCTATCATCATCAGAAAGGAGAAGGAGAAGAGAACTCAGACTCTGCATGTACTGTGGATCAAAATCACATCTGTTGCATGACTGTTCAGAGGTCCCACAAAGGCAACAGGGAAACGACAGACTTTGGTCCTAGGAGGGAAACCGCACCAGGGAAAGATGCTGGTCCCTGCACGGCTCTTTAGGCGGGTGCCGCTAATCAGGATTTGCAGCTCCTTGTCATCTAGGTGTTTCTCCGGACATCTTACAGAACGTTGGAGGCCTTGGCGGTGGTTGACAGCGGAGCAGCAGGAAATGTTTTTGTTTGGGCCAATAAGGTCGGAATTCCCTTACAAGAAGGAACTATTAACCAGCCGGTGGAAGGAGTGGATGGGAAACCATTGAGCTCTGGTCACATTACCCATTCCTCAGTGCCCATGGTGATTTCAATGTTGACTCATCAAGAAACCCTTTGCTTTGATGTTATTCGTGTAGCTCACTTTCTGGTCATTTTGGGTATTTCCTGGCTTAGGAAGCACAATCCTCTTATTGATTGGAAGAAGAACACCATATATTTTAAAATCGCAATATTGTATGGAGCAATGCCTGCAAGACAAGGAAGCGCTAGGCTGAGCTTTTTCCGCTGTGGGGCCAAGATCTTGGTCTCAGACGGCTAGAGTTCTCAGTATACCGTTTAGGTAACAGGAATATCAGGAGGTGTTTCGGGATAAGGTGCCCAAGGAACTTCCTCCCCATCGCCCTGAAGACTGTGCCATAGACCTGTGTCTGGATGCTTTGTTACCTTTCGGCCGCATGTTTTCCTTGACTATTCCGGAAAAGAAAGCTTTAAAATAATACTTGGACGAAAATCTCAGAAACTGACTCATAAAACCATCCAAATCCCCGGCCGTGCATCATTGTTCTTTATACCAAAGAAAGACTCTTCTGCGCTCCATGCCGTGCATTGACTATAGAGGACTCAATAGAGTTAATATTCGGGACAGGTACCCGATGCCTTTGATCAACAACATCTTAGTTGCAGTGCAAGGGGCTATTCGGTTTACCAAGCTTGATCTGCGTGGAGCCTACCACCTCCTAAGGACCCGCTGAGGGGACCAGTGGTAGACGGCTTTTGGGACCCTGTTCGGTTTCTTAGAATATAGGGGTATGCCGTACGGCCTGCTGAATGCACCAGCAGCCTTTCAGCGGTTTATGGACAGATTATTTTCAGATATGTTGTTTAGGACAGTCATTGTTTACTTAGATGACATTTTGGTATTTTTCCAGATCCGCCGAACACCACCAGGATCATGTTGCTGAAGTCTTGGACCGGTTGCACATCAACCGGCTTCTGATCAAATGAGAGAAATGTTTGTTTGAGGTTTCTTCTGTACCAAATTTAGGATTTGCGATGTCAGATAAGGGTATAGAAACGGACTCACATAAATTATCAACAATTCTTAAATGGCCTGCTACCACTTCAGTGAAGGAGATACAGCATTACTTAGGGATAGCAAATTTCTATCGAAAATTAATTCCCAATTTCTCGGAAAAGATTCTCCCAATCACTAATCTCCTTAAGAAGGCTTGGTTCCCTGATGCGGATGATGTAGAAACTGATGCTTCAGTGGGCGCTTTAGGAGCAGTTTTGAAACTACTATCTAACAAATGGAACATCCGGTTGCTTATCTTTCAAGAACATTCAGCCCAAGCAAACACACCTATTCGCTCATTGAGAAGGAGTTGTTTGCCATTAAACACACCTGTACTGAGTGGCGACATTTCTTGCAGGGGACTGGTCACCCCTTTGAGATCCGAACATACCACCGCAATATGTGTATACTTCAGCAAATGGATTTTATTTATGCCCATCAGGTTCGCTGGGCCTATTTCTTCTCGCAATTTGACTTTTCGGTCACATACATACTCGGCTCTCGCTGAACTATCAATCTGAATCTGCAAATCCTGTCAAGACTGATCCAATATTTCCCAGAAACAGAATCATCTATACTGTGACCACTGTCACGACCCTCGCCCAAAACCCCCTCTGGCAAACCCATTGGCCAGGTGGAGTCAGGACTCGGCCTCTAGAGCCTGGCATCCTCTTCAAAAGCCCTCATGGGCCAGTCCTGGCGCCTATGGCGCCAGGCTCATACACCATGAAAAACAATGTGATTGGGAACAACTTTATTGTATTGTCAGCCAACATGGAGGCATCCACATAGCTTGGTTCCTAAGAACCAAGCTATGCAGTCTAGTGTTTGGGGTGTGGTAGCCTAGGGACTGCTTTACCTGGCCTATTTTGTTGGGGCTATGTAAACCACACCCGAGCAAGAAAACACGCTTTGCGTTACTTTGCAGCTTGCAACGTGACGCTCACCGTGTCCCGCTATTCCCTCGAACCTCGGAGAAGCAGAACCTGCAAGGAGACAAAAGGAACATCATTAGCAGCAGCATCTTACCTGCAGTCTTCATCTTTAAACACTGGCAGCTACTGAGAACAGCTTCCTCGAATCTGCACGCCTCCCGGACAGAACGACCTGATTGAGGAAGATAGAGTCAACATTAAAGAAAGCAGTAGAGACATTTACAAATTACAAACTGCTCAAAAGGCTTACCTGGCTGGTCGCCTCTCGGCTGGCACTACTTCGGACATTCCACTCACGCTGAGGAACACCGCAACCTACAAGGAAGGAAAACACAGGTTAGCAAAGGCAAGACTTCATAGCACTGCGCATAGCGCTTACTTACCGCATCATAGCGCTCTTAATGCGCCATCATTTACCAGCAGGGCTCAACCCAGCCAGTTTGCCGCGCTGAAGCTCCGCGTTCCTAAGGGAGACAAAAGAGACATTTTAAACAAAGAAAGGCATGCAGGATAGCAACAAAACTAAAGAACAGCAATAAGACCTACCTGAACAATATCAAACGGGCCGGCGTCAGTGAAGTAACTGGACCGCACTCGCCCATGTAAGACAACGCGCCCCTGCAAAGAAGGCAGGACGGAGAGCACGCCTAATTCTACCACAAGGTGAGGAGAGGGCGCCAGAGGGACTGAAATCATACAGGGGTGGAGGGAGAATACTTACCCCAGTTGGTCAGTTTTGAACACGGTCCTTCTGTAATTTCAGGCAGAACCTTCCCCGCAGACCACATCAGGGCAAAGCTGAGAAGCATACCAGCGAGTAACCCTGCTGGGTGGCGCCCCTGTGGATACCAGGTGAGCGTAACAGAAAGCCAAGCCTACCCTAACAAATCCACTTGGGCGCCATGGAGACATCAGAAATTGACCAATTGGCCCAATTACTAGGAGAGCTTCGTGCTGAGGTTCATTCTGCCCCACAAGAGACTAATGCCCTCCGGAGAGACCTAATAGTGACCAAAGAACGCACTGAAGAGATTAGCAGGCAATACTTGCAATCACAGGCAGGACAGACGCCTCTACCTGGAAGCAATCCAACAATGCAAAACCCCGCCATACCACCCTCTCCAGTACAGATCACGTTACCTGGAACAGGGCCCCTGGCACCACCAGAAAGGTTCTCAGGCGACCCACGGAAGTATGCAGCATTCATCAATCAGTGCTGCCTTCATTTTCTTTGTAGGCCTGGAGCATTTCCAAACGACCAAGCTCGGGTAGCTTTTGTCTTATCATACCTGAGTGGTAATGCAGCAGATTGGTCAGTGCCGTTGGTAACCCATGACGATCCTCTATTACATGACTTTGGGTGGTTCCAGAGAGAAATGGAAAAACTTTTTGCTCGCCATACCCAGGAACAAGCAGTAGACAATGAACTCTTGTCCCTCCGACAGGGGAACCAGGACTTGTTAACGCACATTGCTACCTTCAACAGACTGGTTGCCGAAGCTAGGTTGCCAGAAAACAAAAGAACCACGGTATTCCATTGAGGCTTACGAAGCAAATTAAAGGACGTCGTAGCCCAGGTGGTTGATCCACCCAGAGACTGTGCAGAATTCATAAATCTGGTCGTGCAGCTAGACCACCGGTTGCAGGACCGAAAGGCAGACCGGTCTAAGACGGACCCTCAGACTGTGTATGTTCGACCAAGGGAAAACACATCACGTGTACCTGAAAATGCTGTAGAACCCATACAGATTGGAGGGATACGGACTCCATTACCAAAACAAGAGCGGGACAAAAGAAGACAACAACACATTTGTTTGTATTGTGGGAATCCAGGACATTTCCTGAAGGACTGTCCAGTAAAACCCCCAAGAAGAACAGTCGAGGCCACAGAGAAGGATGAAGCTAAGGAATCGGAAAACTACCAAGGTCGACAAACGTAGAGGTCAGTTTGTCGAGTGAGAAGAAAGAGTTGCTGACCTCGCACTTTGCAATACCAGTGATCTTAACTAACCACCAACAGTGGTCAAGATTGCATGCCGTTGAAGCATACATCGATAGCGGAGCAGTTGGAAATTATATTGATCAAGAACTGGCAGCAGAGATGGGGCTTCCTTTGTGTTCTAAGCCAATATGGACAAGATAACCACCGTGGATGGGACAGAAAATGCTTCCGGACTAGTAACCCAGTGCACAGCCAGGGTAACCTTGCTGTGCCAGGACGGACATCAGGAGTCTATTTCATTCGATCTCATCAAGGCACCTCAGTTCAGGCTAATACTAGGGATGCCATGGTTGGTTGCTCACAACCCTTTGATAGACTGGCGTGCACGAAAATTAACCTTCCCCGGTGACTGCTCCCCTGCCTGCTATTACCAAGAGGAGGAACCCGACGTCTGTATCCCCATGACTCCCGTAGTGACAGCATCAACCCTGGGAGCAACTAATACCTTGCCAAGTGAATACCATGATTTCCATGATGTTTTCCGAAAGGACCAAGCCAATACATTGCTGCCGCAAAGGCCCTATGACTGTCAGATCGACCTTGTTCCTGGTGCACAAATCCCTTGCGGCGGGATATACGCACTCACAGAACCAGAAAACCTTCATTTGAAATCCTATTTAGACCAGTACCTTGAAAACGGATTTATCCGTCCTTCGAAGTCCCCCGCAGCCAGTCCTTTGTTCTTCGTACCGAAAAAGGAAGGAGACTTGAGAACCTGTATTGACTACCGCGCATTGCACCAGATCACTGTGAAGAACCGCAACCCCTTGCCACTTATCCCTGAGATGCTAGACCAAGTTAAAGATGCCCAGATTTATACCAAATTGGACCTTCGAGAAGCATATCACCTGGTCCGAGTCAGAAAAGGAGATTAATGGAAAACCGCCTTCCGTACTAAGTCCAGCTCGTTTGAATATCAAGTCATGCCCTTCGGGTTATGCAACGCTCCTGCAGCATTCCAGTATTTCATTAATTACATCTTAAGGGGGTTAATAGATGTGTGCGCCTTGGTGTAAGTAGACGACATCTTAGTATACTCAGCCTCGGAACAAGATCATGTCAGGCACGTTCGTTCAGTCCTTGCCAAGCTCCGCCAACATTGCTTGTTTGCAAAGCTTGAAAAATGCTTTTTTCACATCACCGAAGTAGAATTTCTTGGTTTTATCCTTACTCCAGGAGGCATCAGAATGGATGTGCACAAGGTAGATGCCATTCTGAAATGGCCTTCAACAACGTCTCCGAAAGGGGTACAAAGCATGCTGGGCTTTGCGAACTTCTACCGCTGGTTCATCCCAGACTTCTCTCAGGTTGTGCACCCAATCACATTACTATTACGAAAAAACAATAAAAAGTTTGCTTGGACCGAAGAAGCAGAAGAAGCCTTTCAGGAACTTAAACAAAGGTTTACCTCGCTCCAATCCTGCGACATCCTCGTCCAGACCTCCCTTATGTCATTGAAACTGATGCGTCCAGTCTCGCAATGGGGGCTGTCCTTTCACAGAGAGATCCGGAAACCGGCCAGCTACATCCTGTGGCCTTCTGGTCGAAAAAGTTCTCACCCCCAGAGATTAATTATGCCATCACGGACAAGGAACTCCTGGCTATCAAATCCACCTTTAAAGCCTGGAGGCACTACCTTCTGGGGGCCAGACACACCATTACAGTCATCACAGACCACCGAAACCTGCAATATCTCAAAACAGCCAAGGCCCAGTCCTTGCGCCAATTACGGTGGGCCCTTTTCTTCGCCGAATATGATTATGTAATCACATTTCTACCAGGAGTCAGAAACGGAAAGGCAGATGGCTTATCTCGCATGGGCATAGATGAAATAGTATATACAACTCCAGACCCAGTACCTATTATACCTGAAGACAAACTCTTGGGTATCACGACAGCCTTAACACAAGCAGAACTACGAAAAGAAATCCAACGGACAATGAATCCTGATGCCTACCTCGCAAGGCAAACTCAAGGAGAACAATATACCATCAAGGACCATCTACCCTTTTTTAGGGATCGCTTATATGTACCCAAGAAGGAATTACAACAGTATATTATTTCAAACTATCACGATTCACTGATCGAAGGGAATCCTGGGATCGCCAAAACCCTAGCTAAGGTGAAAGTGAACATTTGGTGGCCTACCTGGCGTAAGGACATCATTCAGTATATTCAGTCCTGCGGTGTCTGTGCACAAAATAAATCACAGAAACAAAAACCATCTGGTCTCCTACAACCATTGGACATTCCTTCAGTTCCATGGCACACTCTTTCCCTTGACTTCATCACTGATCTACCTCCAAACCAAGGGTTCAACACCGTCCTTGTAGTTGTGGACTTATTCTCAAAGATGGCCCATTTTATTCCTCTCAAGGGCCTCCCAGACGCAGCCACGTTAGCAAAAGTGTTCCTGGAGGGCGTGGTAAAGCTACATGGCTTCCCTTCGGTTCTGGTCTCTGATCGAGGAAGCCAGTTTGTTTCAAACTTCTGGAAAAAATGTTGTGCAATGGCGCAGATCGACGTTCGGCTATCTACCAGTCACCATCCCCAAACGGACCGCCAAACCGAGAGAACCAATCAGACACTCGAGCAATATGTACAGTGCATGCTGCACCACGAACAAAGGAATTGGAAAGACCTACTATGGATAGCCGAATATGCATATAACAATTCTTTGCATTCAAGCACGGGACAAACTCCCTTCTATACCCTTTATGGCAGACATCCACGTACCTCTGAACTAGACCTACCAGCCAGCTTGGAAATGCCAGCGGTAAAGACTCTACACACAACCATTACTCAGGCTTTCAAAAGGGCAAATGAACACCTTATTCATGCCAAAGAAAAACAAAAAAGATTCACCGACCAACACCGGAAAAAGGCCCCTGATTATCAAGTAGGAGACAAAGTTTGGTTAGCCGCTGAATTCGTACCCATCAAGGGAACCCGGACCTTTCATCCCAGATTCTTAGGACCCTATACCATTAAGGCAATTATCAACCCAGCAGCCGTGAAACTGGATTTACCACCTAATCTACACATCCACCCGGTATTCCATGTGTCCCTCCTGAAACCAATGCAACCCGGCACACGGATTGGGACACCACCTAAGCCCATACTTGTTGACGGAGAACCAGAATTCGAAGTCAAAGATATCTTGGACTCTAAATACTCTAGGACCAAGCTATATTATCTCGTCGCTTGGAAAGGATTTGGACCACAAGATAGATCCTGGGAGCCCAGTGAGTATATCCACGCACCACGTCTAATCACGAAATTCCATCGGAACTTCCCAACCAAACCTGGGCCAGACAGAGGGAACACCATGGGAGGGGCCTTAGGGGGGAGTGCTGTCACGACCCACTCCCAAAACCCCCTCTGGCAAACCCATTGGCCAGGTGGAGTCAGGACTCGGGCCTCTAGAGCCTGGCATTCTTTTCAAAAGCCCTCATGGGCCAGTCCTGGCGCCTATGGAACCAGGAACATACACCATAAAAAACAATATGATTGGGAACAACTTTATTGTATTGTCAGCCAACATGGAGGCATCCACATAGCTTGGTTCCTAAGAACCAAGCTATGCAGTGTAGTGTTTTGGGTGTGGTAGCCTAGGGACTACTTTACCTGGACTATTTTGTTGGGGCTATGTAAACCACACCCGAGCAAGACAACACGCTTTGCGTTACTTTGCAGCTTGCAACGTGACGCTCACCGTGTCCAGCTATTCCCTCGAACCTCGGAGAAGCAGAACCTGCAAGGAGACAAAAGGAACATTATTAGCAGCAGCATCTTACCTGCAGTCTTCATCTTTAAACACTCGCAGCTACTGAGAACAGCTTCCTCGAATCTGCACGCCTCCCGGACAGAACGACCTGATAGAGGAAGGTAGAGGCAACATTAAAGAAAGCAGTAGAGACATTTACAAATTACGAACTGCTCAAAAGGCTTACCTGGCAGGTCGCCTCTCGGCTGGCACTACTTCGGACATTCCACTCACGCTGAAGAACACCGCGACCTACAAGGAAGGAAAACACAGGTTAGCAAAGGCAAGACTTCATAGCACTGCGCATAGCGCTTACTTACCGCATCATAGCGCTCTTAATGCGCCATCATTTACCAGCAGGGCTCAACCAAGCCAGTTCGCCGCGCTGAAGCTCCGCATACCTAAGGGAGAGAAAAGAGACATTTTAAACAAAGAAAGGCATGCAGGGTAGCAACAAAACTAAAGAACAGCAATAAGACCTACGTGAACAATATCAAACGGGCCGGCGTCAGTGAAGTAACTGGACCGCACTCGTCCATGAAAGACAATGGGCCCCTGCAAAGAAGGCAGGACGGAGAGCACGCCTAATTCTACCACAAGGTGAGGAGAGGGCGCCAGAGGGACTGAAGTCATACGGGGGTGGAGGGAGAATACTTACCCCAGTCGGTCAGTCTTGAACACGGTCCTCCTGTATTTTCAGGCAGAACCTTCCCCGCAGACCACATCAGGGCAAAGTTGAGAAGTATACCAGCGAGTAACGTGGCTGGGTGGCGTCCCTGTGGATACCAGGTGAGCGTAACAGACCACCTTCCTTCCAACAAGTAAAGAAAGCATCTTCAGACTTTATAGCTTGTAGTCTTTGCCAGAATTCTATCCAGAAGGAAGGATTTCTTTTTTGAGACAAGCAAATGGTCCTACCCCACGAGTCTCTTCAAAGGCTGTTGATGACATCATGCCATGACGGAAGGACAGCTGGACACAAGGGATATCAATCTACCTTGGATCTCATACAATGTTCATTTTGGTGGCCTCACATGACAAAGGAGGTTAAATCCTATGTACCCATATGTCCCCTGTGTCCCAATGCAAGTATAGCTCAAGCAAACCCATTGGTCTATTATAGCAAGACAAAACACCTACCTGGCGATGGAGCAACATATCCGCTGACTTTGTAGTCGACCTTCCTCCCTCCCAGGGATGTACTGCAGTTCTGGTCTCCATTGATTTCTTTAATAAAATTGCACATTTTGATCCCCTCCCGAGGTTATAAACAGCAGCAGAGATTTGTTTTTTATCTGCAAAATCTTTCTCCTGCATGGACTCCCGAATAAGATCACCTTAGATAGAGGACCTCACTACACCTCAACCTTCTGGAAGACTATCTGCAATCTTGTAGCAATAGAAAGAGCATTGTCATCGGGAGACCATCCCCAGGTCAATGTGCAGACCGAGAGGCTAAACTATAACATGAAACAGTATCTTTGTTGTTTTAGCAACAAACGACAGGACAACTGGGTTGAACTATTGTTAGGCAGAATCCTGTGCAATGCCCTTAGGGACCACTAAACACAATTAAGACTACAGGTGGCAATACAAGTTTTACCTTTGCTACAAGCCTGTACTACTATGTTAAAGTGGTAGCAGTAGAGGAGCAGCCAGGCTTATCTCAAGAGTATATGAGCAGTAGCAGAGATTACACAAACGGACCACAATTACTGTGACTCAAAAAAACACTGACTCAAGGTTTCAGGTAAAAAATAGGAGTACATGTATTTTTAAAGGAGTAACAAGGTTGGCAAAAGAAGGACAGCGAGATTCAGCGTGATGACCTACGTAGTGTGGGGTAGTGTGAGAAGCGCTGCAGGTGAATGTAGGGGTGGGGACTTGCCACGTCCTGCCACAAATGGAACAGAGATAAATTGTTTTTACAAACACACTGCGCACACACACAAATTAGATTAAAGTTGGTGTATATTTAATCTGCAAAAACAGTAGCCTGACACGTGTTTCGAGCAACATGCTCTTCTACTGAGGCTGCAGGTTTGTGTACATGGGAGATAAACCGGTACAAGAAATTTAATATACATGTAAATGACCCAAACAAGGAAGCAAAAACCCAAGAGGATGGTTAACACACCAAAAGAATATAAACATTGAAGGCAGGGGTTATCAGCCGCATATATACAACAAACATACATGGTGGCAAGTAATACATTTGCAAAACAAAATATCACAATTCGTAAGGAGAGGGACAATTTCATACACACACCCAATGTCATGATGGAGCGTAAAAATAAAAAGAGGAAAAAGAAGGGTAGGGGTGAAGAAAGGTAAGAAAGAACAGAGAAACACGTTAGCAATGTTGATCAATGTTGGTCACACAGTTAGTCTCGCCCAACTTCATCTACACCAGGGCTAATAACCTCAAGAGCATCCTCTCACCTTCCTTCATGTCCAACCCACGTATCTGTGGCAAGAAATGTTACCGGTGCAAAAACACACTTAGCACTTGAGATACCAAGGGAGAGCTGGGGGTAAAAATCATAGGCAATACTTTTGTCAGGGCAGACAGAATCAGAGAACACTCTTAGACAGAAATTCAAAAGTCAATAGGCAGGAGCCAGTGTCAAGTGGAACCGGGTTCCTGTTGTCGAGGATCACACAGTAAGATAGTTCACGATTCGGCGGAGCCAGTAGTACTTAGATATTGTCAACAGAGGAAGCAAAAGTTATAAGAAGGAGGGAAGACAAGGGCAAGCCTTGGAGACGAAGAAAAAGGGATTCATCCAAATTCCTCGAGCAGAACACAGTACCTTATTCAAGGAAGAAGCTGGTGCCACGGCAGTTGTTCCTGGTAGTTTCCTGCAGACCCTCGGTTCCAGGAGCTGCGATCAGAAGGAGGACTTCTGGAGGGGTCTGCACCACACAGGGCTGAAGCCGGCAGCAGTGACGGTGAATAAAAGGTGCACTCCTTAAAAACAGGAGAAGCTCTTCAGATCGCTATCCGGACCACTACAGCAGTGTGCAGCGATTTCGACCACAAAGAGGATCCTCTGGCTGTAGATGAGTGGTTAGACACCTAGAGGAGGGCTTCTGGGCACAAGCCCGCCAAAGGATAATGAACAAAGGAGGCAAACCTGGTTTGCCGCACAAAGTAAAACACAAGAAGGACTTTAACAAAAAGAAATGGCGAATAAACCCAACCGGAGCCAAAAGAAAAAGCATCTGGTCAAGCGGGTTTAAGTTTGAGGCTAATATAATAGCCTAAAACAATACCAGGTTTATATAGTATATTTGCGGTAGAAAAGTTAGGGTAGATACCACTGCCACCAGCCAAGTCTAAATGTTAAAAGAGCGAAACAATGCTCTAGGAGGTACAGATAACAAGGGCTAACAATTAACCCTTTCCAGTACTCCATGTAAGCTGGGGTGTACTGGATCTGTGGTTAAATCACTAAGTAAAGTTAATAGCAACCTTACCCTTTTTCTGGGTGACAGTAGTCAGCCTCAGCAATGGAGTCGGTGGGAAGTCTAAAAGACAACCCTGTGTCACTGCACTGAAGGTGCTGTGTAACACACAAAAGAAGGGGGCTACTGAAGTGGTGTACTCCAGAGTCCACAATCACAAAAACAGATGAAATACTGCTGGAGGACTCACTAGGTAAGGGAAATTAGCTATTGAATGAGAATGCTCCCTAACACTCGACCCCCCCCAGACTAAGGGAAAAGAGGATTTAATCCACTCCTGGATGGTTCTCATACCTCTAGTCGGTTACAAACATCCTAGAGAGACCATCAGCATTTTTTGTGGTGACTTCCTGCTCTGTGCTCAATGGAAAAATGTAATCCTTGCAGGCAGATTGACCATCTGAGTAACTTTGGGGTTTTCCCTTTCATTTGCATCAGCTATCTCAAGGGTTGGTGGTCAGTCTCAATAATGAAGGTAGATCCATACAAGTATGGTCTAAACCTCTTCAGTGACCACACAATAGCAAAGCATTCACGTTCTATTGTTGCCCACCTTGTCTCAGGATCCTTTAACTTCCTGCTGATGAAACAAATGGGGTGTTCCCTACCTTTCTCATCCAGTTGACTAAGGACTGCACCTATACCTACAGTAGAAGCATCAGTTGGTACAATGAAGGGTTGGTGATAGTCAGGAGCTCTTAGGACTGGAGCTTGACAAAGGGCTTTCTTTAGACCTTCAAAGGCCTTCTGCACTCCTCATTCCATCTGGCCTTTTTAGGGAACCTGGGAGAGGATATGACATTCAAGGGAGAAGCTATGGTTCCAAAGTTCTCTATGAAGTTCCTGTAATACCCAGTGAGACCTAAGAAGGTTCTCACTTGGGTTTGAGTAGTAGGGGTGGCCAGTTTTGTACAGCTTGTACTTTGCAAGGCAATGGCCTTATTTCACCCCCTCCTACCTCATGCCCAAGGTAGACCACTGTACTCTGACCAATTTGACATTTGCTTGCCTTTATGGTCAGATGGGCCTGTTCCAGAGCCTGCAATACATAGCCTAGGTGTTCAATAGGTTGTTTCCATGTAGGGCAGAACACTGCAATGTCATCCAAGTATGCCATGCAGAGGTCCTCCATCCCATTCAGAACTTGATTGACCATCCTCTTAAATGTAGCAGGTGCATTCTTTAGTCCAGAAGGCATTACCTTGAATTGGTAGAGGCCCGCTGGGGTGGAGAATGCAGTTTTCTGCTTGGCATGGTCTGTCAGGGCTATTTGCCAATAGCCTGACGTTAGGTCAAATGTGCTGAGGTACTTGGCTGCACCAAGTTTGTCCACCAGCTCATCTGTCCTAGGTAAAGGATGGGCATCAGTCTTGGTGACTGCATTTAGAGCTCTATACTCCATGCAGAATCTCAACTCCTTAGACCCTGCCTTTGGTACAAGCACAACTGGGCTAGACCATGGGCTAGTAGGGGGCTCTATAACCCCAAGGCCAAGCATCTTGTTGACCTCATTCCTTATATGGGTCCTTACCATGTCTGACATACTGTACCCCCTGCTTTTGACAGGCAAACAGTCACCAGTGAGTATATCATGTTGGCCCCAAGGGGTCAAGCCTGGTGATAGTGAGAACATGGAGGCAAGCTGATTTAACAGTAACTTGCACTCATCCTGCTGGTCAGATGTGAGACTGGAAGAGAGATTAACTCCTTCCACTTGCTCATCTAAAGGTAGGCCTCTGAGGAGGTCAGGTAGAGGTTCACTCTCCTCCTGAGCTGAAGCTAGAAGCAAAGCTCCTATGTCAGGTCTAGAGACATAAGCCTTCAAACGGTTGGTGTGAAAGACTTTGGGAGCCTCCTTAGGATTGCCTAAGTCCACCAGATAGTTCACCTCTCCAAGTTTACCCACAACTTTGAAGGGTCGTATCCATTTGTCCTGCAAGGCTCTCTGCCTTGTGGGGACCATAACAAGAACAAGCTGTTCTTGAGTAAACTGAACCATGTTAGCCTTCTGGTCATGCCAATATTTGACCAGAGCTTGGCCAGCCTTCAAGTTATCACTTGCCTCTGCCATCATGTGTGACATTCTCCTCCGGAGACCTATCACATAGGCAGTCACTCTGACTGGCTTGGGGGAAGGAGCACTCTCCAACCCCTCCTTAATCAGGGCCAATGGTCCTCTGACTGGATGGCCATAAATAAGTTTGAAGGGACTGAATCCTACTCCCTCCTGAGGGACTTCTCTATATGCAAAGAGAATTCATGGCAGTAGAAGGTCCCACTTTATTTTAAGGGGTTCTTCTAAAGTACCTATCACGCTCTGTTAAACCTCTCCACCAATCCATTGGTTTGGGGATGATAGGCAGTTGAGAACTTGTAGGTGACTTCACAGGTTTTCCACATGGCTTGCATGTAGTGGGACAGAAAATGTGATCCCCTGTCAGATATCACCTCCTTAGGAAAACCTACTCTGGTAAAAATACCAAGTAGGGCCTTAGCCACAACCAGAGCCGTAACAGTCCTCATAGGTATGGCTTCAGGAAATCTAGTGGCATGATCCACTACAACCAGGATAAACCTGTTGCTGTTACGCTCACCTGACTCCCATGGAGGCGCTGGCCTGGTTTGGATTGCTGTGGCCTCTTCTAGGGTGATGCGCAGGACTCGGAAGATGGCATGGACCGGACCCCCAAATCTGGCTTGTCTGGCTCGTAGAAATATCCTTCTGTGTGTGAAAAAGGGAGTATTAACAATCTGCGGGATAATGCGTAGGCCTCCCACTCCCCTTCTCACCCTCCACGAAACCCTTCTGCGATTCCCCGTGAAGTCTCACCTTAGGGTCTGAAAGGACGAGCTCTCCATCCTGCTTCTGATGCAGGGGCGCGTTGTTATCCAGTTACTTCACTGGATCTCGGATTGGTGAGAGTTCAAGTTTGCTTGACTTTTCAGGTAAGGTATCGTAAGAATTCTGTTGCAAGTTCAAGCTTTAAATAACCATTGTCTGTTTTCTCTATTTCAGGTGCTGAATGAAGATTCCGAGTTAGGGAATGGAACCGTCGAAGGAAAATTCTGGTGAGTTTTTGATGAGTGGTTCCTCTAGTGTTCTTGCATTAATGCACTAATGCTTGTGTCTTTTTCCCGTTAGGGGCCGGGGTTCGGAAATGCCGAAAATACGGCGCCGACCCGAAGTGAGAAGAGATGTCCCAATAAATATCAGGTAAGTCTTAGATGAGCGTTCCGCTAATGTCCTTGCATTCGCTCACTAATGCTAATGTCTTTTTCCCCTTAGGGGCCGGGGTTTGGAAATGCCGAAGAAACGGCGCCGACCCAAAGTGAAGAGGGATTGACCCAACAGGTAAGTCTTATGGTGGAAACTAAGCCTTTCTTATTCTCTTCCCTAGCTCACCTTTGTTCTTGTCTTTTTCTCCTTTAGGTGCTAAAATGCGGCAGAAGATCCAGATGGTCGCTGATGGGCAAGAAGGCGCCTAGTAAAGGTGAGTGGAATGCTGCGCTGCAGCGAGCTATGCGATGTGCTTTTAAAAATGAATGTCTTCCCTTTAGGATTGTCGGCGAGATGACTCTGGAATGTGGATTAAGCAGGTAATGTCTCTTCTTTCTCCTGTTCTCCTCTCTTCTCCCTTTACAGGATGCTGTCAGGCGTGGCTGGAGTCCAGATGCAGGAGCAGACACGGTGAGACACGGTGAGCGTCCAGCTGCTAGGTGCAGAACAACGCGAAGCGTGAGTTGCTGCTTGGGCGTGGCTTAAATAGCCTTCAAAGTAGTTCCAGGTATGTATTCCTCCTCTAAGGTATGTATTCTTCCTCCTGCCACACCCGTGTGGTAAAGTAGTCCCATAGGTAAAATAGTCCCATTCAGGCCTCTAGGTGGCCTGGATGTTGCAGCACGGTCTGCATCAGGTAAGTTCACACCAAGCACTTCTTAACACAAAGCCATCCTTTATGAGCCTGGCGCCTTTGGCGCCTGGACTGTTGTCCAACATGAGCCTGGCGCCAAAGGCGCCAGGACTGAGTCCAAAGGGCCCCTACCTGGGGCTGCTGGGACTTCCCTCGGGAACATGATGTCTGCCTCTGGGGTTGCTGGGCCCGGTCTGGCTCCTTGGGGGCAGTCATCATGACAGTTGCCTGAAGATGTGGGAGGGTCAAGAGGACCAACAATGTCAATCACAACCCTCTCAAAAGGAACTCCCACCACTGGGAGAGGCACCAATGGTGCCACATTCTTGGCTCCACTCTTGCCAGAGGTTTGGCAAGTGTGGCAGCTTCTGCAGAATTTGTCTAATCTACTCCTGAGCCCATCCTAGGCCAGTAGAAGTAAAGAGAGAGCCTCTTAAAACTTAAGTGACCAGCCAAAGGTATCTTGTGGGCTAACTGCAGAAACTGGAGTCGGTTCACTAGAGGTACTACAAGTCTTTTGCAGTCTCCAGGGGTTGACTCAGTTGGTTCACTGTAGAAGAGGCCATCTTCCCAGTGCAACCTATACTTCCCAGGCTCAGTCCCATTGAGCTGAGAAACTGCCTGTAGGCAAAGACCTTCCAAGGTAGGACACTCTCTTTGTCCCTTGCTGAAATCTTCCCAGTTGGGTCCACCTTCTGCCAGTAAAGACCGCAGCTCAGGATGGTCAACAGGGTCAAGATATCCTACCAGAGTAAGATCTTCTTCTAGATCTGATTCCTCAGTATCTAGTTGAACCATACAGGGTTGAACCTCACACTCAGCCTCAGCTGGTGGAGGAGTCACAGATGTGACTTTGGAGAGTCTTGGAGATGTCCCTCTGGGCACAGGGGTGCTTGCAGGTTTCTTGCTGGCAGACTTGGGTTTCCCCTTTGTCTCTTTCTGACCTGCAATAGCAGTTAATAAGTCCTGTGGACTTGGGGTGATAGTTTCCTCTATCATGTCCTCAGGAGAGCCTCTCAAGGTTCTCTCCCTTGCAGACCTAGTGAGCTCCTGCTTCCTTCTGCTGGGGGACTTGGGGGTACTAGACACAACTCCACTAGTTCTAAGGTCATTACCCAGCAGGACCCTCCCAGGTACATTATTTTGCACACTTACAGGTATCCTGACAGTCATGTCATTACACTGCATGAGAGCTGGTAACTGGGGAACCATTTGCACAGGGCCTCCAGCTAACTTGGTCAGGTGTTTGGGTGTCTTAGCCACATCCTCCACCTTGAAAAAACATTCATTGACCACAGTTATGCTGGCTCCAGTGTCTCTGATGGCAGGAGTTTCATGACCATTCACAAGGACACTATCTTTGTAATACTCTTTAGTGTTATCTGGGATTGAGTTGTAGACATGTAAGTTCTGTTGTTCCCAAAGACCCAAGGACACTAAAGAAACACTTGCTGAGACTCTCATGGGCTCATCAGCTAGTAACTGAAAGTTTCCACTGGTCATAGATACTTCATCCGCCTGGGAGAAGGCTAAGGAGACAGTGTTGACCCCTGAAGGTTTACCCTTACAGCTGGAATCTCCTTTCACATGGTCAGGCAACCCACAAACAAAGCATTTTCCAAATGCTCTCTGGAATGGGGGTTTGTTCTGACCTCCATCTGGTTTGGGACCAGATGGTACACTAGCCTGATCCGGTTTTCCTTGTGGCTTACCCTGGTTATGTTTGGGGCCCTCTTTTGGATTCTAATTATTGGAATTCTCTTTGTTGTCTTTCTTTGGCTGCTTTCCCTCAACCTTTTTCTGAGTTACCCCAGAATCTTTGTGAGTAGCCCTGTTGGCAACCCACAAGTCAGCAGCCTTAGCTAGTTTCTTAGGATCTATCTCCTTTGAATTAGCCAAGTGCTGTCTAAGCTCAGGGGAGCAGACATCAAAAATAGACTCCAACATTACAAGATTCCTCAAACCTTCATAAGTGTTCAATTTGTAACCCTTAACTCAACCATCTAAGTTTTTCAAACATTCACACACCCAGGTAGCCCAAGGGGTACCATCATGCTTTTTGGGGGTTCTAAACCTCTTAAGATACTAAGAAGGGGTCTTCCCAAATCTAGCTATTAATGCTAGCTTCACACACTCATAATCCTGCTTATCCTCTTCTCCCAACTCCATTACAGCATCACTTACAACTGGGGGAAGCCTAGAGAAAAGCCAGGGAATGGGCTGATTCCCTGAGATACTTTGAATCCCATGATTGTACTCAAACATTGCTAGCCAATCCAAAACATCAAGTTTAGTCTCATACATACCAATCATTTCCTTTGGCATACAGGGCCTCTTAGGGCTGGAAGACCTAGAAGACTCTGGGAGAGAAGCATTTTCTACAGACAATTTCTTCATCTCTAGTTCATGATTCAGCTCCATTTCTCTGAGCCTTAACTCTTGATATTTCATGGCAGTTTGTGCATCAATACGTTTCACTTCCAATTCAAGTCTCATCTTCTCAAGTGCAATAAATTCAGGAGTAAGTGTGTGACCTGTGGGGGTCCCTGTGGACAGGGGTTGTGCTTTCTGAGAAGGCAAAGGAGTTGTAGGGTTTCCCAACAAGGACTCATCTACTTCTTCAAAATTAACACTCTCAGAATCAGAAACATCAGTATCCACATTTGCTGGAGAGGTAGGCCCTTCTGACCCACTCTCCAGACTTTGTTTTCCCATTAACTTTGCAATCAATTCAGATTTCTTTCCTTTACCAGACGGACACCTCTCCCTACACATGGTTCTCAAAACCTCAGCAGTGTAGTTCAAGAGACCCTCTTCAGTGTAGCTTTCCATATTTGACATGATTTCTTAGATAAATAGAATTAGTGGTGTTAGCCTTGTGGTTAGTTGAACCCAAGCAATAGCAGCACTCTAAGTGTAATCACTCTACTTCCAAATCCTCACCGCTATACACCAGTGTTAGGCAGAATCCTGTGCAGTGCCCTTAGGGATCACTACACACAATTAAGACTACAGGTGGCAATACAAGTTTTACCTTTGGTACAAGCCTGTACTACTATGTTAAAGTGGTAGCAGTAGCGGAGCAGCCAGACTTATCTCAAGAGTATATGAGCAGTAGCAGAAATTACACAAAGGGACCACAATTACTGTGACTCAAGCAAACACTGACTCAAGGTTTCATGTAAAAAATATAAGTACATTTATTTTTAAACCAGTTGTTATAAACACAAAACTTCTATTAATTTGAAAACCACACGTAAAAGATACTACAACTAACCAATTCACTCTGTATGGTATACTTCAAGGTAAGTACCCTGTGTTTTAGCGGACCGGTGTTATGCAACACAAGATGTTACCGGGAATACACTTGCGATCACTTTTTGACAGTAATGACAGTTCGGTCTTACTAAAGAAACACGTATCCGCGGCAAGAAATGTTACCGGGGCAAAAACACACTTAGCACCTGAGATACCCAGAGAGAGTTGGGGGCAAAAATAATAGGCAATACTTTTGTCAAGGCAGACAGAATCAGAGAACACTCTTAGACAGGAATTCAAAAGTCAATAGGCAGGAGCCAGTGTCAAGTGGGACCGGGTTCCTGTTGTTGAGGATCACACTGTCAGATAGTTAACGATTTGGCAGAGCCAGGAGTACTTAGATATTGTCAACAGAGGAAGCAAAAGTTATAAGAAGGAGGGAAGATAAGGGCAAGCCTTGGAGACGAAGAAAAAGGGATTCACCCAAATTCCTCGAGCAGAACACAGTACCTTATTCAAGGTGCACTCCTTAAAAACAGGAGAGGCTCTTCAGATGGCTATCCGGACCATTACATCCGTGTGCAGTGATTTCGACCGCGAAGAGGATCCTCTGGCTGTAGAAGATAAGCTGGTTATCCCCACCAAGCTCAAGGGAAGAAGACTCCGGACTGGATCTCTCTGGTCGTCGAAGGGTAGCTAGCTCAGGACTGCAGCAGGGCTTACCGGGACGGCATAGTTGCAGCAGTCGACTTCTTCTCCGCTTCTCTTCGGTTCCTTGTAGTTCCAGTGGCGACTCTGACTTCCAGACCAAGAGGCCTGCCTTTTATGCGAAAATCCCCCGTTCACACAGCCTGGCTGTCAATCATGCAGAAGGGGGGTTGGCCGGCCCGGACAACCACCTCAGCCAATCATGGCAAAGTGCGACTTGGGTTTCCTAGGATACCCTGTGCAGGGGGTGACTACACCCTTCCCTCACATTCAACCCACCCAGACACCCAGGCGCCTGGAGGAGGGCTTCTGGACAGAAGCCTGCCAAAAGATAGTGAACAAAGGAGGCAAACCTGGTTTGCCGGGCAAAGTAAAACACAAGAAGGACTTTAACAAAAAGAAATGGCGAATAAACCCAACCGGATCCAAAAGAAAAAGAATTTGGTCAAGCGGGTTTAAGTTCGAGGCTAATATAATAGCCTAAAACAATACCACGTTTATATAGTATATTCGCGGTAGAAAAGGTAGGGTAGATACCACTGCCACCAGCCAAGTCTAAATGTTAAAAGAGCGAAACAATGCTCTACGAGGTACAGATAACAATTAACCCTTTCCAGTACTCCATGTAAGATGGGGTGTACTGGATCTGTGGTTAAATGACTATTAAAGTTAATAGCAACTTTACCCTTTTTCTGGGTGTCAGTAGTCAGCCTCAGAAATGGAGTCGGTGGGAAGTCTAAAAGACAACCCTGTGTCACTGCACTGAAGGTGCTGTGTAACACACAAAAGAAGGGGGCTACTGAAGTGGTGTACTCCAGAGTCCACAATCACAAAAACAGATGGAATACACATGGCAAAACACAGGTAAGAGTGGAAAGAAAGGGGTACACTCTTACCAAGTGGAAAAATAAACTCCAAAGATCCAGCAAAGCTGCTGGGGGACGCACTAGGTAAGGGAAATTAGCCATTGAATGAGAATTCTCCCTAACAACTATTACCAACGGCAGCGTTCGCTTATAATAATACCAAGCACACCACCTTAGAAAGGAGTCCTTTCTACTGTGGTTATGGTATGCATCTGCAGTGCTTAAGTTGTGGGGATGGTTGCCGGTGGCCAACACCGGCACTCTTTTTTTGGGCACCGGAACTCATACTGGGCCAGCGCACATGCAATTGCTTTGTTTGTTCTTCCACTTCGCTTTGCTTCGATTATAAATCATTGGGATTTGTCATTCTGATCTCGATCTCTCTTGTGCTTGCAGGTTGCAGGCCATGGCTGGCTGGGCCTGGGAGGGGCCAGCAATAGCAATGAACAACACACTGTTACAAACAACAGCCAATGAAAACTACCATTCTGTTGTTACTATGCAGTATTTGATACATTCTGTATAGTAACACAGAATGTGCATTTTTCATTGGCTGTTCTTCTGAGCCAGTGAAATTACATGGTGACGTGTTGTTGTTGCCACAGGAGGTAGCGCGGCGCCACCTTCATTTCACGAGTTACTGTGAAGTGAAGGTGTTGAGGCGTGGCGTCGTCGGTCCTGACTTGTGAGAGAGAGAGCCTGCCCTGTGTGGTGCGGCCTAGTTGCTTCCTGGGGCCCCCTCTTCCTGCTTTTTCATTTGTGCGGGTGCCAGTGTGCGCACCCGGCCCGCCCCACCCTGAGGCCCCGACAGGAGACCAAGTCCCAGCCAGCAAAGCAGGTAAGTCACTTGTTGCGTGCAGTGCAGCCTGAGCCTGTCACAGTCAAGTGATCAGGCAAGGCCCAGGTCGGGGCCCAGGTGGCGGCACGGTCCCCTGGTGGTGTCCTGACTGCCCAGGAGTCAGGACCCCACCTGGGGCCTGTCCGCGCCCGGGCCTCTGTCTGTGTGACCTGTATGCAGTGTGCTGCTGACTGCAGCCAGTGCCAGGCCCAGGCCATTTTCTGTGACATGGGGCTGCCGGCTGCCGCAGACTGAGTCGGGTGACTCTGCCGCGAGTGGCTGTGCCCGTGGTTTGTGCTCAAAAGTATGTTTTTTACTTTTTTCTTTGAAAACCTGACCCTCTGTGGGGCTGGTGGCCGGGGCCCTGCCCCACAGAAGGTAGGTTTTGAAAGAAATAACTTATTTTGAGTGGCGGCTGTGGCCCATCACTTTAAAAGTGATGGGCCCCAGCCACCCAAATATACGTTTTTTCTTTTAAAATCTTACCTTCCGTGGGGCCGTTGCGCGCGCATCTATTTTTGTCAGGCTCAGCATGAGGCAAGGCAGGGCAAGGCCCAGTACTGGGCGGTGCACGGGCGACAGCGTGGTCCCACTAGTCTGTCACAAAAGGAAAGAAATGTCGTTTGCAACTTTGGCCACTTCTTCATTGGTGTCGAGCCCGACTTGATACAATTGTATGCCCCAGTCCGACCCTGGATAGCATACATCTAAGCGAAACATGGACTGTGAATTTATGGTATCGGCCTCATTAGTTCGCAAACAAGCTTCAGCGAGGGGACCCGGTCCGGAACGGTGTACGTATTGGGCCGAAACCGAACCGGCTGCACTTCGCGAGAAAAGCCCATGCAAAGACGAACTTCTGAAATGCCATTTCAGGCAAAGATACACACATGGAAACTAGATGGGGATAAACATGATGCACGTGCTCACTAATCTGTCGTCATAAATAAAAGCACTAGTTGAGTATTTGTGTATAATTCTCAACCGTCTTTTGCTGTCATTTTTTTTAGCATAATTCCAGTGCATGTTTTCTATCCTGATGTGTGGGTTATACACCAGATGTGGCCCCTTAACCTGGATACAATACGCTCCGAGCATGTGGTCCGTATGAGAGCACATGCAATCCTCAGATAGGAATCCTCAGATAGAGGTGGGTGTCTGTTACACACCGCAGTTTAGTGAAGTATGTCAAGAACATGTCAGTGGGAAGAAGATATCCGAATATGCATTCTCCTCGGGCTCGCTGGAAAGAGGCCCTAAAGTAGAAGTAGCACAGGCCGTTGATTTCACAACAATGTCTTGCAGAAATGACTTTTTCCAAGTTTTACAACACCATGCTCATGCTTGAAGGAAGGGTGAAGGGGGATGCATTTATGAGATGTGATGACTGATAAGGGCTTGAGAGTAAATTGATTACACAAAAAAAAACACCTGGATGAGGTGACTGAGGAACGGGCTGAGGGGAGGGTGCTCTTCCTGAGGTAACCGATTAACAATACTTGGTGTACTTTAACAGACTGTCAGATGGGGCAGAAGGGGTAGAGACAAATACAGTTCAACAGTGACTGAAACAGAATGCTTTTTTATTTATGTGCATTTTTAAAGTGCTCACACAGCCCGCATTTACAGGAGGAGCATGTCTTTGTTGCGTATTTATAACGCTCTTAATAACCAGAGGTTTCTAAGCGAGGAGTCGGGGATCGCACCTGTGTTGCTTCGTGTCGTCTTGCTTCCAATGGAGCACATTGCTGCTGAGCTATCCTGAGTCCCGGGACAATGATTGCAACGCAGCTCCACTCAGGGCTATTTGGGAAACAGGGTGGTGGGAGGGGGTGGGCCGGAAGGTGGGGGGTCATTCTACAAAATTGACAAATAAGATAACATCTACAGGTTTGCAACAATTTTATCAAATGCATTATCACTTCGAGGACAGCAAGTATGTTCCAGACGTCTAACAAGTGTGGTCTAGAACTTAGAAGTGTGTTCAAATGCACTCTTTTGCCTCTGGGTTTGCCGGAATGCTGGAACCACTACACCAACCATAACAAGTGTTTTCCAACTTTAAAGCAATATACTTTCGGAACCCATGTGTGCCCTTCTCCATCCATCTCACTACTAGCCTGTGCCAGCAGTTGCTGCAGCGCCAAACATGTGACATGGAGCAGTAGCAGTGTGATGGGCTGGTGGTGGGCCGATCTAGGTAGGTCTAGCACTGAACTGGCGCGGCCGGCGTGCCCGCGCTGATGGTGGCGCCGCGCCCACTTTGCGGGCGGCGCCGCGCCCAGCTTTATGGGGCCAATATTTTTTGGGCACTGGCACTTATTCTTTTACAAATTAAGCACTGTGCATCTGCAAGCTTTTCCCAGCTCGACCCTTCCAGCTTCCCTTGTTCCTTCAGTTGATATTTTCCTGGAAACATAGCCCAAGCCCACGAAGAAGCCTATGAAAATCTAGAACTGAGTACACAAAGGTACAAGAGACATGCGGATGGCCATAGGAACCATACTCCTAATTGGGATATTGGATCCAAGGTCTGGCTTTCCACTAAGTTTCTACCCAGGTTGGTACATCCCAAACTTTATCCCCCATTTCCTTGGACATATGAAATACTTTCAAAGATCAATCCAGTGGCTTTTTGTCTTAGATTTCCTTTGAAGTTGAAGAGACTTCATCCAGTATTTCATGCAGCTTTGTTGAAGTCCTATATCTCTGACCCTTTCTTTCAGAAAGCCCAGGAGACTGTACCCACACCACTGGTAATTCCAGAAGAGTATGAAGTGTCCCGGATTTGTGACTCAAGATACCACCGAGGTGCCCTGCAGCACCTGGTCCATTAGAAGGGGTGCCCTTCTTCAGAGGATACCTGGGAACCCAGAACACATATGAAGGCACCCTTGTTGATTCAGCAGTTTCACTGATTGCATCCGGGTAAATCGGGTACCTGTGGCCACAAGACAGGGCATACTGTCATCACCCAATCTCTGTGGCAGTTATGGAACCGCTGGACTTGCCGCCATTAACATGCCATTATGTTTTCGTGTCAACGCCAGTATGCGCTCTAGTCTATTTCCAAGATGGTAAAAAAGAGAGTTGGGTTCTAGGTATGAACACTCCTGTGCTGAGCTCAGTATTTAGGACTGATGATCTCATATTTCTGTGCAAGGTCACAGGTCGGTAGAGGTGAACCTACACCTCTGGTTATGGCATAGTGGACAATCCTGGTTACCTTGGAATGTTGGCTGCTTGGTAAATCTTATGTATAAAAAAGATTCTCACACTAGGTGCAGTAATTCCAAGTGTGAATTTTAAATTTCCATTAGTGTAGACACATAGTCAAGGGTGGCCAGCCAACACGTGTTTCGACCCTTAAAGGGTCCGTCTCAAGGCAAAAAGGAGGGTTGTAGAGTGTGGGGATATTGCCCCAGGATTTCCTCGGTGTGTTGTCTGTATTTATCAATATCTCTCCCAGATCGGGTTGTCGTGGTCCAAGGCGATCCTTCACTCCAGACACTGCAACTTTCACAGGCATCAGCCTTGGACCACTATTCCAAAGATGGCGCTGCTGTTCCATTTATGCACAGTCCTCGGCCAGCGATCCGCATTGCAACCCCGCTCTGTGCCTTTCCGGGTAAGAAGCTGTTTCCTTCGTGTTTTTCTTCGCTCTCTGCGATGTTGCTCTTGCTGTTCGCTTCCTCCTTTCAGCCCTCCCACTTGCTTCCCTTTTGACTGTGATTGCCGTTTACCCTTGCTCTACTGCCTACCCTTTCCTCCTCGTACTGCTCTGCTTCACTGTTACCAGTGCCTTCACCTCCTTCTGGATCTCAGAGCGTCTTACCTCGCTTGTGGACGGCTGACTCTTCTTCCATCATTATTGTTACCTGGATAACTGGAACCGCTGAACACCATTTAAACTGCGAAAAACATACTTCAGAGTTTTTTTTTAGACAGTTGGCTTTTTCCCTATGCCTTGCAGTTCCCGGGGGTGGGTGGGCCTCATTCCTTGTGGTACACCAAGCGGGCATAGTGGCTTCCCCTTGAGGCGGGCTCTGTCTGTACAACGACTGCCGGTCTATGTGAAAGAAGAACCCTCCAACCTTAGAAGAATCGTCCTCGTTTGAGACGGAAGAGGAATCAGGTGAGGAAGACACTTTTGCTGGAAATAGTGACAATTGCTGACCTCTGTAACCACTCCTTCGCCACTGGCTCTTTCCCTCTACCCCTCAAGCACTCCCTTGAGCACCCTCTCTTAAAAAAGCCATCTACTGACTCCTCCTGCCCAGCTAACTATCACCCTATTTCCATTACCCCCTTCCTGGGTAAATTCTTGGAGAAGATGCCCCCCCCCCAACCGACCCTCCACACTGATCTTGTTGGTTGCCTTCATGACCATCAATCTGGATTCCGGGCATCCAGAGGCATGGAAAGTGCTCTCATGAGCACTTGTGAAAACATGCTTGCAAATCCTGTTTCCAACTCTCCTGCCGTTCTCATTCTCCTTGATCTCTCATCGGCCTTTGACACAGTCAACCATTCCATTCTCATAAAACGACTCTGTGGCACCCTCAGCAACACGAACCGGGCACTGGATTGGCTGTACTCCTTTCTCAATAACCGCCCTTCCCAGTTGCAATTGGGTCCTTTCTCCTCCACCACCTCACTCTCTACCATGGTTCTTCAATATCTATCTTGTCTCGCTTGCTCACCTGATTTCCTCCTTCTCTCCCCATTTCCAGTGTTATGCCAATGACACACGACTTTCCTTCAAACTTCCCTCTACAACCTCCTCTTCCTCCTCTCCGATCCCTGACTGTGTGTCTGCCATTCAGGCATGGTGTGCAGCTAACGATCTCTGCCTAAATGCCAGAAAGCAGAGATCCTTCTGATTGGGATACCTGCACCCTCTTTTCCTCCTACCCTCTGGCCACCCTCTTTGGGCCCTATAATCCCACCATCCTGTGAGGCTAAAAACCTCAGGGTCATCTTCAATTCCACCCTCCTTCATCCCTCACATCATGGACCTCACTAAAAAGTTCCACTTCCAGCTCCACCTCCTCAAGGGCATTATTCCTTTCCTAACCTTCCCTCAAAAGCACAATGTCTCCAGAGCTGTGGTCCTCTCCAGCCCTGACTACTGCAACAGCCTCTTTCTCACTCTCCCTCTCTCCTCCCTATGCCCCCTCCAGCAAATCCAGAATTGGGATGGCTAGACTTATCCTTGGCCTCAAATCCAGGGACTCTATCTCTCCAGCCCTAAATTCTCTCCACTGACTACCAGTGGGTCCAAGGATCAAATTAAAGACTCTCTGCATCATGCACAAGGCCTTCTGGGGCCTGGGACCACACTATCTTCAGCTTTCCCTCCCTAAATACTCCCCTGCTAGAGCCCTATGCTCCTCTAACTCCAACTCTTTTACTGTCAAATGCTTCTCCAAGAAGAGAGTGGGGGGCAGGTCTCTCTCCTCGGCTGGCTCCTCCCTTTGGAACAGAGTCCCTGCCCCTCTCGGACTTGAACCGGACCGCCTCATGTTTCGGAAACTGCTCAAAACTCTGCTGTTCTATACCTCTTACTCCTACGTCCCCTTTCTTCCATACTTATGGGACATTCCTCCGTCCTGTTGGACAGGACCGGAGCGCTTTGTAAAAGCAACCAACCTTTTTTTGAGTCCTTCCTCTCTTTCTACGCGGGGCCCGGCACGCGGCCGTAACCCCGCCCATCTCGGCTCCGCCCCACGCATCGCCCATCAGTCCTTTTCTCCGCTCGTTCGGGACTGGATGCGCTTGCATCCGTGGAAGATCTTCTTCCCTTTTTTTCCCTCCTCTCTGGCTCTCGCTAGCGATCGTGTACTAGTCTGTCTATGTCGTTCAAACTAGACTTTCCAGATTGTTCATCGTGTCAATGACGCTTCGCGAGGGTGGATCCCCATCCTCTTTGTCTAGAGTGTTTGGGTCCGGATCACCTTTGGGACTCCTGTTTTTATTGCGACTCCCTTTAGGTCCGGGCACTTCAACGTCGGTTGGAGCGGTGGGAGGAGGTGTTTCGACGTACTCCTCCTTTGCATTTTCAGGAGTTTATCGACGAAAAGAAGAAACGCCCGGTAAGTTCTTTACTTTTCAGAGCACCCCGGCCGGGAGATACCTTTCCGGGCTCTTCCCGAGCCGGGAGGAGCGGTGACCACTCTGTCACCGGGGATTGCCCCGAGGTGCCTTCTGGGGCTAATAATTGTACCAGAGTTTTCTCCGAGGGTCTCCGTAAGGGGCCTGTGGATACCAGAGCAAGCTCTGAGGCCCCTCCTGTGGGGGCTGCTTGTAGACCCAGTTCTACTGAGTCGTGGGGTACCGGAGCTCGCTCTGAGGCCTTGTTATCGGCTTCCCTCAAAAGTACTGGGGTGCGCCCCAAGGCCTTGGCTGGGCTTGGTGTTACCAAACTGATGTTCGAGGCCCGTGCTACTAAGGCTGTTACCGGACCTGGGTCCGAGGTCCATCTTGCAGAGGCTAAAGTGACCAACATTTCTGAGAGGCCTGGCAAGGCCTTATCAGTGAAAGTTGTTTCTCACCGTTCCCGCTCTTGTGGCAATGCCAGGACTGCTGAGGGCGCAAGGAGTGAAAGTTCTTCCTTTACTGTCGGCACCGAGGTCCTTCCTGTGAAGGCTGGTTTGGCTATTGGTATGTCGCAAAAACATTCCAGGCCTCACAGTACCGGCTCAGCCGAGGGTCCTTATGTTAAGGCTAAAATTAAGATCGTTGTCGCAAAGCCGGCCCTCCTCTGGTTTCAGGGGCTTTCTAGACCGGAAATCCTGTACAGTGGATACTCCTTTGGGTAATAACTGCCGGAGGCAGCAACGGACTCGGTTTTTCTCCCGCTCCTCAGCCCCCTCCTCAGGTTCAGGTGCTAACACCACTGAAAAACCTGCCAAATGAGTGTTCTCCTCGCTTGCACGAGACCCCGGTGGGAGGACGCATTGCGTCTCATTGGGAGGCGTAGCAGACCATCACCGAGGACAGGTGGGTCTTGTCAGTCGCTCGGGCGGGCTTCCGCTTACCCCTACCCCGTACCCCACCCTTCAACCCTCCTTCCCAGCAATCGGGATCGCTCTCCCTAAAAGCTGAGGTGCAGAAACTGCAGGACCTCAGAGCTGTGGAACCCGTTCCTCTTGGCGAGCGAGGGGAGAGCTTCTACTCCCGGCTGTTTACGGTGCCCAAACCCAACCAGGCTGGCCTGCGCACCATCCTAGACCTTTCCCAGTTCAATCTTTTCCTACCCCAAGAGAAATTCAAGATGATCACGCCCGGCCAGATACGGTCCTCCTTGCATATGGGTGATTGGCTCAGCGTGGTGGACCTTCAGGGTGCCTACATGCATATCCTGATCTGGAGTCCACACAGGAGAGATCTCCGTTTCTCTGTGGGAGAGGAGCATTTCCAGTTTCGAGTGCTTCCTTTTGGCCTCAGTTCGGCACCACGTGACTTTACGAAGATGATGTCGGTGATCGCGGCCTATCTTCGTCTGCAGGGTATCCATGTGTATCTGTATTAGGACGACTGGCTCTTACACAGCCCTTGCCCGTTGAAAGCTGCCTGCAATCTTCAGTCTCTCCTCCAGCTCCTGTTCCACCTCGGCCTGTTGGTGAACTGGCGGAAATCTTCCATGACGGTCTCTCAGGACTTGATTTTCCTGTGTTTTCGCTGGAACACGATCAACTGCAGAGTGTACCTGACCGGGGACAGAATGGCAGATCTGTTGGCCACGTGTCAGATGTTTGCGCAGTCGGAGAGCATGTCGGCCTGGTGGTTCCAGAGGCTGCTGGGCCTCATGGCCTCGTGCGTTTTGGCTCTTCCTCTTGCTCGCCTCAAGATGAGGCGGACTCAGATGGCTCTTTGGCGATTTTGGCTTCAGGCTGTGGATCCGGACTCCAAGTTGATAACGATTCCGGCTTCCATGAGAGCGGACCTGGACTGGTGGTTGTCTCTCAGCAACCTGTCGGCAGGGGCAGGGTTTCTGGACACAGCTCAGACGGTAACGGTCACGACAGACTCCTCCCTTCTGGGGTGGGGTGCGATGTTGGATCTTCTTCAGGTCTCGGATCTTTGGTCGCCCCAGGACAAGCTCCTCCACATAAATCATCTGGAGCTCCTGCAGATCTTCCTAGCGCTCAAGGCGTTTAGACTGATCATAGCCAACAGGGTGGTCCGTATTCACACGGACAATGTGGTGTTGATGTATTACATCAACAAGCAAGGGGGCACCAAGTCTCCCCTGCTCGTGGAACTGTCCATCCAGATTTGGGAATGGGTGGTTCAGCATGGTGTTTGGCTACTTGCAGTACACATTCGGGGCCAGCTGAATGTCACGGCAGATGCCCTCAGTCGGCGGACGATGGTCATCTACGAGTGGGAACTGAAGGAGGAGGTCCACTCATGGGTTTTCCTGAGCTGGGGCACTCCGGAAGTGGACCTCTTTGCTACGGTGGCAAACAAGAAGCTTCCTCTGTATGCCTCCAGAAACGGACTGGGAGCCTCCTCTCTGGGGGATGCTCTCGAGATTCCATGGCACAACATGAGGGCATATGCCTTCCCGCCTCTGCCTCTAGTTCATCGGACGATTTGCAAATTGAAGAACTCGGTGAACTGTTCTCTTCTACTCATAGCCCCGTGGTGGCCGGCCAGGTTTTGGATCTCAGAACTTCAACACCTGTCGGTGTATCCGCCGATCAGTTTACCGGTGACCCCCGATCTTCTTCACCAGGGGGAACAACAACTGTGGCACCCCTCACCACAATCACTCAGCTTGGCGGCATGGTGCCTGAGTTCAGGTCTTTAGAACATTTTAGCCTGTCTGCGGATAACATGCGCATTATCCAGGCAGCCAGAAAACCCTCGACTAGGTCCCAGTACAAAAGCAAATGGCTCAGGTTCTGTCATTGGTGTTTAAACAAGCAGTTGGACCCAAGGCGGGCTACAATTGACACAGTACTGTCCTTTGTATCCCATTTAGCAGAGTCGGGTGTTCACGTTCTGTCATGTAGAACTTATCTTTCGGCGGTTTCCGCCTACCTATCTACGGACCAATGCTCTTACTCTCTGTCTAATCCAGTGGTTAAGAGGCATTTTGCAGGCTTGACATGCCTTTATCCTCCAATTCGTAGTCCGCACCCGGCGTGGGATCTAAATGTGGTCCTGACGGCGTTGTGCCATAAACCTTTCGAACCAATGGCCACGGTAGACCTCAAGCACCGGTCATGGAAGGTGTCCTTTTTGGTGGCCGTCACTTCGGCAAGGCGCGTGAGTGAGCACCAGGCTTTGTCGGTGGAGCATCCCTTCTTGGCCTTTCACAAGGATAAGGTGGCCCTACGGACAAATCCTGCTTTCTTGCCGAAGGTGGTTTCTGATTTCCATCTA
Organism: Ambystoma mexicanum; assembly: GCF_040938575.1. Taxonomy (NCBI): domain Eukaryota; kingdom Metazoa; phylum Chordata; class Amphibia; order Caudata; family Ambystomatidae; genus Ambystoma; species Ambystoma mexicanum. The sequence goes on along the minus strand of NC_090933.1, from coordinate 1,050,798,768 downwards.
AACCAGTCTATCTCCCTGCCGGTCTTTTTCCCGAACCCCACTTCAGAGACGGAAAGCGAACTGCACTGTCTGGATGTTAGAAGGGCTCTTAAATTCTATCTGGACAGAACATCCGAATTTAGGAGCTCTTCTCAACTGTTCGTGACCTTTGGCAATCCACAAGGTAAGCAGGCCTGTAAGGCGACTACCTCCAGATGGATTGCTGCCTGCATTACGGAGTCTTACACCGTTCAAGGGCTGAAGCCTCCTAAAGGTATTCATGCACACCTGGTGTGGGGCAAGGCAGCCGCAGTTGCCTTTCAAAAATATGTCCCCTGGGAGACCATCGCAAAGGCGGATACTTGGGCCTCCCCATCGCCTTTTTGTAAGCATTATTGTCTAGAACTGAGCTCAAGATCTGATGCTCAGTTTGGTCAGGCTGTGCTGAAGAACCTGTTTCAATAAGGGTTTTTTTCCATCCACCCATAGTTCCTGTAAGGAGTGCTTGGGAATCTCCCATAAGTATGGAGGAAAGGGGATGGGACGTAGGAGTATAACAAGGTTACTCACCGTAGTGACCACCTTACTCCTAGTCCATAGTCCCCTTTCCTCCATACGCCCGCCCGTCGTCCCCTCTAATAAGGTTCCTCAGTTATTGCTAAAAGGTCTCTGACCTGGCGATAGGAAAGGACTGATGGCGATGCGCGGGGCGGAGCCGAGATGGGCGGGGTTACGGCCGCGTGCCGGGCCTCGCGTAGAAAGAACTAAAACATTTTGAACATTTTTTGGATGCTTTTACAAAGCGCTCTGGTCCCGTCCCACAGGACGGAGGTATGTCCCATAAGTATGGAGGAAAGGGGACTATGGACTAGGAGTAAGGTGGTCACTACGGTGAGTAACCTGGTTATTCCCTTCCCTGCTAATCACCCTACTGCTGCTGTGACGGGGGGCCTGATCCTCATGAATCAAAAAGGATTCCAGGCCCTCTTTTCAGTCGATACAAGCACCCTCCCACTGCACTGCCCTATGGGCCCGTGCTTGACGGCTCTGCATCCCACCTTGGATTCGCCTGCACTAAGCATTTAGCCTGAGGTTCTCATTCTTGGCTCCCCTGAGCACTTCCCTCCTGCGCCCTCCACGAGCACTTGCACCCTCCCCGGCTCCTCTCTCCCGCACTTTTCCTCACTGCACTTGCATGCCCAAATGCCACAAGGCCAAGTAAGACCAAATCTGTATTATCAAGGGGATTGTGTCCTCCGACATATTCCACATCTATGACAGGTAATGTCCACAACTGTGCTGCTTCTGAAAATTTTCGGCAGAGGGCGTCCTGCATCGATGGCGTCGATCCGTTGTCCCTCAAGGGCCTTCGTCGAGGGTCGACGTTACCGTAAGTTATATATAGGACGCACGGCACCCGTAGCCTCAGTTCCATTTTTTCTGCAAACGTGTTTGCTTCGGAATCTCGGCACGCTCGATTCTTTCTTCGTGTACGATGTCTTCATCTTCTCATCTTCTAAATGTCGGGACTGCGGTTCGAAGATGTCCATCACGGACCCGCACGACATCTGCCTCTGGTGCCTCGGCGAAAGCCATGCCACCGACCACTGCGAGGATTGCCAGTCCCTGACGTCTAAGGCCTTGCGAGAACGTAAGGGGAAATTGAAGGTAGGTAGGGTGTCTAAGCCCCGTAAATTGAATTCCGCTGGGCTTTCGACCGATGACTCGAGGGGCGACTCTCAGCGTCTGCGAAAATCCAGGGGTTCTCGGTCTAGGAGTGGTTCCCGCCATTCCTCTGCCTCGTCGAGGCATTCTAGGAAACGCTGTCAACGGTCGCCTTCCCCGTCCTCGTCGGAGGAGGACTTTGACAGACGGTTGACTTGTCCCACCAAGTCTTCGTCTTCAGCCGAATGGGATTAATACCGCCAGCAGACGTTAGCCATTTTTCAGTCGCAAGGCACAGTTCCGTCCGCGCCTTCGAAAGAAGCCGGCAAGGAACGGGCTCGGTCCACCACTCGCACGCCTTCGGGCTCAGGAGGTCGGCACGATCATCGGGAGCCGTCGATGTCCCGCTTCGGATAAGGGAGATCGCCATAGCCGTTCCAGATCCAGGTCCCGGTCCTCGACGCCATCGAGACCGTCGAAACCTGTGATGCCTTCCAAGAAGGCATCGACGCCATCGGCGTCGAGGGGCTCTCTAGAGGCTCCGGCCTCAAAGAAGTCGTCGACGACATCGGCGTTTTGGTCAGCGTCAACGCCGATTCCCTCAGTGCCCACGACGCCGTTTGTGGAGGATTTGCCAGAGGTGCCCCGGAGGGCTGTGGAACCTCTGAGGAAGGCTCTCAGTAAGTCTGTGAGGCTTGTGTTTGAGCCCTATTCTGTTCCTCCTCCTAGATCGGGATTTTTTCAACCTTTACAAGATATTTCAGAGGTTCAGGAACTTGTCTGGGCATAGTCAGATGGAGGAACTCCGTCAGTCATTGCATGACGCTAGTGGCCTTGACACCTCTCCGGAGGTGGAGTTTGGCCGACCTGAGCCTGGGGCGCATGTGGATTCCTCCTATCGACGTCTCATGTCAAGGGTGACAGAATACTTGGGGTGGTCTGCTCCACCTGTTGATTTTGCTCAGGATGATTTGACGGACATCCTGGATCAAGGTCCGCCCACTGACCCGGTGTTGCCGTTTCACATGGCTTTGCAAAGGAAGGTGGCGGCGGCTTGGACTGCTACAGAGAGTCTACCGGCAGTTAGTAAGTCGCTTCCGAAGAAATACCGCCCATCCAGTAGTGACCCCTTCTACTTATCGATGCACCATACTCTGGAGAGTTTGGTGGTGCAGGCGGCTACGGCCTCCTCGAAGCAGGTTGCGACCCTACCATCCCTCCTGATAGGGACGATAAGCACTTTGATGGTTGGGCAAAGAAGGTATTTTTGGCTGGGGGTATGGCATTGAAGTCTGTCAACTCCATTTGTGCCTTAGCGAAATTCACACACACTCTGTGGAACTGTGCGTCTTTGGTGGCTGAGCATATTCCCGAAGGGGAAGAAAGGGATGATTCTCTAGCACTCATGCAAGATGGCAAGGATGCCATGTGCAAATCCCTTCAGTCGGGTTTGGACAAGGCAGACTGTGCCAGCTGGTCCATGGCTGTGAACACCGTGATATGCGGGTTTGTGTGGTTGCGGAAGTCAGAGTTTGCTCCTGATGTGCAAGCCTGTCTTCTGAACATCCCCTTTGATGGTGTTCATCTGTTTGGCAGCAAGGCTGAAGAGAACCTTGAGAGGTTGCAGACCTCCAAAGCTGCAGCAAAGTCTTTGAGCGCTCTAGTACGTCAACCTCCACCTTTTCGTCCTAGGAGACACCAATGGAGGGGAGATTCCTTTCGGTACTACTATTCCTTTGGTAGATCGAGAGGAGCTGCCTGTCAAAGGGGCCACCGTAGGAATACCAGGGGTGGAAAGCAAGGTACTTGGGGTACCAAAGCCTCTTGCGAAGTTTCCTCTTTGCCCTCAGGCACTGCCGCAGCCACAGCCCCGTCCGCTCTGTCATGAGGCCATGTCCCATGGTTCGCCGGTTGGGGGCAGACTTGCGCAGCATCTTGGAGAATGGCGGGCCATTACTTCAGATGTGTGGGTTCTGGAGATCATAGCCCACGGCTACTGTCTTCCCTTTTTGCAGAGGCCTCACGACAATCCACCGGGGAAGCTCTCTTTGAAGCGTCAGGATGCGCTCCTTGCGCAGGAAATCCTATCCCTGCTGGAGAAAGGTGCCATAGAACTGGTGCCTGTAGCGGAGAGAAACAAAGGATGGTATTCCCCTTATTTTTTGATCCCGGAAAAAGACGGGGGATTAAGACCCATCATAGTCTTGCGTTGGTTGAACAAGCTCCTCAGGAAGGACAAGTTCAAGATGGTAACTCTTTCTCAAGTCCTCCAGGCCCTTCAACTCAAGGATTGGTTGGTGTCTCTCGACCTCAAGGATGTTTACTTTCATGTTCCGATTCATCCCAAGCACAGGAAGTACCTGAGGTGTGCGGTTGGCGACTCGCATTTTCAGTTTCGGGACCTGCCATTCGGATTGATCTCCGTCCTGAGGGTCTTCACCAAGCTGATGGTGGTGGTGGCAGCTTATCTCAGGAAAGGGGGGATTCACGTCTACCCCTACCTCAACGATTGGTTGATCAGGGTGCGCTCTCCTGAGCAAGCCCTGGATCATCTGTCCATCACCTGCCACTCCCTTCACAAGCTGGGCTTCTCCCTCAATTTAAAGAAGTCCCATTTGACACCTACCCAGCGGCTCCAATACATCGGACCAGTGCTCGACACTTCCCTGGGGCAGCGTTCACCTCCCCAGGTGAGGGCTCATCACATTCTGCAGATGGTGGACAAGTTTCAACGTGCCCCGAGTCTTCCGGCGTTTGAATTCTTGAGGTTGCTTGGCCTCATGGCATCCTGCATTTTCCTGGTTCCAGAGGCCAGGCTGTGGATGAGATCCCTGCAGTGGGCTCTCAAGATGCAGTGGTCGCAGTTCTCCAGCAGGATGTCGGTGTTAGGCAGAAACCTGCGCAGTTCCCTCTGGGACCACTGCAAAAGATTTAAGAGTACAGGTGTTTGGCAGTAAACCCACTTGCTAGCAGTCTGTACCACACAGATTCACTTGGTAGCTGTGGCTGAGCAGTCAGACCTCCCTCAAGAAGAGTTAGGCAGCATACAGAGTATTCACAATAGGTCAAGAGAACACAATAGAACAAGTAAACACTGACCAGGGCTTGGTGTAAAAGAGATATAATTATTTATTTAAAACCACATCTAGAAAAACACACAGGCACTAATAGTAAGCAATTCAAAAACACGGTCACTAAAAGATATACACTCCCTTAAAAGAATATTAGACAAGTCTTAAGTAAAGCCCCACTTATTTTCAGACAGCGGTGAGCGCTTAACGTAGATGGCACTCTAATAATTCGTTTTAAAAAGGGAGAGAAAAGCAGAGAATGAATTGAAACAATTGCCAACACTTTTTCAGGAACAGAACAAGAGAGGAAGGCAAAGTAACACCATGAATTCAGAGTCAGTAGGTCGGATCCGCTTTAAGAGGATCAAAACGAAATGTGTCCAAGGTCACACGGTTGCAGTGCACAAAGGTCTTGTAACGGTTCAAAAAGGAGTTGGACCAAAGAAAGGGACCAGTTAGAGGGTCAAGGTGGCCAGCCCAGTCCAGAAGGTTAAGGGGTTATTATTACCTCGTAGCAATCTTTAGAAAGGGAGGCCTGGCGGACAGGGTACCTTAAAGTGGTGAGAGTACTCCAGCGGGGGCAGTTGTTCCTGGCAGCGGATGCAAGTCGGCGCTTCGTCCGGGGGAAGAGAGGATCTCGTCGGGGAGCAAGACAGGAGTCTGTTGCACTGCCAGGGAAGAAACCAGCCGTGGAGTTTCTCAGGTACAAGGAGCGGTCCGTTGATTCGCGGTCCAGTGGTAAGTGGCTATCCGGTTGCCGGGGTGCTTGACACGGGCAATTCGACCACAAACCGGTTCCCGCTGCGAAGAGAAGAAGGTAAACTGGTTGTGCCCACCAGTCAGGGGAAGAAGCCTCTCCAGCCGGGAGATCTTCTCTGTCGTCGGGAAGTGGTGAGTCGGTTCCGCAGGGCTCCACCGGTGGTGTCGTTGTGGTAGGTTGGCTCAGCTTCTCCCTCGTCGGATTCTCAGGTCCTGTGGCGACTTCTGAAGTTCCAGTCCCCAAAGCCCTGCTTTTATGCAGCATACCCCCATTCACTCAGCCTAGCTGTCAATCAAACATGCTAAGTGGCTCACCACTTGGGCCAATCACACAAGAGTGCGACTTGAGTTACCAATGTAACTCAGTCCAGGGAGCCTAAACCCCCTCCCACACCCCCAGTGGTACCCAGACAGAGTGGCACCACTTTTGGAGGCTTCTGTGGAGAAGCCCGCCAAAAAGTGGAACAAAGGGCTCGACTTGGGTTGGAGTCACAGAAGAGAACACAAACGCCATTTTAGAATCAAGTCCTGGCAAAAAATACGAACCGGCGAATTAATATTAATTAAATAAACCGGCGGTATGTTCGAGGCTATGAGAATTAAATAATTAAAGTTGGTAGCCTCGAACAATGGGAAAATCCCATAGGGAAATATTTGCGGTCGAATATTAAAAGTAGTTCCCACTGCCACCAGCCAAAACTCGATCAGGGGGGACGGAGACGTACCCCCTCGACTAACAGACCCTGGGGCAATCGAATTGCCCCGACCAGTACGTCCACAATATGATGGCTTGTACTGGTTTCTGTTAATAATTTGGGACTAGTAGAGCCAATGGTGACTTTACATGCCCTGGGCGACAGTAGTCAGTCCCAGGGTGTGGAGTCTATGGTGGGTGTCACTATGACACCCCTGTGTTACTGCACGGAGGGTGCTGTGTAACACACATAGTAAAAACACATGAGACCCTATGGAGTAAATGACCCCATAGCCCATAAAACACATTAACAGTCAAAGGAACACCATAAACCATGTCCAAGAGTGGGAGAAAAAGTCTCACTCTTGGCAGGAGAAAAAAGCAAACTCCTGAAATCCAGCAAAGCTGCTGGGGGACTCACTAGGTTAGGAAATTCAACCTAAAGAGAGAATTCTCCCTAACAGTCGGATCCCGTTCAGATTCTGACCTCGGTCGCCCAGGATCTTCTATGGTGGGCCGACAAAGGCAATCTCATGAAGGGAGCACCATTTTGGCAATCATGGCCGGAGGTGATGATCGCGACGGACGCATCCCTCACAGGTTGGGGCGCTCATGCCAACGAGTTGACAGCCAGCGGACGTTGGTCTCCGTCGGAGTCCAGACTCCACATCAATCTGTTAGAGCTGAGGGCCGTCAGGCTAGCCCTGAAGACTTTTCTGCCATCTGTGCGGGGGAAGAATGTCCTGATTATGACAGACAATACAGTTGCAAGCACTTTCCGCCAAGCCACCCTTTACTATTTTCCATAAGGACAGGGTTGTCCTGCGGGTGCGGCCCTCTTTTCTTCTGAAGGTTGTGTTGGAATTCCATTTGAGCCAGAAGGGGATTCTTCCGGCGTTTTATCCTCCTCCACATCCTGGTAAGGAAGAGGAGAGGCTCCATAGGTTGGATCCTAGGAGAGCTTCAAGTTTCTATCTCTCGTGGGTGTCCCGGGTCAGAGTGAACGATCAGCTCTTTGTTGGTTATGCTGGAAGGCGCTTGGGTCAGGCTGTTTCCAAGCAGACTTTGTCCAGGTGGATCATTTTGACGATCTCTGAGTGTTACCGTTTGGCGGGAAAAGACCCTCCGATAGGCTTACGGGCTCACTACACTAGGGGTGTGGCTGCCTCCACTGCTCTACAGAGGGGCGTTCCTATTCGCAATATTTGCGAAGCAGCCACATGGGCCTCTCTGCATACTTTTGTGAGACACTATTCCTTGGACTCCATCCATGGGCAGGATTTGGCCTTTGGTAAGGCGGTCCTCTATTCAGCCATTTGATTGGGCATTCTAAAATTCTAAAATTGTAAATTCTTTTCCCACCTCCATAAGTTAATACTGCTTTGGGAGTCTGTCATAGATGTACAATACGTCGGAGGACACAATCCCCTCGAAGAACAAGTTATTTACCATATCTGGTAATGTTCTTTCGATGGGATGTTCCTTCGACGTATTCCACATCGCCCTCCCAGCCTGCCCCTCTACTGAATTTCCTATGCGATTTCATCTTACGTCTCCGCAAGGCTTTCTGCAGTCATACTGGCAGGAGATTGGTGCCACACGTTCGGGGAAAAAACTATAACTGAGGCTATGGGCGCTGTGCGTCCTATATATAACATCCGGTGACGTCGACCCTCGATGGAGGCCCTCGAGGGACAACGGATCGACGCCATCGACGCAGGGCACCCTCTGCCGAAAATGTTCCGAAGCAGCACAGCTGTTGACATTACATGTCATAGATGTGGAATACGTCGGAGGAACATCCCATCGAAAGAACGTTACCAGTTATGGTAAGTAACTTGTTCTACTGTTTTTTGCCATTGTTATTTTCCCTTGTTCCCTTCCCATTTAGCCCTGTGGCGCCTTGAAACACTATTCAGTTGTATAATGGCCGAACAAATGCTGAATAAAATAAAATAGCTCCAATATCGAACATACTCCGAAATATGGTTCAAAGTTTTTATTTTCAAAGAATTATCTGAGGGCTTCCCTATCTCAACCTCCCATTGGTTCCCACCTCCCTAATCACAGGTTTAGCAACTAGTGGTTGGTAACCCCTACGATCTAAAAGCTAGCTGCAGGTAAGGGCCTAAAGGCAAAAACCTTATCTACCTGTCTCCTTCTGGGATTCTTCTAGGGGTCCCTGGCCTAACACTTCTTTGGTGTGCTCAATAGGAATGATGATTATCTTGTGCCGGTAACAGACTCCTTGAATTCCTTCTCTGCTTTCTCTCACACCCTCTGGTCTCTCTTTTCTCTCTCTTCACCCCTCTCTCCAGAATCCTCTCCTCACCCCTCCCCTACACACAATCTCACATCTGCACCTTTGTCCACACTTTCTCTGACTATCACTTCTAACTACCTCTCCTCCTTTCTGCTTCACTCCGCCATTACCTCTGCTCACGCTGCTGTCTTTCACTCTCTCCACACCAGCTACCATACTCTCCCTCACAACCAATATCACCTGCACTTTACACAAACTCTGCCTCCAACTCTTCAGCACTCCACTCCACTGGTCTCTCAGTCCACCTCCATGCTTTCTGACTTCCCCCTTCAACCCACACTCTCCTTTCATACTGTTCTCTTCCGGTTTCTATTTCTCCTTCCCTTCCAATGGTTCCTGCACCCGCCTGTATTTGTGAGCCAGTCTGTGGCTATTTTCTTCCTAGAGGCTGGGATACACAGGTGCAAAGCTTTAAAACAAATCTTACGCCTCCTCCTTTCCCTGAACAGGTCTGACTGCAGCCTCTACTTCTCTCGCATGTCACGTATTTGGCATTTTGTTTTTCTTTCACTGCGTTGTGTTCTTTGCTGCCATTTCAGGAGTTGATTATTGGTCAGGTTATGCCGGATGTGTCATCTGCAGGATTTCTCTTTTTCTGCTAGTTTTTCTTAATTGCTGCCGATGCAAGGGATTCTGGTCCTTGTGATCCTGAAACACAAAAGAGAAAACACTGTCCATAAACAGTACTTGAAGGCATCGTGTGACAAAGTCTTACCTGCATTAAAATTAAAGGCACTTAAGGGGGTAAACTACACTCTCATGCTGTTTTCTACCTTACCCCTGTTGCCTCTAGCTTGGGCAAAGGAGGACGCACACACACGGAGGGTTTTGCAACACATCTTTATTACATAACTCCAAACCGTTAACTGGCGCCTTACCCAGAACTCCCTGCTCCCCAGAAACAACGTAATTGGGCCCCGCCTCTCCAACGGGCGGAGAACCGCTATTAACCCTGCAGTGGCCGGTAACACCACCCCCGGACAATATGTCCAAACATCAGCTTAATACTCTTCGACTAACCGCGTCAGCTTTTTGATTGTCCGGCATGGCCTCCCTTCTCGGGATTCTGACCCCGATGTGCTCTGGGCTTCTGTGCCTTGTTCTGTCTCTCCGGGATCTCCCTCAGGGGGGGTCCACAAGTCATCTCTCGGGACCCATGGTTCCGGGGTGACAGGTCTTTGAGGCATCTCTGTATCTTCTCTCTTGATGTAATGTTTGAACTGTTGACAGTTCCTCGTTATGGCTTTGTCTTGATCTTCGGCTGTCACCATCGTCCCCTTCACTGCAGTGACCCTCATGGGGCTTGGGGCGAAACGCGAGTTTGTCTTCCTGGACGTCGGTTGTTGTACGAGAACCTCGTCCCCTATTTCAAAGTCTTTTGGAGCTGCTCTGCGCCGGGCATCAGTGTCCTGTTTAGCCCTTTCTTTCCCTTCTGCATCTCTCTGGAGAATCTCTGCATCTGGGGGCTCCGCGACTGACGGGTCCCGTGGGATGCGGGTGCGCACTTCATAGCGGAACATGAGCTCGGCAGGTGTCTTGTTCGTGGCCTCGTGTGGTGTGTTCCGGTAGTCTCTGAGAAGTCGGCATAATGCTTGGTGTGGGTTGACTGCTTCGATTCTGGCCCTCTGTATTGTCTTTTTGATTGACGCCATAAATCGTTCCGCCATCCCATTTGCGGGTGGCGAGGAGTGATTTTCATGTGATTGAATCCTAGGTGCTTTGCCAATGTCCCAAACGCATGTCCACAGAATGGTGGTCCATTGTCTGACTTGATTATTTTGGGAATCCCCCACTCGCTGGGTACTTCTTCCAATACTGCTGCTACTTGTGGAAAAGCTGTGGTGGCAACCTTTTTGACTATCGGAAACCTTGAATGTTGATCTATCAGAAGTAGGAGGTAGTCACCCGCTTCTGTGGGTCCATAGACATCCATGGCTACTCTTTCCCATGGGTGATCAGGTATCTGCGTGTGCTGTAACGGGGCAGGGGTTTCAGCTGGTGACGTGCAGTGGCAGGCGTGGCAGGTCTTCACCCACTCGTCGACTGTGGCATCTAGGAATGGGAACCAGACATGGCACCTCAGTTGTTTTTTTGTGTATGCAGCCCCTCCAAGTCCTTCATTGGCGGTGCGGACAACCTCGCTCCTTAGAGTGGGTGGGATGATGATCCGGCACCCTCTGAGTAGGATGTTATTGTTTTTTACAGCCTGTTCATTGTGCACTCTAGCTAGTCTCTCGATTTCCTGCTTACTCACCCCCGGGTGGGCCAACATTGCTCTCTGGTGGTCTCTCCATTTGTTGGTCATCGTGAGCCTGATAGCGAGAGCGGTTCTGGGGTCTGCGGCTGAAGCAGCAGCGACCGTCTGAAGTGACAGTGCCGATGGTAGTGAGTTTGATGCAAAGTATTGCACGTATGCAACATCCCCTTTCCGCATTATTGGGGCTCCGACTGGGTGTCGCGACAAATAGTCAGCGGGGTTCAGTTCGCCACCTGGTCGGTGGATGATGTCGTAGTTGTATTCTTGCAGGCGAATGCCCCATCGCTCGATCCTCGGGGGCATCTTGGTGTGTGGGTTCCAGAAAAGAGAGAGAAACGCCTGGTGGTCCGTGATTAGGGTGAACTTTTTTCCGATTAGGAAGTTGTGAACATTTTCACACACCCAGACTGCGGCCAGGCTCTCTTTTTCTGCCTTGGAGTAGGCCATTTCCGGGGTTGACAGGACTCTGCTTGCGTAAGCAACCACGTGCCTGGGGTTGACATCTGTGCCGCTGGTCTGGGCTAGAATGGCTGCAAGGCCAACTGGGCTTGTGTCTACTACCACCTCCGTGTGCCATAGCGGGTTGAAATAAGCAAGGCGATGAGCTTCGGTGAGGGCCTGCTTATTTGTACTTGATGTCAGTAAAATACCGTTGACATGCAGGTGTCCAGTCAAACACTGCCTCCTTTTGTAGAAGTCTCCTGAGTGGTTCAATGAGGGAAGCATAGTGAGGTATATATCTTGCGCAGTACCCCACCATGCCTAAAAAGGAACGGACATCTGCAACCTGCTGAGGTTCACTGAGGTTGGTGATCGTGTCGACTTTGTCGGGGTCTGGCATCATCCCCTCACTGGAAAAAATGTGTCAGAAAAATTTAAGTTACGTTTTGCTGAAACGGCATTTGGTAATGTTGAGCGTGAGGCCAGCAGCTTGCAGCGCTTCACAGGTGGCATGTAGTGCTCTGTCATGAGACTCCTTCGACGATCCAAAAACAAGATAGTCGTTGGTATAATTCAGGGCTCCACGTATGGGTTTGATGATTTGGCGTATAGCTTCTTGGAAAATCTCGGCTGCAGACGAGATCGCAAAATTTAGTCTCTGGTACCTGAATAACCCATCATGCGTTGCGAAGGTTGTGATCACTCTGGAGTTGGGTTGCAGCTCCAGTTGATGATAACCTTGTACCAGGTCGAGTTTGGAGAACATCTGGGCGTTGTTTAGCTGCACTATCATGTCCTCGATGCACAGACCTGGATGTCTCTTGCGTTGGATAGTGGTGTTGGCTACCCTCATATACACGCACAAGCGTATCTTGCCTCCTTCTTTAGGTACAATCACAAGGGGGGACACCAATGGTGTTGCTCCTGTTGCTGGTTCGATGATGCCATCGGAGAGCAGTTGTTGAAGTGCTCTCGACACTGCCTCGTGGAGGTGGAAACCAACCCTTCTGGGGTGTTGTGGCACTGGTCTCACCGAGGGGTCTATATGAAGTTTAATAGGGGGATCCTTGAGCTTCCCCAGACCTGAGCATAATTTTGGGAATTTTCGTGTGATGTCCTCTTGCGTGATGAGGTTCTGGGATTGATTACACGTGATTGTTCCGATTGAGTCCTTTGTATTCTGTCTGTTCGATGTTGCGATGATGGTGTCTCCTGCCTTTACATGAATTTCAATCAAACCCAGGCGAGAGGCTGTGTGATAGCTGAGTAGGCACCGACTCCTGGTAAGTGAGCGAATGACATGGATGGTAGTGTCCACTTGGCGGCCATTTAGGAGGAAACAGCGTGTAAAATGCCCTATGGTCTGAAAAGCTGTTGCAGCTCCCCACTGAAAAATGTGAATGTGATGGCTCGAGCGTTGGTGGGTTTGGTATCCTGGCATGGGGCCTCATCACGAGTTGGGCGGTAACGCCAGCGCTATTAGCGCCGGTGCTAATAGCCCTACCGCCAACCCCCCGGCACTATTAGCGCCGGATCACGGGTTTGGCAGAAGGGTTATTGCCCATTCCCCATTGGGCCCATTCTGGAATTCCTCATTCCCCATTGGGCCCAATGGGGAAAATGTGCGCTATTACCGCCAGCGGATTTGCCGCTGGCGGTAATCGTGCTGAAAATCGGCAATTTTGCCACGGATTTCCCCCCAGGTAAGAGCTGGGGGAAATCTGCCAAAGCCATGATCTGGTGGACCCTTAAATGCAGCGGTAATAGCGCTACCGCCGCATTAAAGGGTTACCGCCAGACTTGTGATGAGGCCCATAGTCTTGCTCGCCCATAATATTTACAGTTGCACCGGAATCTACCATGAATTGCAATAGGCAATTTCCCATCTTGATCGGAATCTTGGGGGCCTCCCTGGCCTCGTCGTTGTCGAATATGAGATTGACATACTCGTCCTGGTTGTGTGGGTCATAGTATGCATTGTAGGCGGTCGCTGGAGCGTCATGATAGAATTCCTCGGCCCTGTATTCTTCCGGTGGATTGTCATATTCATCTGTTAAGTATCGAGATTGATCCGCCTGGTCGGGGATTGGCAGGTATCCTGGTTCTTGGTATTCGTTAATAGCTCTGACGTAGCGCCGTTGACCTTGTTGATAGTATCTTGATTGTCTATATTGTGGGGATGGTGGACGGAATGGTGTCCTGGTGGGTGGCACTGAATGAAAATGTCCTTCTCTCCCGCAGTTTGTGCATCGCTGTCATAGAGCTGGGCATGACCCTGAATGTGGAAAAGTAATTCCACAGCGATAGCATTGCCTCTGTTGACGTGGGACTTGTGGGACTTGTGTTCCGTATGGGTGCGATCCTCTGTCACCCTGGCGAGGTGGCTGTATGGCTGCAATGACTTCATTGGTGCCTTGTTTTGGGTTGCTAGTGCCGTCCATGGATGCGGCTTGGGCGTCGACCCTCTCATAAATGCGAGCGAGCGAGCTGACTTCAGGAATGGTGAGGGGCTTCTTCAATAGTTGTTTTTTCAGTGCGGGGGAGAGACAGTCCCCTATAACCCTCAGCTGTATCGCCTCCTTGAGGTAAAATGCATCAAACTGCCAGTGTGCCCCCATCACCCTTAGGCGGGTTATGAATTCGTCCACTGTTTCCTGTGGCATTTGCATACATTGGTTAGATAGGCATCTTTCGTAGTCTCGATTTAATTCAATGATGAGGAGTTTATCTAGTGCTTTGATCAGTTCTGCGAAGTTGTTCTGTTCAGCTGAGGGGATTGTTTTCACGATAGTCTTTATTTCGAAGGGATTGTGTCCTCCGACGTATTCCTTATCTTAGATATAAATCCTTCAGCTTTGCTGGCCTCGGAAAATTTTTTTTTCGCCAGAGGGCGCTGCGCGTCGATGATCGCCGAGTCGATGACCCTCGACGGCCTCCGTGCCGACGTCGACGTCATCCTGCCTATAAAGGCCGCGCGCAGCGTCCGTTGCTCAGTTCCGTTTTTCCGCGCTTCGTTGTGCCTCGGAACACCGTTGCTCAGTTCTCGTCAAGATAACGTATATAATAACTACTATTTACCTCGATATCGATGGCATCCTCCTCCGACCCGACGACCCCTCGGTCCGGTTTCAAAAAGTGCCGAGACTGCGGGAAGAAAATGTCGTTGACGGACCCTCACAGGGTCTGTTTGTGGTGTCTGGGAATCACGCACCAGAGTTCGGAGTGTGAGGAATGCCTTTCCATGACGGCGAAAGCCTTGAAGGAGCGTAGGGGGAAGCTCGAGAGAGGTAGGTCAACTTTAACTTCCTCGAAAGCTTCTTCGGTAGAGTCGAGACGTTCGTCTCCTCACCATAAAAAACACTCTCGATCTAGATCACGAAGTGGCTCCCACCACTCGTCGACATCGAGACACTCGAAGAAGAGACGTAGGAGATCCCCTTCGTCATCTTCGTCGAGTTCTCCTGAGAGAGTTCATTGCCCCACAAAACGCAGCTCGCAAGCTGAGTGGGAGGAATTCAGGAAAAAGATGCTAAGCGTCTTCGAGAAAGCGGCCTCGTCCCCCTCGAAGACAGCTGAGGGTGATACCCCGGGTAAAAAACCCAAAAAATCTAAACGCCGCGAGTCGCAGTACCCGGCGGAAAAGTCAACCCGAAAGCGCCTCGAGCCATCGGGAGATAAAGCATCATCGACGCCATCGTCGAAAACTCCTTCGAAACAGAGGTCGGCGCCATCGACGCCGTTGTCGAAGGATTCATCGGCGCATCAGTCGATCGAGTCGACGCCGACGTCGACGCCGATATCGACGCCGGTGAAGGAAAGAACCACGGCTACTCCACAGCCAACGGTTAGACAAAAGACCTCCGACTCGACGCCGAGAACGTCGACGTCGTTCTCGAGCAGGACTCCGATCCTTTCGAGTTCTTCGAGGCCTAGTACACATTTCTCGACGCTTTTCACGGCGCCTTCGAGTACTTTCACGTCGGTGTCGACGACATCGACGTTTTCAAGGCCTGTGATGATGGCTCCTTCTGCATTGGAAATGGGGTTTATACCATTCCAAAAACCAATGTATCCCCCTTTAACCTCGATTTTTGAGGAAAGGGAGGATTCAGACCAAGATATTGATTTACAGAGGACCACATCACCAGAGCCAGAGACTTTCGCCTCTGAGGAAGGAAGATTAAAAAATCTTCAGGATGCACTTCAGGAAGCTAGTGGCTTGGACACTTCTCCTGAAGCAGAATTTATCAAACCAGACCCAGGAGAACATGCGGAGACTCCATATAGAGCTCTGATGTCTAGAATCATAGAATTTATGGGTTGGTCTGCACCTTCTCCTGCCTTTCAGCAGGATGACCTCACTGACATACTGGACAAGGGCCCACAGGAGGATCCTGTGGTTCCATTTCACTCTGCTCTACAGAGAAGGATTTTGACAAACTGGGAAACGCCAGAAATTATCCCGGCAGTAAATAAAAAACTGTCAACAAAATACAGGGTGGCTAGTTCTGACCCTGAATATTTGTCAAAACACCCTACTCCTGAGAGCTTGGTTGTACAGGCTGCAACCTCATCAGGCAGCACATCTGCATACCCCACTGCTCCGCAGGATAGGGATGACAAAAAGTATGATGCCATGGCTAAGAAGGTTTTTTCTGCCTGTAGCATGGCGTTAAAGTCTATTAACGCGACCTGTACGCTCGCTAGGTTCAGCCACACCCTTTGGGAGTGCGCTTCATCAGCGGCTGACTGCCTCCAAGAAGGAGAGGAAAGGGACGCATTTTTAAACATCATCAGGGATGGTAAAGATGCGATGTGCGAGACCCTACAAACTGGCCTAGATTCTGCTGACAGTATCAGCAGGGCCATGGCGGCAAGTACCACAATCCGCAGGCATGCGTGGTTGAGGAAGTCTGGTTTTGCCTCTGACGTGCAGACCAGGCTTTTGAATATGCCCTTTGACGGTTCTACCCTCTTTGGAAAGAAGGCGGATGACAGTTTGGAGAAACTGCAAACGTCCAAGGCAGCAGCCAAGTCATTGGGAGCTGCTATCCGTCAGAATACCTTTCGTCCTTCGGGATCATCGTGGAGAGGACGGTCCTTTCGTTACTATTCCTCATATGGAAGGGGCAGGGGACGACCGGCTCAAAGAGGCCAAGGAAGATTTACCCGTGGTGGACGGGGTAGGGGAAAGAAAGCCGCACCCGCAGGAGCAGGAGCCACTTTACCTTCGGCAACTGCATCAGCCGCTTCAAAACCACTCTGAGGTCTCCCCTCACAGAACACCAGTAGGGGGCAGGTTAACTCACCATCTGACGGAATGGCAGGCTATTACGTCAGATGCTTGGGCTCTGGAGACAGTGGCCCAAGGTTACTGCCTGCCCTTCCTACATATCCCTCAGAGTCATCCACCGGGGAACAACCCTTTGAAGCTTCCAGATCCGCTCCTCTTGCAGGAGGTTTTAGACCTGCTAGAGAAAGGTGCCATAGAACTGGTACCTGTAGCGGAAAGGAACAAGGGTTGGTACTCCCCCTACTTCATAATACCGAAGAAGGACGGAGGACTGAGACCCATCTTAGACTTACGGGAATTGAACAAATTCCTCCGAAAGGACAAGTTCAAGATGGTGACTCTCTCTCAGATCCTTCAGGCCCTCCAGCTTCAGGACTGGTTGGTATCTCTAGACCTCCAGGACGCTTATTTCCATGTGCCGATCCATCCCAGGCACAGGAGATACCTGAGGTTCGCAATTGGCAACTCTCATTATCAATTTCGAGTTCTGCCATTTGGGCTAACCTCCGCCCCGAGGGTCTTTACCAAGCTAATGTCGGTTGTGGCTGCAAGTCTAAGGAGGGAAGGGATTCATGTCTACCCTTACCTAGACGATTGGTTGATCAGAGCTGTATCTTCGGAACAGGCTCAGAGACAACTAGATTATGTTTGCCACTTCCTTCACAAGCTGGGCTTCTCCCTCAATTTAAAGAAGTCACAGATGTTACCATCACAGAGACTCCAATTCATTGGAGCAGTCCTGGACACTTCCCTGGGAAAAGCCTTGCCACCAGAGGTGAGGGCTCGAGATATTCTGCAGATGGTCATCAGATTTCAGAATGCCCAATATCTCCCAGCCTACGACTTTCTGAGGTTGCTAGGCCTCATGGCATCCTGCATATTCCTCGTGCCGGAGGCTCGCCTGAGAATGAGATCCCTCCAGTGGGCACTGAGAACTCAGTGGTCACAGTTCTCAGGAAGGATGACAGATCTCCTTCGGATCCCGGTCAAAGTAGCCCGAGACCTTCAGTGGTGGGCCTGTCGGGAGAACATCCTGAAAGGAGAAATGTTTTGGCAACCATGGCCGGAGATAACAGTAGTCACGGATGCCTCACTCACGGGGTGGGGAGCTCACGCCAACGACTTGACCATCAGCGGTCGTTGGTCTCCATCGGAGTCCAGACTACATATCAACCTGTTGGAGCTGAGAGCCATCAGACTAGCGCTGAAGGCTTTTCTGCCGTCTGTACGGGGAAGAAACGTCCTAATAATGACGGACAATACAGTGGCCATGCACTACCTCAACAAAAGAGGAGGCGTAGGCTCACTACCACTGTGCAGAGAGGCGATGCAGCTCTGGTTTTGGGCAATTCAGGAAGGAATCTCTCTATCGGCAATTCACCTAGCCGGAGAGAAGAACTTGACAGCGGACGCTCTGAGCAGGCAGAGCACAGTCTCTCACGAGTGGGAGATAGCTCAGGAAGTCCTTCAAGAGATCTTCGCCCTTTGGGGAACCCCTCAAGTGGATCTGTTCGCCACCAGTATCAACAGGAAGTGCGACAGATTTTGCTCAAGGGAATTTCCCCCGAGAGGAGCTCTAGGAGATGCGTTCGTAGTGGACTGGGAGTTCCCACTTCTGTACGCGTTCCCTCCGGTCCCTGTCATTCCTCAAATGATCAGGAGGTTGAGAAGGTTTCGGAAGACCATGATCCTAATTGCCCCGGATTGGGCCAGGAGAACGTGGTACCCGGACCTTCTAGACATGTCCATCTGCCCTCCAATTCGACTGCCATACAGAGAGGATCTTCTCTCGCAGAAGGAAGGTCAGGTTCTCCATCCAGCCATCAAGACCCTCAACCTTCACGCTTGGTGTCTGAAAGGTTGAGGTACAAGGATTGGGACCTTCCGGATGATGTTATGGAGGTGTTGCTTTCGGCCAGAAGGCCGGCAACTAAAACTCTATACCGCTGCCGTTGGAACAAATTTTGCAGCTGGTGCAGAGAAAAGAATATTGAACCCTTTTCTTGTGGTACACCTATGGTGTTGTCATTCTTACTTTACCTGGCTAATTCAGGCCTACAGGTTGGCACAATTAAGGGCTATCTCGCAGCGCTATCAATCTTTAAGCGCACTGCAGAGGAGCCTTCATACTTCAAAATTCCATTGGTAATACAATACCTAAAAGGATTAACTAATGTTTATCCCCCGAAACCTTTTCAAGTTCCCTTATGGGATTTAAACCTAATTTTAAACTTCCTAAAGGGTGCCCCTTTTGAACCACTACACTCTTGTTCATTGAAGCTTCTCACCCTCAAAACTGTTTTGCTAATAGCATTGACATCTGCTAGAAGGGTTAGCGAGTTGCAAGCCTTATCGTGTAAACCTCCACATACAATCTTTTACAAGGACAAAGTTGTTCTTCAGGTGAAGCCTAACTTCCTCCCGAAGGTAGTCTCGGAGTTTCACATCACTCAGAAGATTATATTACCTTCTTTCTACCCTCCTCCTCATCCGGGGAAGGAGGAAGAGAGACTGCACAGGCTGGACCCTAAGCGAGCCTTGAGCTTCTATATCAGCAGATTGGCTAAGATCAGACAAGCAGACCAACTCTTTGTAGGTTATGCAGGACATAAGTTGGGCCTTCCAATAACAAAACAAACCATCTCCAGATGGATTATTTTAGCCATTCTGGAGTGCTACAAATTGGCAGGAAAGGAGCCTCCTCAAAATCTAAGGGCTCATTCTACCAGGGGTATCGCAACATCCTCAGCCCTTCAAAGAGGGGTGCCAATTCGAGATATATGTGCGGCTGCCACATGGTCGTCCGCACATACATTTACCAAATTCTATAGCCTGGATTCCTCCTCTAGTCAAGAAACTAGATTCGGCAAGGCTGTGTTACACTCTGTCCATTCTGGAAGGGTAACATAACTTTTATTACTCCCGCCTCCAGTCACAATACCACTGCTATGGGAGTCTATCTAAGATAAGGAATACGTCGGAGGACACAATCCCTTCGAAGAACTAGTTACTCTTACCTTGTAACGTTCTTTCGATGGGATGTTCCTCCGACGTATTCCTTATCGACCCTCCCATCCATCCCCGCAGTATGACTTCCTGTGGGTTTGCAGCCTATGCTCCTTCAAGGTGATTAGTCTAATCCAAAAACATTACTGGGGACTACAAAACGGAACTGAGCAACGGACGCTGCGCGCGGCCTTTATAGGCAGGATGACGTCGACGTCGGCACGGAGGCCGTCGAGGGTCATCGACTCGGCGATCATCGACGCGCAGCGCCCTCTGGCGAAAAAAAAATTTTCCGAGGCCAGCAAAGCTGAAGGATTTATATCTAAGATAAGGAATACGTCGGAGGAACATCCCATCGAAAGAACGTTACAAGGTAAGAGTAACTAGTTCTTCTCCACCTACTAAATTGAGAAAAATGTCTCTGATGTTGGGGGAGTCACCATCTCCTGACCCTCTCACAAAGTGCTGAAAGTCCTCCATCCATTCAGTCCATCTGGGCCCTTTCGTGGCCTGGGGCGTCATGGTGAATGGTGGAGGCATCCGCAGTTGTATGGACTTCACTGTGCGGACAGGCTGGGGGGACGCAGGATTGCTCATATTTTGGATTGGGTACAGGTCCTAAACGCCCCACCAGCGGGTGGATGTGGAGGTGTGCTGCCTGTGGGCGCTTGGCTTTGAGTGCGACACTGTTGGTTGATCAGGCGCAGGTGTACATGTGTCAGGCTGCCTGGACTGTAGTGCTATGGTGAGATATATGGTCTGGCCCTCCAGGTTTGAGACAAAATCCACTCACCAGTGTGTGCGAGGGCTGCAGCAGGGAAGTCCGTGGGGCATGTGGTGCTCAGAAAAATGTATATTCGCTTTGAAGTTGGTTGTCCCTGCAGCGGAACGCCGCTCGTGTGAGGAGGAGGGATGCCGGCGTATGCGGATGGATGCGTGGGTGGGAATCACTCACAAGCGTGTCCTTGGAAGGACTGGCGGACTGCCAGGACTCAGCGCGCTCTCCGAGTGCTCTCGACTCTGTATGCGTAGGAGGAGTTGAAGGCCCGGCACGTTGCAGTGGCTGGGCGCCAGCGACTACGTGTCGCGTGTGAGCGGCGAAGGAGGAGGAGACCTGGTGGCTTGCCCAGGTTAGCGCACCCGCGCTCTGGTTGTTCATCGCTTACGGTGAAGGAGGAGGAGGCTCGGCGGGCTGTCCAACGCCTGAGCGAGTGCAGTGGACAGCTGAAAGGAGGACT
Source organism: Ambystoma mexicanum (assembly GCF_040938575.1). NCBI lineage: Eukaryota > Metazoa > Chordata > Amphibia > Caudata > Ambystomatidae > Ambystoma > Ambystoma mexicanum. The sequence goes on along the minus strand of NC_090933.1, from coordinate 1,050,778,042 downwards.
CTGGTGTATGTGGGAAACAGCCTTGTCACCAGTGTTGCCTCTAGCTTGAGCAAAGGAGGACGCACACACACGGAGGGTGTGTGCGTCCTCCTTTGCCCACATCTTTATTACATAACTCCAAACCTTTAACTACGGCCTTACGCGCCTTACCCAGAACTCCCCGCTCCGCAGAAGCAACGTCATTGGGCCCCGCCTCTCCAACAGGCGGGGGGCGCTATTAACCCTGCAGTGGCCGGAACCAACCCCCAGAGAAACATAATGCATTCTCAATTATGCCATGGCAGTGTTTCATCAATATACTGTGATGCTGGTTTCTTCTTTGCCACCAAAAGCCAGAGAGTCCAAACACCCTTAACATCCTCGTTCCAACCCCCCACCCCTCACAGGTGTTGCTAGGTCTGGAAAAGATCCAGGGCTACGTTGATGTTGGGACTCGGGGCTAGCTAGCCTTTTGGTTGTTGCCCCTGAGCTTGCATCTGGAGCCACAGACAAAAACACGGAGCTGTAGTCTCCCCACCGCCGCCAAGCAACGCCTTTGTCCACCATCCATACCCATACACACTAAGTATGTAATGGGGACACTCAAGTCAGGTACCCCAACGCTACATATCCCAAGTAGAGTTGGTACAATAACCCACAACAAAGGTTTTATTTACCTTGGGCTAGCCCTACACACTGTGCTTTGTCTCTGCAGCTCAGCGGACAGCAGCCTTTCCTCTGTGGCTTCTCGTCGAGTCTGAGTGCTACCAGGGACAGAGACCAGGAAGCAGGAGAGACATGCTCATCAGGACTCTCAACGAGTAATGCATCTTTAGGCTGAGAGTAGAGGATCATGCTCTGTATGCCTTTTGTGACTGTGCCTTAATTAGTGATGGGGCACCAAACCATTGTTCTCCAAACGTCAGCCTAATTTGGATGATGTTAGGCAGAAACCTGTGCAGTTCCCTTAGGGAACACTGCAAAAGATTTAGGCCTACAGGTGTTAGCAGTAAACCCACTTGGTAGCAGTCTGTACCACCCAGATTTACCTGGTAGCTGTGGCTGAGCAGTCAGACTTCCCTCAAGAAGAGTTAGGCAGTATGCAAAGTATACACAATAGGCACTCAGATACGATAATACAAACAAACACTGACCAGACTTGGTATCAAAGTATATAATTATTTATTTAAAAAAACACACTGTTTGAAACACTCCAGCACTCTTATTGTAAAATATTCTAAACACAGTTACTATTATAATATATACAACCCTTATTCCTTATCAGATAAGTCTTAGTTAACACCACTTATTTCCATACATAGGTGAGCGCTTAACTATAGATGGCACTCCAATAAGTTTATGAAAAAGGGAGGGAAAAAGAGGGAATATAGAAAGGTACACCACTCTAAGATTTAGGAACACTATTAGCAAGGCAGAAGAGCAAAAGTCACTTGTGAGCCAAAGTCCATAGGCTGGGCCCACTCTTAGAGAGAGCAGAGCACAAATGCGCCCAAGATCACACAGTTACACTAGGCTTAGAAAGTCTTGCAGGGAGTTCGAAAAGAGTTTACAGAGGCTCAGAAAAGTTTAGCCAGGGTGTCCCAGGCTAACCCAGGTTCGAAAGCCGGGGGCTAAATCTACCCCGTACAGTCGGTGGCAAGGGAAGCCAGGCGGGACACGGTACCTTAAGCGAGAAGGATCCTCCAGCGGTGGCAGTTGTTCCTGGCAGTGGGTGCAAGTCTCGTCGTCGTCCAGGGGAAGAGAAGATCTCGACTTGGAGGAAAGATGAAGGTTGTTGCACTGCCAGGGAAGAAACCAGCCCCAGAGTTTTCCGGTTAAAGGTAATACCCTTTGATTTGCGGTCGTGGTAAAACGTGGTATCCCGGTTGCCGGGGTGCTTGGCACAGGCAAGACGGCCACAAGATACGTCGGGAAGGCGAAAAGGCGGTGAAACTGGTTATCCCCACCAGTCAAAGGAAGAAGACTCTCCGGTGGGAGATCTCCTCTGTCGTTGGGAAAAGTGGGAGACGGTCCCGCAGGGCTCCACCGTGGTGTCGTCATAGCAGGTCGGCTCAGCTTCTCCCTCGTCGGATTCTTAGGTCCTGTGGCGACTTCTGAAGTTCCAGTCCCCAAAGCCCTGCTGTTATGCTGAAAACCCCCATTCACTCAGCCTAGCTGTCACTCAAACATGCTAAGTGGTGAGCCGGCCGGCTCACCACTTGGGCCAATCAGGACGGAGTGCGACTTGAGTTGCCTAGGCAACTCAGTCCAGGGTGCCTAAATCCCCCTCTACCTCTCCTAAGTACCCCAGACAGAGTGGCACCACTTTGGAAGGCTTCTGTGGAGAAGCCCGCCAAAAAGTGGAACAAAGGGCTCGACTTGGGTTGGAGTCACAGAAGAGAACACAAACACCATTTTAGAACCGAGTTTTGGCAAAAAATACCAACCGGAGAATTAATATTAATTAAATAAACCAGCGGTATGTGCGAGGCTATCGTAATTAAATAATTAAAGATAGTAGCCTCGAACAATGGGAAAATCCCATAGAGAAATATTCGCGGTTGAACATAAAAAGTAGTATCCACTGCCACCGCCACTGCCACCGCCTACGTCCACAATATGATGGTTTGTACTGGTTCTGTTCAGAATTTAAGACTAGTAAAGTCAATGGTGTCTTTACAGGCCCTGGGAGACAGTAGTCAGTCCCAGGGTATGGAGTCTATACTGGGGAGTCACTATGGCACCCCTGTGTTACTGCACTGAGGGTGCTGTGTAACACACATCACAAAAACACATGAAGCCCTATGGAGTAAAATAACCCATAGCCCATTAACCACATCTAGAGTCAAAGAAACACACTCAAATCATGCCCAAGAGTGAGGGTAAAAGAGTCTCACTCTTGGCAGGAGAAAAGAATAAACCCCAAAAATCCAGCAAAGCTGCTGGGGGACTCACTAGGTTAGGAAATTCAGCCTAAACAGAGAATTCTCCCTAACACTCGCCCCCCAGACTAAGGGACAGGAGGATTTAATACACTCCTGGATGAGCTCATACCTCTAATCAATGACATACATCCTAGGACAGTGAGCTAAAGACTTGGTAGAGTCTCTCCCAGGGGTTATTCACCCAAGAACAGGTCATTGGGCTGTGTTCGTGCTGGTAGAGAGATCCCCAGACCCCCCTTTGTTTGCATACATTAACTTTGGGTTTCACCCTAAGTTAACAGGGCAATCCAGACGTGGACCCCTTGCTCACTGTTCTTAGAGAGGCAACAGTTTCACCTCACTGATGATGCCCAACAAGGCTGAAACACGTCTATGGGGTTACTGATGGTACTCTTGTTCAGAGGAGAATTGCCTAGCATTTCGGCGCTGGACTGGCCCTGGGCAGGACAAAGGCTGATATGCGGGGAAATTTCTTCTCTGTGAAAAGGACAGTGAGCTAAAGACTTGGTAGAGTCTCTCCCAGGGGTTATTCACCCAAGAACAGGTCATTGGGCTGTGTTCGTGCTGGTAGAGAGATTCCCAGACCCCCCTTTGTTTGCATACATTAACTTTGGGTTTCACCCTAAGTTAACAGGGCAATCCAGACGTGGACCCCTTGCTCACTGTTCTTAGAGAGGCAACAGTTTCACCTCACTGATGATGCCCAACAAGGCTGAAATACGTGTATGGGGTTACTGATGGTACTCTTGTTCAGAGGAGAATTGCCTAGCATTTCGGCGCTGGACTGGCCCTGGGCAGGACAAAGGCTGATATGTGGGGAAATGTCTTCTCTGTGAAAAGGACAGTGAGCTAAAGACTTGGTAGAGTCTCTCCCAGGGGTTATTCACCCAAGAACAGGTCATTGGGCTGTGTTCGTGCTGGTAGAGAGATTCCCAGACCCCCCTTTGTTTGCATACATTAACTTTGGGTTTCACCCTAAGTTAACAGGGCAATCCAGACGTGGACCCCTTGCTCACTGTCCTTAGAGAGGCAACAGTTTCACCTCACTGATGATGCCCAACAAGGCTGAAACACGTGTATGGGGTTACTGATGGTACTCTTGTTCAGAGGAGAATTGCCTAGCATTTCGGCACTGGACTGGCCCTGGGCAGGACAAAGGCTGATATGCAGGGAAATTTCTTCTCTGTGAAAAGGACAGTGAGCTAAAGACTTGGAAGAGTCTCTCCCAGGGGTTATTCACCCAAGAACAGGTCATTGGGCTGTGTTCGTGCTGGTAGAGAGATTCCCAGACCCCCCTTTGTTTGCATACATTAACTTTGGGTTTCACCCTAAGTTAACAGGGCAATCCAGACGTGGACCCCTTGCTCACTGTTCTTAGAGAGGCAACAGTTTCACCTCACTGATGATGCCCAACAAGGCTGAAACACGTGTATGGGGTTACTGATGGTACTATTGTTCAGAGGAGAATTGCCTAGCATTTCGGCGCTGGACTGGCCCTGGGCAGGGCAAAGGCTGATATGCGGGGAAATTTCTTCTCTGTGAAAAGGACAGTGAGCTAAAGACTTGGTAGAGTCTCTCCCAGGGGTTATTCACCCAAGAACAGGTCATTGGGCTGTGTTCGTGCTGGTAGAGAGATTCCCAGACCCCCCTTTGTTTGCATACATCCTAGAGAGTCCATCAGCATTTTGATGGTGACACCTTGACCTATGTTCTATGGTCCAATCACAGGTTTTCCTTTGTAAGCTATATGACCTACAAACCTTTTCAAGAAAATCAGTCTTTTTAAAGTTATAGGGGATCTGGCTGACCAGTTCCTCAGAAGTTGTTACAACTTCTGAACCTGTGTTAGGCTTTTTCAAGGGGTCCTTATAAAGGATTCCCTTAGATCTAGAGGGGCCTCCAAGGTTCCTCACCACCTCTCTTGTGGGAGCAGGTTGGGTCTTAGGCCTCTTGGTTGGAGGGGTTGGGGTTAGGCAATGTACCTGCTTCCCCTTCATCTTAGATCTAACCTTACCTACTTTAGGAGTTTCCCCCCTAATATTAGGATTTGGGTTGGGGTCTTCAGTAGAAGGTCCAACAGTCTGAAGGTTTTTGGCCTTAGACTTTTCTTTCCTGGTTTTCCACCAGCATTGAGAATTACCAGTTCTCTTAGGTCTTGGTAAGGGTCCAGTAGGTCTATCCTCCTCTTCCTCAGAAGCAGGGGGAGTCACAGACTCTGAAACTGGGGGAACAATGATGGAGCTTGGTTGGGGCTCCCATTTCCCTAATGTACTAGCCTGAAATGTGCCTGGGTTAGAGGTCAACTTACTAACACCATGGCTTGTAGTGTGGGTCTCAGTAGAGGTTCCCACAGGCTTAGGGTGGTCCCTTAAGGTGGCCTCTCTAGCCAATTTGGTTAGGTTCTGGTTCTCCATACTGGGAGGCCTGGGGGTATGTGACACTACTCCTAGAGTTCTCAGGTCATTCCCCAACAGGACTTTCCCAGGCACCTCAGTCTGCACACTGACAGGGATCCTCACTGTCATGTTGTTACACTGAATGAGGGCTGGTAGAATAGGAACCATCTGGACAGGGCCTCCGGACATCTTAGTGGGACCTTTGGGTGCTCATGCCACATCCTCAGGTTGGTTGAAAGAAGCTTTCATCCACTACTGTTCTGCTGGCCCCAGTGTCTCTCCTGGCAGGAGTATCCTGGCCATTGACAAGAACACTGTCCACATAATACACCTTAGAGTTAACAGGTAGGGAGTTATACACAACCCTATTCTGGGGACTAACCAGACCCATAGGCTCTAAGCTTACAGTTGCTTGAAGACCCAAGGGTTCTTCAGCAAAGAGTTCAAAGTGGGCACTAGCCATCTGTACTTCATCCTCAGGAGTGAAGGCTAAGGAGACTGTGCTGATCCCTGCAGATTTGCCCTTGCACTTGGGATCTCCTTTGATATGGTCAGTAGCCTTACAGATATAGCATTGTCCAAATGCTCTCTGAAAGGGTGGCTTGGTCTGACCTCCTTCTGGTTGTTGACCAGAAGGTACACTAGCCTGTTGTGGTTCACCCTGGGGCTTACCCTGGTTACTTTGTTGTTTGTTGCCCTCTTTGGTATGGGAGGTATTAGAATTATCTGGATTCACTTTGGGTGGCTGCTTTCCCTCATCCTTTTTCTGAGTTACCCCAGAATCCTTGTGAGTGGCCCTGTTGGCAACCCACAAGTCAGCAGCCTTAGCTAGCTTTCTGGAATATAATTCCTTTGAATCAGCCAAGTGCTGTCTGGGCTCAGGAGAGCAGGCATCATAAATTGACTCCAACATAAAAAGATTCTTCATACCTCCATAAGTGTTCACTTTGTAACCCTTAATCCATCCCTCTAAGTTTTTCAAACATTCACTCACCCAGGTAGCCCAAGGGGTACCATCATTCTTTTTGAGGGTTCTAAACCTCTTAAGATACTGGGAAGGGGTCTTCCCAAATCTAGCTATCAGAGCTAGTTTCACACATTCATACTCTTTCCTATCCTCCTCCCCCAACTCCATTACCACATCAATTGCAACAGGGGGAAGCCTAGAGAACAACCAGGTGAGTAAGTCATTTCCTGTGATGTTCTGAAGCCCATGATTATATTCAAACAGAGACAACCAATCCAACACATCCAAATTAGGCTCATACATACCAACCAATTCTTTAGGCATCCGGGGTCTTTTAGGACTGGAACTTCTCGAGGAGCCAGAGAGAGAAGCATTTTCAACAGATAATTTCTTCATTTCTAGCTCATGCTTGAGCTCTATTTCCCTTAGCCTTAGTTCTTGATTCAGTTCCTGGTGTCTCTGTTCAGCCTGAGTATTCAGTCTCTTGAACTCTAGTTCAAGTTTCATTTTCTCTAATTCAAGATATTGAGGACTAAGTGTGGGACCTGGCAAAGGCCCAGTATGTACAGCAGGTAGAGCAGACAGAGGCCTAGGGGGGACAGTCACAGCAGCCTCACCCTCCTCTTCTGACTCTTCCTCAAGATTATCAACATTTTGATCAACATCAATCTCTAAACGGTTTTCTACAGTTTCTGGCATGGTAGGTTCATCTGAACCATCATCCAGACTTTGGTTAGCTAACAACCTTTCTATCAATTCCATTTTCTTGCCTTTAGTCAGGAGATTCTTATGCTTACAGAGAACTCTTAAACAAACAGCAGTTTTTGTAGCAAGGGACTCTTGACTATAATTTTCCATAGTTGACATGTTAGAAAGATTACTTTTTCAGTGCTAAGATTTGTGGTTAGTTGTACTAAGGTATCCTAAAGCACTCTAAAATGTATACTCAATACAGATCCCACTGCTGTACACCAGTGTTAGGCAGAAACCTGTGCAGTTCCCTTAGGGAACACTGCAAAAGATTTAGGACTACAGGTGTTAGCAGTAAACCCACTTGGTAGCAGTCTGTACCACCCATATTTACCTGGTAGCTGTGGCTGAGCAGTCAGACTTCCCTCAAGAAGAGTTAGGCAGTATGCAAAGTATACACAATAGGCACTCAGATACGATAATACAAACAAACACTGACCAGAGCCTTGGTATCAAAGTATATAAATATTTATTTAAAAAACACACTGTTTGAAACACTCCAGCACTCTTATTGTAAAATATTCTAAACACCGTTACTATTATAATATATACAACCCTTATTCCTTATCAGATAAGTCTTAGTTAACACCACTTATTTCCATACAGAGGTGAGCGCTTAACTATAGATGGCACTCCAATAAGTTTATGAAAAAGGGAGGGAAAAGACAGAATATGGAAAGGTACACCACTCTAAGATTTAGGAACACTATTAGCAAGGCAGAAGAGCAAAAGTCACTTGTGAGCCAAAGTCCATAAGCTGGGCCCACTCTTACAGAGAGCAGAGCACAAATGCGCCCAAGATCACACAGTTACACTAGGCTTAGAAAGTCTTGCAGGGAGTTCGAAAAGAGTTTAGAGAGGCTCAGAAAAGTTTAGCCAGGGTGTCCCAGGCTAACCCAGGTTCGAAAGCCAGGGGCTAAATCTACCCCGTACAGTCGGTGGCAAGGGAAGCCAGGCGGGATACGGTACCTTAAGCGGGAAGGATCCTCCAGCGGTGGCAGTTGTTCCTGGCAGTGGGTGCAAGTCTCGTCGTCGTCCAGGGGAAGAGAAGATCTCGATTTGGAGGAAAGATGAAGGTCGTTGCACTTCCAGGGAAGAAACCAGCCGCAGAGTTTTCCGGTTAAAGGTAATACCCTTTAATTCGCGGTCGTGGTAAAACGTGGTATCCCGGTTGCCGGGTTGCTTGGCACAGGCAAGTCGGCCACGAGATAGGTCGGGAAGGCGAAAAGGCGGTGAAACTGGTTATCCCCACCAGTCAAAGGAAGAAGACTCTCCGGCGGGAGATCTCCTCTGTCGTTGGGAAAAGTGGTGAGACGGTCCCGCAGGGCTCCACCGGTGGTGTCGTCGTGGCAGGTCGGCTCAGCTTCTCCCTCGTCGGATTCTTAGGTCCGGTGGCGACTTCTGAAGTTCCAGTCCCCAAAGCCCTGCTTTTATGCAGAAAACCCCCATTCACTCAGCCTAGCTGTCACTCAAACATGCTAAGTGGTGAGCTGGCCGGCTCACCACTTGGGCCAATCAGGACGGAGTGCGACTTGAGTTGCCTAGGCAACTCAGTCCAGGGCGCCTAAATCCCCCTCTACCCCTCCGAAGTACCCCAGACAGGGTGGCACCACTTTGGAGGGCTTCTGTGGAGAAGCCCGCCAAAAAGTGGAACAAAGGGCTCGACTTGGGTTGGAGTCACAGAAGAGAACACAAACACCATTTTAGAACCGAGTTTTGGCAAAAAATACCAACCGGAGAATTAATATTAATTAAATAAACCGGCGGTATGTGCGAGGCTATCGTAATTAAATAATTAAAGATAGTAGCCTCGAACAATGGGAAAATCCCATAGAGAAATATTTGCGGTTGAATATAAAAAGTAGTATCCACTGCCACCAGCCAAAACTCGATCAGGGGGGACGGAGACGTGCCCCCTCGACTAACAGACCCCGGGGCAACTGAATTGCCCCAGCCAGTTCGTCCACAATATGATGGTTTGTACCGGTTCTGTTCAGAATTTAAGACTAGTAAAGTCAATGGTGACTTTACAGGCCCTGGGAGACAGTAGTCAGTCCCAGGGTATGGAGTCTATACTGGGGAGTCACTATGACACCCCTGTGTTACTGCACCGAGGGTGCTGTGTAACACACAGCACAAAAACACATGAAGCCCTATGGAGTAAAAGACCCCATAGCCCATTAAACACATCTAGAGTCAAAGAAACACACTCAAATCATGCCAGAGTGAGGGTAAAAGAGTCTCACTCTTGGCAGGAGAAACAAATAAACCCCAAAAATCCTGCAAAGCAGCTGGGGGACTCACTAGGTTAGGAAATTCAGCCTAAACAGAGAATTCTCCCTAACAGATGAGACACAACCTACACACCACTGAGACACTCTTTACTGAGGAATTTAAGGCTTGAATTTTGGATGGCAAACACAAATAAGTGTACAGAGGAGCAGAACACACATTTTTAGTCCATTTACCAGTCACAAATACAGTTTAAAGCCATGGCTGCTGTCCCTTATCCAATCAAAAAGTGTTTCTAGCTGCACAGCCAATAAATAGCCCTCGATATTGGGAACTTTACGAAACTCCATCAAAGGTTGTCCTCATTAATCCTTTCCTTTGAGTTCTAGGTAGCTTATTACCCCAGATAAACCTAATGACTTCCTAATGTAGTAATTTTATGTGGCCGCTGGGAATTAAAACTGGAAGAGGCTGAAAATAAAGAGTATGCAATGAAGTAGATACATTTTTAAAGCTGCTATTCTTCAGGACTACGACACTTACAGCTTTGATCACGTTTCATTATTTCTTCGCAGTGCAGCCCAAAATTTCAAACTATTTTATTTATGCATGGTTTGAAAAGAGCATGTTAACTAAATTAACGTTAGATATACTCCAACAAAGAGCATTTTGGAGTATTGCCCCCTTCTGAAATACCCAATGGATTTGGTATAGTTCACGAAAAGCCGGATACCTCTTAGAAGAGGGATAACTCCTTCCTGGCCACTGGGAAAGAGTCACTCCTATGTTTAAGGCAAAGCAGGGTCATGTCTGAGTACAGGGCGACCTTACCTGTAAATCTAAAATTAGGGTCATGCCTTACCTTCAGAGAAAAAGGCTAAATGACCAGAGTGAAGATTAGGGGTGAAGGTTTATTTTTTTTAAAAAGAATATTTAATGACATTACAACATAACACATACAGCATATTCTGAGTGTCACACGGCCAATGGAACACACAACTACTGGCACCAGAATACGCTTGAAGGGTTTTATTAAGCAAAAGTAAAACACAAGACTATTGCTTGCTAATTAATTCAAGATGGTTTTAACATACGCTTCTCGGGATTATAAACACATGACAGCAAACAAAAGGCATCCAGAAAGTTTCAGATAAAAAGGTCTCATGTTTAGGTCACTCTAGCATTCAGTCAGGATCACTTCTTCTGGGCATCACTTCCTCTTTCAGGTTTCAGGGTTTTCTCCCTTTGTCAAGTGTCCCACAAGTCCCCCCTTCATTGGGACTCTCATTCTCTCTGTTACTTATTCCCCTCTGCTAGTGCCCAGGGGCTTTGACCCTCTGTTCCTTTACACCAAAAGGGTGCCCTGCTCACCCTTCCAAACCCACTCACTAATCTACACCCATGGATACAGTGCCCTGTTCACTCCCCCAGCTATATAGGTCCCGGTTGTCTCTCTGTCTGTCTCTGTCTGTCTGTCCCTCTCTCTTTACTGCAGCACACCCCTCATCTAAGGTCAAAGCTACGTTCTCTCTTACTAATTCACACCCCTCCCTTATCTTGTGTTAGGGGTCTCTTCTGGTCTCAAGCAGCACTTGTAACCCTCACCTTAGCCTGCACCTCTTATGGAGTCCTAGGGGCTCCCCTCTTCCTTACAGGATCACACCCCTCTTCTGGGGTGATTCAGGGGCTCCCTCCCCCTCACTGGAGCACAGCCCTTTTCTGGCATCCAGGCGGTTGATCTCCCCCTCACTGGAGCAGGCCCCTTTTTTGGGGTTCAGGGTGGCTCTTTGCCCCCTCACTGGAGCACAGCTCTCTTTGAGATTCAGTTGGCCCCTCTACCCCTCACTGGAGCACATCTCTCTTCTCAGCTCAAGGGGCTCCCCTGCTCTAGTGCCCTTCCGCTTTCCTCAGCAAACCCCTCTCCTTAGTACCCAGCCCAAAAGACACTGGTCCTCATCATGAATTTGCTGATAATTGGTTAGGCTGGTAAATCTGCATTACTGCCTAAATCATTTAGCGTTACCGCCACTTGGTCCTGTGTATTTAACAAGGGATTATAAATGGTATGGTGGTGTAATTCTCAATTTTTGGACGCCATAGGACTCCATGGACATTTTTTATGGATTTACTGCCGGAAGAATTACCATTTGGTAAATCCAACCAATTTATGGCAGTAAAGTGGAGGATTTACCTCTAACTTGTTGCTGGAGGTGAATCCTCCACTATTCCCCCAAACTCAGAACTTTGTAGTGCAGTAAAATGGCGGTAATTCTGTTACCTCCCAAAAAGTGTCTGTAATGGAATTACAGCCACTTTTTTGCCACACCGCCGAACTGGTAATGTGGTTCACTGTCTGTGTTTCTTTGCCTCATTTCTCCCATTAGCTGAGGTAAACTACTGAATTCTTAGTTCAATTGTGTACTGATTCCAAGCAAGGGGAAGCAAGTCTTTAAAAGGCTTTCCATCATCTTGGAATTATTTCAGTTTTCTCCCAAGTGCAGGGTCTGGTGTTTGTCTGCTGCTCTGCCTCCTAGCTGTCCCTTTTTCTCAGAAGTTCGTTTTGTGGAATCCCACCTGTGCTAAAAATCCTTTCCTTTGGGGAGTGTAAGGAAATACTTCTGTCTTAAATTGCTGCAGCGACAGGGGAGGGAGACACCCATTCTACTTAACAAGCACACTGCTGGGGGCAAGGAAATAGGTTTGGTGTTTCACTTAGATGAACCACACCTGTTGACTAAAGGTGTCTCTGCAAGTGGAAGTGCTTCCCCATAGTTTCTTTTTCCCTAATCCCTCTGGGGTTTGGCTCTCTTAAGACAGATGCATCTTAAGAAATGTTGGTCTAAATATCCTCTTTCTTTGGGACTTGGCATTTTCTAGTTAGTTGCTCTCTCAGAGGGTTTGGGAATAGTTCGGGGCTGGTCTGGTCCTGTCAGTCCCACTCTCTAGTGGAACGGGGATTGGATGCAATGTTTGCACTGAAATTGGATTGCAGTCCTGGAATGGTATTACACATTCCCAGAAGGCCATCACAGACTCTAGGACTAACAAATTATTCTGTCATAGAACCCCTCTCCCTCTTCCTTCTTTTTAAAATCATATGGCTCCTACGGGCTATCGCATAGTCCAGATTAATCGGCTAGCTCATTCAAATTAGGTGGTTTTTGGGGAACAAACGCTATATTGTTCAATATATACAACAACTTGGGTAGCAGAAGATGTTTTACAAATGCTATTGACCTCCACCACCACACACATAATGATCAGCATTTCTTGTCACTTATACACTGTCTGCCCAATTTGAACTAGAGCCTTTGCTGATGGACTGTGAGCCAGAATATCAGCCTTCCGGGAGCGAGCAGGCGATGCAGGCCCCCTTGAAAGGTTTCATTTAAGGATCATATTTAGCCCCTGTCTGGGCCTGTCCAGGCACTTAAGGCACTCCGAAGCAACCCCTTACCTCTTCACCCCACTGACTACTCTTCCTCTGCACTCTGTTGACTACTTGCGCACGCCTCCTGATGCTGTCTTGGGAGTATAGCTCAGGGGCAACGTGTTTGCCTTGGAAGCAAGACGACTCGAAGCACCACAGGTTCAGTCCATGCTTAGAAGCCTCTGGGTATTTAGCGCGTTATAAATAACCTATAATATTATATCACTGTTTCCAGCACTGCAAGGTAAGATACTTAGGGTTGGACCTCCGTCTCTCCCACCCGGACCTTTGCTGGCTTGCACTTCCAAGCCTTGTCTCTCTTTCACTCTCTGTCCCAAAGTCTGAAAATGCTGGGATCCTGACCTTTGCCACAGCCTCAGTCTATTCCTACACCAGCTGCCATTACCTGGGGTTTGCCTGGTGCTCTTCACACTACTGTATGTTCAGCATGCGCGCTATGACCTCCTACTGCTCCTTACCTCATCACATCTTCCCGTGAATATCTGGTGTAACCAGTGTAGCCCCTTGCCTCACTGGGTGTGACGTTTCACCCTGGTTTGTATGATACACCCCTTCTGCCTCCCTCCTCAACCCTATTCAACTTGTGCATCTACTCACCTGTACAACTGCAATAGCCCCCTGCACCATGAGGCATGACTCTGCAAGATTGTGCACCTACCTTAACCTGATTGACATTGTTCAGCCATGCCCTGCTCCTGCCTTACCTACCTGTAACTACTGGATTTGACTGTGCTCAGAACTGCGCTTTTGTTTGCTCTTTACCTACCTGCAACCACTGGACTTGACTTTTCTAAGCCCTGCGGTGTGACACTTGTTGTAGCCCCCAGCACCATGAGGTGAGGCTTTCTAATGTTGCATTTAACCTATTTGTACTTGCTTACTTGATGTAGCCCCCTGCACAAAGAGGTGAGGCTTTCCCAAAGTGTGCACCCACTCCAATGTTGTTCTTCATTTGCAGCTTTTGTGCTGTGATTGAACCTGTTCACTTTTCACTTAATGGACCATTCTCCTCCCTCCTTAGCATTGTCCTTATTCCCCAACCTGCACTTCCACACCTGCCGTGCATTTCATGTTTCAGCACTTGCACGATCCGAATGTCTCAAGGCCTAGTAAGAACGTTTTTGTTTTGTTTATTCTTCATCCCTGTTCCTCCAAGACCTGCACTTCCCCTACCCCTCTCCCCTGCATTTAATGTTACAGCACTTGCACAATCCGAATGTCTCAAGGCCTAGTAGGAACGTTTTTGTTTTGTTTTTTTCTTCTTCTTTTTCTTCATCCCTGTTCCTCCCCCTCCTTTGTGTTGATGCGCCTTCAAGCGCCACTTGTTGTATAGGCGCATTATAAATACACAATAAATAAAATTATAAATACCCAATAAATAAAATCATTATTGCATTTTAGCATGTCACTATGCATCCAATAAATCACTAGGCCTAGGTATCTAAATATGTTCCTGCTATTCTTAGTTGCCTGCTAAGCTGTGTGTTCAGTTGTTAAATCAGGGTCTCCACTGCAAAGGGAAATAACTCAAATTCTGTCCAATTAATTCATAGTCCCAAATTTTCTCTGAATGGGTTGCCCATGTCCACTGCCCATTGTAAATCTACAGAAGACCTCTGTAGATATAGCAGAATGCCATCTGCATACAGTTCTACCCCTCTCACCACGATTCCCCTAGCACTCATAGCCTCACCAATCTCCACCACTAGAGGCTCTATTGCTAGGGCAAAGTAGCGGGGAAAGTGGGTAACAGGGTTCCTCTTTCCATGATGAATGCTCATAGTAGTACTCCATTGGTCCTGGGCCCGACCCTCACCCGTGTATAGAGGAACTTTACCCATCTCAGTTTATTTTTGTATCAATTCTTTTTTTAAATTTAGTTTTTATTGACATTTGTTAAGGGAACAAGACAATGTTGTTTTCAAGGAGCGTGGCTTGACAACAATGGAGTAGGCTGTGCTTTCCGTGCACTCCCGTTGATCCTGAAATGATCCTGATTTGCGTGACGTGCAGAAGTCACAGCTGGTAGCTGTAAATGGTCTGGAGGCTGTCGGAACATGTGGGGCATATGCTGAACGCCCGTGGGCTTGAAATGAGCCATAATAGTGCAGCTATGGATTGAAGAGTGTGGACTGGTCCTGTGGAGGTGGAACCAAGATGGCGGGAGCCTAGGACAAAGGGAGACGTTGCGGTGCAGACCGAGGCTGCAAGTGAGCTTGTGTGCCTTCTTGTGAAGGCCGAAGACAATGCTGGTGTTCTCCGGAGTCGACCGAGCACTGCAGCGGACAGCCGTCAGTGGGCTTGAATGCTGCTAGCCCAGGAAGATACTTTGTTACTGCCCGAGAATGCGCCCAGCGGGACACATTGTTGCAGGCATTGATTGAAGTTCGCAGCGAGGCACGCTGCAATACGCTCCAGGGACTGGAGCAAGAAGCCCTGTTCGGCGCGAGAAGGCTCGAGAGATACGTGTGCCCTGGTGCACATGATAGGGGAGGAGGAGCTAGAGGCCACAGGAGATGCGCTACAGTGGGTCCTCCACTGAAAGGAACAGAGGCCCAGCTGGGCCCCGAGGCTCGTACACAGCAGGGGGACGCCAGTGGAGGGACAGAGCGCTGAATAGCTCTGCAGCCCATCTGTTACTTCAGACTGGAAGCGGAGGTGCCGGTGTAGCCATACAGAGGCCATAGTTGCTTCAAAACAGCGAAATATGAAATACTGAAGCGGCTGCTGCTGGCATACTGGACTGACACTGCCTGGTAAGGGGGTAGACACTGCAAGAGGCCCCCCAACCCCAAGGATTCCCTTCCATATGCCCTGGTGTGCAGAGGGAGGACGCCACAGGGCAGCACCATCGTGATCGTGTTTTTTTTTGGCCTGCAGGGGGGACGGCGGCACGGCCTGGGGGCCACCTGATACGAAAGGGCAGAGGGCGGGAGCCCAAGAGGAGAGAGACCGCTCCCATTGGTACGCCCCTGGAATTCAAGGTAGATGCAGTGGACGTGGATGTCAACCTCCTGAGACAGGATGTGAGGGCACTGGCAGAGCACACAAGCGGACTGGAAAGTGCGGTGAAAACTAATACCGAAGTCAGTACTGCCAACGCCAAGGAGGTCCACATATTGAAACAACAAGTGCGTAACTTGGAAAACCGAGCGGAGGAGGCAGAAGGGCGAGCGAGACGCAACAACATCCGCGTGGTGGGGCTACCTGAAAGGGAAGAGGGCACGGACCCCACGGAATATGTGGAAAATATGTTGATCCAAGAAATAGGGGCTAGTAAGCTCTCCCAGGGGTTCGCGATCGAACAGGAACACAGGACCCTATCGAGGAAGCCACAACCGGGGGCTCCTCCCCGTGCAATAATTGCAAAGATTTTAAACTACAGGGACAGGGAGAAGATCCTGGAACATTTTCGGAAGGGTGGAACGATAACCCGGGCGTCGGCGATGGTCACCGTGTATCCGGATTACACCATGCTGGTGCAGAGAGAACGCTTTAGCTATTTGACAGTGAAGAGACGATTGAGAGCAGCAGGCTTCAAATATATGCTGTTGTATCCAGCGAAGCTAAAGGTCCTACACAAGGGCAAGGCACACTTCTTCGAAGAGCCGGAGGAGGCCACAAACTGGTTGAACGCTCAAGGCTGCCCCGAGTATGCAGAGGGACCGGAGCGAGGCGTACAGGATAAGTGAACTAATGCCGCATTATTGACTGCTAAAATTAAGTGCGGCAGTAGTAGGGGTATCAAGAGGAGTTGCATGGGGCATGATGTAGATATTAGTGAATGTGCACACTCAACATGCGGACTAATTTGGACGGAATATAAAGATGTGTAACGTCAGTCAGGCATAGGAAATACGTTGCATACTATAGCTTAACGGGAGAGACACAGGCGGAGCACAACCTGCCCCGAGTAGTTAGAGTAGTCGAATCGCCAGGAGGG
This sequence comes from Ambystoma mexicanum, assembly GCF_040938575.1. Classification (NCBI taxonomy): domain Eukaryota; kingdom Metazoa; phylum Chordata; class Amphibia; order Caudata; family Ambystomatidae; genus Ambystoma; species Ambystoma mexicanum. Next base: position 1,050,761,379 of record NC_090933.1, on the reverse strand, counting down.
CGACATCCCCCGCTGAGTCCAGAGTACTGGCAACAGCCAAGAAAAGGGCTAGATGCAGGGTAGCCTGAGATCCAGGGATGGGGTTGGCATCAGTTGGAGCCAAGGGGGGAGGGAAGGGAGTTGATGTTGCGGGAGTTTGAGTTAGAGGGGGTTGGGGGGTGGGATAGGGGGTGTTGAGTTACGTGTGCAGGAGTTAGAGGGTTTAAAGGGGGAGGTGAGGAGAAGGGTGGAGGGTGGGAAGGGAGTTGGGGAGTTTCAATGAGCGTATATCCACACGCTGCTGCGCATGAGGCGGAGGACAGAGGTGGGACTGGATATGGATGAGAGATGGGAGACCTTAAGATAGTAACCCGGAATGTCAGGGGGCTCAACAGCTACTTGAAGAGGAATAAGATCATGATGTATTTAAGGAGGCAGAAAATAGATATCACCCTACTACAAGAAACCCATCTCACGAAAGAAAAACAAGAGGTAATAAGAAAGAAATGGAAGGGAACCACCATAGGGGCAATGTATTCGGCATACGTCAGAGGGTAATTACCTGGGTGGCACCAAATGTCCCTTTCCAGCAATTGCAATCCTCAGATGACTTGGACGGGAGGATGGTTGTGATACGGGAATTGATAGAAAACAGACAACTTTGTATCATCAACACATATGCCCCAAACCAAGACACTGTGGCTTACTTCAAGACCTTATATAGTAAAATGAGCCTGTACATGGGGAGTGTGGTTATATGGGGAGGGGATTTTAACTGTACGTTGGACCCCAGGATGGATAGGTCAAACAGGAAGTTAGACAAGCCTACCCCCGCTGCTAAACCTGTGAGGATCCTGTTGGGAGACTTTAAGCTGAAGGATAAATGGAGGCTACACCGTACAGTCGGTGGCAAGGGAAGCCAGGCGGGATACGGTACCTTAAGCGGGAAGGATCCTCCAGCGGTGGCAGTTGTTCCTGGCAGTGGGTGCAAGTCTCGTCGTCGTCCAGGGGAAGAGAAGATCTCGATTTGGAGGAAAGATGAAGGTCGTTGCACTTCCAGGGAAGAAACCAGCCGCAGAGTTTTTTAAACTACTACTCGGCCCCACATTATTTGTATACACGGCTAGATTATATGTTCGCTGCTCCAGAGATGACGGGAGAGATTGTGCGGTCCGAATAAAAAAGCGAGAGTCCTCTCGGACCACTCGCCACTGGTCTTAACATGGCAATATCTGCCTCCTAAAGCTAGGATCCTAATGTGGCGGCTCAGAGGCGAAGCATTGAAGTACTCTGTGTTCAGAGGGGACGTTAGGGAGAAAATTGTAGAATACTTAGAAAATAACACTGGAAGTGTATAATCGTCCGGCACTCTATGGGAGGCATTCAAGGTGGTGGTGAGGGGTGCAGCTATAGCTTAATCTAGATGGCTGCAAGCAGGCATACTGCAGGAGTTACAGAGGCGAAACTAGAGGCAGTCACCAATAGAGGAGATGACTCCCGGGAAGAGGCCGAAACCATAAGCCAACTACAGCAAGAATGTGAAGGGCACTGGGAGAGATTATTGTTAGGGAGAATTCTCTGTTAAGGCTAATTTCCCAAACCTAGTGAGTCCCCCAGCAGCTTTGCTGGATTTTTTGGGGTTTATTTTTTTCTCCTGCTAAGAGTGAGACTCTTTTTCTCCCACTCTTAGGCATGATTTGAGATATCCTTTGACTTTGTAATGTGTTTTATGGGCTATGGGGTCTTTTACTCCATAGGGTTTCATGTGGATTTAGTAAGTGTGTTACACAGCACCCTAAGTGCAGTTACACAAGGGTGTCATAGTGACCCCCAAACATAGACTCCGTACCCTGGGACTGACTACTGTCTCCCAGGGCATGTAAAGTCACCATTGACTTTACTAGTCTTAAATTGTGAACGGAACCAGTACAAACCATCATATTGTGGAAGTACTGGTAGGGGTAATTAGATTGCCCCTGGGTCTGTTTTTCTGGCTCGAGTTTCTGGCTGGTGGCAGTGGTTACCACGCAAAATATTCCACCGGAATATTTCCTATGGGATTTTCCCATTCATTTTAAACACACCACTTTTTTGGTGCAATGTTAAAGATACCGCCGGGTTATTTATTTAATAATTATTCCCCGGTTGGGTCTTTTTGCCAGGACTCAGTTTTAAAATGGCGTTTGTGTTTGCCTCTGTAACTCCAACCCAAGTCGAGCCCTTTGTTCCACTTTTTGGCGGTCTTCTGCACAGAAGCCTCCAAAAGTGGTGCCACTCTGTCTGGGTCTACAGGATGTGTGGGAGGGGGGTTTAGGCACCCTGGACTGAGTTGCCTCGGCAACTCAAGTCGCACTCTTGTGTGATTGGCCCAGTGAGCCGCCCGGCTCACCACTTAGCATGTTTGAGTGACAGCTAGGACTGATGAATGGGGGTTTTCTGCATAAAAGCAGGGCTTTGGGGACTGGAACTTCAGAAGTCGCCACAGGACCAAAGAATCCGAAGAGGGAGAAGCTGAGCCGACCTGCAACGACGACACCACCCGTGGAGCCCTGCTGAACCGTCTCACCACTTCCCAGCGACAGAGAAGATCTTCATCCCGGAGAGTCTTCTTCCTCTGAACTGGTAGGGATAACCAGTTTGCCCTCTTTTCGCCTTCCTGGATCATCTCATGGTCGAATCGCCCGTGTCAAGCACCCCAGCGGCCCGGATAGCCGCGCTTCTCCACTACCGCAAATAAAAGGGTAGTACCTTTTAACTGGGAAACTCTGCGGCTGGTTTCTTCCCTGGCAATGCAACGACCTCCAGCTATTCTCCACGTCGAGATCTTCTCTTCCCCTGGACGAAGCACCGACTTGCACCCGCTGCCAGGAACAACTGTCCCCGCTGGAGCTTCCTCACCATTTCAGGTACTGTGTCCCGCCTGGTCTCCCTTGCAACAGACTGTTCAAGATATCCCGTAAATCCTTGACTCTCTATCCTGGGGTGACTTGGTACCTGCTAACTAACTTTTCCTGAACTGATCCAACCCCTTTTGAACTATCTGCAAAGACTTTTTAAAGTACTATTCAACTGTGTGATCTTAAACACATTCCACCTTGCTCTCTCCAAGAGTGGGCCTGGCCTATGAACTTTCTTGCTCTAACAGTAGACTCTGCCTTTTTCTGACTTGCTGTGGTCCTTTTAAGAAGTGCTGATATTGTGCTGTTCTAATTCTACCTTTTCCCTCCCTTTTTAACTAACTTATTGGAGTGCCATCTTAGATTTAGCGCTCACCTCTACCTGCAAATAAGTGGTGTTTTAACTAAGACTTGTTCAATAAGTAATCAGGGATACATATATATTGATAGTGACTGTGTTTGAACTTGCTTGCCATATTAGTGTTAGTGTATTTTACAAGTGTGTTTTTAAATAAATAATTATGTACTTTTATACCCAAGCTCTGGTTAGTGTTTGCTTGTGCTACGGTATCCTTGTACCTATTTTGTATACTCTATATACTGTCTAACTCTTCTTGAGAGAAGTCTGGCTGCTCAGCCACAGCTACCAGGTAAATCTGGGTGATACAGACTGCTACCAATTGGGTTTACTGCCAACACCTGTAGTCCTAAGCCTTTTGCAGTGGTCCCTAAGGGAACTGCACAGGTGTCTGCCTAACAATTATGTAACTTGAATTACAAGAAATACATAGAGAGGCAGCACGCTGGCGGAGACAAGCTGGGGAGGCTGCTAGCGTGTTTATACAAAAATGAGACATCCAGATCAACGATCAGAGCAATACAGGGGGAGAATGGACAAATATTAGATACCCAAGAGGGCGTGAACAAAGGGTTACTCGAGTTCTATAAACAATTGTATGGCGACGTAGAAGGGGGTGAAGGGAGCGAGATAGTGGAAACACTAGAGGATATTGGCTTACCTAAATTGAGTGCCGAAGAGAGAGAGAATCTAGATGCCCCAATCACATTTGAGGAACTCGAAGCAGTGATTGAGTAAGGCCCCAGGAGCAGATGGACTCCCAAGTGAGTTTCATATAACGTATGAGACGGAAGTGCTCCCCTCGTTACTGGCTATGTTAAATGAAGCATTCAAAACAGGGATATTGCCAGAATCCCTGAGAGAGGCGATCATTATTCTGCTTCTCAAACCCCAAAAGCCGAGCATGGATTGCCGGTCGTACAGACCGTTATCCATGCTGAACCAGGACAGCAAGATACACACAGCCGTGTTGGCAAATAGATTGCGACATGTCATAAGCAGACTCATACACCCTGACCAGACCGGATATGTTCCGCACAGAAGCATATCCGGCAATCTCAGAAGGCTCCACCGTGTCATAGAGCAAACTGAAGGTGACTCGCACAAAGTCACATTAGATGTGGTGAAGGCCTTCGACTCTGTCAAATGGCCTTGGCTGATGACGGCCTTGAAAGAATATGGAATAGGGCCTGGGTACCTGAAGTGGGTGAAACTACTGTATAGCTCACCACTAGCCAGAGTCAAGATGGTAGCGACCATTTCAGAGAGGTGGCAACTCAGCAGGGGCACCAGACAGGGATGCCCTTGGTCCCAGATGCTGTACATTCTCGCACTGGAACCCTTAGCGATATACCCGAGGCAACAATATGAGGAGGTGGGGATCTACACGAAAGGAGGGCCACACTTAATATCACTATATGCCGATGATATGCTGTTGTACTTGAGGTATCCGAAGGAAAACCTGCAGTACATCCTAGAAGTAATGGAGCAATTTGCGTTGCTCTCCAGCATTGCAGTTAATCCTAAAAAGTTGTGTATAATCCCCCTGGGGAGATATAAGGGTACCCCGCGGGAACACTTACCAATATTTCAAATACCCTGGGAGACCAAAACCTTTAGATACCTGGGGATTGATATCTATCACAAGGTGGAGGCTGAATATAAAAAGAATACAGAGAATGCAGTGGCAAACATTGAGAATAGCATGAGATTCTGGACTAAGCTTCCTTTGGCTATGGTCGGGAGGGTGGCGATGTTGAAGATGGTCGTATTGCCGAGGTTGTTACACTTTTTTGGGAATATACCATACATGATACCCAAGAGATTCTTTGTTAAACTCCAGAGCATATGCAGAAGCTTCATTTGGCATAATAACAGGAATAGGATAGCCCTGTGGAAACTACAGAACATGTATGACAAGGGGGGCATAAAACTGCCCAATTTTGAGATCTATCATTTGGCCAGTCAACTACAATATGTGGCTAAGTGGTTAACGGAGGACTCAACATCGGAATCCACACTGTTGAGGCCTGAATGTATTCCCTTTTTTTTTTAAAAGAATGGATATGGCTGCCCAAATCAGAGCTTAAAGGGTGCCCGGGGATGCTAGAACTGGGGTGGAAGATGTGGCGTAAAATGTGGCGTAAGGCTTGCCAAGCCATGGAGAACGCAACCCTGTGCTCTCCGCAAGACTATCCGTAAGCATTGTGAACTGGAGGGAGTAGTGTCATGACCCTTACCGCTGGCCCTCACTGGCAAGTCATCCTTCCAGTTAGGGCCAGGTCAAAGGCCTTAAAACCTCATCCAAGACTCTCTCGGAGTCATAACCATCATGAAGACCAACATTGGAATGGGACTATTTAACTTGGGGGGGTTCAGCCAACATGGAGACACACGCATAGCTCAGTTACAAGGAACTGAGCTATGCGGTCTAGTCTTTTGGGTGTGGCAGGCCTGGGACTACTTTACCTAGACTACTTTGGGTGTGGCAGGCCTGGGACTATTTTACCTGGACTACTTTACCTGAGACTATTTAAACCGCACCCAAACAGCAGAACATGCTTCGCGTTATTCTGCTGTGAGCAGTATAACGCTCACAGTGTCCAGTTCTTTGATTCAGTTTACCTAAAACCAAGGACCTGCAGAGAGAGAAAGAACACTACGAAACTTACCTGGAACAGTATCCTGTCTTCAATCCATCGCCGACTTCAGTTCCATTCACCTGAAGGTACGAACTCCATCATCCGGCACCGCATGCATCCTGGAACACCATAACCTGGAAAGTGGAGAAAGACAGCATTAGTAAGCGTTTACTCATGTTTCCTCCCGATCTAAGAAAGCCACACAATTCTTACCTGGGTAGTCATCTCCTGGTCAGTATCATCGCTGGAACATTATGGCGCTCGGCGAGGAACATCGCGACCTGCAAGGAGAGAAAAGGCACAGGTTAGCAATATAAAAGGCGAAACAACGCTGTGCATCGTGCATTACTCACCGGACAGCATCGTGCACACCGCGCTTTCGCCTACCGGCCCATGCTCATCTTTAAACTGCACGACAACACCAAAATACCTTTCCATACCTAAAAAGAAAGAAGCAAGACATTATTATTCGAACTAAGAGGAACATAAGAACGGCATATAAAGACTGTAAAGCAGCATACCTACGGAGTTGCAGCAGGCCTGGATTCCCACAGGGGGGTTTGCACCAGTGAATTAACTTGGTCGCTGCTCGCCCCCCACATCTACGCGCCCCTGCCACGAGGATCAGGACGGAGAATCCACCTCTTAAAATATTAAGGTGAGGAGAAGGCCCAAGGGGGAGGAAGGAGTTGAGGCCAAGGGAGGTGGGAAAAACATAAAGACAATCTGGTATTGAATCCAGCTCTCCTATATTGCAGACCCATCTTTAACCAGAGGCCTTACCAAGGTACCGGGAGAGGGTTCGAGAGTGCAAATCATCCAACCAGGGCTGGGTGGCGTCCCTGTGGATACCAGGTGAGCGTAACAGTAGCAACAATGGGAGACATATGGCGGGACGGGAAGGTAGTGGAATTTAATATATTGGTAGAAGAAACGGGTCTACACCTAGGGCAGTATATCACTTACACCAGAGTGGTACGGCGGGTGAGAGAAACATGGTCAGAAATAGTGCTGGAAGAGCAACCCGATACGGCCATAGAAACAATTTATGATATCGCAGAGGGTGGGCACGAGGTTTCCTGAATTTACGAACTGCTGATGTACAGAGTGGGAAAGGAAGTGACCCAGCTAAGGTGAGATTGGGAAGAGGAGGCAGGGGAACTCATGAATGACGGGTTGTGGGAGAGGGTTCAGAAGTACCATAAAAAGGTGTCCAGGAATGCGAGGCTGCAAAAAATCCAGCTATATGTAACCCACAGAGCGTATATGACCCCCCCAGAGGATTGCCCAATTCAAGAGCGCAGGAATACAAACTTGTCCCAAATGTGGGGAAGTGAACGCTGGGATGATACATATGTTCATGCCCGGAAATTAGAAAATTCTGGGGAGAAGTAGCCCGCCGACTAACTGAGAAAGGGATCACGCTAGACGTGGAATCTGTGTGGGCATGCATGGTAGGTGGTTTTCCTAGACCGCGTACACTGAAACACGTGAGCAAACTTAAGGGCTTGGGGTACACACTCGCCAAGCACAGAATTGCTATGGGTTGAAAAGCATGTAACAGAGCAAAAGGCAGAGGCCTGGTGGTACGATCTCCAGAAATGGGCAGAAGCGGAAACGGCAGTATTGAATGAAGCGGCCAATAGGGGAGGGGAGGGGAGGAGGAAGCGGGAATGCTGATGGCCTGGAGGCACTTAGTAGCCACCCTGTCTGGATCCACCCAGGCCTGTCCAAGTGAACATGATACCTCTGGGAATACAGAAGGGGAGGTACCTCTAAGGGATACAACGGCAGAGGGTCGAAGTGGTGTAGGCTTTTTTTTTTATATCGTATACGACGTTTAAAGCTGTATGACATGCACTGCTGGGTTTGTTTGTGTTGTTTGGATGTGCTTCAAAATTTATAAAAATTGTTAAAAAACTGTTGTTTTCAAATTTCAAACCACATAGTAATTGACATTCTTAGTCCCCACCTCTCCCGACCCCTGACCCTCCCCCCCTACAACCTCACAGGTACAACCACCACAACACCATTTCCCCCTGCATGCTAGAACCCCTATAACCCCTCCCTACCCCTTTATCCCCCAAACCCCATATCTAAAACGTATCCAATAGTGCAGATACCCAGTACCTCCTATGCCTCGGAGGTACTGTCCGTATCTTGTCTCCATTAGCCTGTATCGTCTCCCTCCGAAGCACCCCTTCTCCCGGCAACACCGCCATAGCTCAAGTGACTGTATGACCTGCTGGGTTCTCCCCTTCCAGACCCCATTTCAGCAGTAGCACACTCCACTCCGCATAACAATCACGACCTATTGTGAACTATCACCGTCAGCTTCTCCATTACCATCATGCTATGTACCTCCCCCTCCCAAGCTTCTACCAATGGGATGTTTTACTTTTCCAGCTCTGGGGCCAGTCTCCCCGCTCTCTGCATTGCTTGCCACATCATGGGGAGCCTATATTCCTTCCTGTCCCTTGGCAGGACCCCGAGGAGCTTTTGCAAGGGCTACAGGCCCAACCGGACTCCTGTGACTTCTTCCATCCAACTAAGCACTTCCTTCCAGAACACCTGCACCTTGGGGCACCACCACCACATATGTGCCAGAGAGCCCCACTGCCCACATCCCCTGGGACACATGGGATGGGAGAGGCTCCCCCAAACATCCTGGATAGCCTCAAAGGGTCCCTGTGCCAGCCCATCAACATCTTGAAATTATGTTCCACCGTGGAAGTAAACAAACCACCCTGAAAGGCCACCTTGTAAATTCACGCCCATAGCTTCTCCTAGATCTCCTCCCCCACCAAGTCCACCCAATACCTCTGGAATGTTCGCCTCCCATCCAAGCAGGGTTCATTTATGGCTTTACATAGTCTAGACAAGATACCCCTTCTTGTGGTAGAGACATAAATGACCTTCTCAACAGTGGTAAATCCTCTTGCCTCTGAGCCACCTCACTTTGGGTCCGTCAATAAGCCCTAGATGCAGACATACTCAAAACCGCATTCTTTCCCAATGCCTCTCGGATAGTTTCCAGGTTCAGAAAAACCCTGTCCTTAAACATTTGTCCCACACGTTCCAGGTCCCATCTGACCATTTCTGCGGACAATCGAGCCCCTGGCGCCTGAAATTAAATAGGGGGCCCCATACTGAGGACATTGCGGAGGGCCATGTTGAAAAACTGTGGTTCTCCTCATTGTCTCGCCAGATGTACCAAAACACCCCAAAGGTAGGGTGAGACCTGAGACGTTCCGGGATGGCACCAGGTGGGGACCAAAAGTAGTCCCTCACTTTCAATGGGTGAGCTACTAAATCTTCCAAATAGGTCCAATAAGTCCCCAAGTCGTCCCTCATGTGCTCAAGGATCACCCTCAGCTGTGCCGCCTTGTAGTACAGTCACACATCGGGGAACCCAAAATCCCCCCTATCCCTCGGGAGTGTCAGAGTCGCCATTTTCACCCTCTGTGTCTTATTAACCCAAATAAATCTACAGCGTTCTCCTGTCACTTCTAAAAATAACCTCTCTGGGAGCTGTCTCAGGATGGCTGTGAAGAAATATAGCAGTCGGGGGGATTACATTCATCTTAATAGATGTCATCCGTCCATACAAAGTTAGTATAAGATCCAGTGTCAGCCGTGTACGAAGGGGATCATAATTAGCTGACACCATCTCCTCTAGGCCCCTAGTCACCTGAATACACAGGTACCGTATGCCCTCGTCATCAACTCTCATGTCCTGGTATCGCCTCTTGGAATTGAGAAGGGGACTGTGCTTAAGTATCGGCATAATGCATGATTTCCCTACATTAATCTTTAGCCCTGAGAGGTTGCCATATCCGCGATCTGTGTCATGAGCGATGGGAGTGAATGCTGGATGTCGGTGAGGTATCTCAGTATGTCGTCCGCAAAAAGCGAAAGCTTGCACTCGATCTCCCCACCGCCTATGCCTTTGATTTGCCCATTGGAATGGATCGTAATCGCTAGCGGCTCCATTGTCTTCAGGACCTTCATCATGAACGGCCATTGGCCTGTCGAAGGCCTTCTTAGAGTCTAGCGATACCAAGCAAGCGTCCTTGTCCCCCTCCTGTGCACCGTGAATCAAATGTATAGTTCGTATATTGTCAAAACTCTGTCCCCTCTAATGAAGCCCACCTGGTCTCTATTTGCCAGTTTCAGCATTCCCTCCTCTATTCTAGTCTCATTCCCAGGACTTTCACCAGAATTTTTACATCACTGTTAAGGAGGGAGATGAGTCTATACGAGGCACACATAGTCAGATCTTCCTCTCTTTTGGAATTGCTACTTTCATCGCCAACAACATCGTTGAGGGCAGAGACTCCCCCTGCAGACATGCGTTGGACACCTTAACTAAGCATGGGGCCAACAGTGACCTGATTAGCTTATAAAACTTAATCTTGAAACCATCCTCCCCCAGGGCCGTCCCTGCCTTCATACCCTTAATAGCCAGCAAAATTACCTCAACACTTATGGAGCACTCAAGGTTCTCCATTACATCCTGGGGAAGCCAGGAACGGGTAGTCCCCTCAAGAAAGCATCTATTTGTGTCTCCTCCCCGGTCCATTGCAACGCAGAGAGGTTGCTATAGTATTTTGCTAATTCCTTTGCAGTGCCCTTGGGGTCGAAGATGGACCCACCCTCCTCAGTCCTTATATCACTAGTTGTTCTCTGCTTCCTCTCCTCCCTCAACGTCCATGCCAGAATCTTGTCTGCTTTGTCCCCCCTTTCATGATATTTCTGTATCAGGAACAGAAGCCTCCTTTCCGTGTCCTGGGTCATAATGGTCTTCAACTGTGTTTTATAACGCCGGAGCTCCTCGATTCTGGCAGAAAAATATAGTTTCCCTGGGCCCTCCCAACCCTGGCTATATTTGTGCTATCTTGTGAAGTAAAATGCTTTCCTTCTTCCCCACCTCTTTTAATTTGGGAGCCTATCCTGATCAGCACCCCCGGATCGTTGCCTTGAAGCCCTCCCACACACACTAAATACCCACCTCTCCGATATCATTAAAGGAAAAATATTCCTTAATTCCCATGAGCAGCTCCTGTTGCACCTCCCTATCTTTTAGTGGGAAGTCGTTACACCTCCAGCTCCCCCCGGAGTCTGCACCTGCTCCATGTCAACAGAGATTCTAACCATATCGTGATCAGACCATGGGATTGGGGCGTCCAGAGATCCCAAAACCTGCCCTTTCAAGGTTGCATCCACCAGAATCGGGTCAATGCGTGAGAATGAATTGTGCACTGCCGAATAAAAGGTGCACAACATTTGACAGTAAGTGACACGACAGGAACAGAAGATTTGTATCACCCACCGGGTGGGCGCCCAGGGTGCACGGGCGGCTCTCCCCTTTTCCTGGTTTCTATGTTTGTTCTTCCCACTTCCCCCAAATTTTCTGGAACTTCCGGGGGCACCCCCTTGCGTTGTAGATTCACCTTTCTAGTGAGACGCATCTGTCCATTTCATTGGACCACCGGTCTATGTTTATCTTATCTGCCGAGCCCCAGGTGGCAGCCGTTAGTCTCTTACCTGCCCCTAGTGCCACCCCAAGAAATGTCCTCTCGTGTTTCGTGAGGTCGGTTTCGCCTCCTATTCCCAACAGGATAAGTTTGGGGTCCTTTGGGATTGTAGTGCCCATTCTCCTGGAGAGGTGCAGTAAACATGCTGTCCAGAACTTCTGCAGCACCCCACATTCTCAAATCATGTGGTAGAAGGTGCCTTCCGCAATCTTACAACTGAGACACCCAGTATCCACCTCTTCTCCCCAACTAGCCATTTGCGTTCTGGAGTAATAAGACCTGTGTAGGATTTGCAGCTGTATCAGTCTGAGTTTAGCATCAATACCTATTTCTCTTGGGGACATCAATGCCTCGGCCCATTCTCCCGCCTCCAGTGCACCCAGGTCCTGTTCCCATTTTCCTCTGAGGTGGGCGAGTTCCCCCAAACCAAAGGAGTTGATTGCCTGGTAGAGGGTGGAAGTTACCCTGGAGAGAATGCGGCGTGGGAGGACATTTGTTTCCAGGGGGGAGCAGGTGGGTATGTCGGTGAGGTTCGTGAATTGGGTGTTGATATCATGTGTGAGTTGGAGGTATCTAAAGCGGTCCATAGGTAGCAATCCGTGTTTCGTTTGTAGAGTTTCAAAGTCTATCAGTCGCCCCTCATGAATGATATCTGCCAGTGTTGATATCCGTTTTCTCTCCCAGGCTTCAAAGTGGCCCATTCTCTGGATTTCTGGAAGGTGTGTCGTGTGCCATAGGGGTTGGATCAGGGTTGGTCTGCCGCCCCAGCCGATATATCTGTGTATTTCCTTCCAGATCGGTGGATGTGAAGGGACCTGCTCGGGACCCCTCTTAGGTTCTTTTTTTCGTCATCATATAGTATGTGTAGGGGGCAAGGGGAGTCGGTGTCCCTTATATCGACCCGAGTATGTGGGAGCTGTGGGTCCCCATGTAGCCACTCGTTTGTCACTCCTGCCTGTGTAGCCCAATAACATGTGAGGATTTTGGCCAATCTGATGCCCCCCTCCCACACGAGCGGTGGAGCATTTTTAGTGCAATGCGCGGCTGTTTCCCCCCCAAAGTAGCGTACGTAGGGTCCTATTGATGTCTGCAAATGTTGCGGCCGGGATGAGGAGTGGGGCATTTTGGAGGACTTACATAATCTCGGGAGCGCCAGCATCTTAAACAGTGCCGCCCTCCCAAGTAGTGAAAGTGGGAGAGAGTGCCAGTGGGTGACGTCATTTTCAAACTTTTGCATTATCGGTGCAGGTTCAGTTTGAGGAAGTCTTCCCGTGTTACACTAATCCGTATACCCAGATAGGTGAAGCCCAGTACCGAAATGGAGTATGGGCAGGGTTCTGGAATTGCTTCACCTCCCCCACCCCTCTTGAACCGGGAAGTAGATTTTTTTTGTGTGTTCACCCAGAGTCCCCCAAAGTGTTGGTATTCCTCCAGGGTTCTGGTCACAATCGGGCAGGAGATTTTGGGTTTACTAAGATATAACAGGAGATCATCCGCGTACAGCGAGACGCGTTCCTCACCACTATTTGGCCAAGCAAACCCTGCCTATTGTGTGTCTGTGCGTAGCCTAATCGCGAGAGGTTCGATGGCCAGGAGAAATAGCAGGGGTGAGAAGGGGCAGCCCTGCCTGGTCCCCCTGGCCCAGTGGGAATGTCCTGGATGTCTTCCTGTTGACTCATACGGATGCCACAGGGAGGGTGTAGAGGAGCTTGACCCATTGACATAAAATGTTGCCCGAAACCCATACGTTCCTTTATGGCCCACAGGGCGTCCCACCCCGCAGAATCAAAGGCCTTCTCAAAGTCGAACGCAAGGAGGGCCAACGGAGACGGGATCTCGACTGCCCGGTCGAGGGCATCCTGGACCCTGCGAAGGTTCATTCGTGTGGATTTACCTGGCATAAATCTGCACTGATCTGGGTGAGTGAGGGACCCAACCACTCGAAGCTGTCTATTTGCGAGGACTCTAGCTAATATTTTGGCCTCTCCGTTTATTAAAGATATGGGCCTGTACGAGGCAGAGCTCTCTGGGGGTCTTCTTGCTTTGGGGATCACCACAATGGTCATTTTCCAGAGGTCCGGGGGGGAGGCTGCCCTGTTCCCTACTGCGGAGGAACATGCTGTGCATGTGCTTCGTTGTTGTTTTGCCCAGTCTTTTCCACATCTCTACCGGAAATCCGTTGGGGCCAGGGGTCTTACCCGTCTGTAATTGTGAGAGGGCTTCCCCTACCTCGTCCTCAGTAATGACTGCGTCTAGCTGTTCTGACTGTATCCCTGAGATGTGGAGAATCGTGACTAAGTCTAAAAAGCATGGGGTATTTGTTATGGGTTCCTGTGCTGGTGGTCTATCCTTCAGCTGGCCGCTGCTGCACGCTCCTTCCATCACTTCGCCAGGACCCCGTGGTGATCGCCCTTTGAATGTAATCTTCCATTGTTAGTCTGTATGTTTAGCCCTCATGCTCAAAAGATATTGAGAAGGGGAAGCCCCATCAGCACCTCACATCCTTGTCAGTGAGCCATTTCATCAGGGGACCACATTGCTTCCTCCTAGCCAATGTAATTAAATTATCTTTATTGGTTTTTTGTAACAAAATAACAAGACACAATAATGATCAATAGGTCATACTCAAATAAGGATCGAGTGTCTAACCACCGTCCCTTCCCACCCACCCCTCCCACCCCTCCCCCCCCTCTCCGAGACCACAGGCAGGCCAAGGTGGCCTTCATGTCCGCTTGCGAGCCAGGGCTATTACTTCTGTCTGAGGCATTGTCCGGTGCCCTGGGGTGAAGCAGCGGTACCGTTAGTGCTACCCAACGCTGTATTTCTTTGCTGGAGTCTAGTCTCTGTTCGTGGATTGCGGTTTCCCATGCTCTGGTCTCGGCAAGTTATCCATTTACAGAGGTCTCCCCACCATTGAGCTTCGCTTGGGCATTTAGGGCTCTTCCAACCCATGGCTATGCGTCTTTTCGCAGTGATATATATCAGATATTTAAGTTTATTAAGAGGTTTGTTTTTGCTGCTGCGTCTGTAGTTGCCTAATATACAAACCGCTGGGTCATGGACTTCAACATCCGCTTCGGCCACTCTATCTTTTATTTGGGTCCAGAAGCCCATTATTACCGGGCAGCCCCAGAACATATGGGTCATTCCGGCCTTGGGTTCATTGCATTTGGGGCACACCTGAGTTCCAGCATTCTTAAATCCTGAGATAGCTTCTGGCGTGAGGTAGGCCCTGTTAGTGATATACAGTTGAATGAGTTGTAGGCGGGCATTCCTAGAGATCCTCTTGTGGTAATGGGTTATCTTCTCCCATTCACTATCTTCAAATGCGAGGTCCAGCTCCCTCTCCCATCTGACCCTACATTTGAGTTCGTTTCTCGTCGTGCCTAGCAACAAGGCCTCATATAGGAGTGAAGTTTCGTGGCCTCCCTCTGCGGCGTTGAGCATAGTTTCTATGGTTTCGTGTTCCATTGGAGGGTTAGCAGCCTCTGGCCATCTGCTTCCCATGGCCTGCATTACTGCCCAATGGAGCAAGAACTGGCCCGCAGGTAGCCCTGTGGCCTCGCTGAGTTCTAGAAATGTTAGGGCCTCTTGTTCGTGAACCAAGTCTCCCAGCGTGGCCACTCCGTAGGATTCCGATTGAGTGCGCACTTCAAGGTGTCCCCATGCTTGTTCCACCAAAATTGCTGCTATGGGAATTTGGGGTGAAAATGGGTCAGGTGATCCCACTAGTTTGCAGGCCCGCTTCCAGAGCCGGACACCCAACCTAGCCATGTATGGACAGTGTCGTATAGTGCTTTTCCCCGTCCAGAGAAGGTCTCTGAGTAGGAGGTGGTGCAAGGCGGGTTGGAGGAGTCGAGTGTCTACAGCGCCCTCGCCGGCCATCCATCGCATCACATGCCTCAACTGGCAGGCCAGATAGTACAATTCGAAGTTGGGGACTTTCAACCCCCCTCTTTCATAGGGTCTTTGGAGTGTTTCTAACGCTACTCTATGTCTGCCGTTCTGCCAGAGGAAACCCCTACAAAGTTTATTTATGGTTTGGAAGAGTGAAGAGGGGATGTTAAAAGGGATGTTAGTAAAGTTGTGGGGGAGAGCCACCATCTTGAGGAGCCTTGCCCGTCCGGCCATTTAGAGCGGGAGTCTGCTCAAGAATTCCATGGATTTCTCAAGGGAGTCCTTAGTTCTAACCGTGTTGAGGAGGTGTTCAGTGTGCGGGTTCCGATGTATGGTGATTCCTAGGTACCTAAAGGATGTCGTTTGCCATTGGAGATCTAGGAGGGGCAGGGTCCTGTGATCCTCGCTATGTAGGGCTGCGAGGGGGAAGAGGCAGGACTTGTCTCTATTAATTTGGATTCCCGTACATTTGTGGAAGCCGTCTAGGGTCTCAAGAATGTATGGGAGGAGGTGTTCAGGGTTATGCAGGTACAGTAGTGTGTTGTCGGCATACATGGAGACGAGGTGGGTCGCTCCATCTATTTTGATGCCTCCATTTGCATATTCTTGTCTGAGGTAAGTGGCCACGGGTTCGTAGGCAATGATATATAGCATGGGGGATAGCGGGCATCCTTGTCGGGTGCCCCTTTGGAGGGGCCATTTGCTGGAGTATGTTTTGTTCGTGAGAACCCTGGCGGATGGTTTAGCGTAGACTAGCTGGGTCCATTTCAAGAAGACTGGTCCTATCCCCATTTTTACCATGGTGGCATACAGCCACTTCCACCGCACCGAATCAAAAGCTTTGGTAGCATCTAGTGATGCAACAGCATATTTCTGGGGTCTTAGTTCGGTGCTATAAATGACGTGGTGCAGCCTGCGCAGGTTCTCGCTGATGGAGCGACCTGGGACGTAACCTGTCTGGTCCGGGTGGATTAGTTGGGGAATTACTCTACCTAGTCTGTTCGCTAGAAGGGCAGTTAAGATTTTGCTATCCACATTTAACATGGAGAGGGGCCTGTATGAGCCACAGTCGGCTCCATCTTTACCGGGTTTTAGCAGGGGAATGATCACGGCCTCATTCATGGATTCAGGGAGGGTGCCGCGTTCAAGGGCCTCATTGAACACTTGAGTCAGCAGGGGGGCCAAAGTCTCCTCATATGTCTTGTAAAACTCTCCGGGGAGGCCATCCATGCCTGGGGTTTTACTGGACGGTAGGGATCTAATGACAACTTTGACTTCATCAGGGGTAATGCGCTCGTCCAGGGCTTCGGCTCATTGTGTGTCCAATCTAGGGAGCTCGATGACATCTAGGGCGTCCTCGATTACTGTGTCAGTGGGTGGTGAGGACTCAGAGTATAGGTTACGGTAGAACTCGGAGAAGACTGAATTCATTTCCTCCTGAGTGTGTACGGTGCTGCCGTCTGGTTTGAGAATGTGGCAAATGAGGGTTCGGGGTGTCTCCCTCTTGTAAAGCCAAGCTAAGAGTTTTCCGGGTTTATCCCCTAGTGCGTGGGTCCTCTCTATGTGCTTGGTGTAGCTCAATTTACCCAGGGATTCCCAGTGCGTTAGACAGGCCTGCTTAAGTTCGGTTATTTTCCGCAAATGGTCAGGGGATGAGTTGGCATTGCTCTCTAGTTCTCTAAGCTCCTTTTCAGACCTCTCCAACAAGGTTACGATGGATCTCTGCCCCCCCCCACTGCAGCAATCATCTTGCCTCTCATGACCACCTTGTATGCCTCCCAGGCAATGCCCACATGTTTCACACTGTTCAAATTCCTCAACCAATATTCTTCAGTGCGTTCTTTAATAAGTTCGCGAAAGGCCACATCCAGTAGGGATTCGGCCCTAAGCCTCCAGGTAGGCACTGGGGGCCTGGGTGGGGATATTTCCCAGGTGACCTCCAGTGGGGAGTGATCCGACAGTACTCTCGGTAGGTATCGTGCATCACCAAACATAGCTTGTTGCTCTTGGCTTACCAAGAAGCAATCCAGCCTAGTGTGGACGGAGTGGGGTGGGGAGAAAAAGGAGTATTCTCGATGATCAGGGTGCAGTTCTCTCCACAAATCCCGGAGCAGCAGTTGGTGAGTGAGTTTGGATAAAATCTTGGCGGGGGTGGGGATGGACGGGTATGTTTACTGTCTGATCTGTCCCTTAGAGGATCCAAAGTGCAGTTATGGTCCCTGCCCCAAATCATGACACTGTCTCTGTAGGGAGCGAGGCGTGGGTACAGGGAATGAAAGATGGCCGTTGCGTCGTGATTTGGTGCGTAGGTGCTGATTAGAGATAGTTCCATGTTTTCAATGGAGCCGTGTATGAGCACCATCCTACCTTCGTCGTCGGTTTTGGTGCTTATCAGCTTGAAGGGGATAGTCGGGTCGATCCATATCAGGACCCCCCTGGCATAAGAGGAGTAAGAGGATCCCATCAAGGTGCCTCGCCATGTCTTGGCCAATGACTTCAGTTTATTTTTGGCTAGGTGTGTCTCCTGAAGCACAGCGACTCCAACCCTGCGCCGTCTCAGGTATGCGTAAATGCGCCGTTGTTTGACAAAGCTATTCATGCCTCTGACGTTCCACGTCATCATTTTGATCTTGTCGGCCATTTGTATTTATTTGTATTTGTTTTATTTGTATAGCGCAAACCAGGCCCGGAGGCTACCGGGCGTATATCTTGAAAGCAATGGTTACATAAGTTGCATACAGTGATTACATGACAATCAATACATATAGCAAAGAAGGTAGGCAGTACAACGATACATGATTTGTCGATTACAACCAGACAAAGATTATAGCGTCACGTTTCATAGTGTAGCTCGGGCAGTGGAGGAGACTAGCCAACATTTGGCTCTGTGTTTGAATAGGTTGAGGGATGGGAGGTTTCTGATAGTCAAGGGGACAGTGTTCCACACTTTAGCTGCCAGGACTGGGAAGCTAGATCCACCAGCTGTTTGGAGCTTGTATCTCGGTATCAGTAAGCTCTGGTTCAGAGTAGATCTAAGTGAGCGAGCTGGGGTGTACAGCGAGAATCGAGAGGAGAGATAAGTGGGGGCCAGGTTATTCATACATTTGTATGTTAGGGCGAGCGATTTTAGTGAGATCCTTTGGGTGACTGACAACCAATGAAGGCTCTTCCTGGTATCCGAAATGTGTGCGGATCTGGGGATGTTGAGGGCTGCCCTAATGGCGTTATTTTGTATGATCTGGAGCTTGTCTAGGTTACCCTGATTAGTGCCCTGGTGCAGTGCATTACAGTAATCCAGTTTGGACATGACCAGGGTCCTAGCAAGGGTAGTACAGTTGTGCGTGGAAAGAAAATGGCGACATGCTGTGATCAGCTTGCAGGTATAAGCGGCGGCGGCCGCAACTGCATTGGTTTGTCTGTGAAGGGAGAGGGTGGAATCGAGGTAGATTCCAAGCGTTTTGGTATCTTTGGAGACTTTTATTAGGTTTCCATCAATGTTAAAGGAACTGAACATAGGGTTCAACTTGTTTAGTCTTTGCTGAGTACCTAGGATGAGGAGCTCTGTCTTGTCATCATTGAGACAAAGCTCATGTTGGGCCATCCATGTTTGAATGACGTGCTAAACGTCATTTAAGGCTTTAGAATCTACTGTGTAATCACCCGTGATGGGGATGAGTATCTGGGTGTCATCAGCATAATTCGTGTAGATAACACCCAGATGGTCAAGCACATCAAATAAGGGTTTAGTAAATACATTGTAGAGGGTAGGGGATACACACGATCCTTGGGGGACGCCGCAGGGGACTGCCGCAGGGTCAGCCGCGGAGGTGGGCGAGAATACCCTCATCTGTCTGTTATCCAGGAAGGATTGAATCCAGTTTGTGGCCGTATCGGAGAAATGAGCTGCAGTTTTTAGATGGTGACAGAGGATTTGGTGATTAACCAAATCAAAGGCCGCAGATAAGTCTAATAGTAGTAACATGGCTAGTTTACCTTTGTCTTTGAGATCCTCAATTTGGGTTTTGAGATCGAGGAGGGCTGTCTCTGTACCGTGCTTAGGTCTGAAGCCAGATTGTCTTGTGCCTAATAGGTTGTTTGATTCCAGATAGTTCTGTATCTGTAGATAGGCTGCTCTATCCAAGATTTTTAGCAGAAATGGGACCTTTGTGATGGGCCTGTAATTGGTTGGAACCTCCGGGTCTAAGGTGGGTTTTTTTAGGAGAGGGATGACCCAAGCATCCTTCAGGTTATTGGGGACCACTCCCGATTGAAAGGAGGCGTTGATAAAAGTGGTGATAAAAGGGGCGAGGTCATGAGCCGAATCCTTGATGATCGGGGCTGGACAGGCGTCCCCTTAGCAGTTTGAAGGTTTTAGGTTACAGATGATTTTTTCAACCTCCAAAACAGTGAGTGGTGTGAAGCTGAACGGCACCGGGGAGTCAGGGGTAATTATTTTAGGTGGCCTGGTATTACTAAAGATAGAGGTGTGGAGGGTATTTTGTTTGGCGTTGATTTTGGATTGCAATGTGGATATTTTATTAAGAAGGGCATTTTGTATATTGTTGCACCAGGTGCCTTCCTTGGCGCACGTGTCCGGGGCAGGTGAGGGAGATTCTAGCTCTTTGAGGATTTTAAATAATTCTCTAGTGTTCGATTCTGCCTGGGCTATGCGTGAGTTGTAAGTCTCCTTTTTGGCTTGTAATATGGCCTCCTTATAGTTAAGAGAGGTGATCAAAAGGGAGGCTTTATTAGTTGCGCTCGGGTGACTTTTCCAAAGTGCTTCGGCCTTGCGCTTTTCTTTGTGCAGCGCGTTGAGCTGCGGGGTGAACCAAGAGTTCAGGTGGGACTGTTGTTTGGCTTTGCGGATCTTTAGTGGAGCTATGCTCTCAATGGCATTGGTCATTAGGCTGTTAAAGGTGTCTACTAAAACAGTAGGGTCCTTGTCCTTGTACTGTGAGGCAAGAGTGTTTAAACAAGGGAGGATAAGAGGAAGCAGTTTTTCCCTGGTGATATCTTTTTTGTTTCTAGTCGGTATGGCGGGGGCTATGGTGGGTGTGGGCTGGGGGTTGGTGGCTGGCAGAAGGAAGGTAATAACATGGTGGTCGGACCAGGCGCAGGCATCGTTAGAGATGACATTGGTGTTACAGTTAAGGTCAGCTAGCCAGTCGAGCGTTCTACCTTTGATGTGTGTAGGATCACGAATGCGCTGCTGGAAGCCTAGGTTGGAAAGGGTGGTGTCTACTTCAGCGGCCATGTGGTCCTTGGGATCTGAGAGACCTAGGTTAAGGTCGCCTAGTAACAGTATCTGAGAGTTAGGCTTAGTGTTAGTCGACAGGGTAGAGGCAACATCATCAATGAATGAGCCCAGTGGGCCTGGCAGTCTGTATATAAGGTGGAGTGTTGCTGTGTTGGTAGGAGAGAGCGATAGTTTCACTGAAAGAGATTCTGCAGAACTAAGTTGTATGTGGGGAGCAACTCTCATAACAATTTTGTCACTATGTATAAAAGCATGAGGCGGTTCTGCAGCGCTTCTCAGGTGGCTTACGAGGCCTAGCTGCTTGTTTGTTGTATGTGAAGCTTCTCCGTGGTCTCGGTGTTTCGCTTTTCAAAAACTCAACGTTAATATCAACACCCAGTTCCCCTCCCCCCCCCCCAACTGTAAACTTCCCCAACTTAGAACAGGTCCAGCGAGGTTTCCCTCGTTATGACAATCCCGTTTCCGCTCCGTTGGACCGTGCATCGGTCTTCAGGTGCCCTATGGGCAGGTATATATACCCGAAAAATTGCTGGGGGTGGAGAGATATGCGTCTTCGGAGTCTCGCTCTAAGGATCGTTACAGCTGTGCTTGTGCGTGGTCTTTGCATTGGTGAGCCAGTATGAGGCAGCAGGTCTGCGTGCTGCCTTTTGGAGTTGAGCGCAGCGCTATCTGCGCCTCTTGTCGTCAATGTCCGGGATCTGCTTCCCATCCATCCAGTCACGGGCCTCAGCCGGAGTGTCGAACATGTAGGCTTTGTTGTTATGTATTACCTTCAGTCTGGAAGGATAGAGGAGCATATAGCGCAAACCGGCTGTTTTCAATCCAGCTTTAGTATATATGAATTGTGCCCTCTTCATTTGGACCTGGAAGGTGTAATCTGGGTAGATAGCTACTTTTGCAGAGTTTCTTTGAATCTGGCCACCTGATCGCGAATAGGCCAGAATGGTCTCTTGGTCCCTGTAATTGAGTACTTTCGCTATCATTGGTCTGGGCGAGGTGCCGGGGGGGGGGTGTTTTGTGAGAGATCGGTGGGCTCTTTCGATTGTGAAGCCCTGCGAGAGCTTCTCGGCACCTATTTCCTGCAACAGGAGGTTCTCCACGTAGTTCGTGGGCTCAGATCCTTCAATACCTTCTGGCAAACCTAGAAGTCGGATGTTGTTCCGGCGTGCCCGCCCTTCGGCTTCCTCGGCCCTGTCTTCCAGGTTCTTCACTTTTTGCTGTAGCACATCTACATCTTTTAAAAGTTGGGTCTTAGCTTCCGTGTTTTCTCTGACCTGGGTCTCCAGTGTTTCGGTCCTGCTGGCCAGGGAGCGAACATCTTGACGCAGAAGGCCCAGATCTGTGGCCACGGCGTCAATTTTGTTCTCCATTGTAGCTTGGAACATTTTGATGGCCTCCAGGATCTGGGTGTTGCTGGGTTCTGTTGCCACTTCGCTAGGGCCGAGCTGTGCTTCCGCGGTTGTCGCGTTCTTTGTTTTGGGACTTGTGGGCTCTCCGGCCGCGAAGGTGTCCATGGTGGTTTGGCGCTGCTTGGACCTTGCCCCTTTTACCGACATCTCACCCAGGTGCTGGCGCTCAGCCGACCCAGATGTAAGTCTGCGTTGGTTTATAGTGGCGGGAGCACAGGGTGGTGCAGTATCACGTGTTGACCGTTGTTGCTTTGATTATGGCCCCTCTGTGTTGAGTTGGTGTAGTGGTCCGAGTTGTACAGAAAAACAGGGGGGCCTGCGGTCACAACCTAAAGGTCCCTGGCCTTTTCCAATAGCCTGTGCTGGCCTAGGTTATTTGGTTCAGTTGGCCCGTTGCTGTACGTTTGTATTGCTTTGTGTCCATTTGCATCTGGAGCACTTGCTTCTGTTACTCCCTTGGAGTATCCTGCCTCTTGTGCAAGTCTTATCTTGGAAGAAGGGGGCTCTGTGCTGGCTGTGGTGTAGTCTATGCTCATGTGTCCAGCTATTCCTCCTGCCCCAGCACCGTCCTTTGCTGATCAGGTGCCCAACTGGTACCGGTTTCTCGGTATGGAGTATGCAGGAGGCCCGGCTGGTGCAGGGGTGCAAAAGTGTCCTGTTGGCGGGGCTCCCCGGGCTTCCCACGCATCGCTGTTAATTCCCCCTGCCTCCCCTTTCTATTCCTGTCCTCCTCTCAGTTTGCGCAGTGGGGATTCAGGAGGCGGCCAGTGCGGGGGGGCCCGTGTCCCCACAGCCTGTCAGGGTCCCCGGGCCGGCACCAGGTTGGGTCGCTGGGTTGGTGGATATTGGCCGTGCAGCAGCACCTCTCCCTGGCTTCCGGACTGTCCGCTTTGCCAGCGCCGGTGGGTTAGGGCAATGCAGGGGGTGAGGGGGAGTTTCAGGACGCTAGTGCGCTGCTGGGTGTGCGGGCCCCCCTCCTCCGCTCACCTTGTTAATGATGCCTCGTCTCCATGCTCTGTCAACGTCCCACAGTGTCCGCTGGGCAGTACTCGCCAGCCGCTCCTCAGCTCCAGAACGTCCGCGTAGCTCAGCGGGCTCAGCCCGCAGCAGGCTGTGTGCCGTGTCGACGCAGCTCCCTCCTTTAGTGCCCATAGACGAGAGGGATCCTCATGGGCTCGTATCCAGGGGTACGCCACACCTTCTGCAGGGCAATGCAGAGCGCTTTCCTTCGGGGCCCCGTGTGTGGTCTGCACGTCAGGTGCCAGACTAGGGTTCCAGGGCCGATTTCGCTCTCGTTCTCGGCTCGCTGGCTGCTTCGGTGGCTAGCGCGAGGGCGCCGCCATTTTGGGCTCAAGTCCGGGGCTCCGCGATGTGAGGATTTCTTGGGTCTTGCATGGCGCTCACGATAGAGAAAAAAGACGTGATGCGGCTCGTTGGTGTCCGCCGCTAGTGTAGCAACTCGCAGGCTTCAGAGGCTCCTCAGGATATATGAAATACAGCTTATGGTGAACACATCAGTCGGAGCTCAGCGGAGACGCGTCCTTCTCACATGGCGGTTAGCCACCCCCCCCCCTCCTAGCCAATGTAATGGCTGACAGATCCTGGTAGATTGCTTTGTTTGTGGGCCCATAGGTCACTGGACCCGCCTTCTTCACCCTCTCCAGTATCTTCACCTTTTCCGGGAAGTAGTAGAACCTCGCCAACACTGTCCTCGGTTCCTCTGCTCCACCCCCTGATAGGTACGCTCGGTCGATCGTGGGCTCATCAATCGCATCCGAGCCAAACAGCATTCTCAGTACCTCCATGACCAACCTCTTGATATCTCCCTCGGTTTCTCTCTCTCTTTCCGGGAACCCGAAGAAACAGAGGTTGTTCATTCGTTCCCTGTTTTCGAAGTCATTCATTTTTTATTTCACTTCGGTCTCTCTCCTTTCCAGTTCCGACAGCTTCATATCCATCTGTGCTTCCAAAGTATCAAGCGAGGTTTGATTGTTCTCCAGGCATTGAACCCTCTCATCAATGGAGTCCATTCTCTTGTCCACGTTATCTAACCTGAGGCGCATTGCTCTGATTTCCTCCATTTCACTGGCCTGGTTCGGCAGGATCTGGGGTTTACTGGGTATGGGGATTTGAAATTGAAACCTCTCAAGGGCAGTTCTCCAGCTCATTTATCTTCGGGCTCCCAGTAGTCTATGTAACCCCTTCAATGGCTCTTTCCCAGTCAGTTGCTCAGACTTGGTACTTTGCGGCTTTGCTCAGGGTCCACGCACACCCCACTCCAATTGGGCAGACGGACTAGGTCCAAGGAAGACAGAACAGGACCCCTCTCTTCTTTCTGTCACCGGCCCCCCTCTGCTGTGTCCAGAGGCCTCTGTGACTCCCCCCTCGGGTCCTCGTTGTGCCTCCTCCTCTCCCGCACCACCAGCGCCACGGGCATTCTCCCCTTCTTTTCAGCCGGCGCACTCCTGTGTCAGACCCTAGGCGGGTTGTGGCGAGGCAGCCACATGCCCCTCTTCCTGCTAAGGGGGCCTCACCCTACGCTGGTCTCGCTTGTCCCAGACGTCGCCTTTCCTTTTCGTGGGGCAGAGGGATGGGCTGCTCCCAGTATGTTGTAATTCAATGCAGCCTCGTTAGCTTCCCCAGGTTTTTAACTCCCCTGGGTCCGTTCCACAGTGCACCGCAATGGCCCCTCTCCTCCCCTTGTTCACCTCCTCTTCTCCTCTCGTTCACCTCCTTTTCCCCTGCTCGCCGGCCCTCTATCTACTGGGGTGAGACGCTGCAGAGAAGCCTCCCGTCCTACCTCGCTCCGGGCTGCACAGATGTACTATTCTGCCCTTCAGGTCTAAAGAGTGGCCTTCTTTTCCTCATGTCGCTGCCTTCCTCCCCACGGGGTCTGAGTGGGGTTTTACAGGGCCCCTGGGTTACTGCACCCACTTCTGCCTCCACTCCTGCTGTCCCCACATCCTCTGGGCTGGATGCGCTGCCTGCTCCTCCTCCTTGTCTCTTCAGTAGGAGTAGCCTCCCGTGTAGCGTCTTACTTCGGAGGATGCCCTCCACCACCTTCTCGGGGGGGCCTCCACTGTGCACTGTTGTTCCCACCGGGGCTAGCCACTGTGTCACCGC
Organism: Ambystoma mexicanum; assembly: GCF_040938575.1. Taxonomy (NCBI): domain Eukaryota; kingdom Metazoa; phylum Chordata; class Amphibia; order Caudata; family Ambystomatidae; genus Ambystoma; species Ambystoma mexicanum. The sequence goes on along the minus strand of NC_090933.1, from coordinate 1,050,736,280 downwards.
AGGCCTCCTTCCAGGCCCTCCTCAGAAGGGGCCCGGCCCGGGTCTCCCGCGACCCCCATTCTTCAACTGGTCTGCTCCTCTGCTCCGATTCCCGGCATGGATTTCTCAGCTACCCCGCCTCGAATCCTTCTCAAATTATGGGGGTTGGGTGCCACAGGTTTTCCCCTTCTGGGGATATTCTTCCTTGTGGCTGGGTTGGGGGTAAAAAGGGGCTCAGTACCCCTTTTCGAGCCCAGGCACGGGAGCTGACAAAACAGTGGCTTGCCATGCGCCCCCTGGTGGCCCAATTCTTGTTGCAATTGTTAATGTAATTTTCCATTACAACATTTACCCCCCTTTGACATGTGTCCCACCCCCCTTAACTTAGCATATGAACATTGCCTTTTTGTCTTGGCCAGACCCATTGCCCTCATATATGGCCCATCGTGCTGTCTTCCAGCCTCCGTGATGCAGCACAACCATCTTCATTTCAGGTCGGTCTAAGCTCCTCCGGTGCATTATCCAGAGGCGCAAACAATGTCTGTGTTAACGATTCCAAGATGTGACATCATCACTTGTTTCCCTGAGCCCCTGATATATTGCCCTGTGCCAGACAACAGTCTCAGCTATTGACCACCTCTACAAGTCTTTCCACCATGCTTCAACCTTAGAGCCATCTGCAGAATTCTTCGTTTGGCCAGCCCGTAGGCGAGGTCCTTCATTTTAATAATATGTTTTTTTACCTCTCCTGCGTGGGAACATCCCCAACAAACATGCCTCTGAAGACCCTATGTCCAAGTCTATCCCCCCTCTGGCCACGCTGTTTGCAATCTATGCCCAGTACCTTTGTATTGTCTGACAAGACCAGAACATGTCCAACATGCCCACGTTTTCCTCCTGGCATCTGGGACAATATGGTCAATGTGCACCTTTAAACTGGGAAAGCAGGCGGGGCGTCAAGTATGCTCTATGAGTTATGTACAGCTGTGTGAGTTTCAGCCTAGTGTTTCTAGAGACCGGTTTCGGATATAGCATTACTTTAGCCCATTCAGCGTCTGAGAAAGGCCTACCTAAGTCTGACTCGCATCCCCATGTCCGGCACACACAGGCTAGCCAGGAGCAACTCATAGAGTCTTGACACCTCATGTCCAACCTCTGTTATTTCATATATTGTTTCTAGCCCATTGTGCCCTTCGAGGCCCTCCTGTAGTTCCGGCATCTCCGTTCCAGTGTTCGTGTCAGTGTGCCCTTCGAGGCCCTCCTGTAGTTCCGGCATCTCCGTTCAAGTGTTCGTGTCAAGTTCAGATGCAATAAAAATGGTCCCTTGCATATACCAGTCTGCTCTTCTAGAATCTTAAAGTCCATCAATTTCCTGTCCTGGAGCAGGTCGCCCACAGTGACAACTTCACTACTTTCCCATTGCCTACGGATTCCCATTACACATTGCTACTTCACTGCCAATATGGCCATTAGTGGGATCTACGGGGAAAAGGGTTCTGTCGTGCCAAACACTCTACACGTCCTGCGCCACAGTTGTTTACCTAATGCCAGAAAGTGCGGGGGCTGCCCAAGTGTTACTCATGTACCCATAAGACCTCTTTCAAATAATAGGGTCCTATGGTAGGCAGTAGGAGTGCAGTGTCCATTGTAGGATTGTCTGCCAGCCAGGCAACTACAAACTGCAGCTCTCCCAGTAAAAAATATAATTCAAACTGGGGTATTCTAATTCCTCCCGCTTCTCTGGAGCGTATTTAGGGCAATCCTGTGTATGCTCCCCTCCCATAAGAATCCCTTGATTATAGTGTCCAATTTACGAAAGAACTGTTTAGGTATATTGGGCCTCATCACGAGTTGGGCTGTATTCCCGGCTGTAATACAGCCGACTGTAATAGCCCTAACACCGACCAGTCCGGTGGTATTACCACCGGATCACAAGTTGGGCCTTAACGGTAAATCCCCATTCCTAATTGGGTCCATTGGATCCAATGGGGAATTTTCGGCGCTAATTATGTGGGCTAATACAGCTGGCTTTAATACAGCCGAAAACAGGGATTTTCACCTCCAGAAAAAAGCTGGAGGTAAAACAGTCGATTTAGCGCCCAACTCGTGATAGGGCCAGCCCTTAAATGCGGCTGTAATACCGTTACCACCGCATTTAAGGGCTACAGCCAAACTCGTGATGAGGCCCATTGTATGGTACATTTACAAAGTAATGTAATAACCGGGGGAGAACCACCATCTTCAAAATCGCTGCCGTGACCATCAACGATATGGAGGCAGCCGGCTCAAAAAGCCCATGGAGTTTGTCACTTTGTCTAGGGCGCGTTGCGCTCATGTTCAGTCCCAGCGTCATGGTGTACATCAATGCCGAAATATCTAAAAGGTGTCTGTGGACCACTTAAGTGCCAGGGCGGGGCGTTGCTCTCACCCAGGATTTCTCACCCTCCTCAATCCTGCCAGCTGGAACATGCACGATTTCTCATGGCTAAGATCCAGAACGTCTAGTATGTATAGTAGATTAACCTCTGGCTGCTGTACATAGAGCAGCATATCGTCTGCATACTGTTAAGGATTTCAATCAGGCAACACACACCTTGGTCTCGGAATAGTATGCAGCGCATGACTGAAATGCTTATCTTTTTATATTGATTCAATACTGAGATGGTACACCACTCATATCACACCCCCTTTTCAAATACCCTGGGTCACAATGGACCATGAACCAGGCTGGTTGGTAAAATACAATATTTATTTATTTATTTATTTTAAAATTCAAAAGAAATCATACACTTTTTAATATGGGGCAGCAATCACAGATGGGGTGATAATTACAATGAGAATGTGAGCAATGCACTGGGTTTAACCTTCTAGTTAAACATATACACAACACAGCGGAATAGGAGCACCTTTTGACTTAGGAAAGATAGCACCCAAGTTAGAAATTCCCCCTGCAATGATCCCTCAACCAACAAATAATCAATTCGGAGTGGGTAAACAGAAGCAGCAGGTAATCAGGAATGAGAAATAGGAAACAGAATCCAAATCTGACCTCCTCCCACCCCCAAAAAAAGAGAGAAAAATGGATTTTAAACCCCTTGCAATGTTATGGAATGACACTCGGAAATGGACAAATAAATAATGAATGTGTTATAGAAACCTTGAAGCAAATATAATTCCTCACTAAAGCAACAATGCAAAACACTAACAATCACAAATAATGGATTACCAAAAGCATACAGTTCGAAAATGAGTGGAAAGTTTCAAACAGATTTCAGCAAAGTGACACGTTGGAAACTTTGCAATTTTGCAATTCCCGCCTGAAATTGCCCAAACGGTTTTGAATAAAAATGGGTGAAATACACTGGTTGGGGGATAGCTATATATCACAGGAACAATATGGAAGTGAAATTAAGTCTCTAGCTGGTAAATTGGATGAGTTATGCAAGATCTATAAAGGTGTACTTTGAGTCAAATGAAGGAGCGAAAATAGGAAAGGAAATCAGTTGTGACAAGAGCAGTTTGACTTTACACTAGAGTATTCAGGCAAGGCCACCAAAGAGGGACACAGTAAGCTCCAGGGTTGATTCGCGAGTTCAACCCTTTCACCCCAGCGCCCAACCCTGGCGGAAACCAGTCCGATCACTCTAAATAGGACTAATGGCTTAGGATTTGCGCAAGACCAAATTACTAAAGAGATAGCGCTAGCACTAGAAATCAAGGGCAGGGTTGCAAGAATTATTCTGACAGTTTGAACAAGTTATCAGGATAAGGATAGGATGACTTAGAGAGTGAGATAAGGACAAAGGCAAGAGAGGCTATGGTTTTCTACTGGGTGGTGAAATACTCACAGTCCACTTTTAGTTTGGGATTTTGGACAATCAATGGTTCTGGTCACTACACGGCAGGGCGCCTGGCAAACAGCTGGGCAGTTCTGGTCACCGGGTGGCACTGGACTGGAATGGCATTTCTGGTCACTGGATACTAAAGATCAGCTGGATGGCGGGATGGCAGGATGCATGCAGTTAGTGGTATCAGGAAGCTTCCCAAAAACACCACAGCTTTACCTTTTGGTTACTTGGGAATTTTATTGGGATTTCAGAGTTGAGGCCTTGCTGGAGCAGGATCAGCAATACTTGGGTTTTGCAGTGGGCCCTGGAGTATGGTCAGCAATGCCTTGGCCTTGTAGTTGGGATCTGGAATCTGGATGGATGGAACAGGAGCGCAGCGCAGGAAGGTCAGGAAGAGTGTGTCTAGCGTCTTGTCAAGGACTCTTATTTATAATGCCTAGTGACATTCTCAAAGTATATGACTGGGGCAGGCTTAACTAAACACGCCTCTAACAACGGGATTGGACAAGAGTGATAGTCTCCACCTCGCTCTCAGCCGATTGGATTTCAGGAAAATGTCAGATTTATGATGTGAGTTTTACAATGTCCAAAAACCTCCCATAGTAACTTTAACTAAAATCCGATTTTGCCACAAACATACATTTATACAATTGCAATCTCTTAGCAAATTATATACACAGGTTACATATTTCGTGCAGCACATAGTAGTCCAATCCTCCAGTCCGTGAGACCTTGTTTCACCCTTGTACCAGTTTTTCGCGCTTTTCAATGGGATTTATATTACTCACAATTCTATAACTTTATCCATGGGTGTGGATTATCATAAGGGATGTATGTACAAAAATTTGCATTTGCAACATGGATGCTTTTCTTGTAATCTGCCAGACTTTGCCATTTCTATCCCCAAGGTCTCAGTGAATTCTACTATGTCTTAAAAGAAAGCCCAAAAAATCACCTTTACACTGTGAAAATTCTACATTTTTACAAAGTTGTAAACATTCTACATTTTTACAAAGTCTTGCTGCAGAGATAAAAGTCTTTAAAGTTTATTTCTGAAATAGTCTTTGGAAAGAAATGGCAGTCCTTTGTCACAGGATCATTTTTTTTCCTTCCTTCAACTGCTACCAACTTTCATTTCCTTCAAAGCAAGGTGGGGGTTTCTCAGCTTGATTGAAGGTTGTATTGCCCCTTCACACTTCAAACTTCCTTGCCCTGGGAGCTCCATTGTCAGTGGGTTCAGCCCAGTCTAGATTCTCTCCCACCCTGTAATTATCAGTGGGGTGTTAGTATCTGTTGAGAGTTTATGGTGTGGCTCCCTTCCTTAGGGGGGAAGCTTTTAGCGCTGCCATCTGGAATAACTTGTTTTTGAGAGCTTGCAAATTCAGCCCATGTGTTTTAAAATCTTTATTTTCTTATTTTGGGTCCTGAATTAAAACAAACCTGTGGAATAAAATAGCCTATGTGTGTATTGTCACCAACAACACAACCCCTTCACAGTGCTAGGTAATGCAAGCTTTCATTCAACAACTTCCTTTTTAAACAGGCCATTTTTTTCCTTCAGTTAGCAAAGGCCCATTTTTACATGTGTGGTGAAAAGCTAGCCTTTCTTTCTTTAAATTTGGTTTGGCCGCTCCATCAAATTCCCACACTGTCTTTGCAGACATAGTCATTTTCTTGAAAGCAGGAGTTTCGCTGAAGCACAGATATATTGAAACTGACCTGGCTCAGAGAGTTAGACTCTGTTTGAACTGCCGAGCTTTGGATACTTTTGGAAAGAAATAATTGCGTGTTCCTGTGCGAGTAAAAGTGGAGTTCCTTGTTGATTTCTCTCAGTGTTGGTTTGACAGTGTCTATCATTCAGGAATTAAGCCTGGTTTTGGTGAAGCACAATGAGATATTCTGGGCATGGCAGGGCCTTTTTAATCACAGTAGTTTAAGAAAGAACAGATGGAATTAGTGTCAAAGCAGCATTTTTTAAAGGGTGAAAAAGCTTCATTTTGAAGGGGAATTTTGGGTTTTGCAGCAAAGCAGTGCTGCATTTTCACTTTATTACATTTATATGTTTCAGAACACACCGGCACACTCCTTCGGTGTGTCCCCTTGTTCCATCCTGCCTTATGGGTGCATGGCAGGACGGTGCAGCCATTTATTTTGTTGCTGCAAGAAATGCAGTTTTGAGGCCATGGCGCCCACAGGAGCCAGCGCAGCCATATTGCTGTTTCTTGCGCAAATACAGCTTGGTGATGTGGGGAAATGCTGTTGAGTGGGTCAATATATCCCACAATAAATGGAGATCACGTGTGACCCTCCACCTATATGTATGCCTGCATCCATGTATTCTTCCCTGAGGAACACCGCAATCTGCTCCATTGCGAGAATAAAGACCATTGGGGACAATGGACATCCCTGCCTGGTGTCCTTTTCAAGCTCCCATCCAGCAGAAATTCAGCAGCCCATTTTTACTCTAGCTCTGGGTGCAGTGTACACCAATTTAACCCACCGTAGGTAGCCTTGCCCAACGCCAAACCGTTGGGGGGTGCCTTACATCTAATCCCATTTAACGGAGTTGGAGCGCTTTGATAGCGTTTAATGATGCTGCCGCATAATGCTCTTCCCTTGACTTGCCTTGTTCTATCAATTATATGATGCAAGTGTGTTAGGCATAAACCTGTGCAGTTCCCTCTGGGACCACTGCAAAAGATTTAAGACTACAGGTGTTTGGCAGTAAACCCACTTGGTAGCAGTCTGTACCACACAGATTCACTTGGTAGCTGTGGCTGAGCAGTCAGACTTCCCTCAAGAAGAGTTAGGCAATATACAGAGTATTCACAATAGGTCAAGAGAACACAGTAGAACAAGTAAACACTGACCAGAGCTTGCTGTAAAAGAGATATAATTATTTATTTAAAACCACATCTAGAAAAACACACAGGCACTAATAGTAAGCAATTCAAAAACACGGTCACTAAAAGATATACACTCCCTTAGAAGAATTTTAGACAAGTCTTAAGTAAAGCCCCACTTATTTTCAGACAGCGGTGAGCGCTTAACGCAGATGGCACTCTAATAATTTGTTTTAAAAGGGAGAGAAAAGCAGAGTATAATATGAACCAGATCCCAACACTTTCATAAGAACAACACAAGAGGGAAAGGCAAGTAAAACCGTGAAGTTAGAGTTCAGAAGGCCGGATCCACTTTAAGAGGATCAGAACGAAATGTGTCCAAGGTCACACGGTTGAAGTGCACAAGAGTCTTGCAAAGGTTCAAAAAAGTGTTGGACCAAAATAAAGGGACCAGTTAGAAGGTCAAGGCGGCCAGCCCAGTCCAGAAGGTTAAGGGATTATTGTTACCTTTTAGCAATCTTTAGAAAGGGAGGCCTGGCGGACACGGTACCTTAATGTGGTGAGAATACTCCAGCGGGGGCAGTTGTTCTTGGCAGCGGATGCAAGTTGGTGCTTCGTCTGGGGGAAGAGAGGATCTCGTCTGGGAGGAAGACAGGAGTCCGTTGCACCGCCAGGGAAGAAAACAGCTGCAGAGTTCTCAGGTAAAAGGAGCCGTCCTTGGATTCGCGGTCCATTGGTAAGTGGCTATCCGGTTGCCGGGGTGCTTGGCACGGGCAATTCGACCACAAGACGGCCTGGGATGCGAAGAGAAGAAGGTAAACTGGTTGTGCCCACCAGTCAGGGGAAGAAGCCTCTCCAGCCGGGAGATCTTCTCTGTCGTCAGGAAGTGGTGAGTCGGTTCCACAGGGCTCCACCGGTGGTGTCGGCGTGGTAGGTCGGCTCAGCTTCTCCCTCATTGGATTCTCAGGTCCTGTGGCGACTTATGAAGTTCCAGTCCCCAAAGCCCTGCTTTTATGCAGCACACAGCCCCATTCACTCAGCCTAGCTGTCAATCAAACATGCTAAGTGGTGAGCCGGCCGGCTCACCACTTGGGCCAATCACACAAGAGTGCGACTTGAGTTACCAAGGTAACTCAGTCCAGGGTGCCTAAACCCCCTCCCACACCCCCTGTGATACCCAGACAGAGTGGCACCACTTTTGGAGGCTTCTGTGGAGAAGCCCGCCAAAAAGTGGAACAAAGGGCTCGACTTGGGTTGGAGTCACAGAAGAGAACACAAACGCCATTTTAGAATCGAGTCCTGGCAAAAAATACCAACCGGCGAATTAATATTAAATAAAATAAACTGGCGGTATGTTCGAGGCTATGAGAATTAAATAATTAAAGTTGGTAGCCTCGAACAATGGGAAAATCCCATAGGGATATATTCGCGGTCGAATATAAAAAGTAGTATCCACTGCCACCAGCCAAAACTCGATCAGGGGGGACGGAGACGTGCCCCCTCGACTAACAGACTCCGGGGCAATCGAATTGCCCCGACCAGTACGTCCACAATATGATGGTTTGTACTGGTTTCTGTTCATAATTTGGGACTAGTAAAGCCAATGGTGACTTTACATGCCCTGGGAGACAGTAGTCATTCCCAGGGTATGGAGTCTATGGTGGGGTGTCACTATGACACCCCTATGTTACTGCACGTAGGGTGCTGTGTAACACACATAGTAAAAACACATGAGACCCTATGGAGTAAAGGACCCCATAGCCCATATAACACATTAACAGTCAAAGGAACACCATAAATCATGTCCAAGAGTGGGAGAAAAAGAGTCTCACTCTTGGCAGGAGAAAAAAACAAACTCTAGAAATCCAGCAAAGCTGCTGGGGGACTCACTAGGTTAGGAAATTGAGCCTAAAGAGAGAATTCTCACTAACAAAGTGCTGCAAGTTCCAGGAGGTATTTTTTCCCGGAACATAGCCGATCTGGTCTTGGTATATTAGACTGCCAGTGACGCCTCTAAGCCTGTTCGCCAACAAAGCAGTGAGTACTTTACTGTCTTGATTTACCAATGACAGTGGTCTGTAGGAGCCACATTCCGTTTGCGATTTATTTGGTTTGGGTATAGGTATTATGACGGATTCTGTCAGGGTCAGGGGAAGCACGCCCACCTCATAGACCTCGTTCAGCATTTCAAGGAGTGTCAGAACCAATTCTTCTGAAAACTCCTCTGGGAGTTTTGCCCGTGGGCAAGGTTATGATCTTAGCTTGCAGCTCCTCAACTGTGACCGGGGCATCCAACATTTCCACTGCTTCTCTGCTTAGGCAAGGCAAATTAATCAAAGACATGGCCTACCCAAGATCAGAATCCTGGACAGATGCGTTCTGCGAGATACAGAGATCTGTAATATCTAAGAAAGATACCATTAATCACACTCTGTGTTCTTCAGGCGACGCCCTGTTCGGCTTTGGTAGAACAGATCATTTCCTGCTTTGTCTCACTCTGACAGAACCAGGCCAGCAGTCTACCCGGCTTGCCCCCCTACCCTTTCGTGTAGCTATTTGGTGTACTTGGCATAACTAAACCTGCTAGCCATTCCCAGCACGATATGCACTTCTGTCTCAAGGCCGTTAGGTCTCAGGCTGCTGTTTCTGTGCCCATGTTTTTCTGTTCAGCCGCCTCTAGGTCCTCCTCCGCGCTGAACAGGTCCAGAATTATTTATTTTTGTATGCCACGCATTTTACTCATGGATTCCCCCTAACCACGGTTTAAAAGGCTTCCCACAGAGAGCCACCGCAGATACACTGCCAGTGTTGGAAAAAGAATACTTGTGCTTACGGATAAGGATTAGCTACAAAATATAGCTTCACAGTCCATAACCAACATACACACAACCAACAAGTCACAGACTAGAGAGCAGTTGACGTGTGAAGCGGAATTTGGAAGAGATCTCTGACTTCCTGAATATCTAAACAGTTTATGGGCTATGTATCCCGAATAATCTCAGAAGGAATATAGCATTAGCTAACAAGTGGGTGGAAGACCTGGGGATCTCGATAGATGCAGGGGATATGTATAACTTTTTCTCTGTGATCAAAGATATCTCTTACAACTTAATAAATAGGGAAATTCAATAAGAAATCATACAGGCATATTTTTACCCCAACTAGTTTACTACGATCTCTGTCTTGCTGGAGACATTGTGGTCAAATAGGCACAATGGGAAATATAGTGTGGTTGTGACCCAAAATCACATCATTCTGTAATATGATTTTATTACACATATCCTGCATACAGCAATCCACCATCACGTACTCAACCATACCGATGTTGTTTGGCACAAATGCAGAGGGGTTGAAGCCCCTCCGAGAAAGAAGGTGTAGACAACACTGCTGTCAAAAATGTGTGCCCTATAGAGGAGTAGTTATAAACAGAAGGTGAACTCCCCACAATCAGATACATTTTGAGACCAATTAGACTCAGATATATGATGCGAGACAGATACTGTCGTATAAGTGTTGCTCTATGATTATTAAGCAATGTTTTAGACTGTTGCTTTCCGATTACCCTATTCTGAAGTGTGAATAATGCTCCATGCTTCAGTTAGCAACTTGAGAATGTTTATAATTACAATTGGCTTTAGGACTGATCATGGAAATGTTGATTTTATGTAGATATGTTCTGGCATAGACCGATGGGAGGAACAACATTAGGTAATTGTACCCATCTGGCAGGGATTATAATGTGATATATATGTGTTTGTTTCACTATGGGGGAGGGAACGTTGGGGGGTGACAAGGTTGCAGAGACTTTTGAAATAACAATGTTTGTACAATGCTCTTATATATGCCAAATCATCCTTGATTGTTCTGTTTATATACCAATCAAAAGACATGATCAGATGCAGACAGCGCAGTGGCATCTGTTAGTGATATGTAACGGGGTCAAACATGGTTCGAATCCAGCTTGCACATTTTTTGTTGTTTTTGTTTTAAAATCAAGCTATATTTCTATGATTGAAGTGCCTCACATGCTAACACTCGCTATTCCTTTTAGCAATTCTATGAGGACAGATAATACGGTCATCAATTGTGCGTACTGCTGTTGCTGTTTCTTTCCCCCTTCAAAATGCACCCAATCTAGACTTCTATGCAGCAGAACTGGGGCCTAAAATGAAAGGCAGCTCAGAGTGAGAGACGCAGCTCAAGGGGGAAAGAGGGTGCTCCTGTTGAGTGCGCAATATGAGGTTCACTGCTCGTTCTTCCCACTGCACGCTAAGAGCATGTCACACGCCTAAGCGTCCTGTGGCATGAGCAGTGTCCCTCATTAGTTTGAGGAAGGCCTTACTCCTACGTCCCGTCCCCTTTCCTCCATACTTGTGGGACATCTCTCCGTCCTGTGGGACGGGACCGGAGCACTTTGTAAAAAGCATCCAAAATTATTATTATTTTTTTTTTCAAAAATGTGTCCCTCCTCTCTTTACTGCGTGGGGCCCGACACATGGCCGTAACCCCGCCCACCTTGGCTCCACCCCGCGCATCGCCCATCAGTCCTTTTCTCCGCTCGATCGGGGCCGGACGCACTTGCATCCTCGGGAGATTTTCTTCCCTTTTTTCCTCTCTGGCTCTCGCTAGCGTTTGTTTACTAGTCTGTCTATGTCTTTCAAATTAGACTTTCCAGATTGTTCATCGTGTCACTGTCGCTTCGCGAGGGCGGATCCCCATCCTCTTTGATTAGAGTGTTTGGGTCCGGAACACCGTTGGGACTCCTGTTTTTACTGTGACTCCCTTTCGGCCCGGGCACTTCAACATCGGTTGGAGCGGTGGGAGGATGTGTTCCGACGAACTCCTCCTTCGCATTTTCAGGCGTTCATCGACAAGAAGAAGAAACGCCCGGTAAGTTCTTTACTTTTCAGAGCACCCCGGCCAGGGGATACCGTTCCGGGTTCCACTCGGTCTGGGAGGGGCGTTGATCGCTCTGTCACCGGGATTCGCCATGAGGTGCCCGTTGGGCCTAATAATTCTACCGGAGTTTTCTCCGAGGGTCTCTGTATATGGCCTGTGAACACCGGAGTACGCTCCGAGGCCCCTCATGTGGGGGCTGTTTGTAGACCCAGTTCTACTGAATTGTGGGGTACCGGAGCTCGCTCTGAGGCCTCTCTGTCGGCTTCCCTCAAAAACAAGATCGGGGTGCGCCCCAAGGCCTTGGCTGGGCTGGTTGTTACCGAACGGATGTTCGAGGCCCATGCAGATAAGGCTGTTACCGGGCCTGGGTCCGAGGTCCCTCGTTCAGAGGCTAAAGCTACCAACAGTTCTGAGATGCCGGACAAGGCTTTGTCGGTGAAAGCACACAGTTCCCGCACTTGTGGTGATACCAGATCTGTTGAGGGGGCAAAGAAGCAAAGTTCTTCTTTTACCGGCGGTGCTGAGGTCCTTCCTTCGAAGGCTAATTTGGCGGTTGGTATGTCACAAAAACATTCCAGGCCTCATAGTACTGGCTCGGCCGAGGTTCCTTATATTAAGGCTAAGATTAAGACCCCTGATCCATCGACGGGGACCCCTGCCTCACTTCCTCACGTGCCGCAGTTCCCCTCAGATGAGGACAAAATGGCGCCCGTTTCTGCCACGACCACAGCGGCCATTTTAGGTGCTACCCCTACAACTAAGCTATCGGCCTCTGGTGTAGGGCGCAGTCCCTTGGGTGAACCTAAGGTCCCTTGTGCGCATCCTTACCGGCCAGGTTATGATTGGAACGCCCGGATGCCTCTTCCGCACAATGTTTTGTTGCCCGCAGTGGTGGCCCCTTTGATTTATGTGGATACGTCGGTGGAGGGGCCGGTGTGGCACCCTTCCCCGTTACGTCCCTGGATTTGTCCACCTCATGAGAGGCCTCCTCAGGTTCCGAAGCAATCTCCTAAGGATGCTTTTTCTGGTACTTTTCAAGCGCTTATGCGCACCGACCCCATGAGGGAATATTTCAAAGGGCTTTTCAAGGAGATATGTCCACCTGCGCCTCCGGCTCCACCCGTTCCTCCGGTGGTTCCGCCGGCGCCTCCCTTGCCTGTGGTGCCTCCCCCGGCTCTTCCGCCTGTGCCTCCATTGTCCCCAGTGGATAAGGCCGTGCCTGACCTGTCAGATGACCCTCAAGGCGATCAGGACAACGAGGACCTTCCCCGCTCTATCAGAGCCTTTCATGACCGGGTACTGGACATGATGAGTTTCTTAGATGTTCCGGTGCCCGAGGCACCCGCTCCGCAGGAGGTTCGTGCTTTCTGGGGCATTCACCCTGTCTCCCTTGGAGCGTACCGGCCTGTTCCTGCAGAAGGACATTCTGGCCGAGGTCCGAAGAGTCTGGGAAAAGCCACACTCAGGACTTTTTGACAATAAGAAGATTGACTCGAGGTACAGGCTGCATTCTTCGGAAGAGGTGGCCCTGTCGTCTTGTCCGTCTCCCTCCTCCACAGTGGTGGCTGTGGCTACGTTGCAATCCAGACCTGCAGCATCCTCTTCCACGACGGCTACTCAGGTCTTGGGAAAGGAGGACAAGCTCCTGGACTCCCTAGGGAGGAAAATCTTTGCCAACACAGCCTTGAAGCTCAGGCAGGCCAACGCTGAGTTGATATTGGCGGGAGCTAACATGCGGATGTGGAAAGGTCTGTCAGAGTTTGAGGAGCACATCCCGGTCGAGAAGTTGGAAGACTTCAAAGGAGGCCTTTCCGATGCAAGGGTCTTGGCCCAGGATCTCCTGGAGGCTGCGGCTCACCACGTAGAGACCTCGACTCGAGGCCTGATGCTTGGGTTTGATACCTCACGACAGGCGTGGCTGCATGCCACTACATTTTCTAAGGAAGTGCAAGACAAGGTGTTGGACCTTCCATTCAATGGTAAGGAGCTTTTTCATTCTACTACTGATGTAGAGCTCACCAAGACCAAGGATAGCACTCGGACGGCTAAATCATTGTCTGTTCTGGTCAAAGCTCCTTTCAAATCCCAGAGACCGTTGTCACAAAGTCGACCCTCCTCTGGTTTTAGGGGCTTCCTCGACCGCAAATCTCGCAGAGTGGATACTCCTGTGGGGAATAACCGCCGTAGACAACAACGCACGCGGTTTTTCTCCTGCTCCTCAGCCTCCTAGTCAGGTTCAGGTGGCACCGCCACCGATAAACCTGCCAAATGAGGGTTTTCAGCGCTCGCACGAGACCACGGTGGGAGGACGCATTGCGTCTCATTGGGAGGTGTGGCAGACCATCACAGAAGACAGATGGGTCTTGTCAGTCGCTCGAGCGGTCTTCCGCTTACCTTTACCCCATACCCCACCCCTCAATCCTCCTTTTCAGCTGTCGGGCTCACCCTCCCTCAAGCCCGAAGTTCAGAAACTTCTGGACTTCAGAGCTGTGGAACCCGTTCCCCTTGGGGAGCGAGGGGAGGGCTTCTACTCCCGGCTGTTTACGGTGCCCAAACCCAACCAGGCTGGCCTTTCCCATCTTAGACCTTTCCCAGTTCTATCTTTTCCTACCCCACGAGAAATTCAAGATGGTCACGCCCAGCCAGATACGCTCCTCCTTACAGATGGGCGATTGGCTCAGCGTTGTGGATCTTCAGGACGCATACATGCATATCCTGATTTGGAACCCACACAGGAGATATCTCCGCTTCTCTTTGGGAGAGGAGCACTTCCAGTTTCGATTGCTTCCTTTTGGCCTCAGCTCGGCGCTGCGTGTCTTTACGAATATGATGTTGGTGATTGCGGCCTATCTTCGTCTCCAGGGTATCCATGTGTATCTGTATTTGGACGACTGGCTCTTACGCAGCCCTTGTCCGCTAGCAGCAGCAGGCAATCTCCAGTCTCTCCTTCAACTCCTGTTCCATCTTGGGCTGTCGGTGAACTGGTGGAAATCTTCCATGACGGTCTCACAGGACCTGATTTTTCTGGGTTTTCGCTGGAACACGATCGACTGCAGAGTGTACCTGACCGGGGACAGAATGGCAGATCTGTTAGCCACGTGTCAGATGTTTGCGCAGTCGGAGAGCATGTCAGCCTGGTGGTTTCAGAGGCTTCTGGGCCTCATGGCCTCATGCGTGCTGGCTCTTCCTCTTGTTCATCTCAAGATGAGACGGACCCAGATGGCTGTTAGGAGTTCATGGCGTCAGGCAGTGGATCGGGATTCCATGCGGATAATGATTCCGGATTCCATGAGAGTGGACCTGGATTGGTGGTCATCTCTCAGCAATCTGTCTGGGGGCACGGGGTTTCAGGACACAGTCCCCATGGTGACGATCACGACGGACTCCTCCCTTCTAGGGTGAGGTGCAACGTTAGATCTTCTTCAGGTTTCAGACCTCTGGTCGCCTCAGGACAAGCTCCTGCACATAAATCATTTGGCGCTTCTGGTGATCTTCCTAGCGCTCAGGGCGTTCAGACTGCTCATCGTCAACAAGGTGGTCCGCATAAGAACGGACAATGTGGTGTCAATGTATTACATAAACAAACAAGGGGGAACAAAGTCTCCCCCCTCGTGGACCTGTCCATCCAGATTTGGGAGTGGGCCATGCTTCATGGTGTCTGGCTGCTTGCAGTGCACATCCCGGGCCAGCTGAATGTCACAGCGGATGCCCTCAGCCGGCGGACAGTGGTCAGCTACGAGTGGGAATTGAAGGCGGAGGTCCTCCCATGGATATTCTCGCGCTGGGGCACACCGGAGGTGGACCTCTTCGCTACGGCGGCGAACAAGAAGCTTCCTCAGTATGCCTCCAGAGGGGGGCTGGGAGCCTCCTCTCTGGGGGATGCTCTCGAGATTCCATGGCATAACATGAGAGCTTACGCCTTCCTTCCTCTGCCTCTAGTTCACCGTGCAATTTGGAAGTTGAAGAACTAGGCAAACTGTTCCCTTCTACTCATAGCCCCGTGGTGGCCGGCCAGGTTTTGGTTCTCAGAACTTCAACACCTGTCGGTGTATCCACCGATCAGGTTACCAGTAACTCCCAATCTTCTTCACCAAGGGGAACAACAGATGTGGCACCCCTCCCCACAATCGCTCAGCTTGGCCGCATGGTGCCTGAGTTCAAGTCTTTAGAGCATCTGAGTTTGTCTGCGGATAACATGCGCATTATCCTGGCAGCCAGGAAACCCTCGACCAGATCTCAATACAAGAGTAAATGGCTCAGGTTCTGTCATTGGTGTTTGGAGAAGACACAGTGTTGTCCTTCGTGTCCTCCCTAGCAGAGTCAGGGGTTCATGTCCTGTCATGCAGGACTTATCTCTCAGCGGTTCCCGCTTACCTTTCTACAGACCTGTGTTCTTATTCTCTAACTAACCCAGTGGTGAAGAGGCATTTTGCTGGCTTGACACGCCTCTACCCTCCGGTTCGTAATCCGCACCCGCCATGGGACCTAAATGTAGTCCTGATGGCGCTGTGCCATAAACCCTTTGAACCAATGGCTACGGTGGACCTCAAGTACTTGTCTTGGAAAGTGTCCTTTCTGGTCGCCGTTACGTCAGCAAGGAGAGTGAGTGAGCTCCAAGCATTGTCGGTGGAGCATCCTTTCTTTGTCTTTCACAAGGACAAGGTAGTCCTTCGGACAAACCCGGCTTTTCTACCGAAGGTGGTAACCGAATTCCATCCGAATCAGTCTATCTTCCTTCCGGTCTTTTTTCCGAACCCTGCCTCAGAGGCGGAAAGGGTTCTACACTGTCTAGATGACCGAAGAGCTCTTAAGTTCTACCTGGACAGGACTGCCGAGCTTAGGAGTTCTTCTCAACTTTTTGTGACCTTCGGTAACCCTCAGGGCAAGCCGGCGTCTAAGGCAACTATTTCTGGGTGGATTGCCGCCTGCATCACAGAGTCTTTCACCGTCCAAGGGCTGAAACCTCCTAAGGGTATCCATGCACACCTGGTGCGAGGCAAGGCAGCCGCGGTTGCTTTTCAGAAATATGTCCCCTGGGAGTCCATCGCTAGGACAGCTACTTGGGCCTCTCCATCTGCTTTCTGTAAACATTACTGTCTCGACATGAGCTCAAGAGCTGACGCTCAGTTTGGTCAGGCTGTGCTGAAGAACCTGTTTCAGTAAGGGGTATTTCCATCCACCCGTAGTTTGTGTAAGAAGTGCTTGGGAATCTCCCACAAGTATGTAGGAAAGGGAACGGGACATATGAGTATTACCAGGTTACTCACCGTAGTGACCCCCTTACTCCTAGTCCATAGTCCCCTTTCCTCCATACGCCCGCCCACCGTCCCCTCTAATAAGGTTCCTCTGTTATTGCTATTGGGTCTTTGACCTGGCGATAGAAAAGGACTGATTGGCGATGCGCAGGGCGGAGCCAAGGTGGGCAGGGTTACGGCCGCGTGCCGGTCCCCATGCAGGAAAGAGAGGAGGGACAAATCTTTGAAAAAAAAAATAATTTTGGATGCTTTTTACAAAGTGCTCCGGTCCCATCCCACAGGACGGAGAGATGTCCCACAAGTATGGAGGAAAGGGGACTATGGACTAGGAGTAAGGTGGTCACTATGGTGAGTAACCTGGTAATTCAGCCACCATAGGCACAAGCCCAAGACTACATTTGTCATAATGGATTGTGGTCCATCAATAAAAACAATTTAAGAAAATATTAATACATTTGAAAATGTGCCGCTCCTTTGGATCCTGCCGCTCTATGCCAGGGCTTAGTCTGCTTTATTATCAATGTGTCAATGAGCACAGGGGAAAACTGGGATTGGGGCCTCGGTTACTGAGTTTATTCTCAGTACTAATGTTGGCTCTGGATTTTCCCCTTTATCTTTTCCCTCCTGTAACCCTCTTCCTGACATGGTCAAGTCTTTGGCCTTGTCACATATACTTTTCAGCATGGAGCATTATGAAAATGTGTCAGACTAGCAGAGCTCAGTTACAGAGGCAGAATTACCAGCATCAATTTGGGTTGCACAAATAAAAGAAATCTCAGGCTAGTTCGTCCCTACACCTGGCATTCTCTCACAGCGTAACAATACATTCTAATCATTCTCAAGGGTCAATCTTATTGATGTTCACAATGCTAAGCTCGAGCTTTACTCACAATTGTGGTGGGTCGAAAGGAGTCATCGGACACAGGACATTCTGACTTGTTTTTAATGAAGGTAAATTTATATGGCCTATCTTCCCCTGCCGCTAGAGGGATTTCTCTGCCTATCTAAAGGAACCAAAAGTGCTTGTCGGTGGTCAGGAAGTCCCAAAGTAAAATTTCCCCAGTCCAAACCAAACTCTACCTGACCCTACCACTAATATAACCAACTCAAACGAGGCCAAGAGAATGTCTTTCATCCCCAGTCTTATTTTATCTGCTGGTGTTTTAAAAGTCTCTCTTTCATTCCATATGTTTATAATCTTCTAGAATAGTCTCTAGAATGCTGCTTGATGAGCACTTGTAGCTCTTCCACAACGTGCTTGGGTCTTGTCTTATCTGTTTACTGATATATTTGCGATAATACTTTCCCACAGTCTTGTTTACGCTTGTAGATCGTGCACAGTCTTTTAACCCAGACTTTCCTATTTTGGGTTGAACTTGATCCAATTTGATAATTCCCCTTCCATGGGTCCTCTTTCTATAACAGTCTTTTTCTTTGTCCTGTTCACTTGGTACTCTTATGTCACATCCCTATTACAGGATTTCGTGCCAGGCTTCCTCTGCTCTTCATCTTTAAACTCATTTGGTCATTTCCCTTCCTTCCATGGTATTAGTTTCCAGTCTTTATCTATTTCCCATACACGGTTGCTCATTATTCTCTGTATCCGTTTTCCACACTTACAGTTAATTTGTTAGTGAATATCTTGTCATTATGACTGGGATGGGTTTCGCTCTTAGCCCCGGCGGCCTCCCACTTTTCCTCCCTGGAACCTCTGTGTATGCAGGGGAATGTTGCAGGGCTCAGCACTCACTTGGGCAGCCCTTTTCAGTATTCGGCTTCTCTTCCTTGGGCTCACAAGCTTCCCATTCTGGGCTTCCCTTCTGGCCGCTGCCGTATACGGGTGCTGCCGATAGGGAGCTGTGTGTGCTCCCCGCTGTGATGGTCCCGGTGTGCTTCACCAGGTCTCCTGCCCACCACTTTCTGGTTATGGGCACGCCACGACCTGGTGCAGGATTCCTGTCTCCTGCTTCACAACAGTCTCCTCGTTGTTGCATGCGCCTGGCCTCATGCATCGGACGCTGGCGTTCTTTGCCTCCACGAAAGTTGTGGCACCGCGGCTAGTCTCTGCTACCCCTCTACCCTGCATAGGACACTCTCTCTCTCTTGCTCTCTTGTTACTTCACTCATCTCAGTTAAATGTACATTTCGAAGGGATTGTGTCCTCTGACGTATTCCTTATCTTTGATAATACGTTTCCAGCTTGCTGGCCTCGGAATTTTTTTCTGTAGAGGGCGCTGCGCGTCGACGTCCGCCGAGTCGATGTCCCTCAACGGCCACCGTATCGGCGCCGACGTCACCATGCCCATAAATAGCCACGCGCGGCGTCCGTTGCTCCCAGGTGGATTATTTTGGCCATTCTGGAATGTTACAAACTGGCAGGGAAAGAGCCACCCCAAAATCTTAGGGCTCATTCAACCAGGGGTATCGCAGCCTCTTCGGCCCTCCAAAGAGGAGTACCGGTCAGAGACATATGTGCGGCTGCCACATGGTCGTCCGCACATACAACCTGGATTCCTCCACTAGTCAAGAGACCAGATTTGGGAAAGCTGTATTACATTTGGTCCATCCCTAAAGGGATACATGACATTCTTACTCCCACCTCCAATTACATGCCACTGCTATGGGAGTCTATCAAAGATAAGGAATACGTCGGAGGACACAATCCCTTCGAAGAACAAGTTACTTCTTACCTTGTAACGTTCTTTCGATGGGATGTTCCTCCGACGTATTCCTCATCTCCCCTCCCATCCATCCCCGCAGTAATACTTCCCTTGTGGTTGCAGCGTACACTCCTTCAAGGTCAATAACCAATTCAGGCATGACTTTTCTTATGCTACAAAACGGAACTGAGCAAAGGACGCCGCGCGTGGCTATTCATGGGCATGGTGACGTCGGCGCCGATACGGTGGCCGTCGAGGGACATCGACTCGGCGGACGTCGACGCGCTGCGCCCTCTACAGAAAAAATTTCCGAGGCCAGCAAGCTGGAAACGTATTATCAAAGATAAGGAATACGTCGGAGGAACATCCCATCGAAAGAACATTACAAGGTAAGAAGTAACTTGTTGTTCTCCTTAAAGAGACATTTTCTTCTCCTTGTCCAGATTGGTTTTAGCATTGCCTTGAGCCAAATATAGAGGGATCACATCAATCTTCACAGCAGGTGGTCCCATATATGCTTATCAAGTAGCAGGCGGGAGACGATATGCGGGTGTAAAGAAAATTCCTTTATTCAGGAGTACACGGAACACGGCAGCCCATGCTTGTACAAACGTCCAACAGAAGAAACAAAAGGATTAGCGTTCTGGTTTTCTGTTCTGCAGGCGGGACGTGGATAAAACAGTATTCGGCTTCGGGCGCTCCTCATTCTAGTATGCCCAGTGGAAGCCGGCGGTGTCCTTGCTCCACTCCTCGCATTCGTCCGGCTGTGGAAACATGGAAACACAGAGAGCGCCAAGAGTTCCGTGAGTGCGTTTTTTAAACGTCCCGTTATGCCTCCCCACCAATCAGCTGTTCTCAGCAATCCCACAAAGTGAGCTGGGTTGGGTACCTCCGCCTTCTTTTCCCCGACACGTGGCATTTTCCTTTCTTCCCACCCCATACAGTTCCCGACACGTTCCTCCCTCAATCCTGATGTCCTGGTGGCCCTGGAGGTCTTCCGTCCCCGTGATTGAGAATATGGTATGTGCCGCCAGTGCATTGATTTGTTAGAATGGGTCTTTCAGCTATCTGGCCTCTGCGGAGTACGAGTCTGTGTTGATGTAGGCATTGTGGGAGCTGTAGTCAGTATGGCAGAATTACCTCTGAGGTTTCCGTTCTCCAGTTGCTGATTCATGACCCTACTATGAATGGCCACAGACGCGGTTGCCTCATAGAGTGGATGATGGTATTTGTCATTTTTGTGGGTTTTGGGTGTCACATATTTTGTAGCTACGGTGTCTATGTCTCATGCGGCAGTCGGTTGCTGCCGGATCTGTAGTGCTGCCGTGTTCTTGCCTCTCAGATGGGCCTGTGCTGTTTAACCCCCTTACGTAGGCAGGTTGTTTCCGAGGCTTTCGGCTCGTATGCATTGCAGGAGCCCGTGGAGCCCATGGACTCTACATCACAATGCTGCAATGATGTGTAGCTAACGGGCCTCACAGGAACAGGGGTCCTTGTCCCCCAAGGGGGAATCTCTCCCAGTGAGGTCCCACTTACCAAGCCCTCTAGGGAGGGTCTTGTGGAGCAGGCTAATCTCTGTAGCCTCCAAGGGGAAGGCTTTGGGTCCCGTGCCTGCTGGGCATAGAGACCCAAGCTACTCTTCACTGATGAGGCCCAACAAGGCCGAAACATGTTTGGGGAAGCTTGGGGTCTTGTGCAGAAGGGATGTGACCAAGCAGTTCGGGCTGAACTGCCCCTTTTTTGGGTGGGACCAAGTCTGAATTGCATATGGTCTTTTCCCTTTTGTAATGGCTTGGTAGGCAAAGAACGATGTTCTGGAGGGTTGCCCAGAGCAATGCCAGAGGTTAAGATTAATTGTAAACCTTCCAGCCATCACCTCTTTTGTTTTAATGTGCTAATGCCAGTCAGGCAAAACATTAAACGCAAGACAGCCCCTCCTTAAATCCTTGCGTAATGTGTAATGAACATACAAATAAAAATGGTTGATAGAGCCAGCTGTACATCCTCCTATAACATCAGACTGAAATTTAACATACAGCGTCCTCTTCTGGCAGTTTTCCCTCCAATTGAAGTGAGGTTTCATACCCAGTGAACCCTGAATTACAGATGTTTTATTGCATTGATGTTTGAGACTCATGAAGAGTTTATCACCCACTCTTAGCCAAAAGCCTAGTGGTTTATACAAGGCCTCATATTTAATGGTGTTACTTTGTGGAAGATATAAATGTTGTTTTAAAAATCGTTTTACCCCGTGCTCCACCATTTTCATTGGCATTCAGCCCTAAAGTTCTGTACTATATAGTATTGCTGACCTAACCTGTGTTTTATTAACCTTGTCTCCAAAACTCTTTGCAAAGGACAGAGCGACAGCAGATCTTTGTTTAAAACTTAAACCACTTCTATTTACTTGGTACCCACAACCCGTTCTTACGAAATCGGACTCCCATCATAATCTAAATATTTAAATCTGGCATATTCTCGCCATTATACTGAAGATTTATTTTCAGGGATTCAGATGGACAGCAGGCTAATACAACAGTTTTGAGTTATTCATCATATTCTGGTGTTGCTGCTGGTAGTCTTGTTCTGAGGAGAATAACCTAGCATTTTGGTGCTGGACTGCCCAGGTGGGTGGGACCAGACTGATATGCAAATGTTTATTTCGAAGGGATTGTGTCCTCCGACATATTCCTCATCTTAGATATCTCCTTCCAGCTCTGCTGGCCTCGGAAATTTTTTTCTCTAGAGGGCGCTGCGCGTCGACGTCCTCCGAGTCGATGTCCCTCGACAGCCGCCGTATCGACGTCGACGTCATCCTGCCTATAAAGGCCGTGCGCAGCGTCCGTTGCTCAGTTCTGTTTTTCCGCGCTTACTCAGTGCCTCGGAATACCGTTGCTCAGTTTTGTCAGGTTAAACCTATTTACCTCGAGTTATTCGATCCGTACTCGATGGCTTCTTCGTCGGAACCGACAACTCCTCGATCCGGCTTCAAAAAATGCCGAGATTGTGGGAAAAAGATGTCGCTGACTGACCCTCACAGAGTTTGTCTGTGGTGTTTGGGAGCTGAACACCATTTTTTGGAGTGCGAGGACTGTATGTCCATGACAGCTAAGGCCCTGAAGGAGCGTAGGGGGAAGCTGGAGAAAGTTAAGACTTTTAAAGCTTCTTCTTCGTCGACAAAGTCGAGACATTCGTCTCCTCGTCACCATTCGCGCTCCAGGTCTTGGAGTGGGTCCCATCACTCCTCGAGATCGAAGCACTCGAAGAGGAGACGTCGAAGATCCCCTTCTCCGTCTTCCTCTTCCTCTGTTTCGCCAAAGAGAATCCCTTGCCCCACGAAACATAGTTCCCGGGATGAATGGGAGGAATTCCGCAAAAATATGATGAGCGTCTTCGAGAAAGCGGCCTCGACCCCCTCGAAGACTGCCGAGAGCGATGCTCTGGTCGAAAGACCCAAAGGTCAAAAACGCCACGAGTCGCAGTACCCGGCATGGAAACCTCTCGAGCGCGTCTCGAACCCTCGAGTAGGACTATGACCTCCAAACCTTCCTCGAAGGTTCCGTCGACGTCGTCGACGAAGGTTCCGTCGACGCCGAGGTCGATGTCTTCGACGCCGTTGTCGAAGAGACTTTCGACACACGGGTCTGTTGACTCGACGCCAGCTTCGATACCGGCGTCGACGCCAAGAAAAGTCACGGTTACGACACACCCAGTGACTATCCCTAGGTCCTCGATGACGATGGCTTCGGAATTGTCGAGCAGAATCCCAATTCTGTCGAGGTCATCAAGGCCTCCGCCTTTGTTTTCGACGCCACGCTCGAAGCCTTCGACGTCGGCGTCAACGACATTGACGTTTTCGAGGCCGATTATGCAAGTTCGGCACCCTCTGCCGTGGAAATGGGGTTTACACCCTTTATGAGTTCAGAACAATTGAGAACTATGTCCTCAATTATCGAAGAGGGTGAATTGTTTGAACAGAAGGACACATTTGAGTTGCAGGGACCTGTAACCCCAATTAGAGAGGAATTTTCCTCTGAAGAACGCAGGTTAAAGGATCTTCATGATTCCTTACATGAGGCAAGTGGGTTAGACACTTCCCCTGAGGTGGAGTTTGCTAGGCCAGACCCGGGGGAGCATGCTGAAACCCCCTATAGAGCCTTAATGGCCAGGATCACAGAGTTTATGGGGTGGTCTGCACCTTCACAATCTTTCCAACAAGATGACCTCACGGATATTCTTGACAAAGGCCCACAGGAGGATCCTGTGGTGCCTTTTCATAAAGCTCTTCAGAGGAAGATTATGACGAACTGGAAAACCCCAGATGTCGTCCCGGCAGTAAATAAAAAACTGTCTACAAAATACAGGGTATCCTCTACAGACCTGGAGTTTTTGTCAAAACACCCATCCCCAGAAAGTCTGGTGGTACAGGCAGCATCTTCTACCGATGTCAAGACGGCTTATCCTACCGTCGCACAGGACAGGGACGATAAAAAATATGATGCCATGGCAAAGAAATTTTTTTCGGCATGTGGCATGGCGTTAAAATCTGTTAATGCTACTTGCACCCTTGCTAGATTCAGCCATACACTTTGGGAGTGTGCTTCTACAGTGGCTGACTGCATCCCGGAGGGAGAAGAAAGGGAGGCGTTCCTGAATATCATACAGGACGGTAAAGACGCTATGTGCGAATCCCTCCAGACGGGCATTGATTCGGCTGATAGTATCAGCAGAGCAATGGCGGCAAGTACAACAACCAGGAGATTCGCTTGGTTGAGAAAGTCTGGTTTTGCCCCAGATGTGCAAGCCAGGCTCTTGAACATGCCATTCGATGGCTCTTCTTTGTTCGGGAAAAAGGTGGATGACAGTTTAGAGAAACTGCAAACTTCAAAAGCAGTAGCAAAATCCCTAGGCGCTGCAATCCGTCAGACACCTTTTCGTCCCACAGGAACCTCTGTGAGGGGCAAGTCCTTTCGCTTCTACTCCGCATTCGGAAGAGGCAGAGGACGACCGGCTCAAAGGGGACAAAGAAGAACTACCCGAGGTGGACGGGGTAGATATTCAAAAGCCGCAGCAACAGCAGGTGCCTCTTTACCATCGGCATCTGCATCAGTCGCCCCAAAACCACTCTGAGGACTTCCCTCACAGGACAGCTGTAGGAGGCAGGTTGACTCAACATCTGGCGGTATGGCAGGCTATCACGTCAGATGCTTGGGCATTGGAAACAGTTGCCCAAGGTTACTGCCTGCCTTTCCTACGCATACCTCAGAGTCATCCACCGGGGATCAGCTCTCAGAAAGCTCCAGATCCGCTCCTCTTGCAGGAAATTTTGGACCTGCTAGAGAAAGGTGCCATAGAACCGGTACCTGTAGCGGAGAGGAACAAGGGCTGGTACTCCCCTTACTTTCTCATTCCAAAGAAAGACGGAGGACTGAGACCCATCTTGGACTTGCGAGAATTGAACAAATTCCTCAGGAAAGACAAATTCAAGATGGTCACTCTTTCTCAGATCCTCCAGGCCCTTCAGTTCCAGGACTGGTTGGTATCTCTGGACCTTCAGGACGCTTATTTCCATGTGCCTATCCATCTCAAACACAGGAAATACCGGAGGTTCGCAATTGGCAACTCTCACTATCAATTTCGAGTGCTGCCATTTGGGCTGACCTCCGCCCGAGGGTCTTCACCAAGTTAATGTCGGTAGTGGCGGCAAGTCTAAGGAGGGAAGGGATTCACGTCTACCCCTACCTGGACGATTGGTTGATCAGGGCTGTTTGTTCAGAACAAGCTCAGATCCAGCTAAATCACGTGTGCCACTCCCTTCACAAACTGGGCTTCTCCCTCAATTTAAAGAAGTCACAAATGATACCATCGCAGAGACTCCAGTTCATAGGAGCGATCCTGGACACTTCCCTGGGAAAAGCCTCCCCACCAGAGGTGAGGGCTCAAGATATTCTACAGATGGTTACCAAGTTCCAAGATGCCCAACGTCTCCCAGCCTTCGACTTTTTGAGGTTGCTAGGCCTCATGGCATCCTGCATTTTCCTAGTGCCAGAGGCTCGCCTGAGAATGAGATCCCTCCAGTGGGCACTGAGGACTCAGTGGTCACAATTCTCAGGGAGAATGACAGATCTTCTTCAGGTTCCCGACAGGGTGGCTCGAGACCTTCAGTGGTGGGCCTGTCAGGAGAACAATCTAAAAGGAGAACATTTTTGGCAACCCTGGCCGGAGATAACAGTAGTCACGGATGCCTCACTCACGGGGTGGGGAGCCCACGCCAACGACTTGACCATCAGCGGTCATTGGTCTCCATCGGAGTCCAGACTACATATCAACCTGTTAGAGCTGAGAGCCATCAGACTTGCGCTGAAGGCGTTCCTGCCAGCTGTACAAGGGAAAAACGTCCTGATAATGACGGACAACACGGTGGCCATGCATTACCTCAACAAAAGAGGAGGCGTAGGATCACTACCCCTGTGCAGAGAGGCGATACAGCTCTGGTTTTGGGCAATCCAAGAAGGAATCTCTCTATCGGCAGTTCACCTAGCCGGAGAGAAGAATTTGACAGCGGACACTCTGAGCAGGCAGAGCACAGTCTCCTACGAATGGGAGCTAGCTCAGGAAGTCCTTCAAGAGATCTTCGCCCTTTGGGGAACCCCTCAGGTGGATCTGTTCGCCACCAGCCTCAACAGGAAATGCGATCTGTTCTGCTCAAGGGAATTTCCCCCGAGAGGAGCTCTGGGAGACGCGTTCATAGTGGACTGGGAGTTTCCGCTTCTTTATGCGTTCCCACCGGTCCCTGTCATTCCTCAAATGATCAGGAGGTTGAGAAGATTCCGGAGAACCATGATCCTAATTGCCCCGGATTGGGCCAGGAGAACGTGGTACCCCGACTTTCTAGACTTGTCCATCTGCCCTCCAATTCGACTTCCACTCAGAGAGAACCTACTCTCACAGAAGGGAGGTCAGGTTCTCCATCCAGACATCAAAACCCTCAACCTTCACGCTTGGCTTCTGAAAGGCTGAGGTACAAGGATTGGGACCTCCCTGATGATGTTATGGAGGTGTTGCTTTCGGCAAGGAGGCCAGCAACAAAGTCTTTATACCGCTGCCGTTGGAACAGATTTTGCAGCTGGTGTAGAGAACAGAATATCGACCCTTTTTCATGTGGTACACCAATGGTTTTGTCCTTCCTACTATATTTGGCGAATTCAGGCCTTCAAGTTGGCACCATTAAGGGCTATCTCGCAGCGCTATCCATCTTTAAGCGCACTGCGGAAGAACCATCCTATTTCAAGTTACCCTTGGTAATACAGTTTCTAAAGGGGTTAACCAATGTTTATCCCCCAAGACCATTCCAAGTTCCCTGTCAGGAGTGTCACTCTATCAAGAGTGGCACAGGACACCCAGAATGGGTTTGGGTGGTTGTGCCAAATAAAGTGGACAGATAAGAACACACACAGCGGAAAGGAAAGAGAACGAAGAGTAAGCAAGAGTAGCAAGGGAAAAGATACAGAATGAATACCCTCTTGGGGTGTATGCAGATATAGGAAAAGAGTATTCCACGAACCTTGGAAATACTCTAGCCTTCTGCACAGTTTGCTATAACAGAGGCCCACGCTTATTGCTCATGACTTGGAACAGCAGCTCTGGGTGTCTGTAATGTAGAAACAGGACAAGGGAAGGGGCAGAGGTTGACTGATGGGAACCAACAGACAAGCTCTGTACAAAAGGGTCTACAAACAGTACAAGAGAAGATACTACAGACAAATCCAGTAAATGAGGTGATAGCAAACTAGCAGAAGGAAATGAAAGGAAAGTCGTGTAACAGGATACGATAGCAGAGGACAGTAAGGAACAAGGTTGAGAGCTCAGAGGAGCAGGAAAGCAATGAGTAAGCCCACAGGGGTAGGACTGTAAGGTAGAACGCCCAGAAGAAAAGGGCTTAGGGCAGCAGAGTAAAGCAGACTGCACGGCAAGGATCCCGTAAGGGTCGGGCAGTAAGGAGTGAACCCTGAGGGACAGGGCCGATGAACGTAGAAGGTAGCAGAGGACTGTAGAGAGCTGCTAGGCCGAGAACCCAGTGGAAAAGGTAGGTAGTAGGCAGCGAAGCGGGATAAGCTGCAGAGTAGGAAGGCCCAGAGGACAAGGGCTGTAGGTAGCCAGAGAGAGGTAGGCTGCAGAGCAGGGAGCCCCAGAGGACAAGGGCTGAAGGCAGCCGGAGTGAGGCAGGCTGCAGGGCAGGGAGCCCAGAGGACAAGGGCTGAGGCAGGAAAGCAGCAGAGCGTGATCAGCTGCAATGTAGAGGGTACGCAGGGCAAGGGCGGAGGCTGGAAGGCAGCAGAGCGTGCTCGGCTGCAATGTGGAGAGCCGGCAGGGCAAGGGCGGAGGCTGGAAGGCAGCAGAGCGTGATTGGCTGCAATGTGGAGAGCCCGGCAGGGCAAGGGCGAAGGCTGGAAGGCAGCAGAGCGTGATCGGCTGCAATGTGGAGAGCCCGGCAGGGCAAGGGCGAAGGCTGGAAGGCAGCAGAGCGTGATCCGCTGTAATGTGGAGAGCCCGGCAGGGCAAGGGCGAAGACTGGAAGACAGCAGAGTGTGATCCGCTGTAATGTGGCGAGCCCGGCAGGGCAAGGGCGGAGACTGGAAGACAGCAGAGCGTGATCCGCTGTAATGTGGAGAGCCCGGCAGGTCAAGGGCGAAGGCTGGAAGGCAGCAGAGTGTGATCCGCTGCAGTGTGGAGAGCCCGGCAGGGCAAGGGCGAAGGCTGGAAGGCAGCAGAGCGTGATCCGCTGCAATGTGGAGAGCCCGGCAGGGCAAGGGCGGAGACTGGAAGGCAGCAGAGCGTGATCAGCTGCAGTGTGGAGAGCCCAGAGGAGCAGGGCTGTGAGGCAGGGAGCCTGGAAGGCTATGGCTGGAGGCAGCAGGGTGGAGCAAGCAACAAGGCAGGGTCCAAGCAGGAGTGAAGGTAAGCTGCATACAAGATCCGTAGGAAGATGCAAAAGGTGGAGGAAGGACTCTCAGATGCAAGAGGCTGAGCCACTGCAGGCAGCAGCCTTTATACTGCCTAGCCCAGCACAGAGGCAGGCTAATTGGTTGCACCTGGCTAAGCACACCTGCAGGCAATCGGCCACCTCCCTTTCTGTTCCTGGGCTGGTGGAAGCAGGGCAAGTCTCTAGGGCTTCTGGGGGGTGTAGTTCCATTGATAACCAATAGGAACAGCCAGGAATTAATGCTTGTAGCCAGGTGCATTATGGTATGCGTAGTTTGTTGGAAATAATAATTAAGCAGCAAAGTCTCGCAAATGGGAAATAAAGTTTCCAAAGTAAATATAGATAGATCCAAGAGACTGTTGTAAATAAATGATAAACATATAGTGCAAATTGAGCG
The DNA here is from genome assembly GCF_040938575.1 of Ambystoma mexicanum. Taxonomy (NCBI): domain Eukaryota; kingdom Metazoa; phylum Chordata; class Amphibia; order Caudata; family Ambystomatidae; genus Ambystoma; species Ambystoma mexicanum. The sequence continues at coordinate 1,050,707,416 of NC_090933.1, read as the reverse complement.
TAAATGGATGCGCCCATGGCGCAGGCATGACATTCCCCTATGGGATTTAAACTTAGTCCTAACTTTCCTGATGGGCACACCTTTCGAACCACTCCATTCTTGTTCGTTAAGATTCCTTACCCTTAAAACTGTTTTATTAATAGCACTTACATCTGCTAGAAGGGTGAGCGAATTACAAGCTCTTTCTTGTAAACCCCCTCACACTATCTTTCACAAAGACAAAGTTGTCCTGCAAGTGAAGCCTAATTTCCTCACAAAGGTGGTTTCTGAATTCCATATCACTCAGAAGATTACTCTACTATCTTTCTATCGTCCTCCTCATCCGGGGAAAGAGGAAGAGAGGTTACACAGGCTAGACCCTAGAAGGGCTTTAAGTTTTTACATCAGTAGACTAGCCAGGATAAGACAGGCAGACCAGCTGTTTGTAGGTTACACAGGTCACAAGCTGGGGTTACCAATAACTAAGCAGACCATTTCCAGATGGATCATTCTAGCCATTCTGGAATGTTATAAACTGGCAGGGAAAGAGCCCCCTCAAAACCTTAGAGCTCATTCGACCAGAGGTATTGCAGCTTCATCGGCCCTCAAAAGAGGTGTGCCGGTTAAAGACATCTGTGCGGCCGCTACATGGTCGTCTGTCCATACCTTTACACGAATTTACAACTTGGATTCCTCCTCCAGTCAAGAGACTAGGTTTGGAAGGGCTGTCCTGCATTCTATTCATCAATAGAAGACAGCGTGAAGTCAGTACTCCCTCCTCCAATAATAGAATACTGCTATGGGAGCCTATCTAAGATGAGGAATACGTCGGAGGACACAATCCCTTCGAAGAACAAGTTACTTCTTACCTTGTAACGTTCTTTCGACGGGATGTTCCTCCGACGTATTCCTCATCGACCCTCCCATCCATCCCCGGAGTTCTACTTCCCTTGTTGTTGCAGCTTACGCTCCTTCAGGGTGATTAGTCTAGTCCAGAAAGAATTATTGTGGGCTACAAAACGGAACTGAGCAACGGACGCTGCGCGCGGCCTTTATAGGCAGGATGACGTTGACACGGCGGCTGTCGAGGGACATCGACTCGGAGGACGTCGACGCGCAGCGCCCTCTAGAGAAAAAATTTTCCGAGGCCAGCAGAGCTGGAAGGAGATATCTAAGATGAGGAATACGTCGGAGGAACATCCCGTCGAAAGAACGTTACAAGGTAAGAAGTAACTTGTTCTTCTCCTCTGTGAAAGGTACATTGAGCTAAAACGTGGCTGTAAACCCTCCCGAGTGGGAAAATACTGATAAACAGGGTATTTGACCATATTCGTTCTTGGTAGAGGGGATCCCACTCCTCTGTACATATAATTAAACACTGCCCCACAAGCTGGCTTGTCAGACAGAGTTTAATTTTACTTGTGGGCATTGCTTGCCATGCGTGCATGACAGGCAGCATTCACAGTTGCAATTAAATGCTGCATATCAGGCACCTTTTAATTGTAATTGTAAATACTGCCGGACGTGAAAGAACGGCAGGCAGCATTTACAATGGATCCCTATGGTGCATAAAGCTGGCTGAACCCATAGGGACCTCCATCATTTGAGCCGGCATGAAAATCCATCCCGGCGCAAATGCTGGAGCCATTTGTATGGTGGATAGAAAGGAAGGAAGGCGGCGGAAATGTAGGTTGCGTTCTGCCCCTCCTTTCCGCCCTTCAAATTATTGAAAATGTTGCGTGGCATGAATTGAATGTGTAAAAGCCTTACTCAAGGTTTTTACACATTTCATTCATGTTCCACCACAAGAGAAAATAGACATGTTACATATCAAAGATACATAAACATAACATTTAAAAAAATTCAAGAAAAGGCATTCATGGCACCAGCCACGCTCTGCAGCATCTTTTCAGTAGTTACATTTTACAGAGACAAGGACAACCTGAATGCATGGAAAGAATGAAGTGTGACAAGTATGAGGCTGGAGGGAGGATAAGGCAAGTCCAGGACCAGGGAAAACGGAGAGGGAGGGGGGATGGCAAGCCATAGGACAATTGAGAAGGGAGTTGTTAATAAAAAACATTGGTCACAGCAGTCAGAAGTGGAATGTGCAATATAATATGCATTTGTACTGTCCTAGAGGTTCCACATGGTTTTATCAAAGTAAAATACGCTGTGGTAATTTACTTTGACAAAATCACTTCAATTGTCTTCGATAAAACCACTTAATGTGGTCCAAGATACCACTTAAGTGTGTAGAATTCTTTTTTTTAATCATTTTTATTGGCATTTTGATTTATCACATAAATGAACAAAATAACTCCCCCCTCTGTTGCCCCATCCCACTCCAAACTGTACCCCCACCAGACCACCGACTCCCCCACCCCATGCATGCCTTGCTGGGAGCTTCTGTAATGTGTTTTAACTTATGCCCATAAGTCATAACCTGTGAGGACAATAGGGTTCATTGTAGTCGTTGTGTATGAAGGACAGTACCAAATCCCAATAGTTGGAGAATTTAGCTTGATCCCCCTGTATCAAGTACCTGATCCATTCCATTGAGACAAAGTTCCAGATCTTGATGAACCAGTCTTGTGTGTGGGAGGTGTCTTTGGATTTCCAGCTTTAGGCTATCACTAGCAGTGCTGCAAGGGTTAGGATAGCGTATGCTTTCTGTTAATGCCGAGACCATGCCCTGTTGTCTTGCTCACTTATGCCTAGGAGACAGTCCTTGAGGTTTCTGCCGCAGTGACTGCCAAAAACGTGTTTGTTGCATATTGCTGTTGATTGTGTCCCAAAAATGTCCCAGGTTCGGACAGCCCCACCACACATGCAGCCACCCCCTCTTTCCCCACACTCCCTACAGAATTTGTTAGAATTCTTGGGGTTTATCTTGTGTAGTTGTATGGGAATGTAGTGCCATTGGGTCATTAGCTCTTACCAGAATTCTCTGATCTGTATGGAGGGTGTACATTTAGGGATGTCCTCACATAGCCCCTCCCACTCCACCTCTGAGATGACTTCCCAGAGGGTGGACTCCCAATTGCGTTTGTAAATGTCTGCTTCTTTGGGGGCTTTATCTGTTAGGAGCTTGTATAGGTACATTAGGTGTTTGTCCCCCGGGTTTGAGATCAGGAATTTCTCGAACGGCCTGAAAGGTCTGGCGGCTATACCCTTATTTGAGGGGCCAATGCCAGAGCTGAATGTATTGCAATCTGTTTTCCTCCTGTAGCCCTATTTCGGATTTTCATTTATTAAATGATTTAATGTCATCCCCCTGCAATATGTCCCTTAATTCTATACATCCTGCCTTTCTCCAGCGGGAGAGGAGCCTTTTTTTAGACCGGGAGTTAATTGCGGGTTGGGAAATAGTGGGGTGAAGGGCGACGGAAAGAAAGTTGTTTGCTGCTGCGCAGGGGCCCTATCCCATATGTCCTCAACCAGCCCGGTTATCCCGTTCTGTGCAACCACATTGTCTCCCTCAGCGATGACCCCACTATCGCCTGTTCCATCTGCACCCATATTTTCTCACACCCCTCCGTGAACCAGTCTTTTATCACCCGGAGTTGAGAAGCCCGGTAATATTTACAGAAGTTAGGAAGGCCTAACCCCCCTCCCCCTTTTGTGTGGGGAACATCAAAGTTTTTTGTGCTGTGCAGGGAGTTTTATTATTCCGAACAAAGGACGTTATCATATTGTTTGGTGTGCGTAAGAAAGAAGCGGGGACTGGAATTTGGAGAGCCTGAAATAGGTAGAGGACCTTCGGCTGAGACGGACAGCAGACCCCATTTTTGCAGTTGCTGCTTGAGGTTCTGTAGGAGTGGTTGATAATTTGCCAAGTATAACTCATTCAGTGTCTGTGTTGTGATGCCGACTCAGCCTTTCCCACGCTAGCGACAGGTTCAGCATTTCAGATTTAGTGACATACATTTTTAGCCCTGCTACTGCTCCAAACGCATCCAGCTCATGAACTACCTCTGGCAGTAATTTTTTCGGGGCTAGCAAGGAGCATGCCATCTGCATATTGGTGTCCCTCCCAAAGGGGATCACTCAAATAAGTTCTGCTGATCTCATTCTATTAAGAAGGTGTTCGAGATGTAGAGCATATAGAAGGGGCGAGAGCGGACATCCTTGATTGGTGCCCCACTGCAGTGGGATCGCCTGCGACAGTTGGCTATTAAATAGTTTGCCAGGATTTTGTTTCGTAACTCTGGGCCGAACCCCATCATTTCCATGGTGTAGAAAAGCAAAGACCATTTGACTCCATCGAACGCTTTCTCTGCATCCAGTGATAGAAATATCGCCCGGTCACCCTTCTGGTAGATTTTCTCTATTAAGTGGCATGCTCTCCAGATGTTATTGTGGGTTTGCTGCTGCCGTATGAACCCTGCTTGATCGGGATGGATTAGTTTAGGTAACATAGGGTGCAATCTGTTGGCCAGTATTTTTGTGTATATTTTAGTGTCTATATTCATATGCGCTATCGGCTGGTATAATCCACAGAGAGTCGGGTCTTCAGCGGGCTTGGGGAAGTGAATCACTTTGGCCTCCTTCATTGAATGGATTATATTATCGCTTTCACCGAATGAGTTGTATAAACTTGTCCATTTCAGGGCAAGTATCGCCTGAAACGTTTTATAAATTATGGCAGGTGTAAGGAACTCATGATGGCAACAGTAAAGACAGACACAAGTGATTACAGATCAAGGATGTTTATTAAACTGTATAAATGGGTGAGAAGAACGCCTAATCTAAACCTAAATCTTGGGAACAAGCTACGACCATCAAATAATAAGGCAGTCCTACTGGAGTCTTGTGAAATAAAAAGGGCCTATAGTAAAAAAACGATTGCCAATCTTACTGCTAAGTTACAATATAGTGTAGGATAATGTTCACCAGAAAAGAAAGAAGTGTTCACAAAATGATAGGTCAGGATGGTATAACTGGGGTCTATCTTCCCCACTTTTTTTTTAGCACAGCACACTCCTGGGCTTCTCCAGCACAAGCTTACAGTTTGTTCCCAAAATATCAGGGCCTTCTGTGGCCAAGTCTCTTTTACACCAAGTCTCTTGCCTCAGAGGGCCTGATGTACTATACACACCAAACAAAATGTTATTTCAGTAATGTTCCCATCGGGTGATTTCCTTTCACCCGTGGATCCCCCTCAACCAGGCTCCGATCCTTGGCTTCCCTCAGTCGGGTTCACATTTGCCATTTTCACGCAGTTTACTTATTCGTAATACCTTGCGGGATGCACTTTGCTTAGCTTTTTTTAGCCCCAGTTAGGCTTTCTCTTAAACCCCCAGTCAGGATTTCCACATTTATCTGTCGTACAGCGTTTTCCTCAGCCGGGGGTACATACGTTTGTTGACAATGTCAAAACTTTGGTAATGGGTTAAGGACTTTCGATTGTACAAAGGATTTTGGCTTGACCCTAGTATGACCATCTTTGTGCTGATCACCAAAACCCTTTGTGCTGGCCTTTCCTAGGGCCTCTTGTTACTATAATGTTCACTAGAAAAGGGGACCATCCAGAATCTTTTGAATGGATGCCCACATGGCACCGGACGAATCGTCAGCTGGTCTTTCCATGGGCTTTAAAAGTTTACTATCACAAAAGTTCTTTGTTCATAAGAAGAACAGGTTACTTACCAACTGGTAACATTCTTTCGACTGGATTTTCTTCCAACTAATTCCTCATCTATGACATGTAATGTCCACAGCTGTGCTGCTTTGGAATTTTTATTGGCTAAAGGCACCCTGCGTCGATTCTGTCGGGTCGATGTCCCTCGAAGGCCTACGTCGAGGGGGACGTCATCGGATGTTATAAGTAGCACGCATGGTGCCCATAGCCTCAGTTCATGTTTTTTCCCCCTCACAACGTGTGGCACACGTGCCTATAATACAGCATCGACTGCACTTAGCCTTGTTGGAACGAAAGCTGTAATGGCATGGCAAATTCTCGAGAAGGGTAGGCTGGGAGGGCGATGAGCAATACATTGGAGAAGCATCTAGTCGAAAGAACGTTACCAGTTGGTAAGTAACTTGTTCTTCGAATAGATTGTGTCCTCCCACGTATTCCTCATCTATGACAGACAACCAAAGTAGTATCCATGAGTGGAGGAGGGAGAAGTATTTAGACATACCCAATTAAATGGCAACGTAAAGCACTGCCTTACCAAAGGCAACATCCTGAGCATGGGAATGATCCAGGGAATAATGCTTAAAAAACGTGTGTATGGAGGACCACGTTGCAGCATCAAAGATGTTCTTTACCGGTACACCCCTCTGCAGGGCTGTCGCCATGCACGTGGGGGAATGAGCCTGCAAGCCCCCAGAAGGGTCCTTGCCAGCCAACCTGTAGCATTCTGAAATAGTGAGGATGATCCACCTAGACAAGGTCTGCTTAGAAACAGCCTCGCCCAATCAGTGTCTAGTATCCCCACAAAGAGCTGGTCGTCCACTCTGACCTTGGACATTCTAGAAAGATAAAAGTTCAATGCCCTCCTAGGGTCTAACCTATGGAGTCTCTCCTCGTCCTTACAAGGATGCAGAGGAGAATAGAAGGCGGGGAGCACCACCTTCTAACTTAAATGAAATTCTGAAACTGCTTAGGTAGGAAGGACGGACGTATTCAATACAACCCTGTCCTTGTAGAACAAAGTAAAGGGTGGCTTAGAAGAAAGGGCCTGCAACTCGCTCGCTCTTCGAGCAGAGGTAACTGCAACCAAGAAAAGTCTTAAATGTCAACAATCTCAATGTACAAGAGTGCAAAGGTTGAAGCGGAGCACTCCTCAGAAACTTTAAGACCAAATTAAGGTCCCAGACCAGCACCTGAAAAGGCGACGGCGGGAACACATTTTTGAGCCCTTTCAGAACTGAGTGATCAGTGGAATCTTAAAATAGGAGCCTTCCTCGGACGAATGCTTAAAGATAGAAAGCACTGCCAGGTAACCTTTAATGGTTCCCACTTGAAGACCCGTGTGGGCCAAAGACAGTAAGAAGGAGCGAACCTCTGCAATTGAGCACTGAAAAAGATCAACATTCTTTCCTCTGCACCAGTCGCAAAACTTACGCCAATGGCAACGGTACAGGGACTTTCTTGCTGGCCGCCTGGCCGAGAGCAACACCTCCATCAGGTCAGCCGGGAGGTCCCAATCCTTATATCTCAACCGTTCAGAAACCATCCGTGAAGGTTGAGAATCTTGACCTCTGGATGGAGAACCCGACCTTCCTCTTGCGAGAGAAGATCCTATCTTTGGGGAAGACGTATTGGAGGACAGATGGACATGTGTAGAAGGTCCAGGTACCACGCTTACCTGGCCCAATCTGGAGCAATGAGGATCATGTGGGTCCCGAACCGTCGAAACCTCCTGAGAACTTGAGCAATGACAGGGATCGGAGGAAACACATACAGAAGCGGGAATAACCAATCCACAACGAACGTGTCTCCTAGAGCTCCTCTCTGAGGCAATTCCCGCGAGCAGTACCTACGGTTGGCACTGGTCGCGAACAGGTCTACCTGCGGGGTTCCTCAAAGGGCGAAGATCTCTTGAAGGACTTCCTGAGCTAGTGCCTGCTCAGAGCGTCCGCCGCCATGTTCTCCTCTCCGGCCAGATGATCCGCCGCTAGGAATATTCCTTCTTGAATTGCCCAGAACCAGAGCTGCATTGCCTCCCTGCAAAGAGGGAGTGACCCTACACCTCCTCTCTCGTTGAGGTAATGCATGGCCACCGTGTTGCCCGTGATTATCGGGACTTTCTTTCCCCATGCATACAGCAGGAAAGCCTTCAGTGCTAGCCTGATTTCTCTCAGCTCCAAAAGATTGATGTGTAGTTTGGACTCCGATGAAGACCAACGACCACTGATGGTCAGATCGTTGGAATGAGCCCCACACCCCGTGAGTGAAGCGTCCATCACTACCGTTACCTACGGCCACGGTTGCCAAAAAGCCTCCCCCTTCATAAGATTTTCCTTGCTGGCCCATCACAGAAGATCCTGGGAGACCTTGATGGGAACATGAAGGAGAAACGACATCTTGCCTGAGAACTGGGACCATTGAGTCCTGAGAGCCCACTGAAGGGATCACATTCTCAGCCGGGCCTCTGGCACTAGAAAAATGCAGGATGCCATAAGGCCGAGCAACCTTAAGAATTCGAAAGCCAGAAGACTCTGGGCTTGTTGAAATTTGGAGACCATCTGTAGAATGTGTCTGCCTTCACATTTGGTGGCGAGCACTTCCCCAGGAAGTGTCCAACACAGCCCCAATGTACTGGAGCTGTTGGGAAGGTGTCATATGCGACTTCTTGAAATTGAGGGAGAAGCCCAGTTTGTGAAGGGAGTGGCAGGTGACGCTGAGATGATCCACGGCTTGTTCGGGAGACCGCGCCCTGATCAGCCACTCGTCCAGGTAGGGGTAGACGTGAATCCCCCCTCTCCTGAGATACGCTGCCACGACCACCATGAGCTTGGTGAAGACCCTCGGGTAGAGGTCAACCCGAATAGCATGACCTGTCACGGTACTGGCCCCCAGATAGGGGGAGCAGACCAACCTGCCCGAGGTACTAGCACCTAGACCTTTAAGGCCCCAAAGGACTACCGGAGGGCTTCCTGGACTCAGTCCTGGCACCATTGGCGCCAGGCTCATGCTGCCCTTTCAAGCAAAACAGTCTGCAGGAGAAGAGGGACCATATGCAGCCTAGTCTGAGGCATACTGGAGGGACTACTCTATCTGGAACTACTTTCAAAGGGTGTGGTTGGAGGGACTACTTTTTAGGCTATTTAAACCACACCCTTGGAACAGAACACGCTTTGCGTTATTCTGCACTCCTGCAGCGTAACGCTCACCCTGTCTTCAAGCTCCAGTCCTGTCTTCAGCCGCGCCCGTCCTGGTCATTGCGATCCGTGCCTGAAAAAGAAGATAGATCAGAGAATAGAACAAGACCCTTACCTGATTCTCCATCTCGATCGTCCGGGAGTCTCTGCATCTGCCAAAACAGAAAAGGAACACCAGGTTAACCGCGCAGAGTAGAGAACCACCTTAAAGACATTGAGCATTGCGCAGCGTGATATTCGCCTGAATGCTGTTCGTTCTTACGATCCAACAAAGCACACGCACGTGATCGCTGCTCCGGGGCTGCCGCACCTGCTGAACAGAGAAGAAATCATCAGGTGAGTTACGCTTCTTTAAAGACATCCAATCTCACGCAGCATAGATACTCACCTGAAGCTGCATCCGCTTGCGGTTCCACGAGTCAACATCACGCGATCTTCGCTCCGGAGGCACAGCACCTGCAGAAATAAAAAGGAACAGCAGATTAGTTTCACAGAAGAACAATATCGCATGTTTAGACATTATCGCATCGTGCAAGTATAGAAACTTAGCTTGGCATTCTACTCACCATTTCCGGAGAGGAGTCACTTTTCATCTGGTGCACCCGCAAAGGGGAATCTGCAAAGATAAGGCACAGGAGTGAACTTTTGGCAACTTGAACTCTAAAGCAATCCATACTATCGAGTCTTTGCATAAAGACTTACCCTCAGAGTCATTGTTGTCTGAACTCTGTACTAATCTACAGGATCAGTGAAGTTAACTGGATCCCTGAATCTCTACACACCCTTGCATACAGTCGCAGGATGGAGAGCCCGCCATTCATAATATTAAGGTGAGACATAGTAGAAGGGTGCACGAGAAGGTCACGGCTAGTTAACATATCATTTCAACATTTTAGGCAAATCTTCCTTCATGTCAAAAAGACGAAACTGAGTGGGCAGGTGCAGCCATTCATCACTTCGCTACGAGTCACGCTGGTGGAGACCGCTGCAGCCCAGCTTCGTTCGGTGCCCCTGTGGAGACCAGGTGAGCGTAACATGACCCGAAACTGATAGTGTGATCTGCCAACTGCGAACCTCAGGTATTTTCTGTGCTTGAGATGGATCGGCGCATGAAAATAAGCATCCTGCAGGTCCAATGACACCAACCAATCCTGAAGTTGGAGGGCCTGAAGGATCTGAGAAAGAGTGACCATCTTGAACTTGTCCTTCCTGAGGAACTTGTTCAAGTATCTAGGTCTCAGTCCTCCGTCCTTCTTGAGAATAAAAAAATACGGGGAATACCAACCCTTGTTCCTCTCTGCCACAGGCACAAAGAGTGTTTCCCCCGTTGGATTGTCATGAGCCCGTCGCAGAAAAGGAAGGCAGTAGCCATGGGCTATTGTTTCCAGAGCCCACGCATCCGAAGTAATGGCTCGCCACTCTTCTAGATGTTGAGACAGCCTTCCCCTACCGGTGAACAATGAGACAAGGCCTCAGAGTGTTTGGAAGCGGCTGCGGCAGCGCCTGATGGTAAAGAGGCTGCCGCTTTAACGGCCTTGGCGCCTCTACCTTGTCCACCACGAGGAAGTTTACGTTGGCCCCTCTGACTGGCCATCCTTTTCGCCCTTCCAAATGAGGAGTACTAGCGAAAGGAACCACTCCTCCATTGCTGTCCCCTAGGACGAATAGGCGTAGTTGTAAAACAGCTGCGCCCAAAGATTTGGCAGCTGCTTTGGAGGTCTGCAACCTCTCAAGGCTCTTGTCGGTCTTGCTGCCAAACAGATGAGACCTGTCAAAAGGCATGTTGAAAAGACGAGGCTGCACATCTGGTGCGAACTCGGACTTCCGCAACCACGCAAACCTGCGCATCACGGTGCTCGTAGCCATTGACCTGCTGACACTAGCTGCAGCAACCAACTCAGACTGAAGAGATTCACACATGGCATCCTTGCCATCCTTCACAATAGCTAGAAAGCCATCCCTTTCTTCCCCTTTGGGAATGTGCTCAGCCACTAAAAAGTACAATTCCATAGAGTGTGCGAAAACTTTGCTAAAGGCAGAGGTGGAGTTGGCCGATTTCAACGCCATACTCACAGCCGAAAATACCTTGCGTGCCCATCCATCCATGCGATTATCGTCCCTATCAGGAGGGATGGTAGGGTATGCTGCCTGCTTCGAGGTGGCCGTAGCCACCTGAACCACCAAACTCTCCGGAGTGGGGTGTGTGTGGACAGGTAGCATTTCTTTGTCAATGACTTGTTCACCGCTGTAATACTCTCTGGGGTGTTGCAAGTAGCAGCCACCATCTTTTGCAAGGCCACATGAAATGGCAACATCGGATCAGTGGACGGACCCTGATCCAAAATATCTGCAAGATCATCTTGATCAAATTGCACCAGAGGCCTGGACCAGCCCAGGTACTTCACAACTCTCAACATCAATCTCCGATAAGAGGAGTCGGCATGATCCCCCAGATCCACCCTACCAAACTGGGGAAGTGTCAAGGCCACTGGCATCATGCAAGGACTGACACAGGTCCTCCATCTGACTCTCTTCAGAAATGAGACACTCCGGAACACCAGGAGTACCATACGGAAGACCAAAGGGACCAACATCCTCCTCTGACCTTTCTTTGTCCTCATAAATGTCCTGGAGAGACTTAAAAGCAGTCCTTCTTTGGGAGATGAGTACACCTCCACTCAGTCACAGTTTTAACAGACTTAGAAGTAGCCTTCCTCAGAGGGTCCACAGTCACAGGGACCTCCACCAGTAAATTCGGCCCAGATGGCATCGATGGCTCCGACGGCGTTGGCATCGACGTCAATGGCGCAGACAGCTTCGAGGGCCTGACAGGGGACAACGAACTGACAGGCGCACCCGACGGGCATAGCGCCATTGGCGTCGACACCTTCAAGGCCTTTGAGGATTTCGCAGGTTTCTACGGTTTCGCCGTAGATTAAGACCCCGACCTGGACCTGGCACGTCTCTGGTGAACACCCGATGCCTTGTCCGAATGGGGCCTCGAAGGCTCCTGATGTTTATCACACCGTCCACCAGGGCCCACGTGTATCTGGCCACGACCGTTCCCTGCCGGCTTCTTTTGGGACTGAAATAGCTGCAACATCTGCATCCGGAAAGCATCCCACTTCTTTGGGGTCCAGGATTTGGTGGGGCAAGTCACCTTTTTCGAGGAGGCGTCGTCCAAGGAAGACGAGGAAGGCGAACAGTGACGTTGCTTCCGGGACCGCCGCGACGAATAGGACGAGTGGCGTGAACCACTGCGGGACCCGGAACGCTTGGACTTCTTCCGACAAGGAGAGTCCCCTCTCGACTCGTCGGTCGAAAGACCAGCTGACTTGGATTGACGGGGCTTGGACACTCTTCCTACTTTCAATTTCCCCTTACGTTCCCGCAAGGCCTTGGCAGTCAACGACTGGCACTTCGAACAGTCATCCGTAGTGTGGTCCTCACCCAGGCACCAGAGACAAATTCTATGCGGATCCGTAAATCAACATCTTGGAGCCGCAGTCCTGAAATTTCTTGAAGCCAGACCGCGGGGTCGTCGGGGGTAGAAGACGACAACATAATATGTTAACTTAATAGTAACCACGAGGCGCAGCAAGTTTTACGAAGCAAACCCGTTTGCGAAAAAAACAGAACTGAGGCTACGGGCGCCGTGCGTGCTACTTAAAAAATCCGATGAGGTCACCCTCGACGGAGGCCTTCGAGGGACATCGACCTGACGCCATCGACGCAGGGCGCCCTCTGATGAAAAAATGTCCAAAGCAGCACAGCTGTGGACATTACATGTCATAGATGTGGAATACATTGGAGGACACAATCCATTCCAAGTTGCCGTTTGCAACCTTCGCTCAACGCCATCCCGTTTACTATCGGTTCTCCCTCCGACTCACCGGCTGTGCTGACCTCGTCGTCGTTTCTTGTCTCTGGAATCAAGGACGATACCACGGTAGAAAGCGTGCTTCGCCGCCTCGGTTATCAGTGCGGGAGGGTCCTGTGCACCGTTGACATCTGTTAGACCACACGTCAGCTGTAGTTCCCAGTTTTATGATTCCTTTCAGAGAGGCTTTGCGGGTTTGGGTTGAAAAGGGCAAGGGCACTTCCTTCCTTGTTATCCTTTCCGGTCTCGCCACCTTTCTTCTATGTTTGAACTGCCATCCTGGAATAGCTGCTTCCTCGTGCGTTTGTCCTTGCTCAAAGTGTGCTGTCATGCTCCGTCTTTGATCCCAGTGGGGAAAGGAAATGGCCGTCAGGTGTGTGTAGTTGTTGTCAATTGCCTGACGCTTGTGTTGGGACACGGCAGGTAAACAGTTCTGGTGTTAGTCCATTGTCTTTCATGGTGTAAGAAAGTGTTTGTGTCTGAAAAGGGTGTGGGGGTAGAGCTTCCAAGTATGCTACGGGGTAGGATGAGGAAAAGGTATTATAAGGAAGGAGGTACCGCATCTCACCCGTCAGTGTCCTACTTCCACTCCCCCACTGGTCCACCCCCAGGAACTGGATCCAATAGCGCTGCTGTGTCCTGGCCACCTGGGTGACAGATCTCTGGGGACTAGCAGGTGAAACACCTTCAGGTTTCTCACACAGCATAGCTGTACAGGCCCAGAAATTTGTTTAACGGGGGATTTCGGGTTGCATGCTGCACCTCCTCCAAGGTAATGTCCATTTCCAGTAATTCCCAATCGGCAGGGGTGATCTGCGGTAGTGAAATAGACTGCAGATAGGCCCTCGTGACAAGTGGTCAGGTCGGTCCAACCTGTACAAAGAGGAGTAGAGCTCCTGAACGTGAGTGATGACCTCATGGGCCGTTGTTACCTTACTTCCTTGTGAGTTGGTTATTCCCTAGATTGGAGGCCCTTTTGGGCGTAAGCTGCCTAGCGTTAGTCAGCAGCTGGTCTGCCTTGTAAGCTTTCACATAGTAGTTCTGCTCCATACAGAGCAGACTTATCTCCGCCTTCCTCGTCTGAAGCAGGTCTAGTCTTCCTCTAGCGTTCCTGTATGCCGTGTGCAATGTTCCCCCTGAATCTGTCTCCATTTGTTTCTCGACCACCCCGCCCCCAGTTCTGATTCCAGTTCATTCTCTAGGGATCTTAACTGCGTCCGCCAATGTGCCCCTGCAACGATCAGCACCCCACGAAAGGTCTCCTTAAATGCATCCCACAAATCGTTTTCTGCTATCTCTGATGTTGTATTTATCTCAAAGAATTCTCTAATCTCATCTTCCAGCCCTTCCCGCACTATTGGGTCCATCAACAGTTCCCCCGGGAAACTCCAGCTCCAGAGCTCTTTCTTTGTATATGAAGATTCACCTCCACTGTCACGGGGTATGATCCGACAGTGTTATTGTGTGTAAGTCTACATGCTTAATGCTGCCCAGTAGCATGACTGAGGACCATACATAATCTATGCAGGAAAAGGATTTATGTACATGCGAATACTATCTAAATCCCTTCTCTTTTCCCCTGAGCGAAGTCCAGACATCTTTCAGCGCTAAGTGTCTACTTTTGTTCTAAGAGATTGCATGGGAGGGGACTGACTATTCTGCGTGTTAGTGCTTCTGTCAAGTTGAGGGTCCCATGCCAAGTTGAAGTCTCCCATTACCAGCATTTCCCCAGTGCCACAAATCTCTAACCTCAACGAGGACCGACTTCAAGCAGCCAGTCTGACCTACATTCGGGGCATATACAGACGTGACCGTGAGTGTTGTCACCTCTATTTGAATTCTGAGAAAGAGATACCTCCCTTACCTGTCTGCTTGTGAGTTCAGAATCTGGGTTGGGGTGCCTGATGTTAGCGCTATTAGCAGCCCGGTGTGTTTGCGTGGAATATCCTGGGGTAGCGATGAGCGAAGTTTGTGCCTATCCTGGTGCTTGATATGTGTTTCCTGTAATGCCACCAAGTCTGGTTGGTGGTACGTGAGGAGGCTTTCGAGTTTCCTCCTTTTAACGGGAGTGTTCAGTCCCCGTATATTAAGCATTAGGCATATGAATGTTTAAGTGATCTTAAGCGATTGGAAGATTCGACCCGTCCCTCCCCCTTTCAGCCTCTCAGATAAGTCCCTATACTTCCAGTGCATGCATAGTACCCCTCCTTTCCCCATGCCCCCTTGCGTTCCCACACAACCCCCCTCCTACACACTACTCCCCAACTCAACATGGGAGTGCCCTCCACAACCCCCCCAGTGCGAGTCATCTTGCCTAGGCAATCTGTGGGTCCACAACCCTCAGCAATGACCCACAAAAACTACCATGAGCAACTTGTGGGGTATCCTAAAAACCCTGAGGTAACTCCACTTGGATTCCAGGGTGACATGCTGTGATTTATTGAGGTGCCTGCTGTTGCAAGGCTGGGTTTAAGCTATCCACCATCTGGTCCGTCAGAAGGAGGGATTGCTTTGATTGTCCTTGGGGGAATGGGGGGCACGTTTTCAATGCTCTGCATTGCAGCATTAGTTCTGCTTGCAGACCATCCTGCCTGTGACCCTTCCAAAGGCTTTGTGATTTGGGAGAGGCGCGTTCCTCCGTCACGCCCAGGCGTGCATCCGCCTCTTCATCAATTTGTAATAGCTGGGTCCCCTCTTCTCTTGTTGTTATTCTATGCTGCCTACATTACCAGGTGAAGAGGAGACTGAAAGGAAAAGTCCACTTATATTTTATTAGTTTGGCTTGTATAGTCTTGACCACAGCTCCCATATCTCTGCGCTTCTACAAGGTGGATTGAAAAAGGTCCTGATAGAGCTGGATTTCCACCCTGCTGTATGTGATTGGTTCCGTGGTCAGGCCGCCCGCAGTATTTGCTCTTTTTGAAGGTAACGTGCAAGCGCGACCAATGTGTCCCTGTGGCGTGGCCCCGGTTCCTGTCTTTTGTGACCTGCGCTATGGATCCTATCAAGCGGTTCATTGGACATCCCGTTGTTGCCCAGAAGATCTGTGAAGATCCAGAGCACCGTCTCTCCTACCGTCGCTGGGAGATTCTTGATGCAGATATTCAACCTCCAAATCCTCACGTTGCAATTCCACATTGTGGGCAATCAGATCTTCAAAGGCTTCGTCTGTTTTAAGGTTATCCTGGACCATCTCTTGGAGAGCCCTTTCAGTAGTGGTTGTCCGTTATTCCAGGGATTACATGTCCTTTTTAATTACAGATAGTGCTTGCTTGACCTCTGACGTGAACATTGCAAAGTGCGTTTGGACCAAGGTCAGTCTATCCTGAAAGTCAAGGAAGCATGTCTCCAGGTCTACTTTAGAAACCAGCATTTTGGGGGATGGTCTCGTGCCCCCCTTCCCCTGTGTTATTGGTGTGGTGCTTGATTATGGTTGAGTCTCAGCTTCCCTTGACCAAACCCCCAGATGGTGTTGTCCCTTGGTGCAGCCATCTGTATTTGTTTACCCAGGGTGTTTTTCCCCTTGCCCGCCGGCATTGGGTGCCCAGTTGTTGAGGTCTTGTGTTTGCTGGTAAGTCTGGGTTTGCTCTGCAGGAGGTCTATGGCGCGATCCAACCACCAGGCAGAGTTTGCCTCTAAGTGGCCTCTGCGTGAACACCCACGAAAGCCCAAAGCTTGCTCTCTGATCTCGGAAGAGGCGCCTTATGCACGCTATGGATATGCGCTGGGTTGGGGCAGGGACATTAATCTTATCAGTGTACTTAGTACTGGGGAGGTACCCGTGCCATACCGATCTCGCTCCTCTCCCTGCACCCTCAGTGTCAGGCGCGGATCCTGAGTTAGTGGAGAATGCCTCCGCTGTTAAGGAGAATTCGCCTTCTAGGGCTAATTTCCCTCACCTAGTGAGTACCCCAGCAGCTTTGCTGGATTTCTGGAGTTTATTTTTCCAACTGGTAAGAGTGTACATCCCTTTTTCACTCTTACATGTGTTTTGGCCTATGTGTTTTTACTCATTGTGTGATCTTGGGCACTGGAGCACACCACTCCAAGTGCCCCTGTTCTTGTATGGGTTACACAGCACCTTCAGTGTAGTAACCCAGGGTTGTCTTTTAGACTTCCCTCTGACTACATTTCCCTGGGGCTGACTACTGTCCCCCAGCGAAAGGTAATTTTGGCATTTACTTCACATAGTCATTCTTAACACAGACCCAGTACACCCCATCTTACATGGAGTACTGGAAAGGGCTAATCTGTACCCCTTTGCTGTCTGTACCTCCCTGAGCATTGTTTCGCTCTTTTAACATTTAGACTTGGCTGGTGGCAGTGGTATCTACCCTAACCTTTGTACCGCGATTATATTAGATAAACGTGGTACTGTTCTTGGCTATTATATTAGCCTCGAACATAAACCCGCTTGACCAAATCATCTTTCTTTTGGCTCCGGTTGGGTTTATTCGCCATTTCTTTTTGTTAAAGTCCTTCTTGTGTTTTACTTTGCGCGGCAAACTAGGTTCGCCTTCTTTGTTCGCCGTCTTTTGGCGGGCTTCTTCAGAGAAACCCTTCTCTTGGCACCTGCGTGTCTAGGTAGGCTGAATGTGGGGAAGTGGTATAGTCACCCCCTGCACAGGGTATCCTTGGAAACCCGAGTCGCACTTTGCCACGATTGGCTGAGGTGGTTGTCCCGGCTGGACAACTCCCCCCCTGCTGCGTGATTGACAGCCAGGCTGTGTCAATGGGGATTTTGCGCATACAAGGCAGGTCTCTTGGGCTAGAAGTCAGAGTCGTCTCTGGAACTACAAGGAACCGAAGAGAAGCAGAAAGAACGACGGCTGCTGCAACTACCCCGTCCTGGTGAAGCCCTGCTGCAGTCCTGAGCTATCTTCCCTTCAATGACTAAGAGGAGATCCAGTCCGGAGTCTTCTTCCCTTGAGCCTGGTGGGGATAACCAGCTCATCTTCTTCAGCCAGAGATCACCGCCGTGGTCGAAATCGCTGCACACTGCTGTAGTGGTCCGGATAGCCACCTGCTGAGCCTCTCCTGTTTTTAAGGAGCAGACCTTTTCGTTGTCGTTGCTGCCGGCTTCATCCCTGTGTGGTGCAGAACCCCTTCAGACGTCCTCCTTCACAACGAAGCTCCAGGAATTGTGGGTCTGCAGGAAACCAACAGGAACAACTGCCAGGGCACCAGCTGCATCGTTGGAATAAGGTACTGTGTTCTACTCGAGGAAACTGGGTGAATCCATTTTCTTCATCTTCAAAGCTCGTCCTTGCCTTCCCTCCTTATAACTTTTGCTTCCGAACATTTGACAATATCCAAGTACTCTTTGGCTACACTGAATCGTGAACTGTCTAACGGTGTGATCTTCGGCACAGGTCTCCGGTGTCACCTAAACCTGGCTCCGACCCTTTGACTTTTGAACTCCTGTTTCTGAGTGTTTCTCGATCCTGTCTGCCTAACCTAAATATTGCCTGTGATTTTTGCCTCCAACTCCCTCTGGGTATCTCAAGTTCTAAGTGTGTTTTTGCCCCGGTAGCATTTCATGTCACGGATACGAGTTTATTTAGTAGACCGAACTGTCAAGAAGTGACGCAACCGTATCCGCGGTATCGTGTTTTGTGCATAACACCGGTTCATTCAAACACAGGGTACTTACCTTGAGATTTACTATACAAAGTTAATTGGTTAGTTGTATAATATTTAACGTGTGGTTTTGTTTACAGTTTAATAGAAATGTTGTGTTTATAACTGATGGTTTAAAAATAAATGTGCTTATATTTTTTACCTGAAACCTTGAGTCAGTGTTTGCTTGAGTCAAAGTAATTGTGGTCCCTTTGTGTAATCTCTGCTACTGCTCATATACTCTTGAGATGAGCCTGGCTGCTCTGCTACTGCTACCACTATAACTTAGTAGTACGGGCTTGTCCAAAGGTAAAACTTGTATTGCCACCTGTAGTCTTAATCAGGTTTAGTGGTCCCTAAGGGCACTGCACAGGATTCTGCCCAACATCCGCTCCGCTCGCTGTGAGCCGTAGCCTGTTGCTTGGAGATGGGACTAAGAGGTCCGGATAGGTTAGGGTCAGGCAGAGGTAGCCTGCCCGCACTGCGGCCAATGTATTCCTGGGATGCAGAGCCGATAGCCAGGGGGCATGTATTCGGGCCCCTCTGCCACACGTAATGCCACCAAGAGGTGATTGCTTCGATCCGGTTCACGGTGCGCTCTGGGAGGGGGCTGGTGGTGGGGCAAGCCCCGGAGATCAGCGTGGCGCTGCATGCGCTCTCCCCTCCAGTGTTGATATGCGGTTTATCGGTGGTGAAAGGGAGTGATGCCCACCGCGTTCACCACAGACCTGGGCACCTCTCACCTGATTTGTTGCTGCCTTTGCCGCTGTCACAGGGGCTGGTTATCCTTTCTCGCAGCCCCCGCCAGCGGTCTGCTTCACATTGCTGGTTGGTCACAGTATTGTGGTAGAATCCCTGGCCCCCACCGCGATGTTCCGTGAGCCCCGGGGCCCCTCCGTTCCAAGCACTCACACAGAGACGATGCATCAGGCTCGGGCTCCCCGGTCACAATGAAGCGGCCGGGAATGCCCCTTTTATTTATAGGGCACACGGCGGCGTACAACGTCATACCGCTGCGTGCTATTCCCTTAAATGGGCAGCACCACACTCCTTTATCATGAGGACAATAAACAATAACACAACACACTGCATAACTACAACCAACATCTACAACACACTAACACCCTTAACCCAAACAACTAACTCCCCAATGAGCCCCTTTATTCACAGCCACCCCCCTTCCCCACTTAGCAGGTACCTCCATGTCGGCTCCATCATGAGTCCAATACAAAGTCACTGAAACAAGCAGGTTTCCCTCACCCTGTACTCAGCGAGTACCTCCTGCTCGCCTCAGGGTTGGGAGTTGACCTGCCAGCGGGCGTCCTCACAGGGGATTGAGGGAGGGGCTCTGCACCCCCACCCTCGTCAGGTATGTCCGCACAGTCCAGGTCCATGGGTGCCTCGGTCCTGGGCTCACCCAGCTTTTTGAAGAAGCTAACATTCCTGGTGACCGAGGCTTGGCCGTCTGACGCCGTCACTATGGATCCCTTGACTGCTATCACGTCAAGCGGCTCATAAGTTAGTGACAGTTTCCCCCCGGGGGTGCCTGTTTCTTACCAGCACTTCATCCCCGGGCACGAGTTGTTGTTGGTGTAGACCTCTCCTATCATTCTCCTGCTCAGTCCGTTGCGTGTCGATGACCGCCGGCTCCTTCTCCCCCACTTCCGGCAGCTGACCTCTTAGGCACCGCTTGAAGAGGGCTTCGGCCAGGGCCACTCCCGTTGAGGTGTGCAGTGTTGGTCGATACACCCGCAGGAATTGGTAGGGGGCCCTCTCCAAACACTGTTCTTGACCCTGCACAATCAGAAAGACCTTAATTAACGTGCGCATCATCCTTTCCACCTCTCCGTTGGCCCTCGGCCACAGGGGTGTGATTTTCCTATGGTGTGCCCCATAGCCTTCCATCAGGGCCGCAAACCGTTCTCCTTGAAATGTTGCCCCATTGTCCGAGCAGAGTACTGTGGGGAGACCATAAGCCGCGAATACCTTTTCCACCACCACCACCACGTGCTCCAAGGCCACCGACTGGATGAACTCCACCTCTGGGTATCTGGAGTACTCATCCAACACCACCAGGAAGTGCATTCCTTGCGACGTGGACCCAAAGTCAGCATGGACCACCTCGATGGCAGGCTCCCTGTGGGCAGGCGACGCTGCCTGACACCAGACACATGATGCGACAGTCCACCCATTTTTCTAGTTCGGGGAACCAGATCTTCAGGCGTAGTCAGGCTTTGGTCTTTGCGGCCCCTTGATGGCCTTGGTGTGCCTGGCCTATCACCTCCTGTACTTTTGCCTACGGGACCACGATCCGGTCACCTCTCAGCAACAGACCCTTTTCTGAAAATTACAGCTCCTTCCGCACTCTCTACAGCTGCTCAAGCACAGTCTTTGCTTTCTGTGTGCCCCCAGCTAGCGACACAAGGACACTCTTCCACGACCCATGCTGCAGTGCCACTCTGATTATGCAGAAGCACTCGTCGTTAATGGCCGCCACTTCAAGCGGTAAGGCATTCGGGGTGGCCGCTTCAACCACCAGTTGTATATGGTCGCTGGCCTCTTCCGCGCAGCCGTCCGGTTCTCAGTCCTGTTGACTCCCCGGATGGCGAGAGAGGTAGTCGGCTGCATTGTTGGCACCAGGCCGATACACCAACGAGAACCTGTATTCCAGCAGGGCCAGAATCCACCTCTCAATCCGCGCTGGTGGATTTGAGGATGAGCCTGCCAGGATCGGCAGTAGGGTCTTGTGGTCGGTCACCACAGTCACCGCCCTTCCCAGGATGTATAGTCAGAAGTGCCTGCACCCCCAAAGGACAGCCAGCGCTTCCCGCTCTATCTGAGAATACTGCTGCTCCGTGTCGGACAGGGCCATGACTTGCTGGCATAGGCCACGGGGCAGACATAGGAGTCTTGCGCCACCTGCGTCAGAACTGCTCCGAGACCAAATATGCTGGCATCCACTGCAATCTCCGACTGCAGGGCCGGGTCGAAGAAGGCCATCCTGTCTTCTTCTGTGAGGGCACTTTTGATGTCCTCAAACGCCGCCTGTTCCAGCGGCTCCCACTGCCACGCCGTCTCTTTCTTAGTGAGTGCCCGTAGCGGCTCTGACGTGGAAGCCAGGTTTCTGATAAACCGGCCACAGTAGGTGACCATCCCCAGGAAGCTTCTCACTTCAGACACATTTTCCGGTGGTTTCGCTTCCTTGATGTTCTTTACCTTCCTGGGTTCTGGAGACACTCCTCCGTCCTTGAACATGAATCCAAATAACTCTATGCTCGTCCTCAGGAACTCACATTTTTCACGTGGAGTGTTAGTCCCAGTGACTGAAGCCTCTCGAAGGTCATCGCCAGTCTCTGCAGATGGTCTACCTCTGACTTGGCGAACACCAGGATGTCGTCACTGATGTTGAGAACACCCTCTAGGTCTGCCAGCGCCCCCTGATAATGTTTTCAAATACCTCCGCCACGGAGGAGACCCGAAGCTGAGTCACTTGTACCGGTATAGACCCCGGTGGGGCATGAAAGTCGTGATGTATCTCGACTCTGTATG